>NC_135311.1:100663254-101913254 GCF_048772815.1 Callospermophilus lateralis
TCCAACAAACTCATGTAAGAAGAAAATATAGGGAAAAAAATGAATTTAATATAACTAACTTACCAAAAAATCTAGGATTAGAAACAGAGTACACTAGAGAATATTGGTCATTTATCCACAAGATCCTGTGTCCTACTGGAACCTGGGGCACAAGAAGGTATCAGACTAGGTATCATTAACCTGGGAAAAGTCAAAATTCCAGACTCAAAGTGTGTTAGTTTTTTTGTCATTGGGGCCAAAATACCCAACCAGAACAACTTACAGGAGGAAATTTATTTTGACTCACAATTACAGAGGTTCAGTCCATGCTTGGCCGGCTCCGTTGCTCTGGGCCTGAGGTGAGGCACAACATCATGGTGGAAGGTAGTGGTGGAGGAAACCTGCCTCACTCATGGCAGCCAGGAAGAGAAAGAGACAGGGAGGAGCCAAGGGAACAAAACATAATCCCCAAGGGCTCATCCCCAGAGACCTACTTCCTCCAGTCATGCCCCACCTGCCTATAGTTACCAGGTGGGGCAGGAAATTATTAATCCATCTAGTGGATTAATCCAATGATTAGATTACAGTCCTCGTGATCTAATCATTTTACCTCTGAACATTGTTATATTTTCTCCTGAGCTTTTGGGAGATACCTCATATTCAAAGCATAACACAAAGAATAGTTTATACTGAGTGCATGTCACTTTTATACTTTTATAAAGTGAAAAAATTTTAGGTTGAATCATTGTCAGGGACCGTCTGTAAAAGGCATCAACAGAGGCACAACTGAAAATCATGTACAAGGGCATGATTAATATTTGCTGGAGGAGATCAGTGAAGACTGCTTGGAGGAGTTGGCATTTGCCTTGGGTTTTAAGTAAGAAGATTTTGAGCAAGAGAATTTTAAATTGGGGAGTCACAGATAAATGTGGTAACATGAACAAAGGCACCAAGATAAGAGATAATGGTGTGCTGATGCAGAAATGCTTCTTAGTTTACTGGGATCAGAGAGCAGAATGAGTGGAAGAGAATTCTTTAGGACTGGTATTCAGGTTCAATCAACAAGTAGGGATTTTATTTATCATCGACTGGGCCAGAGAAAGTCAGCGTTTGCATGTTCTCTGGGCTGTAAGGAGAAATACAGGGGACAGCTGGCAAACATGCAAACGAAAGGGAAAGAACTTAATTTCCTGTCCCATCGAGGTTCACTGACTTGTAGAAAAAGAATTCCAGTTGGAAAGCCAGATGTCCTCATATAAAAGCAGGGGAGAGATGTGTGGAATCAGAAGATGTCTATAAAACAAGTTGAAAATTGGGAATGTGGAGGTATCTACTCAAAAGAACCATTTGAAATCAATTGGCTCAACCTAAGCCTGCAAGACTTTCCTCCGAGTGGAATGGAATGCTCATCGGGAAGGTTCTCTTCTTAGAGCAAACTGTTCAGATCAGAAAGGCAGTGTGACATGGGGGTAGGGGATTTTTGTGGTGTCATTCACTCTGGAGCTCAACAATGTCTGTGTCTTTTCCTGACTCATTGTTATAACTCAAGTCACCCCCCACCCCCAGTCTCCACATCTATACCATAAAGATGATAATATTTACCACTTTAATGATATCATAATTAACATATAGTTTGATGGTGAGCTCTTTACCTGAAATTGGATGTACTATGTGAGTGCTATACTACATGCAGAAACATGACCCTCCCCCATTCATTCTCATTGGTGAATATCTTAACTTGTTGTCTCTGATATTCGTCCATCACTTTATTTCACTATTCCTCAGGTTACATCTTTATCTCAGCATCCTCCCAATATCAACTTTCAAATCCCACCCAATTATGACCAGGATAAACAAGCACAGACAAACAGAGGTCAGAGAAAATCTCTTTGGAGAATACCAAGCTGTTCCTGACTACCAGGGGGCCTAACACAGACTGTCTTGGGGTAGCAGAAGGTGATGGGGTGGGGGCAAAGAGAGGTTCACCAGAGCTTAAAGAGCAGATGAGGCCCATCTTTGTGTTACCTCACTGACAAAATGGAGGACTTTCCCCCCACCCACCTACCTGCCCGTACATCTGAGCCAACCAAGGGCTCCCCATAGAGAACAGAACTCTTAATCCTTCTCTAACCACCTCTTGCATTTTTCATACCTATACCTTTGTCTACCTGAAATTATTTTCTTCCATATTTGATGGTCCTCTTAGACCACTGAGGCTAAAAGGCAAGTCTTACTTTTTATGGTGTCTCCTGTTTTCTTCCATATCAGCTGACCCAATGCCATGGATGTGATAGGTTCTCAGGAGATTCTTCTTCCATTAACAAATGAATAAGAATGTGGCTATTAAGAGTTAAAAGAGAACCAAGGTCCTCTTCCTAATCCAAGGCTATCATTTCTAAAAATGAGGTTCACATACTATTGGTGGGGTTCTACGAATCTCTTGAAAATAGAGGTAAAATTTTGTGCATAAAATTGAATTACTTCTTACTAAAGATTTTTCTCTTATTTTCAAAGTAGAACATGATCCACAAAATGATAAGAACCCATCCTTTTATTTTATGAATGAAACACAAAGAAAACACTTATTTTGGCTAAAGTACAGTAGTCACCAAGGTACTTGTTTTCACCAAGAGGAGAAAACAAACTTACTCCTTCTCTTCCGGGAAGCCTTGTTGGTTGTATTTACTTTCTCAATCATTCATCCATTCATTCATTCATGCATTCTTCTTTCTTCATGTGCCTACTTTGTACCCTTCACTATTGTAGCTGCCCCCATGAATTTATATTCTAGAGGAGAGAGGCAGACAGTAAACCAACCAACAAACAATATCCATACCATACTAAGGAAGAAGGTGACTAGTGCCAGGAAGTGAAAACCAACCAAAAGGATGGTGGTACCTTTGGAAAAGGATTATGCTACTAAAAACAGAAGTCAGAGAAAATCTCTTTGGAATGGAGACTTTTGAGGTGGCAATGCATTACAATCAATTCTTGTTATTTGCGGTGCTAAGTTCTCTAAAGCTCTTGTGAACACCAAATTAGCAAATACTCAAAATTATTCCCAGGGGAAATATAGGGTTAGATTCCCATGAGCCTCTGGTCACAACACCTTCATCAACCAATCAGCTCATGGCCTTGCTCTCTGCCTAAAGACACCTTTCATGAATAGGATTGATTTGTTAATAATTGAACTCAGGACCTAGGTTACTCTGACCAAATTTTCTCCATGGGGCACATTGACAGGTTTCTTTTATGTAGAAACACTAGGAAAATATTATTTGGGGACAATATGCTATGAAAAGGACACTGACAACAGTATGGAGGTAAAACAAGAAGTCAGAGCTTCTCCTCGTTGTACTTCAACTGGGTTTGGACATGTTGAACCTCTTCAATTTTTGGTGCCCTGCACATGTCTTTTGAGTTTTTATGAACACACCACATGTATTCACTTGGGGGTTACAAACACATTTTAGTGAATAGGCAAATTTGCAAATATAGAATCCTTGAATAATGAGACCAGATGATAGCTGGCTTGCTGGGTAAAGGAGGATTTCCTAGAAGACAGATTGATGCTCACAGCTTTCCTGACAGTGCTCAGTGCTCTTTAGTAGTTTAAGTTCTGTGCTTATTCTACACATTTGTCCCTGATACATTTTGGTGTAACAATTTCCTCTAAATTCACTCAAATGCTACTCAGTGGAAAAAAAAAAAAAAAGAAAGAAAGAAGTGAGAAAAACCAGACGCAGAAGGAAAGAAACTTTTCCATCCAGGAGTTTTGTTCCGGCAGACAGCCTGCTTATGTTTCCTGCAGACCTCTAAATTTTGGAACCCAATCCTAGCCACTGTGCAGGGATAATTTGTGACTCATTTCCAGTATAATTAATCTCTCCTCTCCATCTCACCTCTAACTCTCTAACTTCTCCACCCCTGAACATAGTCCAAAATAATTAACAGAGTTTCTTTTTTCTGATTGGTTACTTGTCCCAAAGAGCACTGTGCTCTTAACTGGGTGATTTCAATCAGAATGTTAAAAGCAATTGTGTGTTGTCTTAAAACTAAAATATTTCCCCTCGGGCACTGCAGTTCATATATATATATATATATATATATATAAAATGAAAATCACTGGAAACAGGAATTCTGTGAAAGGCAGTTGCAAAAAGCAGGGCTCAGCAATGTCGCTTGGCCATGCTAAAGGAGGTCTTGCAGTGGAGTAATGGACTGTGCCAGCAAGGGGTGAGTAAGTATGCTCCACATCATTCACACAATGACGAATTCACACAACAAAGTATTCCTTAGAATAGGTCTCCTTCGTTGCGTGACATGCAAGTGTATCCTGGGACCCTAGAAAGACAAAATATAATTTTCCTCTTTATACACATCCATAACTTATCAAAAAATGTTTTGAAATACATTTTGATGACTAGTTCATACCAAAGAAAATATTCTTAAGGTTAAAATGTTTTAGAGGTTTTAGAATTTTTAGGGTTTTGGAGTTACCATTAATAGGCACTGAAAGTCTGTACCTGATATTCTTTGGAAGAAAGTACATGTTCCTTATAATGACATCTGATATCTTTAATGACCTAACCCTTCCCTGCCAATTTGGTCTCACTTCTCCTTGTTTCCCTGCATCCATCATTATTTGCCTTTTGTCAACCCATGCAGAATTTCACCAGTTCCCTCTACATTAAAGGCCTATTCACCATTGCTCATCCTTTGAAAAACCCAGTCACCTATTTATTTTTTCAGGAGAAGCATTGGAATTCAATTTTTACAAATCTGCTTACACCTCCCCATCATTGGGGAGCTTTCCAAGGACTTTGCCAGGCTCATCTGACTTCTCCTACCTTATCAGTGGAGAGCTCTGGCAAAGCTCCGGTGAACTCATGTATTTATGGGCTCACCTTCTTCACGATGCAGGGGACCCTTGACACATCTATGCATCTGTGTCCTCAACGCCCAGGAAAGTGTTTGACACAAGGTAGACACACAGGAATGTCTGCTGCATGAGGAATGAAGGAAAGAATGAAGGAATCTGAAATAAAGACCGTGTATAGGGAACAAATATACTTATCCCACTCGAGGGGTCAACATCTCCTTAGCCCTAACCATGGAGGCTGTGAGGAATATGGGTGCAGTATTGCCAGATTTCTTCTAATTTTTCAAGATATGCCAAAAAAATTCTGAATTCAAGTGTAAAATATCACAATTTTAAATTTTTGCAAGTCATTTTAAATTATTTGAAACCTGGCCTGGCAAAGGTAATATAGGCTTCCTAATATGTAGCCTTTGGTCTAGAATGCAATTTGCATCCCTTTGCATATAATCTATACCTTTCTAAACAGGTACCCACCTGTCTACATTCTTGACTTTATTTTTACCCACTCTTGGCTACCACCTTTAGTTCCTATTATCTTTTGATGACAACTCCTGCTTATATTCTGCAAGCACATTGTAGCTGCTTTTCCATTTATGGGCTTCTCTTTACCTATTCTTCAAAGGAAAAATTCTCTCCCATTTCCACACTGGATTCACCTGCCTTACCTATTCGTATGAGCACCTCTACTCCTTAGATAGACTCTCTCCTCTAGGATATAACAGAACTCTAGGTGAATTTCTTGCCACCATTTATTTCAGTCAGTTGTCTGTGAGCTATTCTAAAGCATTATTTTACTTATCTATTTTTCAGAATTGTATTGAATTTCTCCACTGTGCTAGGTACTGTGTTATTACAAGGGATTCAGATGTGAAATCTACATTGTCTCTGTTTCCAAGGAGCCCTCTATTTTAAAAGGACAATATTTTCATTTATCTCATAACCTTTAGCAATTTGCACCTAATAAGGGCTCAAAATTTCATTAAATGAGTCGAGTGTGCAATGCTAATTTTCTGAGCATTTATGATGAACTTTGTGGGAATAAAAATGCACTATGGTTCCTTTGCACATAGCAAGTATTAAATAGATATTTGGAAACGTGTTGTAAGGCATGAAGACCCCTTGGATTTTTACAGTCTGGTTGGAAATACTGCATCTTTTTTTTTAATCTCTCTACATCTGCATATATTAATGGAAAATAATTACACTGTATCCTTGCACTGAATGCTTATACATGCACATAGGAGACATTAGTGAGTATTTGCTAATGATGAGTGACTCTACAAACTAGACATTATTGTTCTGATTTTATAAATAAGAAAATCAAAGCCAGAAATGGACAGTGACTTGTCCAATATCCAAGTCACAAGTTCTCTCAAATTGTGGTTCTTTGGCACCTTTAGTATTGTTTGGGAACTTGGTAGGAAGGAAAATTCTTCAGGCCTATTGAATCAGAAATCCAGGGGTTCTGACTCACACCAAAATTTGAGACCTTCCTACCCAGGGTATCAGGTCCATCTGGCTTAAAATCCTAAACCAAGGTCTATCTACAGCCAAGGGAATATTTAAGACTACATTTTCCAAAGTTTGTTTTGTGGAACATTTTCTGTTCAATATGAATAAGTATTACTTGACAAAATTTTTTTTTCATGTCTAATACATTTGGGAAATACTATGTGAGGCAAAGTCAAACAAGGTTCTCTACAATAGGGTTTTTCAGAGATTATGAGGTACTCTGAATTGTCCACCTCTAAGTCTTACTTGAGGCAGTACTGAGTGTGGGCTTGGTGTTGGTTCTCTGCATTCAAATTCTTTCTTTATCATTTACCATCTGGGTGCCCCTGAGCAAATTGGCTAATTGTTCTGTCTCTTTTAATCTGTAAAATGGCTAATAATAATAATGCCTACTTCCTAGGTTTTGTGTGTATATTGATAGGTAATGGAAGCAAACATATTGATCTACTAGAAGTTGAGAGCAGAATGGTGGGTACCAGAGAATGGGGTGAAAGGAAAGGCTGATAGATACTGACAGTTTAGAGTAGGATGTTCTGGTGTGCTGTTGGCACAGGAGGGTAATAGAGGTAACTGCTATATACAGGGATATCTCAATAAGCCAAAAAGATGGATCTTGAATGTTTTCATCATAAAGAAATGATAAATGTTTGAGATAGATATGTTCAAACCAATTTAAACCTTATTCAATATATAAACTTATTGTAAGATCACATAATACCCCATTAATTGATATAATTTTATGTTTAAGTATCATTTAAAATAAATTTAATTAATAAAAACAGTAACATCATAAAGAATGGTATATAGTCAGCTTTCAATGGATGTTAGCCATTATACATTTTTCTTGATGTTATCAGTATTGTTACAAAGTTCTGTAGATTAGATCATTCAATAGCTACATCATCCCCTTTGTAGGGTGCCTTCCTACACTAACTAGAAATCTAAGACCAGTGTTTCTTAAACATTCTTGGACCAAGAAGCAATGTGTGACTAAGGTGTGTCAAGCCAACACACTTAAACAGGTTTTTAGAAGGAAAAAAAAAAGACAATGGGAGAAGGAAGCCCAATAGGGTGATTGCATCTTTTGAACAGGAAAAATGGAGAGTTGTTTGGTTCCTCAGGGGAAGTTGAAGCAGAAGTTCTGGACTCCAGTCTTAGTATCTTGGATGCTCTTTGGCAGGTGGCAGCAGTGGCAATGAGAATTCTGCATTTGTGGTTCAAGGAGCAGCAGTGCTGGCATCAGCCTAGGGCTTATTAGAAATGAAGATGTTCAGACATACCCTAGACCAATAGAATCAGAAGCAGTATTATCCAGATCCCAGATCTGGGTGCATATTAAACTTTGGGACTCAGTGCACTAGAAGTCCTATGGGTAATACTTATGGTATGGCAGGAAATCTTCATTGATTGCACTTGAGCATTGAACTTTCAGATGTATAATATGATTTCTATAAAAGTCTTTTAGCTGAAATTAGCTAGTGTGGAATCTATTATTTGCAACTAAAAGTTCTGACCACAGAGTCTTTTGCGGGGAGGAAGGAGGGAATTTAATGTGTGATACTTAGCAACGCACTGTTGGTAAAACAACAGGGAATAAAAGCCCACGTATATAATAGGAGACCGGATTTGGGAGGGAAGTCCACTTTTATTCCCTTGAATCTGTTGCTCATAAAGGCAATAGGAGTTTTGCATTAACAAGTGTAAAAATCCTCAGCAGACAGAGCTGGATTGTGTTTAAAACAATCTGGCAATTTTTCAGTGGGAGGGGCACTAATTTGCTCCCATGCACTTTGGATAAACATTTATCTCTCCTTACAGAAACCTTACTTCATATGTGTAAATTGTCTTGGTTAGTTATAACTAACTAACCTCAGCAAGATGCTGAGGTCATGTGTTAGAAACTGACTTAATCCAATTGGGTCAGACACAGATTTTGTAATGTCTTTGGTAAAAACAAACAACAACAACAACAACAACAACAACAACACCTAGAGTCAAGTGTTTGGGTTGGGAAATCACTGGCTGCTCCCTTATAACCTTGCCAAAAGGTTGTTCTGAAAGCTGATCTCAGCCAAACTCTTTCATACATATAAACATTTCTTAAAAGACAAATCCAGTGTGTCTTTAGCAAGCTGACAGTGAAGAGTTCACACATGTGTTTTCTAATGTTGATAAAGTTCCAGCTGTTTATCTTATCATGTGCTATAAATACCATTTTTAATAAAAAGGTGACCCCAAGGTAGACAATGAAACTTCACAGAGACAGGGTTTAGGGACCCTTACAGTCACCATAGTCCCCCAGAATTCCTTTTAACCAATGATTAGAAACATTGAGGAGTAAAGTCTATGGCACCATTCTTAATAGGCTATAGACCTCACTAAAATCTTACATCATGTTATGCCAGAGTAGAGAGAGTGAAAATTAAGAATGTGGGAAAATCTGCAAAATATTTCAGCCAATTCTTAGGCATTTCATCATGAAGATACTCTAACATTAATCACGATAATAAACCTACCATCAATTTCGCCAATTAAAAACACTTAAGGAATTTGCTTTACTAAAAATAACCACAGCCTTGGAACTAATTCAATCCTTGGCTCTAGCAGCTGGCTCTGGGATAGTCTTCTGGATGTAATGCTAACTGATCACCTTTCTGGTACATAATCTTGATTAACAGGGAAAGGAAGCTTGGTTCCTAATGAAGAATACTAGTTCACCCCTTCCCCCATTGTAGGTGAGCCACGGCTGGGAACTGAGAGATGAAAAAGAGAAGGCAGTCCCTGCCTTGAGGAACCAGTGTTGACAGAACATGGTGAATAGTATGGTAGGTGAGTCCCAGGTGTGGCCATGGCCACACTAACAGTGGGTGAAAGGGGCACAGAGAAATGGGTGGTTTGTTCTGAACAGGTGACTTCTCTGAGAAAATGACTTCTAAGTTGTATTTTAAGAATGAGCAAAAGTTGGCCAGTCCTTGTATGAAGACAAGCTAGACATCATGTTCGAACAACAGCCTGAGCTTTAAACTTCATTTGAGTGATGGTGAGTTCTCACATGCTCTGCTCCATTTATTGGTATAATGGAATGAGAGGAATTTGGATTGTTAGATAGCATGAACTGGAGCTAATTATTTTAGATTCAGAAAATCAAGAATCTTAGAGTTATTACGGATATGCAAAAGACTCTGAATTAGGTAAAAGCCCTTACTGTGTATCATCACTGAATGGACTGTTCTCTTTCAGGGAGGAAGTAAAGCAAAACTTTTCACAGCTTGTTGTTATTGTTGTTGTTTGTTTTCTTTTATTCGAGCTGCTCCATTCCTCATATTCACACCTTCATAATGTGCTTCTCAGAACTCTCCAAACAGATCCTCCTGCTATTACCAACTAACTAGACCAAGTGCTCCAATTTTCTACACCTCTTAAGGGACAGAGATATTGATTTTATTTATCATGAGAGTTAAGTAGCTTCATACAAAGTGCTTACTCTAGTGCCTGTCGTGTAGTAGGAGCCAATCCACGACATTCACAATAATATTCTATTATTAATGATGTTAATAATGACAGTTTAAAAATCGTATTTTTTGTTGTTATTTGTCATACGGCTCAGGTGAGCAGAGAAGATTTATTTAGGGTGGTAGGATGGTACTAGGCCAGAAGTCATTGAGCCATTGATTCATCCTAGTAATTGAGTTCCACGTAAGTTTTGGAACTAAGCTCACAGTATTTCCCTGTGATTGGTGGCCTCAATTGGCAGTCTAAGGTAAGGATGCTGCTTGGCATAACTCCTGGAGTGCCCTCTACATGAACATGCCCATCAGTCTCCCCACTGCTGACCCTGAGCTTCCGCCCTGCTTCCCGTGCTCAGACTGCTAACTTCCACTTCCTGCCTTCCTCACTGGCTTTCTAATCTGCTGCCCACCCACAGGTAGCTAATCAGTGTCCTGCCTTCCTCCCTCAGTGGGAAGAGCACATGCTTTAAAGCCTGAGAAGCCTGGTGTGTAGTCCTGACTTTGAATGAACAGTGTGACCTGGGACAATTTACTTCACCCCTCTGTGTTTCTACTTCCTCAAGTGTATTCTAGAGATACAATATATAGCTTAAGAACTGTTGAGATGATTGTGGAAGCTGATTGATTGGCAAAGTGTTTGATACTGTGGTGGTACATAGTAGAGACTCATGAAATGAGTGGGTGATTGCTATGGCTTGATTGCTATGGTTTAGGTCCCCCAAACCTCATCCCTGGGAAACTTAATATCCAGATTCATGCTGATGGCATTTGGCATTAGGTGAGTTGAGAGGTAATTCTCCTTTGATCCTTTCACCCCTAGAGAAGTCAGAAAGTTGGGGGTCTACACCCACCATCCTAAGGCAGGGTTTCAGATGTGTGGGGCCTAGCACTTAGGTGAGTGTGGCTTATAACACATTTTAAAGAAAGAGACACCAAGCCACAGATTACATACATATGCATGTGACCTAGAACTTGAGAAAGAGTGGTCCTTGAAAGGCAATTTGGTCGACAGTTTGCAATGTTTTAAAAAGTGAGCTTTAATCTGCAGCTCACTTAACCTCTCAGGACCAAAAGCAGAAGCAGCAGTAGCATAGTGAGACTCCTTCTCCTTTCTTCTTTCCATCTGAGGGCAAGGGGGAGAGTGGGTAGGATTAACTATTACATAAAAAAGGACAGATTCACATTCCACCATCTTTGCTAACCCCCAGACCCCTCCCTTCTTGTGATAGACGTCATTATCCAGTTGTATGTATGAAGACACGAATTGGTGTCAACATAATTTATATACAACCAGAGATATGAAAAATTGTGCTGTATATGTGTAATAAGAATTGTAATGCATTCTGCTGTCATTTATTTTTTTAAAAAATCAATTAAAAAAATCTATACAACCAAAAAAAAAAAAAAAAAGGACAAATCCAGGCTCAGGCCTTGGAGTAGATGGGGAGGAGTCTTGACCTTAACTAATGCTTTCTTTCCAGTAGACCCAAATGACTTGAGAGAAACAGGAACAGAAGGTAACCCTGGAAACCCCTGGAAAGATACCTAGCCCAAAGAGAAAATGGAGATTTCCTTCTCTCCTTATTTTTCCCTAACACCAGATGTAACCCATTTGTGTCCATATTGTGTTCAGGCATATAGTAATTCTAAAGCTCACATTACAATTATTTTTTTCAGGTTGATGACTTTTCACAGAACTTAGAACTGAAGGATAGGAAGAAGATGGAACTGATGAAAGACATTCACAGATGCCTAACGTGAGACAGCTCACCAGAAACCCATTCTCTGATGGCAGTGAAATTAGGCATCTAATCATGAGACTAGAAGACTAGGCACCACTTTGTTCTAGGTATGCTGTTGGGAATTTTATGCTTTATAACAAAACACAGAATAATGGCATGCTAGAGGTATTGTCATTCCCATCTGCAAAATGCAGCTCCAGAGGTAACTGATGCACACAGGCAGCACAAGCAGTGTAAGTTCCAGACTGGTCTGCTTCCAGAGCCACTGTTCTTTTTCCCTTTTTCATGCTGTGTTCAGAATCTAACCTTTGGGGATGTGAGTCCTTGAGTTATCAGAGGGACTGCAAATTAAATACACCCCTTGGTGGCAGTTGTTTCAGAAAATGATGCCTAGTTTATTCAGTTCAATGGATTTCACTCTTCCCCATTCTCTTCTCTCTTCCCACTTTAGCCCATGTGACTTTCAATGAAAATGAAATCCGTATGTTTTTTTTATTCATTTGTACTTAACTCATCAGAATATGATTTTGAGAGAGAAAGAATAGATTTGCAGAGAAGTGAATTTTTAAAAACCCCTTTCTCTTTAGAAAACAGGATGTCGACGCTCGCCAAAATCATAAAACCTTCAAACTTTAAGTGTTAGGGTTCAGCCTAATACATAGAAGTAATGTGATTTGAGGGAGCTGTAAGTTTAGACTAACACTTTGCTGCAAGCCAAGTACCAGAGTATATGAGCCCACATTAGTGCTATCAAATGAAGGCTTTTAAGTGCCCATTAAGTGAATTTCTTCTATTAACATCATCATCATAAAAGATACTGACATTGTGGGCAAAATAGTTCACGTGTTTTTAGGATTGAAATGGATGTCAGGAGTCCCATCATTCAATGTTCTCAGCTAATGGAGAAACTGAGGCCTGGCAATGGTCTAGATGTGCACAAGGTCGTAGCACTGAACCTAAACTCTCAGTTCCTGCACTCCAGATTCATTGTTCCCTCTAAACCCTGGTGTACCATAAAAAAGCACATATGATATAAAATTACTTCTACTAAAATCTCTCCAAAATATACACCATCTTTGCATCAGATGCTGCATTAAAAATTAAATAAATAAAATGCATTCCCAGTCTTTAGGGTAAAAATAAAATCCCACTTTGTATATCACCATGAAAAATAGCCAGTTCCCCAGCCCTATTTATATTTTATTTAGAGACAAGGTCTCACTGAGTTGCTTAGCACCTCTCTTTTGCTGAGGCTGGTTTTGAACTTGTGATCCTTCTGTCTCAGCCTCCTAAGTTGCTGGGATCACAGGTGTGTGCCACCGTGCCCAGCGTAAGTGTATTATTTTTTTTAAGGCCTTTATAGTCAATTAGATTTGACTAGTATTATCCTAGGCAAGTTACACCTCAGTATAAATATCTTTAAGGGGGTTAATAGCAATGTTCACCCTGAGGATTAAAGAATGCACATGAAGGTACTTCTCAGATGTGCAAACAGGGAATACTGATTTGATGGTGTTGAATGCTAACAAAGTAGCAGGTGCCTTGCTGAGCAATTTGCAACAATTATTTATTTTAGTCTTAAAAACAACACTAATTGAGTAGTTATTATTATCTTCAATTTAGTCTTAAAAACAACACTATTGGGTAGATATTATTATCCTTAATATTTTCCTCAATTATAGTAAAGAAACTATAGTTTAGATAATAAGGGCCAGAACAGAGGCTCCACCTGGAAACTGACTTTGTAGTATTCCCCTTTAACCACAATACTTTATTTTTCATTGATAGATTAGATAATTTTATTTTGATATCATCATTCCATTCTAATATAGATAATATTATTTTTATCTTATGGGTTAAAAACCCCTACAGCCTAAAGAGTTTAATTATTTTTTGTAGCACTGGGAATTCGTTAAGTGCTCTACTAGTGAGTCACCCAATCCAGAGTTTAATATCTTCAGATCATCAAGCAGCAAGGTGAAGACCAATATACTGTTTTCCTATTCTAAGTTTTGTATTTATTCCAGTGCATCCCATTACTTCTTAGGGAGAGTTGGATCAAAATATAGAGTCCTGGAAATTGTGATAGGAGGGAGGGAAGGAAGGAAGGAAGGAAGGAAGGAAGGAGAAAGAAAATAGCAGAAATCAGTTGAGGCTGAGGAAATGGAAACCACCTTGGAAAGCACAAACCACTGCCATCCTGTGTCGGCCTGACCTCCTGCTGAGCCTCATGCAGCCATTTACTGCTGTCCATTCCTTGACACAAACCACAAGGCTTTTAGAGTGCCAGTACTTTATCTGAACTTGATCTTCCCCAGAACATTGGAGTGGCTTCAATGCTGTAGTGTATTCCAGCCTCCTTGTCTGGACAAAGGTCTTATGGGAAGGTCGTTTCCCTCAGACCCAGCGTGTGTGGCAGCCCTGACACATGAGCCTGTCTCACTGTGATTCTTTCACTTTTAGGAATTTTCAAAACATTTCCTTATATTTGCTATTGCTTTCATCCTTGGTGCATGGGTTTGTTATTACTAGGGAGCTGAAAAAGAAAAGGAAAGCATGTTTGTTTTGTTCCATAGCTGAATTAAATGAGCAGAGGTTGGTGTTTGCTGTGCCAGGCCAATGGTGAGTTGCAGGGATGATGAGATAAATGAATACAAGGTGTAGAGCATACAGGGTCCACTCTCTGCACTACAATATCCAGCAAGTTGGACATGATCCTCAGATTTCTCTTTTGTTTCTCCATCCATGACACCTTTTATCTCTCTTCCTTGAAAGCATCGTACATTGAAGTAGCATACAGTAAGTGTGTCCCAGTTGTGATCCTCAATCTTTCAGTATCCTTCAAGTTCAAATCTGAATGTCTTACCATACACACACGGCGCTGCACAATCTGGATCCTTCCCACTGCTACTATCTCACCTTTTGCCAATTTCCTACTACTAACTGGCTCCTGTGAAACCAGCTTACAGATACTGTCTTCCTTCCTGCCTCCTTGTCTTTGTTCAGTATGTTCTCTATAAATGCTAGGATTTTCCTCTCTTCACACGATGTTTATTTAAAAGTTTTTCTCAAGTTCTAAAATGTTGGCAGGAACTATGGAAAGAGGTGGCGGGGGGAGACGTGATCCTTGTTCTGAAAAGGGTTCTGTTGTCTTCTCTTGTGGAGCACTAGATCTGGTGATATAGGGCATTTACACAAAGCAGCCAGGACAAAAAGATAGCGGGGAAAACAATGAGTCTTGGGATGACCTGAAGACTAAACCATGGAGTCAGGCTCAGCTCTCAGTTTCAAACAGTAAGCCCACATCAGAAATTAGGGACAGGTATGGTTTAGATATAGGGTATCCTCGAAAATCTCATGTGTGAGACAATACAAGGATGGTCAGAAGTGAAATGATTAGATTATTCTGACCTTTAGAATGATGTAAGTGGAATTTATGGGTGGTTCTGGTGGGAACTCAGAGACCAAAATTCCCATATAACTGTGGACAATAAAGACTGGACTCATGGAGTTTCAAAGGAGTAGTACTCTACTGGAAATTTGACTAGAGGCTATTTGTGTTACATTGTGGCCAAGAAAATTTTTGAAATTTTGCCCATGTCCTGAGAGTTTCTGTGAAGCTGAATTTGAAGACGATTGAATAATTAATCTGGCAGAGAAAAATTTCAAGGCAGCACAACATTCCTTTTAGCCAAGTTTACTATGATAATCAGAGCAGAAAGCAAAGTAGAAAGATTTGAAAAACTTGCAGTTTGATCAGAAAAGTGCAAGTAAAACTGGGGCTAAGTAAGTTGTTGTTAAAGATATTACAACCATTAAAGAGATGCTAAGTATTTTGCACAGAGACAATAGGAAATATGATAGAAGGCTATCTCAAGATTTGGTAAGACCATACCTATCTCAGGCTGAAGAGTGTAAAAGTTTAAAAAAAAAAAAAAAAGCCCTTTGAGACAAGACCATGGTGGGAGAACTCTGCTTCCACAGGGTGACCTAAAAAGGTGTTTGTTTCACTGGGCTGAGCCACATAGGCACTTAGAAGCTGTTGCAACTGTGGTCCCAGGAAGTTTGACTACTACTTGAGATGGTAGCAGACCCTGTCATAAAACACTTTGTGTTGCTTCTGCAGGAACAGAGGACCTGGAGTTAGGGGGCTCATAGAGGCTCCTACCAAGATTTCAAAGGAGGAATTGAGAGACCAGACAAAGTTTAGCAGATTTAAATCCCTTCAGGCAGGCCCTGTAGGGCAATGCATAAAGATGTGAGAAGGAGGCTGAAGCTGCAATGGAGACTCCCAAGATTAATGAATGCGAGATTTGAGCAGGGACAAGCCAAGAGAGAGGCCATGTTGGCTGCAACTGGTAAGACATAGGAGTGGAGCCAATCAAGCCCTTTGGAGAGAGCATCATGATGCCAAGTGCCCCAGAAGCTGAACATGAAACTATAGAACTCCTTTGACCAACTAGATTTTGGTCTTGCATTGACCTCATCCCTTCTTTCTATGCCCCTTTTTATCCCTGGTAGAATGGAAATGCTTGCTCTGTATCATTATGTATTAGATATGAGTAACTTACTTTTGATCTTTACTCTCACAACTTAAAGTTTGTCCTGAGTCTCAGGTGAGATGTTGGACCTATACTGGTGGGCAGTGCTGGGATGGTTAAGACCATAGGGGCTCTTAGAAATGACTCAGTGTATTTTGTATTATGAGATGGTCATGAGCCTTTAGAGAGCAGCAGTGGAATGTTATGATTTAGATATGACGTGATCCCCAAGAGCTCATGTGTGAGATAATACAAGAATGTTCGTAGGTGAAATTATTAAATTATGAGAGCTTTAACTAAATTAGTGGATTAATTCACCGGTATGGATTAACTAGGTGGTAACTGTAAACAGGTAGGATGTGACTGGAAGAAGTAGGTCCCTGGGGCGTGACTTTGGAGTTTATATCTTGTCCCTGGTGAGTGGAGCGCTCTCTGTTTTCTGATTGCCATGTTCAGAGCTGCTATTTTTCTGCCATGCCTTTTCACCATGACATTCTGCCTCATGGAGGGCCCAGAGCTATGGAGACAGCCGACTATGGACCAAATCTCTGAAAACATGAGCCCAAATAAACTTTTTCTCCTTTAAGGAGGAAAAAGTTCATAACTAAAACATCTGAAGCTGGAGGAAAGAAGATAGGGCATCAGTAGATGGAACCAAACAAGGGAGTTGAAGGCACTGTAATGAGTAGGCTGGCAGAGGTCAGGGCTCATTTGATTGATCCCATTACCTGATGGGTTGCTCTGGCTAAAAAGCATAAGTTGACCTTATTATTTAAAGAATGACAGAGATCATCTGAGTATGCATATTCCTCTAAGCCAGGGATTAGTCAACTTTTTCTAAAAAAGCTAGATAGTGAATGTTTTAGGCTTTGCTGGCAACCTGATCTATGATTCAACTACTTAACTCTGCTATTGTGGTGCCAAAGTAGTCACAGATGATATGCAAGCAAATAGGTGTGGCTGGGTTAAATTAAAATCATTTACCAAAACAGGCATTGGCCTGTGGGCCAACTTCTGTGAAGACATCAGACCCATTTCCATGTCTCTAGAGTGAGCCCCTCAAGCATCTTTAGACTTAAATTCTGAGGTCTTCTTAACTCATTTTGTGCTATGCTACTCAACTTTCTCCTGGTCTTCACTTCTAACTTTATCATCAACTTTTGTAATTATTATTAGTTTGGTTAAAGGTTTTGTTACATTCCTTGGAGATGAAGTTCAATGATACCTTTCCAGCAATGACATCCTTCTTCCTATTTTTGGAAATTCCTCTTCCATTTATTCCAGCTGCATTCACTGAACATGCTGTAAGCATCGTGAATTAAACTATATTGTTTATTTGTGTTTAACCTACATTGAATAATTGGATGTTTACATTAACTCTGTGAAATTGCTATTATAATTTTAATTCAACCAATGATGTTCTTGAAATTGAGAAGCTAAATATTTATCCAGTGACTCAGTTAGTGGTGATATAGCTGGAATTTTAAACCATGTATATTCAAATACAAGGTACTTTTTAAAAATTACTATGCCATCAAATTGCATCTTATTTTTTTAGGGGAGAACAAAAATTTGACAGTGGGATTGACATGGCTCCTCGACAAGAATCAACACTAGTGTATGGAGAGAGACAATGTAGTATAAATAACAGCAACGAGTTGGGAGTCATGTCCTCTGGATGTCCTGAACAATCTGTATGATACGGGCTTCACCAGGATTCCTTTTTGGCCTCTTGAGTCTTATGATATTTCCATTTTGTTGCCTTCAATTGGAATGATGTTAGATTTCATAATCATGCTATCCAATAATGTACTTAAAAACTTTATAAAACTGTTGTTTTAATAATTATTCTTAAATTTTTAGCACATCTAAATTTCAAATTTCCAATATTCACTAAAGTTAATCAATCTCTATATCCTACCTTCAAAAGAGATGTGTACATAGCTCATTCTAATATCACTCTGCTGATACCTACACCATGATATTTCTAATTTCATAGTTCTAGATTATGTAAAACAATCATAAGAAAATTGTTATTCTTATTGTCCTTATAATATATTCAATACTTATTTATATTTATCAAATTTGTCATTTTTTATTTTTCTCACATTTATTTCTTAAAAATACTCCTATCTAATAGATTCATTTTCTTTTGTTCTCTTTTAGTGAAGCTACAATAGATAATAAAGTGAGTGTGATGTGGTATTTTAGTGGGTTTCTTCATTTTTAAAATATCTACTTAAAAAATCTCCTTTTCCCATTATTTCTTTCTTTCCTTTAATTCTTTGAATATTTTAAGTAGTTCATATTAAATTCCTTTTTGGATCACAGTATTAGCTCCAAATCGTTATACATTTTGGGAGATTTATGATACTTTTTACAGGCATTGACTTATGTTTTGGAATTTTCCTTTATAGGCTCATCTTCTGTGTAAATTTCTTCATGTAGGTTTTTCTCCCAAGTTCACATCAGATGTGGTCTTTCACACCTTATTGTTACCTCAGTACAGTACCTGCCCTTTCTGAATTCTACTCCTCTGAGAGTGATGTATGAGAATTCACTTCCCAGAATTCCTTGGGAGATTTTGACATTGAGACTCACTCCAATAAGATTTGGAAAATAGAAAAGAAAAAGAAGCTTTCAGTGTCCAACCACAGCTGCTGCAGGAAGATGCAAGAGCATCAACAGACAGTAGAGGTGGGGTTTTCCTTGTGCCTCCCAACTATCCTTCCGAGCAGGGAGTAAACATTTTTAGAAAAGGACCACTTAAGAAACTATAGAACTCCTTTGACCAACTGGATTTTGGTCAAGCCATATAATGTCTCTGTTACATAGTTCTCTTTTCTTTACTTTCCTTTATAAATATAAGAAAGTTAGTATTTACAGCTTTCAGTACAATAACAGCCTATGGGCCATGGGTTGCTTGTTCCTGCTCCACAGAGCCACCCACCCTAGCACTTCAGGCAGCGTAACTCCCTGGTGGCAATCTGCATGATATTCCTACACTTCCAGCTATACCAAGAGCCTGTAGGGGTCTCCTTGACCCTCTTCTCCAAGTCTTTACAAAGGCTGTTCAGGATTCAAAATTCCATGGTGGAGCATCTGAGTCCTGTTTGAAGTCTTCAATGTACTTTAGCAGATACTACAGAGTCCATTCCCTCTAAATTGGTCTCCATGTTCCTAAACTTTTGGTTTTCCAACATTGATAAGTAACGGCTTTTAGATCCGGTAAGACCCAGTTTTAGAATTCTCATTTCATGCTGTGTTTGCATCCTCACCCATGGTGCCTAGGCTTGCTCTGACTGTGGCCTAGTGATACACGTTGGAGTTTTCCAGCTTCTTTGTTGAGAATGGAAAACCCATTCAGACGGGTAAGTCCATGCAGGGGTCCTCATCCAGCTTCCCATAGCGATCTGAGTCTTGGAATCCGATCTTCTCCTATCCAAAGTGAGCACTGAGCCTTCAGTCTCGGTAACTTAAGTTGGGTTTAATCCCCTCAGGAGAAATTCAGCTTCAGCTTCCACTGGGTTTTCTCTAAATTTTTGGCATAGGAGATATCTTGTCCCTGCTTTGTGGTTGGGTGATATATTTTTAAAAAGATTTTATTTAGAATTTCTATGAGTTTGAACTGTGGAAGCAGTAATGTTAACATGTTCTTAATCTACCCTCTTGACCTCAAAGACTGGTGTTCACATCTGTGAAGTAGGAGGGATGTGTTTAATGATTCCCAGAGTCCCTTCAAGAACTCTGCTTGCTCTAAGTCGCTACATCTAGGCACATTGTGTTTATATATAAATATTACTGCCAACACTCAGACACATGTGCTGGCCTGTTGGTTATTTATCATTGAAGGAGGACCATTAGTAGGAAGTTAAGCCAACTCACATTTAATATTTGGCAATGGAAAGGAATAAATGTGGGCAATATGTTGCATGCAATGATTAGATTCATCATGTTAACGAGTGCTAATGAATCCCAAAACCCACTCCCCATCATCTATTGTTTACAGTGATCCTATTCATTTGGGGAAGGCAGAAAAGTATTAAATAACATAAAACAAATGACACTTCATACCTGGATTCTCTGTTTCCCAAGTGTAGTGACCTGAAAGGAGATGGATGAGAGGCTGTCTGTAGCAGAAGTGTGAGCTTCCACACACTGCTCATATTCTCAGTTGAGAGTTAACCCTTTATTGATTGACTCATTGATTGATTGATTGATTTTTTTTTTTTTTTGGTGGAACTGGGGATTGGATCCAGAGCCTTGTGCATATGAGGCAAGCACTCTACCAACTGAACTATATCCCCACCCCCAAGAATTAACCCTTTAATTCATTCATTGATTCACTGTTTCTTAACTCTGTGCCCACCATGTGCCAGGCATTAAACTTTGGTCTAGGAAGATCAGAGTTCTTGAGTTACATCCTGCTCCTCACAGAGCATATGTTTCACAAGGACATGAAAAATAAGCTGAGACAAAAGGTTAAATAAAGGGTCCCAGGGAACTGTATTAAAGGGAGGGTGCAACGGATTTAGAAGGTTCCAGAAGAAGGTGAACCTGTACAGGTAGAATTCAGACTTAAATTTGAAGTCTGATTGTGGGCCAGGCGAAATATCTCTAAGCATGTGGGAAGACTGGTAGGCGGCCTAGAGAACACAGGGAAAAGGGTGGCCTAACAGGGTCTCGGGACACCAGCTCTCAGAGGGTTTCATGAATACTTATTTGGGATTTTATCTCAAAGGTGATGGGGAGGACATTGGTGAGTCTAGGTCAAGGTGTGATATTAGATCAAAAGGTCACTCAAGCTCTATTGCAGGGAGTGGAAATAGGAAGTTCAATTCCAAGGCCTCCATGGTGGTTCAGGGGGTAAAGGGTTACATCATGACTGAGGGTAGTGACAGTAGGAGGAAAAGAAGTGGATAGATTTTAGGTGGTAGAATGTACACGACTTGGAGCTTGCTTCAATGTGAGATTTGAAAGAGAAAGGAGGACTTGAGTCAGTGTTTTGAGTCACTGTGTAAATGATGGTTCCATTTGCTAGGAAAGGGCTGCTGCAGACACAGAGAAAGAACAGGGGAAGAAATGGAGAGAAAGGGAGAGAAAGGGAGAGGAGAGGAGGAGAGGAGTTGGAGACGTCTGGTTTTAAATGCTACATTCTTGCTATGTGCACAAATGATTTAATATTTCTGAGCCTTAATTTTCTCATCAATGAAATGAAGATATCTGCCTTTAATGTAGTGTTAATGCTCAAAGAGTTTTAAATGCATGATCATTTCATGAAGTAGGTGCTCAGTAAATGAGGTTTCTTACTCTGCCTCATGGGTCTAAACTGTCAAATTGTTGATACTTGAAGTGTTATTGAGTGATAGGAATTCAAGCCTGCAGATCAGAGAGCTGGAGCTATGTTTATCAATAAGTTGCTGCATGACGCTGGGTGAGTGACAGCTCCTTTGAGTGCCTCAAGGTCTACGTGGTAAAGAATCAGTTTAGATGAATTCTCTAAAGCCCCTCCCGGTTCAATAAGCAAATGATATTACAGCCAGAAAGTCTACGGGTCCCAGAGTGTGTCCTGATGTTGTAGCAACCCTCTGGAGAAATATCTTGTGGGTACAGGATCACCAGGAGTGGTAAAAGCACAGAGACATCTCCTGTTTCAGCTTTACTCAGGACACCATGACTTCCCATCTCAGAAGCAGCCTTCCTTTATGACAGAAGCCACAGCGAATTACTTTGCTGTACTCACATTTCACTCCCCTTGTTAAATCTCAATGGTGAGAGATATGTGTACTGGTTTCTTGAAACCAGCATCTTCATGGAATAGGAGTGTCTGTGAGAGAACCACACATGAAAACGGAGAATGCCACAAAGCTATATTTTCAGGACAGTACGGAGAAGAAAGAATCTGTTTTTCATTACAGACAAGAATGTTTTCCTAGATGGTAGGCAGACCCAAGTGTAGTATTCTAGAATGAGGGGGTTCATGTCTCCAGTGTCCGCTGTCCTGGTCAGACCACAAACAAGGGATCATGTTTGAGAGCTGTCATGTGTAAAACCTCAGGCTCTGGAATCAGACAGTCATGAGTTCAAAATATGATGCTATTTATTTTTTCACTATGTAACTCTGGAAAAGTAATTTAACTAGTAAGCCTCTTTGAAACAGAGGTAATAATCGCAGTGCCTTCACCATAGGTTTCTTATAAGAATCAAAGAAGAGTATGAGGGCAAGAGAATTAATGCAGCATTTGGCAAATAATTCTGCTGCTGTTAATAACTGAGATTTGAGCCACTTGATTCAAGAACATGTCCTGTGTGGAACCATTGTATTAAGCAAAGTTATTTAACTGACAGAAGAGAATGTGTAGGGTTTGATTATAAGTTTTAAAGGACTAAAGAGCTCCATTATAGAGAAGTCTTCTATCAGACAGAGAATGGGATTAGTTAGCTTTTAATGCCCCTTTTGAGTGTGAGATTGTGAGAGTCCAGAAATAAGTTGCTTTCTTTGTCTTTCATGTGATTTGCAATTGCAGAATGCAAGCTAGTTTTGTCAAGATAGAAAGGTAGGTAGGTAAGTAGATACCGGCTTTGCTTTGAAAGTGCTCATAGATGAACCTGGTATCACATATATCACTAAGAGGAGAGTCAGGAGACCTGGTTTCTGTTTTCAGATCCACATTTAGTATTCATGTTTTGTGCAAGTCATTTATCTTCCTTAAGTCTGTTTCCCCCTCTATAGACTGGGGCTCATGTTGGCCTTAAAACTTACTTATTTTAAGAATCAGGTGAAATGGTAAATGTGGGGAGCAAATCCAAGTTTGATTTAATGATCAAGTGTTAGATGCTAAGTGAGACTTGGTTTTCAGAGTTATTACTAAGACATGAAGATGAGAACAAAATGCTTGTGTCTTGTACCCACTGCAGGTAAAAAAAAAAAAAAAAAATGCCAAATTTGGGAGCTAAAAGCCTTCCAAGAGGACACCATCAGTGTCCTTCCCAATTCCAAAGTAGAGGAGGACCAAGGGAAAGAATTGGTATCACACTTCAGGGAAATGCTAACCTCTCCCTTTGCCTCAATGAGGTGCTTTTCCCTTCCTGAGCTACAGGGGCAAGGACCCAATAAAAGTGCTCCTAAAAGTTGAATATGCTCAACTAGTGCCCCTTCCACTAAGCTGGGAGCTGCTCCTCTGGAAGTTGCTTACACAGTGAATCAGCAGAGTGCCCCCTGCTGCCAGGGTGTGGAGAGGGGGGAGCATGGTGGTGGAGCAGGAGGCCAGAGAGCCATCAGCAAGGACAGGTGAATTCCCCTTCCTCAGGGAGGGGCGGGGCTTGAGCTGTCTTGACGGCATCACTGTGGCAGGATATTTAGTAAGTAGGGGTACCCTAGAAGCAACAGACCATGACCAGGATACCCTCAGTGTAGCTTTGATGGGAAAAGAAGTGGTCAAATAATTTCTAGTTGGGATGCTTCTTGGAGAAGGCTCCATAAGAATCCTTTGGAGAACCAAGAAAAGCACCCCACGTAAAACCACAACTTGGAAATGATTTCTGCCTACTAAAAGGGAACCAGTGGCCAGACAGTGTTAGAGAAGCACCACAATCCAGCCAAAAGAAGCCACAACCTCACATAGAACAGGCACCTAAGAGCAAGAGCACATTTTTTTTTCTTCTACCTTCATGCCCCTGCTAATCTCAGAGGGGAAGCCATCCCCATATTCCAAAAAGGGACAGCCCTTGCATTTTCTCTATTTTCCTCCTCCAAAGCCCTGCCTCTAAAGAATTCCTGGATTTTCCCGAGGTCATGAAGCACTAATATAATGGTTTGGATAAAATAGGTACTAGATATTATTTGTTGAATAGTAGAATGAGAAGTAGCAAAGCCAGATGTGTCTGGATCCAAAGCTGCTCCCCTGTTTTCCCTACAGGATGTTGCATCTGAACCAATTTCTTATAGGATCTGCCAGATTCTACCAGAGATGGTCCCAGCATAAGAGCAAAGAGTAGCCTGCACCCTAGGTCAGATCTGCCTGAGCCGGTAGGGCTTGCACATGGTGGTTTGTATAAACAAAGTTTGTCTAAGGCGATACAAGCAGGGTAGAGCTCAGCACCTGGGAGAGTTCCAAGGTGATGCTTCTGCTTCAAAAGTCCTTATGGTCCTTGATTTATGTTGATGGCATTCCTACAAGCTGCAATGGGCATGTTACAGTTGCAGAGTCTCCAATTCTGCCAAGAAGCCTGCAATTTAAATAAACAGACTGATTCATACCGGACAACTAAGAAAACTGAGGCTCAGAGAGCCAGAATAACTTGTGTTAATTAGTGCAAGAGCTGGAATTCCAATTCTTGTCTATCTACTCTGAAAGCCCAGTCTCTTTACACGAGGCTTCACTAAGTTGTGACTTACCCAATCAGCCACACTCTGGGGTTGAATTTCCTAAGTCTTCATAAGAATCCTGGACATTCCTACTGTATGTGTTTCCTTAGGGCATATATATGACTATTGTTGTTGCTGCTGCTGCTATTGTCTGAAGGAAAGCGTTTTCATCCACATAAGGACCAGAATCTCTCTCAGAAGGGAATCAGCCTCTTCTGGAAGCTAGGGGTCTCACCAATGGACATGATGATTTTGAAGTAAGAGAAGACTCTCCCTTTTACTGCAAGATTTAAACTGCAGTTCTCTAGACATTTGGGCTAGAAATATAAAGGTGCCCTTTCCACATACTTTGTACCTCCTGGTTTCCAGTTTTGCATCTTTTTTTCTTACTAGAAACACAAACAATCGCACTATCCAGTATGTCCAGCTCTAAATAACAGGACACTAAGTTATCCCATCAAGGATAGCTGACTTATTAACTACCCTCCTTCCTCTTTTCTCTCCCATTTACTTACATTATTGTCTGTATGACCCAAATCATCCATTTGTATTCAAATGTTTTTCTCAGGGTTTGCTTCTAGGAGAACAGACTAGGTAAGATTCATAGATTTGTATTCAACACATGTTCAATGGGGGACATGTCTAAATTTCACTCAAGGTACAACAGTTGGTTCACATAGCATAAAAAATAACAAAATAAATGTTTTATAGTATTTCTGCCTAGAGAATATACAAAAGAAAATGTGGGCTAGGTTTTTTTGACCCCCACTTGGCTTTGAAAAATCCAATCTCCTAAGTCTTAAAGCCATTTTGCCATTGATGACCCCGGTCTATTGCTCAGACTCTAATACCTCACTTTCTTTCTTTATGTAGGGAGTTTTCTGATGATGAGGGGAAAGTCCTGGGAGATAAAAACCTCAAAAGTATCTGGTTTCTATTAAAAGCAAGACCATAGGATTAGACGTTTCTTAATGCAGAATTATGAAATGCACAACACCAGATGTAGCTGCTCATATCTTCTTTCATATTGCTCCTTTCCTATTACTGCTCAGCTTAAAGTTTTTATAGGGAAGAAATACCTCTGTCAGTTGATGTTCCTGAAGTTTAGTTGTGATAACCGTCCACATATCTTTGGAGGCTACATTGTATCTTTAAATCCAGTTCTACTTAACCTCATTAACTGCAAAGAGCATGAGAAAAGTTGAAACCCCACACATGGCAGGGAGAACATGGTATCCATAAGATATGGGAAGAGCTAATAGGTTCCTTCAAGCTGGTGGGGTGTTCCAGAGGTTACTAACTTGGGTAATCCAGCCATCTAGGAACTGGGAGTCTTCCCAGGAGTTCTTAACATCACAGAACAGCTGGTGCTCAGAGGGATCCAGGGCTAGATGTTAGACTTGAGTCCTAGCAGCAGCTTGATAAAAGCAGTGGTTCCTCACCTGCTTCTATGAAGGAGAGGTGAGGTCCATGAAGGCTCTATAATATTAAAGTAATTACAAAAAGAGAATTAGCCCAAAACTCTTCCCTTTAACAGGATAACTTCCTCATCTTTACTTTGAAAATATGACAGCTCTCCAAGCTCAGCAGAAACACTGAGTAGCATGTATATAATTTTTACTAGGGTAAAATATGATGAACATAAATGTGATTTAAATATTATTTGTTCATCCTTGTATGTCTCACTAGACATATGTTTCTAAAGATCATGTTTCTATCCTTAACTTTGTATTCTCAGCACCCAATGATGGGATTGTAATGTAGTAGACACCGTAGTATTTGTTGATGATTTTTTGAATAAGAAACCATTTGTGACCTCAGTATTTAACACAATGTTCTAGCATGCAAACATTTGTCGAACAGATGAATTAAGTATACAAAACATTTCACAATGCAGGAACCTTGCTAGCCAATATATTAAAATGGGCTCATATGTATATTCTTCTATTGTATAAGCAGGAGTGGAACTAACTGCAGAGATGGAAGGAAAAGTGGAGTTTTAACACAGGAAGAATCTGCTAGATTCTAACTATGAAATAGAAGAACAGGACATGGAAACTTTTCTTTTTCCCCTTGCCCCCAAATACCACTCACCCCTGTCATTGATTTCAAATATTTCATAGAAACCAGTAAATGGAAACAGATAATCACAAATACTCCTTATTTTATAACAATGGAAATAGAGAAGCTAAGCTAACTGGCCCCATTGCTCTGTGAGGCTGGGAATTTGGATTAAGTCCCATCATTTAAAATTCCACTTCAGAGTACCCAGTTTCTTGTTCATGTATTATATTTCTGAAAAGGGTACACACTTGAGAACACTTTCCTAAGAGTTAGCTTCTAGAAGATTCCCAACATTAATGCAGGCCTTATCATATGGGCTAAGAATAATTTGGGCAATGACAAGTGATTAATTTCTGAAAGAGTTGATACGAGGTTGTTGGAAGAGACAGGAGACAGCATTTTATTCCCACTTCTGTCACCAACCAGCATTGTGACCTTGGAGATACTTCTAAAACCTCTCCAGTTCTCAATTTCCTTATCACAAAAAATCAGAAGGTCGTGGAAGTTAACCTCTGAGGTATGATACTCTGTTTCTCTTTAAGATTCTCCAAGTAAATTGGGGCATATGAAGTCTTGGGAATGCTATCCAAGAACCATCCAGAGAGAAGGTAAGCCAAGTTCATAAGGCATTTAATCCTTAGAAGCAAGACTCAGCCAATAGACAGACAGGCTAGATTCCCTGTGCTATGTTTTTCTACATTTGTGCCAAGCCGAAAATGCTAAGTCATTGCTTTTGCTAGAAGGATATTTTCTTATTGCATTCTGAGGATTTGAACAAATATTTTCATTTTGAGGAACGCTTTGAGAACATTTTCAAATTGAAGGTTAGGCTTTCAGGACAAGAGGAGCCTCTAGTCTGCAACATGAAGCTCCCAGGTTTGGACAGAACCTGAGCTTGGAGAAGGGAAGTTGAGCGTCTGCTGTGC
This sequence comes from Callospermophilus lateralis, assembly GCF_048772815.1. Lineage (NCBI taxonomy): Eukaryota > Metazoa > Chordata > Mammalia > Rodentia > Sciuridae > Callospermophilus > Callospermophilus lateralis. The sequence goes on from NC_135311.1 coordinate 100,690,778, forward strand.
TGGACTTGGTTCGATGCAGTTTTTGCTGAAACTGACATGGATCCCGGCTAAGCCCGTGGGCACTGTGGTTACCATGGCAGTTCTCTCAGGCAAATACTGCCAAAGCATTTAGCTTCAGTTCATGGCTGGTGACATACTGAAGCCTATGAGTTGGCCACCAACGTGGAAAACTAGGAGACCTGCTTCCTCCCTCAGCTGCCTTTTGCACAGACGCCTGCCTGCAATTCCATTTCTGAGTCCATATCCCTTTCCTACAACTATGCAGTTTTTGTTTTTTTCTTTTTAATTGCAGAGAAAAGACAACAGACAAAAACTTCAGATCTCTACTTTAGTACATCTCTTACTGACCACCTGGGAAGCCAACAAACATGAACGAGGCTCCTGTTATTTTTCTATTTATTCCATGTTTAAGCACTTGCAAATTCTTTCTTTTTCTCATTTCCAGTTAACAGATGAGAAAGATTGAAACTCTAGTTGGAAAATGCCTAGGTTTTTTTTTCTTTTCCCCACAATGCTGAGCAAAAGCATCATGTTTAAAGCAGCTCTATGTTATACCATGATTCAAAAGCTGTAATTCATCTGGTTGTCATTTCATCACTTAGGCAGCATTTTATTTGGAATGGAAAAAAAGGCTTCATATATTAATATTAATAATTATTAATATTAATATATGAATTATATTATATTAATAATCACCACTCATATCAGAAATAATATGTTCCTTAGAGTCTTCCCTGGATGCCCAGGTTGGAGTTTGCTTCTGACCTATGTTTCTTCTCTGTGCAATGGTTCTCCCAATGGTCCATGTGTTTAAGGCTTGGTCCTCCAAGGTAATGGGAGGGGATGGTACCTGTGGGAAGTGAGAGGTCTTAGGTCTTTGGAGGTGTGCTCTTGAATGGGATTGTGGGACCCTCGTCTCTCCCTTTTCCTCTCTGGCTTTCCTTCTTAACTTGTGAGGTGAGAACTTCACTCCATCAGACACAACTGCCTTCATATACCACCCTCGCCAGAGGCCCAAAGCAATGGGGTCACTCAGTCATGGTCTGGAACCTCCAGAACCATGAGCCAAAATAACCCTTTTCTTTTCATAAAGTTACTTGCCTCAGGGAACATAACATACCATGGCAGACTCAACTTTTGTCACTGACCAAGACAGATGAAAATTGCATTTCTGTCTCTGGTGGATAATGTGCATCTGAGTCTACTCGGGTTTGTGCCCCTCAATTGATTAGAGAGTTTGCTCAGATGCCACTTTCCCAATGAAACTGTGCTATTTAAAGTTTCTTCCTACTTTCACCCCTCACTTTCTGTTCTGTATCCATAACACAAATACCTTCTGACACATTTAATTATTTATTTACTTGTTGACTTGGTTTATTTTTATTATCTGCCTGCCTCCTCCAACCAGAGTGTAGACCCTACAAAGGCGGTCTTTCTGGTTCATCAACGTATCTCGAAAATCTGAACTAACTGTCTGGCATACAGTGGGCTCCCAATACTTGCTGAATAAATGAATAGGGAAGAACAAACCCATCTTTAGGGTTTTTCAGGAAAAACTCTAGAAATTCATTTTCCTGTTGTGGTTAAGGCTGCAAGACTAGATAAAGAGAATGTTAGGAAGCACATTTAGGAAGTAGAGCAATAATGGCTACCGTGTTGTTTTTAATAATATTATTTGTTCTCATTCATTAGACCTGGAATCTGGTACAGAGATTTGACCTAGATAATGTGTAGGAAAAACTATGAGATCAGTGTCTTTGGTTAAGGTATAAGGAGTACAATGATCACTGGCTAAATTCAGAGAACAAAAGGTCCAAGGGGGATATTGCATGATTTCTTCCAGGAGGAATTAATTGATCTTTTCAAGACTTCCCCAAAAGATACCGAGGGGCCGTCATGAGAAGCATGAACACACAGAGCAGCATTTCCCATTAATCCCTTTAGATTCTACAAGGGAAAATAAAAAAGAGTTTTACAGCCAAATCGTGTTAGGAAACCTTGTATATTTCACAATCCATAGTACCATGATAAAGGATTTGAGATGTCCTGAAATAATTTATTTAAGTTTGTTTAAACTCAGTGTTTTATTTGACCCCAGAAGCTTGTTTTCTTTTCTTTCTTTCTTCTTCTTTTTAATATCTTGTACAAATATGCTTCTTTGGCTTGTGAGATTTTTCTTAAAATCCTCCTTCCTTTCCATCCACTCACATATGGCCTAAATCCCCCTAAATCAGTCCTAACTTCAGACCTGAGCTATCAATGAATTCTAGGAAAATAATATCTCTGGGAAGACCCCAAATCAGAGACATCAAAATCCAGTAATTATTTATTGAAACACTGCTTTATGACTGCCCTCATTAGTCCAAAAGCCAGTCAAAACAAAGAACTTCCTAGTGAATACTGGGAGGCAATTCATATAGAAGTGCCACCATTGTTCAGTAGAGGGTGGTGAAGTGCAGTGCGCAAAAGAGATGCAGTTAAAATAAACCCAGCTTAAAGGTATTTTAGAATCTTAGCGCCATGTGATCAGTAAAAAGAGGAAAGAAGGTACTACTGACTAGGAAAGGGACTGGTGAATTTTGGAAAACTGATCTGTCTCTAGAGCTGGAGAAGGAGGTCAGTAAATCAATGTTCAGGAGAACAGGTGGCTTGCTTAGTTCCAACAGGAATGGAATTTCTAACAATAAGGTGAAAGCAGCATTTTCTTATTCAACTAATATTTACTAATGTTTAATAAACATTTTCTAAGGACACAGAAAAGAATAATTATGGCCTTTATTCTGGAAATCACATTTTAGTTTAGAGGGAAAAAATGGATCCATGGTAACTGATAGTTCTTCCTTTTAGCAAATTCTCATGGCTCCTTGTGGGATTTTAGTAAAAAGGTGGTACTGAAAATTAAAAGGAATTTCACCTTATCAGGTACCCCATTCCTTCATATGAGAACCCTAATTTCTGGGATTCAAAGAAGCAGTCATTTTTAGGGAGGGAGTTAACAAGTGGTTATCAGCAATCAGCAAGGCAGTGTGATATGCTTCACAATTATAAGAGCATAAGAGCTTATTTAATCCTTGCAATAATCCTTTGAATATATATATATATATATATATATATATATATATATATATATATATATAAATAATATAATATAGATACTACATATATGTAATATATTATATATATGTATGTATATTCATACAAAGATAAGGAAAGGCATAGTAGAGATGAAATATGCTGTTTGGCTATTTGTTATCCCATTTAAACATTGACTTAAAGATGAAATAATAATGTTGTTAAACAGTGATTAAAAAAATGGACTTCTATACATGAATCAAAACATCACATTGTACCTTATAAATATGTGCAAATATTATGTGCCAGGCAGGAAATAAATGCTGCCTTTCAGTTTTGCAAAATATTACCAAGATGAACTTGGGGGGAAGAATCAGGTACCAACTGAATTTCTCTTTCAATTAAACATTAGAGCACTGCTGCCCAAATTGTTTTCTATGTCCAAATTTATTCTCAGACAGTAGTGGTTATCATGGGATAGGAGGGGACCCTTGCCAATCCTTGAGGGTGTGAATTCTGGTTGAAATCCCCTACTTAAGTTGCAACATAAATAGTCATGAGTTGGGATAAGAGGGTAACTTGAGCCAAGATCTATTTCTTCTTACCAACAAGCATTAAAATTGTCAAAGGAATTTAAAAATTAGTATCTAAGCCAAAATAAAGAAGAATGCCATTCATAGTCTAGATACCTCAAAAAGTTTCTGAAGTTGGACTGAGAGAAGCTATGGCTCAAATCTATCTTTTCTGATAAAGATGCCCAGCATTATAGGAACGAGTGAAAGAGACTCTGACAAAATTCCACTAATAATCTTAACAGACGTGAGAGCTAAAGGTGAGAATATTCTTAGGGATAGAGTGTGTCATTTGTTATCCCTTTTGAAACTTCAAATCTACAGCAGACATCAGAAAATATTTTCTATAAAGGGTCAGATAGTAAATATTTTTGACTCTGCTGACCATGTGGTCTCTGTTGCAACTACTTACCCCTGACATTCTAGCATTAAAGCATCTTTAGATAATAAGTACATGAAGGAGCGTGACTGTGTTCTCATAAAACTTTATTTATGAATACTGAGATTTGATATTTATGAATACTGAGATTTGAATTTTATCAAATTTTAAATATATATTGACACATTCTTTTTGATTTTTCTTTAGCTAGTTTAAGCATGTTCTTAGCTTGCAGGTCATACAATAGTAAGTTGGAAGGCAAGATTGGCCCATCTGCAGTAATTCACCAATCTCTAACCTCAGCATTAGAAAAGAGTCTCTGCTTGGTATCCCCAGGGCATATAAAGAAGCTGAGGAGACAAGGTAAGAATATCAATGATGGCTACATGGTTTGCCTGGCATGAAAACCTAGCCAAATGCAATGCTGGAGAAAGTTAGTTGCACAATTCCTTCAGCACACACACACACACACACACACACACACACACACACACAGAGATTTTACAATTTGTTTTTGAAAGCAGTCTAACCAGGAGAAAAATACATAAGTTAACTGTACAATCTATGTATAAAAATAAATAGAAATACCCATTGATATATGAAAGTTTCATTACAAATAAAAGATCACCTTAAAACACCTGAAGTCTTGTTTGTCTATCAAAATGATAAAAATGAAGTAGAACATTAGTGTTCTAGAAAGGTAGGTGGGGACATGGTTATTCTCATACTGCTGGTAGCAGTGTATAGTATAACAACCCTACAACAAGCCATTCTTCAGAGAGAAACTTATCCTATTGGAACGAACAGTGATGTAACACAAAGATTTAGGTGTAAGGAGATGCACTTTTGCAATACTGTTTATTACGGAAAAACACTTGAATCAATTATATGTTCAAAATTATAGATGATTGGTTAAGTATGGAATAACCATATGACAGAACTTTATGTGGCCAATAAAATTATTATATATTTTATTTTGGTATGAAAAACTATGATTGATTCTAAATGAAACATTCAGGTCATAAAATGACTTATGTAGTATGACATTAAGCTTTAAAAATTTTTGCAGTGTGTGGGCATGGAGTGAGTGTGTGTATCTGTTTATGGAACTACAAAACAAAGATGGAGTGGATAGCATTAATAACTTAGTGGTGATATTCTCTGTGTATGTAGACACCATAAATATTATTTTTTTGCATTCTATGACATGGAACCACTTGGCAGGTATTCTTTGGACTTATTTTTTAAAATGTTTTCAAGATTAATTGATATTGATGCACTGATTTTTTTATTACTGTGTGTTATTCCATTTTATGAATATTCCACAAAACCACACACACATTACCAAAAACAACACTCCTATGAAAACTATTATATACATCTCCTAATATATATGTGCAGGGATTTGTCTAAGGTATATTCCCTTGAAATGGAATAGATAAATTGTGAAAAATAAGCACATTTAACTTTATTAGGGAATGCCAAAGTATATGCCAAACTTCATGCTCCTACCAGCAGCACCAAGTTTGCTTTTTCTATAGTTCTGGAAAATGCTCAGCCATTATATAATTGAAACCTGCTTCTTTTCCTTCTATTGCTTCTCTACTTTTCTTTATTGTGCTGCTGTAGAACTGTGATTATTTATATGATGGACCTTTACTTTATATCCTCTTTCATAGTTTCCTCCTCCGCCTTTGGGTGTCTGGGTCTCATTTTGTCCCTCTAATACTCTCCTAATTATCTCCTCAGTTTCATGTAATCTAGCTTTTAACTATGTGTTGAAGTTTAATTTTAATAATTACATTTTCCATTTATATAATTTGTTTTTGTGTGCTTTTCTGAGCATGCTTGCATATGTCCCAAGTTTCCTATCACTTGCTCAGTTTTAGGCCTCTTTTAATGTTTTTTGAATAATATTAAACATTATTATAGTATACAATATTGGATATTTCTAATAGATGTAGTCTGTGTAGCTCTTATTCTTCTATCTACTTTTTGTGCTTTTTTTTTTTTTTTTTTTTTTTTTTTTAGGGGAGTGGGTTACTGGAGATTGAACTCTGGGATGTTTCACCACTGAGCCACATCCCCAGCCCTATTTTGCATTTTATTTACAGACAAGGTCTCACTGAGTTGCTTAGCGCCATGCTTTTTGCTGAGGCTGGCTCTGAACTTGTAATCCTCTTGCCTCAGCCTTCAGAGCCACTGGGATTACAGGTGTATGTCACTGCGCCTGGCTATTGGCTTTTATTTTTAGTATTTTGTTTCCTTTTTACTTTTGTCATCTCTTAGTTTGAGCACATTTTCCTTGGAACTCTTCCTGTGGGTGTATGTAGTGGAATGTACTGAGTTTTCTGAGAAGGTTTGCAAACAGTTCTCCTAATTAAGCTCACTATAATTCAGGACCACTTTGAATTAAATTATCTTTGTGAGGTGTTTTATATGACAAATTAGCAAAAAGTTGGACTGAAAAAAATCCACGTGATAGACTTATGTTAACATTCTCTGGAAAGAGTCCCCCCCCCCCCCGACCCCCCGGCCCGGCCTTTGGTTTTTAGATCAAATCAACACAGGCAAGTTTTCTTCCTCTTCTAGGAATTTTATTCATCCTTCATTTGCCTTTCCACTGAAAGTATAATTCTTTGAGGATAAAGCTGTAGGGTTGGACTTCCTATTACATTTATAAATTTGCCTAACCCTTTATTAGTCTGCTTGAGCCATCATAACAAAATACCATAGCCTGGGTGCCTTAAAAATCACATTTATTTTCCCACAATTTTGGAGGCTGAAGTCTGAGACTAGGGTGGGTTCTAGTGAGAGTTCTCATCAGCTTGCAGATGAATGCCACCTTATTGTATCCTCACATGGTAGAATAAAGGAGAGAGAGACAATGACAGGGGACAGGGAGGGAGATGGAGAGAGGGAGAGTGATCTTTCCCTTTTCATAGTCACCCATTCTATTGGGTTAGGGATCCACCATTATGGCCTCATTTAACCTGAATTACCACCCAAAAGGCCTCCTTCTGTGCACAGTCATATTAGGGGTTAGGACTTAAACATGAATTTTATGAGAATATAATTTACTTGACATCCCATATTAACTTTAATCTCCTATTTCCTCTCTATTACATAGCTATCAAAATGGAAACTTAAAGTCATCAAAATGTTACAGACATCTTTTTTTCCATCATGAAAGCTGTGTTCTGTGCAAACTAAGCCCCAGTTTCTGCTTTTCATTCATGTTCAACCACTTCAAAATTCTTACTTTGATAGCTCATATATGCATTTATATATAATACCTGATTATTGAAGAAATATTCTGCCATATCTTCCATTTCCTCTTTTTTGTCTTTTTCTAGAATTTTTGGAATTATTGGTTGCACTTAATGATTAACTTCAATAACTAAATCACCAATGCATCTGTTTTTATTGCTTTTTTCCTCTTTATGACCTTTTCAAGCATCCAGTCCTATTTGACAGCATACCTATTAAGCTCTAATGGAATGCTGGCCAATAAATTGTAAGTATAGAAACTATCCATAATTTTATTCTTATAAGTCTTTATTTATTCAGTGTTTTTTTCTGATACACTTTCAAGAGGTAAGTTTTACATTCGTTTTGCTTTTATTTTTTTTAAAGAGGCTGAGGATATTATTCATTGGTAAAGCACCCTTGAATTCCTGGTACCAAATATATAAATAAATAAATAAATATAAAAAGGAAAATTTAATTTTTTCATTATAAAATAATTTTTATATTCTTTTGTTAACCACTATAGTATTTTTTTAGTTTTTTCTTTTTTATTCCAATTTATTATATATGACAGCAGAATGCATTACAATTCATATTACACATATAGAGCACAATTTTTCATATCTCTGGTTGTAAACAAAGTATATACACAAAGTATATATTCGTGTCTTCATACTTGTACTTAGGGTAATGATGCCCATCTCATTCCACCATCTTTTCTACCCCATTCCCCCCTCCCTTCCCCTCCCTTCTCTTTACCCTATCTAGAGTTCACCTAATTCTCCCATGATCCCCCTTCCAACTCCACTATGAATCAGCCTTTTTATATCAGAGAAAACATTTGGTATTTGGTTTTCTGGGATTGGCTAACTTCATTTAGCATTATATTCTCCAACTCCATACATTTACCTGCAAATGCCATGATTTATTCTCTTTTATTGCTGAGTAAAATTCCATTGTGTATATATGCCACATTTTTTTAATCCATTCATCTACTTAAGGACATCTAGATTGATTCCACAGTTTAGCTATTATGAATTGTGCTGCTATAAACATTGATGTGGCTGTGTCCCTGTAGTATGCTGTTTTTAAGTCCTTTGGATATAGACTGAGGAGTGAGAGAGCTGGGTCAAATGGTGCTTCCATTCCCAGTTTTCCAAGGAATCTCCATTCTGCTTTCCATATTGGCTGCACCAATTTGCAGTCCCACCAGCAATGTATGAGTGTGCCTTTTCCCCCACTTCCTTGCCAACACTTACTGTTGTTTGTGTTCTTAATAGTTGTCATTCTGACTAGAGTGAGATGATATCTTAGAGTTGTTTTGATTTGCATTTCTATGATTACTAGAGATTTTGAACATTTCTTCATATATTTTTTGATTGATTGCATATCATCTTCTGAGAAGTGTTTGTTCAGTTCCTTGACCCATTTATTGATTAGGTTATTTGGTTGTTTTTTTTTTTTTGGTATTTATCTTTTTTTTTTAATTAATTTTTATTGTAGGTTGTTCAAAACATTACATAGTTCTTGATATATCATATTTCACACTTTGATTCAAGTGGGATATGAGCTCCCATTTTTACCCCATATACAGATTGCAGAATCACATCAGTTGTACAACAATTGATTTACATATTGCCATTCTGGTGTCTGTTGTATTCTGCTGCCTTTCCTATCCTCTACTATCCCCCCTCCCCCCTCCCCTCCCCTCTTCTCTCTCTACCCCCTCTACTGTAATTCATTTCTCCCCCTTATATTTTTCCTCCTTTCCCCTCACTTCCTCTTGTATGTAATTTTGTATACCCCTGAGGTTCTCCTTCCATTTACATGCAATTTCCCTTCTCTCTCCCTTTCCCTCCCACCTCTCATCCCTGTTTAATGTTAATCTTCTTCTCATGCTCTTTGTCCCTACTCTGTTCTTAGCTACTCTCCTTATATCAAAGAAGACATTTGGCATTTGTTTTTAAGGGATTGGCTGGCTTCACTTAGCATAATCTGCTCTAATGCCATCCATTTCCCTCCAAATTCTATGATTTTGTCATTTCTTAATGCAGAGTAATACTCCATTGTGTATAAATGCCACATTTTTTTAATCCATTCGTCTATTGAAGGGCATCTAGGTTGGTTCCACAGTCTTGCTATTGTGAATTGTGCTGCTATGAACATGGATGTAGCAGTGTCCCTATAGTGTGCTCTTTTTAGGTCTTTAGGGAATAGACCGAGTAGGGGAATAGCTGGATCAAATGGTGGTTCCATTCCTAGCTTTCCAAGAAATCTCCATACTGCTTTCCAAATTGGCCGCACCAATTTGCAGTCCCACCAGCAATGTACAAGAGTACCCTTTTCCCCACATCCTCGCCAGCACTTGTTGCTGTTTGACTTCCTAATGGCTGCCAATCTTACTGGAGTGAGATGGTATCTTAGGGTGGTTTTGATTTGCATTTCTCTGACTGCTAGAGATGGTGAGCATTTTTTCATATACTTGTTGATTGATTGTATGTCCTCCTCTGAGAAATTTCTGTTCAGGTCCTTGGCCCATTTGTTGATTGGGTTATTCGTTATCTCATTGTCTAATTTTTTTAGTTCTTTGTATATTCTGGATATTAGGGCTCTGTCTGAAGTGTGAGGAGTAAAGATTTGTTCCCAGGACGTAGGCTCCCTATTTACCTCTCTTATTGTTTCTTTTGCTGAGAAAAAACTTTTTAGTTTGAGTAAGTCCCATTTGTTGATTCTAGTTATTAACTGTTGTGCTATGGGTGTCCTATTGAGGAATTTGGAGCCCGACCCCACAGTATGTAGATCATAGCCAACTTTTTCTTCTATCAGACGCCATGTCTCTGATTTGATATCAAGATCCTTGATCCACTTTGAGTTAACTTTTGTGCATGGCGAGAGAAAGGGATTCAGTTTCATTTTGTTGCAAATGGATTTCCAGTTTTCCCAACAACATTTGTTGAAGATGCTATCCTTCTTCCATTGCATGCTTTTAGCCCCTTTATCGAATATAAGATAGTTGTAGTTTTGTGGATTGGTTTCTGTGTCCTCTATTCTGTACCATTGGTCGACCCGCCTGTTTTGGTACCAGTACCATGCTGTTTTTGTTACTATTGCTCTGTAGTATAGTTTGAAGTCTGGTATAGCTATACCGCCTGATTCACACTTCCTGCTTAGCATTGTTTTTGCTATTCTGGGTCTTTTATTTTTCCATATGAATTTCATGATTGCTTTCTCTATTTCTACAAGAAATGCCGTTGGGATTTTGATTGGCATTGCATTAAACCTATAGAGAACTTTTGGTAATATAGCCATTTTGATGATGTTACTTCTACCTATCCATGAACAGGGTATATTTTTCCATCTTCTAAGATCTTCTTCTATTTCTCTCTTTAGGGTTCTGTAGTTTTCATTGTATAAGTCTTTCACCTCTTTTGTTAGGTTGATTCCCGAGTATTTTATTTTTTTTGAGGATATTGTGAATGGGGTGGTTGTCCTCATTTCCATTTCAGAGGATTTGTCGCTGATATACAGGAATGCCTTTGATTTATGCGTGTTGATTTTATAGCCTGCCACTTTGCTGAATTCATTTATTAGCTCTAATAGTTTCTTTGTAGACCCTTTTGGGTCTGCTAGGTATAGAATCATGTCATCTGCAAATAGTGATAATTTGAGTTCTTCTTTTCCTATTTTTATGCCTTTAATTTCTTTCGTCTGTCTAATTGCTCTGGCCAGTGATTCGAGAACTATGTTGAACAGAAGTGGTGAGAGAGGGCATCCCTGTCTTGTTCCAGATTTTAGAGGGAATGCCTTCAGTTTTTCTCCATTCAGAATGATGCTAGCCTGAGGCTTGGCATAGATTGCTTTTACAATATTGAGGTATGTTCCTGTTATCCCTATTTTTTCTAGAGTTTTGAACATAAAGGGATGCTGTACTTTGTCGAATGCTTTTTCCGCATCTATCGAGATGATCATATGGTTCTTATTTTTAAGCCTATTGATGTGGTGAATAACATTTATTGATTTCCGTATATTGAACCAGCCTTGCATCCCAGGGATAAATCCTACCTGATCATGGTGCACAATTTTTTTGATATGTTTTTGTATCCGGTTCGCCAGAAGTTTATTGAGGATTTTTGCATCTAGGTTCATTAGAGATATTGGTCTGTAGTTTTCTTTCTTTGAAGTGTCTTTGTCTGGTTTAGGAATCAGGGTGATGTTGGCCTCATAGAATGAATTTGGAAGTTCTCCCTCTTTTTCTATTTCCTGAAATAGCTTGAAAAGTATTGGTATTAGTTCCTCTTTAAAGGTTTTGTAAAACTCTGCTGTATACCCATCCGGTCCTGGGCTTTTCTTAGTTGGTAGTCTTTTGATGGTATCTTCTATTTCCTCAATTGATATTGGTCTGTTTAGGTTGTCAATATCCTCCTGACTCAATCTGGGCAAATCATATGACTTAAGAAATTTATCGATGCCTTCACTATCTTCTATTCTATTGGAGTATAAGGATTCAAAATAGTTTCTGATAATCTTCTGTATTTCTGAAGTGTCTGTTGTGATATTGCCTTTTTCATCCCGTATGCTGGTAATTTGAGTTCTCTCTCTTCTTCTCTTCGTTAGCGTGGCTAAGGGTCTGTCGATTTTATTTATTTTTTCAAAGAACCAACTTTTAGTTTTGTCAATTTTTTCAATTGTTTCTTTCGTTTCGATTTCATTAATTTCAGCTCTGATTTTAATTATTTCTTGTCTTCTACTTCTTTTGCTGTTGTTTTGCTCTTCTTTTTCTAGGATTTTGAGTTGAAGTATTAGATCATTTATTTGTTGGTTTTTTTCTTTTTCTAAGGAATGAACTCCAAGCAATAAATTTTCCTCTTAGAACTGCTTTCAATGTGTCCCATAGATTCCGATATGTTGTGTCTGTGTTTTCATTTATCTCTAAGAATTTTTTAATTTCCTCCTTGATGTCTTCTATAACCCATTGATCATTCAGTAACCTATTGTTCATTCTCCAAGTGATGCATGATTTTTCCTTAGTTCTTTTATCGTTAATTTCAATTTCATTCCATTATGGTCAGATAAGATGCATGGTATTATCTCTACTCCTTTATATTGTCTAAGAGTTGCCCTGTGACATAATATATGATCTATTTTTGAGAAGGATCCATGTGCTGCTGAGAAAAAAGTGTAACTGCTTGATGTTGGGTGGTATATTCTATATATGTCAATTAAGTCTAGGTTATTAATTGTGTTATTGAGCTCTATAGTTTCCTTATTCAACTTTTGTTTGGAAGATCTGTCCAGTGGTGAGAGAGGTGTGTTGAAGTCTCCCATGATTATTGTATGGTGGTCTATTAGACTCTTGAACTTGAGAAGAGTTTGTTTGATGAACATAGCTGCACCATTGTTTGGGGCATATATATTTATGATTGTTATGTCTTGTTGGTGTATGGTTCCCTTGAGAAGTATGTAGTGTCCCTCTTCATCCCTTTTGATTAACTTTGGCTTGAAATCTATTTTATTTGATATGAGTATGGACACTCCTGCTTGTTTCCGAAGTCCATATGAGTGATATGATTTTTCCCAACCTTTCACCTTCAGTCTATGTATGTCTTTTCCTATCAAATGCGTCTCCTGAAGGCAGCATATTGTTGGGTCTTGTTTTGTGATCCATTCTACTAGCCTGTGTCTCTTAATTGGTGAGTTTAAGCCATTAACATTTAGGGTTATTATTGAGATATGGGTTGTTCTTCCAGCCATATTTGTTTATTTATGTTACTAAACATGGTTTGTTTTCCTCTTTGATTATTCCCCCCCTTTACTGTACTACCTCCCGCTGTTGGTTTTCATTGATATTTTCCATTTCCTCTTCCTGTAATATTTTGCCGAGGATGTTTTGAAGAGATGGTTTTCTAGCTGCAAATTCTTTTAACTTTTGTTTATCATGGAAGGTTTTAATTTCATCTTCCATCCTGAAGCTTAATTTCGCGGGATACACGATTCTTGGTTGGAACCCCTTTTCTTTCAGTGTTTGAAATATGTTATTCCAGGATCTTCTAGCTTTGAGAGTCTGTGTTGAAAGATCAGCTGTTATCCTGATTGGTTTACCCCTAAATGTAATCTGCTTCCTTTCTCTTGTAGCTTTTAAAATTCTCTCCTTATTCTGTATGTTGGGCATCTTCATTATAATGTGTCTAGGTGTGGATCTCTTATGATTTTGCACTTCGGCGTCCTGTAGGCTTCTAGGATTTGGGATTCTGTCTCGTTCTTCAAGTCTGGGAAGTTTTCTCATATTATTTCATTGAATAGATTGCTCATTCCTTTGGTTTGGACCTCAGTACCTTCCTGTATCCCAATGACTCTTAAGTTTGGTCTCTTTATGTTATCCCATATTTCTTGAATGTTCTGCTCATGGTTTCTTAACAGCTTTGCTGAGCTGTCTATGTTCTTCTCCAGTTGAAATACTTTGTCTTCATTGTCTGATGTTCTATCTTCTAAGTGTTCTACTCTGCTGGTAGTATTCTCAATTGAGTTTTTAAGTTGGTTTATTGTTTCCTGCATTTCCAGGATTTCTGTTTGTTTGTTTTTTATAACCTCTATCTCCCTGTATAATTGATCTTTTGCTTATTGGATTTGTTTATGTAATTGATTGTCAAAGTGGTCGAAGTGGTCTTTCATTGACTGATTTTGCTGTCTAATGTCTTCCTTGAGACTCCAGATCATCTGAAGCACGTATATCCTGAATTCTTTATCTGACATTCCATCTGCTGCAGAAATTACCTCTTCTAAAGTTGAGTTGACCTGCATTGCTTGTGGTCCTTTCTTTCCTTGTCTTTTCATATTGATCGCGTTTCTTTCTGCTTGGTGAAACTGTTGTGTTATTGATTTTTCCCCCTATATATTTATATTGCTCTTGTATAGCTGCAAAGTCTCCCTCGCAGGCTTTGGCGGTGGTTCTGCCCCTCCTCCAATTGAGGCAATGTGCCTACCACGCCGGGGGGCCGCTGTGCCTGTACTTTCGATGGGCCTGTTCTTTCAGTGGTCACAGGTCCGCCTACCTTGCAGGCGTGAGCAGCGGCTTTGCCCCTCTGCTGGCCACTAGGCCTGTTCTGTCTGTTGGTTGCAGGTCTGTCTACCTAAAAGGCGCTGGTGGCGGCTCTGCCCCTCCCCCAACCGGGGCGATGTATCTGGCGGGCCACTGGGCCTGTTTTGTCAGTGGTCACGGTTCCGCCTACCTTGCACGTGCGTGGAGCAGCTGTGTCCCTCCGAGAGTTGCTGGGCCTAACCTGCCGGTGGGTGGCAAGTGCGCCTACCTTGCAGGCCCGGGGGTAGCTCTGCCGCTCCGCGGGTTGCTGGGCCTGATATGCTGGTGAGACGCAGGTTTGCCTACCTTGCAGGCGCCTGGCGGCTCTGCCCCTCCCCCAACCGGGGCGGGGCGATGTGTCTGGCCGTCCTCTGAGCCTGTTCTGTTGGTGGTCAGGGTACTGCCTACCTAGCAGGCTCGTGGGGCAGCTGTGCCCCTCCGCAGTTTGTTGGGCCTGACCTGCTGGTGTGTGGCAAGTGCGCCTTCCTTGCAGGCCCGGGGGTGGCTCTGCCGCTCCGCGGTTGCTGGGCCTGATCTGTTGGTGAGTCGCAGGTCTGTGTAACTTGCAGGCGCCCGGCGGCTCTGCCCCTCCCCCAACCTGAGCGATGTGTCTGGCAATCCACTGGGCCTGTTTTGTCGGTGGTCACAGTTCTGCCTACCTTGCACACGCGTGGAGCAGCTGTTTCATTAGTGCCTGGGCACACTCTCCTTGTTTGCCTCCCTCAGGCCCTTAGTTTGTAGAGCTTGGGGCTGAGCACCCCCAGCAAACTTGCTTACCTTCTGGTAGCCACGCCCCCGTATCTGATGCAAGAGACCTCAGTTGTCAGCACTGGTGGGAGCGGTAGCCGTGAGTCCCACGCCAAGGCGAGTCTGTGCAAGAGACCTCAGTTGTCAGCACTGGTGGGAGCGGTAGCTGGGAGTCCCGCGCCGCGCGGTTCCCGCCCGCTCCTGTGCCAGCACCGCCGCGGCTCCCACCGGCTCCTGCGCCGCTGCTGCGGCTCCCGCCTGTTCCCTCGCCGCAGCCCCAGCTCCCGCCGGCTCCCTCACCGCAGCCGCCGCTGCCGCCGGCTCCCTCGCCGCAGCCGCGGCTCCCGTGCCGCCCTCGGTCTGGCTATTGCCTGGTATTTATCTTTTTGAGTTATTTATACATCCTAGAGATTAGTGCTCTATCTGATGTTCAAGTGTTAGTTAGTGCTCTATCTGATGTTGCTCCCAACATGTAGACTCTCTCTTCACCTCACTGATTGTTTCTTTTGCTGGGAAGAAGCTTTTTAGTTTGAATCACCCCACTTATTGATTCTTGATTTTATTATAAAATAATCCCATATATTCTCTTGTTAACAACTATAGTTTTATTTTTTAAAAAAGGTGTTTAATGTGTATAGGTTAAAATTTTACATATATGAGGTCTTCATTTTTTCCAAATTAATTTCTAATATGTTATAGTCTGAAAATGTTATAAATGATATAAGTATTTGTTATTGGTAGACAATTACTGTGCATGGTTTATGACCTTTTCATGGCTTTATTTCCTAAGTACTTCCCTGGTCAGAATGTGAATTTTTTAAATTGTTAGATCTACTACATATAAAATCAACTTTTTAATTTTGTTCACATCTTCTCTATTCTTATTCATTTCTGTTAGCTTCATTTATCAAATTCTGATAGAGTGTTAAAATATCTTACTAAGTTAGCCAGATTGTGACTTTCATCAATAGTCACCAACTGTATCACTAAGGATACAAATTACACTTGCAACCAGGGTGTGTTTGTGCTTCATGTGACCTTTGTGTGAACACAGCATGTAGACTGAAAGGAGCCAGGGGAGAGTGGGCAAGTCCTGACTCTGCTGCAGAGTACTGTGGGGAGACAGGACGGAGGCTTCTTCAGTGAGGTTGCCTGAACAGAGGGAGCACCATGGATGGAAGCTCTGTGGCGGGAGATCTTAGTCTATTATAATACAGCAAACAAAGCTGGAAAAATCACTTTACCAATAGGTGCCTAATTCTAAAATGAACGTGGTAGGATTCCTAGAAATCTTCCAGAGCACTGCTGAGAAACCGTTAATCATAAATGAAAAATTGGTTGGATTTATAACTGTACCCTGATGTGAAGCCCACGAGAATGGTGACTTGACAACTCCCTGGTATTCACTTCACCTTCAGTGTGAACGGCACCTCCTGGCACCAACCACACAGCAGTGCCCTGCCAGCCCTGCCGTCCACTCCTAACTCCTATGCACTGCCCCAGTGTGCAGTTCTAGTTGTGTGTGACCAGTTCCCTTCTTCTCTTCTGCCTCAGCACAAGGAGCTGAAAGAGACAAGTCCAAGGTCAGTCCTGGACCAGAAGCCAGGGGGCCAGATGACATACCCAATACATAGGACTCTGCCTGTGGGCAATAGGACTTTGAAGGCAAATTCCAGGCAGAGACTACAGCAATGAATGTTGCAATGCATTAATTACTTATTCTTTTAACAAATATTTCTTGAATTCTTTCCTTTGGCCAGACACCAGGGGAGGATGTGATGCCCCAAGATAATTTAAACAATCCCCTGAGTGCTGAATTCCAAGCTTCAATAAAATTTTCACACAGAACTAATAACAGCAGGGATTTCTCCAGTGAATAAAAACAGAGTATTATTGTCTTTGTTGTCTTAAAAGTGGATTAAAAAAAAAAACACCTGAGTAATTTCTGGCCTCTCAGATATAGCCTCAAGGTTATATAGCAAACTGTTAGTGAATGGAATGAGAAAAATTCAATAGTCTCATCCAACCTAAGCTGCTGTTCTCAAAAGAGGACAATAAACAATGATAATTGTGAAACTTGATGGAACAAAATGAATGAAACCCTAAAAAAGCTTCTCAATCTTCATTTATTGCTCTTGCAACAGCCATTAGTAAGAGACAGCTGATTTGTACCAGATCTAATGCCTGTTGACAAAATTAGACAGTTGTTTCTTATTTCTGCTTGAGTGGTTTGTCTGCAGCTCATCTTCCTACTTCTGTTCTCACTCCGTCATCTGATTCTTCTCAAACCAGGCCTCTGACCATGCCACCTATGTCCCACCCATCAATAGATTATTGCCTTGGAATATAATTCTCTACCCACCTTTATGGAACAGTCTACCCTGGAACATGTCCTGTAACCTGACCGCACACCCCTGGACATCACCTTCCTGCTCTCTTTCTTCCACACATCCCCTCCCACTCCTTTTCCAGACCTTTATCTATTGCCATAACCTCTGTGGAATGTTCCATCACCCATCTCTTCATTTCATATCCCTACATTATCAGTAGGCTCCTGATGACGTTTGATCTGAGTTCAGGCCAACAGATATTTAAGGACAATGTGGTTTGAACCATACAGTAGAATGGGTCCTGGGGATATAAAGATGAAGGAATATGATCAGGTTCTCCTTGAGAGGAGCTCATAGTCTGGAGGGAGAAGCAGGGGCAGAGCATGCCCATGTGACAGAGAAGTGCCATCCTGACCCATCCCCACAAGAGGATGTGATGGCAGGGCTCTGGGTGGCTCAGCCTGGGTGGATGTGTTGCTGGAAGGATGAATCAGGTTTTGATGTTAGATTTAAAGTTATTCATAGTACAGAAAATGGGGAAAAAAGGTATGTGTAGGCTAGAGGAACATGAATTAAGACTGGAACCTTCTGTGACACTTCTCCAACCGCCTCTCATTTTACAGCTCAAATTTTCCTCCTCATTTCTATAATTACATTTTCTGTGTTCCTGATACACTTTCACAATGCTAAACCTAGTCAACCTTGCATTCTAGTTACTTGATACTTGCTATAGTTATTTTTTTGCCAAATAGCCAATAAGTTCCAGGCATTATGTTAAGTCTCATAAAAAGTTATCTAATCTACCCTCCTCCTCAGCCTCACAGGACACATACTAGTGTTGTATACTTTATGTAGATGAGGAAACTGAGGCTCAGAGAAAGGAGCCAGGGGAGAGTGGGCAAGTCCTGACTGTCTAGGCTGTTGTGCTGCTATTTTAACTATGTATGGTTCTTTAGGCAGAAATTTCGATTTAGTAGGTTTTAACTGGATTTGCTTGTGCATTTTGTCAAATCTCCAACATGACTGGGAGCCATACCTGGAGGAGCACTGTACCCAGGAAGAGAGATTTGAGATGTAGGCCCAGAGTTATCAGTTTCTAGAACCTATTTCTAGATTTGTCCTTAGAGGAGAGGAACACATTAATTAATGTTGTAGCTAACAAAGTCACTAACAAAAGGGACTTGCATTTATGAATGTTAAGAGTTTCTTATTGGGGCTGATTTCTGGGATTACAGCGGGGTTTCCCCACTTTTTTGAAAGAAGGCAGCTTTATCTCTTCAAATTTTGCTTTTGTTTATTGATTCTTACCTTAATGGTGACATTTAAAGGCTTTATAATCCCATATTTCCTCCAAACAGTTCCATAAAATTATGGTTCTCATTTATGCTATCAATAACGTTCTATAAACATTTCTAGTGCATTTGTCCTACTAGTGATTTTCCTAGAAGTCAATCTGGCCCTTTCACTCCATTTCTTGAGCCCTCTTCTGTGATATGAATCCTCCTTGCTAATAGGAATATGGTCCCCATGCCTCACCCAAGGTCCACAGTCTTTTGATTATTCCATATGTCTCTCTCCCCAGCCCCCTGGCCCACTATTTTCCCCGTATGCATCCTCTGTATCAGACATTCTGGGCCACTTTTGTTTCTCAAGTTCATGAGAGTGCATTTGGCCTCTTTCTCTGCCTTTCCCTCATCCTGAGATGCTTTGCTCAGCTTCAACTGAGAAATGCTCATTCCTCCTTTAAGACCTAACTCAAATGCCTCTTCCTCTGTGCTTGAATCCCTTATTCTCCTAGACAGAAACAATCATTCTCTCTTTAGTTCCTGTTTATTACAGCATATTTTATTTCAAACAACGTATTTTCCATTACTGTAAATTCGGTAAGAGCTGAGATGGAGCCTGTATCACCCCTGCACGCTCATTGTCTAACACAATGCTTGGTCCTAAGAGTTCAGTTGCTTTTGTTGAAGAGATTAATAGGTGAGTGAAGGAACAGGTCAAAAAATGAGGAACAGTTGAATTAATGAAGGTGTCTTTATTCCCATCTCACATCTAATCCATCAGAATATGTTGTCTCAGTCTTCAAAATATTTCCAGAACCTGAGTATTTCTCACCATCTTCACTAATATATCCTAGTACAAGTCACCCTAACTCTTAGCCAATACTTCTCCAAGGATGTCCTAAAAGTTCTCTATGCTTTGTTGATAGTCCCTAGTCTGTCTATGTCCAATGTTAGACACTAGATTTAGCTTTTAAAAATAAAAACAAGCCAGATGTAGTGGTACATGCATGTAATTCCTGAGGCTGAGGCCGGGGGTGTGTTTGAGGGGATGAGGCAGGAGGATCACAAGTTCCAAGCTAGCCTCAGGCCCTGAACAACTTAGCAAGACCCTGTCTTAGAATTTAAAAAAATAAAATAAAAAGGACTGGGGATGTGGCTCAGTGGTTAAGTGCCCCCGAGTTCAACCCCTGGAATAAAAAAGTTAAAACGATAAATATATAAAATAAAAAATAAAAATCAGATCAAAGCCCTCCTCTGTTTCCATTTCGTGAGGAATAAAACCCTTAATCCATTCACTGACTTACAGGACTTTATATGAACTGCCACCTCCCCTTTTGATCTCTGACTTTGCCCCCTTACTTCCTAAACTCATCTCCCACCCCAACCCTCCACTCCAACCACACTGGCCTCCTTGCTCTTCCCCAGATGCATCCAATCACCTGTCCTCAGGAGGCCTCTGTCCTGGCTGGAATGTTCCCCATGGTTGTCTGCAATGCCGGCTCCTCCACCTCCTCCCACTCTTTGTTCCAAGGGCATCTTCTCAGTGAACTAGATCTTGATCACCTTGACGCCATTCTCCTCACTGCCTGTTCCTTGATTGCTGCTGTCTTCTAACATCTCACAGAGTTTAGTCATTAATTACAATTATTGTGTATTGTCAGAGTCTCCCTGCTAGAATGCAAACTTTATAAAAAGTTGGTCTATTTAGTTCATTGACATTTTCTTTTTGGCTGGACAGTGCCTGGAACACAGAGAAGACTCAGTAAATATGCTTCAAATAAACGGTGAGCCCGTGGCTACTTTACCATGTAACATTAAGTGCCCTGAAATCATCAGACTTCATCATTGACTCCCAAATATAGTACCTGCTACTTAGTAGGTGATCACTAAATGCCTTTTGAGTAAGTGCATGGATGTGAATTGATTTCTAATGTCTCATTCTTAAGGAGGAAAAATATTTCAGCTAATAATCAGTGGAATTTATTTAAAACCCCTTGGTGTTTATTTTAACAAAAGCCTTCTTGGAATTATAACACTAAAATTGGGTGTCATTGAAGCCTCTGTGGTTTTAGTGGCTGTGACCTTTACCATCTTTCTCAGAATAGGAAGGGGAGTATGCAAGGATGCCTTAATTAATCCAGTCCTGAGGTTGGAATGCTGCGCTGACAAATAAAATAAAAAAAAATTTCAGGAAAACTTACAGACCAGTTTCCTCAAAAATAACCTTGCAATTGTTCCTAAGTATACCAGAAACTCTAATTTGGGCAGAGCTTGGGTTCATTTCAATTGACTCAGCATGCTTTTAGCTAACATCAAATGCTTAACAAATCTGAAAGTTCCCATGAGAACCTTCCACTAAGTTTGCATGCTGCCAAGCTGGAGAGGCAGACAGGACTATATTTTCCATACAGAAGATAGTTTTAACTGTATTCCATTTTTGCAGACTCATGGGTAAATTTTCCAATCAAGAACAGTCTATGTGATCTGATGTTTTGATCAAAATATAATGTCTAGCAGGTGGGCTATTTTGGACTCAATCTTTGCCAGGTGGTGTGAAATAATGACAAATGATCATAGTACCTACATATAAATGATCATAGGTCACCTTGCTTGACCTGTGATTCAGTCTTGCCTTCATAGAAACCCATTTTCAAACTGCACCCACTGCTATGATTGAAGGTGGGTATTTTCCAAATTGCTTGGCTCAACAAACCTGCTGCTCTGGAATTTACTTTGGATTGTAGCTTGACTGACAAGCTTCTTAGATATCGTTGATATCTGACTAAATAGCTGCAGCAGGATCATGCCTAGATTCTTACACTTGGCAATTTTTTAAGAAAAGTAGTATGTAATGAGCATACTGACACAAAATGTGATAGATTTATCCTCTGAAATGTAAGGTTAAGAACTGCCTTAGGTCCATATTGCAAAGTAGTTTTTAGCACAGGCCCTTCGTTTATAAATATTTAATAATAAATACATGAATTACAAATTTCTCTTAGAATCAGGGAAGAAAAATAAACACTTTTAAAAATAGATATTATTCTTTACAAGATAATTTAATAATGATGATGATACTTTTCCCATTTCTTCATTTGCAGGAAACTCAGTGGTGTCCTTAATTGTGGTAATTATCCATTAGACTAAGAAGTTAGTATAATTGTTTATCCTTTTCCTTTATGGTTTTTAGTGTTCTACTTACATTTTAATATTTTCTTGTCTTTCCTAAAACCAAAGCCTTTCAGTTTCAAAACTATTTTGGGATATATGTCAGGTATACAGTACAATAATAAAAATTAATAGGTCAGGTACACTAACATTTCTTCAGTTTAATTTCCTACTAGGAAAAATACAGCAAAACACAGCTTTCAGAACTAAAATTATATTTGTGCATGTATTCAACATGACAAGTTAAAAAGAAAAAGTACTTTCATTTTGAAAATCATTTTTTTTCCATGCATTCAGTATGTGAAGCATTATGCTTAGTGATGTGTTAAGAAATGATAAAGGCAAGTCTCGATTGGGAGAGAGACACTCCCATCTGGAGCTGCAAGGTGATGTGGTGATGATTCCATTTGTAAGAAACATCCAGTCAGCAAATCCATAGAGAAAGAAAGCAGATTTATGTTTGCCAGGGGGTAGTGGGGATTAGGGAGTGACGGATTAGTGGGTATGGAGTTTCCTAGTGGGGTGATGAAAATCTTCTGGAACTAGAGAGTCATGATGGTTACACAACATTGAGAATATACTAATGTCACTAACGGTGATTTTAATGTTATGTGTATTTTCTATAATATTTTTTAAAAATTAAGACAGCAAACAAAAAACCCCAAGTGGGTGAAGACAGTTGATTCTTTCTTTCATTCATTCAATTAGTGTTTATTGAAGGTTTGCTCTGTTGGGTTAGGTACAGGCACACAATGTCACAGATATGATCATTGTCTCATGAACTATTGTCTGGTAAAATTCTACCACAGATAAATGCTATAAAAGAAAATAAATATATAATTAAGAAACTTGGCCTAATTGAAGGTTTTGGATAAGGGTCAGAGAGGATTATCCAGAGGATTAAACTGTTGATCTTTTTTGTTGTTGTTCCTTTTAGATACACATGAAGTAGAGTGTATTTTGACATATTATATGAACATGGAGTATAATTTATTCTAATTAGGATCCTGTTCTTGTGGTTGTACCTGATGTGGAGTTGCACTGGTTGTGTATTCATATATGAATGTAGGAAAGTTATATCTGAATTCATTCTACAGACTTTCCTATGTCATCTCCCTCCTTTCTCTTCATTCCCCTTTATCTAATCCAATGAACTTCTATTCTCCCTGCCCCTTATTGTTTTGTCAGCATCCGCATATCAGAGAAAAGATTCAGCTTTTGGTTCTTTGGGATTGGCGTATTTCACTTAGTGTAATTTCACTGCCCAGTTCCATCCATTCACTGGCAAATGTCATAATTTCATTCTTCTTTATGACTGAGTAATATTACATTGTGTATATATGCCACATTTTATTAATCTACTCATCTGTTGAAGGGCACCTAGGTTGGTTTCATACCTTAGCTATTGTGAATTGAGCTACTATAAACTCTGATGTGGCCACATCACTATCATTGCTGATTTTATGTCCTTTGGGTATGTACCAAGGAATGGGATAACTGGGTCAAATGGTGGTTTCATTCCAAGTTTTCTGAGGAGTCTCCATACTGCTCTCCAGAGTAGTGGCACCAATTTGCAGTCCCACCAGCAATATATGAGTGTACCTATTCCTCCACATCCTTGCCAACATTTATTGTTAGTTATATTTTTGATAATTGCCATTCTGACTGGAGTGAGATGGATTCTCAGTGTAGTTTTGATTTGCATTTCTCAAATTGCTAGAGATTTTGAACGTTTTTTTCACATATTTGTTGACCATTCATATTTCTTCTTCTGTAAAGTGTCTGTTTAGTCCCTTAGCCTATTTATTGATTGGGTTATTTATTTATTTATTTTGGTGTTGAGTATTTTTGCATTCTTTATATATCCTGAAGATTAATGCTCTGAGGTGCACGTGGCAAAGATTCTCTTCCATTCTGTAGGCTCTCTCTCTTCGTGTTCTTGATGGTTTCCTTTGTTGTGAAGAAGCTTGTGAATTTGATATCATCCCATTTACTTGTTTTTACTTGTGCTTTAGAAATGCTGTTGAGGAAGTCGTTTTGAAAGATGACGAGAAACTGGAAAGGGGAAAGAGGGCAGAGGGAGAGGACAGACAGAGTGATAGTGGAGGAGAAACTGTGTGTGCAAGAATGAACAGTAAATAAATAAGTGACAGTAATTTGTCATAGGCTTGAGAGACAAACCATAGGGTCATTTGAAGGGTTAAAGGCCCTGAAGGGTCCCTGGGTAGAGCAGTGAAGTGGACAGACCACAGGGCATACTGGAGAACCTCTAGGAGATCAGGGTCATGGGCATCACAGACAAGGGAGAATACAGTGGACATGAGGACAATGTGGAGGACACAAGGAGGTTAATGACATAGAGTTTGATGACGGACATCAGCCAGGATTGCTGAGGAGGCAGTGGGGGAGCACTTTTGTGGATATTGAGGGATTTGCTGAAGAAGTACTTAAGAGTAGAGAGAGTCACACCGACTCAGTCAGGAAATCTTTCTTAACACAGTCTTCCTCAGTGACTCTCATGGAAAAGATTTCCCTTTGCTCTTTGGAGTTGTAATTGGTAGTCAACATAGGTCTACATTGCAATGACAGTAACATCTTTTTGTAACTCATTGAAACATATTTTAACTCTCTAGAAAAGGGCACATAGACATCTTATCCTTAGCAAATGATTTGTGGGGTTTTTTGTCTTAATTATGGAAGGAAATGATAATCCAAAGGCTAACAAAGCTATTAGTTACTAAGTATGTACTCTGCACCATGTTCTATGGAAAGCGCTTATTATACATATACTACATTGTTTTATAATCCTATGGAGTAGGTCTTGCCCCTGTTTTAAAGAGGAAACTAAGACTCAGGGCAAAATAATTAAGTTACTTGCAAATATTCAAGTAATAAGTAGGAGAAGTAGGATATAGAAATCAAGCCCCTTGTCACCTACCAAGAGTCATACTCTTTCAACTAGGATGAAATTTCCTGGCTGCAATCCTGTGCACCACTTTCATGATATTTACTACATAGCTATATACTAGTTATATCAGTATTTTCTTAATGTATTTCTTTGTATTGCCTCATTTTTTAAATTCTCATAAATATATTTTATAAGGACTCTATATCATCACCAGGAACACAAAATCAGCACAACCATCAAGACAATTACAGATGGCAAAGGACAAACACACAAAAAGAAAACCGTTTTTCACTGTGCATTTCCATGTTATTTTACTGCTGTGAAGAACCTTGCACAGTTTTGTATGTTCCTGGTATCAAATGCCCCATGGTCCAAAATACATTCTATACATTTTACTGTCATGAATACCTAAAAAGAACAACCATGACAAAAATGTCCCATGGTTGGGAAGCCAAAGAACAACGTATCATGCTACTTCTGTTAGCTGATATACCTATGCCTTGCAATTTCTCTACAGATTGGTCTGACAACCTTTGTACTCAAGACATGATACCCAGAGAGAGTGTGACAATTAAAGCTGCTTCTTTTGAAGGAATCCTCAGGATAAGATCTAACATTGGCCTCTCACGCTTTCAGCAGATTGCTATGTAAGAGGAAAAGGACAACTGAAATCTGAATTCTCACAGTGTTTTAGATAGCTTTTTTGCTGCTGTGACTAAAAGGATCTGACCAGAACAACTGTAAAGAGGAAAAGTTTATTTGAGAGCTTATGGTTTCAGAGGTCCTAGTCCATAGAAGGCCAGCTCCATTCCTAAGGGCTCAAGATAAGACTGAACATCATGGTGCGAGAGGGTGGAGGAGGAAAGCAGTTTACATCATGGTGACCAGAAGGCAGAGAGAGACTCCACTTGCCAGATACAAGTATATACCCCCCCACCCCGATTCCCACCTCCTCCATGGCCATACTCTAGCACTTCAGTTACCAGTCAGTTAATCCCTATCAGGGGCTTAAATCACTGATTGGCTTAAGACTCTTAAAATCCAATCATTTCCTCTGAACTTCTTACATCATCTCACATGTGAGCTTTGGAGGGACACCTCACATCCAAACCATGACTCACAGCATTTTGTGAAGTTGCCTGAAGAAGTCATACTTTCAATATTGATTATATTTTGTTTTATTATTTATTTATTCTAATCAGTTATACATTACGGTGGGAAGCTCTTTGATTCACTGTACACAAATGGAGCATAATTTTTCACTTCTCTGGTTGTGCATGAAGTACAGACACACCATTAATGCAATCATAAATGTATGATGTATGTCTCATTCCATCATCTTTCTTACCCCCTTGCCCCTCCCTCCTCCCCTTTGCCCCATCCAAAGTTTCTTCACTCATCCCATGCCCCCCACTCCCCCCACATTATGGATTAACTTCCATGTATCATAGAAACATCTGCATATGGTTTTCTGGGATTGGCTTATTTCTCTTAGCATGATATTCTCCAACTCCATCCATTAATCTGCAAATATAATTTTATTTTCTCTTAATGCTGAGTTCTATCCATTGTGTTTATGTACCACAGTTTCTTTATCCACTCATTTATTGAAGGTCATCTAGGATGATTTTAAAAAGTCAGTTTCGATCATTTGGGAGGCCACCGCATGACCATAATTGAAATTATAAAATCTCAGAGATCCGGAGCGAATCATGAGGCCACTAAGAGGAGTTCACAAAGACAGGTCAAAGCCACAGGCAGAGGAGGCCGTCAGCCCTGCTGAAAAGAGGAAGAAACAAACCTACTGAACGTGGCTGTCCATGAAGAGAGAAGGAGAAGCGACACGTGCATTTTTGAGGCAAGAGCAGCTGGAAGGAGAGTGTAGCGCAGTTAAAAAACACTGAGGCGGACTGTTCCACAAAAACCAGCAGAGCTGTGGTTTCTCTGGAGCCAGAGATTTGAAAGGTAAGACAACAGAGCTCGTATTGCACAGTCCCCAAAGGTTTAATGTGCAGGGCAATGATTCTAATGATGGCCTGGCTAATTCCCTCTGTCTCAATGATGAGCAGAAGGAGACTGAGAGGTATCTAAACCTACAAATGCACGTATTAACCCAGTCGGAATGATTTACTGTGGCCACATTTGGGCTGGGTGAGTGCAGAGGAGTGTGGGGGAGAAAAGAAGAAAAACAAGCTCACCCATAAAAAGAAATCACAGAACTTCATGTCCCAACAAGTGGGTAAAAATGTTAACGTTGGTTTTTTTATTTTATGGCCTAATAAATGTCTTTCATAAGAATTGCTGAAAACACACTCTCTAGATCTCTTTATTAGATTGAAAGATTATTGATCAGAAGGAGGAGTTGATCAAGAATGAGGGTTCAAAGAAAACTAAATCCTAAGTTAAATAAAAATGTTGTTTTTTTAAACTTTACAATCCAGCAAAATAAATATTTTTATATATGTGATATAAATAAGTCTATAGATGTTAGGTTACCCACCTGAATTCAAAACCTTAACTCTTTCAACCAAATCCCTAAGCTCTAATGCCTACACATGACTGTTTATCAGGTCAATGGAAATGACCCACATGCTTTGTATGCTACTAATATTGCATTTAAGATTTTAGGAATTAACTATAGATCTGGGTGAAGAAGACGTGATGATGATTTTAACTCTCATTTTTAAGCCATTGCAAAACTTTATGGGCAGCAACATAATGGTCCTACCAGCTCTCCTACAGATGATGATACTAAGGCTCAGGTGACAGTGTGTCTTACTTCAAATGACATCACTAGAAGGTCTGGGCATCCACTTCCAATCTCACATGATATCCTTCAATCACAGTCATTTTTCACAATGTATGGTCAAAAAATAGCTTAAATGACCATTATCAAGTGTCTTCTTGGTGCTCATCTGCAAAGCAGGAATAATCACTTTTAAACAGTACATTACTATTTGGGGTATTAAACTTTTCTTCAAAGTAGGATTTTTTCAGTTGATTTGCTATCTTGAACTCCAATGGATTTCTAACAAGTGGGTAAAAATGTTAACTTTTTATGGCCTAATAAATGTCTTTTATAAGAATTGCTGAAAACACACTCTCTAGATCTCTTTATTAGTGTCCACCGAGCATCCCTTAATTCAGTAACTCTTGCATTTAGCAAGCAAAAAGAGATGAAGAGAATACATGGTGTGGGTCCTCAATGTGGTCACAGTGTCACAGATACCTCAGATGGGCCAGCTATATCTATAATTGAGATTCCTTTTAGATGGCTGCTGACCTTGTATACCCACGTGAAGGAAGATCAGCCAGCATCTGTCACCCTGTAAGTGGCATATACCTTTTTCATTGTACTTCGAATGTTTATATCAGTGATTTTTAAAAAATAACTTTATTTTTTCATTCATCCTTTTATGTGGTGCTAGGGATTAAACTCAGTGCCTCACACATTAGGCAAGTGCTCTACCACTGAGCCACACCCCAGCCCCAATATATCTTAGTGATTAACAAATGTTTCAGGATTGAAACATATCTTGATTAAATTCTCTCTCCTCCCTTTCCACTGCCATTGTTTCCTGATTCATTTTTTTCATCATTTTCTCCTCTGGGGTTTGCCACAACCTCCAATGTCTGCTTGTGCTTACCCATCTTCCATAAATATACACTGAGATTGTTAAAAAAAAAAAAAAGCAGACCTTGTAGCTTCTTCACTAACACACTTCCATGGCTCCCCATTGTTAAAAGGATAAATTTCAGATTTCCTAATATGCCATAAAAAGCCCCACTGGATGGGTCTCATTCTACCTCTTTCTTCTTCCACTTTGCATCAAAGCCTCCATGCTAGCATACTGAAATAGCCAATTCTTCCACAAGCCCTTCGATACTTCTTGCATGTGTGTTTGTCTGGAATCCCCCTACACCCTTTGACTTTTCGGAAAGGTCCTATTTGTACCTCAAGGTCCCTCCTCAGAAGTCGTTCATGATCACCTCAAACTGAGTTGCTATAATGTTAAGAAATATGTACTTCCGTGTTGCGAGAGTTACCTATTTTCTCAGTCATAACCTCTTCTATTTATCTTTACCGTAATACTTAACACATTATGCTCATTAGAGTACATTAAATCAACGAAAGTATTGATGACATTGATTTGTCTAAGTGGAGCTTCTTACATACAGATATCATGCCTTAAATCCTTTGGGTTTCCACTGGCTGCCTGTCTCATCTACAGCCCAGCTGTGCCAAGGCAGTAGGGTAGAATACAGACAGGCCAAAGAAAGTGCCTGCGACAGCCTGGGAGACATATGATTTATTAGGGAAAGCACACAAGAGATCAGTGACTGCTCCAAGAATCCAGTGGCACAGGCTGGCAGACAGCAGCTCCGTCCCTCACGGTGCTGTGACAAGCCATGCCTCCTCTTGCTCATGGTAAATTTTGTCTGGTAGCTGGATGGGTGACATGCCCTCAGTTCCACACCCATCCGCACTCAGAGAGGGGTTTTATGTGTTAGGCAGTAGACACAGTGACATTGTCAGCATCAGCTTGCATATATGATCTGCATCCCAAGGAGCAGCTGTCTCAGTGTATACCCAAGAAAGTAGCTTTCTACAGATATCACTAACTTTCTCTAGGGCCCAGTGTGCATAAGAGAGAGCCAGTGTCCTTTAAGATAATATATAGCTGGACTTTCTGGCCCAGGCTTCCCCTCATTTCCCCCTTATTGGCTTGGCTTTGGGAATAGAAAGGAGCTATTCAGGGACAAAGTGTCTTAGAGTCCCCCTTTGCGTTAGCTTCATGAAAGCAGGAAACCATATTTATTCCACATATTACTCTATACTTTTACAGTATCTTAGTATTAAATGCATGAATGGAATTCATGAACATTTATAAACTTACTCATATATAAGATGCAAACAGTCAAATGTATCTTGTAAATCTTTGTGATTAGTTGATTAAAGGCACTTGATAGCTTTTATACATCTTGAGTTGCTCTCATGTGTAAGTTATTCTAATGAGACAAATTTGTCTGTTGCACCTTTGGAAATAAACTATGGTTCGATTAAGTAGCTCTCTATGCTGTTACTTCAAGGTCATAAATAGAATCAAGGGGAATGGAAGTTCTTGGAAATAGTCTTTTTATTACTATAAACGAAGAACTATTAAAGCCTTAAATTTCCTCCAAAACAGAATATACTGTTGACAAAGTTTCAGTTCTCCAACACTAAAGGATGTTGCTTAGGTATTAGATTAAGCCTGGACTAAACAATTCTGATGCTTCTGGCAAACTCAGGAATTCTCTAATCATGGAGAGTGGCGACAGGACAAAAGCACCCACAGATTTGACACACAGTGCAGAAGGAGTAGCTCCCCAAGGTTTGCTATGCAGGACAGCATTGAGAGGAATATTTTGTGTTAAAATTTTTCAAGCTACATCTAGGTGAACATTGTTTTTAGTTAGCAGGGTATCAAAGTATTGGCTCTAAGGAAGCAAACATTCTGAGTATAACCATGTCTCTTTCTTGGATCAATGTGTGAAAGGCCTCTAAATCTCATAGTGGGGAGCCTATGACCAAGGAAATTTGTTCAGGTAAAATTCCCTATCACCCTTATGATTGTTCCTATGGAGCACATAGAAAAGTATGAGACAAGCAGTTTTTCAAAAGTGCTCTAGGGAACTTGATGAGAAAACATTTTTTAACTTTTCAGAAGGCCATGCAAACTTAGAAAAATGTGACAACTGCTGCAGATGGATCCTACCTAATGTTTGGGAAATCAAACCATGTCACAGCACCATGGTACAATTCAGCCAATGCAAAAGCAAACCACGTTTTTCCTGATCCTCGTTTACATAAGATTGAGCATAATTTATTTTTTTTTAAAGTAACATTATTAGAAGAGCAACTCTAATCTCCCACCCTAGTTGAGTACTAAGATTTTAGGTCTCCCTCCACCTACAGTGCAGTCCTGTCTGAGACTTGAACTGGTCCCAGAAGTATGAAGACTTTCCACCAGAAAGCAGGGCTCATTGCAGAGAGACAACTGTGCAATGGCTGGATTTCTTCGGGACTTACTAAGCATCTTCTGAGGGCAGTGTGGGGACACTGTGGGGTTTGTTGTTATTAGTGCCCAGTGTTCTTCTTCCCCTGCTTTGTGACGGCAGAACTATGAACTTCCTTTTGAGGACTGCCCTGTCACGTTCTTACCTGTGGAAGTTAAGCAGGCCTTCAGCCTCAGCTCTCAGCTTACAGAGGTCTGCAAAGTCCAACCCTGAGCTCATTATGATGGGTTCAGAAAAGGATGTGAGACTGAACACATGCCAGGAAAGTGAAGAAAAGTCTTCCTGGAAGATGCTGGGTGAGAAGCATCTTCAGTGTCCTCAAGAATCTATAAGAGTCTCCATTCCAGCTGAAGGAACTGAGAAACATATAGCCACCAGAACTGCTGACAGTCCTTTTGTCAACACAAAAAATACTGTTGTCAGATGTCATTGACACAATGGAAAGCAGATGCTGAAGACAGAATCATTCCTCCCATACCACACACAGAGATGTCCATCTTCTAATAATCAGAACCGCGAGTGCTCCCTTTCATGACAAAAGGAACTTTGCAGATGTAATTAAGGTAAGGTTTTGAGATGGGCATATTATCTTGGATTATTGGGGTGGGCTCAGTGTCACCTCAGGTCCTTATAAAGAAAGGAGGTATCCAAGAGAGAAAAAGCTAGTTGGAAGGAAGGAAGCAGAAAGAGGGAGAATGGAAGAAACCATGCTGCTTATTCTAAGGATGACAAGGTTCAGAAGCTAGGAAAAGCCAAGGAGCAGATTCCTTGCTAGAGTCTCCAAAACTTACCCTGGTCCAGGCCCTGATTTTAGGACTTCAGATCTCCAAAACTCTAAGGAAATAAATTGCTGTGGTTCTAAGCCACTAAATAGTAATAGTTTCTTTTAAAGCAGCCACAGGAAACACAGCAGAGAAGAAAAATGGATAGAAACAGATTCCTTGTTCTTTGGTAGTATTATTGATGCACTCAGTGAGACTCCAATACTGTCTTTTATACCTTTTGAGCTTGGGTTGTGGAAACTTTCTCGATTGTTTATGATTATTGGATGTGTGTCTCCTCTTACTTGAACCAAATCACCCTGATGGCAGCACTGACCTAGAATAATGGATGTGGTTCTGCTTTGTGGCAGATTTTGTTGCTGTTGGGAAAGTGTTTCCCTTTGATATGGATGGTGACTGTTGTATTTCTGAGCATGACCTTGTCTTTGGGAGGTCTGAGTGTGTGTTCCTGAGCATCCTTACCTGTACTGGGGAGTGGTTGGTGGGTGTATGTGGACACTGGCTTGGACCTCAATACTGGTCCTACAGATGACAAATCCCACCCTGTGCTCTCTTGCTGAGGCCACGCATGGTGAAGAACTTGGTAATTATTGCTGAAGAAGCGCTGCATCCAGAGATAACTTATAGGCATAGATGAAAATGCATCCTAAACCATCGACTGATGATTAAGATTACAATGTTTCCCTAAAGAATGAGGACTCCCCCACCCTGGAGATCTGTAAAAGGAAGTTCTCATGGAGAGGAGCAGAGACTTACAGACGGGGACACAAAGCTAGGAATAGAATGTGTCTGACAGAGACCCTCCTATGAAGGGTTTTCCTTTTTTCTCATTTTTGTCTTTGATTATAGCAATTATACAAATCCGTTTTTCCTTCAGTGTTATGATTGAATTTGGTTGTTCTTAACCTTCACTGAGGCTTTTGGGGATGGTATGGTGGAAGAGAAGAAAGGGACCGCAGAAAAAGTGACTTGCCACCTTCTTCTGCTGCTGTCCGGAAGGGGGTCAGCACCACCTCCAGGGCAGTGTGGTCTGGGAGTTTAAGGGTGGACCTCAGTTCTACAGCAGCTGGGGCTGGAGTGACAGGGAGAAGCAAGTGATAGGTAGAGTGGCAACCTGCGTCATGCACATGGAGCAAATCACTCCTTTCCAAGGTATTCTGAAGAAAGGGACCTTCCATGGGGAGGAAGAGCAGGTTGGGGGAGGGCTTTGGTTACAT
Organism: Callospermophilus lateralis; assembly: GCF_048772815.1. NCBI lineage: Eukaryota > Metazoa > Chordata > Mammalia > Rodentia > Sciuridae > Callospermophilus > Callospermophilus lateralis. Next base: position 100,723,623 of record NC_135311.1, read on the forward strand.
TACAATGTATCAAAATGGAGTCAAGGTTGTCCCTATAAAAATAACACTTTCACTTCACAAAATGCATTCTTTCACTTTTTAAATTGTATTTAGTTTTTTTTGTTCCAATCAGTTATACATGACAGTAGAATGCAATTTGACAACCCAATCAATAAAGGGGCTAAGGAACTGAACAGACACTTCACAGAAGAAGAAATAAAATCAATAAACAAATATATGAAAAGATGTTCAACATTTCTAGCAATTAGAGAAATGCAAATCAAAACTACACTAAGATTTCATCTCACTCCACTCAGAATGGCAACTATCAAGAAAATAAGCAACAATACATGTTGACGAGGATGTGAGGGAAAAAGTACATTCATATATTATTGATGGGACTGCAAATTGGGATGCAGCCATTATAGATAGCAGCATAGAGAGTCCTCAGAAAACTTAGACTGGAACCACCATTTGACCCAGCTATCACACTCCTTGATTAATACCCAAAGGACTTAAAATCAGCATACTACAGTGACACAGCCACATCAATGTTTATAGCAGCTCAATTCACAATAGATGAACTATGGAACCAACCTAGGTGTCTTTCAACAGATGAATGAGTTAAAAAATCTGTGGTACATATGCACAAGGGAATGTTACTCAACCTTAAAGAATGAAATTATGACATTTGCGGGTAAATGGATGGAGCTGGAGAATATCATGCTAAGCAGAATTTATTCTTGAGCGGGAGAAAAGGAGACATCATTACAGCTCTGGTAAGTGAGAGAGGTCAGGAAGGAGAACCAGGCATAGCCTACAGACCTTCCTCTCTGTGTGCAGGGGAGAGGTTCAGATTGTGAGCCTGGTCCTCTATGCATGTCTCAGGAGGGAAAAAAAATCAACCTGCAAACATTGGGCAGAGAGCAATTATTGTATGGTAGGTATAATAAAAACAATATGATTATTTGGATTCAGAGTGACCTGAGTCCCAATCTTAAACTCAAAAATAAACTAGTTGTCATACTTGAGTGAGGTAGCACTCAGTATTATCATCTGTAAAAAGACACATTGCTTTTAGAAATTGAGAATCATCATATAAAGAATGAAAGCAACTTACCAGTGTTCAATAATTAGTATCTATCATTTTTATTTTCATTATTATTTAATAACTTATAGCAAAATTCTTAAAATTAAATAAATTCTTAATATGAAATGATAGCATACGTGTCTATAACAATTACATTCTGTGCTATATTTTAAGCATTTTCCTTGTATTAATTAATATAATCTTCATAGGAACCTATGAAGCATCTGACACTTTTTTCATTACATGGATAAGGAACCTGAGGCCAGAGATATGAAGTAACTTGTCCAAGGTCTCCCAGCTCGTAAATGTCAGGACCAAGAATAGAAATGAACACAAGTTATGAAGCCACAGAGTCAATTCTCTGAACTGAGAGATTATGAATGTAACTTCCCATCTGTCTCCCCTCACCTCCGAGACAGACACTGTGAGTGATTAGGTAAACAACATAGGACACGTCACCGGCCCTGAAACCTATGGGATGCACAGCTCAGTGGCAAGAGGCCACTGGGACAAATGTAAAACCATATGGACCCAATAGTGTATCACACCTTTTTAAACTAAGTGCAGCCAGAGCCAGAGACTTCAGGCTGAACAGTCAGGATCTGAGGAGTCTTAGAAAAGGAACCGTGCCAGGGCTGGCTACAGTAGTTAGCAGGGAAATATCTGACTCACTTTCTCCCCTCTCATCTCCGGAGCACGCAGAACCCTAGAAAAGAAGGAGAAATCCCTTTCAACAATTTTAAACCCTCTGCACTTAACCAACAGTGGAAGTTCACTGAATCTCCTCATCTCACCATGGAGGAATTCGAATCCCAGGTGGGACAGTGATCTCTGGGGCTCACCAAGGTGGACCGTGTGAGGCGTCCAGAAGGACTGAAAGCAGTTTGTGGCAGCTGTGGTTAGGGCAGGGATGGACGTGGGTACAGAGGGGCCTGGAATGCTCACACCCAGCACATGGACAGCAGTCCTTCAACAAGGACAGCTGCTATCTACATATGTATGGTTTTATTAATTATTATTGTGAGAATGTGGAAGATTGTCTTTGAGGTGGAAAGGCCAGCTAGGAGACAATTTCATCAGCTAGGTAGTAACAATGAGAGCTTAGATGAGGTTAGGAGCCATGGGTGATATAGAACAGAGAGCATATCAAGCAGTCAAAGATAAAACACATGGGTCTTGGGAGCCACTAAGACCTGGAGATTTGGCAAAAATGAGGTCCACTTTCTAGGCAGACGGCTGTGCTCAGTGTGGGAACAGTAAGGGGGCAGAGGCCAGAGAGGGGGCAGTTAAGGGCAGCCCTGGGTCAGCTTGTCAATTTGGTCCTCTGCCCTGTGGAGAGCTTGGATTCCATTGAGCACAGAGGAGGCCTTTCCTCTCTCCAGCTGGGCACATCTGGTTTTTGCGACGAAAGGATCTGAGGTGTCAGGTTTAAATGCTTTGACTTGACCAGCTAGAGTGGAGAAAGAATAGGAAGCATGTCAGGTCAATACTGTGGCCTCCCTGGGGGCTGAAAGTGATCTTCCCAAATAAACATGGAGCCATGGTCAGCAGAGGCCATGGTGGCCCTTGGTTCTTTGTCTAGAATTTTATATGCACACAAGCTGGAAAAGTTGGTCCGAAATTTTAACCATGTGTTTCATAAGGTCCTCCAAGTCTTTAGACTCTTTTCTAATATTATCCCACTGAGAAATGTATTAGAAAATATATGAGCCAGACAACTGTTCTGATCTTTTGGGGAGAGTTCCATGAATATTCGGGCAAGTATGGTGAAGAAAACACCACCCAGGCGTGTAGGAACAGAGTTGGCAATTATCAAAAAGGGAACAAAAGAGTCAGCTTCATTGCCTGAAGTCAGCTTTACATAATGTTCATGCTATGATGACCTCCTGGATCCTAAAATACTCTCCATTATTTCAAGTTGATTTAAGGAAAATACTAAAAATTTAAACCCAGAAAGGTGTGAAGTGTTGATGATAGAAGCTTAAATACTTGCTCTTCCAGATGTTACTTCCCATCTGTCTCCCCTTATCTCTATTGATAGACACTGTGAGTTGTTAGGCAAACAGCATAGGGCACGTCACTGGCCTTGAAACCTATGAGGATGCATAGACACAGTGGCAAGACCCATGCGTTTTATCATTGACTGTATGCAGGAAAGGGATGAGTCAGAGAGGAAGCATAGGGCTATGCAGTGCTGGGTTGCAGCAACTGGCCTAATGGCATGGAAGTCCCTCCAGTGGCTCCCTCTGAATGCACCTGAACACCCTTCCAGGCACTAACTGATTCTTTATAAAGCCCAAATCAGCCATACATGCTTTGCAAACTCTTTACTGTCAACCCCAACCCACACAATCTTCTTGACTTTGAACTTCTCTTAGATTAACTGAATGTTCCAAACTGCACACACTGGTATAGAATTGAAAGATGGGACCAATTAACTGTCTTCCCTTGGAAGCCATGGTTGAAAACTGAGTCCTTGGTTACCCAGGGCCTTGAGTTCAAATCCCAAGTTCATCACATACTAGCTGGGTGCTATCAGGCTACATCATCATGCAATACCTCAGTTTCCAAATTTGTAAACTACATGGACTAATTCTCCCAGAACAACTGTGAGAATTAGGTGGAATCACAGAGGGGGAGTATCAAGGCAAAACAGGGGCTTAACAAACGTTAACTGCATACTTTTCTAACTACTATCTCAAACTCCTAAAGCTCTAGGCATTTGCATTCAACTCATGGAAGTTTTTGTAATATCTATGTGCCACTCATACCATGAATGCTTGAGTATTTTGTTTAAGCTGACATGCTTATGAAAAATTTTAATTTATTTTAAAATGAACCATTTTTACAACTGTAAATGACTATCTCTTGCTATAAATAGAAGGTAAAACTAGATGCAATAAGACAAAACAATATTACTAAAATTTAAGTAGTCTCTAAGCATTAAATTTGCTTACTAAAAAAAAAAAAAAGGAAGATCACCAAGTTTTAAACATGTTTTATACCTAGTTATTGAAGCTGATATTTTTTTTCCTTGATTGAACCAGGTTTGAAACCATTGAAAAACAGACCAACCACTCCAGGATCACTCTTCCTGTGATTTAATGGATGTCTACCTATCATTTAAATCATCTTTTATCCTTCTCACTCTTTAGAAGAAAAAGTTACAGAGGAAAGGGCAAAATTTTGGAGCTGGAGAAATCAAAATGTAAAATTTAGCTCTGGTTCTTACTTTCCAATTGCCATAGGTAGTAACTCAGAGATCTTTTGCTTTGTTTTGTTCATATGTAAAATGAAGTGTTAATGCTCAATTGGAGGAAATTTGCATGGATGCAATAAAGTATGTAAAGTACTTAGGAAAGTGATTTGAATTCATAACAGAAAACCAAAGGGATGATGACAGGGAAAACTGCCTTGTCAAAGTGCAGATAAATACAACAAGAGCAGGTTGTTTGTGTGCCAGCCACCTAATTGGCTGGGACAGAGATGTTCTGTGATTCTCATCCCAGACATCTGGACAACCTGTCAGCACATAACTGGGTGGTTTTGAAACACCCCAGGATTATATAATGTTGGAGGGTGACCAGTAATGTTGAACTTTCTTCCTTATTATATTGATTTCAGTTTTTAACTATTCAAAGTTGTTTAAAAAGAAACTTTTTTTTTTCTTTTTGTAAAAGATTGAGGAAAAAAAACCAATTAAGCAGGGAAAGTAATTTCATAAGTCATCCCATTGCTCAAACAAAACAGTAGTAGATATTTTCAAATATATTCTTTCAGACTTTTCTGGATATGATATTGTAGGATATGTTTCAAGGGAAAAGCTATTCTAGCCTGTGTTTTGTTATCAACAAATACAGCATGTACTCCAACAAATGTTTTTACCAGTAAATGTAGTTCTGCAGCCTGATCTCCATATCTATGATAGTTCATCTATGAAGGTAGCAAAATTTACTTAGTCAGTAAAGTTCTCCAATAATAGTTAAGTTCCACCTCTTTGTATAAATACCCACTATTTTAAAGTATTACAATTCACTTTCTTTTAAATTAACTGTCTTCCTAAACAATTTTTTTCTTCCACTTACCTTATAAGAGGTAAAATTTCTAGTCAAAGAATATGGGCATTTTAAGACTCTGTTATACTTTGCCACTTTAGTTTTGGGAAATTTAGTATCAACTTATAATAAAAGTATAAATAACACACATTTTTAGTAACCTTGACAAACTGGACAGCATTGCATAAAGATAATTTTGCCAATTTGGTGAAAATGTTATTATTTATTTGGTATATTCCTACATTCTTGTTGATGGTTTCTGTCTTTCTAATATGGCTTTTGTGTTCAGATTTGTACTTATGTTATTTCCTCTTTGAATATTGATCTTATTGATTTATGAGAAACCTTCACATGTTAGGGTTAGTAATTTTAAGTGATTTATATTAGCACTATTTTTTTCAGTAATGTATTGACTTCTTATTTTCATATATACCATATATGATATGCTGAATGTTAAAAAGTATTATGTAGCCGGGTGCTGTGTCACACACCTGTAATCCCAGCGGCTTGGGAGGCTGAGGCGGGAGGATCATGAGTTCAAAGCCATCCTGAGCAAAAGTGAGGAGCTAAGCAATTCAGTGAGACCCTATCTCTAAATAAAAGGGCTGGAGATGTGGCTCAGGGGTCAATTGCCCCTGAATTTAATCCCCAGTACCAAAAAAAAAAAAAAAGTATTATGGAATCATATATAATAAGGATTTGCTTTATGGCTGTATTTGTGGTATCAAGGCTGAACATTTTACTTCACAGATGATTATATTAATTTTTGCTTATATTTTTTCAGTGCTTCATGAGTTTTTGAAATTGTACAAATAATACACAAATTTAATTTTATTGTAAAAATGTGTATATTTATGATAAGAATCACTGAAACATACCTTAGTTTCCCTGATTATCTCCTTCAGTCTCATGACTTAAAATGTGATCTTCTGACACCCAAATTTATGTATCAATTCTTGATCTAGCCCATGAATCCCAGAATCACCAGACTATTGGATATCTCCACCTAGATACATTATAAGCATTTCAATTAAAAAAATTTAAAACTAAGTCCTAGTGTTTCTTTTAAAACCTCTGCATCTGCTGTGGTTTGAGTGTATTCCCAGAAGTCCATTTAATTCCCCAAAGCATACGTTAATGGTATTTAGGAAGTGGGACCTGTGGGAGGTAATTAGGTGATTAGATGAGATCACAAGGGTGGGGACTCCTGGGTGGAGTTGGTGGCTTTATAAGAGGAAGAGAGACTTGAGCTAGCTTGCTTGTTCTGTCTTGCTTTGCAATACCCTCCCACCAAGGAAGACTAAATATAAGGTGCTCACCAGATGCTGGCATTATGTCCTTGATTCCCCAGCCTCCAGAAATGTGAGCTAAATGTGAGCTAAATAAACCTTTATCCTTTATAAATTACTTTGTCTCTGGAATTCAGTTATAGCAGCAGAAAAGAGACTAAGGCACTCTCCCACATCCTCTCCATCTCACTAAATGGCAATCCACCTATTTGGCTGTTCATAACTACATTCTCAAGAGTCTTTCTGCCTCATTTTCACCTACATTTTTCAAGGATATTTCAGCAAGTTCCACTAGCAATGCCTTCTAAATACAGCTTGAAACCAACCACCATACACCACGTGCTCTGCCACTATCCTGGTCTCTGTCACTGCTACCTCTCTTTTCTAATACTAAAGCACTCTCCTGTTGACTTCCCTGTGTGCAGTTATCTGCAAAGTAATCATAGTGATTATTCTTTATCTTTGACTCAAAACTTTCCAACAGCAAATTTTCTCACTAAGAAGAAATACCACTATCCTCAAATGCCCTATAGGATACACCTATCTTCTTCATCATCTCCTCTTCTTTCGCCTCCTCCTCTTCTTCTTCCTCTTTCTCCTTTTCCTCTTTCCCTACTCTTCCTTCTCCTTCACTCTTAAGTACCTCCAAAGAACAACAATGTCAGAAAACTGGAGTTTGGAATATTCCAGGCTCACTGGCTCCTGAGACCTTAGGCTCTCCTGTTTCCTCTGTCTAAGAATATACCCCCACATCCCCATGGTTCTCCTCTTTGCCTTTTTCATGTCCTTATTCAAATATCACCTTCTGTATCATTTTCCATGCTATAACAAAAGACCTGAGGCAAGGCATCGTGTAAAGAAAAGAGATTTATTTAGCTCACAGTTTTGAATGCTGTGAACCTAAGATTGAGCGGTTTAAATTTGTTCATCTTCTAGTGAGGGCTCATGGTGGAAGGCATCCCACGGTGGCAGCATGTGTGAGAGGGATCACATGATAAGACAGAAAGCCAGAGAGGGATTCAGGGATCAGGTCACTCCTTTGTAACTCTCACAGGAACTCACCAGGGCCCCAGGAGAACTGCCTTAATCCCTTCTGAGGCAGTGCTCCAAGGACCTAACCACCTTCCTCTGGGTTCCACCACTTCAAGGTCCCAGTACCTTAGCCCTGCCCCTAAGAAGCAAGCTTCCAACACAAGAACTTCAGGGAAAAATCATAACCCGTATTGTCCTCTGAAGATTTGTCACATTTAACGTGTGACATGTTTTACTTTTAAATATTGTTTATTGTCTATCTCTTCTCCACTAGAATATGTGATCCAAGAAGACAGAATCATGTTTTTTTTAATTGGTGTTCATGGCTCAATCTGCAACACCAAGAGTAGTGCCTAGCACTTAACAGTCACTCACTCATTGTTTATTGAAAGAACTAAATAATTTATGGAAACTCCCTCTTTTTTTTCTTTTTCTTTTATTTTTTTTTTCTTACTGTGTTGGGGATTGAACCCAATCTACCACCAAGCTCCATCCCCAGCCTGATAAACTCCGCTTTTATTATCACTTTCAAACTCAATCCATTCCGTACTCCCCCTGGGGAAACTAGCAGTAAATAAAGAAAGTGGAAGAACATTATATACAAGAAACACTTAAAGTAAAAATAAAATATAAAATAAGTGTGTGTGCCAAAACAAAGTTATGGAAGAACACACACCAAACCAAGATGCTGTTGTTATTCCATCTGGAACTTATTATTCTGTGAAGTGTGAGGGGAAAATATATTTTTTCCCAAGTGACTAGTCAGTTGTGCTATTATTATAAAAAACTATCCACTAATTCCCCACTGATCTGTTATGCCACTTTTAACATATATTACATCTGTCTCTACTCAGGCAAGGCTCTTGGGCTGTCCGTATCTGTAATACACAATTTTAAAATTATAGCTCTATTGCAAGCTTGCCTGGGTCTTAAGTTTGGTCATCCCTTATTATTCTTTCAAAACGTCCCTGGTTATTTTCATGAGTTTTTCCTCTCCCAGATAGCTCTTGGAATTAAATTGTTAGGTTAAACAAGTAGAATTCTAATTGAGATTTCACTGTGTTTACAGATTAATTGATGGAGAATTGGCGTATCTACATACATACCCACTCTGTCCATATTGGAACACAGTATTTCTTTCCAGTAATTCACAATTTATTAATGTCCCATAATGTAGGCATTTTGTTCTCCTTAGGTTTAGGACATTTCCTATTAGTTTCAATTACGTTACCGCTGGCCTACAGAACAGCTCTTCATCTTTGTGTATTTATTTTTATTATGAATGTATTTACTCAGACCTAATCCTAGCGCTTTATTACTGTCATTGTTGCTATTATTCCTGTTGTTGTATCTATTTAGCTTTCCAGATAGATTCTCTTCTATGATAATTTTGTAATCCTTCTGTTGATCCTGGATTCCCCAGAACTCAGAAATTGAGACAGTGGTATTTAATTTTTCTCCATAATTGGCTCATTAACTTTCTCTTTGATTTGCATTTTGTAATGGCTACTGTTGGATTTACAGTTTACTTTTAAACTTACTACAGTTTGCTTTTATTTATTCCCCTTATACATTATACTAATATTAACATACATTTTCCTTCTACCCATGTTCTGGATTCCACAATTCAATGGTATTCTTTTTTCTTTATAAATTTGTTTTAAAGAGATTAACAATGAGAACAATTTTTATTATAGTTACAATTTCTGGGGTCATTCCTTTGTGTGGATCTGAGTAACCATATGGTAACATTTTCCTCTACCTAAAAAAAAATATATCTTATAATGTAGACATGCTAGAAATAAATTTCATACTGCTTTAGTGGCCTAAAGTTCTTGATAATATCCTTCCTTTTGAAAGATATTTTCTTTATTCAGTCCTAATATTTTACCTCCCTGTATTTCATTTGGGGTCATTTCAATCTTTGATTTTTTTTCTTTACCCTCTAATCTGTATATTTTTTATTTTACAGATTTTTATTTCTAAAAATATTTCATTTTGGTCTTATTTCTATGTCTTACACTTTATTCTTACCCTGTTTGGGTCTCACTGCCCTCTTGAATATACGAAACATATGTTTTAACATTTCATCTGCTATTTTCATCATCTTTGTCATTTAAGGGTCTGTTTCTATTGATTAATTTTTCTTCTGTTTATGATCTACATTACCCTGCTGCTCTAAATGTCTGTTAATTTTATATGGGACGCCAGACCTTGTGATTCTACTTAGGTGCTGAGTTTTGTCATAGTTCTTTATGGAATGTTGGATTTTGTTCTGAAATGTGGTTACTTAGAATCAGCTGAATCCTTCCAGTGTTTACCTTCAAGCTTTGTTGAGGCACGTCCAGAGAAGCTCCAAGTCTAGAGCTAGTTTAACCTAACTACTATGGCGAGAGTCCCCTGAGAACGTGACGTGAGGCTCTCTCTGTTACAGTGTCTTTCCACTCTGGATGGTTCTCACACCAACTACATCAGCTGTCTGCAATTTTTTTTTTCTTTGCTACTTTCCAGTGGCTCTCCTCTGGATTCAGGCCATTTCCTCTCGAGTGTGCATAGATTTTTTACTCATCCAAATATTTGGAAGACCCCATGGCTGATTTCTGAAGCATTCTTTCATGCTCTCTTGTCTTCCCTCCTTCCCTGACTCTGGAACTGTGTCCCTCAAATTCCAGCCACCTTTACTTCTCAAGCTCCCATCTATTGGATCTTGCTTACCTGCTCTGTAACTATAGGCAGCAAGCAATCTGGACAATCATTTCATTCATCTGATCTGTCCCCTTTTTTCATTCCCATATTCCTTGTCATTCAATGGCTAGACTCCATTCTGGTTTCACTTTTTTTTTCCTTCTGGATTTCAAGTGATTTAAGAGAGGAGAGTAAACATGTTTCTTGTTATTCCCTTACGTCTTAGTAAAGGAAGCCTTTTGCACATAATTTTACTTGAGAAAAATTTATTTTAAAAAGGAAGAAAATAATGTTCATTGTAAATGAGGCAGATTCTGGGTATTTGTAAGAGGCAGGTACTTTGGGAGAATTCTTACTTTCTTTAATTATGAGTTAGATTTCCACTTGGATTATAAGAGTTATGTATGCTGAATATTGCATTACATTTCTGGTTTATATTTTTATTTCAAAAATTGTCAAGAAGAATACAAAGCAAAGTCATTTCCTGACATATATTGTCTGTGAGAGTAGATCTAAAATAAAGTGTATAAAATAAAGAGCTAAGATCTAAAATAAAATTGAACACATTGGCCAAGGTGTTGTCTTAGAATGGCAGACTTCTCTATGTCTATCACTGATGGCCAGCAAGATATTTCCTTTTTTCCCCTAAATTAAATATGCTTTCATGGCTAATCAAAGCAAATGACTTGTTATTTTTTTTAATATTTCTTTTTTATGCATTTCACATGTTTATCTCTGTGTATAATTTGAGCTTTTAATTACTTCATCGAATTATCTATTGGAGTACTTACATTATTAAGAAGATTAAAAATCCAGTTCATTAGTTCCATCTACTTTAAGGAAAATGTATATTCATTTGTAGAAATAACTTAAAATTCTACACAAATATTTTTAATGAAATGAAACTAATTCTGATGAGTTTCCTAAAAATTCTCTGACATTATTAAATATTTCACACACACACACACAAAAAAAAACTGTCAAGAAGAGAAAAAGAATTTTTTAAATGTTATGAGTTGAGTTTGGGACTTGGCCCTATTTAATACCAGGTGAGGTTGTTCTGAAATTAGTTGGATCCATGGTTTCGGGCACCTAAGAGAGATCTGAACTGCAGATAGAAATTTAAGAGTCACCAATGGAGAATTGGTACTGAAACCCATCGGGATGGAGGAAATATGCATAACTTGTTAGGAAAAAAGTTATCAGAGGAAAAGAGTACAGGATGGAATCCTAGCAGAAAAATGGAGAAAAAGAACTTGCAAAGAAGTATAACCTGCAAAAGCAATGGTGGTTAGAACTAAATTTAATGTTTATTTTCTCAAAGAAGCTAACATACAGATGGAGGAAAAGAACTCTAAACTCACTATTAGTAACTCACCATTAGTAGGATATTTTCTGAGCACTTATCACCATTCTTTCCTCTTTTCCCTTGAGCAGGGAATACACGTTCGGCCCTTGGAGACTGAGGATGAACTGCCTGCATGTGGGATATTGCTGAGATCATGTCCAAGGGCCCTTCTGAATCTAATTGACTATGAAAATTTGATAAAACACAGATTTTGTAATAAAATAACAGTAAAAACCAATCAGAAAACTTTGTGAGATACTCTGCCACACACACTGTTAAGGTCAAAATAGCAGCTCAATATTTTTTCCATGACAGTATAAAGACATTCCTGGAAAAGGCTGTAAACTGAGTTGGAGAACCTCACTGGTGTAACTCATCTTTCTATTTTGATTCTCCCCATGTGAGGTTGAATAGCACTGAGGTTAGAATTGTGTTGCTCTTTATGTGGCAAGACGGTTTAGTTGCTGAAATTGTGCTTCTACTCGGGGTTTTGGCAGCCAGTGGGCTCTGGCCTTCCCCGCATAATGAATCCATGAAGAGGAATTAGATTGGTCTCTGATTTGATCATGACTTTTTCCCCAGTGGATGGCGTCTTGTAGGAAGTTTGCAACCCCTAAACACAGCTGAATTCAGTCTTCCTTGCAAAATTGCAATTCAAAGGTTTAGAATTTTGTAGGCAGAGTAAGTACTGTCTTTTAGAAATAGTCTTTATTGGCAGCAGAAAGATATAGTCATTTGGAAGATGGAAAAGATGTGAATTAGCCATGTTCATTAATCTAGGTGTTTTGAATATGCTTTCCATTCCCTATCCCCTAGTGAAGGAAGACTTAATACTCTCATATTCTACAGGAGAAAAAGCCTCCAGGAAGTTAACATCTTGCTCAAGGTCATCAGTTAGTATACCATGACTTGCCTGGTCTGGTCCAAAACCTTTCTCTTTCTACAGGTCCCATTGCCTTCACAGTGCTGGAGGACACTTTCTGCTGTGGTCTGAGAAGCCAAGAAGTTCACAGCATTCTGGAAAGTTTAGAAATAGAGAGAACAGTAAAGAAGACAATTTTCACCAGTACATTTAATGAAATACTTTTTTTTCAGTATGAAGGTGCAAGGAACATAGTATCCTAGCTCAGATCATAAGCAAGACCTGTGTACCTGGGGGTGGTGTGGGGGGACAAACAAACAGGATTTGATCTGAAAGTACTGGGTTCCACCCACCTCTGAATCTGTGCCCTTCTACAAAATATTTTTCTGTCCCAAGCTTCGGTTTCCTCACTGAAAGAAATAGGGTAAGAATGTCACCTCACAGCACTTGTTTAGAAATCTGATTGTGCGTCTGGCTTCAACCATGTCCCAGAAGCTTTGAAGAGGTACCACTTGCCAGTCCAGATCAGTTTTTTGAAGGAGTATCTCAAGGGAATGCCAGTTCATAACCCCTTTTGTGTAGTCTAAAATTGGGTCACAGCAAGAAAATGGAGGCTAGGTCTGAAGGCAGACATGACCATCGGGGCCAGAGGAGATCCACAAATGCACCGACAGGTGAAGTCTGGTGTCATTTCTGTGCTGAAAGGAAAGTGGCCTAAGCAGTTCCCACATTTGCAGGAAGCAATGTTCTCTGCAAACACAGGAATCAATGTGGAGCAGACAGGATTACGTGGTGTTTTAAATGTTAAAGTGTTTAGCATCATCCCTGGTTTAGACAGGCTCTAAAAAAACAAATATGAATGTTTTTCCTTCTATCTTTTATTGGAAGCTAAACTCTAGAGGGATAAAAAGAGACAAATGTAGGGAATTATGAATGTCAAGTTGGAGAGTTTCACCTCAACAGTGCAGTATTCTGGAGCCCCAGCAAAGGATATTGAGGAAATAGTATTTGAGCAGTGCTTTGGGAAGACATGGCTGGCTGCAGAGGAAAGCGTAAAATGGAGGGATTGCAAGCTAAAATACCAGTCAGAAAAGGTGATGCAAAGCCCAGAAGAAATGTGACATCAGTCTGAACTGGTCCACCCATAGCATGGATTAAAGCAGGAGAGTCAAAATTGGAGAATACTGTGGAGAAAGACTAAGCTTCTAAGATAAAAACTGGTCAAGGAGAATGAGAAGAGAAGATGATTTTGAAATATTTAGTTGGTGATTGGGAAGGTGGAGGAGATATTAACTGAAATAAACCTCACCTTGGAGGGGTTAGGTTTCAGGGCTTGTCACAGCTAGGATGTGGAATGTCCCCCCAAAGGGTTATGTGTTAAAGGCTTGGTCCCCAGCTCAGTGTCAATGGATGGGTTTAAGAGATGGGTTATAGGGAGGCCTGGGTCACTGGGAACATTCCCTTGAAAGGAATTGTGGGACCCTGGTCCCTTCCTCTCATTCTCCTTTTGCTTTGCAGCCATGAGGTTCGTGGTTTAGCTCCACCACATCCTCCTTCTGTGATGTGCCACCACAGCACAAAGCAAAGAGGGATCAACTGATCATGGTCTGAAATCAAGAGCCAACATAAACCTTTTGTCTTCCTAAGTTATTATCCCAGGAGTTTGTTATAGTGACAGAAAGCTAACTGACACAAGGCTAAACTGGAAATTAAACCATGCAGCTCAGCAAAATAATAACGATGAGATGGGCCAATACCTTATAAAAGAGAAAATGTACTTTGACCAGAATAAAATATTTCTGGTTTGAATGGCTACACATTCTCCTAGATAATATATAAAATCTTTCATGTGTGAGATAAAGAATGGGAGTGCTGCAGAAATAATAATGGTTACATTTTCTGTACACCCCTGTGCCAGATATCATTCTGTGATCTCACATGCAACGCACAGCTTGACTCCCACCACAGTCAGAGAAGTAGCACTATTGTTCAGAAGAGGAACTTGAGGCACAGAGGTGTGAATAAGCTTCCCAAGGTCACATTTCTAATATATTTAAACCTGGATTTCAAACAAAGAAACCTGACTCCAAAGCCTTTGTTTTTAATCATTTTATGACTCGTCTGGAATACATCTGTGTATAACCAGGAAGATGAACACTAAACCTAATTAATGCAAGTATGAAACTACTTTACAAATGATAAATGGCACATATTTAAATGGATTTTTTATTATTTTCTAAGTTAAGATATTGAGGCTCATATATAAATGTCTTTCTGTAGATTATGTGTTTAATAAACGGTTGACTTAGGCCACTTTTGGCTGGCTCCAGCCACTCTGGAGACCATTGTTCTTACTAAACAGGCTGTTTTTCAGTAAAGCCTGTGTTTTAGTCAGTTTTTTCTCTGCTGTGACTAAAGGACTCAACCGAACAATTGTGAAGGAGGAAAAGTTTATTTAGGGGCACATGGTTTCAGAAGTCTTAGTCCATAGAAGGCTGGCTCCATTCCTTGGGGCTTAAGGTAGGGCAGAACACCACGGCAGAATGTGGCAGAGGGAAGCTGCTCTTCTCATGGTGATCAGGAAGCAGAGAGAGGGATTTCTACCTGCCAGATACAAATATATACCCCAAAGTCACACCCCCAATTCCCACCAACTCCAGCCACACCCTACCACTTCAGTTACCACTCAGTTAATCCCTATCAGGGATTAATTCACTGATTGGGTTAAGACTCTCACAACCCAATCATTTCTCCTCTGAACCTTCTTGCATTGTCTCACACATGAGCTATTAGCAGACACCTCACATCCAAACCATGAGAGCTTGTTTGAGGGCATGAATGTGATTTTGCTTAGGAAATCACTTGTTTAGCAAATACTCACTAGACACTGAATTTCATACTGGGAATCAATGACATAAAATTTCGACCCCTGAGGCCACAGGCTAGTGTGGGAGACAGAAACAGACATACGAATACAATAAGGATCAGGGCAATGTCACCTGATGAACTCTGAGAAAGGAGAACTTAGTATTTTATTTAATTCCCTATACACACGTTGATCACTATTATGTTTCAGGGATTGTGCTGAGAGTTGAAGAAACAGATGAATAAGCCAGAATCAATGTCAAGCTTCTCAAAAAAAAAAAAAAAAAAAAAAAAAAAAAGTGGTAGCATAGCAAATATTTGTGTGCTTAGATTTAAATAAATACTTAGTCATTCCATCCCATTTTGCTGCTAGGTCATCTTATTACAGAAATTGAGAAACCTAACCTTTTGTTCTCTAGTGGATATTACACCATATCCTCTTCCCCTGTACATGAACCTAGAGATTCAAATATCAGGTAAAGTCTTTTAATTTAAATCAGTAGTGAAGGATAAAGGTGATATACTGAAGAAATGGCTAAGTCAAATGTGGATGAGAAAGTGATACTTCAAAAGTGGTTTCATCTAATATGAGAACTGAGCTTTGGCCAGTTTTCACACCTCAGCACCTTGACTGTATTGGATTTCTAGAAGGTAGAGCATATTAAACATTGTTAATGATTGATTGCATCTCAACTTTCAAGTGTTACATCAAACAAATCTTTAAAAGGGGGAATTTTATTCCTTTAAAATGCACCAACAGAACTTTTTTATTATTAAAAAAAACTAATGCCCTGGATTTACTACATTTAATCCAAACTTGATCCAAGAGTAAAATTCTTTTTTGGCAGAATCATCAATAATTTACTGCATCATGAGCTTTCCTTTCTAGGGAAAAATAGTGGCTGGGGGAGTTCTGTCTGACACATTGTAAAATAAAACTGGCAAATGGATTATATGGGACTTTGCCAATTCTATACCCATCTGAAGATCCCCAAGTGAATCAACGTGGCTTTCTTCACAGCTGAGAATTAGAATGTACCAGTGAGTATCCAGAAAGACCTAGGACTATGGAAATATACACCTGGGATGGATATTAGTAGCTATTAGTAGTTAATCGAATGTACCCACTTTACCTCAATCAGGGATTGTTTTATTTGAAGATACCCCTGACCCAGTTTCAGTTGAACTTGGTATTTGGGAAGATTATACTTTCATTATTTGTTAGCCCTGACCACCAAACAGCTGATAAATGCCTTTGAGACACTTCTACTCATTGGCTCCAGTTCTCGCCTCTGAGGTCATAATGAACTTAGCTGCCCCCTCTTTAGCACACAGCCTTGCAAATATTTAGAAAGTTTATTTTTAACGTTTACTAAGTCCTGTCATATTCCAGGAAAACATAGCCAGTTCCTTCAACTAAGCCAAATGCTCTTCTGTGAACTTTATCTAATTTGTTGGAATTGTTTAAAAATTGTGAGGACCAAATTCATACCCAGGCATTCAACCAATATTAACCCACTGCCTATTAGTTGGATGTCCAGTGATTGAACATGACTAATCTCATGTGTCACTTCCAATCAGTTATTAGTGGCTGCCTGGAATTTTGTATTAAGGAATATTCTGTTATCTGTGGACTTTGATATCATTTGTAGTCTCTGAAAGATTGGCCTTGGGTGCCCAAGATGGGGATGGCAATAGGTTAACCATATTGACGCCTTGGATTTAATGACCATAGGACCAACCATCTTTCCCAGACATTGTTAGGAGTGACTGAAAGCAAAATCAAGCAGTCTTCTCATTTGTGTTTCCTGAAGTTCCTTTAAGGCTGGAGTATTTTATGTCCTCTCTGAAACTTCTTCACTGGACTTACATGTGTTCCTGTTGTTTGAATGTTGATAGTCAGCAGTGTCTGAGCTATGAAATATTCTAGCATGTAGAAAAATCATATCATGGTCGTGAGGTGGTTTTTCCCAATATTTTTACTAACTAATTATTGTCACTGAAGGTAATGATAACAACAATGATGATAAAATAAAATGTCATTAAAATTGTGGCATTTTATTGGGCTTTTTATTTTTGTAGTAGCTCTTAGAAGTCCTATTTCTTTGATTTCTGTGGCATCCTTGGTATTATTATTCTTATTTTAAAACTGAGAAGACAATCTTAGAGCATTTACATCACATGCTCAGGGACACCTGGACAGTATGTCACATGGAATCCATGATTTTTTACTACAAAGTCTAAGCGCTTTCCTATGCAGGGTGGGCATCGTAGGCATTTGTTTTTGCTTCTTTTTGTTAGCTAGGCTGTCATGCTGGATTAGCAGTACCAACCTTCTATGCCTTTGGCAACAGATCCTGCTAGAGATGCCCTCTTCCATGACTACAACTCTCAGCACATTCCAGTTACAACTCTCTTCTCTGCCCAATCTAAACCACAGTCTGTCATGGCTTCTCAAATTGCAGGTCCCTAAGTCTTTCCCCATCGCATGTCGGTTTTCTTAACTCTGACCTTAATTAAGCCTTTAATTAAACCCTCTTCAATCATCCCTTTGAGAGCCATCCATTTTCCTGACTTCCTTTCTCTGGTTTCCAAAGAGAGCTTGGGACTAAACAACATTCAGACTGGAGAGTAAACAAGCTGTCCTATGCTCTGATGAGAGCGATAACCAAGCACCTCTGTTGAGACTTTGAGAAAAGATAATTTTACAAATTCAGAACCAAATAGAAGATTGGAGAATTTCTACAAGTTGAAGATTAATAGAAATGATTTTCTAATTTTATACTCAGCCAAGTTTGGTCACTTATTTATATTTGTGTTAAAACAAAGCTGCTTTCTTTTCTTGTTTTCTGGATAAAATAAATTTAAAAGTTTAAATAATATAATTCACCATCTAGATTGTGTGTGTGTGTGTGTGTGTAGGAATTTATGCCAAGAAATACAGCTAAGGGAGAGAAGATAGAAAAGTTAGTTTTTTAAATCATTCATCTAAACTATTTAATGAATCCTAAAAAAAAAAAGAAATGTGTAAATAGCTCATTAGTTTATGAACATTGTCAAAACAGGTAAAGATGGTTAGAATGATCTCTTAAGGTTTTCTATTTCTGCAGTACAAATGTAATACCTTTCCTCTACATGTGTGCAAGATAACCACATCACTCAGACTCAGGTGTAGGAGACATGCATCATTCGCTGTATGCTAAGGAGCTTTTATCAGGGACTCCAGGGCTTTCTAAAGTGTCAAAAGAGCTTTGCATGTTCTGTGTCTCTAAGAGTGTCTCAGAACATCACACGAATGATTACACTCGCACACACACAAGAACTTCCACTTATGCCAGAGTCACCACGGACACACAGGAATGGCTAATAGAATTCTTGAGTTCAAGAACCTACTTCAGTGGCTACAATCCATGGATCAATATGCCAGATGAATAAGCTTCCACCAAAGTCATCACAACTGTTTGTAAGCTTCAAAAATTTGATGAGTGAGCAAAGAACACTAAATCTGCTCAGTGCTGTGACCACCATGATATTCAAGCCCCAAAAGAAGTTAAAAGGATGCACTACAAAAATAAATAAATAAATAAAAATGCCCAGGGTTTTTTCTAGATGGTGGACTAGAGAAGGTTGCTTTCCTGGCCACTTCATGATGTGAAACCAAAAAAGCAGACAGGCAGATTCTCACAAAAGTGGGTGAACCAGAGGGGGACAGATAACTTTACTGGAAGTGAATACTGGACATTAAAATCAGATTGGGGAAAATAAGGAACAAATTCCCGGTGCTACAGCTGGAGTCACTAGCCAGAGTGATCCTTCTGGGAGCAAAATGGAGGGATAAAGAAATTAAAGGAACCCACATTTTTAGGAGGCCTGAGGCTTATCTGCGTATGGAGAAATCAGAGATCAAAGACACTGCCCAATCAAACTGAAAGGCATGCTGCACAATATCACTGTGCAGGAAAGAAGCCCCATCTCTCCCTGATGTGCATGGAGGACAGAGAAAGGAAACATTTTACAACTGTGGCATAGGGGTTGGCAGCTAGGGGAGCCAATTCATGGAAAACCCAAGTTTGGCCCTCAAATACAGGCCTGGCAAACCCACACTGCACAACATAGAGTGTGCCTAAGTGACCAGGAGAAACTCAAATGTGGAGAGAAATTTACACCTGGGACAATTGTTTGTGGAAACCTACATGGTTCTACCTTTCCCCCTCCGATCCAGCGGCTTGCAGGACTGGCTAGGAGGGATGCACCTGGCTAGGAATTGGAAAGAGTGAGGGAAGGAGAGATTGACTTTGGAGACTAAATCTTAGACCAGAAAATGTGGGGTCCACAGGTGATGTGATCAACTAAGAACTGACTCCTCCACCACACAAGTGGAATCCAGGGAAGACTGCTCGAACATAGTCTTCCAGTGTGGACAAGCAATTGCTGGGCCCTGGAGATTTGGGCACACTGAATGAAAACCTTTAGACCAATTGGCATTCAGTGAAGAGCCTGGAGCCTACCTAAGCCTAAATCCTGCTTCCAAGAGTTTTGCCTACAGGAATACGTCTCTCATTCTAGCAACCACAACCTGAAGGCAGAGCAAGCATCCTACTCCAGACAACTCCACATAATACTGCTGAGAAGGGAAGCTGAGAATCTTTTGTACTCAAACAGAAAACACTTATTTAAATTTTTCATTGACTTCTTTTTTTTATTTTCTCTATTTAATTGTGAGCTTAATCGTTCATAGTCATTAATACAAATTCATATTTGATGTTTTTCTCATTTATAGCATTTTGAAGCCAGTTATTTTTCATGGATCAACTTTGAGGACTAAGATGTTTGATTAGTATATTTCAGTTTTGTTTTGTATTTATTTGTTTTTAACTTTTTATTCTCGATTTTTAAAATTTTTACTTTGTATATACTTTTCACTCACCTGTTTCTCTTAACGCTCTTTGTATCATTTCTTCCCCTAAAAACCAATCCCTAATTGTTCTCTTTTTCACTTTTTCTTTAACTTTTTGCTTCTATTGTCTCTCCGCCTCCCTCATAATCATCACATCCTACATCACTTCTATTCTCTACCGATCCACCATTCAAAATTGTGAACTCTTTTGCAAACTTACTATTTTTATTATAGGCAATAATAGATCATATCATTTTTATTTATTGTAGATGCATAGCAGGAACTATTTGGTTTGATTCAATATATTGTTTTCATTTGATTGTTGTTATTATTTGTCTGCTAATAAGCAGTGAGGTATTGGAAACTTCAGGGACACTATAAGTCCACAAGGTAGAAAATTCACACCTCAGATCCATAGTATTAGATGGGTAGATACACAAACAATATGAAAAGCAAGGGAAAAATAATCACCCCAAACAAACCAAGATACATTAATAACAGAATCTATCATCACCACAGTGAAAGAAATGTCAGAGTAGGAGTTTAGAGTGTACATAGTTAGACTCATCTGCAAGGTGAAGGACAATGTAAGAAGTGAAATTGGAGAGAAGTGAAAGATAACATTAAAAAAGAGGTAGAGATTCTGGAAAAAAATCCTTGAAGTGAAGGAATCAGTAAACAAT
Organism: Callospermophilus lateralis; assembly: GCF_048772815.1. Classification (NCBI taxonomy): domain Eukaryota; kingdom Metazoa; phylum Chordata; class Mammalia; order Rodentia; family Sciuridae; genus Callospermophilus; species Callospermophilus lateralis. The sequence goes on from NC_135311.1 coordinate 100,744,408, forward strand.
ATTAAAAATTCAATGGAGTATAATTGTTCATTCTTTTGACAAATGATAACCAAAAATATGAAAGTTAATGTGTGTATGGACTTCTGTTATTTTCTGGCAAATTATTTCAGAGGAAATCATCCCCACTCATATCTGGAAATAAAGATTTACATAATTATGAAATAAAATTCAATGGCAAGCATCACCAACAGACTAGATCAGTTGAAAGACAAGAGTTTCAAGCAATGAAGATAAAATATATGATATTGAAAATAAAGTTGACACAGAGAAAAAATGTTAGGAGACCAAAAACAAAACTTCCAAAAAATATGGGATACCATGAAAAGACCAAATGTAAGATTTATTGGGATAAATGAAGGCTTAGAGATGCAAACCAAAGGAATGCACAATCTTTTCAATGAAATATATCACAAAATTTCCCAAACCTCAAGAATGAAATAAAAAAATCAAATACAGGAGGTTTATAGGACCCCATATATACAAAATTACAGAAGACCCACACAAAGTTACATTATTATGAAAATGCCTAACTTCAGAATAAAGGAAGAATTTTAAAGACTACTAGAAAAAAATGACAGGTTACATTTAGAGGAAAACCAATTTGAATTTCAGCTGATTTCTCAAACCAGATTCTCAGAGCTAGGAGGTCTTGAAATAACATATACCAAGCTCTGAAAGAATATGGATGCCAGCCAAGAACAATACATCCAGAAAAATTAAGCTTCAGAATTAATGATGATATAAAAACCTTCCATAATAAACAATAGGGAAAAATGCATAATTAGAAAGCTTGTTCTAGAAAATATATTCAATAAAATATTTAATGAAGAAGAAATAAAAGATGAAAGGGAAAATCAACAAAGGGAGGAACTATACTAGAAGAATAGTCAATCAAAGGAAAAACTAATTTAAATTAAAAACCAGAAATAAATAAAAATGACAAGGAATAAAAAACATTTTTAAATATAACATTGAATGTAAATGGCCTAATCTCATCAATCAAAAGACATAGACTGTCATATTGTATTAAAAAACAAGACCCAAAAATGTGATGTGTCCAAGAGACCTACCTCATAGGCAAAGATATCCACAGACTGAAGGTAAAGGATGAAAAAAAAACATGGATCTTGTAAACAAGCAGATAAAGTGAACTTCAAACAAAAGTTAATCAAAAGAGGCAAAGAAGGACATTTCATACTGCTTAAGGGAATTATACATCAACAAGACATAACAATTGTAAATATCTATGCCCCAAACAATGGAGCATCTACATATATCAAACAGACCCTTCTCAATTTCAAGACTCAAATAGCCCATAACACAGTAATACTATATGAATTTAACACACCTCTCTCACCACTGGATAGATCCAACAACTGCACATGCATGGAGGAGAATAGCCATCATGCAGCAGCCACCCACTACCAACACTTGACTCTCCCGGCCTACTTCCACCTAGAAACAACAGTCAGGACCTGGAAGACCATCACTAAGGTCCCTGCAGGTCTGTTTACACCAGAGGTATCTCTGCTAGTCTACTTCTTTTGATTCTTCTTTCACCCTTCCTATAATCTAATACCTCTATATTCTCACCTCCTACCTCATAAACCCCACACCCTACATCCTCCTCGATCTTTCATTTTTCACCACTAGAAACTATAGTCCTTTATGCAAACCTCCTATTTATATTGTACCTATTAATCAAACAAATCCTTTATGTTTATTATGACAAAACTGTTATTGTCTAAATAGGAGCTATTTGGTTTAAGGCTGCATATTGTTTGCATTGGATGCTGTAAATATTGATTTCCCCCTTAAAGGCAAGGTATTGGTAACCTGCAGGGACACTACAAGATTACAGAGTAGAAATTGTAATACCTCAGATCCACACTGCTAGAGAGGAAGATGCATGGTCAACATGAAAAAAAAGGGGGGGGCGCTGGGGCTGAGGCTCAAGTGGTAGCACGCTCACCTGGCATGCGAGCGGCCCGGGTTCGATCCTCAGCACCACATACAAAGATGTTGTGTCTGCCGAAAACTAAGAAAATACATAAATAAATATTAAAACCTCTCTCTCTCTCTCTCTCTCTCTCTCTCTCTCTCTCTCTCTCTCTCTCCCTCTCTCTCCTCTCTCTCTCTCTAAAAAAAAGGGGGGGGGAGAAAGTGGCCCAGAGAAACCAAGATGCTGTTGGCAGCACAGTAGATGAAATGTCAGAGAAGGAGTTCAGAATGTACACAATTAAAATGATCTGTGAAGCAAAGGATGATGTAAAAGAGCAAATGCAGGGTACAATCGATCAATCCAACAGATAAGAGAACAAATACAGGTAGCAAAAGATTACTTCAAGAAAGAGATGGGTTCTGAAGAAGAAAAAAATGAGAAATCCTTGAAATGAAGGAAACAATGAACAAAATAAAAAATTCAATAGAAAGCATCACAAACAGACTAGATCACTTGGGAAACAGAACCTCAGACAATGAAGACAATATATATAATCTTGAAAATAAAGTTGACCATACAGTGAAGATGGTAAGAAACCATGAACAGATACTTCAAGAATTATAGAATAATATAAAAAGATCAAATCTAAGCATTATCGGGATGAAAGAAGGCATAGAGATAAAAAACAAAAGGAATGTACAATCTCTTGAATGAATTAATATCAGAAAATCCCCCAAACATGAAGAATGAATAGAAAAATCAAATACAAGAGGCTTACAGGACTCCAAATGTACAAAATTATAACATATCCACACAAAGTCACATTATAATGAAAATGCGTAGCACACAGAATAAGGATAGAATTTTTAAAGCCACAAGAGAGAAGTTTCAGATTACATATGGGGGAAACCAATATGTATCTCAGCAGATTTTTCAACCCAGACCCTCAGAGCTGGGCGATCCTGGAACAACATATAACGCTCTGAAAGAAAATGGATACCAACCAAGAATCATATCCAGCAAAATTAAGCTTTAAATTTGATTATAAAATAAAAACCTTTCATGATAAACAAAAGTTAAAAGAATTTATGGCAAGAAAGCCTGCACTACAGAACATCCTTAGAAAAATATTCCATGAGGAGGAAACAAAAAAACAACAAGGAAAACCAGCAACGGAAGGCATTACACTAAAGGAAATACCAATCAAAGGAGAAACCAAGTCAAGTTAAAAACCAAAAATTAACCCAAAAGACCATGAATACAAACCTTGTTTCAATAATAACCCTGAATGTGAATGGCCTAACTTTATCAATCAAAAGACATGTTCTGGCAGATTGAATTAAAAAAAAAGACCCAACAACATGCTGTCTTCAAGAGACTCATCTCATAGGAAAAGACATCCATAGACTGAAGGTGAAAGGATGGGAAAAAAAATTTCACTCACATGGACCATGTAAACTAGCAGGATTTCCATCCTCACATATGATAAAATAGACTTTAAACCAAAGTTAATCAGAAGGGATAAAGAAAGTCATTTCGTACTGCTAGGGGAATCATACACCAATAAGACAGAACAATCATAAATATCTATGCCCCAAACAGCGAAGCATCCACAAAATATCAAACAAACCCTTCTCAATTTCATGAATCAAATAGACAACAACACAATAATATTGGGTGACTCTAACATACCTGTCTCGTCACTGGATAAACTAAAGAAATAAACTATAGAACTTAATAATATAATCAGTAATTTAGACTTAACAAAAATATATAGAATATTTCATTCATCAATAAGTAAATACATGTTTTTCTCAGCAGCACATGGATTCTTCTCTAAAGTAGACCATATGTTATGCCACAAAACAAGTCTTAGCAAATACAAAAAAGTAGAGATACTACCCTGCATTCTATCAGATCATAATGGAATAAAATTAGAAATCAATGACAAAATGAAAAGTGGAAGCTACTCCAACTCCTGGAAACCAAATAATACACTATTAAATGCACATAGATAACAAAAGACATCAGGGAGGAGATAAAAATATTCTTAAAGGTAAATGTGAACTTGAACACAACATGTCCCAAAATCTCTGGGACACTATGAAGGCTGTGCTAAGAGGACAGTTCATTGCATTGAGCTCATTTATTAAAAGAATAAAAAGTCAATAAGTAAATGATGACCTGATATTACATCTCAAAGTGCCAGAAAAAAGAAGACCAAATCAACCCAAAAGTAGTAGAAGATAAGAAATAATTAAAATCAGGGCTGAAATCAATGAGATTGAAACAAAAGACACAATTGAAAAAAATTGACAAAACAAAAGCTGGTTCTTTGAAAAAAATAAATTAAACTGATAAACTCTTAGCCACCCTAATGAAAAGGAGAGAAAAAGTGCAAATTTCTAAAGTTCATAATGAAAAAGGAATGATCACAATAGACACTATTGAAATATCGAAGAATATTAAAAACTATTTTCAAAAATTTATACTTTAATAAAATAGAAATCTTGAAGACATTGATAAGTTTCTAGATACATATGACCTACCCATATTGAATAAAGAAGACTTAGATATTTAAACAGATTAATTTCAAGCAATGAAATTGAAGACACCATCAAAACCTACCAACAAAGAAAAGCCCAGGACCAGAGGATTCTCATCCGAGATCTAGCTGATCTTTAAAGAAGAACTAACACTTATTCTCCTCAATTATTCCATGAAATATTGAAAATGAGGGAACCCTTCCAAACTCATTCTTTAAAGCTAGTATCACCCTGATATCAAAATCAAACAATGACAGACACATCAAGGAAAAAAAAACTTCATACCAATATCCCTGATGAACATAGATGCAAATTTTCTTAATAAAATACTGGTAAATTGTATATAAAACCATATTAAAAATATAGTGCATCATGATCAAATGGGGTTCATCCCAGGGATGCAAGGTTGTTTCTACATACAGAAATCAACAAATGTAATTCATTGCTTCAATAGACTTAAAGAGAAGGATCACATGTTTATCTCAATAATGCAAAAATAAAAGCATTTGACAAAATGCAGCATACTTTCATTTTCAAAACACGAGAAAAACTATGGATAGTAGGAACAAATCTCCACAATGTAAAATCCATGGCTAACATCATTCAAAATGGAGAAAAGTTGAAAGCATTTCCTCTAAAAACTGGAACAAGACAGGGATGCCTTCCTTTACCACATCTACTCAAAATAGTACTGGAAACTGCTGCCAGAACAATTAGACAGAAGAAAGAAATTAAAGGGATAAGAATAGGAAAGGAAAAGAAGAACTCAAACTATCTCTCTTTGTTAATGACATGGTCATATATTTAGAAGACCAAAAAACTCCACCAGAACATGTCTAGAACTCATAAACAAATTCAACATCCTTGGAGGGTATAAAATTAACACCCATGAATCAACTGCATTCCTATACACCAGTGATGAATCAACTGATAAATTGGGAACTATTCCATTCACAATAGCCTTGAGAAAAATGAAATATTTGGAATCAATTGAACAAAATTCTTTACATCAACATACTATGATGATGCAGCCACATCAATTGTTATAGCAGCTCAATTCACAATAGCTAAATTATGGAACCAACCGAGGTGACCTTCAACAGATGAATGGATAATGAAAACTTGGCATACACACACACACACACCCACATGAGCGCGTGCACACACACACACACACACACACACAAACACACACAGAACATACAGTGAAATATTACTCAGCTTTAAAGAAGGAAATTCTGGCATTTGCCAGTAAATGGACAGAAATGGAGAGTACCATTCTAAGTGAAATAAGCCCATCCCCCAAAACCAAAAGCCAAATGTTCTCTTTGATATGTGGATGCTAACACATGAAAAGAGGGAAGTATAGAAATTCATTTGAAGTGTGAAGGGATGGGAATGAGACAGTAGAATGAATTGGACATAACTTTCCTATGTTCGTATGTGAATACACAACCAGTGTAACTCCACATCAAGATCAACCACAACAATGGGAAGTTATATCCACATATATGTATGATATGTCAAAATACAGTCTACTATCCTGTATAACTAAAAAGAACAAATAAAAGTTTTTCATAAATGCCCAGGTGTTAATCATGACATTGACTTTCACTTTATTCCCATCTTAATATCTCTTGTGAGCACTTCCAATTCTCAAATCATTGTTAGCTTCCTGAGTTCTAGCTGCAAAAACCTCTGTAAAAAGTGTTTTTTATTTTATTTTTACTTTATAGCTTTCAGCAATATAGGAAGGTGGATTAATGAAAGGAACTGGATGTAGAATACTAATTACCTGACTCTACCCACCCCAGGAACAGAGTGGAAAAACTGTGCATTAGAGGCAGGTAGGCCTAATTTTACTATTTCTTTTCTGTGCTATCTTAGTGCAATTCCATAGGTACATACATAACCTTTATTTTCTCCTGTGATAAATAACAGAATGGATGATACTAGCTGGAAGTTACTGGGAACACCAAACGTCATAAATACATACATAAGTCACTTCTGATTCTGGCCCTCAGGTTGTGTTGTAAGGGGCCCTAGATCCCTACAGCAAAGTCACAGGACACCTCAAGGTCTCTACATTTTCAGCGAAACATTATGATATTTGATTAGTTTAGATCATCTGCGAACTATTACCTTGAGGTAATTCGCATTAGGTTATGCTCAACGTTAGTTTGTGCTACATTTCTTTGGTTGATGGCACATCTTCTTGATAGTGAGACTTTAGCAGTTAATGTGATATCAAGCTTGTATTGCACAAAATTCAGTGTGAGGGTAACAGTGATGAATATAATACCAAGGTTTGTCCAAGAGGCCACAAACCCCATTAATAGGTGTTCTGGGTTGGTTTATATGCTCCCATCCCAAATTCATATGTTAAAATTCCAATGTCCAGTACCTCAGATTGTGATTGTATTTGGAAATAAGGCCTTGAAAGTCTGATCAGATTAAAGTGAGGCCATTTTATAAGGTGGAGTTGGGCACTAATACAGTAGAACCATTGTCCTTATAAGAAGTGAAAACTGGGACACCCACATCAAGGATGTGTATTCCCAGAGAGATCATGTGAGCCAGGTCAGCAGGTGACCATCTGCAGGCCAAGTAGAGGGGCCTCAAAAGAAACTAATGCCAGGGGCATCTTGATCCTGGACTGCCACCCTCCAGAACTGAGAGAAATGCGTTAGTTGTTTGAGCCACCTGTGGTGTTTGTTACGGCACTCTGTGATGGTTAATCTTGCAGGTCCATTTCACTGGGCCATGAGGTTCCCAGATATTTGGTTAAATATTATTCTGGGTGTGTCTGTGAGGGTATTTCTGGGTGAGATGGATATCTCCGTTGGTAGACTGATTAAAGAAGACTGGCCTCCAATTTAGTCAACTTTTGATTTTCTGTGACCAAAATACCTGACAAGAACAACTTGGAAGAGGAAAAGTTTATTTGGAGCTCACAGTTCCAGAAGCTCAGTCCATACACGACTGCCTCCATTACTCTAGGCAGCACATCAGGGGGTAGGTCCAAGCAGGGAAAGGCTGTCCTCACTTATGTACACTCTGTTGGTTCTGTTTCTCTGCAGAATGCAAGTACACACACACAAGCACACACACACACACACACACACACACACACACACACACACACATTTAGAGAGCTTTTTTGCTGCAGAGACTAAAAAATGTGACCAGAACAACGGTAAAGGAGGAAAAGTTTATTTGAGGGCTCATGGTTTCAAAGGTCTTAGTCCATAAAAGGCTGGCTCCATTCCTCAGGGCTCAAGGTGAGGCTGAACATCATGGCAGAGGAGTGTGGCGAAGGAAAGCAGCTCACATGGTGATCAGAAATGAGAGAGAGCGATAGATCTCCACTTGCCAGTTACAGATACATAACCCAAAGCCATACCCTAATTCCCACCTCTTTTAGCTACACCCTACCACTTCAGTTACCACTCAGTTAATCCCTGTCAAGGGATTAAATCACTGATTGGGTTAAGATTCTTATAACCCAATAATTTCTCCTCTGAACCTTTTTGCATTGTCTCACATGTGAGCTTTTGGGGGACACCTCACATCCAAACCATAACACGCGCGCACACACACACACACACACACACACACACACATATATATATATAATATTTATGTGCATTAATTTTTTCAGATGTCTATAACATTGTTAAGACATAAATACTATTTTGACATAACTGCTTAACAAACAAAATCAAGGGATATTTCTTTAAGCCTGGACATGACATGAAAAAAAGACTGAGAAACTCTCATGAACTTTAGTTTAAGAATATCAGATCTATGATAAATAACAAGGCAAGGATAATGGCTATCATTTTAATGGACGTGGAAATCTGTTTCCCTCTTCTAAAGTGGGGCTGCTTTTAGTAGAAGGAAGTCATTGAGAAGGATGAGAAATAATTGGGGTGAACTGCCTTAGAAGAATCAAATGACTCTTTCAAATAAGACACCCATGGCAGCATTATATAAATATTATCAGTTAGCAGAAACTTTATAAGGAAGGTAGAGCAATTAACAGCACAGAGAAGTGTTAAGAGAGGAGTTATTTCACCAAAGCATCAGTCCCTTTTCTAAGGGAATAAATAATCAGTAGGATCTCAGATGCTTCACCTGTAACTTGTTAACTGTAACTTGCAGTTAACTGTAACTTGTAGTAACTTTAGAGCTAACATTTATTCCTTAAAACAATGAAACTTAAAAAGGAGGAAGAAATGATAAATGTGAAAAACAAAATATGAGGTGAAATGATTGCCACCAGGTGGAGAAACTGCAGCATCTGTGGCCAGGGTTGGGTATCCTGGGGAGGCCAGCACCCTGCCAGCATAGTTTCCTGCTCAGAAGGTGATGAGCCACCCGAGAAAATGAAAGCCTGAAATAATCAATAAAGAAATAAGAGACAGAGCCAGAAATTAGGTTCAGAAAGGGGAGCTCCTGATGGGTGCTGTAGTCCACACAGGAGCTGGAACGGAACAACTAAAAATGGCTGCAGTCCTTTATTTGAGACCGTACATCAAAGGCAGGGATCTAGTTTCAGTGGAAGGCATCTTGCTTCTTGGTGTGGCAGGGGACTTGCAGCACACAGGTTGATTGGCATCTTGGCAAGCCACACTCATCTCTGAGAGGCTGTGTGGCTATGTAGCTCCAAGGGGTCACTCCTTCCCCAGAGCTGTTCTGAACCTGACAGAGCTGAGTAGGAAGTCACAGGTAATGAATGGTCTCAGACAAGCAGGAGTGCTGCTGGGAGTTCCCAGATACCAGACCTTCCTACTCAATGGCTTCCATATCTGGTTCACGCACATTTCATGGGTGGTTACTGGTATTTGGAGGGGTGCCACTCCAAGCTCTGGATGAACTCAGCACTGAAACAGGTGCTTTCGGGGCTTCCTGCTCTACCACCTCCCCCTGTGAGTCACAGTCCCACCTCATGCCTCCTCTATCCATGACATCCTGTGGCACGGAAAGTCTTGCAGATTTGCCCTACGGCTGGGGGTGCACATCTACCACCTCCCCAGCAGTGCTGCCATCCTGCACTCTCCAACGCGGCATAACAGCTGGGCCAGCACATGTCCCTCCCTGTAGCCAGGCTTCTGAGTATGAGTGGGTTCAGCTCTTTACCTTCCCTGACCCCAGTCTCCAGGAGCCTGAAACCCCAAATACCACACCTTCCCCTTTTCCAGGTTCTGAGGTTGCAGGGAGCAGGAACAGGAGGCACAGATTTCTTGTGAGGTCAGCAGGCCTGCGTTCTGTCACAAGCCCTGCTTACCTCAGGCTCTGCCACCAGTGATCACCATATGGTTAATGGGATGCCCCCTGCCCTCTACTGGCCTGCCCAGGAATCCTGCCCTGCTTTCTCCGTGAGATTCTGGGAGGGGTATGCAGAGCTGCCGTCTGCCCAGCATGCCTGTTCCCAAAGAGGTGTGCCTGTGCCGGCAGTTCTCCCTGAAGACCTCATCCTGTCAGATGGGGGTAGAAGGGCCTGTTCCAGAATGCACAGGTCTACTCCTTGAGACTCAGACCCCCGAGGATCTCTGTTAGCTTTCTTCCTGAAGATGCACTCCTGGGTCTCTGACACCTTCCAAGGTGTCTCAGCAGAGTGATGTCATTCTTTCCTGGGGAAAAGACTCAGCCACTGATTTCCAGCTCCAACCCAAACCAGCAGCCCCAGTAAGCAGGGCCCTCCAGGAGGCCCAGCACTAAGCACCCTGGATTGCACTGGATTCGCTTGTTGATGGTCCCTGGAGAGATCACTCTGCAGAAGGAGTCGCTGACGGGCTTTAGAGTCTCCCTTTGATTGAAGTCAGGTCACATAAGGTGACATGGAAGGCCTTGTTAGGAGTCACTGCCCACCTCCCTGGCAGGAACCGGCCCCTTGGCCACATTTTCCATCTCCTCTCACTGGCTTCTCAGGCAAGTGGGTAGCTCCCCAGATGCAAGAGACCCACACTCCTGAACAGAGGTCTCTTCTGGGGAGGTGACCCTGTCACTCAGGATCTGCTGCCAGTTGGTAGAATCTGGGCGTGAGTGTGAATGGAGGTAAGTCGGGGGGGGTGTCTGTGACCCACAACCCCCAGGGACAGGGAAGCCTGACAGTGCTGCTGGTTCTCGGGGTTTGCCATCCGCTTGGAAACTGCGCTGTAGGCCAGAGGCAGTGCTCCCTGTCCGCCCCTTAAGGGCACTCGGGACGGTTCCATTCTGCTTGTTCTGCTCCTTTGCTATGGGCCATGGTTAGTCCTCGTACCCAGACGAGGGATTGGGTGCTGCCAGATGGCTGGGAGAAGCCCACCAACCCAGTCTTGTGGAAAGTGGTCCTAACCCTGTCGTTTCCTGCTGAGGCAATAAAGCTTCCACAGGTTAGATAAATTGTAAAAAAAAAAAGAAAGAAAACTAAAGCCTCCGTATCATTTCCTATGTTGTAAAATTGACAATTCTTCTCAAGGATATGAAGCAGAACTTTCCAGTACCCAAATGTAGCCTTTGCCAGTGAGTCAGATCTTGCCGGATGGGCCTCATGACCTTCATGGAGGGAAACTGTGGAAGCTGCATGAAGAAGATGGACGCTCCTTGCCTCCAACCACAGGTAATTGAGAGAAAGGAGGAAGGAGGAAACCTTGGCAGTTCTGTAGTTTTGAAGTTGGACACCGATGGTAGGCGTGAGCCATCATGGCATTGTTAGCCTCTACTAATTGCTCACACATACTGAGAGCTTATTATGCACCGAGTACTAGTCTAGACACTTGGAACAAATTCACTTGTTCAAGTCATAATGCATTGAAGAGGTTGGCGCTACTAGTATCACCGTTTTCAGAAGGGAAAACTGTTAACGCAGAACGTTCAGTAACTTCTTCAGAGTCACACAGTTAATGAGAGGTGGAGTAGCCAGAATACAAACACAAGCGTTCTGATTGCAGAACCCTGTTCTCCTCATTAGCTTTCTTGAACAGGGCAGCTTAGATTACCTTCAAGCTCTTCTGCTTTCACAAGATATGGTGAAAAAGGCCCCCAAATGACGATTCTCCATTGCTATGATCTGAATGCTATACCTCTCAGAATTCATAGGTTGAAACCTGATCCTCAAGGTGACAGTAGTTAGAGACTTGAGCTTTAGGGGGATATTAGGGAATGGGATTACTGTCCTTAGAAAAGAGTCTCTGGAGAGTTGTCTTGTCCCTTCCATTATGTGAAGGCACAGTGAGAAGGGACCATCTTTAAACCAGAGAGAAAGCCCTTGCCAGAAACTGAATCTTCCAGAGCCTTGCACTTCCCAGTGTCCACAAAGTGAACAACAAGTTTCTGTTGTTTTTTAAGTCACCAGTCTCTAGGATTTTGTTACAGCAGCCTGAGCAGACTAAGATACCCACCTTCCTCCTAAAGCCACTTCTCCTTTCAGCCATCCCTGGTCCCTAGTCCCTGGTTTCCCTGAACTCACCAGGTTCTTCCTCTATAATTTATTCTCAGGTTTATAGCCTAACTCTTTAAGCCTTATATGTGGTCTAGTCTTCTTGATTTTGACCTTGGCTGTTTCTGTAAGGATTCCTTCTTGGCTACCTTGGAATACCCTGGGTGATGCACATCCAAGCCAGACTCAGTCCCCAGCCTTGTCCTTCCTGGGCCCTTCTTCTTTCATTCATTTATTTGTTCCATGAACATTAACTAATACTAATATAATGGGCCATCCATTGTGCTAGTATTAGAATTATAAGAGTGAATAAGGCATAATACCAACTTGTAGAGTTCACAGTCCAGTAGGGAACTCAGACAAATACACATAGAAAAATGTGTTCAGGCAAGGAGAGCAGTACATAGTGGAGGCACTTAGTTCAATGTTAGAAATCAGGGGAAATTTTCTCCAACAGGTGAAACCTAATTTAATATGAAGAGGGTGGATAGGAATAGAGTTGGGGTGGAGATAGTGTGTATTAGGACAGAGGTGAAGAAGGTAAGAGAGGTAAGCTTTGTTAAGGAATTTGCATTTTATCCAGAGAACAATGGGAAGCATTGAAGAGTTTAAAGCAGATGGATCTTGCCTACGGTGTAGAGAGTCATATTGGGCAAACCAAAGACAGGAAGATAAACAAGGAGATCATTATAGAAATCCAGGGAAGAGACAAACTTAGGAATTGGCCAAAAGGAATGGATTTTGTATATCTAAATCGTTTATGTCCTTGGAGATGATGAAACATTATCTTCTTTGGAATCTTCCTCTCTTTATCTTAATATCCTGCTGGTGGCACTAATAATTCCAGGAACGTTTTTACAATTGGCTGAAGATATTCTCCTGGGGCCCTTCACAGCTACTTAGCCTTCCGTGGTAACTCCTCGTTTTTCAATAGATTTTCATTTTCCTCTCTTGCAGTTCCTCTCACCTCACCAGTTATTACTTGACCTTTCATCTTCTCGAGCTTGACTAGCATGCACACAGCTTCCTTGGATTTTTTAGCTGACAGATGTGATCTAACATACCCTGCCATTGCTTTAAAATAAAGGGATCAGAACACCACATCTTCCCTTCCCTTTAAGGGAAGGATGATAAAATAAGTGTTGGGGGAGGTGGTAATGAGAAGACCATACCTATTCCTGGTTTCCATCTGTACACACTCAAACCACTACTCAATGAGAAATCCTAGAGGCTTTGGAATTCTGTATCTAAGAATATGTTTTAACTTGAGATTCCATGCTATCCAAGTTGCACGTAGCCAAAATTTCTGCAAGAAAGGATGAGAACCTTTTATTTTTCAATGTTGTTGCTTATAAAGGAAGGAGAGTGATCACTTTATTAGTTTTTGAGATAGTAAAAAGAGAACAGAACTTGATGAAAATCTGAGTTTGGACTTTTATTCCACCACCCAGTAGATGGGCATGGGCATTATCCATATAACACAGAGGTTTGCATAAAGTAGATCAGAAAACATAGAACCGTTTGACTCTCATGCATAGCACTTGGTTGAACTTGCCTTCATCAAGTTACCATCAATTGCCATGATGTGAAATCCAAGGACATCTTTATGTTTTAATCTTCAGCCTTGCAGCACACTCTTTCCAGAAACATTCTCCCTTCTCAGCTTCTACGGTCGGCTGCTTTTCCCCTTTGACTTCTCGGGCTCCCTTGCAATATTTCTTCTTCCCTCTGATACAAATGTTGGCGATCTTAGTTCTTCTTCTTTGTTGTTCAGCTCTTCCTTCTCCCCACCCGCTTCAACGTGATCTCACTTGACATTGGCATTAGTATGTTTTGCAGATATCTTAAACTTAACACGTGTGTGCCATTTATTGACTGATTATCAATCCTACATTGGCTTTTTTTAAAAATGTTCTCCTATACTGCTAGGACTGAAGTCCTACAAATAGCCCCATACTTCAAGCCTGCTGGCTTCCCATCAGGTTCTGTCAATAAAAGGTATTGCGAGGCAGTGAGAACAGGGAAGGAATTCTAATTCCTTCAGTAGCAATGGCAAATTTGATGCTTTCTGATTGATGACAGCTGCCATGCTTCCAGCAAGTTCTATGATGGCACTGTAAGCAGCAACAGTAATAAAGTCTGAGACATCATTGGAGGGAACCATGGTAGCTGAGCAGCAGCAGTGGGGGCACCAATACCTTCAGCCGCTCAGCAGCTCACAGGCTTCAGCTCACTGTGCCAGCAGCTTCTGGATCTCAATACTCAACTCCATTCCTTTTCACTCTCCAATTTTTAAAATACTTTTCAAGAGCCAACCAATCCACTAAGCACAGCAGGCATAGTTCCTAGGGCCCACAATCTTTTATTTTTCTTAATTACAATAAAAAAAAGAACATATAACAATGAATATATCTTTGATCATATTTGTCTTCATAACAGTACAGTCATATAATATTTGTAATTTAATTGAAGAAATGACCTATTATGGTCTGGATCTAGAATGTCCCCAGAGGATCATGTGTTGAAGGCTTGGTCCCCAGGACAGCAATGTTCAAAAGTGGGGCTCTTGGGAAGTGATTGGACCATGAGAGCTCTGAACTCATCAACGATTAATCCATTGAAGAATTCATAGTTTGATGACATGATTGGCAGGTGGTGGAAACTCTAGGTAGTTAGGCCAAGTAGAGGGAGTAGGTCACTGGTGTATTCTAGAAGGGTTCATCTTTTTTTTCTGTCCCCCTGAACTGCCTCTCTCTTTCTTGGATGCCACAGCTAAGCAGCTTTCCCCTGCCACAGCCTTCTGCCATGATGTTCTACCTCACCTTGGGCTCAAAGCTGTAGAATCAGGCAACCATGCACAGAGACCTCTGAAACCATTAGTCATAATGAATCCTTCTTCTCTAAGTTGATTTCCTCAGGTCTTTTTGTCCCAGCAACAAAAAGCTTACTATTATAGGGTCCAAGAAAACAAATATGCGTATTGTATAGTGCCATTGGAAAATTAAAATACAGCTGTTATACTGGAATTTTGTGATCTTTGGTCTATGACAAATTGCTCTTGGGGAAAAGTTTCTAGTAGTTTCTGTTTTGTTTTTTTATGTTTTTAAAACTATACACTGGTTAATTCAATGCCTCAAACAGAACTCTTGGTTCCTTCCCCTAAACCGCCTGCTCCTCTCCATCATCTAAGGATTGATGTCATCATCAGAGACAGACCCTTATTCTTGAATCAGGCCTCCCTGTCAGCTCCCACATTTACAAATTCTACCCATTAGATAGAAACAATATATCACAAATCTGCCCATTGGCACCACTTACTCCAACTTAGCATTCTATTCTTGGCCTTTAAATAAAAGCAGACCCCATTAGCATGCCCTTGAGGACCTGTGTTGACCAGACATTACCTCTTCCTCCATTTCTTGCCGTGCCATTCCAACCCCTTGGTTAATATTCTCTGGTATGATAGACAGATTGCATTCATGACTGCATTAAAAGGTCACATTAACAGGTCTGGGTGTGACTGCATCCATGCTCCTCCCTATTCTGATGTCCTTTGGTAATGTCTTTCCATGCTGGCTCCAGAGTCATGTCCTCCCAATCTTTATGTAGATGCTTTCTCACAGGTAACTTGACCTGAAATTACCTCACCCCTCTAATATCCCTGTCACGTCCTTGGAGATGTTGCACACACTGGTTTCAAAGGTTGGATCTACCATTTCAGAGTTCTGTGAGCTCTTAACCTCTGACTTTTATATTCTTCTATGTGAAACAGGAATTAAAATTGCCTGATAGTGTATTATAAGAATTTCTTAAAATAAATGCATAATGCTGATCCAAGTAGGTCTTCAGTCATGGTATTTTTTCCTATCAAAATGTTACCACCAATATTTTTAAGTTAACTTTGGTTTTAATTTAGGAATCTACACAAAGCACATAAATAAAATGAAAAAGAAAACCCAGGCTTTGAGGAATAAAAACGTCTTTGTCACTTTGCTTCACCAAGAGTTTTATAGTTACTCTAAGTACTGAAAAGATTGGAGTGCACTACTTTCAAATGCCTTGGTAGTCAATATAGGTGTGTGCCTGTATGCGTAGTGTACCAGGACTCAGGAGACAAATAACATTGAATTTCTGACCTGAGTGTGTTTTACGAGTATTTTCCTGAGGATCATAGTAGAACCATTTATAGCTGTAGAAAAAGAGACTTTTCAAGAGTCATTTCATGGAGCAAGAGACACCAAGGTGGTTATAAAAAGAAAAACTCCCTGCATAATGCATTTTCTGGATAGCAGTTCTGCTAACAACTTGGCCTCACTCCTCCTCTTCTTCCCCAGATCATCTTCATTTGCCTTGTTCCCTGAGGAACTGTGAGATATAAAACAGGTGGGCTTTGATGGCAATTGCTCCTGCTACTGAAAGATTCCACTCTTTAAAACCAAAAATTAAGAGTGGATAAAACCGCCTACCAAGGACTTTTCCCTTGGACAGCCCTACTGCTCATGACACACACGGCTCAACCCGTTTACCATTAGTGTGGAGAAAACTGTTGATGAAGTCTTTCCCTGCACTTTGTATTTCTAAATATTACAGCTGTCATTTAGATTTATGAGCTTCAGTGGGAGCAGTGGACAAAGAATTCCACGTATTTGAAAGAACAGAATGAACGTTCTAATGGGGAACTCAAAGTGAAGAATGCATTTGGATTCAGGATTCCCACACCCCTCAACCGTCCCCCACACACCTGTAGAACAAGGGTGGTTTGGTTACCTCGAAGACAGCAATGTCCACTGCATTTTCTTTAACACTTTTGTTTGATACTTCTTTATATACCATGGTTTCTTTTAAAGATTGATATGAGGAAAAATTTTTTAAACTAGTGTACCCCACTATCACCTATTACCCTGACAGTAAGGAAAAAGAACATTCCAGAAAGTCATAGACAAAGCCTATTTTCTAAGGTTTGTTTTCTGGGACATTAATTGTATAAGATATCAGTAAATGTTCTCTGAAAGAGCATTCTGTGATCATATAAGATGAGAAAATGCTACTTTAGCTACAGCTAAACAAATCTTCTTCCTGAAGGACTTCTTAGGATCTTTTATCTACTAGTTTGCCTTATGACTCTCCAAAACTAGCATATGAAACACAAAATGAAATTAAAAAAAAAAACAGAATAAAACAATTCATAAAGTTTCTTGGGGCAAGAGACACCCAGATGGTTATAAAAAGAACCTCAATTCTGTTATTGTCTAGTGGGGAGACAATCCCATACACAGTCTATTAAATCCAGGGATTAAAATGCAACAATTGCAGTCAATACATAGAGGACTATGGAAGTCAACCAGGAAAAACTAACCAGACAGGAGGAGACAGTGCCTAGTTCACCATTCCTGATGATCCACGTGGAATAAACAATACCTTCTCTTCACTAAAGCATACTGCTTTTCTACTTTGGCATGTATGTATGTTTGCCACTTTCCTCCCTTCCAAAACCGGAGAGATTGATAATCCGAATTTCAGCTCTGCCTCTTCCTACTTCTGTGATCTTGAGCAACTACCTTAACCTTGTCTATTTTTCTGAATTGTCATGAGAACCAGAGATCATTTAAGTAAAGCACCCAATAAAGTTCCTGAAACATAGTAAGTTAAATCATTTAGACTATTATTATTTTATTAGGTCTTAAAATTGGAATAGATTTACAGACCTCTAATGTAAGCTTTCACTGGTTGTACCAATCCCATGCATAGTATGTTTATATTACAGCTTCTGTTTGAAACTCTGCTTAAATCCAATTTCATTTCAAAAACTCTCAGACTCTGAAAGACATAGCATTCACTGTACCTAGGATAGAGTCACAGTGAATGGACCACAGATCTTGTCCTGGATCACAAGTACCTTGTCTAATGCATGTAAAAGCATAGCACTTCTCATTATCAGATGAGAAAAGGTTTCGTGAAAGGAGTATCATTAATCAGGATCTTAATTAATATAGATTTAAGAGATTAGCAAGGAAAAAAAATCCAGGGGAAAAAAAAAAGCAGCATGTTAAGGCCTGGATTGTTCTCCAAGGATTCATGTATTGAAGGCTTAGTCCCAAAGCAGCAATATTTAGAAATAGGGTTTTTAGGAAATGACTGGATCATGAGGAATCTGACCTCTTGGTGGATTATCCAGTTGATGGATTAATAATTTCAACTATTGTGAAGTGGTGGAAACTGTAGGAGACGAGACCTTGTTGGAGGAAGCAGGCAACTGGGGCATGCCCTTGGGGGCTACATCTTGTCCCTAGCCTCTTCCCCCACCCCATGCCCTGCTCCCCAGACGCCATGAGCTGAGATTTCCTCCACCAGTCTCTTCTCCCATGACATTCTGCCTCACCTCAGGCCCAAAGCAATGTGGAAGTTGAACATGGACTGAAACCGTGAGCAAAAATAGGCCTTTCCTCCTCTAAGTGTTTTTCTTAGGTGTTGGTGACAATGACAAGAGCTGTTTAAGAAACAGCAGAAGCAGAGCATTAGTTCGTCTATTTGGCCAAGTCACGAAGTTAGTATGGATAATAAGTGGAATACAAAACAAAGAAAAGAGTGGTAACCAACTGTGAAAGTCCAGGGAGTTCACTGTCCATTTCTGTCAACAGGTTACATCATACAGCTCCAGAAAACAGGACCAACCTCCTTTAAATGTGTAGCTGAGCCAAAAAGAAAGGCGAATCTACAAACAAACAAGCAAACACAAAGTCCCTGAAAACCTCACCAGTAAGCTCATGAGACAGCCCTAGACTAACAAAGTTTTTGAGTTTTATGTACATATGTGGACAATGAGCAGCATTAGGCTAAAAGTGTTGGGAATAGATGGATGCATGATGGATACCTACCCCAAAGAAAGAGCCTTCCAAGGACCATGAAAACAGCAAGCTTGAATAATCTGTTGACTCTTATGGGAAGTCACAAATAACGTTTGTCAGCTTGGCCACAAAAACAAAATGATCATCTCTGGTTATTTGTTACCAAAGGTCTTCGGAAACAAATAACCAGAGATGATTTAAAATTTGAGTCAAAGTTACCTGAGTAATCCGGAAAACTTCTAGCTGAGAAAGTGATATAAAAGTGGGAGGTCCAAGAAAAAGCAAACACTAATCCATTCTGGCAGGACATACCCTCAGAGAAGGTTATAAAATGTTCCTAAAGTAAAAGCCCCACTGAAGATTAGCTCACACACACACACACACACACACACACACACACACACTGCACACTGCATTGTTTATGAAGGAACAATCACTGGGCAGTCATAGCTGACCAACAACCAAAAGAAGTAGACCTTCAAGAATTCCAGATAACATACAGAAATACCATGAACTGATGCCGATGTACTCTGTATATAGTAGAAGCCAGACTGCACATGTAGAACGATGCACACCAAAATCAGGACACTTGTGACTGCTTAAAAGAAGAGTAATAGAACGAGATGAAGGATGTCACAGGAGCCTGCAACTCTAGCTCCAATTTTCAGTGTCACTTTAGAAAAGATCTGATGTAATCACAGCAAAATGGGAGGATCTAGTGAGGCAGGGTTGTGGCTCGTGCGTGGGTGCTCACTGTATTATTATTTTTTTTGGTAACTTTTAGTATCTGTAATACATAACTATTTAGAAAAGAAGCATAAGCCAAATGATCTGGCTTTTTTCTCCATGAGCAGTGAGGAAATTTTGAAGTTCTTTAAGCAAAAATGTCTGACCACATAGAGCTTAAACAGGCCATCTCAGAAACCTGGGTGTTCTCTCTTCCATCTCACAGAACGGAATGCAGCACAACTCAATTCAAATAAATATTCCAAATGAACAGGTAAAGGCAAGATCAGCCTGGCTGAGCCAGCCATGGAACAAAGATGCTTTGTGGACAAACTTTCTGAAGAGGATATTAAATTTTTTTATTTTGTTTATATGTTAAGCTACCCAAAGACAACTGTACAACATTAGGCCATGCTTAGAAAATAACCAATTTGGGCTGATGGTGTTTGAAGCTGGGGCAAGGAGAGCTTCTCCATGAAAGTGTTCTGAAGCTGTTGGATGCCTTGTGGTATGTTAAAATCAAGGCAGAAGCAAAAGCAGTACTTTCCCCTAAATGCAATTTTTTTTTAATGACAACATACATAGAATCACTTAAAAAACTATATGGATTTGTATATCTGCTTACTGTAGCTTTTGAAAAAGGTCTTTTGTAGAATTTTATTCCCTTTATTTATGTTTTAAGCTTTTTAGTTTTTCGGTGCAATGTGTTAATTATTTGGATCTTTGACCCTTTGCGTTCTCTATTGTGAACTGGAATTCAGAAGGGTTTCTTTCTAAGAAGGTTTCTTTCTAAGGCTCAAGGCAGCAATCTACCCCACTCAGCTCATCTTCTCTGTTCTAAACACTTCTTGAACATGCCTCAATGACTTGACTAAGACAAAGCATCCAAGACACAGTGTTCTCATAAAAGTATTTAATCACAAAGAGAGGCAAGCTTTATTTCCTCTAGGGGAAAAGATATCTAATGCCAAATAAGAATTGGTTTTTATTTTTCTGTTCTTTTATCCTTTCCAAGGCTGTCTATGTAGATAAAGGAACAAGAGAGCCAGAGCCATTATCTGGATTATTCAACTCCAGTACATTTTGCCCCAGATCAGATGACTGAGACAAAATGAGGATTTTTCCATGTTGAGCTGTTAGCTGGAAACTCGACACTACAAATATTTGGGAAAGATTGGGAGTCTGTCTTTAAGGATAGGAAGTTAAAGTGTATGATAAAATTAAAAAAAAAAAAAAAAAAAACCTATTGTGCTAAAAGGAAAGGAATAGCATCTTCTGAACCATGACTTTGCCCCAGGTACTTTAGATGAATTATTTAGGTGAAATCTTATATTAATCCCATGGAATAGTTATTGTGCTCCTTGTATCACAGATGAAAAACAGAGCTGCATTGCTCAGATTGCTAGAACTTGCCATAGGTAGCCTAGATGACAGTGCTGAGGCATCTTCATATCGCCTTGGCATCCCCTCCAAGCCACACTTCACTGCACTGTCCCTGTCATAAGGCCTAAGCACAACAATGGTCATGAGTCACTCTGCTCCTTCCCATGGCAGGATTACTCTGAATCTGAGGTTCCCAGTCGGCTCTAACCACACTTTTTCAGAACTAACTCAGAACTACAGCTCCTACCCCAGTGTCCTTCCTTCCCAATCTTCCCTTGCTGGTGCCAGAGCAGCGTCCCCTGCCCTCTCCCAGTCCTTCCATATTCATCCTTCCTAATAATTTCACCCAACAAGTGTCTTGCACATCTATCCTGTCTTGGTCTCTGCTTTACTTACCTGACACACTCAGCTTCTAGGATGTATATGCTCAGCAGTTAGAGTGTAGAGCCTGGTGACTAGAGGCAACAATAATGTATTGTGTACTTGAAATTTGCTAAGAAAATAAATCATATGTGCTCTCACATTTATGTTATCACATTTGCATACATTCTCATAGGTACTATTTAGGAAAACAGAAAATAGTACATATGTGAGGTAATGGATTTTTTTTTAATTGTAATTGTAAGAACCTTCATAGAAAGTATACTTACATCAAACCATCATGGTGTATACATTATATATGTACATTTTAAATTTGTCTATCATACCTCCATGAAGCTGGAAAAAGACTAAGAGTTATCAGAATTAGAATCTGATGCCTAAAATGTTCTCTTCCAATACTGATATTACCACTACCAATGACACTGATACTGATGTTACACATCTATCCTGTCTTGGTCTCTGCTTCACCTTCCCTGACACACTCCACCTAATAGCTTTCAGCTTCTAGGATGCATATGCTCAGCAGTTAATAATTAATATGATAAATAATTTTTAAAATATTACTATGAACCAAATATTGTGCTTAGACTTACTCACATTGTCTCATTCAGTGTTGATCAGAAGTCTACAAATTAGATTAGACATCAGTACATGTATTTTACAGATGAGAACACAAAGAGTTAGAGGTAACCTTTAACTTGCTCACCCAGGTCACTAAATATCCAGTAGCATAACCACAATTTAGACAGGCACATGTCTGACTCTAAACTCCACATTCTTAATTACTCTGTACATGTTTTTAGGCTTTCATCACTTTTTGTGTTTTTGGACTCTGATTTGATGTGTGTGTGTGTTTTTTTTTTCCACTACAAGGGAATAGGAGCAACAAATACTTACAAAACACCATCTCTGTGCCAGGGTTGTGACTATATCCTGAGGATCCAACAGAAGCAAGCCCAGTTTCTGACATCAAGGGGATCATTATTAATCTGTGAGGCTGCTAATAATTTAAACAACAACAAAAAACTATTGACATCCCAGAAGCAAAAATAACATCCAAGAAAACAGAAAATTTTATAGTTGCTAAGTGGTGTCAGCTACTCTTCTGAACAAAGTAGTATAAAAATAAACAAACTCCCAACTGTGACGGCTCAGAATAGCAACCTATTACCTGGAAGAAGGAATTAGGTCTAAAAATTCTGTAAGATTTGAAAAGGTAGAAAATGTAAGGTATCACAGTGAAAGTGGATAATTAATGACAATCTGCTGGCTGCAGGGAAAAATACACATAACAATGGCAGATTGAGGGAGAAATGTAATTAGTAATTTCCCCACTTGTCGCTTTCTTCTACACACTCAAATACTGTGGTCCTCCAGAACATAATGGAATGTGATAGAATGCAAACAGAAGTCACTCAACAGTCAGACAGAACAATAGCCCACAGGTCTGTCAATGTGACCTGATTAAACAATAAAATTGTGGTCTAGGACAACAAAGAGACTGTTTAATGATCTGCCTGGGAAATACCATGTTGTTCAGGTATCTCCTCAATGAAAGAGTCTTATTCTAATCCCATCCAGAAATTTACCCTTCCTAACTCAAAGAAGTCTTAAAATGTTTCCTCTAGCCATTCAATAAAAGATATAACATTTTTTAAAAAGGCAAAGTGACAGAAACCACATAATAACAAAGCATAATAATAATAATAGCAGCAGCCGGCCTGAGTATATAGACTACATAAGACTATTGAATTTCATAAACAGAAAATCAAGACTTATTAATTAGTAACTTTCTACCTGTCCCCTTAGTACACTGGGAAAAAAGCAAAGCAAAGCTTTTGTACTTATTTAAAACCTCAATATTTGAAGTAAACACTTAAAAAAAAAAAGCAGGAGCTGAGATTAGGAATTTTCTGCAAAATGGTATGGAAAGTCCAATTCCACATATGAATACTGCAGAATGTTGCTGTCTTGAGTCCATATGGGGAGAAAGACACAGAAAGAGATCAGAAGGATTGGACCATACTATAAGGAGGAGTGGCACCCACACCAAATCCAAGCTGTTCCCTTGGCTTACCTGGCATAGGGCATCCTCCTTAATAAGGATCCAAATGTTATTTTCACAAACCTGCTGCACCGCACTGGTTCCTCTGTTTAATTATTCTTTGACCAACTGTTGCAGCAAACTGAAAGATGAACAGGGTGACTGAAAGACACAATAAGTGCAGGAAGGGCATGGTTAGAGTTTGGAAGGAGCCACTTCACACAGGGCCTCGTGAGCTGTCCAAAGGATGCTACAAATATATTTGTGGGAGGAAAGTTTTGTAGAGATGCAGTGACACTTGGAAGAGCATTTCCAGAAGAGAATTCAGCTTGCAGAGTGTAGAATGGATCAGGGTATTGATATAGGATAATGAATCAGGCATTGGATACCATTGTATCAGAAAGTTGGAACCCTAGTCCAGACAGAACTAATGGTGACTTGGACTATGTTGATAGTGGTTTAACTGCAAAGAGAAGTGAGTTGATTCAAGAGAAAATGAGAAGGCAAAATTGACAGAAAACGGGAGCTGGGCAGAGCGTGAGGGTGAGGGACAGGGAAGTGTGGTGATTCACTTACCTGGATAGAAGGTAGTCGGATACTGACAGGTATAACCAGAAAAGAAGAAGGTTAGCTGGGGAAGTCATGGATTTGTTTTCAAGCGTGCTAAGTTTAAAGTATTTTGAGATATAAGGGATTTGGAAGGTGCATGTATGAACCTGAAAGTTAGAAGAGTTGAGTGGGGATGTTGTGTGTAGCTTAAATGGGCATAAATGCCTTCACTGAGACTGAATGATAAAATGGAGTTTTTCAGAAAGCCAGGAAGGAGTGGGAATTCCAGGCAGAGAGAATAGAATTTGTAATTGATGTGAACGTGGGGACATACTAAGAGCTTATTTATTTTTAAATGCTGATCATTTTCAGTTCTTAAGTGTCTACTTAACACTGTTGGAGATAGAAGATAAACAAGGAATTGTTAATAACAGTTTCCACTGGGGAGTAGCCTAGAAAAGGAGAGGGTAAGAGAGAGAGAGACTCCTTTATATTGCACAAATGTGTTTCTTCCAGTGTGCATGTTCAAATTTCAAAGCTAATAGTATTTAAAATTATTTATTTTAAAAATCTTTTAAAATTGAAGGTGCATTTTTGGAAGGAAGAATTTCTCTACTTGATTGAAATCAGGCTCCTCCTACAACCGTGTAGTTTGCACATTTTGCGACATTAGGGGTGCCAGTCATATAGATTAGAAAGTGCAGTGTAAAACCTGAACAACTGCACATCTGGTGGCTTTGACTACAATTATTTCAGATGGGAAATTACTCTGAAGGTAGCCAAATAAATAATTAAAAGTCTGCAAAACTTTCCTAGAAGAAGTAACACCTCAGTTTAGAAATTAAGATTGAAGCTGGTCACTGTGGCACATGTCTGTAATCCCAGCAGCTTGGGAGGCTGAGACAGGAGGATACCAAGTTCAAAGCCAGCCTCAGCAATGGCAAAGTGCTAAGCAACTCAGTGAGAAAGACCCTGTCTCTAAATAAAATACAAAATAGGGATGGGGATGTGGTTCAGTGGTCAAATGCTCCTGCGTTAAAAGAAAAAAAAAAAAAGAAAAGAAAAGAAATCAAGAATGAGTAGGCAAAGTCAGTTAAAAGAAGGATGGAATTGGGGAAGGTCAAAGAGAGAAAGCAATTAAAGCAGAAGGGACAAAGTGTTTATAGATTTGTCATGATAATAATCTTTCTCTTACCAAAGACTTCAGTTAACAGGAAATATTGAATTTTCACTGTTCTATCTCCTTGAAGAGCTTGTAGAGATAGATGATGGCTTAAGCTTCCCACCGTAGGTTTAATACATAAAGCTTTCTTGCAGAAACTTGCCAATTCATTTAGAAAAGCGTTCCCTCTAGAAAGGCCCAAGTCTCAACAGACCTTGGTGTTCATGAGGAGCTCCCAAAAAGAACTGTGAGGAAAGTCATTATCCTCCAAATCACTTTTGATCTTCTCTCCTGATCGTTCACCAAATTCTTTGTTTTATTAAAAAGTTTTATTAAAAGGTCATAAAATTGATTTTCTTTCTTTATTATCCTCTAGACTCTAAGCTTTAATGAGGGTTTCTCTTCCCTACTTAAATGTATGGTGTCTAAGACAGCGTTTAATTAACATAAAGGGGGCAAATGATTAGTGGATGGATGGACAGATGAGTGAGTGAATGTAGAGTCAATGAAGGGCTGAGAGCCAGGAGGTGCATCTTCTGGACCTGAATCTTCCCCCGAATGAGCACTGAAATCTTACTTGTAGTTCTGTGCTTCATCTTTCTTATTTTTTATTTTTTTAATTACTCTGAATGACATATCACAGGTTCTTAGTGAGTGTTTAGTTAATGAATGAGGCGCAGTCCTACTGACTTCATCTGGGAAAGGGCCTTAACTTCTGTTAGCACCTAATGCATGCTACCACTCTGATCCTCACACACACACACACACACACACACACACACACACACACTCAGCGTTAATCCTCATCATCGGGCTTCAAGATAGATGCCACTGTCGTCACTTTTACAAATGAAGAAATCAGGACTTAGATATCTGAACTAATTGCTTCGGTTTCACACAGAGTAAGTAACTAGGATGCCATCAGAGGCTGTCCCAGACCAGACCTCTCGGCCTCACCATGTTACCACTTGTTTGAAAAAGTTGAAAACAGCACAGACAGACAAGACATGGCCATTGTTTAGGATTTTAGCCCAAAGGCACACGTCTAAGTGTTTGTTTCTGTATGAAATAGCCAAACTGGTTCTCATACCAACTCTGGGCAGAATGTGAGGCAACAGATAGACTCAAATATTTATTAAGTGGCAGGGTAAATCGTCCATATTTTGCCAAAGACTGTTTTGCTCTGCTCTTTCCTTGAGACCAAGCAAGTAACAACAAGGGGGAAAAGTGAAATGTTGGCAGACAACTTGGCTTAAGTACCAGACTTCTTTGTCATCCAGTCAGACACAAGCAGTGGAAAAAAAAGCTGCCTGGTTATCTTTGTCTGGTCTCTCTTGGCTGAAAATCCGGGTATTCTTCAGAGGTAAAGAGGTTGGTCTGTTCCTCATGGTTAAAAGACCAGAAGCACAAATGTTTCTTTTGAGTGGCAGGGAAAACATTCTCAGACTTCAATTTTTATTTTTTAAGTAAAAATGGTATTAGCAAGAGGGAAAGAAAAAGGATGGACATGTACAGATTATTTAGGCTAAGAATTTCTCTTGTTAAACATGAACAACTTGTTTCCTTTTCACATGGGACATATGTGAATCTATGCATCTCAAATAAATACATTAGCAAGTTATATGTATATGTATATGTGTATATATATGTATACACACATATATAGTATGCATATATATATATGCATGTGTTATGGTTTAGATATGAGGTGTCTCTTGAAAGCTCATATGAAATAACACAGAAATGTTCACAGGTGAAATGGTTGGATTATAAGAGTCGTAATCTACTGGGTGGATTAATCCACTGATATGGATTAATGGTGGTAACTGGGTGTAGCTGGAGGAGGTGGGTCACTGGAAGCATGATATTGGGGTTTCTATTTTGTCCCTGTTGAGCAGAGCTTTCTCTTTCTCTGTTTCCTGGTTGCCATGCCTGAGCCACGTCCCTCCACCAAGCCTTTCTGCCATGATTGTTCTGCCTCACCTCAGGCCTAGAGCTATGGAGTCCACTGACCATGACCACGAGCCAAAGTAAACTTGTCCTCCTCTACATTTTTGTCAGATCTCTTAGTCATAGAGACAGAAAGAAATAAAAAGAAGGGAAGAAAACTGAATACAACATGTAATCATTTAGTCTTCATTACAAATCAGTGTTGTTTCTTTTCTCAGATATCTTATTTTCTTTCCCTTTTTGCCTTGACTATAAGGTTTCTCAAAATTCATGCTCATTGCCAATGGCAAGAATGTCCTGTGTCCTGGCTTTTCTATTGAAAAGGTGTCTTATAGACTAGCCCCATAGGAACAGACCTCTTCTATACCTTTTCTGTAAGCTACGGAAACGCTTGCTGAAGGTAGGAAGGAGAGTCTGTCCATAGCCTTGTTTTTCAGCCAAGCTAACAGGCACATACTTACATAGCTTCATCACAGACGGGTATGTGTCCCTGTCCCCTGACTTGAAACCTGACTGTGTAGCTTGCTTTGGACACTGAAGGTGTACCCACACCGAACTAGGTTGAAGAAGCCGTCCAGGTGCCCTCTTACTCTCTTACACATCCGCCATCACCATGAGAAGAACAAGCTCAGACAGTCCATGGGTCACATGGAGCAGAGCTGCCCTAGGAAAGCCCAACCTAGATCCATTGTCAACAGATCTCCAGGGATTTGCAGAAAGATGAGCAATAACAAATCACTGTTGTTTTAAGCCACTGAGTTTGAGGGTGATTTTTTTATGCAGCAAGTTAATCAATACAAGATAAATGGAAAATATTTATATTTACAATATATACATATGTATTTAGGGTGAGTAAGAAAGTTTTAAAAAATGTGTGAAAAGCTATTTTCAAAAATAGTACTTTATTTCCTAAGTCAATGCTTTTGAATATGTTGTGCTTTTTGACCATGTCTACTGGATGAACTCCATTCCTGGTTATGTGTCAGAATTGTCTGTGAAGTTTTACTTGATGTCTCCTGAACTAATTATGACTCTTGAACATATTTCTGTGTTTTTTTTTCTCATTAGAGTTTTGTGACACTCAAGTTCAGGGTCTGGGGTTCATGTATCTCTGTTACACATTTTATATATAAATATTTTAAGTGTCATCCTAGACACTTTATATATATAAAACTAGGAATACTCCATGTTAGGTTTCCAATCCATTTACTTGTTGAGAACATTCTATCCAAGAAGATGATCCTCTATGGAATACTGGGTATGTTCCCTTCGAAAAATACACAGCACTGTTGTTGCTCAGGAAACAAAGCATGGTGGGGTACATAAATTCTAGTGCCCTGGCATAGGAGTCACTGCCAACAAGTTCTCAAGCCCACACTTGCACTCAGGCACCCAGATGACAGCTGACAGACACATCACAACCATCTTGGCATTGAGCTAATAGTTAAAAGATCCATCCACAACAATTCTGGGAGAAAGCCTGTGTCAATGTATTCCCTTTGATTCTTGGAAGGCCTCAGTTACTTTTTATTCTTAATGACACAGAAAGAAATAATGTGAGAAATGGAATAATGTACATTATATCCATACACACACCCCACCACGGGGTCCTAAGGATTGAACCCAGGACCTCATGCATGCTAGGCAAACCCCCTACCATTGAGCTACATCCCAGCCCTTTTTAAATTTTATTTTGAGATAAGCTTTCATTAAGTTGCCCAGGTTGGCGTAGAATTTTTGATCCTCCTGCCTCCATCTTCCAAGTGGCTGAGATTACAGGAACATGCAACCTTATCCAGCTCCAAATTACTTTCAACAGCATCAAACAAAATCGAGTTGGAAAAACATATGTAGCTGAGCGAAGTAATGAATGTGGGAAGAAACTTTTATTTGATGATGTAAACACCATAAATGGATGAAAAAAAAATAATCATTTATAGATTAATGTGAATATGTAACTCCAAGCTTAGAACTAGGAAAGAAATTTATTGACTTTAATGAACATTAGTGCCAAAGTCTGGAAATGTGTTACATTACCTAGATACATTATAAGTACAGCAGTCTCAGCTCCCAGTATTCAAAACTGATGATAGGGAAGGATTTGGATTCATTTACATCCTATTCTAAATTATTTGTGAGTGGCACAATGACTGAGGTCTGTAAGTTTTGACCAGGACTCTACCTGCAACACAACAGCTCAACAAGGAAGAAGCGTGGTGCAGTAATAATCCTGATAGCTGACATCTGTGAAGACCAAGCCACTTTTAGAATTTCACATGCATGATTTGTTTAAACACCACAGCAATACCATGCAGTGGTACGACTCTTACTCCCATTTCACAGATAAGATTTTAGCTATTACTTAATTACAGTTTCCTCCCCACCAGCTCTTTTCTGAGTTCCCAATTAAGGAATAAGACCAGCACAAATCAGTATATCAGATTATTGTTAGATAATGATAAGAAAAGGTAGTTTGGTCTATGGTAAGACTCTGACTTCCTATTATGCTCCTCCAAGTTCAAATATATATATATAAAGAATGGCAAAAGATAAATATGTACTGCAAGGATCTTACAAATATTCACATTGTTAACATGTTTTTCCATGAATACAAAACACCCTTTGTATTACACATGTATCTATGAATTATTCTATCTGCTTCCAAGATTTCTAATTGGTCCTGTTGCTATTCTTCTCTATTCCTGGTCCTATTCCATACTGTTTCAATGGCTATATGACTGGTAACCACAAGTGCAATCACATTCTTCTTCATCAAATTATTTTGTCTAGCCTCTGTTCTTAACTTCCAAATGAATTTTATAATCATCTTAAGTTTTCATTTTGAAAAAAAAAATCCTTTAAAATTTTTAATCAGGATCATAGGTTTACAGAAATGTGTTGAGACTAAGGCCAACTTTATGACATTTCTCCAATAATTGAGGACTTTTTGTGTGCTAACTTTTTTTCCCAGAAAAGATCTTGCCAAACTTTTGTTACACTATTATCTCATTCCTAGGATAAATCCTTCCTTCTTGCTGACATATATATTTTACCACTTCTTTTAGTAAGATCTTACTCTTTGCATGCCTGAACTTGTGTTTTCCCCTTTCCTTTTTGAATAATGGTTTATCATAATAGCTTGCTTTTAAGAGACTGTTTCCCTCAATATGTTGATTTAAGTCTGCTATCCTTGCTGTTGATATAAGTCTGCTATCAGAATCATTGCCAAATTTTGTAGGTAATCTTTCTTCTTTATTCAGTTGAATTTAAAATGTTTTCTTTGTCTTTGATATATGTATTGACATTTATTTTATTAGCATTAGAGATCACTTTAATTAAAGGACATATCTGGGTAGAAATTTCTTGTCCAGCCTATCTTCAATTTTTTTTTACAACAATGTTTTATGGAACTTCTTTGGACTTATTAGATGTATATACTCCTATAGGACACATGTAAAACATGTTAACACCTTCCAAATTTATTTAAGCTATTTGGGGACTATATCCTTATCTTTAAAACCTTATTGCTATAGTCAGTGTTGTTCAAAGAAGAATTTTAACCATCTAGTGAGAATTTAAAGCAATTTTAATAGCTATATATTTTCATGTTAAGATTTTTAAATTGGTTGGTTTTTCCTTTTTCATATCTTCATATGCCCATTATACATATATTCTTAATTTTCTTTCCATGTTCTTGATATGGATCATTTCCTGCTGTACCTTTTCAAAAATTTTATTAGCCTCTTTGGAGTTATATTTTTTTTACTTAAGCCAAAGTGAATTACCTTGCAACCCCTGACTTGTTGGTTATCTTAGTGTCATTTTCCTCACAGATTCTTGACAAAGGTTCATCTTGTTTAGTAGTTACAGAAGTCACAAAGTTAACTCTATATCTGTCTCTCTCAGGAACTGCTCTGGTCCTGTTTCCTCCAGCTCTAGGTGCCTTGCTATGGTCTAAATGTCTCCAACAAAGTTAATGAGTCAGAAACTTAGTTCCAAATGCAACAATGTTTAGAGGTAGAACTTTTTTTTTTTTTTTTTTTTTTTGGTACTAGGGATTAAACTCCGGAGCATTCGACCAATGAGGCACATCTCCAATCCTATTTTGTATTTTATTTAGGGACAGTGTCTCACTGAGTTACTTACTGCCTTGCTTTTGCTGAGGTTGGCTTTGAACTCAAGATCCTCCAAGACAGGCAGGACTTTTCAAAGGTGATTATTAGGTCTTCAGGGTTCTTCCTTTACAAATGAATTGATGCCATTATCCCAAGAATGGATTAACTCCCCCCACCCCCAGCCAATCCTGGTTTAAAATAAAAAAAAGATTAGTTCAGCTTCCTTTACTCTTGGCCTTCCACGTTCTGCTTTGGGATGATGCAGCAGAAGGTACTCCTCAGATCACCAAATGCCAGACATTGACTTCCAGAATAGACTTCTTACTTCTCCAAAACCCTGAGAAGTAAATCTGCTCTGTACTGAGCCTCAGGTATTAAGTTATAGTAGCAGAAAACAGACTAAGAGAGCCAGTCATAAATTCCCATCTCTAGGATTATAAACTAAATTTTCCCCAAGTTTTCTACATTCATTATGTTTTTATATGTCTTTCTTACATGAATTCTTTGCAAATCATCTAATTATGTGTCGCATGTTTCTTGCTGGAATACTGATACACATGATGTTCACTAAAAAAATTATAGACAAAATGTTCACAAGTAACAGGTTAGTTAATGGATCTGGACTTGAGAAAATGACTGTTGCTCAGCTCTCTCAGTAACAATAAATGCCATAAGATACTCAAGGAGGTGGTGCGGAATCCAGGGAGAGAAAGCCATCATCTGGCTGGGAGTGGGAAAGAACTTGGAGAGGAGCACATTGAGCAAAAGGGAAAGCCAAGGACTGTGGATAATCCTGGCCAGGTATGTTATTAAGTCATTTAGGAATTTTTCCTCCCCCAGTAAATTCAGAGATGGGGTGGGGATAAGATAGGAGGAGAATCAAAGGTAAAATTAAGGAAGTTAAAAATAACCCACCCACATTTCTTAATTAATTTCAAGGGGGAAATTATTGCCAAACCTAATAAAGTAGAAGTTGGAATGTCTTTATTCCTCAGGGGGGGAAATTTCCTTCTTCTGCCACATTTTTTTTTTCATCCAATTTAATTGGCTTAGATTTGTCTGTTAGAAACTTGAGCAATTCCAAATCAAACAGTTTGCTTTCCCAGTAACAGGACTAAAATAGCTACAAGAGACTGAATGTATATCCAGCAAACAATCTTGGCAAAAAATATTTGCCACATAAAATATGGGTTGCCTCCCTTTCTGCTCAGAACAGTAGGCCACACCTTTTCAAAACGCTGCAAGGAAATTTTTGGAATAGTTGAAATTGGCCCCATAAATACCCTTCTAGGTATTCCTAAAGTGAGCAAAAAGAGGAAGGAAATCCAGCCTAACAGTATGTGGAATGACAACCGAGTCCTTGCCAGGAATGAGAACAATGGCCACTGCCTGTATTCCACACACCACCCACTCTGCCTCCTCCTTAAAACAGCAACTGGGTGATGCTATTATTAATAAAATGAAAATCACACTCTCTGAACAAGACTTGGGAATAATGGAGATTTCTCTATCTCATCTATGGTGACGGTGTCATGGGTACATACACTTGTCAATTCTAATGATTTTATATCTTTTAAATACATGCAATTTATTTTATATCAATTGTATCTCAATAAGCTTGTTTTTTTTTTTTAAAAAAAGAAAGAAACAAAACAAAAACACCATAGAAAGTGGAAAGATGATCCTGGGAGGGAACTAGGGGATGAGAACTTATGCAACTACTTGAATAGATCTAGAGGATGTGCAGCTTCCAGCTCTATTCTGCACATTATTGCCAGATTGATTTTTTAAAATATGATTCAGGCCCCATCCTCCTCTGCACAAGAGCCTCCAATGGCTCCCACCTCTTCTTGAGTCAAAGTCAAGCCCTAATAAACCTCATATAATACCTTAAGGCTGAGACTCTCAGGCCCTGTGACCCCTCTGGCTTTGGTGAGGATTACTTTCCCTTCTTCAGCCACGTTGGACTCTTGGTTATTTTTATCAAGCATAGCAAGCTTACCTGATGCCTCTGCCCTTGCTACTTTTTCTGCCTGGAATGTTTTTCCTGTTAGCAAATACATGCCTGGCTTGCTGTGGTTGCTAGACTGCTTTTAATTTTGACTTCATTTTCCCTCCTTCCTGAGGCCTTTCCAGACCTCCCTATTGAAAATGGCCTTCTCCCACCTTTACCCCAAAGGTCCCTGTTTCCTTTCCTGCTTTATTTCTCTCTATAGCACTCCACCATCATCTGATATTCTCTACAACTTTCTTAAGTTATTGCTGAACATCTGTCTCCCTCCTCTCCCACTTCACTATAAGCTCCCCAAAGACAGAGATTGTTGTTGGTTTATTTATAATAGCATCAACAGATAGGTAGGCAATTAACAAAAGTTAGAAAGTAATTCATTCCAAAGGAAAAAATTTCAAACTATTATGGACTTGTGTGAATGATAAATATATTCTTATTTATTTATAGGGGATTACCTTGGCTTTTATTGGAATCACTGTGAAATTATTCTTATCTTTTTAAAAACTTTTCTAGTGGCATATTCTCTTCCTAGACTCATAAAGTACAAAAGATGGAGAAACCCTAAAATTCATCTCATATAGTCAGATATGTAAATGTGTTTTAACTATCTCAGCCCATCTTAACATGAATATCTCTGGTATTGAATAATACGATGTTTCAGTCAGCTGTTCATACTCAAAACACTATAAAAACTATGGATAATAGGAACACATCTCAACATCGTAAAAGCTATCTATGCTAAGCCCCAGGACAACATCATTCTAAATGGAGAAAAATTGAAAACATGACCTCTAACAACTGGAACAAGACAGAAATGCCCTCCTTCACCAATTCTATTTAACATAGTTCTTGAAACTCTGGTCAGTGCAATCAGACAGATGAAGGAAATTAAAGGGATACAGATAGGAAAAGAAGAATCAAAATATCATTATTTGCCCATGACATGATTCTGTACTTAGAGGGTCCAAAAAATTCCAACAGAAAACTTCTAGAACTAATAAATGAATTCAGCAAAGTAGCAGGATATAAAATCAGCTCCCATAAATCAAATGCATTTCTGTACATCAGTGACAAATCCTCTGAAAGAGAAACTAGGAAAAACACCCCATTTATAATCGCCTCAAAAGAGTTAAATTACTTGGGGATCAAATTAACAAAAGAGGAGAAAGCCCTCTACAATGAAAACTATAAAACACTAAAGAAACAAATTGAAGAAGACCTGAGAAAATGGAAAGATCTTCCTTGTTCTTGCATATGCAGAATTAATATTGTCAGAATGACCATACTACCAAAAGCAGTTTAATGCAGTTTCAAACAAATCCCAATGACATTCCACATAGAAATAGAAAAAGCAATCATGAAATTCATCTGGAAATATAAGAGGCCCAGAATAGCCAAAGCAATCCTTAGCAAGAAGAGTGAAGCAGGTGACAGCACTACACTAGACCTTAAACTACTAAAGAGCAATAATAACAAAAATGGCATGATATTGGCACCAAAACAGATTTGTAGACCAATGGTACAGAATAGAGGACATAGAGACAAACCCACATAAATATAATTATCTCATACTAGACAAAGGTGCCAAAAACATATTGGAGATAAAATTGTCTCTGCAACAAATGATGCTGGGAAAACTGGAAATCTATATATAGCAAAATAAAATTAAGCTCCTATGTCTCACCATGCACAAAACTCAAAGTGGATCAAGGACCTAGGAATTAGTTCAGAGACCCTGTACCTAATAGAAGAAAAAGTAGACCCAAATCATCATCATGTCAGATAAGGCCCCGACTTCCTTAACAAGACTCCTTCCTATAGCACAAGAAATAAAATCAAGAATCAATAAATGGGATGGATTCAAACTTAAAATCTGCTTCTTAGCAGAAGAAGCAAACAGTGAGGTGAAGAGAGAGGCTATAGAATAGGAGCAAATTTTAACCACATGCACATAACATAGAGCACTAATCACCAGGATATATAAAGAACTCAAAAAACTTCACACCGAAAAAATGAACAATCCATTCAGTAAATGGGCTAAGGAGCTGAACATACACTTCTCAGAAAATGATATATCATCAATTAACAAATATATGAAGAAATGTTCAACATCTCTAGCAATTAGAGAAATGCAAATCAAAACTATGCTAAGATTTCATCTCACTCTAATCAGAATGGCAGTTATTAAGAATTCAAGCAACAATAAGTGTTGGGACAATGTAGGGGAAAAGGCACACTCATACATTGCTGGTGGGACTGCAAATTGGTACAACCAATCAGGAAAGCAGTATGGAGATTCCTTAGAAAACTTGGAATGGAATCACCATCAGACCCAGCTATCCCACTCCTCCGTCCATACCCAAAGGACTTAAAATCAGCATACTACAGTAATGCAGCCACATCAATGTTTATAGCAGCACAATTTGCAATAGCTAAATTGTGGATCCAACTAGATGCCCTTCAATAGATGAATATTATTCAGCAATGAAAAATAATAAAATCATGGCATTTGTAGGTAAATGGATGGAGTTAGAGAAGATAATGCTAAGTGAAGTAAGCCAATTCCCAAAAACCAAAGGCTGAATGTTCTCTCTGATAAGTGGATTCTGATCCATAATGGGATGGCAGGGAGCATGAGAGGAATGGAGAAACTTTGGACAGTGCAAAAGGGAGGGAGGGGAATGGAGGGGGCATGGTGGTAGCAAAGATGACTGAATGAGATGGACATCATTATTCTAGGTATATGTATGAAGACACAAATGGTGTGACTCTACTTTGTGTACAACCAGAAAAATTGTGCTCCATTTATGTACTATGAATTGAAATGCATTCCACTGTCATGTATAACAAATTAGAATAAACAAATAAATTTTTTAAAAATACAGTTGTTTTCAAACTCCCTCCTCAGAATCTCATAAAATAACCAGGATATACCTTTTTTTTAGAGAGGAGAGAGAGAGAGAGAGAGAGAGAGAGAGAGAGAGAGAGAGAGAGAGAGAGAGAGAGAGAGAATGAATTATCTAATATCTATTTTTTTTAGTTTTCAGCGGACACAACATCTTGTGGGATGTGGCTCAAGCGCGCTACTGCTTGAGCCACATCCCCAGCCCCCAGGATATACCTTTGAAGGAGAACACAGGAGACTGAAAGCCATTACCACACTTTGCCAGATGCTTCATCATTCTGAGGGCAGCTGGGGTTCACCTGGGAGACTTTCAGTGAATACCTGGACATCTTTGCTCCCTCACCTTCCCATAGCTTGTTACTACCCTCCCCATTTCCCTGTCTCCTGTCAAGAGGGTCTTTACCCTTCAATTCATACATACATAAAAGCAAGCGTATGCCTTACAACCCCCAACCCTGTGAGGCAGACACAATTTATGGTCATTATTTCTAATAAAATTATTCTTTCCAATGATTTCCTCCTGTAACAGATCAAGACACAAAGAGTGCACAACTAGAAGGCAACAGAGACAAGATTCTCACCCAGGCAGCCTGGTGCTCCCAACAACTCACCCTCTAGTCGCCCAGTTCTTAAAAAAATGTCCCCGATTCTTTCAGCAAGAAAGTCACCATTTTTTCCTTTACATTTTTGACTTTTGATTGTAGTTCCTTGTATTTCCCCCGAGTAAACTTCAAGGGATGACCAGCATCACCCGGCACAGTGTCTGAAGCCCAGTGTCCACGTGCTAAATCAATATAGAATTAGATATCATGTCAATGCCTGAACCGAGGAAAGAGAGGATGTCTCTTGTGACTCACGGTACAGAATAAAGAAGAGAATATTGTTCTTCTTTAATCCCTTTCCAGCAAAATCAGCATACAGGAACTTCTGATTATCTAGAAAGAAATCTAGGAAATGTAAAAGAGAGTGGAAAACCAAACCACAGATTAAAGAGAAAAAAAAATAGACTTTTAGCTGATAAGAATTTATAAAAAAAAAGATTTCTTTATTGAAAATTTGGTGTACTATTTCTTATTGTAATATGGAACTTTGTAGCTGTCCATTCTTACATCCGTTTTCTTACTGCATTTCCTTTGCTAATATTTCCATGACTCCAAGTTTGTTCAGCTCCTGGTACCATGTGTGCAGTTGGGGCTAACAGCCAGTTGCAGCATGTCCTGTTTTGAATATTTTCACTGTTTAACACTGAAGCCACTGGAGTCAGTAATGTCCTTTTGAAAAAAAAAAAATCATTTCAATGGGATAAATGCATGAGAACTTGGTTTATTACTTTCTGAGCCAGAAAAGCTAGCCATCAGGTATGAAAATTCAGGACCAGATGACTTATTAAGTATTCTTCTTCATCAAATGACTTAAAAATAATAAAAAAAAACCACTCTAATAGGTACAAAGGTTCTCAAACTTCAATGATAAATAGCACCTGTGGAATTTGTTTACAGAGCAGATTTCTAGGTCCCAATCCCTCCTCCAGAAATTCTGATTCAGTATATCTGGAGTGGGACTTACAAATGAGAATATTTTTTAATCAAATATTTTAGGTGATTGTGCTGTAGGTGGTGGTCACACACTGGAAAAGAACACCATTATGGAAAGAGCCCCGAGTTTGGGTAAAAACCTGTCCCATAATAAATAGGTTTTAAGGTGGGAAGCTTTGTTCAGCTCCCTGAGCCCACAATTTTTAACCATTTGAAGGAGACAGTAATACCTCCCTCCACCATAGAGCACCAGGTCATGTTTCAAAGGATCAGGAGTTGTGGTGAACAACTTCATGAAAGCAGTACTGAGTTGGGCAGCTGTGTTGTAGAGGGAGGCTGGTACTGAATTCCATCTAATATCACTTTCATGAGAAAAACATATAAATACTCCAACCACCACAAAAATACATGAATATTTCTTACAAAGATAATTTAGCATAAAGAAGTGAATGATTACGAAGAAATAACTTCATGTGAGCACATTTGCAAACTTAGTTGAAATGGACATGTTTCAAGAAAAATATAAGTTACCAAAGTTGATTGAAGAAAAAATAGAAATCTAAAACAAGCCAGAAGCCATTAAATTGGAGTGAAACCAAAATGGTCCCTATGTAAAGTTAAAACAGATCCAGATGCAAAAATACTAAATAAAATATTCACATGTGGATTTCAAGTGAATTAAAAAAAATCAGAAAGAAGGATGGTTCACTATCATTAAATCTACTCTATTCTAAACTATATTCACATACTCCAAAAGAAAAAGAAAGGCAACTATTTCAATCAATGTAGAATAAGCATTTAAAATGTTCAGCACTCATTGAGGATTTAAAAAAAAAACCTCCTAATCAACACTAATTCAAAAGGATGTTCATGAAAGTATTTACTAAAACCTACTAAACATCCTACTTGATGATGAGACAACAGAATTATATCTGGTTATAATCAGAATTATAGTAAGAGAGTAAGAGTTATAACCAAGGTAACTAGAAGAGAAAAAGATAAAAATTTTTAAAAAGGAATAGAGCCGGATACAGTAGCATATATATCCTTGTAGTTCCTGGGAGACTGATGTGGGAGAATTCCTCGAACCTGGGAGTTCAAGGCCAGCCTGTGCAACATAGAAAGACCCTATATCAAAGAGAGAGGGAGAGGGAGAGAGGGAGAGGGGTAGGGGAAGAGGAAGATGGGGAGGGAGAGAGAGAAATAAAAATTATGAAGACAAACTATAATTGTCTTGTAAAAAATTCCAAGAGATCCATAGACACTACATCAGATAAATTAAATAATTTGACAAAGTTGACACATAGAAGATAAACATACAAAAAAAATCACATACATTTCTAGATAAGTGCTACAATAAGAAATGTAATAAAAATACAGATCCCATTCAGATAGTGGTTAAGAACTTTAACTTACATAGTAATAAGGGTGATGAAAAGATGCCTATGTCCTCTGTTAGGAAAATGTAAAAACATTATTGAAGAACATAAAGAAAATCCAAGTAATGGAGATATTTATCAAGTTAAGGATTGGATCGGCTCAGTATGGTAAAGATGTCAGATCTCCGTAATTAATTTATGAATCCAAGTCACTCAAAAACAAATCTTAATGGTTTGTTTTATTGAATTCAAAGGATCAAGACTTAATCTACCAGATGTCAAGATTTATTATGAGGCTCTAGAAATTAAAACCATATGGTATTATCACTACCACCTATAGACAAATAGATCAATGTTAAAAATATACAGTTCAGGAAAAGAATCATGTATGTGTGAAAATATAATATATGACAAATGTAGCATTGTAGATCAGTAGGGTAAATATGGATTAGCCAAATAGATACTATAAGCATAATTATATATACTTTAAGGAAAAAATCAAACTACTTTCCTACCACACACTATACACAAAATTCAATTATAAGTAGATTAAAGCCCTAAATGTCAGGAATAAAGCTCTACAGCTTTTTTAAGAAACCATAGCAAAGAATTATTAAATAAGAATTCATAAAAAAACTCACCATAAAATTAATATACTTATCCAAATTTTTAAAAATCTATTAAACAAAATGCATTGTAAAATGAGAAGAGTAACAAGATATTTGAAGAAGAAATATGCAATAATAAAATTTGCAAAGAATTAGCACCAGAATATTCTGAGTATTCATATAAATAGATAAGAAAAATATAACCCAATTTTGAATGTAGGCCAAAGATATGAAGTACAAATGACTAATAAACTTAGGAAAAGATGTTAAGTTCAGTAATAGTCATGTATATGTAATAAAATATCTTGAGACCTCATGCCAGCACTATGTCTTTGAATTTCCAAGACTGGGGCTAAATAAACCTCTTTTTTATAAGAGGTATTTTGCTATAGTGATGAAAAGCTGACTAATACACCCCACTATGCATCTAATAATTTAGCCAGCTCTAGTTTCACATAAGACTCGAGATTCCCAGCAATGGGATGAAGACATAAATAAGTTTTAGTTTTAGTTTTAGTTTTAGTGACACATTTTCTTTCTTTTTTTTAAAGAGAGAGTGAGAGAGGGAGAGAGAGAGAGAGAGAGAGAGAATTTTTAATATTTATTTATTTTTTTAGTTCTCGGCCAACACAACATCTTTGTTTGTATGTGGTGCTGAGGATCGAACCCGGGCCGCACGCACACCAGGCTAGCGCGCTACCGCTTGAGCCACATCCCCAGCCCCTAGTGACACATTTTCACACAGTGAAGTGTGGTAAGAGAAAGAAACCCTAAGCTTAGGGAATATAAATTTCTTATAATAGGCTGTAAACACATCTGTCTTCTGCTCCAGAAATACCTATTATCTCTCTTTCATGCTGTTAACAAATCTTCCATTTGCTCTACAGGAAGACACCCTATCTTCCAATTTTATTAGAAATTATATTAGAAAGATAGGTTCCGAAAATCAGTGGAATTGAGAATAAAGAACAGAAAAAAATCAACAAAATCTAAAGCTGCTTTTTTTGGAAATGGTTAATAAAATTTATAAACATCTAGCTCTATTGATCAAAATTTTAATAAGGACACAAATTAACAATATAAGATCTTCAACAAAGGGATACAACTACAGATCCTACAGACACTGAAAGAACAGTAAGAGAATTTACAAAAAAAAAAATCTATGCTTAAATATCTTAGGGAAAATAGACAAATTTCTTAGAGGATGCAATTTACCTAAACATTCAAAAAAGAAGATCTGAATAGCCCTAAATCTGTGAAGTAATTTAAATTTGTAATTAATAAACAGTCTATAAAGATCTTTTTTGTGCCCAGATGACATACCAGTCCTTTTTAAGGTTTATCAAAAAATAAAGGCAGTCAAACACTTTTCAGTCCATATTACCCTAAGACAAAAATAGGTCAGGAAAAAAAGAAGCTATATTATACTAAGTGAAAAGCCAGACAACATACATTCATGTATGATGGAGATAAAATTTTAGACTAATTCCTATGTCCTTGATCCACTTTGAGTTGAGTTTTGTGCATGGTGAGAGATAAGGGTTTTCATTTTGCTGCATATGAAATGGGACACTTCTCAGAAGAAGAAATACATTCAATCAACAAATTTATAAAAAATGTTCAACATCTCCAGTAATTAAAGAAATGCAAATCAAAACTACTCTAATATTTCCTCTCACATCAATGAGAATGGCAACTATCAAGAATATAGACAACAATAAATGTTGGTGAGGCTGTGGGAGAAAAGGCACACTCATACATTGCTGGTGGGACTGCAAATTGGTGCAACCAATCTGGAAAGCAGTATGGAGATTCCTTAGAAAACTTGGAATGGTACCACCATTTGACCCAGCTATCCCACTCCTCGGTCTATACACAAAGGACTTAAAAATCAGCATACTACAGTGATGCAGTCACATCAATGTTTATAGTAGCACAATTCACAGTAACTAACTGTGGAAGCAACCTAGAATCCCTTCAATAGATGAATGGATAAAGAAACTGTGGTATATATACACAATGGAATATTACTGAGCAATAAAAAATAATGAAATCATAGTATTTGCAGGTAAATGGATGGAGTTGGAGAATATCATACTAAACAAAGTAAGCCAATCCCCCAAAAAACCAAAGGCCAAATGTTCTTCTGATAAGTGGAGGGAGAGGGGAGGCATGGGAAAAATGGAGAAACTTTGGGCAAAGGGGAGAAAGAGTAAGGAGGGTGCATAGGGGCAGGAAAGATGGTAGAATGAGATAGACATCATTACCCTAGTTACATGTCTGACTGCACATTTAAAAGCAATGTCATATGGTGCTGAAAGCCATAGCCAAGTAGGAATGACACATGGCATTTTGGGTTGAAAGGTGACCCTGCTCAGGGATTAGGGTGGCTCTGGGTTTAGGGTGGATCCTGCTGGGAATAGGGCAGCTCCAGGATTAGGACGTATCCTGCTGCCTCAGGCGCCCACTCCTTTGGAGTTCCCTTTGAGTTCTCGAAGGGTTCTGGGAGAATTGGTACGCAGAGCCCGGTGGAGGGAGTGTATTTTCCCAGAACGTGCGTGTAGAGTGCCCGTGAGAGTTCGGGAATAAAGAGTTGCTGTTTGAATCTACAAGGCTGTGTGGTGGCTCGGTTATTTTGTGCCCAGCCAGACTGCGGCAGTATGGTGTGACGCTACACTGTGTACAACCCTAGAAATGTACAGTTGTTCTGCAATTGTGTACAATGAATCAAAATACATTCTGGTGTCATATATACCTAATTAAAAGAAATAAATAAATTTTTAAAAATTTAGAAAAGTCAAAACTAATCTATAATGACAGAAATTTAATTAGGTCTTTTATTTAATTAATTAATTAGCGGTTTCCTGGACCCAGAACAGGGAGACAGTACTGATATTAAAAGTTCACAGGAAATTCTAAG
This sequence comes from Callospermophilus lateralis, assembly GCF_048772815.1. Classification (NCBI taxonomy): domain Eukaryota; kingdom Metazoa; phylum Chordata; class Mammalia; order Rodentia; family Sciuridae; genus Callospermophilus; species Callospermophilus lateralis. Next base: position 100,786,832 of record NC_135311.1, read on the forward strand.
GAATGATACAATGAGTCTATATTTAAATTATAATTGTTTTAATAGAGGTGTTTAAATTTGCCAAAATTCACCCAACTGTACTTTTGAAATAAGTAAATTCTTTTGTAAAGTAAATTTTACTGCAATATAGCATTTATAAATTTGACAGTATTATTAATGTACATGTAAGTAATCCAATGCTCACACTGTAGGATTTATTGGTAGATCTATTTAAGTGAGTTTTTTTGGTAACAGCTTATAAAATTGAGGATGCACATATCCCTTGACTCAGCAATTTGTACAATAAACAAAGAGACATGTACAACATTGTCCATCATTGTTTATAATATTAAATATGAAGCAATCTAGATGTTGACAGGAAAATAGGAAATGCATTATGACAAATTCTTAAAATTAATTAGCATCCAATAGTCAAAAATCATGGTCTAGAGTTGCACATTTCAAAGGATAAATTTTAAAAACAATGTCAAAAATAATACAATAAAAACATTTGTCTAAATAATATGTGCAGAACGATACCATTAGAAGTTGTAATCATGAAAAAAATGTTATACACTTTAATGGTTGTACACATGTGCAACATTTGTATGAAAATACAGGAATGACAATAACACATTTAAGAATAAGAAAATAAAAATGTAATAGCACAACAACTGTATCCCTTTTTTTTTTTTACTGAATAAGACAAGGCTAATGCAATAACAAAATATTAGAATATAATAGAATAAGATAATAGATATGCATTGTTTATGTAACTTTTTGGGACTGACTGTTTTTGAAATATAATAAAAAACACAATGTTTAGAAAGATCATTAATTTATCTTTGAATTAATGAAGAAAATATGGACAAGTTTTGACAGTTCCTTTAATTTCACTCATTTTATTTTTTTCCATGCCATTGGTCCTCCAAAAATTTGCAAACATTTACTAAGAGTCAGTTGCTAAGACGAGCATTCGGAGTGCAAAAAGAAATACAATGCGTTTTCTACCCTTAAGTCTCACATTCTAGTTGGGCAAGTAAATGATTCTATGAAATAATATGGAAACTACTATATCAGAACAAGTGTCGTGCTGGTGATGATCATAGAACAACACACTTTCCACAGTAAATGTCATTTGGGAGAGTAATCCCAAGATGACCAGAGTTTGCCAGTGAAGAGAACAGTATGTTTAAAGACAGTGACACAAAATTCATGGCATTTGGTTTCCTGGGGTTCAAAGGAGAACGTGAGGAAAAATGGTAATGAGTGAAATAGATTGAATGATGGGTTAGAGAGCTTGGACTTCATCCCTTTGACTTCTGGACACCACAGGAGGTGTTCAAAGCAAACGGGGGACCATGAATAGACTTGGGTATTAGGAACGTAACTCTGGTCATCTTCCATATGCTCTATGAAATAGGGTTGGGCCGGAGAGTGAGAGAAATGGGGCACGAATGTGGAGTGGCCAGTTGGAATAACTCAGGGGCAGAATCATGAGGGCCTGAGCTAAGTGTCCAGGATGTAAGTGGTGCACCACATTCTCTTTAAAAGCCAGAGGTTAAATATTTACTCTTCAAAGAACTCAAAATTTATCCTAGATCTAGTTCCTTCACATCTTAGGCTTCCTCTGTAAAGTGGGATTTGCTGATGACAAGAACTGTTAGGAACAGTGAAGCTAGTACCATTACAGAACTTCATAACCACCTCTAAATATCTATTTCCTCTATCTAGAAGGCAGATTTGACCTGCTCCACATGGTTGACTCCTTGTCTTTCAGATATAGAAAAATTTCACTCTTCATGAGGGATCTTTTTCTGACTTCCCAATCAAAACATCTTCCCAGCTGGGTACAGTGGCGCACACCTGTAATCCCAGTGGCACAGGAGGCTAAGGTAGGAGGATCACAAGTTCCAAGTCAGCCTCAGCAACTTAGCAAGCCTCTGTTTCAAAATAAAAAAATGGGCTTGGGATGTGGCTCAGTGGTTGAACTACTGTGGGTCCAATTCCTGTTTCAAAAGCAGAACAAAACAAAACAAACAAACAAAATCTTCTTTTGATGATTGCTTTTTAAATTTTTTTTTTTTTTAGTTTTAAATGGGTCTTTTATTTAATTAATTAATTTATTTATATGTGGTGCTGAGGATAGAACCCAGAGCCTCACACATGCCAGGCAAGTGCTCTACCACTGAGCCCCTGATGAGTGTTTTTAAAATATCCTTTAATATTTTTTCTAGAGCATTTACTAATACCTCAAATTCACTAATATTTACTAATATCCCCAATTTGTCTGCTTTTTTCATTTTTTGTGTCCTACGACAATGAAAGTCCTGTGAGAAAACAGCCTCAACCTGTCTGATGTCCCATTGTGCCTCCAGCAATTAAGCCCTTGCACCTCAAGGCACTCATTAAAATATTTGTTGAGTACCGAATCTAATAAAGCCACTTTCCGTTTGCGAATGTCACGAGAGTTGTCTAAGTTGACACAACTAATAAATGGCAGAGAAGAATCCTTACCTTCCAATCTCATTGAGCTTTTCATGCATATCTTATCTGATGCCTTAAAGGAGAGGATCAAATGAGATAAGAGGAAGAACTGTAGGTTCTCTGAAAATATCAGGTTTGTGATTGAAAAGTTGCCCCAAGAGGAAACCCAGGGCCTCTGGAGGCTGAGACCAATGAACAAAAGCTGGTGTGGGCTACCTCCAAAGTGAGCAGCTTGGAAAATGCCACCCTTTGCCTCTGCTATGTTAAGCCTAGGACCAGGTGCTGTTGAGAAGGAGAGGTTACAAGGGACGTGTGACACAGGAAGGATGAAGACGGGCAGTGGGAGAAGATGTGGGTCTGTCTCGTGAAGGCGAGCAGAATCTCTCTGAGGCCGGCAGAATTCCTGACTGTTCCCATCTAATGTGCTCCTCCAGCTCAGCCCTCTGAGCATGTTCTCCTGGGTTCTTCCATTAAAAGGACTGAAGAGAAAAGATATGTTTAGAACAGATGAAGAGGAAAAACACCTAGTAGGTAAAGGATAAGAAAGGATATAAGTTTATTTGACAGAGTACATTTATCTATGCATTCATCACTCATCCAGTATTTATTGAATAATCAATCAATTAATAAATGGATATGCCAGGCCCTGTGCTAAGTTAGGTGGCTAGGTACTGTGTTAGGCATAGTAATAAAGAAGTGAACAGATAGATGGAAACTTTATTTTGGGGAACTTGAATGTAAGTGAGAGGACAGATGTTCAATGCAAATGTGATATGTTCCCATTTTTTTTTTTTTTGACCTTAGGGAAATTCTCCCTCCTCAATGAAACTCAGAGCTACCCAACAGAAGATAATTATGAGGGAGAGATACTTTTCCTTGTCATCTTTCTATTAAAGTAGAAATACAATATAAGACAATTTGATTTTAATTCAACAGTTTAATTTTTGGAGTCAATCCTGAATTTAAAATGTACTTAGCTCTTACAAATATGTTTTTGCACTTTTCTGGTACTGGGGATTGAATCCAGAGTTGCTCTACCATGGAGACACTTCCTCAGCCCTTTTCAATTTTTATTTCGGGACAAGGTCTCCCTATGTTACTCAGGCTGGCCTCTACCTTGCAATGCTAGTGCTTCAGCCTTTGGAGAAGCTAGAATTACAGGCATGTGCCACTGCACCCAGCCATTCGTGCTTAAAAAAAAAAAAAAAGACTTGTGCGTTAGTTTGGCTGAAAAACTCCAGCTGTTGAATACCAGTCACCTCTAGTGTGCTTAAGTATTTGCTGTGGTTTGAATAAGTGCTCTCCAAAGACCCATGTGTTAAAGGCTCGGTCCTCAGCCCATGCTGCTATTGTGGAGTGGTGGAGCCTTTAAGAGCTGGGACCTAGCGTGAGGTCTTCTGGTCACTGAGGAAGTGCCTTTGAAGGGGGATATCAGAATCCTAATCCATTCTCCTTCCTCTTTTTTGTATCCTAGCCAAAAGACAAAGAGTTTTGCCATATGCTGCCATTCTTCTTCCTTGCATTAGGTCCAGAACCACTACGATCAATCAACCTTAGATTGAAACCTCCAAAACTATGAGCCACAATACACATTTTCTCTCTCCAAGTTGATTGTTTCAGGTATTTGTTATAGTACCATGATGCTAAGAAGGAAAATCTCATCTCTTATTTCTTAGTCATCAAATAAAAAGTGATTCCCAGCCAGCCCCATTTGAAAGCAGACCTAATGCTCATCTTGCAAACAATTAAAAATAAATAAATAAAAGGAAACGCATCCAGTCTGTGTTGATGCTTTTCTACTTGGGAACCTAGAAAACAAAGCATTCCCTCTTCTATGACCAGAGAGGAAAGTCTCTACTCTGTCAAATAGTTGTAGAGATGTCACAGCGGTGGGAGAGTTGTCACTGTGGTTAATTTGTTGATGGTAATATGGATGATTTTAACCTCCCTTCTCTAATGGAGGAACAGAAGCAGGTGGCCATACTTAATTGCCAGAAGTTATGGTTACAGTTATCATAATGACTAATACAGTGGAGTGACAGGCAAGAGGTCTGGAGCCACAGGGGGCTATGGAGTTCTAGTGGCAAAGTGGATGGACAGTCAGTAAATGCACTGCTAAATATATACAATCCAAAGATCGCAAAGGAGCACAAGACTAGAAGAGTTTACTTCAGTCCTTTGCCTATTTCCAATACCTGGTTCAATCCCCAAGAAGAAGGGTCCTGTGATACCCCAAGACTATCCTGTGTTATTTCCCACAGTCTCTCCCCAAGAGGAACTTTAGTCATTTACTCAAATAACTAGGAAAAGTGGGAACTCCAAGATATGTGAAGAGTTGTCACAGATCCCCTATGCAAGTGGGAATATATAAAATCCCCATAAAGAGAATCCTGGCCAAAAGTTGTCTTTTAAGTTCTACCTGGTTGTTATTTTCTCAGACCCTAAATTTATAAATGGAATTTACACATTTGGCAATTGCAGTAAGCTCCACGTTGGATCTGTAAAAGCTATTATAATGGAGAAATCAAAGAGAAGCATCTGACAATGTCCCCTTTGCCTTGGCTAAGATAGTAAGTCAAAAACAATATTGCATTACCAGAAGGACAAACAGGATTATTCTTAAGGACGTAGGGGTAATGGACCATACCATATTGAATTCATCAATCTAGCCTCCACTGAAACCAATGGATGCTGAAGAATGATTATAGACTTCCACAAGCTCAATCAAGAAGTAGCTGTGTTAGATGTGGTATCTGGTAGAGAAGATTAATAGGACCTCAGGAACCTTGATTTGGCAAATATGTTTTTTTTCTATTTCAATCAGAAAATATGACTTTGAAAAGTTATCATCCAAATGCAATAGACAAGATATTCATGGGTAGTGTTGCTCCAAATCCATGTTAATTTGTACCTTGTTTATTAAAGCATAGTCCAAGGAGTACAAACCTCCTAGACATTCCGTGGGACATCATATTGATGTATTATATCAATCACTCATGTTGATGGAACAGAAAAAGCAAGAAGTGTCTAGCACACTAAAGATTGTGGGACAACAAAGTTGCACAGAAGACTGGTAAAAAAAAGAAAAAATCTCCAAAAATACAGAGATCTGCCACTTAAGTTCTTAGGGAGTCAGTCATCAAGGGAATGCTAGGACATGCTTTCCAAAGCAAAAGACAAATTGCTGGATTTTGTATCTGCTATAAAGAGTTGTGCAGAATTCTTTGATTTCTACAGATAAGGCTAGAAGCAATACTCTGTGCATATAGCAGGGCATTAAAAGCTGTCAACTTGACCATAGACTCCAAGTGACCAATACTTGTGGACTTTATCTTTGAGCTTCAAAGGTAAGTCAAGACAGATATTAAGGAGAGGGTAATGAGTTCTGATCTTGTAAGGGTGAGCCTGGGGAGCTCCCTTCCTTTGCTCTGTATCACTGGAGATGAACCTGGACGTCTGCATTGGGGAAATCCTTTCTCAAGGAAATCTAGAGCTGCTCAATAAAAGACAACTATGAAACAGGGACTGTATCCATGACTGCCCATTAGTCATGGGATGTGACTTGGGATGTGGCTGCCCCACGGATGGTTTGACTTGGGAAATGTTTGACCTTGTGTAAGGCAGGTCTCTACTACCGAGATGACAGCTGAAGGGTGTCTGCTGACAGCACCCCAGCAGCTGGGACAACACATTCTTTCTTAGTGGGGAATCTGGGCAGCACCTCTCCACATTCATCTTATACAGTGTAACATAAAGGTTTAGGGCTAGGGCATCACATCTGGATAGACTTAACAGTGACACTGGGTCCTGTACCTGTTAAATGTTTGAGTTCAAGCAAGTTGCTTAACCTCTTGTTTTTATCGCCTGTAAGGTAAAGATAACAAAGGTGCTTAGACTGTGGAGTTATTGTTATCTATAAATGAGGTGATGGCACGCTAAAAACTCAGCACCATACTCAAAAGTGCACGCTATCTTTATTATCATTAATTATTTGTAAACCAAGATGGAGCAGTTAAAATAATGCATGTGTTCAGTATAATCATGATTAATTATGTCCAGATTGTTTCTCCTTATGTTTTTCCTCCTAATTTCTTCCTGAATAATGTTCCAAAGTTCCTATACGGCTTTCTTTTGCTGAATACTGGGCACTGAGAAGAAAGGTAAGATTGTTGGTGGAGGATTAAGAAGAGGGGAAAATTCTTCCTTGTGTTTGCTTACTGCACCAGTAGCCCTAGCAACTAAGTAACAGGTTGGCTCTGCAGACATCCTAGTTCCACTCAGATTTATGCAGCACTGGTTGCAGACAGGCATTAGGATGAATTCCCTATGTTTCTTCCTATCTTAACACTCTTCTGAGACACCTTAATCTTCTGATCAAAGGCTTCTACTTGCCGGAGAAGTGGAGCATAATTTGACCAAATCTAATTTTTCCATGAATATGGGTGTGTTTTTATTTCCCCCTCCATAAAGGAAAGAAAGAAAGGGAAAATGGGAGGAAAGCAGCATATGTTCTTTCTTTGCTGCCATCTGAAGCAGCCAAGCTGAGAGCCAATTTATTCAGCTTAATTCATTCCAGATTTCCCAAGGAATAAACAGTATTCTTGAGAGTTCTCAGATGTTTGGCCAGTGGAGATCCAGTTGCCCAAGAGAGCTAATGTCAGACATGCAGGTAGCCCTCAGTTAGGACACGAGGCTCTAGAGATGGGGGTGGACCTGAGATACTTTCTAGAAGGCCTTTGAGGCTCCAGGACTGTATGTTGTGACCACTGCTTTGCATACACCATGCCTCCACTAACTAGCACATTAGGGTCCCTAGAAGCAATATTATGTTTCATTGCTTAAAACTCAAATCAAATCTGCAGAGACAGAAAGGGTTTTTTTTTTTTTTTCTCAGAGAAAGAAAAAGAAGGAACTTTATTCATACCCTTTCTCTATGAGTCCTACATATCCTCCAAGAGCTCCTCAGGCCCCAATATTTTTATAAAGCCATCCAGAATGATTCAGCCTAAGTTAATAAAAGATTCCTATGAGAGTTGCCCAATTCCCATTTCTTAGGTGAGGAAATAGAGGTTCTCTGAACACTCACCTCATGAGATTTTTTTTTATCAGCTAATACATACATTATCTACTAATGAGGTGATGGCACGCTAAGAACTCAGCACCATACTCAAAAGTGCATGCTATCTTTATTATCATTAATTATTTGTAAACCAAGATGGAGCAGTTAAAATAATGCATGTGTTCAGTATAATCATGATTAATTATGTCCAGATTGTTTCTCCTTATGTTTTTCCTCCTAATTTCTTCCTGAATAATGTTCCAAAGTTCCCATGTGGCTTTCTTTTGCTGAATATTGGGCACTGAGAAGAAAGGTATGATTGGTGGAGGATTAAAAAGAGGGGAAAGATTATGTCCTTTGGAGGCAGGTGGTTGTGGGTTCCAATTTTGCCTCATTTTGACTTGCTATGTGAATGTAGGCAAGCTAGGTTTTTGAACTTGTTTCTTCCTGTGAAACCTAAAAATGATAGTTTCTAAGTCACAGATAATATATATGAATGTAACGTTTCCACCGTTGTTATTTTTATTTTTGTTGTTATGTCAATGTGTGTTGTTCTCCTCGAATACATCCGAAGCTAGTGAAGGATCATGGAGCACCATGGTGAGGGGACCAGTCTGTGTGCTGTTTGTACTCAGATCCCTTCCTCACACTCCCTTCCTTTGCTCTGTATCACTGGAGATGACCCTGGAAGGCTGCATTTCCATGTGCTCTTGGTGAGACAGTTCCAACTGGATTGAAGTTGCAGATGAGGCAGAGGAGAGCAAAATCCAGGGGATGCCTCCCTCTTCTCAGACTCAGGCAGTGCTTTGCTCTGGTTATGCCTTCTCTCTAGTTAGCCGGCAAGTCGATCTCATTCTATCTCCCTCCAGATGACCCTGACCTCAGGCTCTGGCAACATGAGCTTCTTCATCCCTGCAGCCTAGGAGATGAGCAGTTCCCACTGTTGCTCCTCTTGGGGTCTCACTGCCCCCTCTTTGGCTTCTCAGCTCTCCTTTTACCACTGTAACCAGTTTCCTCTGCTCAATGTTGAGTGCTTCCTGGATGAACCCCGACTCTTGTATTGAGCACGGAGATGGTACTCCCTAAATAATTTCTGCTATTCTTTTAAAAGATATTAAGGGGTCCTGGTGGATACACAATATTGGGAATCAATGAATCTAAAGCATATGTAAAGTCTTAATGTCTCCTGTTATAAAGAAACTAAAGCCAGAAAAGGGAGATGAAGTCTCCAAGATAACATCAAGGGGAAAATACACAGCAGGCATGATCACATGGAGGCAGCCCTAACACAGCTACAATGCAAGTAGTATACGTTGTATGTTATTTGAAGACAGAAATTCCTCGTACCTATTGATAGATCCTAACATATACAGCTTGATGCTTTGTAAGTGTTTGATGCTCACTAGCTGATCACTGCAAACTTTGTAGAGAAAGAAACAGATAAACAAGAAAGACATTGATTTGTACTATAGTACTCAACTTATGTGTAAAATGTTGAAATTAAAACGGGACATACTAATTCCTTGCCAATACTATGGAAGACAAATGTTAGACTCACAAAATAATCTCTTACATAAGCCATAGAACAACTTTGTTGAGGCTCATTTTGTAGTTTAGGGGTCTAAAGACAGGGAAGCTTCAAGTGACTTGTTCAAAGTAAGATTCCAGTCTGAACTTAAACAGATCTTCTGATTGCAAAATAAGTATTGTTTCAATTACACTGTCCTATGATCCCTATCTGACATCTGAAGTAGATACAACATCTGGAAGCCATAACATATTTAGCCATAATGGCAGCATTAACAAGTTAGAAATATCCTTCTCAAACTGGATACCCACAGCCCCCAGGGAGTTCACAAGGGTGTCCTGGGGCTACTTGAAGCCAAAGAATAAACCTGCTGGATCTATCTGAGCATGCAATTTACTTGAAGGTTTGAGTGAATATTTGAGTACTTTAATAGAGGATCATTTCCCATTAAAGCCAACATCAATATATTATGAAGAATACAAAATTCTGGTGATTTTTAGTATAAAATATATAAGTGAACTAAAACCATACTTTCATTTATTGTCAAAACTTTTGGAAGTGCTTACATTTCTAGGAATGTGTCCTTAGCCTCCCCTACAGAGGTATTTCTTAGAAGACACTTTTTAATAAAGAAATCAAAGTAAAATAGGCACATAATTAACAAATAAAATAGTATTCGTGAATTATAGAGAAACCCAACAATTCTCTATTTCCCTTTCTCACCTATCTTTGCCTCTAATGCTATTTTCTGAAACAGTGGTTTACTATCTGTTTCTGTGTTTTCCAATATTTAAGTAATGTCTTTATTATTATTTCTTGACACATCAACTTTAAATATTACTCACAAATTGTTACTTATGAAAATGAAGATTTACCTTACTTAGACACCCCTAAAAATATCATCAAAAACCCCTCTGTGGGTTTGCCTTCATCCTCTTAATATTGGTTTTTAGATGAATAATGTCTCAATACTTCTGTGATTAAAATTGTCAGAATATTTTTTGTATGCGTGTCTTATTTAAGCTGGCTCTCCCTACTCTAGGGCCAAGAAGATATTCTTCTGTGTTATCTTTTAAGAGTTCCATTGTTTGGTCCTTTTTTGTTTAGACTCATACCTGGAATTGATTTTTGAATATGTTGTAAGGCAGGAAATAAGTTTACATTTTCATAATGTGGAAGACTATACTTACACATGCATTCATAATCAATAATAGGCTCTTTTTCATAATATGTGAAAAACATCTTCAAACTGATAAGAAAAAAACTGAGAATCAAGTGGAAACATGCATTGGTGTCTTAGAAGAGGATTTCTCATTCATATATCAACATATAAAAAGGTACTTAACCTCATTTGTAATCTCAGAAATACAAAGTAAAACCATAATGAGGAATTATTTTTTTATTCTTCAACGACAAATTTAAGAAGTCTAACAATAACAAATGCTGGGAAGGAGGTAGCCATGGAGACTCCCCTGAACTACTGGTGAAAATATAAGTTGTTAAACCATTTGGAAGACCTATTTGACAAATCTACTAAAGTTGAACATAGACACACCCTATAATACAGCTGCTGCTCCTTGGTCCATACCCACAGAAATGTGTACACAGAAGCATCCAAAGATGTATAAAGAGTTCTACGGCAGGATTATTCACAGTACTCTCAGAATGGAAACAACCCCAAAGTCCACAAACAGAAAAAGGGGTTAACATGTTGCAGTGAATGATTAACTTTCTATGAAGATCAAAATAAGCAATATACGCTGGAGTGTTGGAAGAAGGCACTGGGTTTTCATTAGTGGGTAGAGTAGATGAGTTTGCTAGGGCTGCCATCAAAAGTACAACAAAATTTCTTTACCACAGAAATTTTGTTGGAGACCAGAAATTTTCAAAGGAGACTCCAGAATTTGAGAAAGTTGATAGAGCTGGTCTCTCTTTTGAGCTCTCTCCTTGCTGGATAGTTTGCCCGTCTCCTTCCTGTGTCTTCACATGCTCTTCCTTCCTGCGTCTGTGTCCTCATTTCATCTTTTTATAAGACCATCAACCACACTGGATAAAGGCCCACCCTGAAGGGCTTATTTTGACTTAATGCCCTGTTTAAAGATCCCATCTCCAATTACAGTCATGTCCTGAGTTACTAAGTGTGAAGATTTTTGACATGTGACTTCAGCAGGGACCCAGCTGAACCCATAATGATAGGGAGGAGTCCTCTTGTGTCTGAGGACAGGAAAGATTTGACTTCTTGATCCCTGAGTGGTAGTGATCATGGGATTTAACTTAGTGATGACTTATGGCAAGGAATAGTTGTTTCCTTTTTTTGGACAGATGTCATACTTCATGATGCAAGGGGTCAACACAGATACAACTAGTTAGCTTTGAAGTAACAAACGACCCTAAAGTCTGAGCCGTTTACAACAGTAAACATTTATTTCTCCTCTCCATTACTTCTTGGGGGCTGTGGATCTATTGAACTTCAAGTGCAGGAAAAGCCTTTATTTAGGACATGCCATTCTCACAGATGAGGGGAAAGAACAAGAGAGTCATAGAAAGTTGTGATGTCCCTTAAAGCAAAAGTGAAACATATAATATGACATCTTTAAAAAAAAATCACTGGTAACCATTTGCCAAGCACACATCAGTGAAGAGGGGATGGATTCCTTCCCTAGAGGAGAGTCACCACGTATCACATACCCACAGGAAAAGGTGTGAAATCCTCTTATAGACATGGAGGGGGATAACTTGGAACAACAAAAATAATCTATCACAAAAGTCAATAGAAAATAATAGTCCTGGAGAAACATATTTGAGATTCAGAGAAGAAATATATGAATTTCAGGCAGGTCAATATTTAAATACTCTATGTATATATGTATATATCTTCTTTTTAGTTGTAGATGGACAATATCTTTATTTTGTTTATTTATTTTAATGTGGTGCTGAGGATTGAACCCAGTGCTTCAAACGTGCAAGGCAAGTGCTCTACCACTGTGCCACAACCCCAGTCCCAATATTTAAATACTTTAAAAATATAAAAGTATTATGATAGGCCAGAACTCATCAGAGAATTTGTCTTAGAAACTTGAAGTAGGAAAATTCTGTTAGACATAAGATTTTGAAGCTATAAATTTGACTAGAAAATGGAAACATTCCCAACTGGAAAAATCACAATGCACAAAGTTTAAAAAAAAAAAAAATGTACAGATAGATGGAACTCAAATCAGAGGCAAGGATAAATTTTTTTTCCAAAAATATCAAATGCTTCTACAAATTAATAAGAAATTAATAAGTGACATGAAAATTTACCCTCTGTCATCTTTATTCACAGAGCTTTAGATCACCTAGATGGGCAATACCAAAAGCAAATAAAAAAAAGTTCAAACATATGAAAAGACCCCAGTTGCATTTATAATAAGTTAAATGCAAATTAAAACAATAATGAGACATATTTTTTAACATATCATATAGGGAAAGATAATGAAAGGGGTAATGAACTCTGTGGCCAACAGGTAATCTTACATATCACTGAGGAAGTATAAATTATTGCTTCAACCCAAGGGAGGACTATTGGCATTCTCTGGAAGTTTATTAATATATAATCCACTGAACAAGTATGAATCCCACAGAGCACATACTAAAATAAAAGCACAAAGATATTTATTATAGCCTTATTTGTGAAAATGACAAAAGATGAGAAAGAAAACTGCACATCACTTGTAAAATGAACTATATAGTGTGCGTTAAAAATGGAATAATATGCACCTGTTAAAATAAAAATAAACCTCTCTACTCACTGAAATGGAGTGATTTCAGCATTGATTACAATAAAACACAGGAAGTACTTTTTTTTTTTTTGTCTAGAAGGCTACCATATGTGAAAAAGAAAAATATCTGAAAGCTGTTAACTGGCTGCTTGTTTCCAGGAAGGAGAATGGAGTGGATGGAAGACAGGAAAACAAGTCTTACAAACAAGTCTCTCCTTTGTACCTTTTTATTTTTCTGTCATGTGCCTGTATTACCTAATTATGAATGACCAATTAACCAACCAGCACTCTAACAAACATAAATTACCAACCTGGGAAAACTTAAAGTGATATAGTGAACCAAAAATCCCCAGGGTTAATAATCATATGGTCATGTGACCAGCAGAAAGTGTGTTTCCCTGAGCGCTATAGAATGTAAGTCTGTAAAGCAAAGATCATCAGGTCTCACCAGTGGGGATGGTTGAAAGAATGAGAAAGGAGCATGAAGTGAATAGCAGCCATCGCCACCAAATTTGAGTCATTTCACAGTTGGGGAAGTGGCACCCGTAAGGAAGATAATCTATTTTCTGAGTCGCATAGGAAATTTAACAAGAGGCAGCTTTTCTCAAGAGGCAGCTTCAGGATTTAGCCTAGACTCTGCTAAAAATGAGAACAACTCTCTCCAGGACAGGACAGAGCTCAATCTCCTGGGTGGTTCAAAGTCTGGGGGGCTATATATATAGATCTAGGACAATAGCTCTTCTTACCTTGTGGTCTTTATTTTTTTTTTTAAGAGAGAGTGAGAGAGGGGAGAGATAGAGAGAGAATTTTAATATTTATTTTTTAGTTATTGGCGGATACATCTTTGTTTGTATGTGGTGCTGAGGATCGAACCCGGGCCGCACGCATGCCAGGCGAGCACGCTACCGCTTGAGCCACATCCCCAGCCCCACCTTGTGGTCTTTATAATCATTGAAGAAACTCAACTACCACTTGACTAGCACTGGGGGAGTTTTCAGGACAGCCTGGAGCCCCAGAATGAGAGCTGCCAGATAAAGTGTAGGATACCTGTTTAAATTTGAATTTCATATGAGCAACAAGGAATTTTTCACTCAAGTATTTCCCTAATGAGACAGTAAAGAATTATTTGTTGATTATCTAGACTTCAAATGTCATCAAGCATCCTGTATTTGATTTGCCTAAATCTGACAATCCTATCCATGAGTGGAGATGCCTATAGGTTTCTTATATTCATTTAATTAGAGTTCTTCACAATTACCCTTCGGGAGATTACCCAGTTCTTTGCAGCACAAACTTTGGAGGAAGGACATTGGATAAAGGTAAAATAAATAAATAAAAAACAGAATGGGGAGGCACAGTGGTACATGATTGACCACCACCTAAAACTGCTATCACAGGTGCTCTCAGCTGTCCCTTTTCATCCCTGATGAGGTAAGCACCCTTGAAGAACAGAGCAAAGAGGTTAGAAAACATATTCTCCACTTCCTGCCATTGCTTCATTTCCAGGACAACATGTGACAGCATCGCTGGCCTTTAAAAGTGAAGACAGCAGTGTGGAGGGCCTCTGCAGAAGGTGTCTTTTGCAGGAGGTCTTCTCCTCTTGGGTCAGGAGGTCTTCTCTTGGGTCCCTCTTTGTAGGCTAGCACATTTATAATTAGATAGTGTTTGGGACAAAGGAGAACCTTTCTTTCTGCAAGATCTGTTCTTCTCAGTCCTTTAGGATGTGGAAAGCTGCTGTGTTTTCTTTTCACCTTGACTTCTTCTACAATGGATCATGTATCCACTTCTTTAGGGGAATTGATCCTTCACTGTATGTATCTCCTATAATTCCAAAGAGACCAGTCTCCTGCAGGAGACTACACAAGCCTGAAGCCCTTCTTTCCTCCTTTGCCTGGGACTGACTTCCTTGCCATAGGTGAGGTGGAAGCTGGACTGCAGGATTTCCTTCCCCAATTCTGGAAGGACCCACATCTGGGGAGCGCTCACTGGTCCTTTACCAGGACAGCCTATACTCCCTGAATGCACTATTGTAGCAGTACCCACTGCAATAGCACTGAACGTCAGGCTGCCTCTTTTATACAAGATTTGAGCACAGAAACTTTGTGTCTGTTCCCAGCTTAAAAGAGGCTTGAGGCCTATAGGGCTGGGCTGCTCCTTTACATAGGACAGCTGTTTCTAACTGCATGAATCTGCATATTATATCTCTGCTCTCCTACATCAGGGTTTCTTAAAGCAAACTCAAGGTCAGGGCTTGGGCATGGAGCCAAGCACTTTTCTTTGGAGCATTCTGTTCCCCTGGGTTAAGAATTTCCATATATGGGGCAAGCAAAGCTGAAGTTGGACTGTGATAAACCATACTGCTTTTGGGGCTCAACTGTTTGTCCTAAAATCTTAGCCAGATAAAATGCCAGGCTGATGCTCATAGTCACTAGAATCCATTTGTAGTCAACAATGGTTCACTGCCAAGTGTCAGCTGAGCGGAGAAATGCAGGATAAGGTACACTTGAGGACTGTCTCAGGGAGAAAGAAAAAGGATTTGAGCCCCTCTGTGGCGAGCAGTCTGTTTCTCACATAATTTCACTGGATTTTGCAAATGAAGATACTAAAAATCAAATACAAAAGAATTTCATCTACATATCATGCTGTGGTAAAGCGACCAACTACAGGGTTAGCCTGGGTTTTCTGAGTGCAGCAAGAGCCTTGATGTCACAGTGCAACCCCTAAACAGCAAGTCATTCGGCAAACAATGTAGAAGTACTTGGCACCAGGAGTGCTTGTCCCTGATGACCACACCTCTAGGCTGCTTCCATCAATAGGAAGCAGATGTTGAGAGCAAATGTTTTTCCATTGGTCCATTCCTGTCCACTCGGTTACCCTAACACCCTCGGTCCCTGAAATCTCAGGAGCCTCAGGTCTGTTCATTTTGTAAGTTTCCAAAAATGCATAGCCTCTGAAGTTGGGCTCTTCCAGTCACCAGCTCATCTGAAGGACTAACGAGCTTCCCTTTGGAACTTCCAGTGCTGCCACTCACTGGTCCCCTCTTTGGTGAGAGGGCTATTCATCGAGTCTACCTTGAGCTGTTTTTCGATCCAGTCTATCCAGGCTGGTTTTCCAGGGTAACTGAAATATTTTGAGGCCAGCAGACCCTGGTCTGCCGTCTTAGAAACATTCCTCTAATCTGCTTGAGGAATGGTAGCTTATGAATGGCAACTCTTAAGACAAATGAACATAATTTAAGGGGCTTAAGAGCCTTCCTAGAGGCTTGATAGCTGATGTCAGAAAGCTCTTAGGAAGATGCTGACTTTCCCTTTTGGACTCTACCTCTCCACTTTGCACAGACTCAGGTTTCCATAGCCTGTGGCCATGAGCTCTTCCAGGCCAGTGATTTATTTCTGCCACGTAGAGTTAGCACAACCAGCTGGTAAAACCATTTGAGAAAGGCTGAATTGATTCTCATGACATGAGGTGTCGTAAGACTTATAACAAGTTTATGGACCTCCGTGGAAATCTGAGTCATTTTTCTTATCACCCATATAAAGGTTTTAAGGCAAGCAGATGAATTGCATAGAGGTGGTTATTTGGCAAGTAAGGAACATCTGGGCTATAGTCATAGCAAGTAAACCTTAGCCGATAAGGGTGGGGGAGGGGAGACATGGACTTATCCACACAAATTTTGGAAAACCAACATTTGGGTTAACATATCTTTTATAGTAGAGTCAAAATAGCTAAATAGGCAAAGCTCCCCAATATTGCTATTTGATTACGCCTCTGAAGAGTTGCCTGGAGTTTCTAATCATCTAGAATGTGTGTGTGTGTGTGTATATATATATATATATATATATATATATATATATATGCTTTGAGTGGGGACAGCTTGCGATTGAACCCAAGGACTTGCACATGCTAGTTAAGAGTTCTATCACTGAGCTACAACCCAACCCATCCACATATTTTTAAATACCCAGATATGAGTATTTCTCAGGGTGCTTCCTACAGGCATGTCAAAGTCTTAATCACAAGAAAAGGGTATATGAATTTTGTTTTGGTGCATTAGCTTTTGACTGTATGAAAGAATTTGAGGGGAAAGAAAGTTCTGGTTGAAACACATTTAGAGAAGAAGTGAGCTTCCAGTTGGGTCATGGAGCTAGGGTGGAAATTACCTGGGTGCAGGTCAGAGGGGAAGCAAGAGTCAATGTGGCATGTAGGACGAGGCTGGAGTGTGGGGAGAAATTTGGCATCCATCTTAAAAACTCAGTGCTAAAATCTGTCTTCACCTCTGGTAGTAAAACTCTTTCATCTCTGTTTTTAAAGCCTTGGGTCTCCGTTATTTTCACTGTAGTTGGCTCCAGCCTCAAAGTAAGGCACATTGCCCTGAATATGCCATAAACTCTAAATCCTGTGCCTCAGGTCCAGCCATTAGCTCTGCTTGTAGAGCTTTTTGTCCCTCTCCCTGGCATTCTGCTCAAAATTTGGCCTCTAGTTCCAGCCTTCCTCCTGTGGTCACTGAGGTATAGGGGTGTGATAAGCATGGGCTCAGAAGCGGCTCCCAGTGAAAATCTAAGTGTGACATGGCCATTCATCTCAAATTCAGTTTCATCTGTAAAATAAGGGAATAACTTTGGGGGATTGTACTAGTGATGATTCTCCAGAAAAAAACAGAACCATCGGGAGATAGATAGATAGATAGATAGATAGACAGACAGACAAATAGACAGACAGACACATACATACATACATATATACATAGATAAGGAATTGATTCACACAATTGTGTAGGCTGAGAAGACCCAAGGAATGCATTGTCAAACTGGAGTCCCAGGAAAGTTGGGGCCTACAAAGCCCTGAGAACTAATAGTAGATGGTATAAGTTGTAGTCTAAAATCAACAGGCTACAGACCAAAGACGAACCAGCTTTTCAGGTGAGTCTGAAGGAAGGAGAAAAACAGACAGGCGTCTCCTCTAACTCATAGAAGGGTGAATCTTTTTGTTCTATTCATGCCTTCAACTGTTGAGATGAGGCCCTGCTCATTACAGAGGGCAATCCATGTAAATGTTGATCTCATGTTTGGGCACCCCATGGCCCAGTCAAGTTAACTATCACCTGGGTTGAATGCCTGTAAAACAGATGTCTGTATCTAGTATATCTATTACATCTGACAGTATCTATTATTAACGAGGGTGAGAGCTGGAATGAACAGGAACCCCTTGCCTTTTGGCTGTTGCTGCTTTGCATCAAAGAATACCCAAAGTTGTTATTTATTCATTTAAGTGTCTTTGAATTTATAACATTAGAAATGAATTGATTTGGGTGTAGCAGAGGAAGGAAAACAAAATACTGAAGGATGGAGCCTAGAGCTCATAAAGGCAAGAAGACAACGTGATAACCATTTGCATGGCACCCATGTGAGGATAAGGAATCTAGTAACTATCTCAAACTGCAAAGTGAATGAAACGCTTTCATAATCCAGAACCCACATGCAACTATCGCCTCTGTTTTTGCATACCTGTGAGGCTTCTCTAAGTGAGTTCATTTGGAAAAGCAACTCAAGAACACCTCCCTATTGTTCAGCTATACTAGTCAAGGAACAAGTCTATTGAGCATTCAAAGATCTGTCCTAGCCCTTCAGTTTCCCTGGCCCTAACAAAGACAAAATTATAATCTGAAGACATATCCATAACATCCTCACATAGTTTGGGGATTCTTCTAATCAAAATAAATCTTCCAAAACATTCTTTCCTTATCCATTGCCTCAGCTGACGCCATATACGGTGAGACAATTCAAATGATAGGAAGCTACTAAAAGTTTCAACTTGAGATCCAAGTCACATGAATGCTAACTCCCCCACTTTCCTCCTTTGTCCCTCTGGCCCAGTACCTCTCTGCTCCTGCTGCTGTGTCTCAGAGAATCTCAGGAGAACAGTTTCTCTACAGGTGATTAAACAAAATTTACTTGTGCTGAATCAAGAAGACATTGACAATAGCCATGCAGTGAAAGCATTTGGCAACTTCTTACTTTCGAATGCCATGTAATAGTCCTATCCCCCACTGAGTAGCCCTAATTATGGCCAGTGCTACTGGACTGTGATTTTTCTCACTGTCAGAATTTATAGTCTCTTTGGATATGGAGAAAAACATGTTTCTTTTTTCCCCAACCAAGAAGGATATCTTATCCTGAGAAAGAAGGTGCTGCTGCAAAGCAAAAGTTCAAGGTGAGCAGAACATTTTTGTCGAACTCAAACTCCATCAGGTTCCAAGAACAGAAATAGATATTCTTATACTGGAAGCTTTGTAACATAACCCATCTCCATGAAAGACAAGTATTTTTTAAAATTTTTATTTTGTATGTGTGTGTGTTTAAAATGAGCTACCTATGCCAAATCCTGACTCTTGTGGATAAGTTGCATTTTCTCCAAGATGGAAAGAGTTTTGGGTGGTGAGGGACACTTGATTTGGGTCCAACATGTCAGGAGCTCAGAAGTTCTCACTCTGATCCTTAAATCTAGGGAAAAAAAAGATGAACAAACTAAAAATCAACAACTCTTCTTAGATCCATCAGGGAATTGAGGTCCCATGGCAAACCCATTTCTTCCCAAACTGGAGGACCAGATCTGTAGGGGCACAGAATGACTTTCAAGAGTAGAAACCCCTGAGCACCAAACATTGCATGTCCCAGGGCTGGGGTAGAAAATCTTCCTATAACTGATGAATTGCTCGAGGATCACTGTGGTCAAGTTGGAGAGGCAGAAACTCTACTGGCCTAGATTTCTGGGGGAAGGAGGAACCACACTTTTGTGGGTTTACCTCTAGGAGCCCTGACAGGTTCTTACAGAGAAGACAGGAGAAAACACCCCTGCTGCACCTGGCAGCAACAGGAGAAGAGCAACCCTGGGGCTACAGCAGTCTAGCCTTCTCAACCAGACTGCACGCCAAAAACATTGTACCAAAGCCCACGATACTGGGGTTTATCAGGACCTAACCACTGCAGCCTTCTCTGACCTTCCTATCTCACCTAAGTGGGAAGGGAAAAGCCAGCACTGAGGAGGACCATGAAGACCACCTCCCAGGCACAGGTTCACCTACCAACTGAGACTAAAAAAGACTAAGAACTCAGGAACTCCAGGATGTGTCCTGTTGCCTCTTAACTCACTACCAGGTCCATCAGCTGCACTGGCTGGAGGCTACAACTGGGAGAAATGCACACCCCAGACTTTATTTAAGGAGCCTCTAGGGAACCCAAAGATGACAGAGAACACACAAAGGAGGATACCAAAGAAAAGGTTAGCCTCTGCCTCATACAGCCGCAGCAACTGGTAGGTACCGTTTGACCCCTAGCCAGATAGACACAAAATCCCATGTTAAAGTCCCTTTACCTTTTATCCTTTTCCTTTTATCCAATTCATAACTTCCAACCTACAACAAAAATAAATAAGTAAGTAAATAAATAAATAAAAATAAACTTTTCTTAAAAAGGCATATTCAAAGATAAAGTTTGAAGAGACAGAGGAAATATCAGAATTAGGTTCAGATATGACAAATATTGGAATTAATAGAAAAGGAAATTAATAAGATTTAATAGGGCTTTTCTTCAGAAAGCCTGTAAGCAAGAAGAGAATAGAGTGAAATATTTAAAATCTTGAAAAGCAAAAACCAAACAAACCCACCAACCTAGATTTTATAGCTCAGATCTTCATAGAGTATTAGGGAAGAAATAAATTAACATAAAACCTTTTGTCGACAGATTAAATGTATTTGACATAGTAGCAGCAATATGCCTGATTCTGTATTCTGGATCAGTGAAGCAGATGACAGAAATGCCATAGGTATGGGAGGGAGGGGAGCAAGAAGTAATCGCACTACTCAGGAGGGGGAAGGTGGTCTTCGAAAGAGGACTAGGAATAGTTGTAAATGCACACTGCAATTCGAAGAATAACCACTAATAAAAAATGAATGCAATTAATGTCCTATGAGGAGAGAAAATACAATTAACAGAATGCTCAATTAGAACCAAGGGAAGGCAAAAAGTGGAAAACAAAGATGAAGCCCGAAAACACGGGCCACTGAAAGAAAACAGCAGCAAGTGTGGTAGATCCTAATCCAACTCTGTCAGTCACTTTAAACACTAAGGGTCTAAAATACAATAATCAAAAGGCAGACCGTCAAAGTGCATCACAAAACAAGATCCAACCCTAGGCTGTCTGTAAGAAATCCACTTTCAATATGAACTTACTAATAAACTAAAAATAAAGAAATGAAGAAAGAGATGCCATACCCACACGAATCCATTCTGCTTAGGTTTGTTCCTGGCTCTTTCATTTCTGTGTTAAAGGGACTCTTGTCAGGCCTGTATCTGTTTATTAATCAACTTAGCAAATCTGGCAGGACCAAGCTTGCAGAGGGCAGTTCTAGACTCATAGTCATTCGGATCCCCTGGACAAGGTATTCGGCAATGTGACAACAACTGTTTGGAAGGCATCGAATTCCCCTGCCATGGAGCAAGAACACCCATGTGCTTGTTTCAACAAACAGAAGGCAAACCCTGTGGTTAAACTCCTAATGTGTGTTTTGCATACTCATCTGATCACATCCTACTACTTGCTCAGATCCAGGTCCTCTGTGGAATGCTAGGTTGAAATTTCTGGAGTATTTGCTCAAGGGCAGAAGGCTCCATGGAAGAGATAAAGGAAGTAGTCAGGTAAAAAGCCAAGCCTGCTGGTATATCCCCATGGTAGAATGACTTGAGGTTTACATAGGAGAAAGCACCGCAAAGTGGTGAAGTCTAGGTCTAACTGTAAGATTTAAAAAAAAAAAAAATCTTTTTTTAATTGGCATAGAGTCCTCTTAGAACTGTGAAAGCCTAAGATACTAGGGTTTATCAGAACCTAGTCTTGGACAAATACCTCTAACAAGCCAGAATTAGAGAGACACTATGAAGATGATAAATGATACTGGAAATAGTAAATAGCCCATTAAGCCTGAAAAGCTGGGTAGACTTGAGTGCTGCAAGAGCAGTCTCCTTTTGTTATGGTTCAAATGCTTTCTCCGCTTGGGGCTAGGAGAGGGACTATCTGCATGCAGTATGATGGAATGACTCTTAAAGGACTAATCCCATTTGCACCTTGCGTTTTTGGCTCATCTATGGAAAGGATGGAAAATATTACCCACTGTTTTCATGCTTAGAAGGCAGATTACTGCAGGATACCAAATTCTTGAAACTCCCCAAATGGAAATGGAAGGCCCCCTAATAGGATATAAGGCATCGTCAGACACACAGTTCATGTAAAAATGAACAAAGCAGCTGACTAATCAGTTGCTCACATGCAAATTGTCCCCCCAGGACTAAAAGCAATTGCAGTCGGTGTTCTTATAGTTCTGGGAAGCAGAAGACCATGGACGTTTCTCCTCAGACACTTATACCACAATAGAAATACCAGTCAAATATTGCAGGTTATAAAAGATAATGTAAAACAGATGCCTTCACCTTCAAAAGTTTAAGTTGGTTTTGATCAATGATGGGCTTATCTTAAACCTAGTGGAAAAGACATGAAAATGTTTAGCTTTTCTTCATGACTACTAAGACTTCTAAAAAGGAAGAAAAAGCTAAAGTATTGTCTAGTCATAACAAACAATTGGGTTTTTTTTTAGAAATATGGAGCCTTAGGAATACAAAACAAGGAAACTGAGAAAGAACCTTGAAAATATGCCCAAAGCAATGAGCATATACATATGATTGTCCAGGACTCTGAAATGCATCCTCTTGTCAGAACTTCTCGAGTTCCCTGTGGTATGAGTTGTTGGAGAATATTTGTATATTCCTAATATATAAGTTCCCTAACTTAGTAGCAACAGCCTAGGGAGAAGCAAATAATGTCATAGCAGTGACATTCATGTTCTTTATGCCAAGCACTGTTAGGTCCTTTACATGTCCTCACAAGCCCAAACAGCACATACCCACTTGACAGATGAGAAAACGGAGCATCTGAATAAGCACATGGGCGATTCTCACATTGCTGAGAATTAAACCTACATAATCTGAGGCCCTTTCTCTTGACTAACCTGTTTTCACAAGCCAGAGTTACCCAGCCTCTGGAAACACATGAGTTATGTAAATAAGTCAAGAACAATGTTGTTATTCCTGATGTATTTTGACCATGGAATGCTGGGGAGGAACCTCATTGGGCTCTCTGTCAGCGTCAACTCTTGTGTCTCAGTCCTTTCTCCAGTGATGAACTATGGAATCATGATCTCAGTAATAATGAACTTCCAAGAGGAACAGTATCACCCCATCCCAAGTATTTTGAAAACTCATTTTTATTTGTCGCAATTTTGTTTGTCACAACCATGGGAGGCTGTAACTACTACAATCAGTGGACAAGCCTCCAGAAGTTCCAGAACACTCAATCTCAGTATTGCCAACAACCTAACACAAGTATAATTTACATGCAGTTGAAAAAACTGTTTAAAATCTGAACTTGAAGGTTAACTAACTATTGTATAATAGTTACTGAGTTTCCCAAGAATGTCAGAGCAAGGCTAAAGAGAATGTCAGGGCAAGGCTAAAGAGAATGTCAGAGCAAAGCTGACTTTAGCAAAGTTATAAAGCAAACAAAGTATATCCTTTCTCCAAAACCATCCTATTGGAGACAATGATACTTGAGGTAGTTGAGGTCACATCAGCTCAACTTGTATCCATCTACATTTACAGTCTTACTTTGTAGCATTTCTATGCACAGGTGCAGGCGTCTTTCTACCTCATCTTGTTCTCTCCTGTGGCAGTAAGATAAATACTAAAAGGCATGTTTAATTTAATTTACTTTCATCAAATGTTAATCTTTTCAAGACATGCTGGGAGAACAAACACTTGGATAGCAGGAATCTAAACATCATTTTAAATAAGAAAAACAATGGAGCATTCCCAGCCCATTCAAAACCCCAATCAGTTTCTTCAAATGTCACAAAATACCTATTGACATCTATATAACAACCCACCAAGGGTTTTCAGTGACAATGTTGTTAAAACACCTATAAACTAGCTTACCCACTAGTGATTTCATTAAGTATGCTTGTATAGTATCAGCAATACTGAACAGTTTGGATACAAAAATAAGATTCTTTAAACATTGTCAGAGTAGAACTTTGACATTCATGAAGGGTGCCCAACTCTCAGGAAAAGTGGAGAAGATGAGGGCCATATAGTACAAGGCATTTAAGTGGGAGCAGGAGGCCTGAGTTTACTAGAAGAATAACAAGATGACCTGACTCGTGCTTCTTTAATAAAAGCATTTGTAGCAAAACAAAATTTTTTTGAGTTATATTTGAATACTGATGAATGTCTGTGCACACAGTAAAGGCATTCTTTTTTCTTTTTAAGATGGGTAAAAATCTGTTTTCTTTCAGATGAACAAAATAAACAAACTGTTTAAAACACAAGAATTAAGCTTTCTGCTGATCCACAGTTGGGAGGGGGTAGGGGAGAATGAAGGAACTTTGGATTGTGCAGAGGGGGGTGAGGGGAGGGGTGGGCTGTGAGGATGGGAAGGACAGTAGAATGGGGCAGACATAATTCCCTAAGTACATGTCTGATTACACTACTGGTGTGACTCTGCACCATGTACAGCCAGAGGAATGAGAAGTTGTGCTCCATTTGTGTGCAATGTGTCAAAGTGCATTCTACTGTCATGTGTAACTCAATTAGAACAAACTAAAGAATAAAAACTTAAAGAAAGAAAGAAAGAAAGAAAGAAAGAAAGAAAGAAAGAAAGAAAGAAAGAAAGAAAGAAAGAAGCTTCCCCCTTTTAGACAAAGGATGTTCAGGTGAATGATTCTTAACTCACAGCACTTGAAACCCGACACTTGCTGATTGTGTGGCTTTGGCAATGCCACTGGCCTCTGGGGTTTCCCTGTCAATAAAATGGATCCCTCCTCCCCTCTGAGAGAGTCTGGCCAAAAGAGAACGTATGAAATACTTAATGTAGAATCTGGCACATAGTGACTCTTTGTAGACCTGAGTAACCTTACAAAGTGGACCCAGCTTCAGCCCTTAGTGACTTTGCCTCACATCTTAGGGGAAGGATTTTTACATTTGAAGACTTATGTCATGATAAGAAAAAGCTGAATGCATTTACTACATAAGCAGCCAATTTTTTAAAGAGCATATTGTCTAGGACTATCTAAAGCTATTTTTCACTGTGACCCTAAACTAGACAAACTCCTCTCTAGTTGACATGTATCTCTGAAGGGTCTCCTTGGTTGACCTTTTCTTCATGTCATAAAAGTACTCGGACAGCTCTTCCTCATTTACTATCTTAATATCATGACTTTACTTCAGAGGTCAGCAAGATTTTTCTTTTTTCTGTAAAAAGGTCAGATAGGATATATTCTATGTTACACAGTCACAGAAAGTTTTATCACTTCTCCTCCTGACCTTCCTCTTGCACTTACCTTACAACTCTTTAAACCACTTAAAGACAGTTTGAAAACCATTCTTAGTTTAATAGGTTGAACTAAATGGACTTCAGGATAGTTCTGGCCCACGAGTTTTAGTTTTCTGATCCCTCATCTAATCCAATAAAGTTCAAACATGAGAAGCTCATAGGGTTTCTCTGACAAGTTCCCCAAGACTATGGCAGTCGATTCCACCTAATCAAAATATGTAGATTAAACCTCCCCACAGATGAGTGTTTGGCCAATAGTACCATCTTACGGTAACTTTTAAAAACCTTTTCACTTTAAAGAGTGTAATAGCATAACGTTTTAACTTTATGGACATATAAAAATTCATCTGTGATAGAATCCATTTTCCTCTTGAATGTGGCTACTCTTACCACTCTTTAAGGATTTACTCCTCCTGCCCTAGTCAGACTGGCAGCTGGCCGGGAAGAATGGAAGACTTCCCCAGTAAGTACATGAGTGGAGTGGCCATAGTGAAAAAAATTAAGGCAATATGTGGGTCCTGAACAATTTGCTGCCATTTACCAAAGCTGGACTAGCCACTGTTGTATTTAAATTGAAAACAAAACAAAATAAATCCAGAGCTTCTGAATATGGCACCATCTCTGGAGACCTGCAATCATTTGGCAGTTCATTCTGATAGGAACCAACACATATTCCAGGTATGGGATTGCATTTCCTGCCATCAGGACCTTGACCAGTACTACTATCCTAAGGTCTCCAGGATGCTAATCTAGTGGCAGAGAATCTTGCATATTACATGGAACAAGGGACCCACTTTACAGCAAAGTCATATAGCAGTGAATATATGACCATGAGACATACTGATCTTATTCTGTACTGCAATAGATGGCGCTCCAGAATTGATGAAATAATAAAACAATTTGCTAAAAGTATAGCCAAGTTCACAGCTGAAAAATGATCATTATGGGAGGATAATGCCCATCATCTTAGACTAGGGGTACAATCTAAATCAGCAACCTTTATATGGTGCTATGTCATCAAAAATACAGGGGCCCAAGAACCAAGAAGTAAAGCAAGAATGGTCTCACTTTCTTTATTTTCAATGATTGACTTTGATGACTTATATTTCCAGTCCCTGAAATCCTGGGCTATTGGTTTCAGAGGGTCTAGTTTACCAAATGATAATGCTTCAACCAGTTGACATAGCAAGAGTTCCCATACGTCTCAAGCTATGGCTGTCATCTAGCCATTTCAGCACTGTTGTGCTTAAAGACCAACCGTCAAGGAGCAAGGCAAGGAGTTACCACCCAAACAGGAAACTTGACCTGAACATTAAGGAATAGAGGCAGAACAACTTGGATGGAACTCAGCTGACCACTTGGACTCCTCTTGTTATTTCCTTGCCAAATTGAAATCAAAGGGCAAGTTCAATTACCCTAGTCTGAGAAGGGCATCATGACCGGAGGTGTAGGGCCTTGGCCAACTTTGCTTCCCTATTGTTAGGAAAGTCTCCAAGGCCAGCAGAAGAACTTGTTAAGACCAAGGGAAATCTACCATGGGAGAGGGATGATGGATAGTAACCTTGAGACCAGATGCAGGAGCTACTAACTATCCCAGACCCCCATTAGGAAAGGAAACCCAACCAAAACCTAGAGAAGCTTCTTCCAGAACGTATCACATGAGGCACAGTCATCCAAATTGTACATGAACTGGACTGCCAGACTTCAGTCAAGGACTGTTTGGCATGGACACAAAAATACCAGGATTTCAAGTAGGACAACTAAAAGGCCACCCCAAATCATCACCTGCTTTGACTTATCCTTCTGCCTGTCACTGCTTCCTTCTACTTCCCCAAGGGCATTGCTCCTGAGGATTCCCCAACAATCTTTCTGCCTTAAACTCTCAATCTCCACCTGTTTTCTTGGGAAACTGACCTGAAACAACTAGATGTGTTATGCTCTTTCTGCGCACCTATCTTGGTCCACAATAAAGATATTTATAAAAGAAAATCTTTAAAATCATAAGAATTGTTTATATTTGAAAGTCATCTGTTATATATTCATAATAAAATATTGGCAACTGAAGAGCAATGACTACTGACATGCAAAACAGCTAAGAAAGAATGGCCATTTACATTAAAAGGCAATTATAGTATGCAATTATTATAGTTTGGATGTAAGGTGTCCCCAAAAAACTCACATGTGAGACAATGCAAGAAGGTTCAGAGGAGAAATGATTGGGCTGTGAGAGTCTTAACCCAATTCGTGAATTAATCCACGGATAGGGATTAACTGAGTGGTAACTGAAGTGGTAGGATGTGGCTGGAGGAGCTGCAAATTGAGAGCGTGGCTTTGAGGTTACTTGTATCTGCAAGTAGAGACTTCTCTCTCTGCTTTCTGATCACCATAAGAGCTGCTTCCCTCTGCCACACTCTTCTGCCATGATGTTCTGCCTCAATTCAAGCCTCAAAGAATGGAGCCAGCCTTCTATGGATTGAGACCTCTGAAACTGTGAGCCCTTAAATAAACTTTTCCTCCTTTACATTTGTTCTGGTTGGAACTTTTAGTCATAGCAGCAAGAAAGTTAACTAAAACAGCAACTCTCAACTATTTTAGAAATTAGATTACCATGAATGATATGCTTTAATAGCTAGCCAGCAATGGACCATGCAGAGGATCTCAACGCTAAAATCCAAGGCCCACATAGGCACTTAATTTTTCCTAAGGTACTTTCTCACGGGAGCCCTTAATTGCCTTTAAGGAGCAAAAGCATAAAGTGGTCCATCCCAGGAAACTATTCATTACCCTTTGGTAATTTCTAACACTATTACAAACATTACTTCCTACAAGATTGCTGTGTATCTGGGGCTTAAAATGTAACTTTATTCTCAGCCTGTCTGCAAAATTTGTATGAGCATCTCAAACAATACATTTAGAGGCTAAATCTAAATGTCTTGTCTCATCAGCCCCCTCTTATAAATCAGCTCTTTTGCCCATGTTCCCTAGATTAGCGAACTCATAATGAAGATTTGTGGACCCATTTAAAACTATATATTCTATGAGCCATCTGCATCACCAGTTTGCAGTTTGTCCTGTTGAAGAGGTAGTTAAACTTCTTCAGTCCCTATGACACAGATTCCTAGAATCTATGCCAGATGTACTTATTGAGAATCTCTGGAGGTTAGGTCCATGATTCTATAGTTTGAAACATTTTTTCAGGTCTTTGCATGTTAAAAGAAAGAACAATCACTTTAAATGTTTAATCATTGAAAATTCTGCTTAATTGTTAGTTGTCAGCTAATGATTAACCAGAGATTTTCTTAGAATGTAATATAGCATCGCTACATTTCCCAGCTCCTGCTGAGGAGCATCACATATGCTTTGGAATGTGCTTTTAATGCTCTGGGAGGTATTGTTCAACTTTACCTTGGCCATAGCTCTTGCTTATGCAAAGCTCAAGGCTAGCCAGAGGTAAGAAACTTAGATCTTCTTGGGTCTTCCGAGCATCTACACAACTCTGGGCACGCGTGCACAGCTCTGCGTATGTTCTCAGAATATGTTGGGGCTTTTCCAAACCATTTGTGCCATGTCATTTCCCAATCTTTCCTTTGAAGTTGCTGGTGAGCTTCTTGTTTAGCCTAGCTGTCAGCATCACCTCAGGCACTCTGATGTTATATTTTTGCTGGTGATTGTTTTTGATAAATGCCCTAGAGAAAATGCTGTTTTCAAATAGTAAGTTCTGAGTCAGGACCAAAAGAGAAGTCCTGTATTTGAAGATTTCCAAGAAATTGCCAGAAAGGTCAAATAATGACTATTGGATGGAAATTTGGCATTTGAGGGAAAAGCACCAATCCCAGTCTTCTCACTACAGGGCTAAGCTGCTACATCTCCTGGCTACCATGATTATGTAGCTGTTACTTTTCAGGACCATCATGGATCTGAGGGGAAAAAATGGGAAAAGGCAGGTTAAAGCACCATTGTTCTTACCAAGATTCACATTTTTTTTTTTAAATAAATACTCCTTAAATTGTTGTGAGCTTTGGGTAAATTAAGGGATTCTCAAAAAAAATTGATGTGATGATTGCTCAGTGCTATTGTGAAGGAGGAGATTTTCAAAGATCTTTACTCTGCCATGCTGGTAGAGTTCTCCCAGTGAAATAAATTTGTATAGACTTAAACAAATGGAGATATGTACTATTTTCATTAATTGAATGATTCAATATTATTAAACTCTCAGTTCCTCTCAAATTAATCTATAAATTTCATGGAAGTTCAATCATATTCTTATCATATTTTAAAAATAGAAACTAGTAACATTATTCTAAAATTTATATGGAACTACAAAGGACTTAAAATACCCAAAGCAATCTTGAGAAAGAAATTGGAGAACACAGGTAAATGGATTTAAGGTTATTGATCTGCTACAATCAAAATAGTGCGGAACTAGTATAAGAAATAAGAAATGGGCAAAAAAAGAAAGAAAGGACAAGATATTCAAACTAGAACCACACTTAATGGCAATTTGATTTTAACCACAGAAAAGGATGGTCTTTTCAATAAATGTATACTGGAACCATTAGACAATCATTCAGAATAAAACGAATTGAACCCCTATCTCACACCATACAGAAAAATTAATTTCAAATGGATTACACAACTAAATTTAAAACTCTAATTTATCTAGAAGGAAACATAAGGTGACGACTCTACTCTAGAAAGCAGAAAGGAATGCTTTTTAGGCAGACTTCAACAATCATAAAAAATAAGCAAATTAGACTACATCAATATAAAAAACATCCTCATTAAAATATACCATTAAGCAAGTGAATAGGCATGACAAACTGGGAGAAAATATTTACAAAACACATAACGGATGAAGAACTCATATACAGAACACATAAGGAATTCTTGAATTAAAAAATTTTTAAAAAGCCCAATACAAATTTGAAAAATATTCGAATAGTATTTCTTAAAGGCAGCTATAAATACAGCAAGAGAAAGAGTGACATTAACAGCACAGAGGAAGAGGAGACACCATCATGTCCCTCCAGCTACAGATGTGCCAAATAAACATCTATTCACAGATCAAGTCTCCGTGAGAGAACATCAGGAATGACTCAAGAGACTCCTACATACCAGGCAACTGAGAAAGTATTCATATCAAAAAGCTGAGGTACACTCAGGCATGGGCCTGCTCTGGGTATTATATCATACAGCTGGGAAGGAATTCCCAGCACCCAGCTCCTCCCTGAGGACAGGAGGCTTTGGGTCATACATAGAATAATGCCCAACCTCCAAGGTTCCCCACTGTTTGGCTCTTAATTCTTCAACTCTGGGAACAAAGGAGATGAGGCATACAGGAGTCTCTACCACAGAGAAAGTGGCAGTTTGCACTGGCATGCAAATACTTCCAGGAACTTTATCTCTTAGGATTTAAATTGGAAGGTGCTTGCTTCTCTCTGGCAGAGGTTACCAGCACACTTTGCCAACTGCTGCTGCTGACAGTGGAGTTTGTAATTAGTCTGCATCAGAGTTAATGAGTCCAACAAACAGTAGGCCTCCTTCAGTGGAGCAGAAGTCAAATCACTCCAGCAGTAATCCTGGATCCACCAATTCCTCCTGGAAAGAGTTTGTCCACACATTGAACACCCCAACTTTTATAGCTCCTACCCCCAAAAAACTACATCTAAACCTATGAACTCTAAGAGTGGGAGAGATTTAGCTTATGTGAGTCCCCCTAGATCACAGAACAAAGGAATGGTTTTAAAAGGGGCCACAGCACTTCCAAGGGCTATACCTTTGGGCACAGTGCAGAGAAGAGACTAAAGAGCATAGCTCCCTGCTTTTTCCTGGAAGGGATTTATAGCTCACTCTTCCAGTGGTGACTTGACAGCCTGGCTTCTAACTTGCATTAGGGAGTTAAAGGGTCAGACAAACAATAAGCCTCTTGCAGCCTGAATGAGAACTTGGTATTTCCCAAGCCTACTCCTCCCCCAGCTTAACCTCCTGATAAATCCAAGTTTACCTACTCTTCCAGGAAGGTGTCTGTTCATGCAATGAAGTCCATGACTGCTCTAGCTCTACCCCCAGAGTCTCTCCCTTTAGACACATAGCTCAGGGAGTTGAGAGGACTCTGCATTCTTGAGTCTCCCTAGCTTGAAGAAAATAGAAGGGGACAAGGAGCAGGTCTACTTCCAGCACTATTTCCCAAAGATCAGAGGGAAATCTGAATGACAGTGCAGGGATTTGCCACAGATTCTCCTCACAGCATAGTACAGAGACAGTAGGAGACAAACATCTGCCCTTAGTTTCTTCAGAGGACAGAAAAAAATCTGTAACATGTATCTAACACTAAAAACTTCCCACTTACATCTGAGGCCTGCATTAGAACTTACCTATCTCCTGATGATGACCGGAAATGGCACCTCCTAACCCGAGAGACCCCAAATAGCAGTAGGGACAAACACAAAGATTTGAAGTTCATCTTTGTTTGAATCTCTGGCCAGAAGAATTGGTGAGATCTTTCTCCTGTACAAATCTAGTATGACATGACTGAGAGAAGCAATGCTCTTGTCTAATGTACAGAAACCATCGTACAGAGTCAAAGAAAATGAAGATCATGAAATGTGTTCCAAATAAAAGCACAAGATAAATCTCCAGAAACCAATGTTTGCAAAACAGAGATATATAATTTACCTGACAGAGAATTCAAAATAATGGTCATTGTGATGCTCACTGAGGTCATGAGAGCAATGCAAAAACAAACTAAAAATTTTAGCAAAGAAATAGAAAGTATAAAAGGCACCAAACATAAATTTTAGAGCTGAAGAGTATAGAACTGAACTGAGAAACTCAATAGAAAGGCTCAATAACAGACTAGATCTGGCAAAAAAAAAAAAAAAGAAAAGAAAAGAAAAAAGAAAAAGAAAGAAAGAAAGAAAAAGAAAAAAGAAAGAAAGAAAATCAATGAACTCTAAGACAGGTCACCAGATATTATTCAATTTCAAGAGCAAAAAGAAACAAAAATGGAGATAAATTAAGGGATTTATGGTTACCACCAGGCTGAAAAATATACATATAATTAACATGCCAGAAGGAGAAGAGAGAAAACATATTTAAAAAAAAAAAAAAAACTTTCTAAGCCTGGTGAAGGAGATAGAAATCCAGATTCAGGAAGCTCAAAAGATACCACATAAGATAAATCCAGAGACTTACAGTAAGACACATCATAATCTAATTGTCAAAAGTTAAAGATTTTGATAGCAACAAGAGAAAAGCAACTCGCTTCATATAAAAAAACTCCTATAAGATTGCTAATGGATTCTTCAACAGAAATATTGCAGCCAGAAGGAAGTAGAATGATCAATTCAAAGTCTTGAAAGAAAAAGGCATAAAAACTTCCAGAAACCCTGTCTTTCAGAAATAAAGGGAAGATACAGACTTTTTAGACAACCAAAACTGAAGAAGTTTATCACCACTAGACCTGCCTCCCCCCTACCACCACCCCCCGCCAAAAAAAAAGCTAAAGGGAGTTCTTGAAGCTGAAGGATCAGGATGCTGATTAGTAAGGTGAAATATGTGATAGTATAAAATTTACTGGTAAAAGAAAGTACCTTGTCAAATTCAGAACACTAATATTGTAATGATGGGGGTAATAAATCATATCCCAAGTATAAAGTTTAAAAGATAAAACTATTAAGTAATAATAGCTCCAACTATGAGCTACATGTATAAAAAGATGTAATCTGTGATATTAAAAGCATCAAACACAGGAGAGTGGGAGTAAAATCATAGTTTGTGTATACAATCAAAATTAAGTTATCAGCAACTTAACATAGTCTCTTATGTTTTATGTAGATCTCATGACAAACACAAAGCAAAAGCTTATGATAGACACACAAAAAGATACAAATAAAAGATTCAAAGACTACCACTACAGAAAATCACGAAACCACAAAAGCAGAAAGAAGAAAGGAGCAAGAACCTACAAGATCCAGAAGAGAATTAACAAATTGGCACTAAAAAATTCTTACCTGTCAGTAATTATTTTGAATGTGAGTTCAATTCTCCAATTAAAAGGCACAGAGTAACCTAGTGGATAAAAAACAATACCCAGCTATGTGTCATGCTGGATACTCACTTCACCTTAAAGGATACTCATAGAAGGACAGAGATGGGAAAAGATATTGTACACCAAAGGAAACCAAAGGAGAGCAAGGGTAACCACATTTTTATCAGACAAAATACACGTTAGGTCAAAAATCAGCACCACATTAAAAAAAATGAATAAGATAAAGTTAAAAATATTTTCATATTCAAAACATACGAAGACAAAAGTAATTATGCAATGATAATGGGTTCAATTCATTAAGGGGATACAACAATTATAAATACCTGTGCATCCAACAACTATGTGAAAAAGAAACTAAGAAAACTAAGAAAAAAAGAAACTAAGAAAATTCTATAAAATTATAGAATTTTATACATAAAATTATTCAACATTGGTTATGTTAATTAAAAATGACACGAATGATTGAAATAGTATCCCCTGTTCATGTATTAGCAGAATTAATATTGTTAAAACGATCATTCTACTCAAAGTGATCTACCACTTAACTGTAATCTCTATAAAAATTCCATTATGGGGCTGGGGTTGTGGCTCAATGGTAGAGTAGCACATTTGAGGCACTGCATTCGAGCCTCAGCACCACATTAAAAAAAAAAAAAAAAAAAAAAAACACTAAAAAAAATAAAATAAAGTTAAATTTTTTAAATCCCATTATTATTTCACAAATATAGAAAAGAGCAACCCTAAATTTCATATGAAACCACAAAAAGACCCTAGATAGAGAAAAGAAATTGAGCAAAAAGAGCAAATCTGGAAGCAAGACAATAACTGATTTAAAATACATCATGAAGCTTTAGTCATCAAAATGTCCTGGCACTGGCATGAAAACAGACATGGGACCAATGGAATAGTATGAGCAGACCAGAAATAAATCTGCTTTTATTGACAGTTGATTTTCAACACAAGTTCCAAGAACACACCATGGAGAAAAGACAGGGTCTTTAATAAAAGATGTTGGAAAAACTGGCTATTCACATGCAGAATGAAATTGGACCCCTATCTCTTATGCAAGAATTAATTTGAAATGGATCAAAAGTCTTGATCATAAGACCTGGAACTGAGAAACTACAGGAAGAAAGCATAAAGGGAAACTCCATGGCATTGGTTGGGGCGATGATTTTTTTTTTCCTAAATATGACTCCAAAGTACAGTCAACAAAAGCAAAAACATACAAATGAGATTGCATCAAAAAGCTCCTAGTAGCATAGGAAACAATCAATTGAGTATAGGGCCAACCACAGTGTGGGAGAATTCATTTGCAAATCATACATCATATGAGGGGCTAGTATTCAAAATATGTAAGGTAATCCAAATACTCAGCAAGAAAACAAATAGCCTTATTTTGAAACATGGGCAAAGGACCTGAATAGATATTTCTCAAAAGAAGACATACGAGTGCCCAACATGATACATTTCAAAATCATCAAAGAAATGCCATTTTAAACCAAAATGTGATCTCACCTTGCACCAGGTAGGATGGCTATCGCAAAAAAAAAAAAAAAATGGGGGAATAAGTTTAGTTGGTTGCTTTCTCTCAGGCAAGAGCTGACATTCAGCAAGACCTCAGTCTCCCTTCCTGTGGGAGGTACAGAGCAGGCGCACTGCCCAGATCTGGTTCTATGTTGAGAGCACTGAAGATCTGGTCACCCCAGTGTCTTAAAAGCAGAACTGAATTATCCAAACCTGGAAATGTGGGAGACTTCACCCCTCACAGGTCTTGGGAGAGCTGTGGGAGAGTGACGGGAGCTCTTCTTCCTTCATCAGACTCGGTGGGTTCACCTGCCTGTCTTGGTGCCTACTGTAAGTTTTCTAGAAGCTGTGCCCAGCTAGGTAATATCCCACCTTTTATTGGCTTTCTTACTTTTTTTCTCCTTCTCTTATCTTTCATGAGGTTTCACCTCCAGTAATGTGTTGAGTTAATGTTCCCAAGAAAATAAAGCCAATAAAGGCCAATCAAATATTCTTATTTTGTCCATTCTGCAACCACATTGCTTATGTTTACTTCTCTAGCTTTCTTTAAATTTTATGGAGTAGGTCTCTACAGCCATGAATTGGAGTATCTAAATAATCAGCAAAAGGGAAATTGTTATATATGGCAAAATTAGGATATATTACCCATTAATGTTCAGAACACGCAAAAAAATTGATACTATCATTTGATTGCATTTTAGTTAAAAACACATATTGAAAAGGGAGAACTAATTTGCTTTAAAATATCAATAGTGAAAGACATATATAAGAATGCTCCTAGTAGTATATATGTAATAGCCAAAAGCTGAAAACAATCCACAACCCCAAAAGTAGAGTATTAAATGCTCTACTTTTTTGTATATCATAAAATTTTATTTCCAGATAAAATACTAGATGTCTACTTAAATATCAGATAAATATTTTTTTCTTTTAGTATAAACATGTCACAAATGCTATGTGGGACATAATGACCCTAATTATTGTTTATCTAAAATCCAAATTTAATCTGGTAATCTTGATTTTTATTTGCTAAATCTGTTAACCCAATATTCAAAATGAAATACTTTACTACAATGAACATGAACTATAACTACATGGAACATGAATCTATTAAGCAATATTGAGCATAGGTATGATTCTCTTTATACAGAACTCTACCTTGGGCAAAACTCAACAGTTTAGAAATCAAGATAATGGTTACAAAACAGGAGATGATGTTACAAGAGAGTATGAGGGGAACTTCTGGGTCTTGATAATCTCTCTCGAACTCTTTGGGAGATATAATTAAGCAAAATTTGCATTTTGCTTTAATTCACCTAGCTGTAACTAAGGATCTTTGTTCTTTCCTAAGTATGTTATAATTCAGTAAAATGTCTTAAGGTCGCTAGATGTCACTTTGAATCGAACTGTTTATGCTTTTCTAACTTCTTTATTTTTTCACTTTGAATTCCAGAATCAGACCACTTTTGTAATCCAAAGACATTAGAACAATATTGTGTGGAGTGATACAGCTTAGTTATCTTTGGATGAACAAAAAACATATTCTGCCACAAAGTTTGGTTGTGAACTCTTTCGGAATTGAGAACTTTGTTATATAAATATTTTAAAACGGCTTTATTTTCAACCAACATTTCCCTTTGCTTCCCTCTTGCCTCTTTCCCGGACCTCCATTTTGAGTATTCAGGGGAGAGAAAACTCATAGTTTCCTCCTAGTGTGCTTGCTGCCTACATTTTTAGAAGCATCAGGGATCCCTTTGAATATTGGTCAGAAGCCACCTGTCTCCGCATAGATTTAATGCCTGAAACTCTGGCAAAACCAAGTTTGAAACCAGGTCTGACTACAGTCACCTTGAACAAGTTGTGAAAGCCTCCTGAGCTTTAATTCTCACTTTAAAATCATCTAAGCTTCAGCCTAAGAAGCAGCACGCTCAGCCTGGAGCCTGGCACAGTGAGCCTTCAATGATTAACATTCCCAAACTGCTCCCAGGTTTCCAGCGCAGCACTTTTCCTGCAGCCTTGAACTTTCCGTGGACCGAGGTTTGCCTTTCTTCCTCCTCCTGGCAGCTGGTCTGAGATTGATTTACTCCCAGTTTCTCCTCTCCTTGATTTTAGCAATAAAATACTCTATGAAAATGGGAGACTGATGAAATTATGTAAGTTAAGACATTCTCTTCCCAAGCCCCCTGAACCATTCCCAGAACAAGCGGAACACAGCGCCTTCAACTAGACCAGCATCTTTGTAAATTTCCTTGGGCAATGACTGTGAAACCGCCCAAACTACAGGATGCTTATCTGTCGGGGAAGTAAAATATCTGCTCTGCCCACACCTAATTAGAAGGGCTGATTTCATTATAACACTGTGTCACTTGGCTGCCCTCCAGGGTCTTTCTTCTTTGTGAATGTACTGGGAATCAAAGGACAAGGGATGTGCTTTATTTCATTTCTCAAGCTCCCATGAAACTGCAAAATGGCAGAGACGGCAGTTGGAGATGCTGGAGATATTTGTTGAATTCTGGATTGGATAAGTTGGAGAACATTGTACAGAAGGCCTGTGACGGGGCCTCCCTT
The DNA here is from genome assembly GCF_048772815.1 of Callospermophilus lateralis. Taxonomy (NCBI): domain Eukaryota; kingdom Metazoa; phylum Chordata; class Mammalia; order Rodentia; family Sciuridae; genus Callospermophilus; species Callospermophilus lateralis. Next base: position 100,824,220 of record NC_135311.1, read on the forward strand.
ACAGCATAAAAGGTGTCGCTGCGTGTATCTGGAGATGTGTGTCGTCTCTGTGAATCCTTCAAATTGCATTTTTTCAGTGTAAGCAGTAATCCTGCCAAACAATTACAGTGTTTACAGAATCCGATGCAATCCATCTGTTGAAAAGCCTTTTTTGTTTAGGCTGATACAATGTAAAACAGTTGGAGAGGACTTAACAGAATCTCTGGCTCTCTATTTTGGAAGACCATCTGCCATGTCCTTTGTCGACTGTGCAATGGCAATTCGTGCTGAAAGCCTCCAGAATCCTGCTGAGCTCAATGAGTCTGAGCAACAAAGAACCAGCCACTGTGTCAAGTTCAAGCACCTTTCCTCATCTACCACCTTCTCCCCAGAGATTGAATACCAAGATGAGGGCAGGTGCCCTGGAAAGACAAAGCACTCAAAGCACATCTTCTCTTCTGTCTGCTGGCATTCTTTCCTTATAACTGAACTTGTTGTAGCATTAATAGAATGTAATTCAGACCATCATAGTTGAATAGCCTTTCTCGCATTGAAGGTTGATTTTGACTTCTGGAGTGAGCTGTGAGGCCACGATGCTTTACAAATGTTAAATTTTGAGACTCAGGGGCTTATTTTAGGTCCTCCCAGATGCTGTTCCTGAGTCAAATGTTCAATTTTGTCTCAAGTGGTTTATTTAGGAAGTGCAAGGAATACCTGCAGGGGAATTAAAAAACTGAGAAAATAGTCAATGAGTATATTAATAAACAGCTGTTTGCATGGGTGACAGGAGCCGAATCTTAGAAGAAATGGTCTAGTGCACACAGCTCAGAGTGATCCCAGCTGAGAAGCAAGTGAGTGGGGCAGTCTATATGGTCAGCTAAGGACTGCTTCTCAGTTTGGTCATTCCTCAGCCCTTCCAGCCTGACATGCGCGTGGCAGCAGAACAGGCTTCTGGGACTATCAGAGATGCGAACACTGAAAGGTGATGGAACACAATAAAACAGTAAATTCTGAGGGGGAACAGTGGGTGCCAACAATGTTGGCTTTACTGTTTCCATTTTAGTTTTCAGGAGATAGGAATTCTACTCCTGTTGACTCATTAGTTCTATTTGTGAGGGTCCTAAGTGCAATAAAATATAGTTTAAAGGGTGTTGAGATGAGAAGACTAATCTTGAAGCAGTCTTTGCAGAGTGAGAAACTTTCTTTTTTCTTAAGTGATATACTTATTAGCTGGGACCTGCAAATAAGGAGAAGGAACCTGATGAAGATTGGGTGGGAGGCACAACTTACCCCCTTAAAGCTGTGCCTTTGTCCCCCTTAACCACTTCATGTGGTCATTACGAAGACTTTTTTTAAAAAAATTAAGTTGCTTCCTTAAGATCATACAACCAATAAGTGCTAAAGCTAGTCTTCAAGCGCAAGTCCATCTGACGTGAAACGCATGTATAATTACTGCTTATGGAATACTACACCCCAATGCAAGTGTTTTTCAACCATGGTGGAGGTGTGCATGGTGATTTTGCTCCTCAAGGGACCTTTGACAATACTAGAGATCTATTTGGGTGTCACAAATTGGAGAAAAATTACTGACTCTTGTGAGTAGAGGCCAGGGATGTTGCTAAACAGTCAATGCACAAGACAACCTGCTGTGACAAAAAAAAATTATCTGACCCAAAATGTCAAAGTTGTCAGGGTACAAGTTCTGATCTGACTATTTATTAATAGTGTGATTTAAGGAGCCCAAAGTCCATTTCTCATTTATCACAAACAGGAGTTGTAAATCGTTTACTTTCCAGACATTGATTCTCACACTATACTGTACATAATTTCCAAGAACACATAAAAATGTAGATTCCTGAGCTGTACAAATTCCAATGAATTTGGAGAAGAGACTCCAAATAGCAAGATCCTCAGGTATTTGAAGGGCATCATACTTTAAGAAACTTCATTCTAGCTTAGTTCCGGTGTTGAAAACTGGGGCTGTAATTTTAAATGCTTATCGTATTTAAAGTGTCCCCAAATGGAAGCTGTTATCATGACCACTTTAGCGACTTCATCAATGGAAAAACCCAGCAAGGAAGTCATACCATCCAGAATAGCCAGCGATTCAAAAGCTGATAGAGGCAGACATCATCTGCAGGGATATGGAAACATCTGGTGGCTATAAGAGATTTAATGCCCTACCCTGATAAATGGTTTTGTTACATGGTAGGCTGTGAGACTTCAGTTGCTATGTAAAATCTTAGTTAATGCTGTCTATAAAATACTGGGAATACAGTGCATATAAGATTATTTATTTCCATATCCCCAAAGCATATTATAAACATCTGTCACAGTCAGGATTTAACAAATATGCTGATGAGATGGAGTGACAGTGCGGTGAAGGAGCAGTGGTAGCCCAGTCTGACAGCTGCTTAGATTTGCTGGATTTGAAAGTTGGGATAGGGAAACTTCAAGCTTAGTGACAAACAGTCCTCTTCAGGTAATCTCAAACCCCACATGTTACAAGATATGGTGGAGTCAAATGCTAGGGCTCACCCAAATCTTCTTTCTTGGGCCAGCACATCCATTATCCAGCTGATTTAAGTATGAACTGCTAATGACTCAGACGCACACTTCTCCAGAAATTAGCCCTCAGCTTTTAGAAGCCACCTCATCTTTCAATGTTGTCCCCAGTAGTGGCCCAAGACCAAGGGCTGTTTGATATCAGAATACAAAAGCATGGATCCCTTGCCTCAGGGTGGGACAATTCTGTGGTGCCATTCACAGGGTCATGATGAAACAGGCTGAAATAGACTTCAGTAAAATTACGTCTTTTCTTTTCCTGCCCTAACCATTCCCTCACCTCCTTACAGATTCCTCCTGAAAATACAACCTTAATAAATCACTGGTACAAGACTGATGCACTTAGGAAACCTGATCTGGTGCCAGAAGTAAAAGCTAAATTCACTTGTGCATTGAACTCACTGAATACACAATATAATATACAACCCAGAAGCTGTTAGCCTAGGATCTACTCTTTGATCTTAAAGATGCAGTTAAAATGCCAGCTCAAGATGATACCTGTAAGCAGGAAGTACTGTCCTTCTCAATGAAGCCTTCACTTTGAACCAACAACCACAACATAATAGTGGGTTCTTATTAGTAAATGCATAGGTCTGGGAACATGAAGAGAGAAGTAGGGCTCTTCATCTCTCCACCATTTTTTAGTGACCTACTCAGGAATTTGTGACTTTCTGCAGCTTCAGGCTTTGTAAATCCAGAAGAAATTTCCCATACTGAATGTTTCTACCAGGAAATGCAGTGGGACTCCTACTTACTTAAGCATTATGGCTGCTGCAGGTCACTTTGGGTTCCTTCTGTCCAGAGAGCAACAGAAAAAGAAATGAGTTACCATACTAGAAGATACTACTGTTGGTCCTGCTCAACATGAAGATATAGAACTACTGCTTCATGATAAAGGCAGAGAGGGATAGCTATGAAGGATAATACACTGTAGTATCTTTTGGTACTGCTATTATCACTGTCACTGTACTTGGCCACGTATAGCTACCATTGCCTGATGAGGGTATAGTAACCAGGATCCAGAGCTCTTCAGAGAGGCAGGTCACTCGTCAGTGACACTCACATAGACTAACACAAGCACTTAGCCAAGGAGAAGGAGAATCTAAAATGGGTGGAAGAGGAGAGAGGTAATTAATATTTATTGTGGCTTTTGTATCAGCCACAGCAGTGGGGCTCTTGTTCATCTCATGAATATTCTTCTTATAATTTTCTCTAGAACTTACCATCAGCTAGAGTCCTAGAGTCATTGTTCCTGGATTGAATGAACTTGGTATGAGAAGCAAGTAGAGCTGAGTGGTTGACTGCAGTGAGTGACAATGGTGTCTTACTTCTTACTGGTACAAACACCTTTTAACTATGGTGAGTGTTTGCTGCTGAGGGTCTATAACAGCCCCCTTCTCCAGAGAATTGTCAACTTTTCCAGAAATGCCTGAGGGGTTATACACACCTTCCTTATGGCAATGGCTACTATGAAGACTTGGCTTGAATGTGGTCCCTTGAGTGTTCATGTGCTGGAAGCTTGGTGCCAGTCTGGTGATGTGAGAAATGGTAGAACCTTTAAAAGGTGGAATTTAGTGGAAGGTAATTAGGTCATCAGGGGTATCATCTTCAGAAGCAATGAATGCTGGTGTCTCAGACTAAGTTGTTCTAAAAAGAGCAAGGCTAGTCATCCCCTGCTCTTTGATTTCCTATCTTATCATGTGATACATTCTGCATGTGGCCAGTTCCCCTTCCATTTTTTTTAAACATGTTCTGCCCCAGCCAATGGGGCTCTCATTATAGGCTCAACAATGAAGTTGACTTTGCTCTGCCATTCTGCTAAACTATGAACTAAATAAAGAAATACTCAGCCTCAGGTATTTTGTTATAGCCACAGAAAACACTAAAACAGCAGCCTATCACCAATAAGGGATACAATAAGATAAAAACACAATTGCCTTGCTCCAAGGTGGGCCAAATCTGTTATACCATTCATATCCCAGTGTTCTTCCTAGAATGAGTCTGAGATTTAACTTCAATAGACATCACATCTCTGCTGGATTTCTGCCCTAACCTGCTTCCCACACTCCCTTACAGTTTTCTCCTTTGGGCAATTCCTCACGAAGTTCTTTTCACAAGAATTCTCTCTCTGGCTCTGCTTCTAAGGAACCCAGACTGAGACAAGTCCCCTCAGTCCAAACAATATTGAAGTCATCTATTCCTCTGTCCCCCTTTTTACAGATGTAAAACAAGAATTTGACTTTTCATTGGCCAAATCATGAAACTGAGATCTCAAGAGTTTTAAGTAAATTACCCAAGAACATTTAGTGAGAAGAAAGCTGATCTTGAGCCTGGAACAAATTCTAAAGGCCTCTTTACTTTCACGGAAGAATTCCTGATAGTTGCTCAGGCAAGCTATTAAAAGCCTAGGAATCTGAACTTTCCTACGTGGTCTCATCACCCCATTATGTGGCCTCGCTGGAGAAGTGTAGGTCTGGTGAAGAAGACAGCCTTAGACAATCGCCAGTGGTGACTTGCACAGTCACAGTAAACTGGAAGCACCACTCTGGTGATATCCATTCAGCCCAGGCTATCTACCACTTTGACCTGGCATTTTCTCTTACAGCTAATGCACATGAAGCTGGTGCTTAGATATTTTTAGTTGTGTTTCATTTTCAAAGATGGTATAAAGCCTGTTTCTTCATATGTGTTGTCCATTTCCTTAGGAAGCTTGATTTGGATCTGTTTTGCCAAAGCCATGGTTTCTTTTATTCCTCTGACTCTGGACATCTCGCAAAGTACCAAGTTCATTCAGATTTACTGTTTTCTTATCTTCTTAAATGACTGAGAGATGGGAAGTATTCAATATATGAAGACAGGGGACATGGAGCCCAGTACTAATGGGACTGAGCAATCCTGCGGTAAGAACCCATGTTGTTACCCACTTCATTCTGCCACAAATCCAATTGCCAAGTAGGAGTCAGGCGCTATATGGTAGGTTTTAGAGCCAAAAGGACTATACCTTATGTATATAGGACAGCTCTAGATCTAAGAGACCCTTTAGTAGTTTGAGACAGAGGAGGTATTTAAAAAAAACATTTCCCAACCAAAGCAAATACATAACTCAAGGAATTTATGAATGTTCTTGGCTGTCCAGTCAGAGCAGATTTGTTGTACTGGATATAAATTGTATGAACCTTGGTCTTGGATTCTTTGACACCATCCACTTCCTGGACTTATAGCATCTTGGTCTCCTCAGCTTGACCAACAGCACTGGGACCCACCTGAGGCCAAGCAGTCACACTCTAGTAGTGCCAGGATTCCTCCCCACAACCTGGCTGACCAGCTAGGTGCCTAGAGTATTTTTTACTCTATCTGGCACTTCTAGTCGGAGATGAAACATCACTTCTCAGGGGATGGCATCTGGAAGCAAAAGAAGATTAAAAAAAAAAAGGAGCCAGATGTTAAAACTCCTATAAGGCAAATACCAGAAGGAAATAGGAAATGGAGGTAGCAGAAAAGAAAAAAAAATCTTCTTCCCCACACACTATTCTCAAGTACAATTTTTCCTTACAAAACTTCCCTGCAGAAGACCCGCATGCCATGTAAACATCTTCTGAGCAGTGTGCTATGTCTCTTCATAGTTTACCATAAACCAGTTGCCAGTACAACCCATTCACAATGGAAAAATCACCTGAAGTGTTCTCATGGAACTACTGGGTTCCTGCCACTCAAAGATTCCATTAGACTCATTCTCTGATCAAATTATTAGAAGATAGTCAACACTGGGTGAACAACACTAATCCTCTTCCTTAAACAGTCGGTAACACTAGGGAGCTCCCCTTCATATTAAGGATCAGCTGAAAGACAAAAGTTCAGATCATTACAATTATGTCCTGATAGAAGTCTAAGAAAATAATGTTGAATCACATGTTGTCAGTGTTCTTCTGAGAAACAGAACCAATAGGAGTCAGATAGAAGGATGGGTAGATGAGAGAACATGTATTAGGAGATTCAGCTCCCATGATTATGGAAGCTGCTGAAATCTGAAGAACCGGAGAAGCCTGGTTCAGTCCAAGTAGAAGGCCTGAGAACCAAAGAAGCCAAGGGTGCAGCTCTCAGTCCACGACTCAAGATCTGAGATCCCCAGGAGCCACAGGTGCAAGTCCCAGAGCTAAAGGCTGAGGAACCTAGAGTTCTAATGTCCAAGGGTAGGAGAAGAGCTTCCCATTCTGTCAGAGACTTCACTCTTTCCTGCCCCTTCCTTACATCTTGATCTCCAATTGTTGGATGATATCCACCCACACAGAAAATGGGTCTTCCCCATTCAATCACTCAGGCACATGCCAATCCTCCCCCGAAACACAGAGACTCCAATTCCCCACCCACCCCCATCATCTTAGCATCTATATATGTCTCCTTAAATCATACTTAACCTACACGGATAATATCAAGATGATGATTTCCTCTATCAAGATACAAAGGCAGCAGTATGCAGAGGCCCGACTCCTACCCTATTCTTGCACTGGGTCTCTGGGTACCAGACCCAAGGCTCAGGCAGGAGCTACAGCTACAAGGAGCTGGTATGTGGCTGTTTGTGGAGGACAGAAAATGAGGTGGACCCAATTGTTTCCTGTGATGTGTGACCTGGTCCCTCCTCAGCCATGTGTGTTAGAGCTTAACTCCTCTAGTAGAGTAGTGGCAGCAGCTGTGATGGGCCACCAGCTCCATGCCCGCAGCCAAGTCAGGCTCTCGCTCCACCGGCTTCAGTCCCCAATGCAGAGGGTGTTCCCTCATCTCCAAAATGGAACATGCTACTCACCAGCATGGGTCCGGGAGTGCCTTCATTCTGAGCACAGAGGTCTAGGCTGAGTGGTCCCTCTGGAAGCCCCCAGACACCTGGACCCCACCACACCTACCTCTCCCCATGTCATCTGCATCTTCCTCACTGCCACACCACCCACTTTTCCCTAAAGCAATATAAATTTGACTAGAGCTAATGTAGTCGAAACATTTGCTTAATCCTGTTAGCATTCTCACCAATGCATGGTCCAATGATATACAATGGGGCCAAGATTTCCAGATGCTTCTGATCATAGGTTGTTGATAGTTTCCAGTGGCTTTCAGCCCATGTAGCAACATGAGCAGGAAGAGCTGAGTGAGAGCATTCTGTATACCATTTCAATGGTCACTAAAGTCTCTGACAATTTAAAGGGGAAAAAATTGATTTAAAGTCCAATTAGTCAGGGAATTCCTCCTTTCCTTCTTCGATATGGATTTGGAAAATTTGCAAAACCTTTTGTAAGATTTTCTGTTAATGAACATTTATGCCAAAAAAAGAAGCAAATAAGAGTAATAAAGCAGAAATTTTTGCAATTATACTGTGACAGTGATTGCACTTTAGAATAAAATTGATTAGGCATTGGCAATGCCTAGGATGGTATACTGCACAGAAATGTTTAAAGATAATTACAAGAAGGACCATCAATATTCTAAACTAGTTTGAAGGGATATTAAGGGAGGGGAAAGAAAATACAGAGCACCAATCAGAGCATTTCTTCTACCAATGCCCATCATCCAGACGTCTTAACTCTTCACTCTGAATGGGTCATTCACCCAACTCTAACCTGACTTGCTCTGCCTACTTAGTGCCTATTCATTCTTATGAGCTCTGCTTCATTGCCTCTTCTTTGTGGACTTTTCACCAGTCCAGATTAAATGCATCTATGATATAGTTCTATATAGCACAGCCAGCTTTCTGTATTCTTGGGTTTTGCATCCTTGAATTCAGCCACCTGATGGTTAAAAAATATGAGTGTGTGTATTTGTGTATGTGAGGATTGTAAAAAGTTCCAAAGATTAAACTTGAATTTGCCAATTGCCAAGTACTGTGCTGCATCCACTCAAATGAAATGATGGATAGGCATTTTCTTAAATATATACATAAATAATCTAGAGATGATTTAAAGTGCAACAGCAGAGATGATTTTAAGTGTTCTGATATCCATGAGGTATTTTTTCCCAGGACCTCCACGGATACCAAAATCTGGAGATGCTCAAGTCCTTTGCATAAAATGGTGTAGTTTTGCATATAACCTATACCCATCATTTTGTGTATTTTAAATCATCTCTAGATTATTTATAATACTTAATGCTATGTAAGCATTGTTCTCCAATATTGTTCTACTATATTGTTAGGGAATACAACAAGAAAAAAGTCCTTGATTAAACACAGTCCTCTGTATCTGCTGGTTCTGCATCCTCAAATTCAACTAACTGCAGTTTTTTAATGCAAAGGTGATTGAATCCATGGATGTAGAACACGTAGATACAGAGAACCCACTATAACACCTAGATACAGAGAACCCACTATATACAGGAGACTGTGTGTAGGTTACATGCAAATACTGTCTTGGCATCTTTGGACTTTGGTATCCACGGGGGCCTTAAAACCAATCTCACTTGAACATGGAGGGTTGTCTGTACTGATCCTAGTCCCTGTCTTACACTGATTAGTTAAATATAAGACATTCAAATTTTGTAAAATTGTCTTATATTTATTTGTTATGAATCTGTCTCCTAGGCCAGTCTTTAAGCTCTATGAGGGCAAGGTTTCCTTTTCTACCATGTCAAGAGTCAAAATAAATAAGAGTTCAGTGTCTTGCTGAATGAAGGAGTATCTGCTCTGGACTTATGCTTTACCCTCTTTGTAAAGAGGGCTAGAGATATTTAAGAAGCTACCCAATGCTAATGTGATGGCTATTCAGACTACAGGAAGGCCATCCATCTGCCCTAGGGCATACCAACTTTGTACTGCCAAAAGATGTTTTGGAAAATCTAAAGTTAACAGAGTAAAACTAATACAAAGCCAGCACTTGAATTTCTCACAAGAGCGCTTCAAACCCCAGATTCCCAAAGACCGGGGGTTTGCTAATTGAACCCATTCTGGGATTATGTTAGTTATGTGGCTCATCTACACCATATCAACTTTAAAATATCACTCTGTGCAAGATGTTTCATGGACACTGTTAGAAATGGGTTTGCTATTCTTATATTTTAAAAACCCAAGCACATTCAAATGAATCTTGGATTAGAATCTTGAATGGCTGTTTTCTTAGTTTCTTTAATTTTTTTTTCCTTCTGGCATGTCACTGACTAATAAATTGCAGCAAAGCTTGAGTTTATACTAGCTCATAGGTGATTACACTGGACAAGTAGTTTTCCCAAACCCTAGGGCCCTTTGGAAAATGAAATAACCCACATATGGAAGGAATCAGCCAGCAGAGGGGCCCCTACCTACCTGCATTCTCTAGCTGCTGAAATCCTGTTTTGATAAGATAAGAGGAAACAGGGCAAGAAGGAACACAGAGACTCCTAGCAACTGGAAACTGGAGCCCTTGCTGCTGTTAAACCTGCACTGAATAGGTCAGCCAGGTCTGAGGGGGTCTCTTGCAGGAATGCTGGGTTTCACCCTGACCTAAATTTTTAGTCTCCCTCCCATCCCTACTCTTGATCACCCTTTACCTCCTACCTTCATATTATTCCAGAAACCATGTACTTCACAAGTTCCAGGAGAGTACCAGTATTCGTGGTTTGCACCTGATATTGTCATGACTGCCTGCATTCTCATTAAACAAAGTGTTTTCATTTTTACCTTCTGCAGCAAGGTCCCTGGAATCACCCAGGGTAGGAGCTGAAATTTTAAAAGTTGTCGGAGACCAGCAATTAGCAGAAATGTGTAAAACCAATGCAGTTCAATGGGTGGGTCATTATTAGAGCCTCAGTCAATCATTGCTGGGAGGAAAGCAGGAGCAATGTTTCAGATCTTGCTGTGACTTGAATATGGGTTGTCCCCGCCAAAGCATAAACTAAAGTTTAATTCCTTAATGCAGCAGTGTCAAGAAGTAGAATCTTCAAGAGATTATTAGGTCATGGGGACTCCTGCAAGAGTCAGTGTTGTCCTGCAAGAGTTCTGGCTCTCTTGGGACTGGATTAATACTCAAAAAAAAATCAGTTTGCTATAAATGAGCCTGGTATGCCCCTGAACATCTCTTCCACACATTTTCTGGTGTATGTACTCCCTGTCTCTTGCCATATGATGCCTTTGGACTCTGACAGGAAGAAGCTCATCCTACAGGATGGGGTTATAGCTTAGTGGTAGAATGCATGCCTAGTACATGTGAGGCCCTGGGTTTGATCCTCAGTACCACATGAAGATAAATAAATAAAATAAAGCTATTTTACCTATCTAAACTCCCCCCAAAAAAAAACTTAAAGAAAAAGAAGAAGAAGAAGCTCATCTCTTGTCCCTCTACCTTGACAGAACTGTGAACTAAGATAAACCTCTTTTTTAAAAAATGTAACTTACCCAGTCTGTGGTATTGTGTTATTAGCAACAGAAAGTTTACCAAGACAGTTGACCTTCAATGCCATACAACTAGATTTTCATGAGAAGTATTCTAACTTTTAAATATATTTACAACTAACTTGATTTTTAAAAGCATGAGTCTGTCAAGAAACAACAAAACAAAACAAAAATCCTATTTGTCTATAGGTCTCGTTAGACCTTGCATAAAATGGTGTAGTGTTGCATATAACCTATACACATCATTTTGTGTATTTTAAATCATCTCTAGATTATTTATGATACTTAATGCTATGTAAGCATTGTTCTCCTATATTGTTCAGGTTGTTTCAACCTTTTATAAACTCTTCCTCTTTTATCCCTGTCTATGGATGCCCCCCAAATACCATTTAATCAAATCCTCTAGCAGCTTTGTGAAATAGTTGGTCCTGTCTCCATTTTCAATTTGAAGATACAGAGGTTCAGATATTACTTATACTTTGTCAACAGTCATACAACTCAAACGGAATAGATCTAGGGTTTGAAACAGTTTTTTTTTTCCTGATCCACATATCCCTGTTCTTTGTCCTATTATCTGAAGCAAGTGACAACCCCTTCTTCATTTTTGTTTTTGTTGTTGTTACTAGAGACTAAACCCAGGAATATTCAACCACTAAGCCATATCCCTAGCCCTTTTTAAAATTTGTATTTATTTTTATTTATTTATTTACTTATATTAGTTTTGAGACATGGAATCACTAAATTGTTGAGGCTGCAATCCTCCTTTCTCAGTCTCCTGAGTAGCTGGGATTACCAGTTTGCACCACCAAGCCTGGTCCCTTCTCCATTTTTTTTTTAAGAAACTGGAATGATAGGCTGAAAAATAAACTAGAATAGGGGACTAAAATAAAAATTCTATTTCAGAGAAATTCACCTATAAGAATTGGGAATTTGCGGCAAAAGACAGTGAAAAATCAATTCACAGGAAGAAGTAGGTAAAAAATAAATTAGTCATAAATCCTCAGTGGCAAGTTGGGTAAAAGAGTTAAGAAGAATCCTTAAGTATGGCAATGTGCCACGTAGTGACTATTTGGTCAATAAACGCATATGATTGTGGTCCTATAAGATTCCAACAGAGCTGAAAATTTTCTATTGCCCAGTCACGGTGCAGCTGTCTTTGTGTTATAACATGAGGCATGACTCACATGTTCATAGTGGTGCCGGTGTAGGCAAGTCTACTGTAGTGCCAGTCATAAAACTATAGCACATTCAATTATAGATAATACATGATGATTGATAAGGGAAATTAACAGGTATGCTACTGGTTTATGTATTTACTATGCTATATTTTTATTATTATTTTACAGTGTACTGTTACTTACCAAAAAAAAAAAAAAAGTTTACCATAAAACAGTGTGCCACATTACGCCTACGGAAGCCCCACACATCTCATGCTCACTCCACATTTTGATTGCAACATTTTCTCTTGTGCTTAGTTTAATCTCATGTTTTTGTTCTTCATGGCCCTAGGAACAATGGGCTATGCCGTATACCTTACACCACTGAGCCCAGGTGTGTGATAGACTGTACCCTCTAGGCTGTATGAATACACAGGTATATTTATCCAAACATATCCCCATCATTAAGTGACACTTGACTGTACTCAGGTTGATGTTGTGCTTAGTGACGGTGAAATGGTCTCATTCATGAGAACCAGGAACCGTAGCCTCTGGAACCAGGAAGAATATAAACCTCCCCAGAACCCTGCTACTCAGGACGTCCAAGGAGCTTGGAAGGACAGTGAGCTTCTCATTTTGTGAGATAGGAGTTTGGACTAAATATATTTATATCTCAAAGAGCAGGGAGACTCATTTTGTGTCCACATTGTATCTGGAAACATACACACACATATAATAAACAAATAAAATAAAAGGCTACATCTCTCTTGAATAAGCAAAACAATTGCTCCAGCATGTGTGTTCCCACTGTACTTGGTTAGAGCGTGCATTATATTGGAAGTAAACATCCCGGTTGAAAAGAGGGCATCCCCACCCCCATGTCTTTAACACACACCCCAACAACATGTACACAGATGCTTGTTGAAGATACTGCAGAATCCCACTACTTCCAAATTAATAGCTGTTTATATTGTGTCTGTTTCCATCCGTTCTGTTTACACTTTGCATCCTTTTGTAATTCTGAGTTTAATTTCCCAGAAGGTACTAATTTTATTGCTTCCAAAGTGGTCAATTACTTTTCTGCTCATGACATTTAATGTTTCGATTTTCCTTCAGACTCCTTTGCAAACAACTGTTTGGAATAGGCACTCAGTAACATAAATCCAAATTAATTTGCACAGTTTTGCTTGACTGGTTCCCCCCCCCCAAAGTTATGGTCCATGAAAAATTCTAACCAGGTGAGCCCTGGCAAAGCAGCAGTTTCTCCCACAGCATGTAGGGCAGGATCCACAAGCCATGAGCTAAGAGGAGGCAGGTGATCGTTTTGCCTTTTGGGGGTCTTTGTCTAATATTGACTTTAATTATGAAGGCCAAATGTTTGTTTTCTTATGAGCTCCATTTCTGCCCCTTGGTTATTGACACAGTTGGAATATGAAACATGTTTCCTTTTTTCATGGGGGTGGATGGGTAAGTTTATATTATAGTAATACATTCTGAGTGTCAGCACTTGTGAACTCGGATCCTATGTCTGTCTTGTGCAAGCTTCTAACTGAATTTCCTCCATGTCCTGATTAATTTATTTGGGTTTTTATTACACTACATAAGCTCTCTAAAAATATATCAAGGATATGTCACCTGTTCTGGTAAACATTTTAGAAATATATATTAATACCTTAGTTTAGTCATTTGACTTTGGGACCAGCACATGGAAGACGCTGACATGCTGTGAAGTGCTATGGAGACAATGAAACCCAAAAGCCCTGGCTCCCACCCCAATCCACTCCTACTCACTGGTCCATTGAGTTTTGCAAGAAAGAAACACTTTATTTACAAGGTGACTCTGTGTGCAGGGGAGAGAAAAGTTTCAAATTCACCTACCTAAAGATATGGATTGGAATATTAAGGGGTAGAGAAGCAGAGTGACTTAGGGAAGGTGATTGGAGGTGGAGTAATCAGTTGTCTACGTATGCATCATCAATCTTTAGGATGCATGTAAAGAAAATGGCAACATTAGCATGATCTGAAGGTATAGGTGTTGGTCTGTTGAGAGCCACAGCCGAAGGGGCCCCAGCAAACTTTCAGACTGCCAGCTGGTGATTGGCTCACAGCGGCCCCAGCAACATCTAGCTGATTGGCTCCTCTGCGGTGATGCTCATTGGGCTGTTTCCCTGCCCTTTCAGACCACGGAGCTGCTCATTGGGGGACTTTTTTGGTCTGTATGAGCTAAAAAAAAAAAAAAATATGGGAAAGGGCAATAATAAAATAGATATTGAAAAAAGCATTCTGGTTCTGTCGCAGATGTAAGAATAACCAAACTGGAGTTCTGGATTGGTCCTCTGATGTCAAGTCACCCATTGGACACCTGCCTGAACTCAAGTGAATAGTCAGTGGTTTCAACTAAAAGGACTTTCAGGTTCCTGAAAAGTAACATAGGTAACTATAATCATCATAATCCATAAATCATAGGTGTTATCCACAGGATAGCTAGTAGGAGACTAAAAATACATAATTCATCTGTGAAATCTTCAGAATCAATGATTTTTAAAATCCAAGGACTTTTGTTTGGGGAGGAGGCAATGATCACAGGCCACATCAGGCAATAACAATGATTAGGCCGTCGCAATGGAGCTTGCTATAGGCGAAAATAGGTGGTATTAGGACCCAGAAATTCCACAGCTAGGAATCTCTCCTGAGAACATCTGAAATGCAGGCATGATTTACAGTGAGATCACTTGTTCCCACCGTGAACATTACTATCAGCAGACCTGGTATGGTTCATGCCATGCATTTTTCAACAGTAGAAAAATGGTGGAAATGGTGGGAAAGTTATAATTAGCCAATTCATTATTATTATAGAGAGAACACAACGTAAGTGTTAGCAATTCTGTGCCAGGCAGAGTTCAAAGCACTTAATCTGAGGTAACATAATAATCCTCTCAATAACACTATGAGGCTTATTACTATTATCACTATTTTATAGATAAGAACACTGACATCAAAAAGCTGAATGGCTTGTTCAACATTACTTAACTGGCCGTAGTTTGACAGGCAGTGTGGCTCTAGTGCCTGCCTTATGTTACAACCGTTAAAAAATGTTTATATACTTTATAACGATAGGGAGAAAGGCTTATGATAATTATGTAGAGTTGGATACATGCTGCTTATCTTAGCCTGTCCTCCTAGAAAGCATAGCCTAAGATAAGGGCCTGCTAGCATGCAGTTTATTGGGTGAAGTTATTCTGGGAAAGAGAAGAGGTGGATGGAAAGTAAGACAGGACAGGCAGGGAATTGCAAGGATGCATTATCCTGTTTTCCATCACTGAGTGACAGGGACTCAATCCCACTGGCACCTCTGAGGAGCTGTATAGAATGTGCCTCAGAATTATCCACTCAAAAGATGGAAGAGGAGAGAGGATATATCCACAGGCTCTATTCCCCATGGGTAAAAGGTTTCCCATGGTGGTACCTCCTTCTAGGTCCACTCAAGCATGAGCTTGAGTTTTCAGTGAACATCCATAGACCTCCCATTTGGAGGTGTCTGAGAAGATCTGGGGAAGGAAGTAAGAAGCCTATGTTGAGAGCTTCTACCCATGGGAAGCCAATGCCTCGTGATGGCTGAAGAGAAAGGTATAGCCAGGCAAAACCCATTTTGGCCACTACAAAGCGTGGCAATCACTGAACCAATGAGTTTTGCAAGACAGAAAGAGTTTATTTACATGGTGGCCCAGTGTGGAGGGGGGACAAAAGTTTCAAATTGACCTACCTTAAGATATGGTTTGGAATATTATAGGGTAGAGAAGCAGAGTGACTTAAGAAAGGTGATTGGAGGTGGAGTGATCAGTGGTCTACAAATACATAATCAATCTTTAGGATGCAAGTATAGAAAACAGCAACATTAGCACGCCTGAGGGTATAGGTATTGGTCCTCTGATGTCAGCAAGTCACCCATTGGACACCTGCATGAGCCCAAGTGAAGAGTCACTGACTTCAATTAAAAGGGCTTTCAGTTCCTGAAAAGTAATGTAGGCAACCATAATTACTGTAACCCATAAATCATAGGTATTATCCACAGGATAGCTAATAGGAGACTAAAAATTCAGCTGCGTGATCTTCAGAATCACTGATTTTTAAAACTTACTAAAAGAAAGTAACTAAGGGAATTTTTACTTTCAGAGAAGTAAATATTGAAAACTATTGGCTATTATAAATGAGACATGGCCAGCTATGTTGGTTGGTTGGTAATTATCAAACTTAGGATCCTGTCCTGTAATGGAGTCTTGGAGACTGAGGTCTTACTCCTTTGATGGTAACATTCTTGAGAATGGCTCCCAGATCCTTGAGAGATTTTTGCAGCTTATGAGCTGCAAAAGATACATGTTTACAATTGTAAGTCCTTCTTTCCATAAATGGCCAGGAGATGATTGAGACCCATTCATCAAAGGCTCAGTTTTAAAGGAAGGTCAAGAGGACAGGAGGCAGTGGACAAGAGACGTCTGAGGTAGTTCATCTCTTCCATCAGTCATCACTATTTCTGCTCCATCTCAACAATCCTCACAAGACTTAGTGCAGGTGGGTAGTGGGGTTGGTGGATGGGACTCCAGCCCCACCACTGCAAGCAGTCCCTGGGTCTAAAAGACAGTTGACACCTCCATTGCCCATCCTGGATTTCCCTCCTACTCAGCTTGTGTCTGACAGACTCGGGGTGCTTGCATATGGGAAGGAGCCTGACCCTAATTACCTAAAGACCTGGACCCATCTCAGAGGTGAAGCAGTGTCTCCTGGGGGATGCTGTGGGATTTACCACTTGGGAAGATAAGCTGATATAGGGATGACCTTCCCTTCCATGGTGGGCACTCAGCTAGAGACTTCTAGACCTCTGGGCTGTGGATTATGTAATAGAGATCCTTTGCTTATTCTTTGGGGACCACACAGAAGCACAGCAGATGCTCCATGATCTTCCCACATTTTTTAATGTTACTGTGCATCTCAGCAAGATGCTGGTTCTGCCTCCCTGAGCCCTCATGATTTTACCCTTATCATTTTACAGTTATAATGAGCATAGAATCTCCAAGAGAGGTGCCTGTAGATTCCTACTTGTGTCAATGAGGACCAGTAAGAGTAAAATGTCATTCAAAGGTACTCTTAAAAATAGTTAAAATGGCACATTTTATGTTATGTACATTTTACCACAACAAAAATAGTTAAAAGAATATAAAGGGTAGCCAATATATTGTTTTTGTTTTTATGCAAATTCAATTTAAATTTAATTCCTTTTTTTGCTTAACATTTACATACTGTCTTTTTTTACACACACACACACACACACACACACAAATAAATACTACTATTGTGTTTACTTCTAAGTATTGTTAATATGAGAAGGTTTTACTTTCTCCCTTACATTTTACATAAAATTCCAAACTCTCCCTTAGTGGCCTTTCCAAACTCTCCCTAGTGTTTCTGCCATGAGAGAATAATAATCACCTTTTATAATTTTGAAATCATTCAAAGGAAAACATTATTAGGCCTTTCAAAGTGGCTTTTTACCTTTATAACCTAAAACACATTACAGTGTTTTAGGTTATAAAGGTAAACTAACTCTTCCTTACAATGCAGATTTCAGGTGAAACATTCTGGGAATGGGTCAAAGGTAAGGAAGGAAAACAGATTTGTGTGCCCCAATTATAGGGGTTCAGATTGCACCCTAGCCAGGATCGGCCCTCTCTTGCTTTCTAACCCATGCAGCCCTGGAGAGGGATCATCTCGTGGCCCTGATAGTGAACGCTGGTCCACACACAGAGGGGCTTGCAGAGAGGAGGATCAGAGGCCATTGAAGGCTTGCCCTGCCTGTGCCTCTCTTCAGCCTGTATCACCAGCTTCCAGCTTCTGCACTGAGGCTTTTGTTTCACAGCTGAGAAGCGAAACTCCATCAGAACAACTTCCTCAGTTGAACAACCTAGAAGCACTGGGGAATTACCGCTGCAGGGGGCCATCTGTGACCTGTAAGAAATTGTCAACAAAGACTTCCCTTCAGACAGACAGCCTGGAAGCACAGCAGTTTCACCCAGCCTCTCTAAAGGTACCCGGCCAGACCAGGTATCAGCTCATTACCAAGTGATGGCAGCTCAGAATCCACGGTTTCATTGACTTTCCTTCTCCCCTTCCTTACTCATCTCCCTCTGCTCATGTTTCTCTGGAGTTTTATTTTCCAGCAAAGTGGTCTGAACTTTCTAGGCAAACTTGGTTAAAACTTGACCCAGACATCCTTTAGCCCTGTGTGTTACTCTAAGCAAATCACTTAAACCTCTGAGTTACATTTTATGTAAAATGAGGCTAACAGAGCTTAAAGCTTGAACGCAATGGTTGTACCAAGTAATGGCTGAGTGTTTGTTTAGTATAAAAAAGGCCCAGCATATTTCCTGACATAAATAATACTCAACAAAAATTAACCTTTTCATTTTGCCCTTGGCTATCCCACTGTGTTGACTCTGCTTGTGTGGCTGGTAACCTGTAACAGAAGAGGAAATTTAGTAAAGTGAATGAAAGTGAAAATTGTCAGTAGAGAAGAGAGTAGGGTGTTGGTGAGTTCATGTGGCTCAGCTTCCTATGACCTAGGGAAGCAAGCACCTGATCACAAGAATCCAGGCGCTATTAGGCGCTGTTTGGATTTTCTGGGAAGGGAGCTGTGCTTTTCTTTATAGAGCCAAGACAAGAGCAGAATTTCTTTTCCCATCAACATTGTTTCCCACATATATTTAAATCATCTCCCCGGCCTTCCCAATTTCACATACCCTTAACCAACCTAAGAAGGGAAGCCACCCAACGTTACATGTGATTTTTCTAGAGCCAGATTTGTTTGTATTACATTTTTGTGAGGTTTTGTGTTATACAGGGGAGACTATGGGTTTTGTAGACAGACAGGCCCTGAAGAGCCCCTTAGTCTATCAATGAGAAGGAGAGATTTCAGTAGCTAGAATAAAAAAGCTGTTGAAAGAATTGTGACCTAATGGAAGTTTCTATTTAACATGATGCCAGTCCTTAGAATATACTGAACAAATTATCAGAGATGTCTTACATTCCTCTTTTCATCTATTAAACGGTCAGCCTTACTATTACCAACCAGATTTTCACTTAATTCTATTGGTCACCATTTTCTCCTGTGCAGGTTGCAAGTGTACAGATGGCTTTTGTTGGTCCTTTCAGATCTGCTCGTAAGCATTCCCACTGTGCTTTCTGCCAAAGAGGCTACCTTTATGGACCACTTCAGTGGGCTCTCCTGCCCCTTGGCATCTGGTTGAGTCTGGACGCTGAGGGACCAGTCAGGAGAAAAAGAAGAAAGAAAAGTGATGTTCCAGATACTCACTCCCCTAACTTCTTCCTTGTGAAAGGGCCTCAGGCTGGCTGTGTTCCTCTTTTCCACACAGTCTTTCCTTCAAGCTTCCAGGAACCACTCCCTCTTTCTCATTATGTAACCTAGAAGGATCCAACTGAAGATCCAACTAAGGATCCAACCAAGCCAAGCCCCAACATGCACTATATAAACTTGTGGTTCCTAAAATGGTCATTTGTAAATCTGTCTGCATAAAGGCACACTAAGCCGTGTGTTATGACTGACACATAGGCTCTATATGTCATAGAATGTTATTTTTCTTGTTCTAAAGTTGCTTACACCAAGGGTGTGAGGATTCTATTATTTCTATTCAACTGATGAGGCAACTACTCGGATAATAGGTTAGGTAACTTCCATGAGAATGCCTAGTAAGTCAGAAGTGGTGATGGGACCAGATCTGCCACTTCAGGTGTGAGAACTCTTCTGCATTCACTCTTTACCAGCAGTAGTGACAACAGCATAGGTTTATCTGTACATTTATCACACTAATATAAAGACCTCTAGACAGGGTTACCCAACAGGTATTAGAACTGCAGCGATCTTGCAGTTAACCCAAGAGTCAGCACCCTGGAATGTTGCTAAGTAAAGCAGGAAGAAGTAGGCTATAGACAATAGGCAGAACCCAGTGCCAAGAAGTTCAAGGAAGGCTGGCACTGGGAGCAAGGAGAATGTTTTGATTCCAGACCAGAGTCTTTTTTGCTATTAACCTGATCTATTTTCTTGCTTCTTTTACCAATATCTCCCTTTTAATCAACCTTTATATCCACAATATGTAAAGAAAACTGCAGAGTTTGTTGTAATTGTCCCAGACACCCCTTGTTTTTTCCCCTACTGTATTTACGATTCCATCTGATATTTATACTCTTGAATAACATGCAGAAGAGCATTTTGTGTGGATTACTCTGAGAATTTTGGTCTCCCAAACCCTATGAATCTTATGAGTTTATAGATATACCCCTCTCTCAGTTATCAAAAATTAGCACCCTTATTTCTGACAAAGAAAACATGCTGTTAGACAATGCAGAGGTTTTGTAAACCAGCAGTTCCTCTCTTTTCCTCTTCATAACTAAGCCTATGGCTAGATTTAGTTCTAGTGCACTCCATCTGGAAACACGGAAAAAAAAATTATATCCCTCATCAGTAGGTACTGGCCAGGGCACATGAGGAAACTGGCTTCAGTCACAATCAGAAGATTAAATAAGGAATTATTCACTGATTTGGGAATAATCTCCAAAGATGAAGGATTTACACCTTACCAAGAATCTCAGGAAGTAGTATGAACCTGCTACCATAATAGCTTATAGAAGCATGGAAGAAGTTTTAACTCATGCTCAGCAAAGCTGAAACACAGAGATTACTGTCTATAGACTAATATATGAAAAAGCTTAGGGAAATGAAATCTCTGAATGGCATTGAATGTATATGATGGGGAAACCTTAGAGAAAATTACGTTCCACAGGAAGACACTGAGGGCACATCACTTACCAAAGTGGTAGAAAATGTGCTGGTGAGACCAGCAGTGGCTCTCCTATGTCAGCCACATGAAAAGGAAAACAGCATACATTCATATTCCCGGGACTATCCTAACTTTTCTGCCTTATCTATAGTGTAGTTTGAAGCAATCTAGCCTAGCTGAACATTCTGCAGACCATCAGGATAACCTATTGCATCAGTGAACTCCTGTTGATTGAGTCAGATGAGCAAGTTTGCCAGCACCCTGCACTGGTGGCCTTGATAAGATATATAGTCTTTAGAACATTCAGAGGCTTTCAAAGCAAAAAAAATTAAAAAATAAAGAACTAATGATCAAAGGTGTTCTGGAATTTTCCCTTGAATATAAAAAAGATATTGTTGCCACTAACATCTCCTACTACAAAGGAGTGAAGTAAGATATGTGATGGTCTTCTTTGGATTCTAGATGAAGAGTCTCCCATATACTGGGGAACTACTCTGGCTTACATACCAGATGATGTGAAATTCTGACAGTTTTTGTCAGGCCCAGGAAAGAAAAGGAAATTTGATGCTTGCCTAGGCTCCCATGCATCATCCATATTACTTGGTTCCTGTGCCTGGCAGGCCCTATGATATGACTATTAGTAAAAGCTGCATGTGGAATTTGTGGCAAATGCCAGGGGGTCAATTACAGCACAAGCCCCTGGGATTTTTAAGTAGTGCCCCTTCATCTTCAGTGGACAATTGTATACCTTTTTATTTGCTTTACTAATTTAGAATTTTTATTTTTAAAAGAGTTCATAAAGTATTAAATTTAATAGTTTCTTTTTTCTAGAATTTATTGGGAGTAGATATTATACTCCTTGGTCTATAGTTTACAAAACTCAGTCTTTCTTTTTCAAAAGTTGAGGTATATTCTCAACTTATACTCCTATTATTATCCATTTGTATGATTAGTAAAAGTATTTCTATATCAAGCTTAATTTTAATTACCTTAAGATGTGCCCTTCTGAGCCAATAAAATAGAAATGAATTAGCTTTTGTTTATACTTTAGTTCATCTTATTGCTTTTCCACCTGATTTTATATTTAACACTTTTAAATATTTTGAAAATTGTTCTCTTTGCTAGAAAAGGTAGAAACAGTGGAGATACAGGATATTTCTTCTTTTCTTGCCCTATCATCATTTAAAGTCATTCAAACCTCCTCCACCAAAGTGCAAATTTGGTGTGATATTCCTTATTCATCATCTTTGACTGATCAGAGTCACTTTTAGTTAGCAATTTCTAGACAAGTTTATTCAGAGATTTTGCTTCTTTGACATTGTTTTGAAAAATAATACTTCTTGTGTTCCTGGGCCTTACTAAAATTGAAATGTTAATACCAAGTGACTCTGTGCCTACAGCTGCCTATGATGAATTAAGTCCCATCAGACCCACCAGGTCATAAGCTTAGGTAGGCTGATAACACTCCATCAAAAAATGGAAAAGTTACTATAAAAATCAAACATTGGCAGAACCAGAAGCTCCAAGCAAGTTAATAAGAAGAGAGCTCAGACCCGCCACTAATATGCCAGTGTCTCCCTCAGCTCATGCTTGTGACCTTGGCTATGGCCATGTCAGGTTGGAGACCTCCCAGGAGAGAGGCTGAGTCAGTGGTTAAATGTGCGATTCAAGAGCTCGGGCAGGGGGAGTGTGTCAGATACTCAGGTCTGGTTTTTTGAGTAAAGTGCCTCACAATTAACATTCCTCAGTTGACTCCTGTCTGTTATAACTCTTAGGGTCACTGAATGCCAAGATGGAAAATCGACTTCCCTAAGTGCCCTGAGCTTCGTCCTTCAACTGTGATGCAGTGGCTCTTGACGACAAGGTGACCTGCAACCACTGACCCTTGGCAAATGGCCTTGATTTCACCTCCTTGGTTACCCACATAGTATTTGCAATCCATCCAACTCTTTCCTGGCCCTGACCTCAGCTTGTCCTCTGTACCCTGAAGTTGATACACTACTTGGTTTTCATCATGCAGTGACTGGGTCACAGCCCCTTTCAAAGACTGAAAAAAAGCTGAGCATGTCAACAGCTCCAACAAGTGAACAGTAACCAAATAATATATCTTGAAGCTTTGTTTAAAGAGTCATATACAGACATTTATCTTATCCTCGTGTTTGTGTACATAAAAATAAGTCGAAACAGAACATCTTAAGTACTGTGCTGTATGTAAGTGGTAAAAATTGATAAACATCAACTTTTCACCAACATTGAAACAAAACAGTCTCCAGAGCTATCTATAGGGCAAAGGGCTGACTCCAGAGGTGGGGGTCCCTGCAACTGGACTTAGTGATACAGAGAGGACAGACAACTGACAGGAGCATGCAGGGATGCTGTGCATTAGATTTCATCAGGAGTAGACGTGGTAGAAAGGAAACAAATGAAAGTCTGGTAAATGAAGACCATGATTAGAAAAGACTCATCGGGCACAAGAACCATAGTGACTGGCCTGGGAGGGGGGGCCTCATGCTGGCACGTGATCCCATCCGGAACATCATGAGCCCTAATAAGGAGAGGAGGTGGTGGTCTCCTTCACCTGGTTTATCATCTCACTCCAGGACCACTTACCTGATCCCACCTTGCATTCCACTTCATTCACCCCAAGTACGAGTGTCAACTCCATTCCAGACCCTGTTGTGGATATCAGGGATAAAGGAGTAGAAATGATAAAAAGTGGCTTCCTTCAAATTTTGAGAAGTCACAAGTAAACATGTATAAGCAAAAAGCTTAATAAGTGCCACTGAAGAGATAAACAAGGACTGAGACTAGATTGTAAGGCGGAACTGAGACCTGCCTTAGGAGTAAAGAAGGTGCTTCATTTCTGCTCACCTCTTAACACCTTGATTTAATTCCTGTTGCAGCAGCCAGTGCAGGCTCTGGGATTCCCTGTGATGGGCATCTCAGCTGTGGTCCCCTCACCCTGTGAATCCGATCCAGGTCTGATCATTCAGTCCAATGCTCTGTTGACTAATAAGTCGAGCTGCCTGATCCAACCCAGGATTGAATACAGGCATTTCCAACCTCCACTCGGCAACAGCTCGAACCCACCATCAGAAAGAACTGCCCTTTGAATCAACTTTCAAATTGGTTGTGAATTTCAGTCCCCCATCCTCTGAGAATGAAGGGGAAATGGAGGAATAGTGTCTTTTATTCCTCTGAAGTTACAAATGTCTAACTCTTGCTTTAAAAATGTATCTCTACTATGCCAGCCTCTGTGATCCTGAACACTGCAGAGCAGAGAGCTGAAGGCCGGCAGTGACTGGAGCCCTGCAAATCCACTCATCCTCTCTCTTGCCACAGGTGCTGTTGCTCTGGATGTGTCTACCTCAAATTCAATATGCCCCCAGCTGAATCCTTCTTTTCCCCAACTGTTTACCTTTTCTTCCTTAATTGGCTCCTTTTCCTATATTTTTGCTTTCTCTATGGAAATAGCTACTCTTTTCCCTAAGCCAAACATCTTAAT
This sequence comes from Callospermophilus lateralis, assembly GCF_048772815.1. Taxonomy (NCBI): domain Eukaryota; kingdom Metazoa; phylum Chordata; class Mammalia; order Rodentia; family Sciuridae; genus Callospermophilus; species Callospermophilus lateralis. The sequence continues at coordinate 100,848,616 of NC_135311.1, forward strand.
CTAGATTTTTAATACTAGATTTTTCTTCTCCCTTATCCCCAGCTACACTCAAGTTTTACCATCTCCACTTTTCCCTTATTGTTCCTGCAGGACCTTCATCAAGCTGTCCTACTCTCATGCCTAAACTACTCAAGAAGCTCCAAAACAGTCTCCTGTCTATACCACTGGTCTGGGTTCAATCCTAACAAGCAGCATGGACAACTTGGAAGAAGGTCAGAGAAACTCCTGAGCAAGGCAATCGAGTCTCCACCCTCCTGCCTAACCTCCCTAGCCGCATATTTCATCAAGAGCCTCCACTCATCCTGCTTTCTACATGTGGCCATTATCATACCCTCTGCCCATGTGTGTTCTTGCTGCCTGGGATGCCCTGGGTCACCTCTACCTGGACTTTGCCTACCTCGGGTCTCCTTTCAAAGATTATATCTTCTGAGACCTCTCCTAAGTCCCCTTAATGAAAACAGATGTTCCCCCATACCTCCCTGATCTATTTTATCACTTAGCATTCTAATAAATGGTTTACATATTTTAAAAGAGGTTACAATATTCATCTCTGTATTTCTGTTGGCATTATTTGATATCCAACTGACATAGGATTTAGTAATGTAACAGGAACTTGAAAAACAGAATCCATGAATCTAACACAAGCACTCTTGCCTTGGCTTATATTCATTGACTTAAACCCCTGAAGTTGTATGTAAAAAAAAAAAAAAAAGGTTTGTAGGTATTATTTGGAATGTTGAGACTCTTCTTACTTCCATATTTATTGAAATGCCAATATGATATCTATCTCTCATGCACTTTGTAATCTCCTACTTTCAGATAAAAGATATCAAAAGAAATTCAGTGAACAGGTTCCAGAACTCTTTAACTCTACAGCAGATTAAAGGCATAAGAAGATATAGGAATGAAGAGAAAATAAGGGATTTGTGAAGAGAGAATCACCGACTGAGATATTCTATCTGCACCCATGAGGGAAGTCAGGGTGGATAGGGGAATGCTAATTTCTTTGCATTTAAGATCCAGGAAGCTCCCATGGGACCATTGGAAAGAGTTTAATAATCCTTTAAGTTTGGGAGGAAAATCTAGTGTACTTGAGAAAGCTCCATTTATCTGTGGCAGCAGGAAAGAAGGACTTCTCTAAGATCAGCCTGTACCCCATACTTTGGAGGAACAGAGATATCGGAGTGTTCCCTGGGGCTAGAATTGGGAGGGAAATAGCTGCTTGGAGTTGTTCTGAAATATACTGAAGAGGTTTTTTTTTTTTTTTTTGCCAGAGATCTAGAAGACTTCAGAGCCAGAATTTGAAACCCAGAACTGAGGAAGAAGCTCAGCAGCAGCCAGTCAAAGAAAATATGTCTGGTGCCCATCACTAGAATTATACTCTCTGCTGGTGCCCAGTAAGAGGCTCCCAAGCCCTGTGGAGAGACCCATGAGAAAAGTGCCACTGGAGAAACAAACAAGGTCTGAGACTAGGGTCTGGCTTTCTCGTAGGCAAAGCACACAAGGATCACGGCACACACCTGACCCAATCAGAGCATGTGCATGGGGTCAGCTCCAGCAAGAATTCTTCTAGCACCTCACTCCCTTCCCTCCCATTTTGAACCTTCTGCACAAGCAGCCCAAAACTGCGGAAGAGGGAAAACTCACTCTAAATAAAATTGGATTTTCTGAATTCTGAATTAAACCTGTGTTTTAACCTAATGTGGCCCTCGGTATAATGGTATGAAAAGGCCAAAAAGCTGTTGGAGTTTGTATCTAGGAGGAAAATGCTCCCACTGACTGCGTCATAGATAGTGAGAAATAAAAACAAAGTTTGAATGTGGCTAAGGTATGAATTGTACTTATTTGCTGAGGATCTGTTGCTTTTATTAGATTTCCAGAGAGATCTTTGACAAAAAAGAAAGGTGAAGAAACAAACTTTTTTCACTTTATAGAGCAGGGAAATGAGCTAAAACATGCTTATGTGCACAGAGGGCCTGAATAATGTCTCCTGATCCCAGCCCAGGGCTCTGAGACCAAAACCTTAGGGTTTTAAACGTCAAGTGTAAATACACAACTCTGCATCTAAGATCAGATTTTATGTACTTTCACATTTCTCTCTTAATGAGCAATCCCAGGGCTGCAGACCAATTTGAAGCATAAGGGAAAAGAAAAAAAATAAATAAAAAACATGGGGAGGGTCTGGCTTTCTCTTAGGCAAAGCACACAAGGATCATGTGTCTCTATAATGAGACTCCAGTAGTTTCTAAGCCATGGCCCCACTCGCTGCCAACCACATCTGTCTGCACATTTGATGGACTGCAGACTTCATTTGTCCAGGAGGCCCTGATTACCCTTGACAGGGCCAGAAACCCAGAGGCCCTCCGGCTCAGGGAGGCAGGGGTGTCCTGAAGGGTTGGCCCTCCTAGGGGAACTGTGTCCTGTGCTTCAGTGGCCTTGTTCATGGCTGGGGTAGAAGCAGTCTGTGGAGGCGCTTCCCTTTGTAAGGAGACAGAGGGAAGTTTGAAGTCTCTGGTAACATCCTGCTCTTGGTGGTAGAAGGAGGGGAGGATTATGTTGAAGCAGGCTAGGGCAGAAACCTGGCTTCTACTCATTAGTTGGAAGAGAAGAGGTAATCGATGCCAGAAGGTATCATGACCATTTATTTAAAATAGAAGAAAATTTGGCAGGATAGTTGCTCTTATCTTCTCCTCTTGCTCATTTGGATCACAACCTCTAATCACCACACAAACTTCTCGCTTTCCTCTTTGTTTGGTTTGGAGTTACTTGTTTGTATCCCCTCACGTCCCATAAACTTCTTAAGACTAGAGATAGTCGACTTGTGTACAAATACAAACACAATCATCATTGCATTCAGTTTACGGTAAGTGCCTGGTAAATATTTGCCGAATATCTTGATCTTTCCTGTGGAAGACTGGAGCAATGTATAAAAAAATACATTATATATCAGGCCTGCTAGATTCCAGGCCTGATATATAATCCCTAACTTCTGGATGCTGTAACCTGCGGAGAGTTCAGACAAAGAGGTGAGTGTAGAATGCCATGAGTCTCTGGAAGCAAGAGCAAGATGCATACATGGTGGGTCAGGGTGCTTTCACAAGAAAAGGAATAGTTAAAGGAAACCGGGACAATTGCAGGGAAAAAAAAAAAAAAGTTTTCTAGAAGAGAAGAACATGGTGATCTTCCATCCCAGGAGAGAGGCAGATACTCAGCAAGACTAAGCAGAGAGTGTGAGAGTGTGCCAGGGAGGAAAGGCTCGGGATGTTTAGAGGGTATGCTGGAGGAAGTGGGGCTTTGATTCACTTTATCCTATTTTTTGGTACCGGGGATTGAACTCAGGGGCACTCGACCACTGAGCCACATCTCCAGCCCTATTTTGTATTTTATTTAAAGACAGGGTCTCACTGAGTTGCTTAGTGCCTTTTGGTTGCTGAGACTGGCTTTGAACTCTCTCGATCCTCCTGTCTCAGTCTCCCAAAGTTTATTCTTAACATGTGCTCTTCTGCCTTCCCCTTGGTCATGGGTATTGAAAGCCTGGGAACCACATTTTCCAAACTCCTTTGTTACCAGAGTTCTGCATCAATAAGATGCATTCATGTGAGAGTCGGAACGTAGAAATAAGGCAAAGGTCATATTTTCAACTAGTCATAATGGGTGTGAGGAGTTCAGCAAATGTGAATTTAGCAGGAGACTTTGAGTCCCCAGGCCATGAGGTAACAATTCCTCCTGGAGGCTCTGGAGATATTTTGAAGCCAGTCAAACTGAACTTAGGAGGAAGACAAAGTGAGAAGGCAACCACTACCACAGAAATGAGGAAGAAAGGGCTTTGAATTAATATAGTGGCTAGAGGAATGAAGTAGAGGGCAGATTCAAAGTTCAAATAAGATACTGGACATGGAAATGTTTAGAGAAATCAAGAAGTACTATGTATAGAATAATAAAATTAATATTGCATTAATGAGAGCAGTATTTGATAAGATTATGTCTACCCAACTGGGGAGCTAGCTTAGAATTATTCCCTTCGAATCCTAGCCAGGGACATTTGGGGAACTCCTTCAGGGTACCATCCACTGTACCCTGTTAGTGTATCAAACACAGTTGAATGACCTTACGAAAGCCTCACCCTAACCTGCACAACAGGCACTGGAAGCTGCCTTATAAGAGAAGTATAATAACTTGCCCGGGATAACCCATTAGAAGATCAAACCAGGGTCTCCTGACTCCAAAACCGAGTAAGTCTTGCTATTCTTCTACGTTTCCTCCAAGTATAAAGTGTCACAGGAATGTTCTAAGTGAGATAAATGCAGGTATTCCAAGTAGACCAGCGGGTGTGTTGGAAGGTGTAAAAAGTGGAGAGGCTCATTGGGGTGTCTCATTGTGCCTACCAAATGACCATACTGTCCTTGTAGCAAAAATATCTACCTCTGTCCCACAGCAACTTTGCCATATTTCTTACTGTGGACTATTTATGTATATAAATAGCTCTTACAAATCAATAATATCAAAGTCAATAGTAAAATAGAAAAATATAGAAGGATTATGTACAATAGTTCCCATTGGCCAAGCTTGACCAAAGCCAGAGGACAAAGGAGACCGTGGTCCATATCAATCAATGTCTTGGGACATAAAGCAGGGAAGAGCTAGATGGAGAGTAGATTTGGAGGAGTAAGTGGATGATACACAGCACATCTCCTTAATCCTGCAGATTACTCTGAAAAGAGTCCCTTCATCAAACTTGCCTCAATGACCACTTTGCATGCTGGGACAGGGAAAATACACACACCTATAAACATTTATCATAAAATGAGAATGTTTTGAACCTGCTTTCATGTAACTTTTTAATTTTAAAAGTTAAATTTTATGTAAAATATACATAAAATTTGCTTAATCATTTTAACTGTATGTTTAATGACATTAAGTACACGCACATCATTGTATTCCCATCATAAACATTTATCCACAGATCTCTCATTTTGCTCATTTACATTCCCACCAACATGCAGAGGTACAACTTTTTTACATCATCACCAAAATTTGTCTTCTGTATTGTTTTTCATAGTAGTCATTCTAATGGATATGGAATGTAATCTAGTTGTGATTTTGATTTGCACTTCCTTCATTATTAGTGACATGAGCATATTTTTGAGGGCTTTTTCGCCATTTGTATAGCTTCTTTGAAGAAATAATTTGCAAATACATTTTCCCATGAATTGCCTTTTAATCTTATTGATTCAGTTTTTTGATGCTCAGAAGTTTTAAATTTTGATGTAGTCCAATTTAACTTTTTCTGATTTTCTGGTGGTTTTAGTGTCATATCCCAGAAATCCAACAGCATAAAGTTTCTGTCCTCTTTTCTTCTAAGTGTTTTATGATTATAGGTCTTTGGCTTATTTGATGTTGATTTTTGTGTATGGCACAAGATAAGTGTTCAAATCCACCCTTTTTGCATATGTATATGCAGTCTTTCTAACATCATTTTTTAAAAAAGACTGCTTCTTCTCAGCTAAATAGGCATGGCACCCTTAACTATTGTACATTCAACCTTATGTGAGGGTTTTCTACTCTATTCCATTTGTCTATATGTCTTATTTTTATACCAGAACCACATTGTCTTGATTAAAGTAGCTATGTTTGAAATCAGAACCTTGCTCCTCTTTTTTGTCATTTCTCATTGATGTTTTTTCTTTTGTTTTTCTATTCTTATGTCATTTATTTCTGTTCTGAACTTTATTTTTTTTCCTTCAACCAAAGTCAGCCTTAGTTTATTGTTATTGTTTTTTTTCCTAGTTCCTTGAGGTGTAAAGTTGAGTCATTGTCACAGTTTGTCCACTGTTGCTAAATCATAATACCTTAAACCAGTAATTTATAAAAGAAAGAAGTTTATTTTGGTTTATGATTCTGGAATCTGGAAGGTTCAAGAGCATGGTGCTGGCATCTTCTCAGTTTCTGATAAGGTCCTCAATGTACTTCAAGTAATTGTGGAAAACTGGGAGCAAGTGGGCACATGAAGAAAAGATAAAACCTAAAAGGTGGACTTGTTTTACAAAGACCCACTCTTGTGAGAGTGAGCCCACCTCTGAGAAAGTCATTAATCTCTCTTAACAACCTAATCACCTCTTGAAGACCCTCCTCCCAATGCTGTCACACTAGCAATCAAATTTCAAAATGAGATTTGGAGATGACATATCATAGTCAAGCAATAACTGTTGGGTTTTTGTTGTTGATGGGGGAGTGTTTTTTGTTTTATTTTTAAAGACATATTTGTTCTTTATGCACAGATTTACTGCTATCATTTCTCTTAGTACGATTTTTTACCACATCCCATAAAATGTTTTTTGTCATTTTGCTATTATTCTGTATGTCTTGATATGCAATGTATCATATTTGTGGAAATTTACATTTGTCCAATTTATTATATTTTCCTCAGAAGTCTCCCATTGTTTCCAACTCTTCCTTCTGCTATTGATTTCTAGTTCTTTCCTCCTCCTTGGTTATTAGAAAAGATACTCTGTATTATTTCAACCTTTTAAATTTATTGAATACTTGTTTGGTGGCCTAACTTGTAGTCTAACTATATGCTCTTGAAAAAGGTTTTACTTTGCTGCTGTTGGGTGGTGGTATGTTCTGCATATTGATTATATGCCCAGTTGGTCTATAATATTGCTGAAGTCCTCTGTTTCTTTGCTTATCTTCTGTTTGGTTATTCTCTTCATTTTAAAAAGTAGACTGTTGAAGTCTCCTACACTAATTGTAGAGCTATCTATTTCTCCCTTCACTTTTGTCAATGTTTGCATTATATATTTAGGAACTCTGAAGTTTGCTGCATATATGTTTATAATTGTTGTATCTTCTGTGCAAGTAGACTTTTGTTTTAATATATTTTTTTAGTTGTAGTTGGATAAAATACCTTTATTTTATTTATTTATCTTTTTTTTAAGAGAGAGAGAGAGAGAGAGAGAGAATTTTTTAATATTTATTTATTTTAGTTCTCGGCAGACACAACATCTTTCTTTGTATGTGGTGCTGAGGATCGAACCCGGCCGCACGCATGCCAGGCGAGCACGCTACCGCTTGAGCCACATCCCCAGCCCCTATTTATTTATCTTTATGTGGTGCGGAGGATCGAACCTAGGGCCTCACACATGCTAGGCGAGCGTTCTACCACTGAGCCACAACCCCAGCCCTGCAACTAGATTTTTATACTATGATATAAATGTTCTTTATCTCTTTAAACTGTTTTTGACTAAAAAGTCTATTTTGCCTGATATCAGTATAGTCAATTCTGCTTTCTTTTCATTACTATTTACCTTGAGTATCTTTTTCCACCTTTTCACTTTCAGCCTAGGTTTATATATTCTAAAATGAGTTTCTTTTAGACAGCATATACTTGGATCCTTTTTGTCTCTTTTTAAGAAAAATCCAGTCTGCTAGTGTATAACTTTTTATTGAAAAATTTCATCCATTTTCAAATAAAGTAGGTACTAATAAGGAAAGATTTACTATTGTAATTTTTTGCTGTTATTGTGTATGTCTTATAGCTTCCCCCAATTTCTTTCCTTATTGCCTTCCCCTGTGTATAGTTAATGTTTTCGTAGTGTTGTGTGTTTTCATGCCCTTCCCATTTCTTTATATACTGTAGATGTTTTCAGTGTGGTTACATAAGAATTATATATAACATCTTAAAATTATACCAATATATTTTCATCTGAAACCAGCTTAACTTCAAGCACATAGAAAACCTCTACTTCTTTACGGTTCTACTCACCCCACCTCAATTTATGTTATCAATGTCAGTAGTTATCCGACATTTCCATTACTGTAAGATAAAGGATCATATTTTTTCTCTTAAATTCTGTGGGGAAAAAAGTAAAACTAAAGTTATGAACAAAAATTTCAGTAGTTCAGACTTTTCTATTTGTCTGTGTATTTGCCGTTAGGAAGAACTTAGTTTTTCACATGACTTCAAAATACCATCTGGTGTCTTTCCAACAGAAAGGATTCCTTTTAGGCTTTCTGGTAGGGAAGATTCATAGTAATGAACTCCTTCAGATGCTTGATGATGTCCCATGAGGACTTTAAGCTTTCTTTATTTTTCTTCAATCTTTTTTCTTTTTGCTCTTTAGACATCAGAATCTCAAATGACATGTCATCAAGTTTGCTAATTCTTTCTTCAGCCTGTCTGCTATTGTATGTCTTTAGTAGAATTTTCAATTTAGGTACTATTATTTTACAGCTTCAGATTTTTTTTTCTTTTTATAATTTCTACCTCTTTGTAAATTTTCTCATTTTGTTTGCATATGGTTTCCTCTTTCCTTCAGTTGTCTGAGTTTTCCTTTAGCTCTTTGAACATATTTAAGACAGTTATTCTAAAGTCTTTGTCAAGGAAGTCTAAGCCCTGTTCTTCTTAAGTGTCTGTTTCTGAAGATTTTATTTTTCCTTTGAAAGTCCCATCTTTTCTTGTTTCACTGTATTTGTTGTGAGCTTTTGTTGCAAATTCACCATTTGGAGGAAAAAAAGAAAACAAAAAACACAATTTTTACTTTCTTTGCAGTCTGGCTCTGTGTTCAAGAAGACCTTTGCTAGTAAGCCTAGAGAAAGAAATCAGGTCTTTTCAGGCCTTTTCTGAGCATGCATCTTCCTTGGACCTGTGCATGGGTTTCCCCTTAACTTCCATATAATCAGCTACATATAAAATAGCTTAATATTCTTGTCTGTGCTTCCTCTTAGAGGTCAGGGGTATACAGTTGTAAGCCAAAAACCTCAATAACACATATACACATGTATTTAAAATAAATGTCTATTGCCTTCTTCTGTCATAGTCTTTGCCCCAGACATCTGCAGGTTGCAGTCTCCCTCAGGTGCCTGGAACCCACCACTGCTTTCACTCACATCCACACTGATATTCAAGCCATGCCACAGTTCTCAATGGAGCTCCAAGTCAGGTGAGGCTAAAACAAAATAGTTCCTTGGGTAGCCCCCAGATAAGCCAAAATGTTTTAAATAATGTCCACTCTTTTCTTTCTGCCTCAGGGGAGGAAATTCGGGTTTGATACCTTTCTTCTGACTGTGCTACCAAACTTCAAAGGGGCTGGAGCAAGGGTGAGCAAAATGTCACATAAGTCCCCATTGTGTTGGTGTGGCTTCTCTTGGTTGGGCATGAACTTGGTGGCTGCAGCTCCTTAACTGGTTTCTAGAGCCCCACAAAGCTCTTTTGGTCAATCTCTTGTGTATTTGGTGTTTCCAGGGCCTCCTGGTCCATCAAATCACTGATCTAAGTAACTCCCATGTAGGTGACATAACTGAAATTGCCCATAAAAGTAACTTTCTGTCATAAACTTCTTTCTGGTTTTAAATATATATATTCATACCACATTTTAGGCAATATGCTTTCTAATGTATGTTATTGTACTTGTATAACCCTGATTGCAAGTTGATCTGCCCTTATAATTCACTGTGGAATAGAGAGAGCATTTTCTTCAAAGATGAATATATCTGGACCATATTCTGTTCAAGGTAAATTAATAATAACTAGCAGAGCTAATTCTCTGAGTCACCCAAGGAGACATGCCCATTTTAAACATGCAAACACTTATTTTTAATAAAAAAAGGAGGTTACCATTTAATAAAAATTATCATCTAATAATATTTTGCCTATATTTATTATTATTTATCATTACTATAACTTCTATTCAGTATCCACAAATGACTGTGATTTTATTTACATCATTACATGTTCGACTTAGCATAGAAAGTTGATATTCTGCTTGGATTTAAAAGATTATTAGTTCTTAGAATACTATACCTAGAAGACACCTGGGGTCTTTTGCTGTAGAGAAACCCACTAGTGTGTGTAGCTATTAGTTTTTTATGTGTCTCAAGTAGTGTTTTGTTTGTATAAAGTGGAGATACTCTACTATCCCCTTTGGTATAGTGTCATTAACAAAGGAAATCAAATTACCATCTGAAAACAATTTAAAAGGTACTTTAAACCTTCACTGCCGTCTCTTAATGCCAAGTATGAATCCTATTCACAGCACACAACAAATCACCATAAATAAAATCTGTTCTCCAGTTAGCTCATCTACACACTCTTTCCCATGACCTAACACACACACACACACACACACAACACACACACACACACACCACGTCCCACTGTGCCCGATCTCTCCTTTCTCCCTCCTTCCCTCCCTAACTTTTAAAAAACAATCTTCTAAAACAAGCTTGTGACATCTTTCCTCTCTTGTTCACCACTCCCTGCCACCACTTCACCTACCTCTGACTAACCTCCCTATTCACCCTTCTCTGGCCCAGGACCATCTGCAAGATGGAGCCAACCATGTTCTTCCTGTTTCCCACAGTATTTCTGGATGAAACAAGAGAACATATGTGAAAGATCTTTGTAAATTGGAAAATGCTACAAAAGTAATTCAACGTATATTAGATTTCATAATATTAGAAAATGTAGTATTAGCATGTGCAAAGTTGTCTATTCCAAGTTCTTAAAAATACTTCACAAAGAAAAACAGGATAACATTCAAAACTGGAATCCAGTACATTATGAAAGTGTGCTCCAGAAACAGGTGAATACCTTTTGATATTGCCAGGCTCTTGACCATGTGTTCATATCTCCAAACCTGATGGGTGTGTCTAATGTCCCTGGGGTATACTGTAGAGAAGAAGTGAACCTCTCTAAAACCCCCTCAGGGATTTCAATGAGAGCTTTGATACAAATTGCAATTCATTCTAATAAAATCTACAGATCCTCAGCAAATGAGTAAGTATAATTTACATCTCAGCTCATGAGAAAATCTATCTTCTTGTGTCATTTAATGTTTGAAACACCAGATAAAGGTACATCTGCTCCAAAGAAGAACTTAATGTTTGGGTTGGGGGAGCCTTGGAAAAAAAGAGGAAACCCGAGTTAATTCTTACAGTAGAAATGGTATCTAGGTTTCTTCTTCTAAACATATAATAATTCATCTAAGCATCACACAGGTGGAGGTAATTATAATTATCTCTATTTTACTAAAGAGGTAACAGAGGCTCCAAAGGCTGAAATATTTTGCACAAGGATATATGCCTGGTACCTGGTAGAGCAGGAAATGAGCTCAGGTCTGTCCCATTCTACAGAACCTGATCTTAATTTCTTGCCCACATGTGATGGAGGATGGACAGGCTCCTCATCTCACTCCTGCCCCTTGTCCCTTGGACCTAGGAAGGCTCATGATTCTTAGCTTCTTCGTCTGTCAAATGGATACAGTGGTATCTACTTATAATTCTGTGGCATTAAATTATTAAATAAAGCTAGAGAAAATGCTTTTAACATGTGAAAATAACCATACTAGTTTATTTTGAAAAGTATCCTCTTTTTTCTTAAGTAAATTTAAAAAGCTCTTATCTTCAAAATGATGTGAGACATTTAATTATTTGAGAAACTATGTAAACATCATGGATTTTCCAGTCATAAATCCAGGGTCCAGGTCCACACACACCAGCTGTTCTGATTTTAGGCAAATTACATAAGTACTGAACCATCTGAAGAATGGGAAGTTCAGAGGAGATCTAAGGTATTACAGCTCCCAGTCCAGAACTCAGCACACACTAGGTGCTTAGTCCAGATGAACTGAACTCATTATTCAAAGTAGCCAGTGATCAATAATTTCAACACCTGGGCCTAAGGATACAAAAGGATAGGTATACATTGTTTGACATATAAAAGACCCTGCTAATTGCACATACAATTTTTTTCTCACTTTTCTCCATCACTTGTGCCACTTAATCCAAACCACGACTCCTTCTCAACCACTCCATTTTAAGACTCTCCTACAAGTCTTTTGTTCTATTGGTGCCCTCCTGCAGACAAGAAGTAGAAATCTGACTCCACTGACTGCATGATCCCTGTGTCCTGATACTAATGCTCACATATGGACTTCATTTACATTAAATCAGGGCTGGTTCGTGTCACCAATAGGCTATGGTAGAGCTGCCAATGTGTGACTTCCCTGCCAGGCCATGAGAGCATTGTAGCTTCTAGCTTGGTCTCTTAAATTGCTTATACTCTAAACAAGTCATTTCCCATGATGTGAGGTCACTCAAGAAGAATGGAAGATGCTTCCTCATGTAAAGGCAAGGCTACTCATCAACTGCCAGCACCAACTTCCCAGCCCTGTGACTGAGTAAGGTAGCCTGTCATCCACGGTTGCCTGGAACACTCCCAGATTTAACAGTGGACGTCCCATATACTGGGAAACCCCTCCAACCTATACAATGCAGAATTTTGGCTAGTCTATAAGTGAGTAACCTTGTATGTGAATCCTCTAGTCCCAGTCAAACCCTCAGATGCTGCAGTCCTACCTTCTATGGAATAAATTGTCTCTTCAGCATATAGATGTTGAAGCCTAATCCTCAAGGTGATGGTGTTTGAAGATGGGGCCATTAGGAGGTAATTAGGTTTAGATAGGGTCAGAAAGGTGGAGTTCCCATGATGATGAGATCAACAATCTTATAAGAAAACACCACAGAGTGTTCTCTATTTACACACACACACACACACACACACACACACACACACACACACCTTCCCTCTACATGAAGATGTGAGCAAGAAGAAGGTCATTAAAAAGCCAAGGAAAAGGGTTCTCATTAGGACCAGAATTGGCCAGTACCTTGGTCTTGGACTTTCCAGTTTCTAGAATTATCAAGAAATGCACATCTATTGTTTAAACCACCTAACTTACTGAATTTTTATAGCATCCCAAGCACACCAATAAACCATCCAACATCTAACTGAACCTCTTGAGAAAACCTGAGCCAGAAATGCTTAGCCATGCCACTTCTGAATTTCTGACCCTTGAAAATTGTAAGAGATGGCAAATAGTTTAAATTACTAAGTATTGGCTTAATTACAAGGCCACAGCAAACTAATAAACAGGTTTCTTTGTATTTTTGAAACAAATCAAATAAGGTCACTGAAGTTCACCACCTATCATGGTACAATCTGTGCATTGTGTGAAGGCTAAGGGAATACTAGATAAAATTCACCCACGCTTTCTTTACCACGTCCTGTGGGTGGGGTTTCATCTTCCCAGAGAAGAGAGCCTTTTCTACTTTGCAAGGAGGCTGCTTTTATCCCTGATGGGCAGCCATTGCCATTTGTCATCTCATGCCCTAGGATTGGAACTTACAACATCAGTCCACTTACAACAGCTCCCCTGGGTCTCCAGCTCACCAGCTGCAGATCATGAGACATCTTGGCCTCCATAGTCACATGAGCCATTTCTGCTTTAATATAATGAATTTAAGGTAGGTAGATTGCCCCCCTCCCCTGCCTTCTCTTACCTCTCCTATTGGTTTCGTTCTCTGGAGAACCCTGACTAATATGTCAGTTGTGATTCTTACACTAGGTGTAAGTGATATACAAAGGTGACAGCAATGAAATTAAAAAATTGAGAACTTGTCTGAACATATTTTTTCAAATATTGAAATGTATTTACCAGAGAAAACTTCCTTCCCTGTATATTTTTTAGTTATCAAATAGCTCCTTTGCCTTCAAGTCATCCAGACCTTTGCTTTGATATGGATTTCTCTGCATCAGAATGGCAAGAACCAATAAGACCAAGGATGATCACCTCATCAAATACTGCCTGTCTAATCAGTATGAAATTAGTGCTAGTTTTAATATTGGTACTTTTTCCAGTATAGATTTCATTTTCAAATATACACAAATAAATTTGATTATTTATGTTAGCTTGTTTTTATCCAATTTATTGGAATGGTATATATTCAACATATTTATATAATTTAACTTGATTTTTACCATGCTTATAAAATGTTTATTCTGAAGGTACTAAATATTGCATTTTACTTTGTTTTTAAATTTTATATTTGGAACATTCTTATGAAATATTGTTATTAATGTCAGCATTTCATTCTACTAAAATCAAATTCTTGAATGCACATATTATGGCTTTTTTTTTTTTTTTGGCTTTAGTTTGTGGGAATTGCAACCACTAAAGCATATAATCCCTTCTCTCCAGGAGTCTGATTTATCAGCAATAGGAGATGCCTGCTAGAGGCCCATCTAGATTTAGTCAAGTCTTTCCAGGTGGAGGAGTTAGGTGGATGACAACCCAGAAGCAGGAGACAATAGGAATAAGATAAGAAAATCAGCAAAGGACCAACATGAGGACTGTAGTGAAATGAGGAGACAAATGTCATGATCTACCCATGTGTGGACATACACAGAAGTGTGGTCAGCTAGGGCCTACCTCCAGAAGCTGCTAACTGACTTGTTCTCACAACACTGACCCCTGATTTCTTCAGCTACTAGTTGTTTTTCCTTAACTGCTATTGAGAATGATTTTGTATTGCATCTATGCATGCATAGACGGGAACCATACACATATGTAGCTTGTTTGCATCTTGCCCAAGCAGCAGACCCTCGGCCCTGTTTCATCATGATTTTTACATTGTACAGCAGCCCAGCTATCCAGGAGGTATGCTATAGAAACTGCAAAGACAAATTAAAAAAAAAAAAAAAAAAAAAAAAAAAAAAGGCAAGATGTTTGGCTTATGTGCCAAATTGGATTTCATAATGAGTATTGAAACCAGGTCCCAATCAAGGGTCCACTCTCCAGGCCAGGTGATGAGATGCTAGCACATGCTCTGCTGCAGTCCAAATAAACACCAGGACCTGCACTGCATCCTCTTGATGCCTACACGGCATTCTCTAAACCACCGCTTCCCCTCACCCATGCATGTGTAAGTACACACTACCCGCCACCCGTACACGTTCTACAAAGAACTCCAGCTGATTGGCAACAAGTTTGTTTTCTTCCTCCTGGCGTCCAGGATACTAGACACTAAAAAAGGGAAGGTGAAGGAAACTCATAATAGATTTAGCACCAACTCTGTTCAAAGGCCAACGCTGTGCGCATTGCGTACACTGTCCCGTGCTCCACTGTTCCACGCTTGCCAGTCCCAATTTGCAGTGGAATGAACTAAAGTTTGAATCCTAGTCCTGTCACTAATGAACTGTGTGGCCTTGGGGAAGGGAATGGTGGAAACAGGAAGCAGTTTGCTTTGAGGTGAGAAAATGCAACACATGTAAAGAGTTGACACACACACACTTGTGACAGACCCAGGCGCACAGCAGAATCATGTGATATTTATTTAGGTCTATATCCAATGTCAGATAGTTATAACCTTATGGCTCCCTTGCTACACAAATCCAGAAAACCCTGTTGTTTTTTAACCCAACCATCTTCCCCAGCCAAAGGGAGGCCGAGAAATGCAGTGTTTTCGCCAGAATTCAATCAGTGTTCTGCTCAGAAGGCAGAGAGGAAAGTGGGTTGGGAGATGCAAATAACAGTTTCTACCACGGTGGCTGAAAGGAACTTCAACATCAATGACACTGGTAAGTCTTTGGCTGTTGTCATTTTCCAGGAGTAGAATGTGCAGTGTTAAAAATTGCCATTTCTGAGCCAGGCGTGGTGGTGCATGCCTGTAATTACAGTCACTCAGGAGGCTGAGGTAGGAGGGTGGAGATTTCAAAGCTAGCCTCAGCCACTTAGGGAGGCACTTGCAACTCAGTGAGACCTTGTCTCTGAATAAAATATAAAAAGGGGCTGGGGATGTGGCTCAGTGGTTAAGCACCCTTGAGTTCAATCCTAGTACCAAAAAAAAAAAAAAAAAAAAAAGCCATTTCTAGTACTAAGCACATGAATGGTATAGAAAAGTAAAGAGACAATATATCTGTTTTTGAGAACTTTAGACATAGCAACATATTTTTGAGAATTTTAGGAATAATAATATAGCTTTTGGGAAACGTTGAAAATATGTCAGTATATCCAGCTGATTTCTTCTCCTTCAGTGACCAAAGCATAAACTTCCTCTTGCCTAGGACCTAACTTCCAACTCCTCCCAGAACCCAGACCTACTTTTATTTTGGAGGGTTAGGGAACTAGTTAAGCAAGTCAACTATACCCAATCATATTCCATGGCACTAGAACCTAGTTGCAGCTATAATCATACTATAGTATAAGTAATTTCATACCAACTAACCCGCACGAGTACAAACATTGTGTTGTACATTATCTTCTGCCCATCACCCAGCACAGCGACTGGCCTGTAATAGGTGTTCAATGTTTGTTGAATCAAGTTTAATGTCTCGTTCGTCTACTTTACTGGGTTTCTTGTACCATCCATCCTGGTGCCTGACTAGGAGCGAGCACTCAAGGAATGAACAAATAAATGAGCAAAATGCACAAATTTGTGAGGGTTAAAAAGATACATAAGCAAGAAAGTGAACTAAACCGAAGGACAACTTTTCTTTCTTTTCTTTTTTTTTTTTTTGGTGGACACAACATCTTTATTTTATTTTTATGTGGTGCTGAGGATTGAACCCAGCGCCCCGCTCATGCCAGGCGAGCGCGTTATGGCTTGAGCCACATCCCCAGCCCAATGGACAACTTTTATGTTGTGATTATCCCAATTTCACAGATAATGGCTGTCAAAAATAAATGAAGTTTTCCCCCCAAATTTTCAAGAATGCAAATGATGGTTCTGATTTAAACCAAGGTTGATTGGTTTTATACATCATGTTCTTGACTCTTCAGAATTTTTTGCCTGAGCTTTAAAGAGTCCCAAACATGGTTAATCCAAGTATGTTTCACTTTTATTTATTTATTTGTATGTTTGCTTGAAGCATATCATAAATTTAAAATTCCCCTAATAGCCTAATATTTGCTAAACTTTTAGTATCTGCCTTGGGAAGCTTTGTAGCTAAAAAGGGAGTTAAAAAGTCTTTTGTAGAATAAAGAATTTCTTTTGTCGTATGAAGATGCAATTAACAAAATATTATACTCTTCCTGTAGTGATATGGCTAGAAATGGGTTTAAAAAACCATGAGGGTCATGCAGTGTCCTTCCACCGTTGCCCTAGCATGCAGCCCTCCTAAGGAATCACTGGTGCAGTAATTACCAGGATTCAAGGGCATATCCTTATTCTCTCTGAGCTCAGGGGCAATAGAATTATTTTCTATAAAAACACAGATGATCCACTTTATACTTGCTATGTGACCCAAGCAGACAGACCACTCACAATGTCAAATTCATGGGCCCTTCACAGTGAACTTTGAGAGCCAGGTCAGGATGTGCTTGCTCCCCATGACTGCATATATTATGGCAGTGCTCCAATGCACAAGGTCTTTCAAAGGTCCTGATTTCAGGATATGTCTCTGCCATCCTCAGGAATCATGGCCCTTCAGTACCATTAATGATCCCAGGATAGCCAAAATATAACTGGTTGCTGGAAAGCTGAGACTGAGGCCATCTGGAACGAGTTTGGAGCCAGGACCCACCTGTGATGCATTAGGCCACAACCTCAGACTGGCTCAGTGGAGAGAAGCTGCTGGGGCCTACTAATCGAAGAACCTGGGGGAGTGTAATTGGAGAAGGGTGATTTTGGAGCACAGAGCTTGCCAGGATCTTTGTGCCTCCTGAGAGTGTGCAGGCAGGCTGTCTGCAGAAAGGGTTTAAATTTTCCACATCATGGAAGAAGAAAATGGCTACCCACAGAGATGGTTTGTCTTTTCTCAGACACTTCCAGTGATAGGACAGACTTGCTCCTCGCACACACCGCTGGGTGAAGGACAGTGGATCCTGGTGTGTTGAACCTGAGGTGTGAGGTCAAGCAGGCTACGTGTTAGCTCTGACTTTGAGACCTTTCTCTCTCCTCTCTTCCATTCTCTTCTTCTTTTCTTCCCTCACTCCAATCTCTGTCTTTCATCTGGTCTACAATAGCCACTGTCTTAGTCTACTCAGGCTGCTACAATAAATTCCACCATAGACTGGGTGGATTAAACAACAGACATTGATTTCTCAGAGTTCTGGTGGCTTTCTAAGATGAAGGTGCTGGCAGTTTCATTTCCTAGTGAAAGCTCTCTTCCTGGCTTGCAGATGATACCCTTGTCATTGTATCCTCACATGATGGAGAACCAGGGAGCTTGGGACACTAGTCTCATCACGGGCATCCATGGTAATCTCCAGTGCCATCCATGTAGCAACAAATGCCATAATGTCATTCTTCTTTATGGATGAATAATATTCCATTGTGTATATATGCCACCTTTTCTTTATCTACTCATCTGTGGAAGGGCACCTAGATTGATTTCATATCTTAGCTATTGTGAATTGAGCTGCTATAAACATTGATGTGGCTGCATCACTATATTAATGCTAATTTTAAGTCCTTTGGATATATACCAAGGAGTAGGATAAATGGGTCAAATGGTGGTTCCATTTTGAGATTACTGAGAAATCACCATACTGCTTTCCAAAGTGGCTGCACCAATTTGCAGTCCTACCAACAATGTATGAGTACATCTTTTGCCCCACATCCTCACCAACATTAATTGTTATTTGTATTCTTGATAATTGCCATTCTGACTGCAGAGAAATATAATCTCAGTGTAGTTTTAATTTGCATTTATATAATTGCTAGAGATATTGAACATTTTCTTATTTGTTGGCTATTCATATTTCTTTTTCTATAAAGTGTCTGTTCAGTTATTTGCCCATTTATTGATTGATTGGGTTATTTGTGTTTCTGGTGTTAAGTTTTTTGAGTTCCTTATATATGCTCTTCAATTTCTTTGGTATTCTATAAAGTTTTATAGAAATTTTAGTTTAGTATTCTATATAAATTTTCATTGTAGAGGTCTTTCACCTCTTTTGTTAGATTCTCAAATATTTCATCTTTTTCAAAGCTATTGTTAATGGAATAGTTTCTCTTTCAATTGATCCATTACTGATGTATGTGAATGCAATAGATTTATGGGTGTTAATTTTATATTCCGCTACTTTACTGACTTAATTTATGAGTTCTAGAAGTTTTCTGGTGGAGGTTTTGGGTCTTCTAATTATGGAATCATGTCATCAGCAAATAGGGGTAGTTTGAGTTCTTTTTTTCCTATTCTTTTTTTTTTAAATATATTTCTTTTAGTTGGTGATAGAACTTTATTTTTATTTATATGCAGTGCTAAGAATTGAACCCATTGTCTCACACATGCCAGGCAGACTCTCCACCACTGAGCCATGACCCCAGCCCTTTCCTATTCATATCCATTTAATTTCTTTCTTCTGCCTAGTTGCTCTGGCCTGAGTTTTCAGGGCTATGATGATTAAAAGTGGTGACAGAGAGAATACTTGTCTTGTTCCAGTTTTCAGAGGGTATGCTTTCAATTTTTCTCCATTTTGAATGATGTTGGCCTTCGGCTTCAAACATATAGATTTTATAATGTTGAGGTACTATGACCAGCTTTTCTAGTGTTTTGAACATGAATGGATACTATATTTCCTCAAGGGCCTTTTCTGCATCTATTGAAATAATCATGTGATTCTTGTCTTTAAATCTGTTAATGTGATGAATTATGTTTGTTGATTTTCATGTGTGGAACCAACCTTGCATCCCTGGGACAAACCCCACTTGATCATGGTGCATATCTTTTTAATATGTTTACATATGTGATTTGTAGTTTTTTGTTAAAAGTTTTTGCTACTACCTTCATCAGGGATATTGGTCTGAAGTTTCCCTTCCTTGATGTGTCTTTGTCTAGTTTTGGTATCAGAGTGATACTAGCTTCACAGAATGAGTTTGGAAGGGTATTTTCTGATTCATGGAATAATTTGAGGAGTATGGGTGTATTTCTCTGAAGGTGGTAGAACTCAGCTGAGAATCCATCCAGTCCTGGGCTTTTCTTTATGAGTAGGCTTTAGATGGTGTCTTCAATTTCATTACTTGAAATTGATCTGTTTAATCTTTCTGTGTCTTCCTGATTCAATTTGGGTAGGTCATATGTCTTAGAAACTTGTCAGTGTCTTCAAGATTTTCTATTTGATTAGAGAATAAATTTTTAAAATAGTTTCTAATTATAATCCATATTTCAGTAGTGTCCATGGTGATATTTCCTTTTTCATCATAAATTTCAGTAATTTAAGTTTTAACTCTATTTCTCTTCATTAGCTTGGTTAGGGTCTATCAATTATATTTTTTTAAAGAAACAACTTTTTTGTTTTATCATTTTTTTTTTGCTTCAATTTCATTGATTTCAGCTCTGATTTTAATTATTTCCTGACATCTACTGCTTCTGTTGTTTTTTTTCTTCTTTTCCTAGAGCTTTGGGATGTAATGTCAGGTCATTTATTTGGTGACTTTCTATCCTTTTCATGAAGGAGCTCAATGCAATAAACTGTCCTTTTAGAATCCCATTCATGAAATGCCAGAGATTTTGACATGTTGGATCACTATTCTCATTTACCTCTAAAAAGGTATTTTGATTTCATCCCTGATTTCTTTTACTATCCATTGGCCATTCAATAGTGTATTATTTAGTATCCAGGTGTTAGAATGGCTTCTGTTTTTTTATTTTATTGTTGATTTCTATTTTATTCTATTTTAGGATCTGATAAAATGCAAGGTATTATCTCTATTATTTATGTTGCTAAGAAAGTTATTCAATCATTGATGGATGAAATATGATGAATATGTCTGTGAAGTCTAAATATTCATCATATTTTTTAGTTCTATAGCTTCTTTATTTAGTTTTCATTTGGACAATCCATCCAGTGGAGAGAGATGTGTGTTAAAGTGACCCAATATTAGTGTGTTATGGTCTATTTGATTCTTGAAATTTAGAAGGGTTTTTTTTTTATGTATATAGATGCTCCATTGTTTGGGACATAAATATTTACAATTGTTATGACTTGTTGATGTATAATTATTTTAAGCAGTATGATATGTCCTTCTTTGTCATTTCTGACCAACTTTGGCTAGAAGTCCACTTTATCAGATATGAGGACAGACAAACCTGCTTGTTTATGAGATCCATGTGATATTTTCCCAACCTTTACCTTCAGTCTGTGGATATCTTTGCCTATGAGGTGAGTGTTTTGATTCTTTTGAGGATAGCACATTTTGGGGTCTTGTTTTTTAATACAATCTGCCAGTGTATGTCTTTTGGTTGATGAATTTAGTCCATTTACATTCCATGTTATTATTGAGAAATGATTTTTGACTCATTTCTTATTTCTATTTTGAATTTGTTTCTTCTTTGTTTTATAATCCTGCTAGTGTAGTTCTTCCCTTTTCTGCTTTTCACTTCTATTTTTCATTTCTTCTTCTTGGAATAATTTATTGAGAATGTTTTGTAGTGTAGCCTTTCTAGTTGTGAATTCTTCAACTTTTGTTAATTATTCTGGGGATATTATTCTTAGCTGGCATCCATTTTCTTTCAGAGCTTGGCACATAATATTCCAAGCCTTTCTAGCTTTGAGGGTCTGAGTTAGAAATCAGCTAAGATCCATATTTGTTTCCCTCTAAAAGTGACCTGTCATTTTTCTCTGGCAGCCTTTAAAATTCTATCTTTATTCTATATGTTAGGCATTTTCACAATACTGTGCCTCAGTGTTGGTCTGTTGTAATTTTGTATATTTTGGGTCCTGTAAGCCTATTGAGATGAAAATTATATTTTTAATATAGTAAGAAATCTATAGAAATGTGCAAGTATTCTTGAAATTGGTTGTGCTACAAACAGAATTTACACTTGTATCCTAACTCATCGTCATATTCTACAGTGAAATAAAATACATAGTTATTAAAATGTATTGAAACTTTAATAGAGAATGTTTAATATAGAGAGAGAAATGGGGAAAATTTAAATACACACATACACAAACATATATACATGCATACATACATGGCTGTGGGCATTTTCTCATTTTGCTGCCCATCACCAATATCAATTGGATTTAGAAATACTTCAGCATGGGAAGAACTACTGCATAAATCAGCCTGTATCATTTGTAAATTAGTACTCTAAATTTTATTACATTTTGCTTATAATAATCTAATATAATCAATTTAAGAAAATAACATTAAAAGTCAACTTGCGAAATTTTCTGAAATGCAGTGGTAGAAAATAAAGCATAAGTACTGGAGAAACCAAAAAAAGTTAGACAATGAAAGTTCAAAAGACTGCCAAAATTACCTTTGAAATTCTATAATTGTACTTTGGATTATGTTGATTTGGGAAAGTATTGTTGATAAAACTGTAATTTCTAATTGAAATAGTGAGTGTTCTGTACTGGAAAGCAATCACATTTATGACAGTTTTTTGTTTGTATGTTTATTTGTTTTGAGACAGGATCTCACTATATTTCTTGCCCAAGGTTGGCCTTGAACTCATAATCCTCCAGCCTTATCCTCTCAAGAAGCTGATTATGACATGTGCCACTGTGCCTGGATCCACTTTTGAGACATAAAAAATATGGTGAAAAATTTAGTGAAAATAGCTATAAAAGGAGATAAACTATCTGAGTGAATTCCATGATATAGATTATCCATTTTTCTGGTTATAAAGCCAAAAGAAATGTCAGTGACATATCAGAGAGATTTCTGCATACCCCTGCTTATTGCTGCATTATCACAATAGACTGGATAAGGAAACAACCTAGATTCCCATCAATGATGAATGGATAAAGAAAATGTGGTATATATACATGATGGAATATTATTCAGAAAAAGAATGATATCATGTCATTTGCAGCAAAAATAAATAGAACCGGGAGGCATTAAGTAAATGAATAAGTCAAACATAGAGAAGCAAATACTGAATGTTCTCTCTCAGATGTGGATTCTAAAACAAATTGATCTTTATATAGAATACAGTTTATTAAAATATGAGAAAGGTAAGGGAAAAGAAAAATAGGTGAATGTTGCATAATAGTTTCCAAAACACAGATATAAGGAGTAATTTCTAATGTCCTATGGCACAATGGCATGACTATAGTTCACAATAATTTATTGTGCATTTTAGCAATAACTCAGAGAGAGGAAATAAAGTTAAATATAAACATAAACAATATGATGGAAATGCTAATTACCCCAATTTGATCAGTACATATTATTTACATGTATTGAAATATCACACTGTATCTCACATATATTTACAACTATTTAATCAAATAATGAAAATTTGAAAAAAAAAATTTAAGAAGATGAGTGTGTTAATGACCCTGATTGAGTTGTTGCACATATATTCATGCATCAAGTTATCACACTGCACCAAGAATTTGTAGAATCAAAATAATAATTAAATAACACTGATAATAAATATTTAAGGAGAGGGCAATGGTATTATCCTGATTTGAACATTACAATTCTATACATATATTAAATCATCACCGTGTACCACATAAATATGTACAATTATTATGTGCTAATCAA
The DNA here is from genome assembly GCF_048772815.1 of Callospermophilus lateralis. Taxonomy (NCBI): domain Eukaryota; kingdom Metazoa; phylum Chordata; class Mammalia; order Rodentia; family Sciuridae; genus Callospermophilus; species Callospermophilus lateralis. The sequence continues at coordinate 100,871,902 of NC_135311.1, forward strand.
AATTTTTAAATTTTTAAAAAGAAAGAAAATTTAAAATTTTGTCAAATAAAGATTTTCTAAATTGGAGCAAAATGATAATATTCGTGAAACTGTTTGAGCTACATAGATTTGGATACACAAAAGAAAAATTATAAATACATGCACTTAACAGTATCTCTTCAGAGCTTACTAGATGCTACAACACATATAGAAAGAACTTTCACAACTAAAAATAAATAATATAATCTTTAAAAAAAAAACATTAAATTAAGAAAAAAAGGAAAAAAACCCCACGACTTGAAGAATATAGTGGGCAATTGTGTGAGAGAGAAAATAAGACTATACTGAAAAAAAAAAACTAAATCCCTCGGGGAGTACTATGGAGAAATTGATTAAAGTATGTGGGTATGTATATGTTATTCTTTAACATGCACACAAGCAATATAGAGAGGTTTTCAATTCCCAGAGACGTAATTCTTTTTTTTTTTTTACAATTAATTTTATTTCTGAATACAGTTATTTATAGACTCACAATGCTCGTTTGTCAACAAATATTTCAAAAAATATTTGAATTTTAGCATGTTCCAAACTATCCCAATTTGGTAATAACTTACGTGTCATTCTATCTATAAAGATGGGAGGAGACCATCTGTTCATTTCATGTGTGACACAGTCTCCTGAAAATGAGTCCTATGGACCCTGAGAATTTAAATTTGCACTTCTTTCAAAAAGGCATTGCTGATGAAAAAGAGGCAAATCTATCAATTCCGAGAGTCCATGTTGATAAAATAAAATAATTAAACAAATCAGGGAAAATGACACAGATGAGACTCCTGCACCAGCTGGACCTGAGGGTTGCAGGGTGGTGTTCATTTACTGAATACGTTTGGGCTCAGTCCTCAGTTTGGGGTACAGAGATAGAAAAGTCGGTCCCTGGGCTCAATCTACTGGAGAGGGTAAAAGTGTGTTCAACCAATCACAGTGCTAGCCAGGATACAAAAATCCTAACTAGAGGGCTGTGTCAAATGCAGTTCAAATGCATGGAGGCAGCCATTGATTCTGATTGGGGGATCCGGATCTGCTGTGGTGACATTAAGCTGAACCTGGGAGGATTTCCACAGAGGAGACAGGATGTTGAGTACTGAGGGAGACAAGAGCAACCAGAGCAAAAGAGTGAAATGTTTACAGAGCTGACGCCCAGAAAAGTAAGTGTGGGAAAAGAAAATTTTCTTTCGTAGGAACAGGTCTGAACAACAGCCCTTAGCACCAGCAATAGTTGGCAGGGAGGGTGTTGTGTGAGAAGTCACTCCCAGGGATTTAAAAGGATGATCCAGAGCACAGCTGATCCCCACTTCGCACAGCTGGAAGATCCATAGAAAGATCTGGATGAGAACTGATATGACTCAACTAAAACATACCTGCAGATATCCCACAGGCTGGCACAAAGACTGGTGTTTAGCAATAGAGAAGTTTTATATGCACTGGGATAAATACCCTGTCTCCCTCACCACCCATCTACAAAAATAGTGACTCTGAACCTGTCTGAACACTTATTAATACCCAATGACCAAACATGCCCAGTAAGTGGTTCCACCTGGGATAGAACATGACGACAGGTAAAACTCAAGCTCAAAGGAAGGACATAACTTCATCCTTATCCTCTTTACTATTTGAACATGAGATAAATAAAACTGTGACATGAAAAGAGCATAGCTCTCAGAACTTTTGCCTTTTTGTTGCTTTAACAATGTTTTATTTTATTTGAAAATCCAGTTAGACTCATAATTGAGAGTTCTTAACTGCCCTTCACAAGAGTTTGGAGTTTCCACTCTACCCATCACACCTATAGCATTTTGTTGGTCCATTTGGGCTGCTATAATAAAATATCATGGACTAGGTGGTTTTGAACAACATATTTGTTCTGAAACATATTTGCAGTTATGCAGGTTGGAAAGTCCAAGACCAAGAGACCGATAGATTGATGGTTGATAGGAACTTTCCTCTAGATACATGGGTGGCTATCTTCTTGATGTGTCTTCACACGATGGAAAAGGCAAGGTTCTCTTTGGAGTCAATTTATAAGAGCACGTATTCCACTTGTGAGGGCTCCATCCTCTTCAACCAAGTACCTACCAAATGCCCCACCCACCTCCTAATATTATCTCATCAATGGGTAGAATTTCAACATATGATTTTAGAGGGACACAAACATTTGGTCTACAGAAAGCCTCAAATTCAAAGATTTATAATGAGTAGCATTATCCAATTTATAATTTAAGAAGATTGCTTTGGTAGCAACATGAATAACCCAAAGGAGGCATGATAATGTATTAGATCACAAGACCAATTAAAAAGCTACTTTAGTGATTCAGCATTTCTCCTCTATCAAGCAATGAAACAATAGACTCAATAACTATTTAGAAAGATAAATCTACAGAAGACAGATACCGATTAGATGTGGAATATCATGGAAATGATGGCATCATGGAAGATGGGAGACTTCTAATTGGTTTGTGTGGGGGCTTAGTGGTAATAACATAACTTCAGTTTATAGAAGGAAAAGAAATTGTAATCTGGGGAGTGAGAGATTAGATTAATTTTGTTTATATCAAACCGAATTTAGGCCTGGTGGATAGACTTCCAAATTAGAAATATCCAGCAGATATTTAAAAGCAATCAATGTAAAACTCAAAGTAATAATCAGGATAGCTAGAGACACATGGGAAGGAGAAACACACCCTCCAGTTGTTCTATTGATGGCTAAAAATTTAAAGCTTTTTGTCCAGGAATCTGGCAGGCACCCCAAAGAAAATTTGGTAGGTGGATGGTTTTTTTTGTTTTTTTTTTCAGATGCTCAGAAAAAAAGAAATTGTGGAAATGCCAATAAAATCAGTTCCATGCCTTGTTCATACAAACTTTTATTTTATTAGTTAGCTGTCCTTAACTTTGCAAAATCCTGTGTTCGTGCATGTCTGTTCTTTCTCTTAATAAACGCAATTATATTTTAATGCATTAGTTTGGAATACTGCCAAGAAGTTGCAGGCAACAATATGCAACTGTAACTGAAAACACCCAGCACCCACTTGGCCAAAAACAACTCTGCGAGGGACCACCCATTCACACAGCAGGACGGCTGTGCAACATCCATGTTCTGCCGGACTCATTGTCTTGATGATCTAGGGAGAGGTCCCACCAGGCCAGCTGGAAACCTGGACCCTATTTGGGAAGATAAGAAAAAGAGAATACACCATGTGGAGACTGAAATGCAGATATGGGTTTTGGAAACTCAGGCTCTGCTTTGTTTTTGACCAGCCTCATGAGTCTTAAGTCTCTTAAAAAGGCAATTCCCTTAGCTTAGAGCTTCTGCTACATCCCTTGCCACTGTAGGAATAGTCCCTGGCAGGGCCTGGCCTTTGCTAAGCCAGCATTTTAAAAATGAATTTGAGTAATAAAGGGTAGTTTTAGATGTTAGATGTATTAGTTAAGGTACTTTTGGTTGCAAATAAACAGAAACCAACTAGCACTGGTTTAACTTTAAAAAGCAGCTTTTTTTGGAAACATATTGGGATATCATATGGAATCCAAGAAAAATTAATAAAGCAAAAGAATGAAATAAGAATACAGACTTCTCTAGGGGCTAGAAGGAGTTTATAGATTTATCCTTGAAGTTTTTCACTGGAGTGAGTAGACTTCCAATTTCTAGGCTCCAGGCCTGAAGCAAATTCTCAAAGGTGAGAATTTGGACCATTTTGACCAGCTCTGGACAGAGGGTGCTACAGAGCTATAATATCAAGATGGTTGCAATGGCCCCAACCCATAGGCTAACGAATAACATCAATGTGGCTGCCGTGGCCCTAACCCTCCTCTGCAGCTAAGTGGCTGGGAAGGGATTCCAATGAATGTCTACCAATACTGGGATAGTGGCATCAGTTGGGGTGTTCAGTGGCAAGGTATGCGAGCCGCTTTTCACTAAGTTATGCTCTGACAATATCTCAGTGGTAACAGCTTATTCTTGACTCACATAACATGCTGGCTTCAGTAGGATGCGGCTCCATTCCAACTTATGAGTCAGCTGCATCTTTGTTTCACATGTCTTCTATTCTAGAACCCAGGTTGAGAAATCCAGGCTGACATGTCTATTTAGGATGTGTCATTCTTGTAGCAGAGAGAAATGAACAAAGGTTGAATCCCAGAATGACTCTTAAAGTTTCTGCATGGGCATGACTTCCACTTTCCCTCACATTCCATTGGCTAGATCAAATTGCATGGCTAATCATGATGTCTTTGTTGCTAGGAGTCCTCCTCCTGTAAGGAAACACTGCAAGACCATGGTAGGTATACTTACAAGGAAGATGATATGCATCCTCCTTGGTAACAAGAAGACTAAGTAATAGGTAACCTTGATAATTCAGATGCAGTGACTGAGGTCTACAAGTCAGCCTAGCTTCTGATGCTGTTCAGACTGATCCACGAGATGTGGCTTCATCAGTAAAATAACTACAAGCCACATTAGCTGGCCTTGTGCCTGGTTCGCATTCCTAGCAGTCCTACCACTGTGTCTGTTGCTCTCTGGGTGGCTAACTGGCCCTGTAATCTCCACCAGGAGTACTTAGGCTACGCTGACCCTCTCATGTGGAACATTTTTGGCAGCTAATACAAGGAAATGTCAGTTTGGTCAAGGTGATAGTATTGTTCAAGTCTTCTCCTGTAGTGATTTTCTGTCTAGCCATTACATCAGTTATTGAGAGAGAATTATTGAAGTTTCTATAATGGCTAAGTTTATGTGTTAACTTGACCAGGCCATGGGGTGCCCAGGCATTTGCTCAAACACTGCTCTGAGTATCATTATGGGTGTTTCTGGATAAGGTTAACATTTGAATTGGTAGACTGGGTAGAAAGCTGCTTCCCCTCCTTAATGAGGGAGGGAAGATCTGAAAGGAATGCCAAGGCTAAATAAGAGGAAGCTTTGCCTGATGGTTGTGCTGAAACGTTGTTCCTGACCTTGGACTAGAAATTATATAGGTCTTCAGATACCAACTACAGATCTTGGAGCTTCTAGGCCTCAATAATCACATGAGCGAATTCATAAAGTAAATAAATGAATTAATGAGTATATAAGCAAATGTATGTATACATATATGTGTATGAAGGTATACACACATATGTATGCATATATGCACATATAGATACATATAAAGCTACTCCTAAGCTTATGATTGGGTTACCTCCTGATATACCCAGCATAAATTGGAAATATCACAAGTTGGGAATGTATTTAACACATCTAACCTATCAAACATCATGGCTTAGTAAGACAGTACACTGTAGAGTACCATTTTTTACCCTTGTAATCTTTTTTGAACCATCTTTCAAAGATCATCAGAATATTTTGTATCCCTCCACCCATATATTTGTGGATGGAGGAATGTGGCACATTATGGCCAACAGTCTGTTTTGAGAAGCAATATGTCACTTTTGGTCCAAAGTAATTGAAAGCACATTTCCACACTGTATTAGTCTGCTTGGGCTGCTGTAACAAAATAACAGAGACTCAGAGACTTAAACAACAGAAATTTATTTTCTCATGGTTTTGGAGATGGGAATCCAACATCAAGGCAGATTCTCTTTCTCTGGTGCATAGACAGTTACCTTTCATGGTGTCCTTCACATGTGGAAAGTAAGCAGCAAGCTTTTGGGTGTCTCTTTTCATGAGGTCACTAATCTCATCACAAGTCCCCCACTGCTATGGCCTCATCTCACTCTAAGCACCCTCCAGACCCATCCTGAAATACCATTGAACTGTTTATGGCTTCAAACATAAAAACAGGGAGCAGGACCCAAATATTCAGTCCATGACACATGATTTCTTAGTTTGCATGATGACTGAGAAATCACATGTTTCATACTATGCAGAGACCAAATGTTGGTGCTTGAATCCACTGAGATTTCTGAGTAGCTGTATACAGTGGAGAATCCCACCAATTCTGTCAGGGCATATAGCATAAACAGAATTCTGCTGCTTTAAGTCATTAAGAGTCTGGAATGGATTGCTATTACTACATAACCTAACTTAATATAATCTAAGATGCTGGAAGGAAAGACCAATGTAAAAAAGAATCTAAAAAATGAAGTATGAAGTTCTAAAAACAGAAAAAGATAAGATGCAAATGAAGAATTAGTCAACTAAAAATCAGTTTGACATTGCTGAGAATATAGCAGAAAAATTACATTAGACATCCTAGCACTACAATACTTCAATAAAAAAAATAAAAGTTATCACGATAGAAAAAAATAAGAAAGAAAATTGCATCATATGTAGAGATAAAAACATCTTCTTGAAAAATCCAGCAGAATCTGGAAACAAACCAAAAGAACTCACCATGGTTTCAGGTTACTATGTAGACAAACAAAATTCAATTGTTACTGTAAACCTGCAGCTGTTTAGAAGCTGGGTGTCCCATGTTCAACACAATGAAAGAACAAGACACTTAGGCATGAATTCTTCAAAATGTGTAAGCATCTGTTGACATATTTATAAGAGGAAATTATAAACTTTGTTGAAGGACATAAGGACCTAAATAGAGAGATATATCATATTCCTATCCTGGAAGATAATCACATTGATGACATTTCCCCTAAATTAATATGAAAATCATTTCATTCAAATGTTGAATACCCATAATGGGTTTTTATAGAAATCAGAATGTCGATCACAAAATTTTATGAGACAGAGAGCAGTTTAAAATTACCAATACAATGCAGGGGGAGGATGGGTTACCTTACTAAATAGAAATATTTATTAAAAGCTGTAATAACTTAGAAATATGATATTGACCCTGATAGACAAACCATGAACTTAAAAAAAACGGATATACACAGATATGGGAATTGAAATGTGATCAGAGCATTCGAAATTGCTGGGGAAAGGTAGGACTAATTATTAAACGATGTGAGATAAATTGGGTGAAAAAAGGATAAAATTAGATCTTTTCTTCAAAAATTTATGAAAAATAAATTCTGGAAAAATTTAATCCATAAAAGTAACAGCAAAACTCTAAAACTATTAGGAGACAACAGAGAAAAATCTCATGACTTCAGCATACAGAAAGAATTTTACATAACATGAAAAGTAAATCTAAAATAAAAGATTAATGAAATTAAATAAATTAGATACACATGTTTGGTAAAATTCAACATACTTGAATTGGAAAGGCAAGACCCAGATAGGACATTTGTCATGCAGATGTAATAACAGTTTTAAACCTATGTGGGAAGCATATACTTCAGGAGTGCTCTGAGCTAACTTAGACAGGGGTACCAGGTGGGCTAGAGCAGCAAGACTTAAGTTATAAACAGAATCATCAACTCCTTGGAGAGAAGAGAGAGGACATGGTAAATTTTGCTACATGATGACTATTAAATCTTAACAATGGTTATACCTAAATATCTATCTAGTGTTTTCTGATTTTTGTATAAATGAAATATTTCATAATTGGAAATAAAAGCCTTCCAAGTCTATAATGACTACTACTACCTCTGTGTCACTCATACCTGGGATTCATTCTCTTGTTACATTGTTTTTATAGAGCTAGAGATGAAGAAATTGTAACCAAGTCTTTAATTGGTTACAGAAGTACAAGATTCGTACCTTTGTAGCACCTAGTATACAGTAGATGATCGATACATGCTTACTGAATTGGTATGATCGATTTATCTGCTTCCCAAGATTCCCTCTGCTTTTTTCAGATCCCAGATTCTCAACCAGCCTCTGTACTTTCCTACTCCATCCAACATTCATCCAACTTGATTAGTTAATATCTACTCAGCCTTGAAAGGGCAAGAGGAACATCTATGGGCTGTGGTATCCCAAGTGACAGCACAGTGCTTGACACTGATTAACTAAAGGAACTTAGTCCATTGATAATCCCACAGTAGAAAGTTCCTAGTGTCCATTCTTCACCATTGGTGACCATCTCCACATGTCAAGTCTGGTCTGTCCCTCCTCTGGCTCCATCCCCTGAACTCCCCCTGTGTGAAGGCCACCTTTTCAAACTGTTTGAGCTCAGGTGCCCTCTGACTTTGGGGACCCAGCACTATACCTAAGTCCTCAGACCTCCTCCTCTCAAGATTCCAGCAGAATCTTTTTCATCATCCTCTTGATTCTGGCTGCCCAGGCAGAATAACTGACTTGATAGGTTTGTGTGGATTAATTTTATCACTGGGCCATCTAGATTGGGCAACCTGCCTACAGGGAGACTATCATTCAGAGTGACTCAACTGGGCACTGAGAAAGCACTCGGAATCATCCCCACAGGACCATTTTCTCATCCACAGGGAAGCGGCTTGGTGGCCAGAAACAGCTCTGGGGCTGTTTAGAAGCTGAGTGAACCATGTTCAATACAATGAAATACAATGCATTTAACACATCTAACCTATCAAACATCACGGCCTGGTTAGACAGTGCACTGTAGAGTACCATTGTTTACCTTGGGCAGGGATAACCTTGAGGTAATCACAAAATCAGGACTGAAGGATCATTCGTGTTGAAAACCCCTTATCTGGGCCAGCAATATTGGGCTTGGTGAAAGATGACCGATGGCTCTCTCTTTAGAAATGGACACTGCTGGGTTCTAGTTCTGTTTTCTTTTCAGTAGCTGAGGATCACACACTCCCATCTCCTAGCACTTAACATTCCTACCCTGGGCAGCACTACTGCAATATATCACTTACACTCCCTGCTGACATTTTATGGGGATTTTAAAGCAGCAGGTGTGTGAGATAGAAGCCATTGTCAATCATTTCATGAAAAATGCTCCACCCTTTCAAATGCCTAATCAGGGGTTTGATGGGTTGCAGCTGGCTGCTAAGCAGGCCAGATTGGAAGTTTCCAAGGCGAATAGCATGGCCCCACTTTGAGAGGGGATAGGGCGGAAGGTTAAGGAGAGGGGCTGCTGAGAGGCTGGGTCAAGGCCAAGGCTCTACAGTCTCATGGCTGAAAGTGATGGAGTACTCATTAATTAAGAGGAAGTTAGCGTAAAACGAATGGTCTCGCCCTCATACTGCTGCTGGTTGCATGGTGCTCAACACCTGGAAGGCTGCAGTCAGACGGAAGTAGCATGGGCAGTGCACGCTTCCCTATTTAGATAACCTGAGGGAGTCCCCTCTGGGTCTTGCTGAGGTTCTGGTCTCTTTCCTGAGGTATATTAAGTGAAAGAGGAGAAACTGAGCCATTTCACATCAGGGTCCAGACAGGCTGTAGAATCTCTTTTAAGTTTGTTGACTAAATTGAATTCATTCAGTTTATATAGAGCTCCTCCTCCTCCTTTTCTTCCTCCTCCCTTTCATCCTCCTCCTCCTCCTCTCCTTCCTCCTCCTCCTTTTCTTCTCCTTCTCATTCTTCTCCCCCCACCTCTCTCTCCTTATACATTTTACTGCCACAAGTTATAACAATGGCAGTATGGCAGCAGGTCTTTGGCTCATCAACTCCAAGAGCTCATCAACACTCACTTTTAATTTCAACAGATATATAATATTAATCTTTTATAAAAAGACCTCCAAGAGGACTTTACATGTCCTTTTTTTGTTCCAAAATACAGCCAGAAACTATTTATAAATGCCACCTTTATACAAAATCAGGGTATCATGCTTTGAAGACAGGCTAAAGAGCTTAGGAGTATGTGGCTTTGACCTTCATAATAAACACAGGATGTTTGCAGGCTACTTCATGGAGACCCACTGAACAAACACATGTCCTTATCAATCCTGGTTGACTCTCCAACACTGGCTCCTAATTTCCATCCCTTTGTGGACTTTCTTTCTCCTTTTTTGGGGTGGGGAGAGTACCAGGGATTGAACTCAGGGGCACTCAATCACTGAGCCACATCCTCAGCCCTATTTTGTATTTTATTTAGAGACAGGGTCTTACTGAGTTGCTTGGTGCCTTGCCTTTTGCTGAAGCTGGCTTTGAACTCACGATCCTCTTGCCTCAGCCTCCTGGGCCTCTGGGATTACAGGCATGTGCCGCTGTGCCTGGCTCTCTTTGTATTTGGCTCCTGACCTCAGTTTGTTCCCTAAGCATGTCCTATGCATTCTAGCTGGTGACTTGCCTATGACCCTGTGTTAGTCAGCATTCTATCACTGTGACAAAAAGACCTGACAGGAACTACGTGGAAAAGGAAGTTTATTTTGGATTTACAGTGTTATGATCTCAGTCGTGGTTGACCCCTCCATCATTCCAGGGCTGAGGTGAGGCAGAACATCATGGCAGAATGGCATGGTGGAGGAAGCAGAGAGAGAAAGTGATGGGGACAAAATAGAAATCCCAAAGATTCACTACCAGTGACCTACTTCCTCCAGCTACACTCCACCTCCTCCAGCTACCACCCAGTTCGGTAGCCTTTCAAATTATTAATCCATCAAATGGATTAATCCACTGATTAGGTTAAAGTTCTCACAATCTGATCATGTTTCCTCTGATCATTCCTGCCTTGTCTAATACATGGGCTTTCAGAAAACACCTCAGATCCAAGCCTTAACAGACCCCCATGTCTGACTTCAAGGACTTATCCTGCTTTCATCTTTAAACAGGCTCTGGAAGCTCATGAGAATTTTGTTTGTGCATCTTTTATCCCTACTCAGTACTTTCTGGAAGATATAGACTCTCTTAGACATACTTTATCTGTAATAATTCAAATACAAAGTGGATTGTCTTGTTATTGTTTGCATCCTAAGTCAACACACCTCTGTTATAGCATTTATTCATTTATAGCATTTATTCACCTCTGTTATAGCATTTATTCATTTCATATTACACATATAGAGCACAACTTCAAGGAGCACATAATTTGGTATGAGAATAAGATAAGGCAATTTATCTTAAGAAACTGCAATAAAAAAAATGCCTGAAAGATGCATATGGAAAGAAAAACATGGAAGTCAAAGCCAAGACCCAAAGAGCCAGAACGTCACGGAGAGAAAGATGTCAGTCCTCACATGCAGCCCCAGGAGGCCTTGCTTAAAACAGGTGATATCTGTGAAATAATAAGACTAGTAGATCTTCCACTAGAAGGAGGGTTGATGCTGAAAAGACAAGGAGAAGGTGAGCTGCAAAAGGACTATATCTGCTAATGTAGAGACAAGGTAGAAAGAAGACAATTTCACTGGACACAAAACTTCATGCTTCTTCCCCCTGTCTGGTCAAAGGCACTCTGTTTGGCTACTGCTCCCCTGCCCATGGCATGAAAATCTAAGGTAATTCTCTTGATCCTTCTGAAAGTTCTTTTCATCTTACTAATTAAAAAACTCAATCACATGTAAGAATCAAAGCTGTCAAATTTCATTAAAAGTTAAAATTTTTCCTTTTGCATATTTCAGAGGTTAGTATCTTTTCCTTGTATGGAATTCTACTTCCTTTTCTTTTCTATCTTGCTAGCCCAGAGTGTGGACATGATCACAAGAGAAGGGAACAAGGGGAAAGGTCATCCTAGGTTTGCATTATGGTTTAGATATGAGGTGTCCCTTAAGAGCTCATGTGTTAAACAATGGAAGGATTTTCAGAGGTGAAATGATTGGTTTATGAGAACCTTAACCTAATTAGTGGATTAATCCATTGATATGGATTAACTGGGCAGTAACTGTAGGAAGATAGGGTGGGGCTGAATGAGGTAAGTCACTGGGGGTGTGACTTTGTGGTTTATATTTTGTCCCTGGTGAGCAGAGTGCTATATGCTTCCTGTGGCCATGTCCTGGGCTGCTTTCCTCCACAGTGCCCTTCCACTATAAGGATATAATGATCTGCCTCACCTTGGGTTCAGAGCTATGGAATCAGTTATCTGTGACCTGAGAGCTCTAAAACTGTGAGCCCAAGAAAACGTTTTCATTTTTGTTTTGTTTCCCTTTAAAATTGTTATTTAGGTCACAGCAGAGAAAAAGTTGATGGAAACAATGGGTACTGCTGTGATTTGCCATTGGTCGTTCTCTGCAATTGGTAAAATTAAAAACTGATCTTTTTCTTTAGTGGGCTATTTTGTGGACCTTCATTCATTACTTTTTGGAAACATGTGACTACAACTTTCTTCAAAGGAAGTATGAGTTATCTATTACCATGTAAGTATATGAAACATACCACTAGAGCTTAGTAGTTTAGAACAATAAACCTTATTTCTTCACAAGGTTTCTGTGTTCAGGAATTCAGGAGCAGCTTAGCTGGGTGGTTCTGGCTTGGGCTCCCCCATGACGCTTCTGTAAAGCTATTGGCTGGGGATTCAGTCATCTGAAGACTTCATTAGGGCTGAAAGATGTTTCCAAAATGGTGTCATTCAAATGGCTGTTGGTTTGAGGCTTCAGTTCCTGTTTACGTGAATCTCCTGTTGGAGCTACTCCAAGGTTCTCATGATGCTACACTTGGCTTCATACAAAGCCTTTGTCCAATCTCAGGAGGGGAGCTGAGGTCTCTTTTAAAATTATCTTTAGTCACTCCAGAAGAACATCTAGCTGTTTTATGAAAAATTCACCAGGGAACTGTAACTTGCTCCTAAAGTAGCCCTTCTCTTTGTTCTACCACTAGAGAAACAGAAACCTCTTGTCCTTAAGACTTCTCAGATGTGGGTCAGAGTCATGGTTCAGGGAACATATCCATGTCTTTTGAATGAATTTTTTGTAACCCACTTTTACTAGTGGCTGTGGTTTGAATATATACCCTCCAAAATTTGGGTATTAGACTGTGGGAGGCCATCCTCGCACGTGATTTGAGTTACCTCCCTGGCTGGGTGAGAGGCGCTTAAGCACAGCTGTGTCAGAGCTTTCCCCACTCTTCTCCAGGTCCGAGGGCTTGTCTGGGCAGAGACGAGTCTGAATACTACCCCAAAGACCCAATAGTCGCCCCTGACCTTGGGATGCTGCCTCCCTTAATCTTCATTGGATGAGATTTTCCCCAGAATTTTTGTTCCCCAATAAAAGTCTGCTCCCTGTTCCCTCTCTCCCTCTCTCCCTCTCTCCCTCTCTCCCTCTCTCCCTCTCTCCCTCTCTCCCTCTCTCCCTCTCTCCCTCTCTCCCTCTCTCCCTCTCTCCCTCTCTCCCTCTCTCCCTCTCTCCCTCTCTCCCTCTCTCCCTCTCTCCCTCTCTCCCTCTCTCCCTCTCTCCCTCTCTCCCTCTCTCCCTCTCTCCCTCTCTCCCTCTCTCCCTCTCTCCCTCTCTCCCTCTCTCCCTCTCTCCCTCTCTCTCCATAGCCTCTTCAGTAATCCTTGAACCGCATTAGGTGGCTGGAGGCTGAAGCTAGGAGGAGCCATCCTGGACCTGGTTTTAAAGGTAATTAGAGTCTCGTCTCTTTAATTTGAAACTCCCTAGCAGTTTCTTAGGATTCGAACCTTCTTTCATGAAGCCAGCGCAGGTCGTGGGCTAAATTAGACCTAATGACCAATGTGATAGTTTTAAGAGGTAGAACTGTAAAAGGTGATTAGGCCAAGAGAGATTCCCCCGCCTCATGAATGGGATTAAATCCTTTATAAAAGAGACCTCACACAACATGAGGCTCTTGCCCTCCTGCCTAATGCCATGTAAGGACACAGTGTTCTCCCAAGATACAGCAGCAGGGCACAATCTTAAGAACAGAGAGCAGCCCCAACCAGACGACCAAATTTACCAACACTTTTATTGTGAGCTTCCCAGCCTCCCAAAATTCTTTTTATTTGTTTGATTTTAAGAATCAGATATTTATCCTAGTTTTTTTCTAATTTTCAGTACTGGAGATTAAACCCAGGACCTTACGTATGTTAGGCAAGCAGGCACGCTCTTTAACTGAGCTGCATCCCCAACCCTTTTTGTTTTTTTTTTTTTTTGAGACAGGGTCTTACTAAGTTGCCCTGGCTGGCCTTGAACTTGCAGTCCTCCTACCTCAGCCTACTGAATAGCAGGATTCCAGATGTACCGCTGTGGTTGAAATTCTTATTCTTTATGAAATAATCTGTGTCAAGTATTTTGCTATATTCACACAAACAAAGACACTAGTCTTGGGTTAGGAGATATCTGTGAAGGAAGTAGAGAAGGCAAAATACTGCAGCATTATAAGAACTTTCGTCTCAGCCTAACACATACTTCAAGAGCACAGAAAGAATTGATATCAAAGATACCAAGAGTCAAAAAGCCCTCTTTGAACTCCCCCTTTGCAAAGGCCTACCTGGAGTTTCTGCCACCTGATTTGTACCTACCTGTTGAAAGCTTTATGCAAAACCGAGAGAGGATCTGTTCCCGCAAACATGTTGTTGTGGATGAGGTTCTGATCGATGTAGACTGGCTCTGCATTTTGCAAGTTATTTGTCTTCAGCTTCCCCTAGAAGAGAACCCAAAGACAAGGATTAGAGGCAAGCGGGTTATTTGGAAACAAAGCCAGGAAATATCCATAGGAAAGTGGGGAGAGGGGTGTAAAAGAAAGAAGCTAATAAATGTATTATCATCAAATCTGTTACTGATGTGGAAAACTAGCCTTAAATCCTGTTGAAGAATTCTAAAAAAGAAAAAAAGAAAAAAAAATTACAGAAAACAAACATCAACAACAATAACAAAAAACAAACAAAACACACACACACACACACACACACACACATACACACACACACATCTATAGCCCCTATGAAAAGAAAAAAACCTCAGGTTTTATCCACCAACTCCCTGTTCATCTTTAACTGAGGAGCATGATTTATTTAACTTTCTGAAACTCTGGGCTTGCCTTGCTCAGAGACCAAACTCCATGCTACCCCAGGGGGAAGGCAAACTAGCTCAGTTTGCTTAGGACAGAAGGTTAGTCCCAGGCACAGCACAATGGTTGGTCACTCTACCCCTGGGTAGAGATTCAAGTCTTAGTAGAAGCAAACTTCCTCAGGTAGAGGTTAGTGCCCAGGGTCCTGGGCACCAGCTGGATCTATAGCATCAAGGGACCTTGAAAATTATATTAGCAAGTGTTATACTCTGTTATGGTTTGGATCTAGATTGTCCCCCAAAAGTTCATGCAGTAGGCAATAGAGCAATGTTCAAAGTTGAAACAAGTGGATTGCAAGGACTGTAAATTCATCAGTGGATTAATCCATCAAATGATAGCTGAATGGACTACTGGAAGTAGCACCCAGTTGGAGGCAGTAGGCACTGGGGCATGCACTAAAGGGCTTATCTTCTTCCCAGTTCCTCCCGGCTTTTCTCATTCCCTCCCTCTGTCCTTCCCAACTGAGCAGCCTTCCTCCGCCACACCCTTTCACCATGATGTTTCCGCAATGGAATTGGCTGACAATGAACTGAGACCTCCGAAGCCATGAGCCCAAATATATCTTTCTTCCTCTAAGTTGTTCTTGTCAGATATTTTGGTCCCAGAAATGAAAAGCTAACTAAGTCGTTCTCCCTGTGTTTTCCTTCTTGAACCAATCTCCTCCTCCTCCTCCAAATTACAGAGGCCAAGAAAATAATCCTCTGCTTCTTTCGTTTTTAAAGACCTGAGTGTGTTGAAGAGAACATACAGAGATCTGTAGGGAAGAAGAGAGAGGGTAGAAACAAAGGAAGGAGAGATTTTTGAAGACAAAGGCTTCGGTTCCTTTTATTAGTAGGTTTTATTGCTGCCCAATAGCATGAACATGAATTCACAAAAGCATATTGTGTTCTCAGCACAGAAAACACTGCTTTCATGATGCTTACATTCTAGTGAGGAGGGCATGCAGAAATAGCAAACATTAAGATATAAGCCATTATGAGTGTTTATGAAGAACATAATCAAATGGTATGATAGGAGAGAGATTGTGTGTGTGTGTGTGTGTGTTAGATAGTCTTGAAGCCATTTCTGAGAATATACCTGAGCTGAGTTTAGAGCTTTCATGGAAAAAAGCAAAAGAGCCAATCACGGTAAGATCAGGTGAAGTGCCCATGGACCAAGTAGATATACCCTTCAACCTTGACTTGCTCAAGACCTTGGAACCATTCTACAAGAAGACCAAGTAATGATGAAAACGATGTTTTTAGTAGCTCAGCTGGTTAGGAGCTCAACTAGAATAAAGTTGTTTGAAGAAAAAAAAAGATATGATAGTGATATATTATTTTGAACATCTAAATGTATGCACTTCCTACTCAATAAAAAAAGAACAGTGCATATGAGAAATGTGAAAACATGTAGTGATGGATACATTTACACATCTATTTATTGATCTCACTAGGTTGTGTGCAGTCCTCACTAGAACACTGTAAATTTAGTGTTGATATCACTAAAAAAAAAAAATGAGGATCTCAGCAGTGACGGAAGTTATTCAAGTAATAGCTACTGAGTACCCCATTTGTGACTAAATGTAACATATTTCTGTGAAACACACGATATTTTTCCCATTTGCCTCTCTATTTGACACTGTAATCACTGAACCTCTCTAGACCCCAGGTTTTTGCCATGTATGTTGATTCATCTAATATTTATTAAGCACCTATTGTGTACAAAGCTTTATGTTAGGCACTGGTGAGGGCATGTAATTACACATGAACTTGATATGGTTCCTACCAACAAAGTAGCTCAATGTGCAGTGGAGTAGACACTCCCCAATACACACACAAAAAAAACTTTCTAAAATAGTGAACGAAAGATAAAGTTGGGGTTCAGGAAGATGGTAAGAAGTTGATGTGTTGGGTGTGAGCACAGACTACCTTTGGTAAATGACCCAGTTCTCACAATGATATGAGCCACTTTGAAAATTTCCCCCAGCTTACAGGGTCCATAGGAGAGTCATCGTGTGGGCAGGAGTCAATGCAGGCTGCATTGGAAAGTTGCTTTTAAATATGTGTCCAGCGGCATGTGGAGAATTGAAGCAATCATAGTGTGCCACTCTCAGGTGCAGGAAAAAGCTGTTAAATTGCATAGCCTAACTAACATCTGAAGTCCTCTTCTCTGACTTCGGCCCCCTTTCCTAGTCTTATCTCTTGCCATTCTCCTCTGAACCCGAACTTTCAGGCCAACTTAACTTTATGCTTCCCCATGATGGCGTCCTAAGTTTTCTTTCTTCCATGTTCTTTTTTTTTTTTTTTTTTAAGAGAGAGAGAGAGAATTTTAATATTTATTTTTTTAGTTATCGGCGGGCACAACATCTTTGTTTGTATGTGGTGCTGAGGATCGAACCTGGGCCGCACGCATGCCAGGCGAGCACGCTACCGCTTGAGCCACATCCCCAGCCCCTCTTTCATGTTCTTTCTTTTCTGCTAAAACCAATCTGTTCCATTCCATGGAAAAGACAATACAGGGTACTCGCTGGAATCCCTATAGTCAAAAGCAGAGCTGGGGCAGGAGGGGTGACAATACTAGACTCAAAATATAGACTTGACTCCAATCTCCTGCAATGAGGCATAAACTATAGGACTTTATCAACTTAAAGAGCTTACCTCTTTCTGGACCTCAGTCTCCTCCTCTGCAAAATATAAAGTATGCCCTGCCTACTCGGCAAGGCAGCTGCACAACTCAAGATAATGATTGTAAAACGCTTTGCAAATTGTGAAGCAATTCCTTATGCATGTTTTTGCTTATGCAAACGTAAGGGATTGTCATTAGTATTCAGGATCTTCCTAACTGATGTGTTTTTTCAAGAGTTTGGCTAGAAACATGATTAAGATATGTCCCAGCTGAGTAGCTTCTTCCAATGCAACTTCATCCAATAGCCACAAAGGGGATAGAATAGGCCTTTTGTGATTGTTTTTTACATAGTTGGAAACATTTCAAAGCATCAGATCTGTTTTTTCTAAAAAAAAGTGAATTCCTCTATCTGCTTTTAGTCTATTTTCACCATTGCCTAAGAAGCATTGTAAATTTATGTTTCAAAGTTAATAGTTTAAAATAAAAAAGTTACATGTTCTATTAATTTTTTAAAAATTTAGGATTTCCATAGAATTCATATATCACTGACAATGCTGATGAATCACATTTGAAAGGAGAATTAAGTAAGCAATTTTGGTTAAACAGGAAGTTTTTTCTAGGCTGATAATGAAGTGCAAAGCTTTCTCCTTGACTGTTGCAAACATATAACTTAGATCCAGTCAATTAATCAATTATTAAATCCTTGAGCAAACAAACATAAACTAGAAAGAAAAAACAAAACCACTCAAAATATTTAGGAAAATATTCCTAAGTGACAGATGCTGGAGAAGGAGCAGTTTGGAGAGAGGATGAGGAATTCACTTTACTGCAAATTGATTTCAAAGTTCTTTTAGGATATGCCATAGTGGGGTTTGGCTATGCAAACCTGAAACTCAAAAATGATGAGAAGAGCTGAGACATAGGATGGCAGATACTATCATAAGGAAGGATGAAGCCCTGGGAGTACAAATGATGAGGAAAGGAAAGGAGGGTCAACATTTAGGGATCAGGAGAAAGATGAGTACCCAGCAAAGAGGCCAGAGGAGCAGCTAGAAAGGTGATAAGAAAATCAAGTGAATGCGGTGTCACAAAGTCAAGGCAAAAGTAGGCCAAGACAGGGAGCAGGTGGTCAATAGTGATAAGTTCTGCTGCTAAGACTAGTACAATGATAACTCAGAGTCTAGCAGGTCACGCAGGCACATGCCTGTAATCCCTGCTTCTCGGGAGTTGAAACAGGAGGATCACAAGTTCAAGGCCATCCTGAGCAACTTGGAAAGTCCTTGTCTCAAAATAAAATTTAAAAGTCTGGGGATGTGGCTCAGTAGCAGTACACTTGCCTAGCATTTTTGAGGCTGTAGGTTCCATCCCTACTACTGGGGGGAAAAATAGTGGTATTATAAGACAAAATCAGATTGCAATGAGTGAGTTGAAGCAGGGCTAAAACTAAACTGAAGACAGAGCATGCATCATTTTTTTTTTCAAGAAATTCAGCAGTGAAGGGAGAGGAAGAGTGAGAGATAGCAAATGTGTCTGGAGGGGAATGTGGACCCCAGAGTGCAACTGTATAAGTTGGAAGAGACTGAGGCTTGATTATTGAGAAAATAGGTCCAATGGAGTGGGAGAAGTTGAAGACCCAGGGAAACAAAGCATAAGATTACCAAGAAGGGCGAAAACAAAGCATAGTTCAGGGTCACCTAGCCCATGTGGTAGTCCAAGGAGATGTCTGGGTGCAGATTACCCCTGGCCAAACTACTGAAAGGATGAGAATAATTTATCCAGGCAAGAGGAGAGGAGAGGATATAGAAAAACAAGGCATTCCTCATCCAGTTTCACCACGGGGGCCTCTTGAACTTGCCTGGATTGAGAGGAAGAAAGGGCTCTTGAGCAACATTCTGTGGGACTATGATTTTTCTAAACTCATTTTTATAAATAAAAAGTGGATTTGCTTACACAAGGCTTATATTGTGTTTCTACCCAAGGTATATTTTTCATCTGGGTTATTTTCCTTTAGAAAATGTGCAGCCAGTGGTGGTGCCTGAAACTATTTATGTAATGCAATGGGTTGGCTTACTCTTTGTCACATTTCCTCTATATTTCAAAAGTGAATAATTTCCTTATAATCATGGTCCTGCCTAATTAGAATCTGTCCATCTCGGACGAAAAAGAGAACTTGGCCTTTTAGGTGGCCAGGTAGGAACTCATTTGATGAAAGACTTATTTTTCAGGGGTGGGTAGTGAAGAGTTAGGTCTGGGGTTAGGGATATAAATGGAAGTTCCTGATGCAGAATGTCCTGTGAGATGCACTGTTGGTGAGGAAAAATAAGCAATGAAAGATTAAAAAATGATTTATGTTTTCAAAGATAATCATTGCACACTAACTAAAACTTAACATCCATTAGAAAAAATTCAATTCACAAATAAATACATGGCATAAGACTCATGCTCTTTAGCAATTTTAAAAAATTATTGGCTGAATTCAAATTATATTTCCCAGTACTCAAATAGCCATATTTTTTTCTGAAAATACTAATAATGACAACTAGTGACTATATGATTAAATCAGTACCTTTGATCATTCTTGGAATCAAGGTAAATTAAAGTAACTTTGGGGAAAATCATTTGGAATTATGAAACAAAAGATCTAAAATTGTTTATATATCTTGACCCAGTAATTCTTCATATGGGAATTTAGTTTAAGAAAATAATATCAAAATGGAAAATATATAAACACACACACATATATATATATACCTTATATTCAATTAAGTAATTAATCAATAAATAATTGAACAAATATAAACTAGAAAGAATAATTTTTAAAAAAATACAAATATGTGTATATAGCAGTTGTGAAATTAAGCTCACACACTCAAAGTCAAAGAAATGTCCTGTTTCTTCAACTCAACTCAATTTCTGATTTTGAATCCTATATCTTCCATGGTACTGAAAATTTAATGTCAGCTATGGAAGTTTTTCTGAATACAGGGTTATACCAAGGCTCCAGGATTGTACATGGTGCTGAAGCTTCATGGAGTTGGAAAAAGTTGATACTCAGTTATCTCTTACCCCACCCTCACAGTGCCTTGTTTCTGTGCCATCCATAAGGCAAAGTGGTCGCTGATAAGGCTAAGAACACTTTCCTGGGGTCTCCATCATGCACAATTCTTCTCAGTAGGGTGCCACCAGCTTCTCAGTTGTCCTGCCAGGAAGAAGAACTTGGATTCCTGTTTTCTAGGTATTTTGGGGAACACAGTTTTTTCTCTCCCCGTCTCCCATAGGCCAGGAGTTTGGGGAGATGGTGTCAAATAAAGACAGGAAGACTAATGTTCTCACTCCCAATTTTCCAAGACACTTTGCCTCTCTGCAGACCCCCTTATTGCCCTCTCCTTTCATCCCAGCTCCATCCACACTCCCACCCCAAACTTTTGAAAACTAAAGTCAAGAAAGGAAGACTTCTGTAGATACCTTTGATTTTAACTAAGCCCCAAGCTAACTCTAGGCTGGAGCAAGAGCAGCCTTTCTATGTTCAAAAAAATAATAATAACTCAAAATATTATCCTAGCAAACATGCATGGATATTGTCATAACAGATAAAAGTGTTAAAGAGATCGGAAACACCAAAAATATCCAATTGTGAAACATGATCATGTACCAATTACCAGGCAGACATCTTTAAACATTACCATAACTTAATCCTCATAATAATCTTTGATTTAATATCATATAATCATAAATGATTTTGTATACAAGGCATCAACCCAGATTTATTGTAAAGGCCAAAAGTTATCAGCAAAAAATGAAAATGTCTGATATGTTTAGGTAATGGGATTTTGCATGAGTTATTTTAATAATAAAGGTTATGTAACAATAGTAAAATGAAATAGAAATTAGAGCAGAAAATAGTTCTTCCCAGATTTGGAATGAGAAATGAAGAAATCCTGGTGGATTTTGCCTCAAAGGGTAGTGTCAAGATTCCGTTCCAAGAATGCAAAGCTATTCCAGCTGCTGCCATTGTGGATGAGGTGATTGCAAAGATGGTTCATTTCCCTCTTGAGTTAATCTTCTCTAATACACTAAAGCTTATTGTCTGTGTCTCCAGATCCTGCTTATTCTTTAGATGCTGGAGAAGAATTTGGGAAAAAAAAATAGTCAAGAAGTCTTTAGATAAGAGGTGAGTAAGCAATGTCTGGCCCGTGGGATAGATTTACTCAAGGAAAGGGAAGTCTCACTTGTTGAACACCCTTTATATTCTAGACACTGAAGCAGATATTTTACCTTCAAATTCAATTCCAGCTAAAGCCCAAAGCCCCAGTTATTTTCCATGGAACTATGTTGCCTCTGCTTGAAATGACTTCTCATAGGCCACTCTGTTTGCCTGGTGTAAAAATTTAAGAACATAAGGAGTTTTATTATCATTACAAATTTGGTTAAATACTGAGTAATATATGATTCCTACTAAAAACTAGTAACACCATTATCCAGCATCTCCCAATGCTCACTGACAGAAGTGTTCCGTGTCAAATAACAAGGAAAGATGCTCTATCCACTAAGTCCCCTCTTCGAAATTTACAGTCCACTCAAAGGCTCTGAGTAGTTAAGAAAAAAAAAAACAAAAAAAACCACTTCTTTTCAATCTTTTTGAATTCAGTGTTTCCTAGACTCACATGGTCATGAAATCTTTCCCTCCTTCTATTGTCAGAGCTCTTAGATTGCACAAACTTGTGTCTGGGGCCTAGCAGATGGCACCAAGGGAGGGCTAAAGGGAGCCATTTTCATGGGTAGGAAGAGTGCATTTGCAAGATACGAGGGACAGCTCTGCTCAGTGAGACCATCACAGGAGGAGAGAAGGATGAAACAGAATGGCGTCAGCACAGCAAAGACCCCAGGAAACATGACTGCCCTTTGGCGCCTCAAGCACCTGCAGCCCTGGGACACTGAGAGACTGGCAGAAATGCGACACAGCATGAGAATGTCAACTAGAACCCAGCAGGGATGGGAGGACCCTGGTGATTTCTAAACCACAGATTTCTGTGTGGGCAAGCAGACCCAGAGAAGAAGATGCATACCCAGCGCAGAGCACTCGGTCAATATGTCCAAGTTCAACATTCATGGTGGCAGAATACAAAATTTGCTTGGATTCATTCAATGCTCCTGAGACTCCAAAAAGGACCTGGGTTCTGTCATCTTGGTCTGAGCAGGAATGGCAAAATCAGCAGGGTTCCACTGAGAGAGATTATAATGAGGGGACTTTTTGTACAGAGACACAGGGAGGAGTATGCAAATCAACAGGGAGGGATGAGCAAGGATCCCAGAGACTAGAGACTGTAAGAAGCACTTCGTGGATCTTCAGTGTGAAAGTAGAAGGGATTGGGAGGGAGTAATTAGAATAGGTGCTTCAGACAGTGAAGTGTGGACCCAGAAGAGCCAGCACAGTGGGTAGAGAACTGGGGGTGGGCTAGAAAGCTTGCAGAGCAGATGGGATGAGCAGCCAGCAAATGTGAGTTATTATTATTATGGAGATACAAGTTATGTCCACAGACTGGGGAGACCTAGGAACACAAGAATTTTACCAACAAGATCAAAATCTAAGAAGCTCAGAATCTTAGAATTTTGAAATATCAGAACCCATGGTTGATCCAGAAAAAAAAATATATAATTTGATGAAATTGAAACTCCCCTTCCCATTTCTGTAGCCCATTGAATTTGCCTCTTACTTATTTATAAAAAGAATGTTGGGTTAATTCATGTGAGTTGGCTTCTCTTCAGCTTTCCTCAGATGGGACACTTAGGAACCAGTGGCACGTTTATTTGTGTAAACCTTTCCCATGGACAAACCCGCCCACCACATCTGTGCCTTGGGAGGCGTGTCTCCGCCCTGGCTAAATAGAAAGGCAATCAGCCACCCCGTGGACCATTCCCTGAAACACCCAAGGAATTGTTGTTCTTGGGGCTTGGGTCCCCATGTCCTTCTCAGAAATGTGCTTAGAAACCACAGGGATGCCTGGATAATAGCCCAGAATGTGTGGAACGCAGGGCTCAGGATTCTGATAACCAAAAATAGATGAATACAGTAAGATTGTCTCTGGGAATAGACTCTGATAGGAAAGAGACGGAAGAATGACCAGGAAAAGGTGAGGCTCTTCTAGTTTTAACTGCAACAGAAAGCCAACCACAGGACTAGAGAGAAAGGAAGGAACCGTTGTTTCCAGAGCTCAAAGAGGCTGGAATCTCAGCAGGAATGCCCAGTAAGAGCTTGGACCACAAGGAGAGAGGGTTGACCAGTGGTAGCCAGAATCATGAAGAAAAGGCAAGCCTGCTGGAAGTGCTACACAAGGCAGGGGAAGAAATACTCTGAATTCTCTTTTCCTTTGTACCCAGGTCTCCTGCCAGGAAGACAAGGGATGTTAGAAACTCGTTTTCTCTACAGTGTAGAACAGTAGGAAGAGGATGTGATAGATATAAGATCAAACAGACAAATGACGACACGCCATTCCATGCAAATGCTTCCCACCACACCTCTGAGCTGCCCCCATTAATTTTACCTTTATATTGCCAAACACTATGGTAAAGTCTCATTTCTTAGGTAACTCTCAACTGCACTTGAATTAATTGATCACTTTTTTCTTAACATATTTTCTTCATTTGTTTTCTGGGATACTTCCCTTGCCTCCTGGTTTTCCATCTATGTCACTGGCTATAGTTTTGGAGTCCCTTTTGTTGGTTCCTCCACATCTCCTCACCTTCTAAGTTGACGAGGCTCAGAATTCATTCCTGTTTTCTCTCACTCTTAGCTCCTGGGCGATCTCATCCAGTCCTGCACATTTAAATTCCCCCAATCGAGGCACCATCACTCTGAAATTCCTAGCTCCTGCCCCAGCCCTTCCTGATACACTGCCATTGGTGTGCCCAGTTACCTGTTGGAGAGTTACCAGTTGGGTGCCAGTGGTCATTTCAAATAGAAAACACTTTAATTAAAAAATAATAATAATCCCACAGATCTACCCTTTTCCCATTTCCTATGCTCATATATATGTGAAATGTACATATATTCTAACAAATATTAAGAATACATGTTCCATAATCATTATGAAGCATTTCATTTAACAAATATTGGAGGAGTATCTGAGACGGGCCAGCCCTGGAGTCACTAAACTAAAAAAAGTAAATTAGGAATGATACCTGACCTCAAGGGAAGACAAGTGAGAAGATGATCACTTGTGCCTTTCTGTATATGAACTCATATCCTCCACCTGGTTTTAAGTTCCTTGAGAAATATTATGTTGCATTGGTTCTTCAAGCTGCAATCCTGGCTAGCTTGAGTAAAAAGCAGGAACCAAGACTCAGTTAAGACTCTC
Source organism: Callospermophilus lateralis (assembly GCF_048772815.1). Taxonomy (NCBI): domain Eukaryota; kingdom Metazoa; phylum Chordata; class Mammalia; order Rodentia; family Sciuridae; genus Callospermophilus; species Callospermophilus lateralis. The sequence goes on from NC_135311.1 coordinate 100,896,595, forward strand.
ATTGGCATTAGAACATAGAATCCCAAAGGGTAAGGATGATGAAGCAATCTCTGTGAACTCCAGGTCCCTGGTCTGTAGAATGGGCAATTGGTAATACAGTGCAACTGTGAGGTTCGAGAATATAATACACAGGAAACACAGGACATGATGCTTGACCACAATAAAACCAGCCACCATTCATTGGGTTCTTACTATTTTCTATTATCACAGTATTTACTCCAACTCCTTTTTTTTGTGGTAATGGCATGTACAGCGTGGGGTGGGGAGAAGCAACTTGCTGAGTGTTAGTTATCCTGTAAATTGGGCAGGTACACAGCTGAGTCCAGAACATGGCCACCAAGTTGCCAGTCCAAGATCTGATGGCATCGTTGTACCTCTTCATCAGGTTAGCTCTCTGAGTCTCAGAGTGGCCTAAAGTCACTATATTTCAAATGATCTTTGTGTTCAGAAACATTTCATCTTTCAGTTTATAACCTGGGGTTGGACTTAATGAACCCCCACAGGAGCCCATTTGGGGAAATTCTGTGTAGAAAACTTTCAGAGGCAGCTCTACTTATATCAAGTTCAAACCTACCTCTCCCAACCTCAGCCTTCTTTGTTTTGATGCAGAAAATATTTGGAACTTGAATCAATCAATGTGTGGTTTCATCTGATGGCTCTTGAGGTGTTTGAAGAAAGAGTTGATCTCATTGAGTTTTCCTTTGTCCAAGGTAAGTGTTTCCATCATTTCAAGACAGAAACGTTGTCATTATTTCAGATTCTAGTTTTACATGTCCTTTAGACCCTATTAAACACCAGTCCTTTAAGTTCTGCCACAATTATTTCTCAAACCATCCCATTTGCTCCATTACCACTACCACACCCTATTGAGATTTCTGATCATCTTTTAGTGAAAGATAATCCCAATTATCTCTTTAGCTTATTCTTTCTTTTCTGCTCATACCCTTCAACTCACCATCTACACTTTGAGAAAGTGATTTTTTTTTAAAAGTGCAGATCTGGCCTCATTATTGGGCTCCCTATTACTTACCAAATAAATTCATAACCCGTTAGCATAGCATATGAAGGCTTTCATGATAAGACCTCGGGGAGGGAGGGAGGGGGAGAGAGAGAGAGAGAGAGAGAGAGAGAGAGAGAGAGAGAGAGAGAGAGAGATAAAACTATCCAGTGATATTGAACTTTTGGAGGCACACTTAGAAAGCTTACTTGAACTGCAGAAATGGGAAGTGAGGGTAGTCATAATCAAGGTAGTGGGACTAGGATTAAAAAGCAAGGGGTGGCTTTGGAAAGTATTTCAATAAACTCCTGAGGAAGTGGTCATCTATGATCTCTGCCATTGAAAGTTGAATGCTAGGTTTTGTTTTGACCCAAAAAGAGATGCTGGTGTCATTCGGTGAGACTAAGACACTCCACAAGGAGCAGACTGTGGGGCTGGGGTGCTAGATGGTGAGTGCAGTTTTCAGTGAGATGTAAGGAACATGGAACACAGGCAGAGGGAGGGGCTATGGGAATAGACTGCTACAGGTTACACATCAGTAAGCAGCCTGGTATAGAATCACCTTTTTTTTTTTTTTTTTACCACAAGGTATGGGTGGTTCTTACTGAGCTACAAATGAAGTAAATTCTGAAGTCCTGGCCCCATCTGAGCTCAGAGTGGGAAAAGAGCTTTAAAGCAGCCATTTTAAGTGATTGCTGAGGATTGTAGTAAAGGAACACTCTACTTTGCTCAAAAGATTTATTTATTTGTCTATTCTCTGATTGTGAAGGATGCCTCTGGCTCAGCAACTCAGCTCAGTACATGCTACACTTTTCCTTGCCCATGAGTAGGAGATCCCTCATCAATGAGGGAAATACTTATTTGGCAAAAGAATAAAAGGTCATCCAGAATCATAACTCATGTCTCCAAGAGCAGCAGACAACCACATAGTGGCCTCAATGAAGGTCAGTAGAAGTGAAAACAAACAAACAAACAAAAAGTCAAAGTAATCCATTTCAATGGTAATAACTACATTTTATTATGATAGGTACATAATCAATAATTGCACAGAAGTATGTTTTTCAGATGGAGACATTAATTTCAACAGTCTTTCCAGAATCCCACTCCTAGGAGATATAGAAACAGACCCTGAACCCATATATATTTGACTCATTGAACTTGGTCTCATTATTCACTTCAAAGCAATAAACAAATCAAGGAGATTAACTCGGCTCAGTAAGTACTGATGGTAGCCATGTGCAGAGGTCTATAGTGTAAAACATGCACAATAATTTTTCATCAGACTTGGGTATAAGTATAGGAACTGGAATTACTTTCTCTTCTCTTAGCTGTGTAATTTTGATCAACTCCATTCATGTCAGTCTACTTCTTAACTGAAACATGGAAATATTCTCTATCCTGCTTACCTAACAATGTTGCTATGATGTTCAAGGAAAAGCAGTTAAATAAAAATGGTTTGTGACTGTTAAGGCTTTATACACATAGGTAGACATATTAGTCGTGATCATAATTCTTGCCTATTATGACTATTATTATCATAATAGCAAAGTCATTTCCTTTTCCTCTGAGCCCCAATTACCACTTCCATAAAATGTTTGGATTTCACCAAATAGTGTCTAGGGCTGTCTCCGATTCTTAGCGAAGAATCACAAGAATTTTAAGTACAGAAGGAAAGAGCCTGGGGTGTAAGAAGCACTGGGGAGAACTCCTTTGGCTGAACAATTGCAATGTAAACTGAAAACTGAGAGAGGGTTGTCAAATCAAATGTTGATTGTCAATTTATAAACATGGATTAAACTTAAAGAATAAGACAGTCAAACCCCTGCATTCTAGAAAGCCAATTAGCAAGTGCATTTGGGCAACTTAAGTAGGAGCACAACTATGCATGGTCAGCCAAGAGCATGAAGCCATAGAAGGTGACCCTCGTGGGGCTGAAGTGTGGTGGCATTGTGCCTGAAGATGCTGTCCTACTTTGTTTACCCACAAGCACTGCACACATCAGGGGCATTCTAGAGATGCATGCATTTTAAAAACTTTGAAACATTCTCCTTCTATAAAAAGGCTTCATTATAGAATTATCCCCCATGTTCCTCTTTCTCAACACTTTCACATCAATTTTCACATATGAACATAACACGACCCTGGTGGAGGGTGCTGGCTGAGGAGTACGAAGGGTGGAGTCCAGAGCCTGCCATCTATTTGCAAGGTGGGACCTTGGGAGTAGGCAACTCTTTGTTGTGGGGACTGTCCTGTTTACTGTAAGATGTTCAGCAGCATTCCTGGCCTTGACCCACTAAATGTTTTTAACACCCCAAAAAATATGTCCAGATATTACCGAACATTCCCTGGAGGGAAAAACTCCTCTCCACTGAGCAGCCCTGCTTACAAATGCCTAGAAAGGGCAAACTAAACGTCAATCAAGACTTCCACGTGTACTATTGGGTTTTGATAATCGGACATCTTCCTATGAAGATGAAGTATAGATCTTCCTGGGGTATCTTAGAGAAGAAATAATTCTGTTTTTCAAGCTCAAAGAAACTGAAGAACTCTAGTATCAGTGACTTGCTGGCTCCTTCCTCACATGTTGAATAAGAACCAGGTGGTTACTGAGGCTGGTTAAGATCAACGTGCAAACACAGCTCACAGAGCCTGGTGTTGAGTAGGAGTTCAGCAGCTGTCACATTCTATGATCCCTCTGGGAAGAGCATCTGCCAGCATCAGGAGGAGGGGACACTGCTGAATGGCAGGTCACAAGCAGTATATCTCCAAACTCAGTGAAGTCACATTTGGCAAACATATCTGGGGCAGGAGCTGCTCCTGTGGCCCCTGGGAGCAAAGTCCTTCTCTGAGGATGCATTTATGTGGCATCATGATGGTCACAGCTAAGCCCAGCTGGGCATCTGCCAGCACAGAGCAGGCCTGGTCTTGCTCACCCATCTGTGATTCTCTTCTGCTATCCTCTGATGAGTAAGTACATTCACCTGTGAGTCCACTCCCCACTGACTTTCAGATAACTTGCAGGGAAGCCCAATTGTGCACTGGTGTCAGAGCAACAAATAGTAGGCATTCAACATACTTCCTAAAACTTCCAACTGGTCTTATATATACTGCTTCATGGAATCCTCACGATTAACCCTCTGGAGTCAGCATCTTCTTGAAGAGGAAGAAATGACAGCTCAGAGAGTTCAAGTGCATCTTCTATGAATACCTAACAAGCCAAGTGATGGACTTTAAATTTGAGCCCACATCTGTGTAACTCTGTGCCCTGCGTTCTTTCTAATGTTGTGTCTTCAATGAAAAGAGCTGGGAAAGAAACATTAATTGAGAGGTTGTTTTCTAAGACATCCAGGAGTTTGAGTCTCATGATAAACGTTTGTTGACTAACTCTCCAGCCGGGGAAGAGGTTACCCACTCACACAGTCTCAAGTTAACAGATTGGTCTCTCCAACTGTATCGGGAGCAATTTCAGAGTCAGTGCCTCATGAATTCACCTTTTGCCATGCAGACCCAGCGTTAGAGGCTGAGAATTCTGATCTGAAAACCCCAATTAGAAGACTTTATTACAATTGAAAAGTCTATGGGTAAAGTGAAAAAGATAACCCTGTTGACATTTCTTTGCAAGGTCCCAACCATGACGATTATGTACTCCCAGGTGCTATGGGAGGTAAGGTAACAGTGACCAGATGTCTGTGGGGGTCAGAGCCTCCCAGTAGGGATGCCACCCAACCGGGTCTTAAAGGGAAGCGTGAATCTGTGCAAAATGACTTGTCCCTGAGTCTGGACCCAGCAAAGGGAGTTTCATGTTCAGAGATGGTGACATGTGAAGTGGGCTGTTTGGGGGAAGAGCAAGTAGGATTATATAACTAGGTTTTAGGATCTACCATTAGCACGTAGCCCTGGATAAACACATGCCAGGCATTTCATAGCCCTCTAGTATGACAGATCAAGATATTAGTAAGGAAACTGGCCCTGAAGTGCTCAGCGCCACTGCAGTGAGGCCCCCCCATCCCTCCCCACCACATCATATAATTCTCAGAAAGACATTCTCACCCCACTGGGCTGCCTCTTGTGTAATCAGCCTCACTTGGAGTCACTGACTGTTTGTCTCCTGCCTGGCCTAGATTCCTGGGACTCAAATCACATGAGACCTAGGAGGGTGCATTAGTCATTTGTATTACTATCCGACCAGCATAGTTTCCTGGCCTTGAAGCCTCTTGCTTTGGAGATGCTTAACATGTGCTCATTTCCCTGAAGAATTCAGCTTCATTTAAGCTCAAAAAAAATGAGAAATGCTATGAAAAAATGTGCAGCCCTTGACCTTTGAGCTCTTCCAGTTGGCTGATGGCCTTGGGTGAATTCCTACCCCCCCACCCCCCAAGTGAATCAAAATCAGGAGCAGAGTTGCCTTTCTTTAAGGGCTTCAGGCTCAAGGTCTTGTCCCAGACTGCAACACTTTCCCATTCCCCCAAGTCCTGTCCTATCTTTGAGGCTCAGGCCAAGTGCCACCTCTTCTGAACACTTCTTTGATCTCTAGCTCCCCACCACACTCAGTCTACAACTATTGCTCTCTTTGCTAAACTCCTAAAATATTCCTGCAATATGCCAGCAAGTTCAAATTTAAGTATGAATTAAGAAAATACAAATTATGTCTTGTGGACTCCCCAAGATCACACATCCTGAAAGTCTTCCCATTTCTTTGGGCATCATCCATCTCTGACCTGCACATGGTGGCTTACTTCTCCCCTAGGACGTCATTCCTACCTCTTTTCATAGTGTTCTCCTTCTCTTTGCTCATAGCCGCTTCTCCAGCTTGCTCCTCATCCTACCAAACACTTAATGATGGTCCAAGTTACCATGGGACATGAGTGGCTCATCATAAACTGGGCGTTGTCAACCCCACCAAGCCATAAACTTGGTTATGACTAGAGTTCTCCATTGTCAAATGGAAGTAGTATCTAGGAGAAGGGTCCCAATCAGGCCCAGGAGACACAGTGAATTACATGAAGAAGTGGCCAAATGACCATGGTCTCCACTCCTCCTACATCATTTTATGTCTCCAGCCTACACCTGTGGGCTCATGAGGAGACTCTCAGGATGATCCGACAACTTCACCACCCTCCTCATCACTTAAGAAATCTCTTTCATTTTTTTCCTCCACTACTACCACCATGGTCTTCAGAAAGGTGCCACTCTAATCAGATTGTTCTACTCAGAATACTGAGACCCACTCTTGTTGCCTGCAATACCCTGCTCATTCTCTAAGGCTTTGCCTAAACTCTGCCCTTTTCTCTAATCACTTTCCAGAGTGGGAACCTGGATGGCACTTCTTAATATTTCTCGCAAAAGACCTTTAAGAACAGAGAAAAATTATCAGGTGCCCCTGAGCTTCCTAGAAGTATATTCCCAAAGGAGACCTCTGTAAGAGTCCTCTGAGGACAAATGGCTTATCTAGGAATAATGTCAACTTTGGCTTCTATTTTATAGTATTTCTGAATGCTTTGATATTACTTCAAAGTTATATACATTTCCCCAGTAAACTTGATATTTCATGCAAATGTGCTATCTAGATCATCTAGGTCTTCATCTACAGCCCTGACATGCCACTATCCCTCCCCAATATAAATAGAAACATAGATCCTTTTTTAGACTTTCACTTCAGCATGATCCTGAGCCTGAGAAGTTCAGGATCTAGTAAAGGAAACATCAAATCACACTCTGATGACTGCACAGGACAGTACAGGGCATTTGGAAGGTTAGTGGAATCTCAGTATCAATTAAAGACACTGAAATTGAATTTAAGTCATGACTCCCCACAATAACAATACTAATGATAACAATAACAAATATTAAATACCTTATCAGTAGCTATAACTTATATATAGTACTTATCTGACCAAACACTTCTCTAAGCTCTTCACATACATTAATACATTTAGTTATGAGAGCCACACCATGAACTAGGCCCTGCAGATAGCCTCATTGTAGTTATCTTACAAGAAAACTGAACATGTCATGAAATGACAGACTGTCTTCCAGGGCCATAGCTTTAAGTTCCCTGTTATGACACTTCTGTATGACCTTTGGTATTAAATGTAGTAATATGGCAGCAACCGTGATAACAGTAGTACTAGTAACAATAGCAGCTGCAGTTGCAATAGCTCTATGCCCACACCCTTTAGAATTTAAATAAAATAAACCATATAAGATCACTTTGAAATCCTCGCAGTGCAGATTAGACTCTTGGAGACCTTCCTGAACTACCTCTTGAGCTCCACCTCCCTTCCCACATGCAGAAGTTCAGGCAGAGGTCTCCGAAGTTCCCTGTGGCCAAAGTTTTGGGGAGAGCATATTGAAATTGGATGGCTACACATGCAAACTGGGAGGGATCCATGACTGCAAGAGCCATAGGCAATGAGAAAGCAGAAGTTCCAAGATCTGACCTCTGATTGATGTTCAAAAGCCTGCTTTCTTCTGGTTCCTCACCAATAGGCAGTCCTTAAACTTGAGAAGTCTCTTTGCCAAGAAAAGAATTTGAATTTTAGTTCCAAGAAAATACTGTTGAATGCAAAGGAGACAATGTGGTGGAAGTGAGGATGTGGAGGGGGTCACTGTTGGTAGGCAGCCCCTGTGTTAGACCACCCAATACAGCTGGCCTCAGTGACTTCTCATCATGTCCAGAGACAGAGATAACATCATTGCCATTTTACAGGTAAGGATCCTATTGCTCAGAGAGACTAAGAACTGAGGTAATAGAGAAATAAATGTGCAGTACCAGTATTTGGGGTCATACATATGTGATCATAAACCTTATTTTTTAAATATACATTCTATAAAAGAGAATGTATGTTTTTGACCAAGTATGTACTGTTTTTTAAAAAGCACTACAAAGGATGTGGCTCAGGAAACGCTAGAAATATTAAATGTGGAGTCTCTAGACCTTTGTGTAAGACTACTCTTAAAAGATGTGGCCTCTAAAATCTGAAGAACTCAGAATTCCCTTCACTGCTCCATAGGAGTAGGAGAGATGGTCCCTGGTCTCACCTGAGTGTGGATGACAGTGGGTGGATCAGATTTGCCTTCTGGGATCCAGTCATCACAAAGCTGAAAGGAAAGAACAGGCAACTGAGAATGTATCTAGTAAGTGACAATAGGAAAAAGGCCAAGCAGGAGGAAGCATCTCTGAAGGTCCAGCAGTAGAACAAGGTGGCCCAGGGACAGACCAGTAGCTGGTGTTAGCTACATCTCTCAGTGAGCCAGAAGGAGATCAGTTATGTGAATGGGGGAGGCATGGTACAGGTTGGTCTTCTACACTTAGGGCAAAGAGCAGGCCAGGACTCCCAGACCTGGATTTAATATTAAATGTTTCCAAAATATGTTACCAAAACATGGTGTCTAAACAAGATCTAATGCTAATTATAGGAACATGAGCAGAATCCAAATATCAAAACCATGGATCAAGGCAGGAGAGAAAAAATAGAACAGGTGATATGGTTTGAATGTGAAGTATCCCCCAAAAGCTCGTGTGTGAGATGCAAAAGGTTTAGAGGAGAAATTATTGGGTTATGAGAGTCTTAACCCAATCAGTAAATCAATCTCCACATAGGATTAATTGAGTGGTGACTGAAGGAGGGTAGGGTATGGCTGGAGGAGGTGGACACTGGAGTGGGGCTTTGGGGTATATATTTGTATCTGGAGAGTGGAGTCTCTCTGCCTTCTGATCATCATGTGAGCTGCTTCCTTCCACCACATTCTTCTACCATGATGTTTTGCCTCCCCTAGACCCCCAAGGAATGGAGCTGGCTGTTTATGGATTGAGACATCTGAAACCGTGAGCCCCATAATAAACCCTTCCAAACCATTGTTCTGGTCAGGTCTTTCAGTCATAACAGTGAAAAAAGCTGATTTAAACAAAAAGCGACTTATAGCAGAATCTATGAAATACCAAGCAAGGATTCCTTATTAACCCATGTCTAGAGATGGCATGTATGACTTTTGCCAAATGCTGACCTTGGAAAGGACATCAGAGGCAGTGAGAACAGCATGTGCCAAAATTTAAATACCAGAAACATATATGGAATTCTGAAGAAAAGAAAATAATCAACTGGGCCTTGGATTGAGAGAAATAGTACGTCATGGGTGAATTGGGAAGTCCTCTTACAGGCTCATGTGCTGGAAGCTTGGTCCTCAGAGTAGCAATACTTAAAGGTGTCCTGGAGTGTTTTAGAGGTGAGTCCTAGTGGGATGTTCTTGGTCATTGGGAGTGATGATCTTGGAAGGGAATACTGGTCTTCAGGAGTGAATTCTCACAAAAGCAAGTTGCTATAAAAGCCAACCCTGACTCTGTGACTCTCTCTCTGCTTCCTGTATCAAGATGTGACCACTTTCTCCCATTGGCATCTCCGTCATATAACTCAGTCAAGAACCCCAGAACTGAGCCAGTGCCAGCTCTATGCCCTTGAACCTCCAAACTGTGAGCTACATAGGCCTCTTTTCTTCTTAAGTAGCCTGCCTCAGAAAGTATTCATTGTATGACAAAAAGGTGACTAACACACAGTACTTACAAAAAGTCCTTTGGGAAGAAGCTACCGAGGACCTCAAATGTCAAGTTAAACTGCTGAAGTTCATTGTAGGAAGTCAACCACTCTGAGTGATGCTAGGATGATAGGATAGGAGAACCCAACTCCATAGTTGGTGCTAATGGTGACATGCTGAATTGTGCTGGAGGACGACACACAGAGCCAGACGTGAATCAAAATATTTAAGCTACAAGAGATTCTGGAGACTCTGTGTATGATTTCCTCATTTTACAATCAAGAAGACAAGTCTAGAGAAGAGGAACTCATGTGATCTTGGATAACTAGGACCTAGAGTTCTTTGTAGTCTGTTGTATTTTGAGATTGCAAGGTTAGTAGAAAAATAATAAATGGAGTTTTCCAGAATTTGGACATTGCAGGTTATAAAAATAAGTGGAAAATAAAGAAAGTCAGAAAGTTGTTTGTGTCCTGGGAGTGGGGCTGAATCATAAAACTCAAAGCCAATATTCTGACCTAAATACCAAGTCCAAGGACTTGATCATGGGCCACCTTGGCTCTTCTCCCCCACTTCTGTAGGTTGGCCTCATGTGTATTTGATTCCTTGGTCTGCAAGCGTTTTAGCTCATAAATGGCATAAAACATTGCAAAGTCAGGCAAATAATTGCGGAAGATTTTGTTCTACTGACTTAGCCTGCAAATGAAATCTGATTCCAGGAAAGAACTAGACAACAAATCCAGGGAAAGGCAAGATCAATATGAAGATAAATCCATTCTAGTTACCAGCCACTGGCTGACACGTTCCCTTTCCTTTAAGAGGGGCTGAGACAGAGGAATAAAAATCAATTTGTAGTACCTAGGCTTCCCAAGGGAGCCAAGACTCAGTGCTTATTTCTGTCTGTCTTGCCACTAGTGCTGACTTGAGGTAGAGACACTCAAAAGTGCTAATAGACCCCAGAGGAGGAAGCCATTGTTGTGAGGGTGGAGGGTACAAGAGAGAAAGCTCCTCACAGAGGAGACAATATTTGAATTTGTTTTTGAAGGATTGGAGGGTCCCTCAGCAGACAGTCCAAAGACAGGAGAAAGATTATTCCCAGTAGAAGAAGTAATTTGAAATAATTTATACACAGACATTAAAAGGACTATTGGATGGACAGAAAAGAGTTCGTGTGGCAAGAAAATGAGGGGATGGAGGGTGTGGAGAAAGAAAAGCATTGTAGGCTCATTCAAGGCAGACGGGGGTGAAGGAACACCCCGGGTCAGGATATTGTCAAATGGTTCCATGTGGGCTGAGCTGAACCACAAGAGGAATGTAGCGGGAAATGAGGCTGGAAAGGAGGCGACTTGGGCCAACGGGAGTAGGAACACCTGACCAAGTAATCTGGCTTTCACTCTGCAGGTGGTGATGGTGGGGACAGGAAGAGTGTTTGGGCAGGGCAGTCACACTACTAGGACTGGATTTTTGGGAAAATAGACTGGAAAATGGAGAATGGAAATAGAGTGGCTAAGACATGTATCCAGGTAAGCAACTAAAAGGACACAATTTAGGGTCTGGACACAATTCTACCAAGAACCTTTCCCCACATTTTCCTAGCTGCAACAACCTCACCCTTTTCTGAACAACTTAATCCCTAATACATGTACTGCTCATGGACCCTTAACATGCTTCTAACTGTGGATTTGCTTCCCTTGTGCTGTGAACGGTTTGAAGGGAAGGTAGGATCTAAGCTCTGGATCTCTGGGACAAGCAGAGTCAGCTCTGTGGGAGAACCTGTCGACCCAGTACAGGCAGGCAAGGCTAAACAAATCATTGCAAGAACGGAAATGGAATGTAGCTGGCCACCCCGGCTACCTACTTCAATCCCTGTCCACACCTCCCAATGGTGGCTGGCCAAATGGAATGAAGTTATTTCTTCATTCTGTCATTAATAATGCAAAATTAGTTACTCCTAAGTGTCATTTGGTTACCACTCACTCACACAGGGGATGTGGAAGCAAATGTAATCAGCTTTCTGGGTGACTGATGGGATGAATTCCTGAATTCAGGACACCATAAATGCACCCCACTCCATTTTTCATGTCATCCTACCTAGGCCCATCCATCATTTGAGTCGAGACAGATTCCTGAGAGTGAAGATGACTTATGAAAAATGGACCCAAGGGGCGGGGTCCTTGAGACCTACGTGTACTCAGTTTAAGGCATAAGATCCTTTCAGTCCAAGTAGCGGAGACCAGGGCAATTGTTGCCTTTTCATGTCTCCCATCTCTCTATCATAGCAACACTAAGAAGTAGATCTTATCCTCAGCCCTGGCCGTGGTGGAGAATCACCTGGGGAGCTACAGCCAGGTTCTTGGACAGACTGCTTCAGTTTCTCAGGTGGGGCCCAGGCGTCTGTGTCCAGGCCCAGGTGGCTGGTGAGCAGAGAGCCCAGGACTGGAACTCAGCTTTTCCAGTGTCAGCATCCGTCCCAAAGCCCCCGTTGTGGTAAGTACAGTACTCGAGAACTGTCCCTGGGAGTTTTCAGACTCGATGTTTCAGAGCTGGGTGGAATGCAGGGGAGGGGACAGGGAAGAAGGCATCTCATCAATTTTTCAGTTTTCTCTACTGCTTGCTTTTGATCTCAAACCAAAGGATTTATTTGTGACTTCAAGGGTGTGTGTTAACTATTTAGGTTCCTGCTCAGAACACAGCACATTCTCTTTCCTGCCAAGCAGGGTGTCCTGGCACAGGGGCCTCACTTTTGCCTCCTCTTTGATGGGGGCAGAGCAAAGGGCAGTTTGGGCAGCTTTATGGACTGCTTCTCAGGCTGCTGACACAGCCGCCTGACAAATGGCCTGCCATGCTGAGCTTCTGGGGCCATGTCCCCGACTTCACCAGAGGGGCTCACTCAGGCCATGTGTTTCGGCTCCTTTTTTATGAGAAGAGTTGTGTTAGCCCATGAATCATAGAGTGTCCATGCTGGAAAGAACCTTAAAGATCATCTGGTGCACCACCTCCACTCTCACCACTCCCTAGACACGTCTCTAATGGGTAAATGGACACTTATTTGATAATTAAGTATTAATAATCATCAAATTCAGTGGAGTAAAATATTTCCATACCAAGAAGTTATTATAAATGTGAACATTTATTTTGTATCTATTTTGTGCCCGAGACTTTGCATACTTTAGCTTGCTTAATCCCTAAGCACCACCTGCCATGCATGAATCCAGTGGTGCCATTAACCTTAGAGAGAACAAATTACATTGGCCAGGATGGGCCTCCCAGAATAGTTGCTACTCATAATTTGGGTGGCCATTTCTGGTAGCCTTCTCTAGACAAACGGCAACCTTATAAGGAAGCTGTCACTCCTGTAGTGGCTTAGAATACTGGACACCTGCTTTCTTCTGTTGGGAGTAGGAATGGCTCATCACACAAAGATGAGTCAGGTGGGAAGCAAGCATAACTTTTTTTTTAAATTTGTGCCCTTACCATGTGTATCAGGTAGCTTTTATTACTTAATAATCACCCCAAAACTTAGGGACTTAAAATAATAGCCATTCACTATCACTCAAAAATCCATAAGTAAGATGGGCATTCTGAAGATCTGGGCAGGGCTCAGCTGATGTTGGTTGAGTATCAACTCATGGGTCAACTTGAGCCTAGGTAGTCTGTAATGGTCTTGTCTAAGCTCTCTCCATGTAAACCCCCTTCATTCAGAAGGTTAGCTCATGCCACAGAGGTCTCAGAGTTTCAAGAAACAAAGAGGAAGAGGTAAAATCTCTTGAGGTCCAAGCTCAGGACTCATTCATTCACTTCTGCTTCTCTTCTTTGGCCAATACAAATCACAAGACCTCTCCAGATTACAGGGGTAGAGAAGTCAATTCCACCTCTCAATGGGAAAAGGTATACAAATTTGTGGCTGATTTGGTAATCTAGTGCACCCTATAACTCCAAATTATAGACTGTAGGTAAACTTTTTTGGAGAACATGGCTTTGGTTTCCATCTGAAAGTGGTATGGCCTATTCTCTCCCGCAGGATATATCAATCTGACTCAGAGCTACTCAGTTGAATAGGCTGGAATACGGAACAGAATATAGGAACTTGGACAGTGACCTCACTCAGGGGTTAGAGATGGACTTTCACTAGAACCCATCACATTAAATGCCCCATTTCTCTTAGAAGAAAGACTACAAGGGATTGGAAAGAGAGTCTGTAGGTGTTCCTTTCAGAACAGAGAGGGGTAGAATACAAATCCTTTCCTTTATGCATCAAGGTGAAAATAGGGAAGAATAGAGGAGAAAATTTGTCCCTGATCAACAATCCTCAAATCTATACAAGGAAATGTTAAATTCAAAGAGATGAATATATACTCCTAAGAATGTATAGTTGAAAACATTGGGCATGCTGCCCAGCGGCGATACCCAGGCCAGCTAAGATCAGTCCCATTGGGGTTTCCATCTTTAACAGCCTCCAGCACTTTGCTGAAAGAGCCAAACAAGGCTTTCAAGTGTCCAGGCTATTTTGAGCTAAGCACATTTCCAAGCACCGTATACGAATTAGTGCATAAAATCATTACTCTGAATGACAAGCATTGTTATCGTCATAGTTAATGAGGAACACTAAACTCAGAGATGTTAAAAGAAATGTTCAAGATTACACACTAAATGTGCTGACCTGGGCCTAATTTTGAATTCAAGCTCTCCCCAAGTCCAACTGCTCTCTCCCTTAGTGATGATTACTAGTTTTCCTTGTCAACCATTGTATGTGCCAGGCATCTGGGTTATTTTTATCCTCCAAAGATTCTTTATTCTTTGGTTCCTGCCTTCCCACCAAGAATGTACTATGTCCCACTTTTGGGATGATGTTAATGTTCCCCTTCCCAGATCCCTCTGTTACCTAGCTCTACCTGGGTAGAGGTTCTTACCATCCTTAAAGGACCACCTCAAATGCCACCTCCTCCAAGATCAGAAATTAAGAGATCCTCCTCATCCCTCCAGTGGGAAGTTGTCTTGCCATACTTCTTCTCTGAGAAGGCTTCTACACTTTCATTTCACATCACTTTTTTCCATACAGTGCTCTGTTTTGGTCAGCTGTTTTGCTGCCATGATCAAAAGACCTGACGAGAGCAATTAGACGAGGAAATGTTAATTTGGCACCTCATAATCTCAGAGGGCTCAGTCCATAGACAGCAGGCTCCATTCTTTGGGATTTGAGGTACATTCTGGTGGAGTGTGGCAGTGGGGACCAGCTCAGGATATCATACCAGGAAGCAGAGAGAGACTAAGCTCACCTCACAAAATGTAGACCACAAAGGCAGGCCCCCAATGACCCACCTCCTCCAACCACACCCTGCCTGTCTGCAGTTACCACCCAGTTAATCCTTATCAGGAGATTAGTGGACTGCTTAAGTTAAATTATCTTAACCCAATCATTTCACCTCTAAGCCTTGTTGCATTATCTTATACACGAGCTTTTGGGAGACACCTAAAATCTAAACCATAACCCACTCCTCTTTGTTTAATCGTTCATGTCTACAGTGCCTTTAAAGTTGTTTGGGTCATAGGACTCATCATTATAATTCCAATGTCCAGAGCAGAGCCTGGTCATCAATGGAGGGGACAAAAGCAACAAAGAAGCAAACAGAGCCCCACACTTCCTCTGTTCAGATGGCGGATTAGTGAGTAACCTCATCTGCTGCTCACCAACCTGGGAAGGCTGGCTGGAGGAGGGGAGCTATGGTATGAAATGGTAAGAGACATTGGTGTCTACAGGAGCCTCCTCCATGTTCTTAGCTCTTCTCATCTGTCGGCTCTGATGTCTGGAAGGCGTCGAAGTTGCTTTGGTAGAAATCAGTAGTTTGTCAAGCTTGGTTACGACTGTTCCTGGAAAAAAAGAAGGGGAAAAAAGTGTGCGCAGAGTGGTGTGGTAATAATTTAAGTTTTATCCAAATAAGATGTTCCATGAAATGTGGAGGACTGCTTGAAGTGACACATTTCTGGCAGCTGATTGTCCCTGGAAAAGATAAAAGGAAGATGAGAAGGGAGTGTTTGTGGGAGCTCTCGCCACTTCGGAACCAAGCCACTTTTGTTTCTAATACTCAGAGGATAGGGATGGGATCAGTGATCTTCTAAAGGTAAGGGGGGGAGATCTTCACGTGTGTGTGTGTGTGTGGGGGGGTATCTGATCATTTCTCGCATGTGTACATTACAGTCTAGAAAGTGTTTTCCATCTGTTCCCTGTCTTATGAGTCTATGGAGGGTATAAACCCACTGATGAGCGAGAAGTGCTTGAAGCTTAAACTCAAGTATAATCTAATTTTTCATTGTCTTTTCAAAAGAGACTTTTAGCGTGACACATGTTTTCTTTTCGATGACCTTTGATTCTTTTTCCAAGACATAAAGACTAACTCTTTGAAGACAACTCACCCCCACCAGGCGATCTAATCCAGAGGAAGTGATCCAAGACACATGAATAAAAGTAGCCAGATAAAGGCATTAAGCAAAAGAAACATTTCTGGCCCCAGATTCTAGTC
Source organism: Callospermophilus lateralis (assembly GCF_048772815.1). Taxonomy (NCBI): domain Eukaryota; kingdom Metazoa; phylum Chordata; class Mammalia; order Rodentia; family Sciuridae; genus Callospermophilus; species Callospermophilus lateralis. The sequence goes on from NC_135311.1 coordinate 100,912,639, forward strand.
TAGGTTTGCCTGTGACCCACTTCATGGCTTTGAGCAAAATCACTTCAACTGTCATAAGTTTCCCAGCCAAAGAAGTCATCATTTCCTCCCTTCTACACCCAGAATATTTTAAACATCATACTGCAATTTATATTTTGTAATATGGATATTATTTGTTTCCATGTCACCCCTTGGAGAGACTTTCCTCAACCAACATACATGGAGTGGTTTTCGTCATCTTTATTTTTCTCTGCCCCTTGCTTGCTACCTTCAGAACACTTACAACAATTTCTCATGATTTTACTTATTTTTCTACTTACTGGCTAGAGTTTCTGTGGATCCCCAAATAAAATACCAGCATTCTGAAAACAGGGGCCAAGTTAGCTTTATTCACCACCCTGGTGCCTTGGTGAAGCAGGCTTTCAATTTTCTTTTGGTCAAATCTAGCCTCAAAATTGCTATCTTCTTGCCTCAGTTTCCTGAGTAGCTGGAACTACAGTCATATGACACTGCACCCAGCTAAGGTTCTCAAATATTGATGGAGTGGATGATGCTCCGGGCTGACACAGAGTTGGTGCTCAATAAAAAATGATGTTGAGAAGAAACATCTCTGTCATCCTTCACCTCACACTTCAGGCTTGGTCCATGATGGAGGGAATATCTACAATTATCTTTGTACTCAGTGTTTCTGCCTTTACTGATTTCTCCAGGAAGAAAAAGAATTATCTGTTTGGTTGGATAGACCAGGACAGTCCTGAACCCTGGATTATTAGTAGGCAATGATACTACATGGAAATGTGACCTGTCACTGTGAATATATCCTATTCTGCTTCCTGAAGCATGAAGAAGAGCACTACTCACCATCCCCCATCCCCACAGACACACACACAGTCTCTCCCTTTCTCTCTGGACTCAAACATGGCGGACTGTTACCCACTTCCTGTGTGCCTGCCCATCACTTCCTGTTGCCCACTTCCTGTCTGTCTGCAGTAAGCATCTGCTGAGAAAACACCCACCAACTATTTTTCCATATCACTTGTATGGCATAAAAGGATCAGGCAAACCACCCTCATTCATGTGGTTGAGTAAGTAAACTTGGGGTCTGCTTCACTAACCCAAATATCTCACTTTGCAAATCTGAGGTTGTAGAATCAAATCTAAATCCAAGAGATGAGATGAAGCATGCATCAATCTAGGCTACTTTCCCCAATGCAATCTTTACCATTGCTTTGCAGAGAGGTTTTCTGTGTTTATTCAGCCATTAAAACAATTGATATTTCATTTTCTGTTCTGTTATGGATTTGCACGTAGGGTATCCTAGGAGATGAAAGGGTAACTCTGAGGATTCAAGCACCAAACTCTACTCCCACCCCCTAAGAGAGTTTTTGCTTCTCAGTATATGGTGGTTCTAGACAACCTACTTCCTAAAAATGCAAAATTACTCAATGTCAGATAAGAGAAACTAAATGCAAGAATCAGCCCTGAATTTGAAAACCATATCCTAGAAATTTGCTGAAGAGATCTGCTGTGAACTTGACAGATGAGTCTTATAGATTGATTGAGCCTGCTCTGAGATCATAAGTTTATTACCTCACTCTCAGGAGTCCAATTTGCATGAGAAAGTTACTAATTGAAGGTGTATGGACCTTGACATTAGACCTATCTGAGTTAGAGTTAACCCTCAGTCATTTCCTAGCTGTGCAACTTTAAGAGTACTGATCCTCTATCATTAGTTTTTCAATCTGTAAGACTGGAAGAGTGGTACTCAATTTTTCAAGATATGTGTGAAGGTTCATAATAACTTATGCAATTCTGGATGCGCATGCATAGTTAGTAAACATATTAAGAAAGAAAATAGCAAAACATAAAGAAAATATCCAACCCTGAGTCTATGGAAGACTGTAATCTTCCATGCAGATTCTGGAGTAAACATGTGCACACACAGGTACACAGGGACATGATTGCCCATTAGTCCTGTTGCTGCCAAATAGAACACAGCCTGCTCTGACCTCTGGACACAACTGAACCAATCCTGCTCTCTCTAGCTGACCTCCACCAAATTCTTATGGCGGCAAGTGTATGTGCCCACAGCCTTGAGGACATCAAGTTCACTAACCGCTCTGCAGGGAGATAAAATATGCAAGGCCATAATATTTTGTCTCAGAGCCTTCAGTTCATAGTGATCACGGAAAATTAATTGGAGCTCATTAGCTGGGGAGGGAAAGCATTCTCATGGAAGATTTATCCACAAGCCAAAACCAGAGAATGTCAATGCTAGAAGATACGGAAATGGAGATTTTCTAGTCCACCTCCCTCTTTGTACAGATGGGAAACAGACACAGTTCTAGCCAAGAGTCTAAAACTAGGTAAGACCCAGAGCTCCGTCCCAGCTGACCTCAGTCAACCATGATAAAGGGCCTGGGCAAAGCCCTAGAAACCCATTCAGAGAGTTTCAAAGGTAAGTGGTGTCCCTGGGAGAAGGGGTGGGAGCTTCACAAGCTCTTTCCCCCAGGGACCAGGTCCTAGGAAGCCACAAACCAGGCTCTTGACTTGATGGTCCTCACAACCATTGTCCCACCTGGTAGAGGGAGGACAAAGGTGCAAGTGGCTCTAGGGCCACATCTCCAGCTCAAGGCAGCCACCGGCTGGAGGCAGAGCTGGCTGGTTTCTGAGGACCTCTTGTCATTGCACCACCCTCCCTGTTATTCATTCATTCAATAATAAAACCATGTTTATGTGTTTGCTTTGGTTTTTCAACAGAACATATGTTTCCTGGGGGCAGGAAGATCTTTTCTGTCTCATTCCTTTGAGTCTCTCTAGGGCTTGGGCAGTGTCAAATGTTTATGTAGATACTCAGGTTGGAAGAGAGAGAGGGGAAGCAGAAGGAGGAAGAATTTCTGCTTTGGCTCCCTGCACCTTTATTTTCTGCTTTAAAATTAGCTCACCTTGTGACAATCCTTCTAATGTGCATAGACTTGGCCTTCTATTAGGTGCTTTTACACTCTTTGAAGAAGCTCAGTAGCCCTGTAAAGTAGAAAGAGATGGGATCTTTAAAGATGCATTCATAAGCAGATCATCTCCTGGGAAGCACCAAGTTCTAATAACTGGGATAGTTACAGGGTGTCATAGCCACAACCTGCTCTTCAGAAGTCTATATTCACCTGTCTCCCCAGGTAGAGCATTGCAGGCAGTGGGAGGGCTGCAGGGGGCTGTGTGCAAAAGGAAAGGATCTGCTCTGAGAGACTTCTGGAGCTCTTCCCTCCAAGCAGGGTCAAGCCTTGACGGGAGCTTCCAAAGAGCATACGCAGCAGACACAGCGTGCACAGTAGTGCATGTTGGGGAAGGCAGGCAGGCTCCGCGTGGTAATGTGTCTGGAACCTCAGCTGCCTGAAGAAGAGCAGAGGTGCCCACACTGGCCCTCTGAACAGAGAGACTTTGGATCTCCATCTAGCTAGGCTCTTGGTAGCCATGTGGCGCCTCCCAAGCCACAGCAAGCAAGTGGACAGGTCAAGTCCCTGGGCTGACTCCCTACCCCACAGAATTTCCACAACCTTTCAGTGCCCTAGGCAATGAGTACTTCCACTAAGTCCCATTGAACCAAAATGTTGTTCAAGGACCAGAAGGAGGTCAACCCACTGAGGATCTAACAGTTGAGTGACCGTCCTCTGTCCCAGGAGAGGCCAGCGCAGCTCTGGGTGCCCAAGCCCTTGCACACCAGCAGCACTCTGACACATATGGTGTTTATCCTATCCTCATTCTTCAGTGATGTGCTCCTTGATGAGCTGTGGAGCATATCCAGAGTGTTTTTGGAGCTGTTAGCTATTATGTCCCCAAAAATAATAAATTGCACACCGTGGCTCTGCTTCTTTCTTTCAAAGAAACTAGAGAGCTAAAAATACCATGCTTCTTCTAGGACCCACATGGCATCAGAGTCACCAGCAACAGGAGGGTCCCTCTGGCCCTGGAGACCTTGTTTTCTTTGAACAGCTCACTGAGCTCCAGCTGAGGTTCTCCTGAACTTGATGCTTCCCTGACACCCTCCCGGGCTCCTTGGTGCTGACACCAACAGCAGGCTGCCCGCTGTTGGCATGTCATGGAGCCCGTGGCCAGCCCACTCCTCCTCCAGCCACCGGGTCTGCATTTATTATTCCAGATGATAAAGCATACTGTCCTGAGGAGTTCAAAGCCACAGAGAACCAGCTGCCTCATGGACGGAAAAGTTGCTATTGTTTATTTCCTAGAGCAGTGGAATAGCCTCATCCTCTCCCTCCCCTTCCCCTCCCCTCTATTCCCTCTTCTTTCTTATCCTCTCCTCTCTCTTTTCCTCCCTGGCCTCCTTTGCCTGTTCCTCCTCCTCTTGTTCCTCCTCCTCCTCCTCTTCCTCCTCCTCCTCCTCTCTCGCTCTCGCTATCTCTCTCTTCTCTCCTTAGTCTCTTCTTCTCTCCTTAGCCCTATTCCCTATCTTCTTTCCTCCCCAGAGTCCTCTTGGGCACTAGTGCTATATAAGAGTCAGTCTTGTCTTTTCCATTTCATCTTAAGGCATGTATTTTGAGTGGGGTTTTAAAATTCACAATAACTGGTAAATACCCAGCTTTTGGACCAGGGTACAGGAATCCTGGCCCCAGGTTGCCTGGGATATGAGTGTATTAAGTAGCATGAGAAGAAATGAGAATTCTCTAGGTAGTGGAATTGGCCAGAAAGACAATTCTGCAACATTACAGGATTTATGGTCTTGGGGAAATATTTCTTTGTGGGCCTCAGTTTCTGATATGTGTAAAGGAGTTAGGACCCCTGCCCTGCACTTCCAGGAAGAATTTAAGGTCACCTAAAATAGTAGGTAAGAAGATTCTGCAATGCCCATGCAACAGGATGGTTACACTATTACAGGTTACTTGGCTATAGTACTGGGTCATGTGAGAGGGGGAATGAGACCACATGTGCACACCCCCTCACAGGCTGCCAGGCATGAATGTTATCTGCAACCATCATTTTCGGTAGGATAGGTCCCCTAAAAACAAACTGAGTTAGAGATGAGCACGAAGTGCTTAGTGAGTACTCACAGGACCCCACAAGGGAAAGGGAAGCACGGGAAGCAGAGTCAGGCAGACAAAGGAGCAGGTTGCCTTGCAGCTGTACTAGAGGCCTCATTCAATAACAAAGGAGCCTAAAAGCAGAAGGACCTTTAACACTTGTCCCAAATTGGAACAAGGGAGCCAGGCATTTATAACTCCATGAATTTCTATTACTGAATTGGGTTGCCTTAGAAAGGAATTTTGGTCTTGGGAGATGCTGCTCTCTTCAAATGATATAATCCTAAAAGAAGACGGAGTTGAGGGCTATCTGCTGGCAGCCCTCGCAGCTGGAAGAATAATTCCTCTAGTACAGAAAGGAAGTCTTGACTATGAATCCAGTGAACCCTATAGCATCATCATTATTATGATATAAATACAGTGACTTGTTTTATTTCCTCATACATCAGGAGAAAAACAAAAATCTGATGTTGCCCTAAGAGATTGTAATTATAAGACAAACATGAGAAAAAAAAATTTACCTAAAAACTTTTAAGTAACTCTTGATCAGCTGCTTCCCAATGGAAACATGTCAGAGTCACTGATACAATGTGTCCACAACACAGAATCCTAATTTACAAGACCAATAACAATGGTGTCCTAATGATCTCCTAGCTTTTCACTCTCTGTTGTCCCCTACTGGTCAATCCTCTGTACTGCCTCCAGGGTTGGTTTTTAACTCTGGTTATATTGACATATTGCTTAAACATAACTAATGGTTTCTATTTCCAAAGAACTAGCACAGACTCCTCTCCACAATGTGTTTCCTGGCCATCCCTTGGTAGCCTCTCTTCCCACCTCTCCCTCCACCTCCTGACCCCAGTGCTCTTACATTCCAGCACAGCACTATGCGCATGTCTGGAACACCCTCCCCAATCTTCCACTGGTCCATTCCTTTGTGTTCTTTGAAGCCCAGCCCAATGTCCCCCTCCTCTGTGTCTTATATGCACTGCCATTATAACCCTTAGATAAATGAACAGGCAATCAGACTCATTATGAAGCTGCTGATCCTAGAGAGAAGCAGGGTAGAACAATGAGGAATTGGTTTAGAGCCAGTTGGCTTTGGTTTAAATCTATTCTGTGTCCTTGATTTTAAGCTGTAAAGCAAAGCTCATTAAGAATTTGGAGGTTATTTCCTTACCCACATAGTCATAATAATACCTACTTCTAGAAGATTGTTGTGAAGATAAAGTAAGGTGGTAAATATGAACAAGCTGATCTCACGCCAGGCACGTGCCTGGCACTCTGTGCTTAGTAAGCACTGACGGGGCAGGGGCAGGGGTGGGGTGCCTTCCATTTCTATGTTCTCTTCTCCAAGCATCTCCCCCACTAGATTGTAAGTTCCTTGAAGGCGGGGCTATAGCTCCCTGCTCATGGTTGCATTCCTGATGCAGAAAGTTCAGTGCCTCAAACCATATTTTTAAATAACTACTCTGGAAATGTTGAAATAAATAGACTTGTTTATAGAGAAGAGCAAAATAGAAATCTCTTCATAGGACGACCAGAGCTGCCACCCACCCCGTCTGAGGAAGGAAGAGCTGGCCTGCCACATGCTGTGCAACCCCGTCTTTCTTCTCTTTTGGAGGTGGCTGCACTCCACAGTGACGCAGCCCTGCTAGACCTGCTCAGACTAAACACATATACATCAATGTCTCCGTGCTCACGGCTAATGTGTCCGCATCAACTCCAGGGCAGGCTCCTGGGGATAGTAAATGGGACTGAGACCACCTTGAAGTAATTTTGAATGTATGTACCTGTCATCTTCATGTCGCTCCTCCTGGAGCAGCCTGAGGGCGAGACCATGGGGCAATGATTCCACATTAAACTCATCCCTCATGACCTGGGCCCAGGCCAGCTCACTACATCCTGCTCCTAAGGAGAGAACACACTGTGTGCTTGACATGAATTCCCCTGAGAAGAGAGTCACCTCTTGACTCTTTTAATTGTTCCTCAGAAAGAACATTTATGATATAATGACGGGTGTTTGGAGGAACTCATGTTCAAATAGTAATTTACTTGGAAGGGGGAAAAAACCCTCAGATGCACTAGAAAGATGACAAAGACATCAAAAGTTGCATTCTCATCTGCACTTGATATTGAACAAGTATTGAATCAATGTTCACCGTGTACCGTCTATTGCCCTGGGTACTGGAGGCCTAAGGAAATGAGACATCAACTCTGCCCACTTGAAACTCCCGGGTGAAGAGGCGAGCAGTGCTGTGGGCCCTGTGGTCAACACAGGCATGTCAGACTTGGGAAGGTTCCAGAGAAGATGCATATAAAGCTGAGACCTAAGGAATCATCTCAAATTTACTCACATGAGAACAGTAGTAACAGAGGAGAGAAGAGAGTGTTCTCATCAGAAGAAACAAAGAATGAGAGGCACCAAAAAGCATCAGCCATTGAACCTGGCACTGAGTGTGCGGAGAAGGGGTCCCTGGCAGGCTGCAGAAGTCGGTAGAGACCCTACGCATGGGATGCTCAGACCTTCTCCTAAGAGCATTAGGGATTCAATAAAGTCCTTTAGGAAAGATGCTAAACACAAATCCTAATCAAACATCCTCTGAGGAAGGATGGTATCGGCCACATGGGATCTCCCAAGTCCCAGAAACTATGCCAGCTTTCATGTGAATTCCAAATCAACTCATTCTAAGAAAACTTAAGAAAGTCATCTTTTAGAGCTTGATGTAGTCCAGGGAACTACAAGAAATAGAAAATAAAGGGTTTTATGATGGTTAATTTTATATGCCAATGTGGTGAGATTGTGGTGCCCGGTTGTTTGGTCAAACACTAGTCTGGATGTTACTGTAAAGTGTTTTTGTAATGCAATTAGCATTTTTAAAATGTTTTATGAGTTGACTTTAAGTAAAACAGATTACCTTCCAAAATGTGAATGGACCTTGTCTACTTGATTAAAGACCTAAAGTGCAAAACTTGATGTTTTCCAGAAAAGTATCTGTCTTGACACTTTGACATGGAAAGTCTGACTGAGTTTCCTACCTTGTTGACTTGCCCTACAAATTTGAACCTGCATTTAACATATTATTCTTACCTGAATTTCCAGCCTTCCAGCCTGTCTACAGATTTGGACTTGCCAGCCCCCATGATATCAAGAGCCAATTCCTTTAAATAAGCCTCTTGATAGATAGACAGATAGATTTTGTATATAACATATATATATGATAGATAAGAAAATTTATGTGCATGCACAGATACACTCACATGTACTATTGGTTCAGTGTCTCTGCAGAGCCATGACTGAAACAACCAGGACCCAGAAAACCCATTCCAACCTTTCGTCTCCTATCATGTAATCATTTTCCCATTAGCACAATGGGGACTAATTAGCCTCCCTCCCAGGACCGCTTTGAAGACAGTGTGTGCAAAAACACAAGCGTCATGGCTGGCACACAGTAGGTTCTTCGCTGTTGTTTCTTTTTCTTCTTCCTTGATTGACTGATAGGATAGACACATTCCCAATGAAGGGGTATGGTTTTCTGCTGACACAGGCTGCCCTCGATGAAATCTGATCTAGAATGGGAAGTGCTAAACAAATAAAAAGGAATTCAGTCCTGGAGTATTATTGCCACCGTGATGGAGAGTGGCTCCAAAGGCAATTCCTCAAGAGTTCACAGGAGAGAAAAACGTCCAGTCTTGATTTTATGTGTGTGTAGAAAATAAATTGAATGCCAAGGGTGGCGACATGTGGACGGGGAGAGGGCTTAGCCGAGGAATTAAACATGTCAGGAGTCTCAAAAGGAAAATAGCAGTGACATGGAAGGTGAAAGGGGCATATTTGGAAAGCTTGGCGAGTGGCACGAGGGGAGGAAAAGGGGCCTTCTGGAACGGGACGTCAGCCATCCCTGCCACTGAAGCCAGGGGTCTACTCTCAATAACTCAGCAAGGTGGAAAGGAAAAAATATGAGCCCAGGTTCAAACTCTATTATCACAACTGGCTTAAATTATTATTCCTTGCTTAATTGACCACATAGAAAACACAAGGAGGGTAAAACCAGGCGAGCCATTAATGGATCTTTACCTAGGTAATCTTTCACGTCTCTGACAGCAAAATTCCCATATTAGAGCTATCTGAAACACAGAGAAAGTGCCAAGATAATGCCACCCAGTGCACAAGTGGGAAACTAAATTCTAAAACCCAGATCTTAGATTCCCAGTTATGGCTTCTGTAAGAAACGAAGAGTGTGATCTAGGCAGGGATGGCAAAGAGGTTGCCTTCCGCATACCAACTCTGATTCATTGTTGGATTGGTTGATTGTGGGACTATGACTGATAGGTGACATCTGTCATGAAAGCCAGAGAGTCTTCAGGCAGGCCAAGGATTGTCATTTCTAATTTTGACCAATCTCTTTTTCCCTCTTATGCCAAACATCAGCAAAATATAGGCCAGAGGCCAAACCAGGCCCACTGCTTATTTTTGTAAATAAAGTTTTATTAGAACACAACCCTTCTGATTGATTTGCCCATTCTCTGTGGCTACTTTTGTTCTACAATCACAGAACTGAGTAGTTGCAGCAACCCTAAACAAAGCCTAAAATATATACAAACAGTTCCCTTGCAGGAAAAGCTGGCCAACCCCTGTTCTAGAGTACACTGAGAGCCAGATTGATTCGATACCAATGGTATCCCTTCCTTCCTCTCATTGCACTCTGCATGCCTAATGTGTGCCAGACTCTATACTAGGTACAGTTGACCTCAGCCCATATCATCCTAAGACCATTTCTCTTCAGAGTCTCACAAGGGCCAACAGAGTCAATCAGGGCTGTGTGCTTCTTGCTTACCTCCAGCAGGAAAGAAGGAGACTGTTCCTCCATTCAATCTCATTAAGCCACCGGCCTAACCCCAGGGGTATACCAGGCCAGACTTCCTCTATTAGGCCACCCCTACACCAGAGGTGGTGGTAGCTTCCTCTGAGTCATGAAGGACAGAGTTGAATGCTTTCAAAGTCAATTTTGAGTTAGGAACAAGGAGCAGGACATGATAGTTAAGGGGCCACCTCCAATGCCCACCACAATGGTTACTGCAGTTCTGCAGGAGAAGGATGGTGGTCTTGAGCTGGAAAGAGAGAAAGAACAAGGCAGAATGCAGCAAATATTAGAGTTAGAAATACTTGTTAGGTAGATTGACAGTGGTAATGTTAAGAGAACAAAGCTGACCTTAGATTTCTGGCTGATGCAAAACATCAATGATTTTACCAATAAAGTATATGAACAGATATTGGGGAACTCTAAACCAGTGCTTCTCAGTCTGCCCAATACACACATTGCTAAGCTTTTTAAGGCATTGTCTGGGCCCTTCTGCAGACCAGTTAGACCAATATTGGAAAGATGCCTAGAGATCACCATTTTTAAAAATCTCCCTAGGGGATTTGAATATGTAGCCTGGACTGGGAACTATCGCTCTGCTAGATGGCATCTAATGCATTCAAGTCCGAATCAAAGCAAGAGACTATCTGACTATCCTCATTTTCTGAATGAACAGCCTGACTCCTTCCCAGGGTCACATCCAGCACCACACTTTCATTTCAAAGTTTTGTGTGGGCTGTGTTACTGGAATTCAAGGTTAGTGGAGAGCCTGTCCACATCTGGCACTTAGGAGTACAGCAAGCATGCAGAGAAAGGACTGGGACTCGTCCCCTGTGGTGTAGTGAAAAGAGCAGAGGCTCTAGAATCAGACCAAGCTGGTTCAGTGCCTGGCTCTGCCACTAGGAGATCTTGAGACCCTTTTTTTTTTTTTTTAACTCACTGAGACATGGGAACAAGAATGTCTCTCTCCTTCGCTAAGGTGTAGATGTGGTTTAGCTGAGAGAATAAAGGAAAAGACTGTGGAAGACACATGAAGTACTAGGAAATGATCAGCACCTTTTCAGTCACTGGGGCAGAGTGGGACTGAGCCCTCAGAGCCTTGGCTGAGAAATGGCTGCCACAGAACCTGAGGCCTTTGGTTCTCCGTGTACCAGGGGCCTGTGAATTCACAGCGTGATGATCTATTCACTTCAATTCAGATTTTTATAATGAAATAACATCTCTCCAAGATGAGTGATCCCAGAAGAAAGTGAAATCTAAATTTAGAGTGTTTCCTAGTCCTTTTAAAAGCTCAGAAGTGTGACTTGTCTCCAGGCTCTGTAATTTCCAAGAGCATGCAGGGTAGCCAAACTGACCGTGGCCTTCTCTCTCACTGTTTGGAGCAGTGAGTCACCGCATCCTGACAGTCAGTTTGGGAGCAGAGGTATGCACTCAACTGGAGTCCCCCTCTTCCTGAAGCCCTCCAGGTTTCCAGGGTAAGAGAGGATGTGTGTCATGAGGACTTTTCACATGTGTGTGTGTCAGCACAAGGGACTCACTCATTCCCTTCAACACAAATCGCCAAAAGCAACCACAAAGCCACAAGCGGTCTGGTGTGATGACACCAAGTGGACCCGTGGGATCCCCAGACCTGACTCAAGATCCTCAAGACACAAGCTCACATCTCACTTACTATACCATTTTGCCTGGTGGACATCCGGCCTGAAGTTTCCCAGTTGGGAAAAAAAAAAAAAAAAATCACCCCCAGGGAGAGGATTCAAGCTTCCTGAGAAAAGAAAAAAAAAAAAAAAAAAAAAAGTCAGAATAAAACTGTGAGAAAATAAATTGTCCTTCAATCATGTTATATAAGTCCCATTTGTTGGGATCTAGGTAGGACAAACACCAGCCCCAGGTCCTATGTGTCGGGCACTGAGATCACATACATAAAGCATCACAATAAACTGGTTAACTCTCTGAGCCCTAATTTCTTCATTTGATAGCTCTATTTTTATTATGTACTTCATACATTTATTTTGAATTATAAAATATTCACTAATAATGAGGACTCTCTGTCCATTATTCACTACTCTGTGCCCTGCACTGTATTAAATACTTTAGAAACACTATCTTACCTAATGCCATAGTGCTCCTGCGAAGGAAGTAGAATAGCCAGGACCACAGCCCAAATAAGGACACCGAGGCCTCAAAGTGAGGCTCATCCATCAGATTTCACATAGTAGAAGAGCCAGGACTATAAACTACTCAGATCCAAATCTCCTTCCTTGTCCCCACAGTGAATAAATCAGGAAACTAAAGTTGCCTGGCACTTTAATTTCTCTGAGCCTCAAAGCAGGAAACCAAGGCCTTGAACCTGGGGCTTCCTCGTTTCAAACCTACCATAATTTCCTTCTGCATTAACGTGTCCCACAAAGTAAGAAAGAAGCACGGTCAAATGGCCAAGGGAGCAGGGCAAAGTTCCCTGAGGTTTCAGGGTGTCGCCAAGTCCCCTCTGCTGAGCAGACCATGGAAACTGCTGGCAAATACAGAACATCTGCCCTCGTGGGACAGTGAGAGATGCTCAGTGAGCTGCAGCCAGGCATCTGGTCACCTGTCGTCCATTTAGTCACCACCGCAACACTAGGAGTGAGGTATGTGATGCTTGGGCAAGGAATGGCTTGCCAAAGTCACTGAGCTGAGATGTGACAGAGTTTGAATTACAGCAACAATTTGTCTTCCCTATTATACTGAAATTCCTTGAGGTTAAGGATATTTTGGTATTTGTTTCCCTAGCCCTTGTCACATGCCTGAAACGGAGCAGGGCCTTAATAATTGGAAGGTTATATTCCTCTTTGACACTAAATTACACTTGTTTGAGAATGTGGTTGGCCCTCTGCTAGATGGCATCTAATGCATTATTTTTTGACTGCTCAAAATAGACCTGAGGTAAGTTTGAGATGCACTTTGAACATGGGGAAGCATACTAGAGAGACTGGGGTTAGATTATTACCATACAACCCGGGCAAACCGATTTGTGCAGTCCTAATACTGGGTGATGCCCAGGAGTCTGCTTACTGGAATTGCCTCATCCCCACATCCTAGGTCTCTGCAGCAATCTGCTTCCTTTAGCACTACTCTGCCTAGCAAAGAAGTGAGAAATGGGAAGCGCTGAGGTAGGAGCTGCATTTCCCAACAGTTTTCAGGCAGTCTTGGGGTTCCTAGAGTCTGCAGTAAGAATTATTGGAGCTCAGTGCTCCTTGTAAACTATTTTTGTACCTGGAATGTGTTTGGAGGCAGCTGGCTGCTGCCACAGCTCAGATATCACCTGGCACTTTCTTCTGGACAGGGTGAATAATCATCACGTGAGCAGTTAGGCCAGACGGTGTCTGTCTGGGTCTGTATCTGATAAGAAGCTCGCAGCAACAAGTGAGCCGTGTTCCGCTTTCCGCAGAGTGGGCTCTGTAAAAGGTGATAAGAATCGCCAGATTTCAAAGCAGGAAAGCACATCCAACCCCCTTGCTTTACAGGTAGAGAAACGGAGATCCAGAGCATGGGCTGGCATATTGGGTTACTAGACATGGAAATCCATTCAACTTAATGGAGGGTGGTGCACGTCACCACGGAAGGGCATTTCATGGAACTCACTTGCAGAACCCATAGCAACAGGAAAGTCTTCCCCCTCGTGGTAGACACAGAGATGCACCACACAGAGCCCCATTCAAAAAAAAAAAAAAAAAAAAATGTGTTTTCCCAGCTGAGAGGACTAACATCCAGCTGTCAGCTACTTCTGAGCCCCAGCTCACTGTCGGTGGTGCCCTGCTGGGTAGCTCACAGTCTGTGATTCAGCAAGGTAGGGTATAAAGGCCCAGTCATTTCAACCTGACAAAGAACAACTCTGATGGGCAAAAATTCACTCCAGATCACCCACTGGGTTGGCGGAGGCTCTGTCAGATCTCTCCCCCTGTTCAGCTTCTCCGGCTGCCCAGGATTGGTTTCATTCACTTCCCTTCCCAAGTGTTGATCCCTAATAAACATCTTATGCCCCAAAGTCTGAAGTATCTCCTTTGGAAAACCCAACTGTAAAATTCCCACTCTCTGACAAATGGCGTTTTCTTTCACATTTCTTACTTAGGTCCATCTGCTCCATTCAACAGTCCTTTTCCCTGTAAATCATCTTTGGATTTTCTTCTTGTATATAATCCACTGTAGAAGCCCCCATGTGTCAGCCCATGGCACCTGTGGCACTGTACTTTCCAAATTGGCTACGTTTTTAATTCTTCAGCTTCTTCCTAACACTGGCCATTCTTTATCAAGAGAAAGAATGTGTGTCTCCTCCTAGTGAAGCTGATATTGTGACTTCCTTGAAGAACAGAACATGGTGAAAGGGACATCAGAGGTCAAAGTGATAAAAGACTATACATCTTTCACCTGATTTCTTTCTGGGACATTCATTTTTGGAATCCAACCATTGTCCCGTGAGGGAGCCCAAACTACCCTGTGGTAAGACAATGTGGGAAAGAACTGAGTCCTCCAGTAGACAGACAGCGTCCACAGCCAGGCCTGTGAGTGAATGAGGCTTCAGATGATTCCCACGTTTGAATCTTTAAACTAGGACCCCAGTAGAGTGGAACAGAAAACAAGTTATCCCTACTATGCCCTTTCTGAATTCTAGATTCTCACAATTCATGAGCATAATAAATGGTTGACTTATACCACGGAGGTCACTTTTTCTTAGCTATCACTAACTGGAACAGCCCTGAAGTTCATAGGATCCTTTGACTTGTCTCCCACCACCAGCTGATTCCATCTGCAAGTCCCAATTACAAATTCCTTAGAGAGAGAAACTGATAGGCCCCAGGGATGGATACCTGGTTCAGACTGAACCAATCAGCTTTGACCTTGTGGCCAGAAAGGCAGATGCTCAAGTGTACAGGGCTTTTTCATTTAAAATCAGCTCAGTCATTAAGTAATTATCACACGCATTGTGTGAGTTACATGCAAGGCTGCTACTGTGCTTACAGAAGCAAATGAAACACAGCCCAGGCACCGTGAAGTTTATATGTAGAGGAATCAGATGACAATCGAGAGAGAGACACAGTATTTTGCTAAGGCAGCACATTGCAACAGAGCCTAACTGGAAAGTCACAATGTGGCCAGAGAGGGAAGAACCAACATATTTAACTATTTGCTCCACCCAGATTCAGATCAGCAAACACTGACGGTATATCTACTATGAATCTCGGGGACTGTGCCCGAGGGTGCTTGTATAACAGATGATTCTATGGGATGAATATTTAAACCTGCAAAATGTTAAGCTTGTAAATCGAGAGAGATGACATGATTGCCTGCACTTGAGCTTGGTCTGGGCCTGCTCTCCAGCATTTTTGTGATCTCTCCTCTTACAACACTGCCTCAGATAGCATGGTTCACCATGACGGGAGGCGGAAAGAGTTCTGTCTGGACTGCGGGTAGAGTAAAACTTAAGCACATCTTTCTGGAGACAGCTTGCGCATACTCTACCTCTTATTAGACACAGCAGATGAAGTGGCAATAAAGGACAAGTTTGGCCTCTCTGAGCCTCGGCCTCCTTATCTATAAAGTTGAATGATAGTATTGACCCCAGTGGGCTCTTGTGAGGACAAGAAGAGATGAGGCGTGTAGCCAGCCTAGAACACCAACATATAATAAGTGCTCAATGTGAGTTTGTTCTCAGGCTCTGGTTGGAGGAGCCAGAGGACCCTTCCTGGTGGAAATAGACCCTAAGAATGTGCAAACCAAAGGTTGACTTCCTGATGGGAGGAAGAAAGGACAGCAAAACTAGGAAGATTGTGGGATGTTTTCAGGAAATATAACAATCCCATTTGGCTGAGGTCTAAGGAAATTTTTCTATTTGTTGCCTTCTGTGTCTCCCACCAGAACATAAATCCTGTGAGATAAAGGACTTTACTCCACCTAGAGTACTACCTCATACAGAGCAGGTGTGCCATAAAGTTTTACTGACTAAATTAATAAGACAGCTGTGTGGTCCAGGGCAAGCTACTGCTCCTCTCTGAGACTTAGCACCCTCCTTCCAAAAAAAGGGATAATGACATCCTCTTCCTGGGTTGCTGAGAGGCTTAATGAGATAATCATGCAAATCCTAGCCCAGAGCAGAAGTTAAATACCTGCTAATTCCCTTTCCTTGGAGTTGTGTATCCACTAGAAGGTCAAAGTGTGTGGAAGAGATAATAAAAATGTTAAGAGAGGGATGGATAATAAAAATGTAAAGGGGGATGAATAGAGGGATTGGTGTGTGCTAGAAAAATTAAGGGCATCTTTCTGGAGGAAGCAGAACTGAAACTGTTTTTGAGGGATGATGCAGCCAGTTTGTTATGTGACCTGAGCAAATCGTTCAACTAGTTCTGCTTTAGTACATCTGTAAGGTAGAGGGCTTGGTGGATGACCCCAAGGTTCCTCCTGGCTCTGATGCCCCTGAGTCCATGGACAAACAGCAACCAGCCATCTCCTGAAGACATTAACAAGAGCAGTTATGCAATCACTTGTACGTGTTGTTCTGAATCCAATTTTCAAAGCGAACCCTGAAAGAAAGTCCTAAATTGGTTTAGCTAGAGATGTGGTTGGGGATGAGAATCAAGGAATATAGATTTAATAGAACAGAAGCAATAGTTGGCTAGCTCTTGGCTTTTCTGGGTCATGATCATATCTACATTAAGAGGGATCTGGGTGGAAGAATGGAAGGCACTTGTGAACATTTCAGACCACCAGCTTTTAGTCATTCTCCTGGGCTGAGATCCTTTAGTAGTGAATGCCAGGAGAGTTAAACCCCTTGGGAACCTGCCTATTTGGACAACCTGCAAAACTATGGAATCTGGGTCCACCTCTGGCCACACCAGAATAGCCTCACCACTGACTTCATCCTCTGGCACATCCCCTGTTATGACAAAGGCCTGGATGTGCCCAAAAGACCTGCCCTGGGTCAGGGGCGTGGCTGTAGCACATCCCAGCTAGCTTCAGAATTGCCTAAACCTTAGGTTATTTCCCTCTGAGCCCCGCCAATGCCAGTAATAAGGGCAGATGGATAATAATGACTCACAAAACCTGCTGAGGGCAGCGAGGGCCGTGCAAAGATCCCTGATCCTGGAGTCTGGAGACCAGGCTCTGTCCCAACCAGCTGTGTGTCCTTAGACAGGTGCCTGCCCTTTCTGCCCTGTCTGCCTCTCTGAAAGCAAAGCACATGGGCTCCTGCACCCCTCAGTGTGGACTTGTGAATATTGAATGAGACCAGAGATGCCAGCCCTTGCTATACTGTTAGGTCACATGGTTAAGACCGTGTTGTCTCTGACGGCTGGTGTCTGCAGAGTGCCTGACGATTTACAAAGCACGCCACTGTTCACTACACATTCTCATCAGTTATCTCAGGCTCCCCCAACAGCCCTATAAGGACACAGGGCGAGCCCTCTTATCCACTGGCCCCTTATCTGCTCCTCTCTTAGGGCACTTAGAACATTAAACCTTCAACTTTGTATCTTAGTTATTTACGCACAGGTCTAATCTCCCTGCCTTGAACAGAAGCCAGAGCAGACACTGGGTCTGATCATCCGGGCCCAGCCCACCCCTCACCCATTCACTGTCTTGGACATGGTTGGATCTCAGTAAGTAGTGACAGTAAGAAAAAGCTGAGGGCTGGGAGGAGAGGGGAGATGGGGGAGCATATAACTGAGCTTGGTCCTAGTTCATTTCCATGATGTAAGTTAAGCATCCACTCTTGTAGCCACTGGCTACCAAGGATTGTTTGAGTTTAAATTAATTAAAAATTTAAAAAAATTAAAAACTCAATTTGTCCATTACCTTTCAAGTGCTCAATAGCCATGGATGGCTGGTGCCCAGTGCATCATGGGGAGTAGAAAACAGCACGTTTCTGTCATGGCAGAACCCTCTATTGAATGTGCTCATGTGTGGGGGGTGGGGATTGGGGGAGTGTGAGACTCTTGAGTCAGAACAGAAATGAGTTTCAACCTCTGGAACCCACCCAAGTCATTTCTCCTCTTTAAGCAGCTCACAGAGATAACTATCTCCATATCTCTCTCGCAGGATTGTTGAGAGAATTAAAAAAATAAATTGTTTTTTACATGGCTGTTGGCAGGTCCCCTACGCTGATGCCCCCATGTAATGCCATAGGTATCGGTAAACCAGGGGCTGGTGTTTACACCATGGCAAGTGGTGGGCAGAGTGGAAAGAACCCAGGCTGAAGGGGCAGACAGGCTGAAACCTGCCAGCTATGTTATAGGAAGGTCATTCAATCTTTTCAGGTCTCATTATCTCCCTTTCCCAGATGGGGGGAAAATCATTATACTATTTAATTCTCATCAAATCTTTATAAGTTAAATATATGAAGAACCCTTCTCAATACCTGGCAGACAGAGCACATTTTGATAACTGAAAATTACTACATTATGTTAATATAAAAAGACACATAGATGCAATTATCATCTAATGTTTCTAATCATCATTTTCACTACTCTTAGCTAGTTAAGGGTACTGACCTTACACATATTGGAGAGTCAAGAGATAATGAGAATAGAAAAAAATGTGCTCACCACAGAAAGACATCTTTTATTACGAAAATCAGATGCTATCTCTGTCCTGGTGAAAAGCATCAATGTCTTTTTGCCTCACAGTTGGATTCAGTGTGAACCTCCTGTCCATCTCCCAAGGCCCTCTAGCCCCGGACCCTCTGATCCATTCCTCCCTCACTCTGGCCACGCAGCAGGTCCTTCCCTCCTTCAAACATGCCAAGCTCTGCCTGCCCAAGTCCTGACACCTGCCACTTCTTCTGTCTCAACTCACCTCCCCAGATCCTCAGATCCTCACAGAACCCCCTGCTAGGACATGGGAGGTACACTCAGAGAAGGCTAACTTAGTCAAAGACCTTCCTGAGAGAGGAGGCCAAGGCTAAGGGAACCAGAAAGGAATGAAGAGGCTTCTAGGCACAACCAAGAGGAGAGAGCCACTGCCAACCCCAGACCTGAGGGCACAGGGGGAGGTATGGTCATGACTAGAGCCCAGGGGAATCCGAAGCTACTGTTAACAGCAGGCATAGCCATAGACAGACCCAGACCCTGCAGAGCACAGCCACCCAGGGGCAAGGAGAGGGGGAGCAACAGACCCAGCTCTCTTCTCTCCTCTCTCTAATCTCCTGCCAGAGCCTTTATTGGCCAAACCCAGATGGAGGCTGGAGGTCCAGAGAGCCTGGGTCATGTGGCCTGCAGATGTCAGTCTCCCTGGGTCAAGAGCAGGTCAGAGAAGGGTAAAAATGGATCAAGGCAGCATGGGGGGCAGATAAATACATAAAGAATAAATATCATATTCACTGATTAGATGGGAGTAGAGCATGGTTCAGAGGGTGTAGAGGAGCAATTATTCCTAACTACTGAGGTTCCTTGCTAAGAAGTAACCTAATTAAATGTGAACTGGAAGATGGAAATGCCTCTCCAAATAAATTACTTCCAAGTTCCTGTTGCCCCCCCCACCATGGTTGCCCCAAATATCTGAATCTACCTCCCCTTTTCTTCTCACCAGCTAATATGACTTATTTCTGAATGCTTGGAAAAGAAAGATAGCCAGAAGCACAATGAACCAGATTTGTACAATCTAAAATCAGTAATTTCAACTAAAAAACAAACTAGACTAAGACATACTTTCAAAGTCCTAAACAGATATAAATAGAAGAACACCCTCTGCAAAAACATAAAATAAAATAAAAATGAGGGAGGGGGAGCTCTTCACTTCTCGGTAAAAATCCTTCTTTTTCTACAAACACCACTAGGAGCCAAAATGCTACGTGGACGTTGCCCTAGTCCTCTGGGCCCTGCCCCTTTCTGCCTGACACATGCAGTTCCCTGCGTCTCTGACAGGCTCCAGAGCCTGATGGATCACATGCTGGAACACAAGGCCACAGTGATGTGATGCTGTGAGTGACGCTGGGGCAGGCACACCCCAGAGATGGGGAAACTGCCTTAGGACCAAGGATCTTGTTACTGCAGGAGTCACAGGAACTGTTGACAGCAACAGGCCGGACTTACTTCTGCAAAGCACTCCCAGGAAACCTGAACAGGCCCAGAGAGCAGAAGGGTTTTCATCATTAATTAACATATTTTCCACACTGGGGCCAGAGGCAGGACTGGCTAGGAGGCACGGGGAGTCAGGAAGGAGAGGGACTGGCAGCTCTGGGCAAGCCTTGGCACAGGGCTTCACTCCATGGACCTCAAGCAGAAGCCTGAGCTTTGAAGTTTCTCAAGGCCCTTCACGATTTTTATGGTCTGCTCTGGTTCACTTTTCTAGGTCACTGCCCAGCACTTCACGCTCACCTTAGCCCAACCAAGCCACTAGTGATCTGACCACATACCCTGCAAGGTTTTTAGGTATCTGGGCTTTCTCTTGCTACATCCAGATTACTCTAGAAAGACTCTGCAGAGAAGCTGTCACTTGTATGCCTCTGTAGTACCTTGGACTGCCCTCCCAAGCACAAACAAAAAGAATAAAACGCCTAGTTAGGAAATAATGTGTGTGCATAGCTGTGTCTACTACAAGGCTACGAACTTCTACAAAGCAAGGTTGCCATCAAAGCAAACACATGTCATTATCTGTTTAGTGATACCCAGGGAGCAATTAGAACAGTACTCATCTATGAACTCAGAGGTCACTCTGCTGAGCTCATCTAAGCAGGTCAAGGAAGATTCTGTGGAAGAGGTTCTGACTTAGAGAACAGAGTATTCAGGTAAACATTTATGCAGTAATTCTTTACTTCTCATCCTACCTATTTGTGTTGTTCTTTTAAGAAATTTTGGAGAAAATAGAGTAAGTAGGCAAGAATGTTGAATAGCAAATATAATATCATCAAAATTAAAGCACAAAAAAGCCCCATTTCCAATCCCTGAAAGTTGTGCTGGTTGATAAGTATCATGGCAAATATATTCATTTGTAAATATACCAAACCAAAAGTTCACAAATGACAATAAATATATTGCAAATCTTTCACTGTTAATACAAATTTTATCATTGTATAAAATTTATGTTTGGTATAACTGATATTAAGTGTTATCCTGCAATATTTCTCAGCTGAAAGGTTGGACTGTGGAAATCATGGTCCTGGCATCTAGTTGAGGGAAAATTGCTGTTTGCTCTATTGCTTCCTCTATTTAGGATTCTATTAAAATGTTCTAGTACATGCAATAAGACAGGAGGAAAAAAAACACAGAAGAATGGCAAAAGAAGAAACAGATTATTATTACACATAAACAGCATAATGTGCTCATAGAAAAATCTAAAAGAGTCTGTGGATAAATTATTAGGATTAACAGGAAAACCACAAGATCAATATATAATTTAAGAAAAGCTTCTTACAATAGCTTCAAGAAATGTCAAGTACATATGAAGTAATATAACAAAAATATTTACAAAACTTTTTGTAAAAAATTATAAAATATTACTCAAAGAAACTAATTTAAATAAGACCTGAGTACATTGAGGTTCTACCATGTTTAATATCACAATTTGTCAGTTCTCTCCAATCTGATCTCTAAATTCAATGCAACAGCAAACAAAATCCCAGAACTTTTTTTCTGAGAAATCGTAGTGTGGAACACACATGAGTAAACTCTGAAACTAATATTTGTAGGCAGGTGCTTTATTAAGGAGATGTTCTCACAAGAAACTGATCCAGAAGTGGTAAGTAGAGCACAGAAGGGAGGCAAACAAGCAAAAGCCTGATTTCAGCCTGATCCTACAAGGACCTCAGAGGGTGACTTACACTTCATAGCTTTCCTCCTTTAAAGCAAACAAGTTAGGATTTTATAATCCTGTACCGGTGACTCATTCCTAAGACCTGCCCCAGGAGGACATAAACTCTGAGACATTTCTAGTTCCTATGCATTTGGGCAAAATAACCTCAGTAGCTTTGGGGGAGTCCTTCAAAGATAATCACAAGCATGGTCTGCAGAAGTAAACAGAGGCAGACGCTGGCAAGGGAGAGCAGGCATCAAGAGGAAGGTGGATCTGAAGGGTTTGTTGTACAGCATCAACACTGTATGGAAGTCGATTAGCTGATTCTAAAATTTGTTTGAAAATGCAAAGAGTCAAGCCAAGAAAATATAACCTCAAAAAAGAATGAAGTTTGAGTACTTAACGTCCTTATTATAATCTACATTAATTGAAGCAAGCATGTAGGCATAGACAAACACCAATGGATTTAAATAAAATTCCAAAACATCTGCATGCATACATGGTCATATAATAATATCTAAGATGTCTGCCACGAAGTGGATAAAGGATAACGATGACAATAGTCAGTACTAAATTAATGGAATATTAATACAGAGAAAAATGAACCTTGAATTTTAAAATACACCAAGTTCAATTCCAAACAAATCATACACCTGAATATACACAATTAAAAAAAAAAAGGCTCTAGAAGAAAATATAAAATTATATTTTCATGACCCTGGAGCAGGCAAATATCTCTTTCAAAGAACACAAAATATACCAGCAATAAAGGATTTTTATATTTAATTTTAACACATTAAAAATTTCTGTTCAACAAAAGACACCATTAAGATACTGAAAAGGCAATAGAGTAGGATAGATATTCAAACTACATGTATCAAAAAAAAAGAAATTAAAAAAAATTAACTACCATAAATCAGCATAAGTATACTGATTTATTAATAACCATACCAATTTTTAATAGCAGTCAAAAGGCCTGAAGAAGCATTTCACAAAAGTGGATGTCCAAATGGCTGATAAATACGTGTTCAACATTGGTGGTCATCAGAAAATGCAAATTAAAACCAAAACAAGATGTCACTCATACCTACAAGAACTGCTAAAAATGAAAAACAAAAATACAAAACCCAAGAAACAAAATACCTGACAATACCAAGAATTTCCAAGAGTGTGGAGCAGTGGGTAATTTTATTCACTGCTGGCAGTAGCATAAACTGGCCCAATGACTTTGGAAAACTGGAGAGTTCTATTAAGGCTAAAAACTGCACAGCCCATGAACAAGTAACTCAACATCTAAATATATACCTAATACAAGTTTCTAAATTGGTGCAACAAAAGGCATATCCAAGGATGTTCATAGCAACTTCATTCATAATTTTTCCAAAATCTGAAGATGACCCATGTGCCCCATATATACTGAATAAACTACAATGGAAAGTATGTCTTGAATGGAGCAATCTCACCAATATAACAACAAGCCAAAGAGCCTCGATGCCAGTGAATAAAACCTGTGTTATTCCATTTTTATGAATTATAAAAACAGACAAGATGAGTCAATGGTTATAGAAGCCAACATCATTGGGAGGGGACAAGAGGGGTGGTACCTCCTAGATGCTGGGTGAGACTTACATCTTTATCTAGGTGGTGATTGTATGGGTGGCTGCATTTGTAAAATTTCATCAAATTTGTACGCTGAAGACTTGTGCCATTTATTGTATGTAAGTTATACTTTGTGAACAAAAAGAAGAAGCTTTTAAGACCCCAAAGCTCTACAAGTTTATTTTTGACATTCTATAAAGTATAAAAATGTACCAATGGGATATCTCAGTTATCATTTTTTTAATTGCAAGAACAACAGCCTATTGTAAATGCTGTTTTGTGGTCTATAAACAATGTCCCTATAAACAAAAATGTCATGATCATTTTCCCATTCAATAAATTTTCCACTATTACATGAAAAACTATTTGCTTTGTGTAAAAGGTAAGCATACCTCATGACTCCAAGTCAACTGAAGAGAACTTTGCCCCCCAGCCACACACATAGGAATGAATAACACAACAGAGGAGAGAATGTTTCTTCTGGAAGAGTGAACAGCCCAAAGGTTAACCACAGAACCAGGCAATAACAATTCATCAGGGCTTCTCATAAATGATGCTGGTTCATGCAGCCCATGAGGGCTTTTTGCTTATATACTCAGATGCTAACTTGTGTGGGAACAAAAAGAAGGATGTTTCATGATGTTTACAGGAAGTCGAACACAGTTCTGAATGTGCTCATGGGTATGCACATTAGCACTATCTGTCACATATATCTTATTTCAAAGCTGTTTTTTTTCTTTTTTACATCTTTTTTTCTGTGAATCTTCTTGAGCTTCATTTTCATTACCCATAAAAAACGGTGTAATCATCCTCACCTACCTAGTAAGTTGATATATTGCGTACTAAATGTTCAACATGAAAGATGTGCCAGATACCATACCAGGCATTTTCCATGCATCATGGAATAGACATAATGTCTGTTTTTGGATCTGACACTCTTAGTATAAAATATGAGTCAATCTCTAAAGGTGAGCAAAAGCCCATGTCAAATTCAGTCTATGATTTCGTGGAAACTTGATTGTGTTCATGAAAAGAACCTTAAACCATTAGGCTTCGACCTAGATTAGATTTGGCAATCAAAAAATAAAGTCCAACACACTGTGCTGTAACAAGGAAGAGAACCACAAGTCCTTACTCTTTGTAGAATTGTGATCAAATGACTCAAATACTGACAAGAATTTTTTTGTTTGGGGGGGCTAGTATTTTAAGCAAATATAACCTCTCTTCTACCTCACAGCTTATATCTCTACCTGAGATAAAAAAAACAAATGAATAAAATAACTGCCTTCTCTCACTAGAGTATAAAACTCCATTCAAACAGTATTTCGTCATTTTTTTTAGTGATCTAACTTCAGTTTGGAAGGAGGCCTGAGACGGTGACCACTCCAAAAGTTTTCACTGACAAAGTAAACAAACAGGAATGAATGAATGAAAAAATGGACAAAGGAGTGAACAATGGGGTGAGGACTTTAGAGCTGTAATGCCAGAGCTTGAGCCTCTACTCATATTGTTCCCGACACTTACGTGGATGTGCGCCTGGCTCCAGGAGAGAGCTCTGATGACCAGCCCCTGTTCACACATAATCTGCAGTTACATCGTCCAACATTCCCTCAATCAGTCAGATTCTTGGGAGAAACAATACTCATTGTATCTGACTGAATGAAATTTAATGAAGAGATTGTTTACAGAGGTATAGACATTGCCTGTAATCCCAGCAACTCAAGAGGCTGAGGCAGGAGGACCACGAGTTCAAAGCCAGCCTCAGCAATTGCGAGGCACTAAGCAACTCATGAGACCCTGTCTCTAAATAAAATACAAAAGAGAGCTGGGGATGTGGCTCAGTGGCCAAGTGCTCCTGAGTAGGTCAATCCCTGAACCCCCTCCAAAAAAAGGGAAAGAAACTTCTAAGGGATAGTAACAGGCCCAGAGACTAACAATAACAAAAACTACTGTTACACCAGTGTCTAAAAGCACCAGGAGAGGACCAGCAGTGCCCAGTGAATCTGCCCAATAATTCAGTCACCTCCAAAGGCACAGGAAGGCAGGAGAGGTGGAGCACCCACACCTCTCTTTTCTACCCTCCAGTACCCTGCCAGAATTTTATGGCCAAACTCAACTGAAAGAGAGAATAAAAACCAGGGTGACAGATTCCGTGGAAGTCAGACTCTGGGGACACCTCATTAATCAGAAAAGGGTAGCGAGAACTAGAGGGACAAGCAGGAAATACCAGCACAGCCTTTCATGCACTCTCCACCACAATCAGGAAGAACCCCAGGCCAGATGAGATGAGCTCAAACCCCCTGGTCCCTCCGCCCACACTGTCTGACCTCTTTAAAGGTTTACTACCAGTTTTAATCTTCTCTCCATTGACATTCAGTGGCTCCAGATCTTATTGATCTTGGATGACAATTCATGGGAAGCCTGAGTTAACAACCATTAAGAATAATCGTGGAGGAGGAGGACTCAATGTGAGCACCTACCAGGTGTTGGACATTGGGCTCAGCACTGGACAGAAAACAATAAAGAAAGTTCCTCTTCTCTTGAGGAGCTTACAGTGACAGTGTGGGAGATTCAATAAGAAGGGGGAAAAAACAACCTGTAGTTATAATTCCGCAACAATGCAGATGACAATTTACTAAGAATAAAGGAGTAAAACCATGAAATCCTTTCTCAATGGAAAAAACTTTCATCCCCTTGAAACTTTTGTATTTCACCAGAAAAGAAAGACAACTTCAAATAACCCAAGTAATATTGAACAGGAAGAATTTCTGGGTTCAGAAGTTAAAAGAGAAATTTCAGAATCAGAGACCAGGAATCAAATCTCTGGCTTTACCAATTTGAAGTCTCAAATGACTGCAGTCTCCCCTCGGAAGGGAGATAGTGGTATCCTTGTCACAGGGTGGCTGAGAACAGGACATCATCTATCTTTTTGAGTGAAAAGCCTTTCCTGGGCACTGTGCTAAAAATCAGAGTGTTATGTTATGTTACTCAAAACATTCAACCCATTTGCAATAAGGAGAAGGGAAGAAAGTCAAACTGATACAGGTGAAATCTCCATATATCCCTGTAATTGTGCCCCAGCAGTTGTAATTAAGGCCACTTTGGGAATAAAGTGCTCTGGTAACACTCTCCATATGATTTCAAATCATGCCCTTAATTTTCTACTCCAAGAAAAAAAGCACATGATTGCACTTCAAAAAGTGACTGCTCAGTGGCTGAAGTTTCAGATTGGAGTTAATTTCAAGGTTGATTGGCATGTCAGAGTTAATGATTTTGTCCCAGAGAACTTAAAATTTATAATTATCCTAAAGACTATAAATAGTGTTGGAAAAAGTCTATAGTTGTCCTCAACCTGTTTTTTTTCCCCAAAAAAATTTCCCCAAATTGCTCCTTGCGATAAACTCTCTCTACAATAATTGCAACCAAAAGTGATAGTAGTTAAAATTACAGCACCCGACCCTCTCTTGAATTTATAAACCAGTCAGTGTCACTATTAGGTCACAAAGATCATTTTTAAAAAAAGAGACACAGTTCTCTCCTCCCCAGTATGAGCTTTGGTTAAATAAAAAATGGAAAAACATATACATAAATTGAATTATTTGTTTTTTAAATTAGCTAAAAAGTGCATATATCAAAAAAATGAAAGAAGCAAAATTCTTGGAAAAGGGCAGAGTAGTTGTCAGTAGCAAATCAGCATGGAGGAAGAGAAGGGAATGGAAAAGAGAAAGAGGAGGAGAAGCCAAGAAAAGGAAAGAAAGCAAGTGCGAATCCAATCTGCAAAAGTTCACACATTCGAGTTTCTGAGAGGAATTGGCTTCTCAGATTAAATCTTTTCTGTGTGATCTTGGAGCATGGCTTGTATTCTTTTAAACACATTATATGATGCAGCTCAGCCTCCATTCTAGCCTGTTCTCTATTCTTGAAGCCTCTCTCTACACATTCTTCCAGCCTTCTCACATGAACTTGGAATTTTGCTCTGGCAGAGTCAGGGGTCATCTGGGGGAAGAAGACAGATGTGTTCATGTGTTTGCTTTTTTCATATTTTACTGGGCTGTATTTTCAATTGTGTTAGTCAGGGCAAGTCAACACCTGCATCTATAACAAATACAACTGTAGTATTAAGCCATGAGATTTGAGAGTTACTTCCTGGCCACTCCACCGTCTGATCAAGTGTTCAGCATTCAGCCCTCTTCTAGCTGATTCATGGCCCAGAATATTTTCATTTTTGGGCACTAACATCTACAACATGAGAACTCCAAAGCTGCCACAGGGAGAAAGAGAGGGTGGGTATTGGGTAAAAGAGAATATGTCACTTCTACTCACCTTCCAATGGCTATACCATAATTGTGAGGGGCCTGGGATAAGGTTTAGCTATGTGCCTAGGAAGAAGAAAAGAAGGGAGCTCTGTGGTAAGCACCAATGTTTCCTGCTATGGTGTGTTTGTTGCCTGAGAAAAGCAAAGAACTCTTCCAATAATATTTGAGGTACATTTCCCAATAACCTCTTGAGCTCAGTACTCTCAGCGAGGCCCTGAAAGGAGAACTGCAATTGCTCAAGCTCACAGACTTAAACTATGGAGGCAGAAAGCTCAGGTCAGGTTACAGTTGTAAATGCAGAATTCTTTTCTGCAAGGTCCCCAGAGATCCTTCCACTGACAAAGGAGACCCAGGTAACAACATCTGGCCCCTCATCCACTAGCAGAGCATCTGCAAGGACAGATGGAGACCCTCATCCACTGCTCCTCTTATGTCCCTCAGAACCTCCAAATAAATAAATGCAAAGAAGAGAAGGGCTCAGGCTTTTCTAAGTTCTTAGAATCCCTGAATCAAACTGTCTGGCCTGGGGCATCTCAGGAAACCACACTGGCTGTCAGAGGAGGGAATCAGGAAAGCTGGCTGCTCACTTAGAACTCTCCAGCTTCCAATAGCACTGAAGCCCCTGGGTTTCTGCTATGAGATAATTAGGGAAACCACCCCCCCACCTCCCCATGCGAGATAATGGCTTACAGATTGGAAATCAAAGCATAATCTCCAAATGCAGAGGATGGGTTTGCATCAACAACATATTTAAAATAAACAAAAACCACTGAAAAATGGAGCATTAACAGAAATCAAACCAGAATCAAGAAATCTGGATTCAGGCCTGGCTCTGACACTACTGACGCATGTGATCCTGCACAGCCAGGTACTCTGGACTTTGGGTGTCCTCTTGTGTGGAAACCAAAGGGCTTAGGTTCAGTGGTTCTCAATGGGGGGGACAGCACTGCCCCCTAGGGGCCACTTATAGAATGGTGGCATTTTTATGGCCACAATGCCTGGAAAACACAAATAGTGTTTAGCAGGGGAAGGCCAGGAAAACTCCATGTCCAGCGCCATGTGGAATAGTGTCCCCCAATAAAGAGTAGCCCCTCCCACAATGCCAGCCCAATAGCACTCCTGGGGCAAGAACACTCTAGATAATGTCTTACTTCTAGGATCAAAGAGTTTTTATATAAAATTATACTTTCTGCTTTGGTTCCTAGGAAACTCAGAGCAGATTGAATTCACAGCTTCTTATAACCTAAGTCCTTGGAAATATTCTACCTCTTCTTGCCCTTGCTTCCACTCACATTCTTACATGCGCGCACACACACACACACACACACAAGCACACACACCCCACCACCACCACCACCAACAACAACAACAACAAAAATTTCTCCTTACTTTAATGAGCTTGTTTTAAGTGAATCATTATTTTCTATTGTTATGATTCTTTTTTAAAGAGGGATCTCTACTTTAATACCGTATTTTTTCACTGAAGCTGTTGCTACTATTCCAAACTCCTTAATAGTAGGAAACATTTTTTATTCCTACCTGTATTCATTCATTCAATCATTTAAAGTAGGCTTTATGAGAGCTAATATATACCAGGAAAAGTACTAAGAGCTTTACATGGTTTTTAGTCAATTAACCTCTAGGACACTCTTAGATATTGCAATTATTCTCATATTCCAGATGAGGAAATTGAGGCTACAAGAGGTTCAGTAACGTTTCCAGAGTAACACAACTTGAAATCCTCTTAGGAAATGGGCATCCAGAGATGAAAGTCAAGTTCTGAACAGACAGTTTGCACAGGCAAATACCCTAAAACATATAGAAGGACACAACAAGGTCTCCAGAATGATGGTAGAGTTTGCCAAATGAGCACCCACACCAGGCACAAAGCCCAGTGTAAGGAGAAGAGACTCAAGAAGATGCTGTTTACACTGAAGCTAGAGGCTCAGCCAGGGCAGGTCAGAGAGACAAACACAGCAAGGACACCCCAGTGGGAACCCCCAAGTGAGTACAGGTTACGGGAACTGCAGATGTTCAGCACTGCCTTTCATTGCTCTGAAGTCCAGGAAGAAAAGTTTCCTCTCTCAAGTCCCAGTTTGTGTCCTATTGGGAACTAGAATGCATCAGCAGTTGGGACACAGCCTGCAACCACAGTGTCAGTCCTCTTAGGTAACCTGAATGTGTCTGAGCCACTTTCCCAGATGTGGTTTCACAAATAAGGAAGAAGGACTTCCCAAAAGTCTCATCTAACATTAAGCATCTTCCCTTCTATTTTACTCAGTCCTATAAGGTAAACATCATTATTCCATGTTACAAGTGGGAAGACAGAGGTTCAGAGAAAATAAAAATGTACGTAACAAACCAGGGATTAAATTCAGATTCTGACTGCAAGCTCAAAAAGCTCACAAGGTCACCTCGCTGCTCCTGGGGTCTCACCTACCTTTGCTCAGCACCAGCCAACATTTATCAATTCTGCCATCCCTGGGACTCCAAGAGGCCCTTGAGGTCTCCCTGTCAAGTCAGCTACCATACCTTAACATCAGTGTTTACTTTAAAAAGTTTTCTTCCCTCTTCGGTGTGGTCTGAAGCAGCAAATCCAATGTCAATTTTGTTCATGCTCAATCTCAGCTCAGATAAACCAGTTAGCAGAGTATATACAATAAAGCTCCCTGCCAAGTTATAAACTAAGTAGTCAAACAAACAAACACAAAATCAAGTGAAGATCTAATTAGCTTGGTCCTATTCCTCTATTCCCTTCCAGCTAGTCTGGGATCACCTATAACAAACACCAGGGAAGCAAAATAAACTACCTGGTCTCCAGTCTGGGGTTTTTCCCTCTTTGACTTTTCTCATCTTTTTTCTTTCTTTCTCTGTCTCCCTCTCCCCACCTCTTTCACTCTTCTCATTTCTCCTTTGTCTTCAATTCTCTTTGTTTTCTCCGTTTTCTCCTTTAACATCATTTTCTTTCTTCTTTTCCTCCTTCCTTTCTTGCTTTGCTTTTTTTTTTTTTTTTTTTTTCCATTTTTCTCCTTGCCTGCAGGGCTGAAAGAGGGAGCTTTAGCCTGCAAGAGACTCAGGGCCTCTCATAAAAGCTGAATTCTGAAACTGATCTGTCAGTTTTTCCCTTCTAACACAAGAAGGCTTGAGCTTTAAAGAAAAAAAAAAAAAAAAAAAAAAAGCATCTCTAACACCTTTTAGCAATGAAAGGGGATATGGGACACTCCTGGGACACTGGAACCAGAGTGGGTCGCCTGCCCTCTCAAGCTGTCTCCGTACCCCTGGCGAGGTACTGGACGGCTCCTTCTTGACTTGCCAACAGGAAGGAGACCTGGGGCATGGAATCACCCCGTGAGCACAGTGGGCAGCAAGCCTAAATCCTTCTTTTCACTTCTTAGTCCCAGCCCCCCCCCCCCCCCCCCCCCCCCCCGTTAA
This sequence comes from Callospermophilus lateralis, assembly GCF_048772815.1. Lineage (NCBI taxonomy): Eukaryota > Metazoa > Chordata > Mammalia > Rodentia > Sciuridae > Callospermophilus > Callospermophilus lateralis. The sequence continues at coordinate 100,943,614 of NC_135311.1, forward strand.
AAACATCCATTCAAAGCAGGAGCAGAAAACGACAAGTGAGCCCAGCTTTAGCTTTTTTAATAATGTGAAAACTGAAGCAATTGAGGAATAGTTATTCATAAACATACAGTTCACGCTATGAAAGCATGGAAATTTCTCCCCTGTAACATAGCATGACCACAAGGGCGGAAATGTTGATTCACTTGAAATGAACGTCTGGCTCTAACTTCCAGCCATCCCCGAGGAAATATGTGCAGTGGGAGGAACCCTAAGCTTGGAGTCAGACCCCAACCACCACCCGTGAGTTGTGAGACCTTGGGAAGGTCCCTTCCCTTCTTAAGCTCATTTGCCTGCCTGTCTCTTCAACCTACTGAGTCGGGGCAAGCAAACAAGCAGACCTCACCTCAAAGAGTTTCCTTGAAGATCAGAGGAGATGAACACCCTCAAAGCCGTCTAGTAGAAATGGTGCAGGACCAAGAGTCGTCTACACTCTGGGACTCTGTCCCACATTTCCTCATTTGCTCCTTGATCAGAAGGAAGTCACTTCACTTCTCTGGATCTCACACATTCCTTCATTTCAAAATTCAGTTGAACTGCTGGGAATGCAAAATGGTAGAGCCACTCTGGAAAACAGTTTGATAGTTTTTTTAATAAAGTTAACCAAACATCTAACAGGTGATATACCAATCCCACTTCAAAATAATGCAAACTTACACTTGTGCAAAAACCTGTACATGAATGTTTATAGTAGCTTTCTCTGTATGTAATCACTAAATAATGGAAATAACTCATATTCCCTTCAATGAATGAATGGACAAACATTGTGGCACATCCATACAGTGGAATAGTACTTAGCAATAAAAAGAATGAACTGTTGACACATGTAACAACTTGAACGAATGTCACAGGCATTATATGAGGTGAAAGAAGCCAGCCGAAAAAGGCTGCATACTGTGTCCATTTATCTGTCTTTCTCTCTTCACAAAAGGACTACACTATAGTGATACAGGACAAATCAGTCAGAAATGAGGGACATGGGGAAGGAGTAACTAAAGACAGGTAGCATAAGGGAATTTGAGTGATGATGAAACTCTTCTGTATCCTGAGTGAGGTATACATATGCTAAAACTCCTAAGAATAAACATTCAAAAAGAAATAATTTTGCATGAAGCAAAAAAATGAAAATAATAAATCAAGTAGAAATAATCATAATAAATTACTTTCATTTTCCCATCACTTTTTGGTTCATAAAGCACTTTTACTTGGTTCTCACAGCTAGAAGTTATAACTGAGAGGCATGAAATGGCTTGCCTGGTGAACACTGTGATACTTGAATCCTATCTTTTCCATTTCAGATTCTGTGGGTTTCCCATCACCCCTCACAAGCCGATCCTTGAAGCCCTCTTCTTTTCTTAACAGCCATGTGAGTATTTACTGGAGGAAGCAATTCCATATTGACTATTTTTTGCCTTGTTTTGTTTTGCTTTGTTTTTCCCCAGGTTCCTATGTCAACCTGGTCTTCTTCCTGGGAATGTTTACATTTTCCCAGAGAAAAACAAAACAGGGCAGTTCACAATTCAGTAAAATGACACCTTCATGGGAAGGCACTTTTTACACTAGATTTTAAAATGAATGATTAGAAAACAAACTATTGCAAATTGTGTTTGTTCCTTCAACACATCTTTACTCTGCCACATCCTGGGCTGTGCTATGACTTGGCATGAGCCGTGTCTTCCACTGTGACAACTCTCCCTACATCCTTTTCTGGCTAACTCCTGCCCATTCTTCAGATCTCAACAACAACACGACTTTCTCCAGAGTGTGTGTCCTTGTCCTTCTCCAAACCTTGCTTAGATGCCTTCTGGGTACCCAGAGCTCTGCATGGATGATAAGCATTTTACTGCCACATGGGTCTGTCTCCCCCACTAGACTATGAGCACTAGAAGGGAAGACCAGGTTTGCATCACCTAGCCCAGGTCTTGGCATGGTTAAGGAGCCTTCATTCATTCATTCATTCAACAGTTGTTTGCAAGCGCCTTCTCTGTGTCAGGCAATGCCCTACTGCAAAGAAATATGCACAACATCTGTCCACAAGGAGCTTATCACCTCAAAGTGAAAGCCATCATAAAGAAACAAACAGCAGGCGGCCCTTTTGATATTGCATGTGTCATGTCGGCGAAGACACATCGAAGAGGCAAGAGACAGGTGTGGAATGGCTTGCTCTGAGGAGGAAGCCCTCAAGCAGAGATCTGGAGGAGGCAAAACCCTCCATTCCACGGGCGTGCACCCAGCAGGCACTGACTGTGACTCGAGTCCTTCCATTTCTTTCCTCTTACTCTTCCAGGCCGGAGGTCCTTCCCTGGCCCTCACGGCTCCGGTGACTGGAGCCATTGGGATTCCATCCGTCTGGCCCTGGAGCAGACCTCCCCACCCGATGGCCTCTGACAACCCGAGCGAACCTTTCCTGCACAAGGGGCACAGGGAGCAATTTTGTTTTGGAATCCGAGTTGGTGTTTAGATTTCAAACGAGTAACCTGCCAGTCTCCGGCCATTTGAGAAGTTGGCTTCCTCTGACTCATAAAGTGCCCTTTATGCCTCGGAGGTGACATAAAATATCATTCCATCTTTGCCCTGAAATACTCCCGACTGGTGCATGAAATGGGCCTTTATGGTACATCAAAGGCCCAGAACTGTGTCTTTTCCTGGACCTTTGATATTTTCATATTTGGCCCGTGGAATTATTATCTCTTCAATCCACAGAGCACTTGTTTATTTGGTTGGTAATATCTTTGTTATTGCTTCAATGGTGAGAAGGCTGAGCAAAAAGAAAGCGCCCAGCCTCCAAGCGCTCTGGATCTGGACACCCTTTAACTTTTATCTCCAAGAGCTAAGGAACTCAGTGTTTTCACTTCTTCAGCCCAGGTTTCCTGAGGAAAATACTAGTCGGCATCCCTCTCAGCAAGCACCTCTAATTTATGCTTCTCGGGAGCTATCCACGTTGCCAAGTTCCTTCAGTGGGTTTCCATGGCCTATCTGGATCATGAGGAATTGGTTTGGAGGTTGAAATAGGAGCCACACTTCAATCTTATGAAAGATGTGCTTGCTCACATTCAAACTAGGAACAAAAGAATACCCACTGTGTGTCTCCTTTTAAGTGAAAAAAGTGGGAACCATCTGGAATCCCTTTTTCATTTATTTGTTTATTTTATAACTATTTATTCTGTGTTGTATCAGACACTGGGAAGACTCTTGGAACACCAGTCATGGGACAGTCTGCCCTAGCAAATCCTTTAGTCTGATATCCCTTCTATCTCATCCTCCTTTCCCTAATTTTTTACCAAGTCTTGTGAATTCTGCCTCCCCAGTAATTCTCTCTCCATACCTTCTATCTCTGTCTTAGACAAGGATCTCATCATCTCCCAACTGGATTGCTGATGCTGTCTCTTCACGGGATTCATGGCTGCCAGTGTTCATGATGGTAATTCAAGTGAAATAAAGCAACATCCATCCATCTAGAACTCCAGTCCAACCTCGTTAGCGCTCTGCTTCCAACTTCCCAACCTTAAATGCCTTCCTGGTTCAGGCAGAGAATAAAGATAAGTGGAGTAGCAGGGCAGGGGCAGCGCTGGGAAGACAACCAAATGCACATGCCTCACCTAAATTAAGGCCCCATGTCAATCAAGCAAAGACACTTTTGGGATCAGTCCACACTACCAACCTGCAAGCTCTGGCTAAGGATGAATTCTTACGGCTTTGTCTTCTAACTCAGCAGCCTTATGACCTGGCCAGGACCAAGCTCTCTATTCTCATTGCTTACCCCAACCACTCCCCATCCTTGCTCTGATTTTATGCTCTAGATGTATTAAATTACTTGCTTTAGTTTTCCCCAAGCCATACGTGTTCAGACCTTCATGCATTTGCTCTCAGTATTCTATTTACCTAAAATTACACCCATTTCTCACCTAGAGAGTTCTTTTTCATAACTGTTTTTTCCAGTATTATCTCCTCTGGAGGATGTCCCATGATTACCTAGAAAGAATCGATTACTCCCCACCTGTCTTACATCTTTGTCTGGAACAGATTTCCAAAGCTGTCTTTCTGTCTGTCTCCTTGCATGTATTGCTCAGTAGGTAGAGAAGACTGGTGTGTGAGCCTTGAGTTTCCTGTGGCTGGTGCTTGCTAGGTGACATTGGCAATTTTTGCTACTCCGGTATCTTGCACTAATCAGGCACTTTAGCAAAAGTGAAAAATGGAAATATCAAATTCAGTGCTAGGCAATTTCACATACTTCTTACGAAGTATTACAAGCAGCAGCATGAAAGGTATGTATTATTACCACACCCACTTTCTAAGTGAGGAAACTCAGAGAGAAGAAGCAGAAAGCAAAAGCCACACAGTATATGAGTCATAGAGTCAGAGTTTAGCTCCAGGTCTTCCAACACAGAGGCCAGCCCACTCCCAACAATGTTGCCCATCTGGTTCTCAAGTGCAAATATACCAGTGGAAATGTCTAGATGTACCTATAATGTTTTACAAATAGACCAAATGGTGGTGAAGCCAATGCTGGTAGATTTTTAAAAGATAAAAAAGAAATTTCACAGGAAAAGTCAAGCACAACGGCTTGTGGATCTTCTTAGGCATTCTCTAGCACTGTTTTCACAGACCGTGGCTGTCTGTGGAGCACTGAAGAATTATGCAGATGTCCTGGCTCTGGCCCCACTCTTGCCTGAAACTAGGTAGGTGACACTACATAAGCTACTGCTCCACTTGGAACCTTCAATTCTTCACCTTTACAGGTAGGGGTTAGATTCCTTCATCACAGAGATCCTTCCCTGCAGGATGTCTCTCTAATTTCACATTGCCAACATCTAGAGGGATGGCAGGAATTACATTGCTCCTAAGCCCACCATTCCTAGCTGAGGCCCTACCCCTCACCCATCTTTCCTGCTCTACCTTTCCTTTAGAGATCTTAGAACCTGAGAGTCCGGTGAACAGTAGAAAAGCAGCAGTAAACAAGGCTGACCCAAATTCCTCATTTCAAGCGGGCAAGTTTCCAGGGTGAACAAACTGTTTCAATGTGTGGCTTCACACAATCAGAGGTTCTATTTTTTTTAATATTTAAAATGCAGTACTGAAGAATTCATTGATATCAGATGGGAGAAGATGTCTACTCTGGGTGTGGGTGTGTGTTTATGTGTGTGAGGGGATACAAAGGACTGAACCCACATATGCAAAATAAGTATTCTACCAATGAGCTACATTCTCTGTCCCTTTTACATTTAATTTTGAGACACAGTCTCAGTTAGTTGCCCAGGCTGTGCCCTTGAACTCATGATCCTTCTGCCTCAATATCCCAAGTAGCTGGATCATCACGTTTGTTTAAATGTATTTGAATTTATCCATTACTCTTTACACAAAAGCAAAAAAAAAAGAGATGGAGATCTACAATGGATGAAAAGTTTGCTGACTATTTATTCAGGAATTATTTACTGGCCTTCTAACAAGTTCTGCCCCTACAACATCTTTCTGCCCCTAGAGTCCATCCCCTACACTGACCGTGGTAGAGTCCCAAGGAATCTGTTGTAGTAGATCAGGCCTTCATCACCCCTGGTCTGGATTCAGACCGCGGCAGAGAAAACATAAAGAAGGGGTGAATACAAGAGGTAATTCAGAAGTAGAACCCACAGAACTTAGTTAGTAACTGGATGCAGGAGGTGAGACCAAGGAGAAATCATCTGGGATAACTCCTCAGTTCTGTTGGATACTGGGAAACTTATGAGAAAAGATATAGAAAGAGGGGTGCATTTAAGGACCAAAGTTCCATTTTGGACATTTTCTTAGTTCATCTTGTATTGTTAAAATAGAATATCATAGACTGGGTAGTTTATAACTGGTAAAAGTTATAAATTGGCTCACTGGGCAAGTAAGTCCAACATGTAGGCTCCAATTTCTGGTAAGGGCCTTCACGCTATACTATTCCACTAAAGAAGACAGAAGAGCAAGAGAGCAAGTGAGCAAGAGTGGGCCAAACTCACCTTTATAAATCCCCTTCCAAGATAACTAGCTCACTCCTGCAATAACATAACTCCTACAATCCATCCACATAACTCATCACTTCCTGTTAGGCCTTTCCTTCCAAAATGATTGCAATGGGGACTAACTTTCCAGTGCATGAACTTGGGGACCCATTCAGACCACAGCAGACATGTTGAATTTGAGGTAACACATCCAAATGTAGCTATTTGGGAAAGAGTTGGATCTCACTGTGGTAGATGGAATTATTTCCATGATATGTATCGTTCCTTCTAAAAGGCCCTTCCCTATTGAGCCTCAGCATTAGGAAAATCATAACACCTGTACAAATTGACACTGAACTTGTTCACACAATTTAATTTGTCTAGAAAAATATGAAAGAAAAATGGTATGTGTCATTTGCTTACAAAATCTTTAATAGACAATGTTTCTTCCATGATTTTATCTCTCTGCCATGAGATCGACATGTCCCAGAGTGGGGCTGCTCTTTCTTATCTTATCCAGGAAAAAGAAAAACTTAGAGGAGAGACACAGCTGACCCAAGAGCGTAAGAAATAAATATTTGTTGTTGCAAGTCATTAGCATTTAAGGATTAGTTGTTACTGAAGCCAAACTTAGCCTAACTAAATGATACATCATCTTCTCACTTTTGAAAGAAAAACCAAGACCCTGAATAGGAGAAGAAATGCTCTCACGTCTTTAAAATCTCAATAACATGTATTATTTCTCATATCCATGTAGAAGTTCTCATGTCAACAGTCTTTGTGTTCCTTGAAATTAATATACTGGGATTGAATACCTTGGTAGCAGGGCCCAGTTTCCACCCCCCTTCTCTTTTTAAATAAGGAAAATATTAGTTTCTTTTCCTCTGCAGAGATTTCATCTGTAGAATTTTTTTTTTTTCTTGGTTCAAAGATTCCTGTCTAGCATCCAGGCCCCTTAGCATGAGATTTCTTCCCCACCAATTTCCCTCCATAGCTCCACAATACTGACTTTATACATGAACATTTTTACTTGGAGTTAAGGCCAGGTGTGGGAACTTTTAAGTCAAAAATCCATTTAAAAATATTTGTATAGTAGAGGAAAGAGCCCAGGAACAGGAATTAAAAGATAAGTGTCTGACTCCCACCTGAGGCACAATACTGCTATGAGACCTTGAACAGCTCACTTCACCTCTCTGGGCCTCAGTTCCCTTATCTGTCCCAGAGGAATAAAACATACCATGTCTATTTCCAAGGAATACCTGAAGACAAAACAAGAGTCCACTTGTAAGTGTTCTTTGAAAGACTGAAATTTGAAAGAGTAGATGTGTGGGAGGTAGTTACTCAGAGGATTAAGTACTGCCAAGCAACCTTGGGCAAACAGCCTCCTGGCACAAATGAAAATCTCAGCTGCCTGCTGAAAGCATTTGCATCATGCCAGGCCACTAGGCAGAAGTTTGGATGAAGGGGGAAAAAAATTTTTTTTAAAGTGTTTCCAGCTTTTGAGTTTCCAAAAGAGTGAGATTTCTGGCCCAGGTTTTAAGAGGGCAGGGTTCTTGGGGCATATTCTGCTGAGGTGGTGGTATTGGCAATTCTTTGCACTTAGAGCAATCTATTGCAGATCTCACGCACCTTTACAATAATCCAGCTGTGGCTTGTCATTCTTAACCCTCTTCCTATGAAAAACTGGATCTCAGAGAGGTTAAAACCTGTCCCCAGGGTAATTTTGGAGGAAGGGAGTGACAGCATTCAAGGTCCCTTTAAAACCTGGAGAGGGCCTGGTGAAAGCAGAGACAATCCCAACCTTCCAGAGGAAAATGGTTAGAGCCTCGGCCCCTGGTAACCTGGGGATGAACTGGAAATCTTATAAAGATAGACCACTTGCCCAAGGTCATGTGGCAAATTAGAAAAACAGGCCTAGAACCCAGGTCTTGGGCGCTCAGCCCAGTCTTCTTTCTCTTATTTATATTGCTGCATTAGTACAAAATGTTCTTTGTAAGATAAATGGAAATTCACATTGAACAAAGCCTGAATCTTGAAAAAAAAATTTAAAAGAATGATCACATAGCTAAATGGACCAGAAAACAAACCATCTAAAGTGACTTTAATCCACCTAAGGAATCTCCCGAGGCCAGACTACGCCGGCCATCCTCTCTTTGCCTTCTCCTTCACTGTCTTCAAAAGAAACATTGAGTGTGTATTAAAAGCACTTAGGAATACAGCAGAGTCTTCCAAATAAAGGTTATGGAGTCTGCAGAGGTGCTTAGAGAATTTACTACCTAGTGGCCACTGTTATAGGCATATTCCATGAAATGACTCGTGTAATCCTGCCAACTGCACCTACGAGATAGGTACTTACGTTGTTTACCCACATTTATCCAGACTTAATGAAAAAGATATATATATCTTTATGAAAACAAGCAACCTTTGTAAACATTTAAGATCATTCATTTAGAATGGGGATCAGCGCATATATTTTGAAAAAGGCCTAAATACCACACTCTGTTGGAACTCTTCAACTCTACCACCATTTTCTGCTACAGAAAATGCTTTAACAATAGGGTATCTGTGTTTTATTTGAAAAAAAAAAGTGAGGAATTGGCTACATTTGAGTCACATACTATATTTTATAAACCTCTGCTTTAAGATAGAGTTGTTCATCAATATCTTATAGAAGATGCTGAAACATCCAGACCAATGCTAGGGCCATGGTATTCGATAATCATGTCCACACAAACATTTTAACAGCTATAACACAATAACCTTACAGGACACTGCAGAGCCTTTACAACAAGGTTGTGGAGTCTGCAGAGTTGCAATGAGCTGAGCATTCGCTACCTACCATGCACCACTCTAAGTCCATCACATCAAATAACTCACTTAATCCTCCTAACTACAATATAGATAGGTGTTGCTATTTATCCTCATTTTTCAAAATGTTTTCATTGTGTTCCCAAAGCTCCTCCAGTACATGCATAGTCAAAGAGAAAGGAAAAGAACCTTGCAGTTCTCGGGATGCCCATGGATAGGGTGCCCAGCTAACTCCAGACCTATGCCTCTTGGTTGGTTTACTCCTAGGCCAGCCTCCTTGGTGAAAATGCTGCCATCAAATTCTAATAATGCACAGAAACTGAAGGATTCACGTTTTGCCAAAGCTGAGTTGCCATTTTTACTGGTATTCTATTTTATTATATTAAAAAAAAGTCTGAACTGCTTTCTGATTGGGTAGATGTCTCAGAGAAAGACTGGATGTGGCACAGTGTTCATCATAAATAGCTTCTGAATGGCCCAGAGGAAAGTGGCATCAGGAAGACCATGTTCTATTCTGGCCTTAGCACCACCTGGCTGGGTCACTTAGACCTTCCCACTCAACCTCTCTGGGTGCCCATTTCCCTACACAGTATCCCTCCTTATCCATGGCTTTACTTTCTGTAGTTTCAGCTACCTACTGCCAACTGCAGTTGAAAAATATGAAATGGAAAATTCCAGAAATAAATAATTTATAAATTTTAAATGACTTTATTATAGTATATGGTAATAACTTTATGTTATTATTAGAGTTTTTAACCTTTTACTATGCCTCATTTATAAATTAAACTTTAACATAGGTACGAATGTATAATAAAAAACATGGTCTAGGTAGAGTTTGGTACCATCTGCAGTTTCAGGCATCCACTGGGGGGTCTTGGAATATATCCTCTGTGGTTAAGGATACTACTGTGTATTAAATGGGAACATGAAAATAGATGTTATCCAAACTATTTTCAGCCCTGAAATTTTATGTCTATGATCAAGGGGGAGGAGGGACAGAACTGAAATGTGATAAAATGGGATTCTGTCCTAGACTCGGTCACTTCTTCATCCTACATATTGAAGCAAGTCCTGGGCTTTAGTTTTCCCAAACGATAATTCTTAAATAAATTCATTATATACCCAACACCAAAATCTTCTCCCCTTAAATGTGTTTGTACATTTAGTCCTTACAGCCCTACAAAGTAGATGTGCTAGCATTATGCCTATTTATAGTGGGTAAACTGAGGCACAGAGTTAAGAAACATGACCAAAGTCACACAGTGAGGAAAGTCTAGAGCCAGATCTGAAGCCAGGTCATCTGTCCCCAATTCCATACCCCCAAGCATGACATTAGAACACCTCTATAAGCTTTCATCTCTAGAACCCTATTAGCTTAAGTATTCTATGGGTTTGTGATTTCAGATCATCTTGCACCATCTTACCATTTTCCAATCCTCTATAACCGCTGACCCTATACACTTCTCTCTTCCCATTAACCTCCACTCCATCCAGAATTCTGTACATAATTGTAAGGACTTTCCTGCCTTCAAGCAGCTTAGAGTGGAGGTGTAGCGGAGGGGCGGGGGACAAGCATGACATCAGGACAGGCTGCTAGAGCAGGTAGTGATGATGGACAATGGCCAAGAGTTTAGGGGACAAAAAAGAAAAATTAGACTGAGGGCAAAGTGGAACATTCAAGAAAGAGAGGAACTGCACGTCTCCCTTCCCTGCAGAGCAGAACAAGGAGCACTTCTGGAGTGACACGTTCCCACATGTACTCCTCAAAGCAATCCTAAAAGTCAGTGCCATTTTCCCCACGTCAGAATTGGTGAACTGAGACTCAAAGACCCAGGCCACCAGGCACCTGGTACAGGCTCCCACAAGCAGCCTAGATGCAGCAGGCGTTTGATCCCAGGCCTGTGTGACAGCAAAGCCTGTGATCTCTGCTCCAGGCCAGTTCTCAAAATAAGAGCAAGCATTTAGAAACCTTTTAACAGAACAGACAGAGTCATTTTATGGCTATTGAATTGAATGATTAAAAGCTGGCCTTTGTAGTTTATATGTCTTTGTTTTCCCCTTTATTTGGGAATCTATTGAATTTTGTAAGTGGTTGGTCCAGGACAGCATGGATATTTTGAATCATAGTTTGCAGGTCATCTGCAAAGTGCTGTTGTCAAGGAAAGGCCCTGGATTCGAAATCCAGAAAGCTCCACCCTGATCTCTGCTGAGTTGGTGACCCTCTGTGGCACGTTAGCAGGACTGTGAACCTCCCTGGATGAGTGAGGACTGGCTTAAACTATTAGACCTTTAACATAACAAAGGCCTCAGATGAAAAAGTCAAGTCATTATTTTTCAGGGTACAAAGGAGGGGTAGTGTTGGAGGGAAGGGAAGGGAAAAGAAGAGAAATAAAAATCAAGATTACACTCTGACTCTCTTCTTCTCCTCCTCCTCCTTTTCTCCTTCTCCTTCTTTGATGTAAAGGAATTGGAAAAGGTAGATCAAAGCAGTTATATTTTCTAACTTTAAAGAAAGTCAAACACTAAAAATAAAGCAGATGAAGACTCAGCTGCCCTTTTGGAGAGCACTAATAATCAAGGGCAGGACCCAATCTCTGCTGTGCCCAGGAGGGTCCACACCTGCCTCTGACATCATGTCCGTAGCTCTGTGACCCCACCCAGCCCTGCCCTCCGCCCAGGCTAAAACAAATAGGTGCCCCATCTGTTTCTCTGCCAAGCACTGTCCCTCAGCTCATGTTTCTTCCACCAAAAACCCTTCTGAGCTCTGCCAGGGTTTGGAATCATCCATTTTCCCACTGAAAAGTGCCAAATCCCTTCATTCCTGATTTCTCCTACCCTTGTTTTGAATATGGAGGAATTGCATCCTCCAAACTGGGAGCAGCCTACTCAAAACTGGTAGTTTTGAGTTTTCTTGACTCTCAAATATAGGTTTCCTTCTACCTATTCCATTATAGCTCTCTTCCCCGAAGTCACTTCTCTTTCCCCCATTAAACATTTGTGTCAAAACCAATTTTGGCAACCAGGGTGTGAGTTCATTTTTCACTCTGAAATTCCTCAGGCAGGTAATTTTATTTCCATTGCCCTGAGGGGAGGAATTCATGAAGCCTGTGGCATGCAGTTCAAAGAGAGTGGCAGAATGAAAATATGCCCACCCACCTCCCTGCCTCCCTCCCCCAGCCACCCCAACCATTTTTCATCTTGTCTTACAGCTCAAACCAAATATGAGTCTACATGAAAGAAGAAACCTTTGCTGGTGTTTTTTATGTGCAGCCAAGAGCAAAGGCTGCCCCAGACTCCAAGACCATCGGGAATCCTTGGAGAACCTCTCAGTGGAGTTTGCTTGGAGGTCTGTTTTGAAAAACCAGGCGAGTGGACTATTTTTGAGGGTTTTGTTTTTTTTTTTTTGTTTTGTTTTGTTTTTGTCCAGCTACTTGTAAGAACATTTTTCTTCTCTCTCTCTCTCTCTCTCTCTCTCTCTCTCTCTCTCTCTCTCTCTCTCCCTCCCTCCCTCCCTCTCCCTCTTTCTGCTTTAAGGCAGAAGGCAAAAGTCTTAGTCCAACTCCAGACAAGGGTTTTTTTCCTCCCTTCAGACAAATATTCCAGGAGTTCTTCTGTCCGAACCTGGATATCCCAAGTTCCTCTTTTATCACATCAGTCAAGTATTTGGTACCTGAAAAATTTCTGCTGCTTACTCCTTGGATGGTTCCCTGCGCTGTCTCCAGGATAACCTTGTATTAGGATGAAAGCTTTAATGTCTTACCAACAGAGTATGCCAGAAGCACACGGGTTTCCCAACCGGCTGGCCAAATTCAGCCATCATTATTTTATTTGCTAATTTAAACATTGATTTTACATATACAGAGAACAAAAGAGAGAGAGAGAGAGAGAGAGAGAGAGAGAGAGAGAGAGAGAGAGAGAGAGAGAGAGAGACTCTAAGCACCCAAAAGCATCAAAGCCCCCACCTCTGTTTTTGATACAGGTTCTTGCTGGGTTACCTGGGTTGGTCTCAACTCCTGGGCTCAAGTGATCCTCCTGCCTCAGCCTCCCAAGCAGCTGGCAATACAGCTGTGTATCACCACAAATTTGAAGTCCATCTTTTTAAAGGGGAAAACAGAAGCAGATGGTGAAATAGGAGCAGAAGTGGAAAATCTGGTCTTGGAAGAAATAAGGATTAAAAACATGGGTCAGCCAGATCCCGTCTCTACTGCTGCTTAGCTATGGGACTTTGGTCAGCTAATGGCACCCCTCTGGGTCTTCGATTTGGATAATAACAGGACCAATCTCGTGAGGTGTTCTGAATAAGTAAAATTCCCCATGTAAAACATTTTGTGCTGCCCCAGTGTATCTAAATTTTACTGCAGGCTTAGTATAATTATTAGTAATATGATCACCATTATTTGGAGCCACAGGACACGTACTCCACAAGAGAACTTCAAGTGTATGTATCTTCTTCCCCATCTCCACGGCCTGGAAGAATGTCTGTCTAGGAGGAAGTATTCTTTAAGTATTTGATAAATAAGCAGATTCATGGTAAATGTTAGCAAGGATTTTAAAATGATCTGATCTTAATCAGGTCCTTTTGAACTCTATCAAGATAGTCACTGTTTTAACATTTTAATGCATTTATTTTTGCATTATTTATATTATTTTTCTAATTTCCAAGTTTTCTAAATGGGCATGCATTCAATCATTTCTAGCTTTATAAACATATTTTTATCTGTTTTCCAATTACTTTTATTTCCAAATACTGAGATTTATTATTACTATTAAAATATATTAATTGCACAAATTAATGGGTTTCACTGTGGCATTCCCACATATGCATATATCTAGCTTTGATCATGTTCCCTTCCCTTTCTTCCCCTCCCTTGCTCCCCACTTCTCCCTCCTCCCCTAATCAACTAACTTCCCAGACCCTAAGAGAGTCTCAGTCTCTCTATCTCTCTCTCTCTCTCTCTCTCTATTTATTTTTGTATGGAAGATTTAACTCAGGGATGCTTTACAATTAAGCCGCATCCCCAGCTCTTTTTTATTTTTTAATTTAAGACAGGATTTCACTAAGAAGTTGAGGCTGACCTGTAACTGGCAATCCTCCTGTTTCAGCTTCCAAAATCTCTGGGATTACAGGCAGGCACCACCACACCCTCTTTATTGTCAGATAATCTTTGGCTTTGTTTGTTTGTTTGTTTTCAGTCTCCACGTATGAGAGATTATGTATGGCAGTCATCTTTCTGGGTCTGGCTTATTTTGCTTAACGTGACTTCCAGTTCCATATCCACTTTTCCTGCAAATGGCAGAATTTCATTCTTCTTTATAGCTAAATAATACTACATTGTGTATACATAGCATCCTTTTTTTTAATCTATTCTCTGTTGACAGGCACCTAGGCTGATTCAGTATCTTGACTGTGGGGAATAGCACTACAACGAACCTGGGTATATAGCTATCTCTTTTCTGAGCTAACTTCATTTCCTTAGGATATAAAACCAGGAGTGGTACAGCTGAACCATGGTGTGGTTCTGTTTTTAGTTTTCTAAACTGACATACTGTTTTCCATAGTAGCTATACTAATTCAGATTTCTACTCATAGTGTTTAAGTATTCTTGTTTCTCCATAACCTGAGCAGCATTTTTTAAAAATAGTTATTCTTATTGAGGTAAGAAGGAATTGCAATATTAGTTTTGATTTGCTTTTCTCTGATGGCTAAAGATATTGTACACTTTTTCATATATTTATTGGGTATTTATACTTCCTTTTTTGTGAAGTGTCTCTTCAGATCATTTGACTTTTGATTGAATTATTTGTTTTTTTGTTAATTTTATTGAGTTTTTTGTTTATACTGGATATTAATCCTCTGTCAGATAGATAGTTGGCAAATTGGGTTTTTTTTCTGCATTCTATAGATTGTCACTTCATTCTGTTAATTGTTTCTTTTGCTGTGCAGAAGCTTTTTAATTTGATATTATACCATCTGCACTCTTGCTTCTATTTCTGGAGCTATTGAAGTCCTACCCAGAAAATCGTTGCCTGTGCCAATATCTTGAAGTGTTCCCCTATATTCTTCTCTACAATTTAAAAATTTCAGATATGATATTGCGCTGGCTTGTTCATTTTGAGTTGATTTTTTTTTAATTGTTGTTGTTGTTTACAGATGTAGTTTCAGTTTTCTATGTGTGAATATCTAGTTCCCTGGCACTATTTATTGAAGAGGTGTTCTTTCTGCAATGTATGTTTTTGGCACTTTTTTAGACAATCAGTTGTTTGAAGATGTATGAACTTATTTCTATTCTATTCCATTGGTCTACAGGTCTGCTTAAACACCAATATCATGCTGTTTTTGATATTATCGCTCTGCAGTATGTTTCCTAATTGGATATCATGATGCCTCACACATAGCACTTTTTGCTCAAGATTGCTTTGTCTTTTAGAGATCTTCTGTGTTTTCACATGAATTTCAGCATTGTTTTTTCCTAACTTTGTAAACAATGTCATTGGCACTTTTATAAGGGGTATAGCAATCTCTAGATCATTTTGGATAACATAGCCATTAACATTGTTAATTCCCCCAGCCCATGAATGTGAGCAGTCTGTCCACATTCTAGTGCCTTCCTCAATTTCTTCCTTTAATGTTTTATAATATTCATTGAAGAAACATTCCTTGTTAGCTTTATTCCTACGTATCTTAATTTTTCTGTGACTATTCTAAATGGGATTGCATTCCTGATTTCTTTCTCAGCAATTCACAATTGATGTACAGAAAAGCTGCTTATTTTTGTTTATTGATTTTATATCCTGCAACTGTACTAAATTTTTGACATTTCTATAAGTCTTTTGGTTGGATTTTTAGAATTTTCTATGTATAGAATTATATTATCTGCAAACAGTGGTATTCTGATTTTCTCCTTTCCTGTTTATATGCCTTTTATTTCTTTCTCTTGCCTAATTCCTCTAACTAGAATTTCTAGCACCATACTGGATAAGAATGATGAGAGTGGACACATTTGTCTTGTTCCTGATTTTAGAAGAAATGTTTTCAGGTTTTCCCTGTTCAGTACAATGTTGGTTATGGGTTTGTCAAATATCTTTTTATTACATTAAGGTCTGATCTCTCTGTACTTAATTTATTCAGGGCTTTTAGCATGAAGTAATATTGAATTTTAGCAAAGAGTTTTCTGCATCTATTAAGATATCATGTGGTTTTTATCATTGATTCTTTGTATATGCTGTATTATATTTATTGCTTTGCCCATGTTGAAACAAACTTGCATTCCTGGAATGAAACCCACTTGATCATGGTATATGATCTTTTTGGTTCACTATTGAATTCAATTTGGAAATATTTTGTTAACCATTTTTGTATCTGTGTTTTGCAGGGATGTTACTCTATAGTTTTTTTTTTTTTTTTTCATTGTGTTCTTATTAGGTTTTGATAGCTCTGTAATACTGGCTTTATAGAACAAGTTTGGCAGGGTTCCTTGCCTTTCCAACTTATGAAATAGTTTGAGGAGCATTGTGTTAGTTATTTAAAAGTCTGCTAAAATTAAACAGTGAATCCATCTGGTCCTGGGTTTTCTTTGTTAAGAGACTTTTCATTACCTAGTGAATTTTATTACTTGTTATTGATTTATTATTGTTTTAAAAATACTTTTGCTTCAATTATGGTAGATCACATGTGTCTTTAAGTTTATGCATTTCTTCTAGATTTTCCAATTTATTGGTAGTAGTTTTCCAAAATATTCCCTAATGATCCCTCAAACTTCAGTAGTATCTGTTGTAACGTCTCTTTTTTCACCACTAATTTTATTAATTTGGTTCTCCTGTCCTGCCTCCTTCCCTCTCTCTCTCTCTCTCTCTCTCTCTCTCTCTCTCTCTCTCTCTCTCTCTCTGTCTCCCTCTCTCTCTCTCTCATTAGTTTAGCTAAAGTTTTGTTCATTTTTCATTTTTTCAAAGAACCAACTCTTAGTTTCTTTGTTTCTTCATATTAGTCTTTTAGTCTCTACTTCATATATTTATGCTCTGATTTTTTTTTCCTTATTCCAAATCTTGGTTTTGTTTGTTCTTGTTTTTCTTAGAACTTTAAATGCATCATTTGATTATTTATTTGAATCTATTTTTTTGCTATAGGTACCTATTGCTATAAATTTCAGCCTTAGTAACACTTTTGCTGTATCCCACAGGTTTCAGTATGATGCATTTCCAATTTTGTTCTATTCAAAGAATTTTTTTAATACTCCATTTTTTATTTTCAATACCCCATTGTTGTTCAATAGTCTATTCTTCAGTCTCCATCTGTTTGTAGAATTTCTGCAGTTTGTCTTGCTGTTGATTTCTAATGAGTGATTTCTAGTGAATGATTACATTGTGATAAGTTACAAGGAATTATTTCAGCTTTTTAAATTTGTTCAGACTTTCTTTGTGGCCTAATATATGGTCTGTTTTTGAAAAGGTTCCATGTGACTTCCTTTGTGGCCTAATATATGGTTTGCTTTTGAAAAGGGTTCATGTGCAAATGAAAAAAAATATGTATTCTATAACAGTCTGTAGATATCTGTTAAGTCCTTTTGATCTTTACCTCTGATGTTTCTTGGTTGATTTCTTGTCTGGATGATCTATGTATTGGTGAAAATAGGGTGTTGAAGTTGCCCACTATTATTGTGTTAGAGCCTCTTAGCCTTTATGTCTAGAAGTGTTTGTTTTATGAAATTGGGTGCTCTGATGTTTAGTGCATATCTATTTATAATTATTATATCTTCTGGACATATCATTCCCTTGATTAATGTGTAGGGGCCTTCTTTGTCCTTTATAACTTATTGATCTTAGAGTTTATCATATTTTGTCACATATAAATATAGCTACTCCTGCTTGTTTTCAGATTCCATTTGCTTGAAACCTTTCATTTTCAATCTGTGTATGTCTTTGAAAGTCAGGTGGGTTTCTTGTATGCAGCATACTATTGGGTCTTGTTTTCCAATCTATTGATTCAGTCTGTCTTTTTGTTTGTTTGTTTTGGGTACCAGGGATTGAACTCAGGGGCACTTGGCCACTGAGCTATATCCCCAGCCCTATTTTGTTTTTATTTAGAGACAGGGTCTCACTGAGTTGCTTAGTGCCTCACTGTTGCTGAGGCTGGCTTTGAACTTGCAATTCTCCTGTCTCAGCCTCCAGAGCTTCTGGAATTACAAGTGTGCATCACTGTGCATGGCTGATCCAGTCTGTCTTTTAATTGGAGAACTAACGCCATTTACATTTACATTTATTACAGTTATTTTTAAAGGTATGTGCTTATTACTATAATTTTGTTGATTTTTTCTTTCTTTCTTTTTTTGGGTAATAATCATTGTTCCTTTCTTCCCCTCTTATTCATCTTAGAAGTTTAATTGCTTACCATATTGATAATGCTTGATTCTTTCCTGTTTCTTATATTCATGCCTACTCTTCTAGTGAGACTCATTCTTCCACATGCTCTCATGATTGCATTTGTCTGTCTTTCTTTTGTGAGTGTAGGATTCCCTTAATCATCTTCTGGAATACTGGCCTAGTGATCATGAATTCCTTTAGCTTTTGCTTATGTTGGAACACCTTTATTTCTTCTATTGTTCTAAAGGATAACCTTGTTGCATACAGTGATCTTGATTTAAGCTATTTTCTTTCAGGACTTAAAATACATTAGTCCATAGCCTCTTGACCTTTTGAGTTTCTGCTGAGAAATCTGCTATTAGGCTAATGGTTTAACCTTTAAATGTGACTTGAAGTTTTTAATATTCTTTTTTTGTTCTGTATTTTTGGCAATTTAACCATAATATGTTAGGGAGAGAGTCTTTTCTGGTCAAATCTACTTGAGATTCTAAATGCTTTCCATTTCTGGTTGTCCATGTCTTTCCCAAGATTCGGAATTTTTATGCTATTTTTGCACTGAAAATGTTCTCTATTCCCCAGCATGTATCTATTTTCCCTCTAGTATGCCAATTACATGAACATTTGATCTTTTCATGGTGTCCCTGAGATGTTGTATGCTCTCTTCGTTCTTTCTTTTTTTTTTTCTTTATTGCTGTCTGAATGTAATATTTTGGCAGAATAATCTTAAAGCTCCAATATTCTTTTTTTCTGTTCTATCTAGGTTGTTACTGATTCTTTCAACTGAGTTTTATCTGGCTTATTGAACTTTTAATTTCCCAGGTTTCTGTTTGGTTCTTTTTCAAAATCTTTTTTTATTGAATTACTCATTTATATCCTGCATCACCTTCCTGAATTCATCCAACGGTTTGTGTTCCCTTGGATTTCATTAAACTTTAAAAAAAAATATTCATTTTAATTCTGTCAGTATTTCGAATCTGCTACAATGGAATTATGAATGTTAGAAGGTGACATATTACCTTCCCTTTTGTGTGTGTGTGTGTGTGTGTGTGTGCGTGTTTTGCTGGGGATTAGAACATTAGAACATTTACAGGGCCTTGTGAATGCAAGGCAAACACTCTACCAACTGAGCTACATCCCCAATCCTTACCTTGCCTTTTAACATTTTTATATTTATATGTTGAGATCTGCACATCTGTTGGGACATATATCTCTTCTTCTTCAGAGATTTTTAATGTTAATATAGCCAGGTACCTTTGTTCTGCTCTGAACAATTTCTGATGCATAACACAAAGAGATAGACACACAGAAACCTTTTTCTTCAATTTTAGTTGAAAGATTATCAATTTACTTGAAATTCTATCAATCTAGCAGAATCATATTGTTAGATATGAGATGATCTTTCCCGTGTGCCTTTATATTTATTAACCTATAATATATGTTTATCCCATTTTTAATTTGATTGAAAAGCTAAATCCTTCAAAACATTAAGACTGTAATAAATGTTGTCTTTATTGATGAAAATTTATTCCTTGAACAGGTCTTGTGTCTAAATATATATATTCTGCCTCTTTCCCTGTAACAAATCTTTAAAACTCTTGAAATTTTCTGAGTGTCTTTTACTATTCCTACTAAACTCCTTTCTATAATACCTGAGCTTGTGCTAATAAGTTGACTCAAAAGCGGTAGTTAACTGATTTGAAGGGAGGGGCTGGCAACACATATAATTACAGAGTTGGAATTTTCATCCCAGTCCCAAACTTTAGGGAGGAGAGTAGGGCTGTAGATGAATTTCAATCACCAATGTCCATTGATTTAATCAATTATGCCTATATAAAGTAGACTCAATCAACACTCTGGAACAATAAGGTTTGGGGAGTTTTGGGGCTAGTGAACACAGATGCCTGGGAGGGTGATGTGCCTTGAGAGAGCATAGAAACTCTATGCCACCCCTACCATATGCCTTGCCTGATGTCTCTCTTCCAATTGACTGTTCTTGAGCTGTATACTTTATATAAAATAGCAATTGTTAAGAATAACAATTTCTTACATTCTGTGAGTTGTTCTAGTAAATTATCAAGCCCTGAGAGCAGAAGCACAAGATCTCTTGAATTTGTAGTCAAGTTGGTCAGAAGTGCAAATAGCCCAGAACTCTGGACTTGAAAGTAGGTTCTATATTGAGGACGGTCTTTTGGAACTAATCCCTTAAACATGTGGAGTCTCATGCTAACTTTGGGTAGTTAGTGTCAGAATATGATTGAATTGTTGACATTGGAAAATTAGTATTGGAAAATATCTCCCCTATAAAAAGGGAGAGAGAAGGCTCAAAGGGAAAATGTACTTGTCTTGGTCTGTTTTTATGCTTCTCCCACTGAACAACAGAGATTGGGTGAACTATAGAGAACATAGGTTCATTTCATTCACGGTATGGGATCTTGAAAGTCCAATAGTGTGGTGCTAGCATCTGCTTAGCATCTGGTGGGAGCATTCTTGTTGCTTTATTACATGGCAGAGGACGTCACATGGTAGGTCAAGGTAAGCGTTACAAGGAGGGCTTGCTTTTATAACAAAGTCACTCTCTCAATAACCCATTCACTCATTAATCCATTAATCACCCACTCATGAGTTAATCCATTCATGAAGGAAAGTCCTCATGACCCAATCACCTCCCCAAACTCACCTCCATATACCACTAACATAACAAAACACCATATATATATGGAGAGAGAGAGAGAGAGAGAGAGAGAGAGAGAGAGAGAGAGAGAGAGAGAGAGACTGTTGAGGTCAGAATTTCAGAGGCTGAAAGTCCATCTGAGGTGACTATATTTGCTGAGCTTCTGGTGAGGTCCTTATTGACTGCATCACAGCATTATGGAGGCAGCAGCATGGGAGATGGAGATCACATTATAAGAAGCCAGAGAGATTCAGGGTCCAGACCCACTCTTTTTCCAACAACCCACTCTCTTGAGAAATAAGTGGGTCCCAAGATAAATCCACTAAGCCTTTCTAAAGAATTCAATGACCTGATTACTTCCCACTAGGCTCCACCTCTTAAGATTCCACCACTTCTTACTACTACATTGGGGACCAACTTCCAGCCTATGAATCATCATGGTACAGACTCAGACTTTATCCAAACCATAGGAGGGATTAAGTTTCCAACGTGGGAAATTTGAAAGGCACTAGATGGCTGAGGAAAGAGTTTTTCTACAGTAGTCTAGGTGAGCATTTGTCTGCTTTGTGGAGTCATCCTCTCGCTTCAACATCTCTTCCACAGTCCTGAACTTGGGAAAGCTAATAGAAAGTCTATTTTGCCTTCAGCCCAAGCCCTATCACCCAACAAAATGCTACCAGCTATGCATATAGGCTGTCTCTTCTCATCCATGTATTTCTTGTGTCTATTTCTCAATTGGTTCAGAGTCTGTAGGAAGGGTAGGAAGAACTAATTGTCATTCTTAAACCCTTATCTATGGACTCTATTCAGCTATGATTCCAATGCTTCTTTTCCTTCTATTATTCCATATAGTCTCACAAATATGAGGCAAAAAATCTTAAGGAGAAAAGTATGGATACATTTCTTAAAAGAAAAGTTGTTTGTTTCTATTTGTGGAACAGAACATTAACAATATTTGTGAGAAAAAATGCCGTCCTGGTCCTACTCAAGCTATCTCACATGACTTAGAAATGTTGTAATATTTCCTGGAAACACTTTTGGTTGCAAAATAACTCAACAAGGGTAGCCAGCATATGTTTCCATTTGTTGTTTTATATATTTTATATCTGCTCGGATTATGGAAGCAGCTCTTTTTAAGCCAGGAAGTGTGGTATAAAAATGTGTGTTGAACAATAATTTTTCCTTAAGGTTTATTTCATTTAAAAATAAAATAAAATAAAACCCACCATGGATCAAATGAAATGACCCGATTAAAGACAACCTCTCTCTTCCTGCAGGTCTTTTCATAGCTGTGGGACTAAAATTTCCAAGGTATTATTTTTGACTGTTTTCGTAAGTCATCAACATATTGAAAACAGCTGTTAGCTAGGTACAAGGAAGTAGAGGGAAAATGCCGAGGGTCTCCTTTTTTTCTCCTACATTAGTCTACCTATTGACCTGTGGGGTCATCTCTAAGTCTTAGTGATTTGGGAAAGATACCTCTTGGTTGAAATACATTGTTTGTACATGGTCATTATCCCTGCCCCATTGGATCTCTGAAATTTGAATTTTCAACCCAAGTGTATTGAATGAGAGCTTTAAGATGCTCCCACCAAGACCACCAGTGAAATAAAAACCAGAAATAGCCAATCACTACCTTCATGCCCTATGTGCCTTGTCCAGTATTCAGGTTAACCATGCCAGTTTACAAATAAGGCTAAAACTCAGAAATACAAAGATACAGGATCTTCCTTTGGGAGGCCTGGAGCCCAGTAGGTAACTGGAAGGGGAGGAAGCCTAGGTTTGGCTGGCTCTACAGTGAGCACTATTAGCCCCAACATGCTTTGAGAGAATACCCTTGGCCAGGAGCCATATGGAGACGTACAGGTGCGGAACAGAAAGCCTGCGGTGCAGACTTAGTGTGTGTTCAGCAAATGTACAGGGCATAGAATGTTGTGTTTTATTTTAAAGTGAAACCATCTGAAGCAGCCTCATTTCCTCCTGTAAAGCAAGTTTTAGGGGAAGAAAGAGATCTGAGAGGCTGCTGAAGCATTAATATGGTTACTAGTTTTCCATACTATCAACTGCCAATTGAAAAGAGAGAAAAAGAAAACTCCTTCCTTGGAATTGTGGCCCTTCTTCTAGAAAGCTCTCACTGGGGTCTATAAGAGTAAAGGAGGTGACAGATCAGAAATCTTAATCCTATCTACCTCTCTCCTTGTGGCACAGTGGAGTTACCATTGAAAAACACCAGAAAGTTCTGGGTTCTAAGACTGTGTTCTCAGACACTCCCCCGCAGTGGAGTAATTAGACCAAAGCAAATATGTCTCAGGAAGCTCTTGCTCCCAGAGCCCTGTCCAGGCTTGTTTAAAGTCAGCTGCTCTGATGTTAAAAATAAAATAAGTCATGTAACCAGATTATGAGGAAATTATTCTATTAACAGCAATAATTACCCTCTCTTCTAGTAGCTTCCTGAAATTAAAAAAAAAAAAAAACATCAAAGCAGAAGCTTTCAACTACTTAGCCCTCTGCATGAACCCTTTGGGGACTGTGTATGTTTTTAAGGCATCAGAGAGAGAGAGAATTCGGATAGGAGAAGGAGAAAGGAGGAGGGTACAGGAGTATTTTGAACTTCATTGTAAATACACTGAGAATTACATCAATACCTATTTTCATTAAAACAAAAAACTTCAGAGAGTATCTGTAATATGCTGAGCTCTCACCAGGGCCACAGTGAGTGAGTACAGACCAGGATAAGATGGGTTCCCACCCTCCAGAAGCTCCAATCTGGAGCAGGAAGCGGAAGTTCAAGGAGGAAACTCTACTATGACGTGGTAAGTGCTATGACAAAAGGAAGTATGAGCACTTCAGTAGCACAGAGGCCAAGGCTTGCTCCACCTGGCCGGGTGCGAGGGCCAGAGAGTTCCTGGAGGAAGAGATACCTAAGCCACACGTTGAAGGTTGTGTAGGAGAAAGATGCAAAAGAGTGACTGAGCAGGCTTCTGAGCACTGAGGACCCAGTGCTTTGACACAGCTCAGTTCCTAGGAATGAAGCTGAAGGTGCAGTCAGAAAATAGGCAATCAAAGTACAGAAATCCAGGGAGAATTTTAAGCAAGGAAAGAATTGTTTTAGAAAGGAGGGCAACTGCAGGAAACCAAGCCAGAAAGGAGCAGCTCTGAATCTCTAGACAAGATGGCATCAGCTTTAGAAGTCTTCAAGAATTCAAAGCTAGATGGGCATGGTGGCACATGCCTGTAATCCCAGGGGCTCAGAAGGCTGAGATATGAGGATGGAGAGTTCAAAGGCAGCCTCAGCAACGGCAAGGCACTAAGCAATTCAGTGAGACCCTGTCTCTAAATAAAATACAAAATAGGGCTGGAAATATGGCTCAGTGGCTGAGTGTCCCTGGGTTCAATCCCTTGTACCAAAAATCAAACACACACACTCTCTCTCTCTCTCACACACACACATATACACTCACACACACAAAAAAAAATAAAGAAAAAAGATTTAAAAGCTTATAAAATTTAGTAAGTGGAATGAATATGGGCAGTGATGATATTCAAAAGGTCTAACATCCAGAACATCACAGGCACTGACAAAGCAGACTTGCTGATAGCCGTGGTGGGCACAGGTTTGTGAACCCCCTTCCATCCTGATTGGCCTGCTGAGGAGTTCTCCGCTGATCCGAAGGCATAAAGGTAAAGCACACACCCCCCACTCCCATGTGACTCGCATTAGCCAATAAGGTGGAAGTTATGATCAGCCATTTCTGAGCCCGGTATCTTCTCTCTGGCTCACTTGCATCTCTGTCATTGTCGTAAGACCGTGCTCAGGATAGTTTGCTAAAGAATGAGACCCACAGAGCAAGGCAAAGTCACGTGACCCCAGCTGAGGCCATGCTAGACCAGCTGATAGCCATCCAACCACATGCAAGTGAGCCAGACAAGAGTCACACAGCCGCTAACTCCTGACAGTAACAAATGTCACTGTGTGCACTCAAGCTGTGTGGTGGTTTGTTGCACATCATTGTTAAGGTGACAGAATGGGTATACCTCAGCACTTATACATACCTGGTTAACGAAATAGTCCGCATTCTTGATAAAAAGGTATCAAAAATATTTCACAGGGAAAAATCAATATAAATCTGCAGGTGTCTTACAGGCTGAAATCTAAATATCCCCACTATTATTGGGTGAAGACATAAACCTCTGGAAAATGCATGTGTGTCTGCACAAGTAGGGAAAGTGTACAAATAGGAGAATTAACTAGAACATTTCTGCCTTCCATTGCCTGAGCACCTAGATCCCACATTAGCTATTGCTTGGTGATTAATCCAGTGCATTCAGGTCAGAAAATAATGTGCTTTTCTTCTTGCTGTACATTTGGAGCCAACTAACATAGACATGGGAGCCAGACAGATACCTGCTAAAAACTATCAGTTTTTATGCTGATAAAAGGTAGAGTGGGAGCATGGGTTTCAGTAAGGCCCAAAGGAGCAGTCAACAACATTTCAGGGCTAGGGATGTAGCTCAGTGGTAGAGCTACCTGCCTGGCAGCATGAGGCTTCAATCCCCACCACCTGGAATTAAATTCACCCTCCCGGCTGCTAGGCATGACTGAAAGAGACCAGGACACCCTTCCTGGAGGCAGGAAGCCTACCTCCCACAATCACCATCTGGAGTAGAGTGTCTTTTCCCAGGAAAGAGAGTGAGGAGCTGACACAGGAGACAAGACAGGTAGTCTTGCTGGAGATCCTCCGTGGAAAGTTGAGGAGCAAGGGCAATGTTCCAGCTGATGGTTAGTCTCTTGCCTCAGACTGTCATGGACATTCCAGTCTTGTTGCTGGGTTTTCCCAGCCATGGCATTTCCCCTCTTCCCAGCAACCATGGCATCCCAGCGGAAAACCAGTCACTCCCAATCCTGCTGTCCACGCTCTTCTTTGCTGACCCAACTATAGCTGCACATGTATGCACACACACATACACATTCGCACACACATTCACTTGCTCACACATATACAAACATTCACATGTATAACACACAGACACACAAAGACATCCCATGCAACAAGTAGAATGCCTTCATTCTTGACAAGTCCCTAGCCCAAGTTCTGGAAAGAGAGGTGCTCTGGGCGGGGCATATGGTAACTATGCTGAGAGAGCTATACTTTAGATTTTTCACCCTTACCTAAGTGTGTGAGTCAATCCTGCTTTTCCTCCTGGCCATTTGTCTTCAGAAAAATTACTCCATCTGAGTCTCTGTTGCCTCATATATGACAGAGGTAATAATGGGACCCATAGGTATGCATAGGGAAGCTTGAATGAAATTATTCCTGTGACAGCCCAAGGCAGTTAGGATCAGAGTCTTATTGAACCCAGTTGTGTGATGCATCACAATATATGCATGTTAAGTAACTGCACCTTATTTGGGGGTCAGCGGGGCTCTGGAAGCTTCAGTTATTCCTTTGCCAAGCTTACGTGACTCAGCTTGACCTGCTCCCTGACTTGCCCTTCCACCTCCATCTCTGACCACCCACCATCTATTCAATGCTATAGTTGTGCTGAACACATTCAGATCTCACAAATCTCTGTCCTTCCAGCTGGTGTTCCCTTAGCTTGGAACACTCTCCTTGCCCACTCCCCTCGAACACACTTTAGCCTGGTTAACTGCTGTCATGGACCAGCTCTGACCTAAAAAGAATCATTTCATTCAATCATTTGTTCAAAGAAGTATTTGTTCAGTGTCCACCTGATATCTGCACTGGCTTACTTGAACTGACATAACAAGGTACCAAAGATTGGGTAGCTCACATAACATGTGTTGTCTCACAGTCTGGAGCCAGCAGCCCAAGGCCAGTGGCTTCTGAGTCAATCCCTTGGACTTGCAGGTGGCTGTTTTCTCCCCCTGTCTTCACATATCTTCCTTTTGTGTATGTCTGTCTCCTCATCTCCTTAAAAGGGCACTGAACATATTGGATTAGGATTGACTCTCATGACTTAACTTTAATTGCTCTTTAATTAAATAAAGTCATGTGTTATTATGGTTTAGATATGATGTCTCCCAAAAGATCACATGTGAGACAATGCAAAAAGGTTTGGAGGAGGAATGATTGGGTTGTGGGAGTCTTAATTCAATCAGTGAATTAATCCCCTAATAGGGATTAACTGAGTGGTAACTGAAGTAGTAGGGTGTAGTTGGAGGACGTGGGATTGGGGTCATGGCTTTGGGGTATATATTTGTATCTAGCAAGTGGAGACCTCTCTCTGCTTCCTGATCACCATGTGAGCTGGTTCCCTCTGCCATACTCTTCTGCCATGATGTCCTGCCTCACCATGACCCCAAGGGATGGAGCCAGCCACTTATGAACTGAGACCTGTGAAACTGTAAGCCCCTAAATGCAGCTTTCCTCTTCTACAGTTGTGCTGGTCAGGTCTTTTAATCACAGCAGATTAAAAAAAAAACAAAAAACAAAAAAAAACAAACAAACAAAAAAAAACATGCTGACTAAAACATGTATCAAGTTATTCAGGTTAGGACTTCAACATGTGAACTTTGCAATCTAGCAACAGTGTCAGAATAAAGAGTATTTCCTCCTCCCCAAGTCTGAATGAGAATATACTTCTAAGTACAGTATTCTTAGATATTTCCTACCATATCAGGATGTTCACTATGATTTTCTCTTACAGCACAGTGAATGGTACCTTCAGTCAGATTCCAGCCCAGGAAAGAAAGGCATTGCCCTGGTCTTGGTCCCCTACCTTATGCTCTTCAAAAATAATGGCACATGATCTATAGTAGGTGACAGTGGGCATGTCTTGAATGAATTCATGTCTTTGCTGACTCTCTGCATGCCAAACCATATCCTTGATAGAAAACATGGCCCTAGAAGAATGTGTGTAATAATAGTCCCCTGCATTTAAAGAGTCATTTACAATTTAAAGGCCTTTACATCTTTTATTTCCCCTCCTAAGCAGACCTGTGGCACAGGTGCCATTGTCTTCATTGTTAGAAGAAACTTTTGAAGCCCAGAGAAATTAAGAATCTTGGCCAAGTTCCCTCAGTAGGCAAGTAACACTGATGGACCCAATCCACCTAAGTGAATAATGACAGTTTTTGAAATTATAGTGAACTTAAATTAAGTTTGTAGGAAAATGTCTTGTTTCCCTTGAGAAACTTGAAGCTAGTGACTAGAGAAATTAAAGCGTCACTAGAACCAAGAAAACACATCTTGACTGTCCTTCCATTGTGGCTTCTATCACTCAACCTTCCCAGGGTGATAAGGACTGTATGCAACGTCATATTTGCATGCTGGTCTCATCTTTTAAAGGCTGAAGTTCTAAAAAATAATCTAATCTTAAAATAAGCAACTTAAGAGCATTGCCCTTTCAAGTTTTACATCTATTGAAGAAGAAGAAGAAAAAAAAAATAGCCCAATGCTTGTTGCTCTTGGAATTCAGTCCTTATTACTCATGATTTTTTCTTCCAAAAGAAAAATCATTGCACATTTTGGTAATGCCTCTTGGCAGCACTTGTTGAGAGCAGTCAACAAGCACCTCCAGGATTCAGCATGACCTGGCTATAGAAGGAGGAGCAGGGCATGGGAAACTATGTGAGGTTTTCAAACAAGAGTTACCAGACAGGCTCAAAGCAAAGTACACCACGATCCCTGCGTGAAGGAGGCAGAAAGTCACATAAAAAGCTTTGGCCCATTTAGACCTGCCTTCAGATCTGGCTCCACCACCTTGGCTGTGTGATTTGAAGCAGGTAGCTGATCCTCCCTGAATTTCAGTCTCATTATCTGTAAAATGGAAATTAGGTTAAGACATACTTTGAAAGATGGTGAGCAATTAAATGAATAAATGCATTTAAAAACTCTTATCCCAGTGCCTGGTACATTAAACACTAATTTTTATGGACAGCTTGCCCAGGCCATACCAGCCTGGGGGATGGTCAAGAAAAGGGACCCCAGAAATGACTCAAGCCCCAGAGTAGATGTCCCACCTCAGTCCTGCCTTACTGATCAGAGTCCTTCTGTTGGTGCTCTCCTGGTCCAAAAGAATCCAACTGCCCTTCTCTTCACCTGGTCTTGCCACCTGCTCTCAAACCCTCTGCTTTTCCTAAAACTCACCCTGTGCATCTCAAATTTTCATCAGACTTCATTTCTAATACCCCAGACTTCCCCCACCTGCACAACCCTCAGCCCATAGCCTTCTTCCCTATTCCATGTTCTCATTCCTGGTAAGTCTCTGTGGTTGCAAGGTTATATTTGAGCTACTAAAGCAAAAGCAAAACAAACAAAACCCAGAGTGGTAGAGAGGGACTCTGCATGCCTTACACAGAAAGAAAACAAAGCTGGACCTTCAAGAGCACCAACAGGGACCAGTGCAGGTATGGTGCCTCCGCTTCCTCTCCACCCTCCAGTACCTTCTGCTTAGCTATTACACGTAACTATCCTAAAATTCAACCACTCATCACTGTGGGACTGTACCTTTTGAGTGTCCATCAAGGACAATCTTGCTCCTGACTCACCTATTCACAAACTGTTCTGAAGTTGGGCACTACTGTGGTTTGACCTTGACCCCCAGTTCATGTGAGAAACATAATCCCCAGTGCAGTGATGTTGAAAGTTGGGCCCTTTAAGAGATGACTAGGTCATGAGGGTCTGCCCTTGTAAATGGATTGTCACTACCTGCAGAGTGGGTTTGTTACAAAGCTGAGTTTGTCCCTCTTTTACATCCTCTTGCCCTCTCTCACCCCCTTGCCCTCTGCCAGGGGATGACATCATATTAAGGCCTTTACCAGACACTGACACCTAATATTGCACTTTCCAGCCTCCAGAACAGTGAGAATCAAGTTTTTTTTCTTATAAATTACCTAGTCTGTGATGTTTTGTTACAGCAACATGAAGCACACTAAGACAGATGCCTACCCAAAATGGTTTGGCCCATGCCATAGCGTGGCCAGCCATGGTTCCTCCTTTAGCACAAGCTTCAGAAGGACAGGTTATAAGCTGCCATGACATGATCTTCATCTACATGAAGCCATTCATCTCTCTCTGGTTTTTACTCACAGGACTGGGAAGTCTATTGGGAAGAGAAGAAATAGAAAGCCCAGGGAAATGGAGGGCTAAGATTGGGCAGGACTGGATGTTGGTTAGGGACATCAAGAGGCCTGGGAGTTAGTGGAGAACTAAAAGTCTGGGTTCAGAGCCAAGTGAGGCAGGCTGGGCCAACAGAAGAACTGTAGCAAGCTCTGAAACCAGGAGGGTGAAGCAGCGTGGTACCAGCTATGAATTCAGGTCAAGCAGCGGGTTCAGAATTCAGGTAGGATTGTGCATGTGTGCACTGAATTGTAGGAGGAATTCAGGTAGTTAAGATGGCTATATCATTTTAAGAGGCTATCAGGGGCCAGTGTCCTTACCAGCCTCTCTCTAGCCCTGTTCCTATATCTTACACAACATCTAAGCTCCCTTCAGTAGATTCCTTTGGGACTGATTTATTTAATTAGTATTTACCTACATAGATCAGACCAGATCTGTGTCAGGCACTTAGTAGGCCCTTTGACAGCATTTTTACTTTAGTTTCTTAGAGTTTGAAGTCTGGTAGGAAAATAAGACCTTCAAATCAACGGTAACAATTAAATGTGATACTTGAGTTTAGATAAAGAATGTGGGGAGAGGGAAGCATGGAACTTATCCTCGGCTGGGTGCATCATGGAAAGTGTCTATGAGGAGGAAACATAAACAGAATTTTAAAGAGTAATACTGAGCTGACTACCAGAAGGAGGAGGAGGAGGAGGAGGAGGAGGAGGAGGAGGAGGAGGAGGAGGAGGAAGAGGAGCCAGGAGATGCAGGGAAGGAACTTTCTGGACAGAAGAATGCTATGCTCAAGGTAGAGGACTTGAAATACAGTTTCCAGTTACATGGCTTTCATTCCCAAGAGTTCATAGTTTGAGAGGTGATGTTAGAGAAAAAGGCAGGAGCAGGATCTTAAGGGGTGACCCACTCAAGCTAAAAGTCCTTGTGGAGCTCTCTGTTGAAGTGGGACAGAAAAGCATGTGAACCATAATGAGAGATCTCCACAGAAGACAAAGGTATGGTCCTATACCTTTCGGAGTCCTATACCCTCTGAATGTCACACTGAAGACCACCCTTCTACTCGCCCAGATCTGCTACGAAGCCTCCAGGGAAAAGTTTCTATCCTGGGGCCACAGGAGGCAGGAGGGCAGGGGGACTCACTGGGGATGGGGAAGGAGCAGCTTGACCTTTGGAGTGACTTTGCAGTCTCTACTTTCCTGAGCACAGCAAAGAAAAATAAATCATCCTTCAAACTGCAGGGCCAGGGCTTGCTGCATGATTGTCTAATTAGGTGTAAGATTACACCACAGGTCTGGTTACAGGAGGCCCACAGGAATCAAATCCAACAGCATCAGACCAGACAAGAATAAGCTAGACCTTGCTTGAATGAAAACAGGAGGGATGGGAAAGCCTGCCACCCCTCCTTCCTCACCCCTCAGCTGCCCTTTTGAATAGTCAGATAATGAGGGATTTGGAAAAGGGGAGATAAATGATCTGCTAAGATTTTACACTCAGTTTCATTTCTGATATGGATCGCTGATTGACAACAGATAAGTTATGATAGAATCAAGAAAGTGGGAGATGACCATAAGCGACTGGCTTTTTAAATTCAAACATTCCTGAAAAACAATTTGTAAAACATTGTGCTATCTACATGTACACAGAAGGGACTAGGACAAGATCTTTCTCAAGGAGTCCATAGTCTAGTGGGCAAGGATGATTCAAAAGCTCAGAAAAGATATTTCTATATTAAGGTGCATTATTCTTGTTGATAGGGTAGACACGCAGGGAATTCAGAAAGTTGTCACAAAAGATATTGTTTTGCTGGGTCTTAAAAGTAAGTTAGACTCTCCCCTCACCCCTCTATCCTATCCTTTAAATAAAACTTTTTGTGCTTGCAAAAAAAAAAAAAAAAAAAAAAAAGTAAGTTAGAATTCATCAGATACTGAAAAAAGGAGAACTGCTTACTCAGAAGTAGACATGAGATAAGAAATATCAATGAGCAAGAAGGAAGAACACATTACCTGTTTTCTAAGGGTTGTCATGGGTTTCTCTAATCACACTTTCTCAAAGAGGAATAAGAAGAAAAGACAAACTACATTGAATAATCACACTTAAAAATTATCTACCCAGAATGACATATATTTGTCCCCACCACTTTCTTCTTGGTTTTATAATCAAGTTGTCCTCTATATATTCAGCGTACAAAGATTCCTCTTAATCATTTTTAGATGTTAAAAATTACACAGGATGTAAGAGTGACTCAACTCTTTGAAACCCATGCTCAACATCCTGACCTCAGAATACAGGGTTTTATTTGCATTTCCAATTTGATAATGCTCATAGATTTCCTACCTTTAATTGAATTATGCAATTCTGGATATTAACCTTCTCTTAGTTTTATTATATTTCTTAAGTATTCATCCATTTTGTTTGAATCAAAAAGTAATACAAAACCTAAATATAACCATAACCATTAAAGAAATCAAATCATTAGATGTAAAGTCTTCCACAAAGAAAACTCCAAGCACAGACAGATGATCTTACAAGTGATTTCTACCAAATTCTCAAGGAATAAATAGTGCCAATCTTATACAAACTCTTCAAGAGAACAGAAAAAGGATACTCTTCAGTTGGTTTTATGAAGTTAGTACACTCTCAATTTCAAATCCAGATCTGGCTGATATGGAAAACAAAAACATTGGGCCATTGTCATTGAACATAGATTCAAATATTTTGAACTCAGTATTTTCAAATTTATTTCAGAATTGCGTAAAATCTAGTATGAATTGATGAAATTTCATTTATCCCAGGAATGCAAGTTTGGATTAGTATTTTAAAACCCATTGGCATAATCTCACCTTAATTATAAAGAAAATTTATTATTTTCAATAGATTTTTGAATGTTCAAAAAATGTTTTAATTATAATTTGAAATTTTGATAAAACTAGGAATAGAGAGAAACTGATAAAAGGCATCTATCAAACATCTCTAGTAAAGCATACTTAAAGATTAAATGTTGGAAACATTTAATAGAAAGATAGAACAAGACAATGATTCCCTACTCAATACTGAGCCTTTCCCATGTAAGAGAAAAAAAATAAAAAGAATGAGATTAGGAGACACTCATTGAAATTGTAAATGTCTTTTGCTGAAAACTGAAGAAAAACACAAGTTATTATTAATGAAATCATAAGGTGACTGAATACACTTCAATATTGAGTAACATCAATACACAGAAGCCAACTGTTCATTAGGATTAAAGAAATACTTAGACTGAGTAACTGTGCCCCTGAGTTCAAAACCCTATTTGTCAAAAGAACTCATACAAATTGAAAAACCAGTAGAAAATATTTGTCAGACTCTTGTCACTGGGACAAAATAGCTTATAAGAACAACTTACAAGAAGAAAAGTTTATTTTGGCCTCACAGTTAAAAATTATCTACCCAGAATGACATATATTTGTCCCCACCACTTTCTTCTTACAGGGGTCTTCTTACAGGGGTCTCAGTCCATGCTTGGTTGACGCCATTGATCTGGACCAAAGATAAGCTAGAACATCATGGTGGAAAGGTGTGATGGAGGAAAGCTGCTCAGCTTGTGGCTGCTGGAAGAGAGTGAGAGAAAGAGAGAGAGAGGAGCCAGGAATAAAATCTAATTTTCAATGGCATGCCTCCAGTGACCTGCTTCCTCCAGCCACACCTCACTTGTCTCTAGTTTGAATTATTAACCATCAAATGGATTAATCCACTGATTAGGTTATGAGTCTTATAATCTGATCATTTCACCTCTGAACATTCCTGCATTATCACATGAGCTTTTCAGGAGATATCTCATATCCAAACCATAACAACGACCTTTTAAAAGACAGCATTTATCTAATTTTAAAAATGCATACAATATATACTCATGTGTTATGTGTGTGTTCACATACACATAAGACCTCCAGGGAGAATATTCTAAAACCACTCAGGAAGAAACCAATAAAATATGTGTAAATGTAAATTTTTACTATGTTCATAGATGGGAAGACTCAATATTATAAAGATACCATTTTCCCCATTATAATCTATAATGTTAAATGATTCTGACCACAACAGCTTTTTTGTAAAACTTGAAAAGATTTGTATCTATCTTTTATGAATTCTTGCCATTCCAGATGACTTATAATGCAATAATATTAAGACCTGAAGTAGTAGAACAAAGATAGACAAACGCAGTATGACAGAACAGAGAGCCCAGGTACCATCCTGAATATATGAAAGTATTGGTTCTGACAGAAGCTGGATTACAGGATTGTGGGGAAATGGCCTATTAATAAGTGGTACTAGGAATATTGAGTATGAGCTATGGAAAAAGATGAAATCTGTACCACCACTCTCCATGCACAACAATTCCAGGTGGACTAAGCATTTATATGTAAAAAAATAAAATAAAATTGTAAGAATAAAAGAGAAAAAAGAAAAAAGTCTTTATAATTGTGTATAAGAAGGGTTTCATAGCAAGCTGGAAAGCACCAACCCAAACTAGAAAACATGATAAAATGTAATATTAAAATTAAAAGCTTCTGCCAGGCATGGAAGCACACGCCTGTAATCCCAGCGGTTCAGGAGGCTGAGGCAGGAGGATAGTGAGTTCAAAGCCAGACTCAGCAATGGCGAGACACTAAGCAAATCAGTGATACCCTATACAAAATAGAGCTGGGGATGTGGCTCAGTGGCCCAGTGTCCTGAGTTCAAAACCCTGTTTGTCAAAAGAACTCATACAAATTGAAAAACCAGTAGAAAATATTTGTCCACATAAATAACTCAGAAAACACTAGTATCCAAACGTATTAAAGAATGGCCTCATAAAGACCTCTGATGACCTAATAAAGAAGCAAGGAACCTAATTTTTAAAATGATCAAGAAATGTAAATAAATGCTTCATACAGAAATGAGAGACTTTCAAGTGGTCTATAAACATAAAAATGTCCAACTGCTTTAGGGAATGAAAAGGTGCTGACTAAAACTACAACTCAAAGGTTGGTGAAAAATAAACTTAAGACAACATCAAATGTTGGCTCTATGTGGCACAGTGTGATCTTTCTCATACGAGGTGTTAATGTGCTCAGATTCACCATCTGCTCGGTACATTAGGTGAGAGGAAGAATAGGTTACTTCCTCAACAACACACGGACAGTCAAGGAGTGAACAGAAGCCAAAGGCCGGTGGGACAGAAAAAGGCAAAAGGGGTTGCAGGTGCCTCATTGCCCAGAATGATGGGTGTGGATTCAACAGCATCCTTCCCTCCAACAACAGGGAGGGAAGGATAGAGTGGAAGAAGTAGTTTTGAGATTTATTTCATACGTAATTCATTAGAACTGAAAGGCAGCTTAGATGCAATGGGTAAGAAAGAGGCTGTTGTTGAGGATGGTCATAATGAGAGGGACCTTGGCACCCTTCCCTGGGACACAGAACACAGGAACAGGAGCAGGGCTGCAAAGGCATGGGGGAGATCAGCCTGATCTATGAACCAGAGGAGGCTGCAGGACATCTAGTGTCTGAACCTGAGCACAAGACAGAGAAGGGGGTTCGAGGACTCTTGACCACAAGCTATGATAAAATATATCCCCCAAGGCCAGCCAGGTCACACTCTCTTAGGCACAATGCAGCAATACATGGTTAAATATGGAACTGAAACCAAACTTTCACACATCAACACTTGTCCTTTCTCTATGGAGTGAACTTTGATATTTTTTTTCTCTATTATTTTTACACCAATTGCAATTCATAAAATAGATTTTATTGACCACAGAATTCCAAAGACACATGGAAATTGGTTTAAAGAGAACAATTCACTTCAATCGTTTAAGCTTCATGTCATTGAAAGGCATCAGACTGTGGAATCTGACCAGCTTCAGTTTAAATTCCAGAATTACCTACCTACTGGGCAACCTCAGCAAGTCTGAGTCTCAGGTTTCTCATTTGTAAAAATTGAAATAATAGTGTTTGTCTCATAGGCTAGTAGAGGTGATTAAATACGGGCATAAGCATGTTATCTAACACGGCACTGACTCTCCATTTTTGTTAGCCCTTCCTTATTGCTGCTTCTCTGGCACTGATAAATCACACAAATTATTATTTCCCCCACTAAGGAACCCACCAATTTCCTGACAATGAAATATCAAAGTTTAACTACTCAGCCCAGAAACTAGGAAAAGAATTAAGACTGAGCTGACACGGCTCTACTCAGAGTAGAGATTTAAGGGTGATTTATGCTGATATATACGGATGCCTTGAAATCTCACATACTCTAAATGTCCTGTGACCCAGTAAGGAAATTGCATACGTTGAAATACTGGAGACACTCTGCTATACTCTAGTCATGGCTCACTGCAAAGCCAGCGTGCCCCAGAGGGCAGCACTGAAAAAGTATTCTGGCAGTTGATGGATATTTTTAAAAACATGAAGATTAAATACATAATCTGAAAAAAAAAAATCAGAATCTCACATCTCCAAAACCCGCACAAGGTTTCAAAATACATACACTGGAAATAAAAACTATGTGTTCAAGAGAAGCAAAGAAGGAATGTCATTGTTTAAAAAAGTGAGATTTGGAGAGTCAAACAGACCTCAAACTCCCACTAGGGAACTCAGTCTTCATCTGCACTTGAACAATAACTTAACCTCTGTGTCTCGGTCTTCTTATCTATAAAACAGGGATACACAGTATCTGGGCACCAGTAGGTGAAACTCTTGCAGTACTGGACACATAGTGACAACTTCAACACAGAAATGGCAGGAGAAACCAAATATGTCAGAACTCTAATATATACTAGCAAAATTTATACTGTCTAATAATTAGAGGGAGGTTATATTTGTTTGCATCTGTGCTGAAAATGTAATCCTTTTAACTGTGATAATTGGATTTTTGTAACTGCAGGTATTATTATTATTATTATTATTATTATTTTAGAAATCATCTCAACCATCACAACTATGATTGAATTGCATATATAAAGGTTAAGCTCCATACTAAAGCCCCCATAACTAAGAACTCTCAGATGTATAGTTTGGACAGAATAAAATGTTTTCCATCACCTTGTACCTGTCATCTTTGTAATCTTTGAAAACAATAACAGCTATGGTTACCTTTCAGATACCTTACCTTTTAAAGCACACCATATTTCTCATATTCAATAATATGAACTCAAATAACTAGATACAATAATTTTGGACAATGACATTTTCTTTCATTTCTTTCCAATTCCAGGCACACGTAACATACAAGATCCACTCTCATGCCTCCGTGACTTCATTCACTCTGGCATCCATGGAGAGTTGCCCTTTTCTCGTTTCTTCCCCAAGGTAAATTTTCATTCATTCCTCAAGGCTTCACTCAAAATCATCTTCTTTGTCCTACTTTAAAAAAAAATTGGTGCATTATAATTTTACATGATAATGCGATTCATTATGCCATATTCATACTCTTTGTCCTACTTTCCCAAACTTGATGCTAACCTACCTACTGCTGACAGAATTAAACATTCCTGTTCACTGCTATTATACCTTTTTTCCCCACTATAGCTAAAATATAGCAATCAGCCATGTAAATAAATGGAGGGCTTTTAGTTTTACAGATAAATTAGAGTGGTCTATAAATTAGTTAGGTCTACACTGTTATGGCAACTAGAACCCTGAAATTAAATGAATCTAACAAAATCGAAACATATTTCTTGGTCATTTAAGGGTCTAGAGTGAGTTTCCTGGTCAGCAGGCTACTCTCCTCCATGTGGCCACTCGAGGACTCAGGCTGACCATGGATCTGGTATCTTCTGCACCTGTCTTCCACCATGGCTCTGCTATTTGACATTCCAGCTCAGGGGAAAGCACAGTGGAGGCTGAGGGCAGGAGGAAGGCACCTCCACCACCTTACCACCTCCCGGGGTGACCCCCATTGCTCTTACTCATACTCCTCATAAAGATCTTATTCTCATGGTCACATCGAATTCCAAGAAATGGGAAATGTAGACCTGGTTGGGAAGCCACATCGATTCCAGCTATGATCGTTCTACCATAGAACGAGAGAACTCATTTTGGTGGTCACACCATGACTCCTTCCAACTCACACTAAGATAGAAAATTTGCCTTATCTCTCCACATATTTCCAATGGATAAGGAAGTGCTTAGTAATTTCAGCCCTCTTACTGCCCCTAGGGCCATCCCCAGTGCACCCAGAGTGCCAGTTGCAGCAATTCATATCCCCCTACCCACTTAAGTTTTTCACTTGATACTATTGCTATCTAATACACTATATTTTTCAATTATTTGTTTTAGTTAATATCTGTCTCCTCCACCAGAATGTAAATTCCATAAGGACAATGGATTTGTTCCCTTTTTTATCTTTAGCACCTAGCAGAATGCCTAGAACACAATAGTTGCTCAATAGATTATTGTCAAATGTAAGGCTTAATATAGCAAACTTTCTCTTCCAAAAGTTGTCACATCTAGTGTCTTGAACACTCATTTTTCTTGTTCTGACTCTCTAGTGACCTTTAAGAAGTAAAAAGTAAATGCCTAAAGTGCTATCACTGCTCCAAATGATTCCAATTTAGATTTAGACTGAGGAGTTAATTGCAAGATTTTCTTTCTTTCTTTCTTTCTTTCTTTCTTTCTTTCTTTCTTTCTTTCTTTCTTTCTTTCTTTCTTTCTTTCTTTCTTTCTTTCTTTTTTGAGAATGCAGTTACCTTAACACAAAACCATGTATTCAAATACCAGGTATGAATTTAACAATCTTAGATAATAGATCTGTCTAACAAGATGATAGATGATAGAGAGGAGTCTTTAAAATTATAAAAGTTACATAAAAGTAAAAAGAAGTGCCTAAAACTGACCCTTCCTTTTGTATAGAAAATGTACTTTATCCTTAAAGCCTGTGACAGACTGAGCTGTGAGCAGCTGCTTCACAGTTTTGGCAAAGAATCTGCCACAGAGTCAGTCTGACTGTCTTAACAGTCCTGAGATGGCCAGGGGAATGGTCGGGGTGACGTGTCCAGCTGAGATCACACAGGGCCTGAGTCCATGAGAAACTGCAGCTGCTAATGTGTAAGTCACTGAAGGCTGAAAGTGCCGCTGGAAAACTGTGGGGAGCTCAGAGCTGAACCGCTTCAGGGAAAGTCCTTGGTACGGACTGAACATTTGTGTCTCCCCATATCAGAACATTGAAATCTATTCCCGGTGTGATTTGGAGATGGGGTTTGGGGCGTTCATGAGGGTGGAGCCCCCAGGAATGGTATTAGTGCCCTTAAAATAAGAGA
The DNA here is from genome assembly GCF_048772815.1 of Callospermophilus lateralis. Lineage (NCBI taxonomy): Eukaryota > Metazoa > Chordata > Mammalia > Rodentia > Sciuridae > Callospermophilus > Callospermophilus lateralis. The sequence continues at coordinate 100,982,804 of NC_135311.1, forward strand.
CATGAGAGGTAGCTCACCTCTTTTCCACCACGTGAAGACCCATGAGAAGCTGACCACCTGCCATCAGGAAGTGGGTCCTTACCAGACACCAGATCAACCATTTGATCTTGGACTTCTCACACTCCAGAACTGAGAGAAATGAACATTTGTTGGTTAAACCACCCACACTTTGGTAAATTGTTATAGCAGCCAGAACTAACTAAGATAGTCATTCTGGGAACTGGGGATCTGAGGAGGTAAGAAAATAAAATAACACTCTTGTTGCATTGTGTACTAGAGATGTGGATAAACCTGTCTCTCACTGGCAGCAGTACAGACCCCAGGGAAGAGATAAGCAACCCGATAATAAGGAAGTTGTAAACTAATACTTACTAGCACCTGCTGCATTCAAAATACGTGCTAGTGATCTACACACCTCATCCCTTCTACTGCTTACACCCCCACATAATAATAGTAACACACGACTATTCAGTTCAAAATTCTCTATTTATTGAAGGTGTGAGAGCTCTACACTGCACCAGAGTCAAAAGAACAGAATTTCTTTCATTAATTCTCAAAAAAGAAGTACTGTTGGGAAGACAAATTCTCCCTATATATAGATAGTTACCCACTTCAATGTCAGGGTGAAGAGCCAGGAGACAAAAGCGAATTTGAAAATCTAAACCTATGTTCTTTCAGTCTCTCCGGGTCACTAAGTAGTGTAAATAGCAAGTTTCCTTCTGTTTCCCAGTACCTAAAGTAGCCAGTCATGGTTGTATGATATCAATATTCTTGAGAACTGAGGCCTAGAAGTCAATGCCAAGAACTTCTTTCATCCGTCTGTTAATCCTTGGGAGAACTTGATCATTACTTGGCTATTCCTGTGACAGAGGGATTCATTAGATCTTTCACTTCCAAGGTCCACGAAAGCCTCCAGCTTCCAGTTCTCTGGCTTCAGAGCCAATAGGCTCTGGCTGTTTCCTGCTTATGGCTTGTGAGGCCAGAGAGAGGGGTGTGTGTGAACCAAACAAGCTGAATTCAAAACATCCTAAAACCAAGCTGCTCCTGTCACTCAGGAAGATGACCATGTCACTCCAGGGCACAGCCTGTGAAAGGGCTCCCAATTGCTCCCATCATTAAGTTCAGTCCCAACCAGAAACATTAAGAAGCTGCATTGTCTGACCCAAGCACTAAGTGTTTCTGTGGTTCCAGACATTATTTATTTAAGTCCAGTAAAACTAGGATATGGTGACCGTTATTCTCATGCCATTTTCCACATGGAGAAATGGAGACACAGAGAAATTAAAGTATTTGCCAAAGGTCACACAGGTGGCAGTGCTGAGATTCTGACCAAGCACTCTTGCTCCAGAATCAGTCCTCGACCACATTTCTCACTTCACATCCCAGCCTTGTCTTGGGAAGCCCATGGAAAGCCCCAACACTCTCCCATGTGCAGAATCAGGAAGCCTAAGCCTACAGGGCCACCTTTTATATTTAAATGCCTCCTTTTTATGCCCTGGGAAGTTCTGAGATGTAATTCATAAGTCACCTCAGAAGGTCTCATCCAGAAAAGTACTAGTTGTTCTCCAGAGCAGCAGCCAAGTGTACCATCAAATGAAAGCCTGGCTTCTCTCCTTCCCCATAGACTCCCCAGTTTCCCATTCCAGCTTCCTAAGATCACTCCAAATGGCCTGAAAGTCTTTGTTTTGGGTTCTATTTTTTAGCAAACCCTCATAGAGATCATGAAGGACCTCACAACCCAGGAACTGAACAAAGAAATCAGAAAGTAGTATCCGAAATCTGGTCTGGTAATTTTAACTCACTTCAAGTCTCTCAATCTATGTCTCCACATTCCTGAAATGGGATTAATGAAAACCTGTTGGTCTACACTCTCCCCCAAAGGGGTTTTGAGGAGTTTATGGATGGTGTAACTCCCAAGGACTAAGAACATGGAGGCTACTGGTGAAAGTCTCAAAGACAGGAGAAGAAAGTAAATGCACTCTTCTTCTACCTTTTTTATTCTTCTCGGAGCCCTCAATAGCCTGGATGACATCCACCCAGATGGGTGGGGCTGGGCCCTCTTTATTACTCTCCTAATTCAAATCTCTTCTGGAAGCATTCACGGACATGCCCAGGAATAACATTTTACCAGCTACCTGGGCATTACTTAGTTCTATCAAGTTGGCACATAGAATTAATCACCAGGTAGTAAAGAAGATAGAGGAGTTTTAGAACTGTTCTAGTGACACCTGGAGGAAGAGGAAATTCATTGTAGATGATCAGAATCACTGGTTCTCCAGGAGATAGCAAAGTCTTCTCCCTGTGAGACATGCTCAATCCATGATTTCCCACCTTCACTCTCTCTATGGGGAAAATCAAGACAGGGAGGAAAATGACCCATGGAGGCTCACGTAGGCATTAAGAAGCAGAATCAAGTCTAAACTATCCTCCCTGCAGTGAATGCAACTAACGTACACTAAGTTCATGCTGATTGTATAAACTCTGAACCATGATTAGAAGATGATTTGTTTCCTGGGAAAGGCAAGAGAAAAAAAAAAAAAAAGGATCACAAATTGACTGCATTGACTGCTGGCCCTTGGTGATGCTCAGGATGCAGTTTCATCCCAAATGTGACATCATTTGGAAGCTTATTTTCAGCTCATGCTGTATTTAGAGTCAGTGGGAACTAGTACCCAGGGAACACATTCGACAGATCCCTTTTCCTCTTTAGTTTCCCAGAAAGCAGGTGGCTGTAGTCAATTCCCCAGGTGCTAAATTCTCTGGGTTTGGGAACAGCCCCAGTCTCACAGGCTTATTATCATCTGGATAGGGAGATGATTCTGTGACACTGGCCAAGACCATTTAAGTCTTTTAGGATGCAGTTCAACTGTACATCAGGGATTTGGCCAAAATGTAAAGGGACTATATTTTTTTTAGAACTAGCCACACACCTGCCCCCCTCCCTTGATTCCAAATTAGTACAACATTTGAAATACTCTGTAAACCACCTGGGCCCTGGGATTGAATTTTATGATGCATTTTATAAAGCACAAGTCTTAGAAATAACATACCATATTAGCAACTAAGGATGTGTTTAGAGCCTGTGAAAAATGTTCTCCATAGGTAGAAAAGATGTTAAAGAGAAGCATTTTGGAGGCTCTCTGAGATTATGCCAATTGGATAGAGAATCTTATGACAATTTGATAGAGAATCAGAGCTTCTGTGAAGCTTTGACAAGATTGAAAAGAGTGAAGGAGCATGTTCTAAAGCCAATAGGCTCTGGCTGTTTCCTGCTTATTGCTTGTGAGGCCAGAGAGAGGGTGGGTGGGAACCAATATTATCAGTAGTCACAACTACTCTGGAGAGATGATTGATTACTCTGCAGTACCTTGCCTCTTCTTTATTAATATGGTATGTTATTTCTAAGACTTATGCTTTAAAAAATGCATCATAAAATTCAATCCCAGGGCCCGGGTGGTTTAGAGAGTATTTCAAATGTTGTACTAATTTGCATTAGGCTGTTGGGAATCCTGGGGGAACAAAGAGCAGCTTCCAGCTAGAATGGGCTTCAACCCTTCTCTTTTCTGCAGCATATCTCCTGCCCGGCTCACATCTAACATTCTATTACAAATATTTGTATCCAAGTGCAACTTACATAATAAAGCCAGAGTGCCTCATGACCTCAATCTATAAGATGTCACATCAAAGCAATATTGGTCTCACTCTGAAAGATTGGGAGAATTTCACTGCTGATTTTGTCAAAAGTACACCATCAGATGATTTCTACAGTTACAGGTCCAGAAATCATTCTGAAAAAAAAAATCACTTTTAGACATTTTTCCCATCCTCAAAGTTTCTCCCCAGCTGAAAATTATGAAAGTTCATGTCCTTCTTCCTTCCCCTCCCTCTCAGCACCCAAGGCCTCCTTCAGTTTGCTGAGGGCTCAGGCCTATGCTACTCTTGACTCCCCACTTGCCATCTGGCCACTACACCAAGCCCTGAAGCAAAGGTGGGTTTGATCCCTATTCATGCTTTTTCTCCCTTGGGTACAGTCATTTTTTACCCTTGCCTGTCTCTGCCTGCTTGTAAGCTCCATGAAGTCAGGATTGTGTCTAATTGTTTTCTCTCTCTCTCTCTCTCTCTCTCTCTCTCTCTCTCTCTCTCTCTCTCCCTCTCTTTCTCTCTCTCTCCCCATCATAGCCTGCACAGCAATTTGTACATAATAAAAAAAAAGCACCATGAATCCTTATTTTGCACCAAACTCAGAGAGGGACGTGGGAACATGGATTTTTCTGATTACCTGGGGTGCAATTCTGACCATTAGCAGCTGCTCCCTTTAACCAAGGTGCACCAGTTACCAGGTATGTTAGTTTTCTGGGTCTGCTGTGACATATACCACACACTCGGTGGTTCTTAAACAATACAAATATATTCAATCACATTTCTAGAAGTTAGATGTGGGAAATTAGTGTGTTGGCAGGGCCTTACTCCCAGGACTCAAGGAGAAAATTCCTTCTTGCCTCTTAGAGCTCCTGAGGGCCCTAGACATTCCTTGGCTCTTGAAAGCTTACACCAAAAGAAGCACATTCTGAAGTTTCAGGTAACAAGAAATTTGGAAGAAGAACACAGTACTCCAGGATGCAAAAATAATAGCAATGATATGCTTTGAGGTTGATAGATAAAATGGCCTTTTCTTTTTTTTTTCCTGAGCTAGGTAGCTCAGATCATATATTGGGTTTCTGGTCTTTTAGTCAAATTAATTAATACTTCAAAAAATGTGAATTCTATATAGTACAGTACATAAGAATTTCCTATCCCCTTGGTCTCTATTTTTTATTAGAAGAGGTCTATGTGCCTTGTTTCTCCTCTCAAAGGCCACAGAAGCCACAGTTACAACTTCCTGTCTGCTGGAGATAGCCTGAGGCTCCCAGGATTAATTCCTGCAGGAGTCCACTTAAAGAAAGAGAATACAAACTTATGCATATGAAAATCAGTTCAAGAGTGAATTTGTAGAATGAGAAAAATACATCAACATAGACTATAAATTTTAAAAAGCTGACAAACATCGCAAAATCTGATTTTCTGTTTTTATTAACATTTTTTCCTGCATTTTTGCCTGCCTACTTTTTTATCATCTTATCATCTTCTTCACACAACAATTTTACCATGCTTTCTACAGAAAGGAACAGAAAGATAAGCAAGTCCCTCTTCCCCTGTTGGAGTTACCAATGTCAATCTTGGTCAGAAAACATGAAGTGGAAAATTCTAGAAACAAACAATTCACAAGTTTTAAATTATGCACCATTCTAAGCAGTGTGATGAAATCTTCCCTCATCTCACTGTGTCCCACCTGGCACAAGAGTGATCCCTTTGCCCCACATATCCACACTGTATATGCTACCTTCCCTTCAGTTACTTAGTATCCATTTGCGTTATCAGATGAACTATGGAGGTATCACAGTACTTGTATTCAAATCATACATAGCAACCTAACACTACAATACAATACCTTCATTATTTACCTTATTTTATCTTATCAGGTAGTCATCATGTTATCTCTCATTAGGCCAGGAAGAGAGTACAGTACAATAAGATAGTTTGATAGAGAATGGAGAGAGAGAGAGAGAGAGAGAGAGAGAGAGAGAGAGAGAGAGAGAAACCATATTCACATACATTCGTACAGAATATTGTGATAATTGTTCTATTTTATTACTAGTTATTGTTGTCAATTTTTTACTGTGCCTAATTTAAAAATTAAACTTAATCATGGGTAAATATATGTAGGAAAATATTTAGTATATATAAAAACTTAGTATTATTCAAGGTTCTAGGCATATACAGAGGGTCTTGGAATGTATCCACCTCAGATAATTGAGGGACGACTATAACAATGAATTCGGAGAAATCCTTATAAAATTTTTTCCTTCCTTTATGATCTGTAAGATTTTCAAAGCATTTCAAGTTTTATCTTGCATGATAAATCCTAAGTACTTTTTGAGTGGATGACATTCATTAATCAGTTTGACACTGATGTCCTTGTATATAAAGAGTTTCATGTAATTTTTTTTTAATCTGTCTTTTGCCAAATCAAGTTGAATAAATTACTACTTATTTTAACAGGACACAATGAAAGGGCACAGGAATTCATCAGAACAAAGCCACTATTAACTTCCGTGTGTGCTCTGCTGAGAGCACAAATTCTCTTACTCTTTATCATGATCTGCATCTCCTTTTTGCTCTTGTGTTTTCTGTTTAGGAGTGTCCTGATTCTTGTCATCATCGTCCTATTTCAGTTGAAGAAAAGCTTCCAGCTAGAATAGGCTTTATCTCATCAGGCTACAACTCTTCTCAGCAGTGTATCTTCTGCCCAGCTCACATCCACATTCTATTACAAATATTTGTATCCAAGTGCAAGTTACATAAAGCCAAAGTGCCTCATGACCTCAATTTATAAGATGTCACATACTAAATAAGACATGTATAATAAAGATTGCTGGCATAATTCTTTAGATTTGCTTCTCCATCAGAGAGCAGTGGTCCACCTAATCCCCACTATTATCTTCAACAATCTGCATATGTGAGTCTTTATTTTTCTAATCTCCCATTGCCTCTCGCCAGAACCTGCTAGTTTGGCTGCACTGGTTGCAGCAATCATATAAACAGGAACAATGTTAAAAAAAAATAATTTTACCTAAATTAGTTCAAGTCACTAGCTTATTGCTCCAACCTCCACAATGAACGCTGGCCCTTGTATTGGTGGCTGTGGAAGGGCCAGCCATGGGCATCACTGTGGTTCACAGGGGAAGCTGGGTTGGGATAAATTGGGGTTGAGTTTAGTGAGATGCACTGATTCGAGTCACTGTCCTCTCCACGTATAGCCGTAAGGCCTTTCAGGACCATTTCTATCACCCCATTCCTCTGGGAAGAAACAGAGTTGGGATCCCTATGGGAACATGTCTGCTATCCCACAGCAGTGGGAAGTCATGGAGAGGGTGGAGAAATAGAAAGGGGCCAGAAGCCAGACTATAAAACATGTTTACAATGATCAGGTGTTGAAAACTGTCTCACGCATCCCCCAGGATCAGACTCCATCTTAATGTACCTCGCATGGCTTGATGATATATTGACAGCTCGAGTGCTCATAAAATGTGTGCTGGTTCTAGGAGAAATAGAACCCAACATGACCTCTAACGCAGCAGTGTAACCTGGAGAGAGAAATGCTTCTAGTGACATTTCCGTACATACGCATCAACAAGTCTGGGTATGTAGTGTCCTTCTGGCCCACTGCTACCCTGGCCTAAGGTATATCTACAAAGTTCCCTTGAAAGAGAAATCATTGGACCTCTCAGGAGGTGGGAAAACCCCTCATCCAGTGCTGGTAAATAAATGTGGAGGTCTTGTGAATGTCTGGATCCTGTGGTTACACCAAATCCAGTCATCGATCCTACTCACTTACTCACACCTCTCCTCCAAGAAGATGTGGTAATAAGATTTCTCTGGAATACCCCAAGGTATGAAGAAAGGAAGTTTTCTAAAAGCTAATTTAAAGTATGTCTTCATTCCCTACTGTGTGCCAGGCGTTATTTCAAATGCTGGAAACAGAATGAACAAGAGTGAGTTCCTGCTGTCACACAGCTTTTGTTAGAGGTGAAGGCAGTGGGCTACCATGAACTAGGAAGCAAACCTCAAATAAAGATAAAACAAAAATAATATAGATGACAGTGACTATGAAAACAATAGCACATGTAAACTAGCATGTTTGAGGGGTAATATAACACAGAGCACAATCAGAGAAGGTGCTCTAAGGGACTGACATTGGAATTGAGACCTAAGTTTAAAAGAAGAAATCATCCATAAATAATTGATAAAATAGTGCTTATTATAGAGAAAAAGAGCACCTGCCAAGGCCCCAAGGTATGAATAAGCTTGGTATAGTTCCATAACAAAAAGGAGCTCCTGGGACTGGAACCAAGTGAAGAGTGACAACATATGACCTCAGAGAGGCTGGCAGGGGACAGATCTCAGAGATCCATGTACAATTTAGTCTGAATGTGACAAGGAGCCCTTGGGAAGGTTTTGAACAGAAGAGGGACATGGTCTGCTTTATGTTTCCAAAGGTCATGTTGACCACTATATGGAGACTTGATCTTAGAGGAGCTGGAAGGAAGCAGGATAATCAGGTAATTATTTTAGTTTTCCAATTAAAGACAGTGATGGTGTAACCTAGGAAGGAAGAAGGAGCGATGGAGGAAGGTGGGTTGGCAGTGTAGCTGGATGTGGGGAATAGCACTGGAGAGAAGTCAAGGTGACCCTGGGGTTGTCGAGCTGAGCACCCAAGTGGATGATGATGGTGCCATTTCCTGGAATGGGCAGGACGGAGGCAGAAACAGAGGAAGGGTGGACACGTTGTACGTGGAAAGTCCTGTTTGGGCCATGATGAACTTGAGGTTTACTAGACAGCTAAGAGAAGATATTGAGTAGACAGATATTGTAATAAAGACACTCTCTCCTTTTCATGTTTGACTGCTGACAGTGTCCCAGTCCCTCCCCTCCAGATTGCCCTACTGCTGCCCCATATCTGAGCAAGCCAATGGGAAAGCCTGGGAACCTGGGCTGGAAGACCCAGAGGCCAGTCTGCTGCTCTGTCCCTCCGTTCTCATCTAAGTCAGGCTGCTCCAGAGCTAAAAGGACCCTTGCTTCCTGCCGCTGTTTAAGCCCAGCCACCTGGTGAGCTGAGTTGAGATTTTACTATCCTGCATTTGGAGTCCTGCCAAGGTAAACCTTCCCGGGTCAATATCTGTGGCCCTGCCCAGCACCCCAGTCCTCACAGAGTCCATCCTAATCTTGTCCCTGAACCCCCAGCCTGTGGTTCAGGTACTTATAAACCTCAACTTCTTGTCTGATTCTCATGTTCTAATTCCCTGCCCCCCACTCCACTTCTTCTTGAAGTCAAAGTCGCAAGAAGTCAAACTTCAATTTTGCTATAGCCTTTAGCACTTAATCTCAGCTTCAGATGTGTCAGTCACCCAAATATGGGTGCTCTTTTAGCCATCCTAGTGTGCCCAGGGGGAGCATGCCCAACAGGCCCAGAGCAGGCCATCAGGAGCTATTCCTTGAAAAGGAACAGAAAACCCTGGGAATTGGCACTTAGAAGACTGGAGAGGTTGAGTGGAATAGACATAGGTGCCATTTAATCTCAAAGGAAGGGGTGCTTTAGGAGTCTTGTTAAGGAAGTCAGATCCTAGGTTGACATGGTGAAGATTTGGGCTTATTTTTTTCTTCTATTAGGCTCAGAGTCTCTGTTATAGTGAGTGCTTTGAGTTGATTTTTGTGCAGGTCTGCTGTAATTTTGTACATTTGGGGTCCTGTAAGCCTCTTGTAAGTAAAATCAAGAATCAATAAATGGGATGGATCCAAATTAAAAAGTTGCTTCTCAGCAAAAGAAACAATCAATAATATGAGAGAGTCCACAGATTGGAAGAAAATCTTTACCACATATAAAGCATTAATCTCTAGGATATATAAAGAACTCAAAATTAACTTAGCACCAAAAAGCCAAATAACCCAATCAATAAGTGGGCCAAGGAACTGAACAGACACTTCACAGAAGAAGAATACAATCGGTCAACAAATATATGAAAAAGTGTTTAACATGTCTAGCAATTAGAGGACATGAAAATCAGAACTACACTAAGATTTCATCTCACTCCCATCAGAATGGCAATCATCAAGAATACAGGCAACGATAAATATTGGTGAGGATGTGGTAAAAAAGGTAGACTCATACATTGCTGGTGTATGGTGTATGGCAAATTGGTGCAACAACTATGGAAAGAAGTATGGAGATTCCTCAGAAAACTTGGAATGAAATCACCATTTGACCCAACTCTCCCACTCCTCAGTTTATACCCAAAAGACTTAAAATCAGTATACTACAGTAATGCAGGCACATCAATTGTTTATAGCAGCTCAATTCACAAGGTAAACTATGAAACCAACCTAGGTGTCCTTCAATAGATGAATGGATAAATAAAATGTGGTATACTCAATGGAATATTACTCAGCTTTAAATAAGAGTAAAATTATGGCATTTGCCAGTAAATGCACAGAGTTAGAGAATATCATGCTAAGCGAAATAAGCCAATCCCCCCCCCAAAACCAAGGGCCAATTGTTTTCTCTAATATGCAGATGCTAATTCACAATAAAGGGGAGGTGGATAGAGAAGAATAGCGTTTCCTTAGATTAGGTAAAGGGAAGTGAAGGGAGGGGAGTGGAGGGGATGTGAGGATAGGAAAGATAGTAGAATGAAAAGACATTATTACTATATGTATTTATGTCACTGCATGACTCAGAAAAATGAGAAATCATATACCATCTATGTATAATATATCAAAGTGCATAAATGCATTCAACTGTCATGTATAACTAATTAAAACAAATTAAAAATTTTCAAAAAGATATTACTGGTGCAATTGAGAAAATTTGAAGGTATAATTATTACTAGTGTTATAAATAGAGTATAGGAGTATTTTTCTTATTTTTAGGAGATGAATACCAAAATTTCAAATGATTCAAGGAAAAAAGTATGTGTTGTGTGAATATCTGTATGTAAATGTGTTTGCAAAACAGAGAGGGACGCAAATATGTAGACAGAGCTGAAGTGCTAAAAAATATTAACTGGTAAATCCAAATTGCGTTTGTAGGTGTTTACTGCACTAGTGTTTCAACTCTTCTGTAAGTCTAAATATTTTTAAAATAAAAAATTGTGGGGAGAAGGTGGAAAAATGTATTGCTTTTTTTCCCCAGTAATATGTCTAGATTTTTGCTATAGCTCTGATTATTGTAAGCAATACTTCATAAACAAAGCAAATCCCTGGGTTTGATTCCCAGCACAACAAAATGAACAAAATAAATGTTCAAACCAGAAAAAAAAAAAAGAGGAGGTGCAAATGTTGAAGGGCAGACACGGTTATTCCTTCCTTCAAAAATGATACATTTTGAAAAGTTTGGGGAATGATACAAATTCCTCAGTGGAATCAAATTTCCCCTTTGAATTAAGTTTGTTTTCCTCCCTTTTTAAAGCAAAACAAAATTAAAAATAAAAGATTTCAATATGATAGAGAAAATTTGAATGCAAACCTCTTATTTTGGACTGAGATGATGGGACAAAAAGACTTTGCAAACAATGCTCAAACTGTAAAGTGTTTAGAATTAAAGGAACTTTAGGTTCCTTCTCTCACTTGTAAAATGGAGGGGGATAATTAAAAGGTCCCAAGACAGTGACATGGGCTACCCAGGTTCCACTGGGACTCTGATATGGCCCAACTCCGATGTGGTCTCAGAAAACCAGAGACTGTCATGTTACGCACTTGAGCACACCTGGGAATAAAGGCCTGGTTTTGAATCCCCACTGTTATTTTGCTAACTGTGTGACCTTGAGCTCCTCTCTGAGCCTCTATTTCCTCCTCCATAAAATAGTTATTACAATGACATAGAAGAATGTATGATAGTGCCTAGTGACCAGGGCTTTCTTTCCTGGCCCCTAGACCATTAATCTTTTACCTTTGGGGGTGCAGACCCAACCCTGAGCATCTTTGGTCCAGATGTTTTGTACTCCTGTAGAAATTCTCAGTGTGATCAAGCACAAAACAATGAAAAAGTTTTTTTTAATTATTCTTGGTCTTTGGGAAAATGGCTGTTCCGAGGGGAAGAGAATGGAATGACAACATGTCAGGTCAAAGTTGAAATGGCCATGAACAGAATCTGATCAAGCTTTGACAAGTGAGGAAAATGTGTGAAGAATTGAGCCAGGCACCCTGCCCCATTGAGACTGGGCAGCTCCAGCAGTCCAGTGGACCCCAAGCACAGACAGCAGTGGGGAACAGATCTGGGACTTGCTGGGTCACTTGAAGGCACCTCTGTCCATCTGATTAATCTTCCTAAGGATCCTCCACCAACATGGATGCCCAAAAACCTTGAACAATAGATGAAGACAGATTGTGGTTCAAAGATCCCTGATCAGCAAATCCATTAGAACTGCAGGACCTCAGGCCACAGGCAGGTGATAGCCAGCAGGCTATCCTACCGAGGGAACAGCTCTGGGGTGGGCTCCCAGAACCCATGCTAGGTGATTGTGACATTTTTTTTCCTTTTAAACTGTTTTTAGTATTTTTCTATTTTCACTATTAACATGCAGCTTCTCTTATTCTGTCTCCTTCTCTTGAAGAAGGAAAAGAAAGAAGCTTTCAATGGTGTCTAGACAGAGAGGCAATCTGGTTCCCTGGAAAGAACAGATTTTACAGCCTGACAGATTTAGGTTGAAGGGCTTTCTACACCATAGCAAGGTGATTTTAGACACATTGTTTATCTTTTCTAACCTTTGTCTTTGCATCTGAAAAAAAATAGAAAAGCTAATTCTAACCACATGGAGTGATGGTAAGATTTGAAATTAATGATACATGTAAAGCACTTAGAATTCTTCTGATACATAATATGTAATAATTATGTAAAGGAGGAAGGCTTCTCCCACTCTTACCCTCCATTCACAGTAATAGTAACAGTAATATTTAGTCGAAGTCCAAGTCATTGCCAAACTACTCAGCCCTAACTCCTGATTCCTCCAGAAACGAAACTGTGCCTATGGGAAGGATGGGCTTTGGAGTTGTCTCTGAAATTGATTATCTGGGAAGCCTATATATATATTTTTTTCTTTACCTTTCAGAGACTTAGTTTTCTATTTGTAAAATGACAGTCATGGGATTTTGATGAGCATTTGATGAAGTAACCTACATTTAACTCTGTCTTGCTCATGAAAATGCAAGCTCCCTAGAGGTAAAGCCACATCTATATGGCTTGCTTTTGTGTCTCCAGAACCTGCCTCCAGAGCCCCATCCCAGAATCTGGAGTTCTGATACCTACTTTCCAATCACTTGCCTGCATTTTCATGCATAGCTACCATCGGGTACCAGTCTGTCCCTAAACCTAACCTAACATTCCATTGAATACCCTACACTGGGCTGCTATTTGCCTGCACAATCTACTGGGTAGAGAAGTCTGTTGGTAATAAATAGGCAGGTTCCATCCTATCCCCTCCTCCTGGAGTTGGGTTTTGTTGTTGTTGTTGTTTGTTTTTTGTTTGATTTTGTTTTTATTTTTTATTAGTCTTGATAAAACAACCTCATACTTACATGGTAACTTAGAATTTGGTAATTTATTTAACCATGGTAGTTTTGCTACCATGGGCAAAGAAGTTATTTTCAGGATGGTTTCTATTATTAAAAAATAATGCAATATGCTTATTTAAGCATATATTTTACCTAATAAATAAAATTCCTGAAATTGCAAAAAAAAAAAAGCAACATTGAAGAAGTATGCTGTATATTTCTGAAGATGGAACAACGTAAGCAAAGTTCAAGGCTTGCAAGAGGAATGGCAGGCAGCTCAGGCTAAGTAAGGATGCTAAGGAAGTGCTGAGAAGTAAGCTGGAGGGGAGTTGGCAGCCAGGTCACCTGCAGCTTTAGTGCCAAAGAGGGTGGGCTTTATTCTTTGGGAGCCACAGAGGGTTCTGAACAGAGATGGCAACTAGAAACTCAAGCAAGAAGATGAATCTTGCAACATGTACATGTTCCTTGATGAGGAGAACTCTGGTGACCAGGACTTAGTAGGAAAGCTAATTCACTTGAGGATGAGTAGCCTTTTCACAAGAGAGTCACACCAAGCATTAGTGCACATTCTCTGAAACTCTTTTCAAGCAAAGTCCTTGATGACGTTGAATTGGCCTGGATTGGAGTTCTGGCCATCATCTCCAGTGTGACTGCAGCAAGCCACTTCTCTTCTCTGGGCCTCCCTTTCCTTATCTGTATAATGAAGGGCTTGAATCAAAGGATACCTCTCAACTCTGCACATCCATTTGCTCTTTGCAAGCTCACCTCCCCATTTCAAAGACACCTGTGAGAGAATGATAAGATACTTTGATGGAAACCAGAAAGCCAGGGAGACCCATCAGGCTCCTCCAGATGTGAACCATTACCATTCAGCCCTGACTGCCAGGATATTCAGGGAAATTGCTCTACAACTGGGTGGTTCTCCTTGTAAGCTTAGATCAGACAACTCCAGGAATAAACTGTTCCCATCAGGAGATAACATTATTGTCCGGCCTGGCACTGGATTGGAACTTCTGCAGGTACTGGAGAAGTCTCCAGTCATCAATCGCAGATGCCATAATACATCTCCAAAGGTAGCCAGCCAGCTGTCAGGTAATTTGAGAAGAGCAGGAAAAAAAAATAATAATATGGGAGCCTGATACTTCCCTCCTGTCTGTGTCTCCAGGTCTGTTTAGTGAAACCAACATCTGGTAAGACAAAAGCAAACATTAATAACTAAAATAACAAAAAGAGCATAAAACATTCAGAACACTAAGGTGTGTCAAAAATTGGGAAACAGGCAGAAATAGTTTTCCTTGCCAAGCTAAGAACAACAACAAATATATATATATATATGAAAAAATATGCAAGACAAAAATAAGATCTTGGGACAGAGGCAGAGTGGGCAGTGATCAGGGAGGTACTTGGAGCCTGAACAAGGTTACAGGTCACCTTTGTCCTGTGCAGAGGACAGGTGCATCTCCAGGGAGCGCTTCAGCTCCCACGTCTGGAGCATCAACCTCCCCAGTGCAGGTCATCGTCAGCGCTTGGGTTTCCAGGGCAAACAGAACGTATGTGGAGTCTGTGTCCCACCAGCCTCACATGGCCTCTAGGAGTCTGTGCTCTTTCACCTTGGAAGCATGAGGGTTGTATCTACTGCAATGCATCAATCTCACACACCACAGTATAAGATCCACCATGGTTTTATGTGGGGTGAGGTACAAATACCAACCATTAAACCACATAGATCCTAAGATGCAGGTGACCTTAGAGATGTGAACAGGAGGAATATGGAGTCTCAGAATCTATGAAACAGCACTTCCAAGGTTGTTCAGGGGTCTAAAACTGAGGCCAGCTGTGGGAAAACACCTCGGATAGTGCTAGACACAGGATGAATATGTATTTCCATCATCAACACCATCGTAAAAACTTGCCTGCAGTTTCCTGGGAGGTGGGGATTGTCATGGACACTGGCTGTGTCTCCTTTCACCACTCTTAATGCTTTATAATACTTAGCACATATCTATGTGCCACTGAGATCCTGAGTATGAGAAGAAGCCACATCTAGAGAAAGCATTTGATAAAGGACATCATCCATTCCTGATTAAAACACTAGAAAAAGTAGGAATAAAAGAATCATACCTCAACATTGTAAAAGCTATATACCAAAAACCCAAGGCTGACATCATTCTAAATGGAGTAAAACTGAAAACATTCCCTCTAAAAATAGGAACAGAAAAGGGAAGCCCACTTTCACCACTTCTATTCAATGTAGTCCTCAAATTTCTAGCCAGAGCAATTAGCCAAAATAATGAAATAAAAGGGATATGAATAGGAAAAAAAAAAGCTCACACTAGCTCTGCTTTCCAATGAGATGATCCTATATTTAGAAAACCCAAAAAACTCCACCAGAAAACTTACAGAATTCATTAATGAATTCAGCAAATTAGCAGGATACAAAATTAATACTCATAAATCAGTTGTGTTCCTATACTACTATGATGAATCAACTGAAAGAGAAATAAGAAAACCCATTCACAATAGCCTCAAAAAAATATTTAAGAATCAATCTAACAAAAGAAGAGAAAGACCTCTACAATGAAAATTCCAGAACACTAAAGAAAGAAATTGAGGAAGACCTTAGAATATGAAAAGACCTTCCGTGTTCTTAGATAGGCAGAATTAATTTTGTCACAATGACTATACCAAAAGTGTTATACAGTTTTAATGCAATTATCATCAAGATTGGAACTATGTTCTTCATGGAAATGGAAAAAGGACTCTTGAAATTCATTTGGAAAAACAAGAGGCCCAGAATAGCTAAAGAAATCCTCAATGAAAAAAGCAAAATAGGATACATAACAATACTAGACCTCAAATTATACAACAGAGCTATAGTAACAAAAACAGCATGGTTTTGGCTCCAAAACTGGCAAAAAACAAACAAACAAACAAATAAAAAACAAAAACAGTAGAACCGAATAGAAGACATAGAGACAAACCCATGAAAAAAATACCAATAACATACACTGGAGAAAACATAGCCTCTTCAACAAATGGTTCTGGGCAAACTGGAAATCCATATGTAGTATAATGAAATTTAACCCATATCTCCCAGCCTGTACAAAACTCAACTCAAAGTGCATCAAAGACCTAGAAACTATACCAAAAACTTTCATGTGCTACAAGAAAAGGTAGACCCAAGATTCCAACATACCAGCTCAGGAGCTGACTTCCTCAGTAAGACCTCTAAAGTACAAGAAGTAAAATCAATAATCAATAAATGGTATGGCATCAAAGTAAAAAGTGTCTTCACTGCAAAGGAAACAGTCAAGAGCATGAAGAGAGAGTCTACAGAATAGGAGAAAATCTTGGCCACCTGCATCCCAGATAGAGCATTAATTTCCAGGATGTATAAAGAACTCAAAAAACTTAACACCAAATAAATAACCCAATCAATAATTGGTCAAAGGAACTGAACTGAACAGACACTTCACAGAAGAAAAAATACAGATGTTCAACAAATATAAAACATGTTCAATATCTCTGTCAGTTAGAAAAATGCAAATTAAAACTACACTGAGGTTCCATCTCACTCCAGTCAGAATGGCAATTATCAAGAACACACATAACAATAAGTGTTGGCGAGGATGTGGAGGAAAAGGTACACTTACATATTGTTGGTAGGACTGCAAATTGGTGCAACCATTCTGGAAAGCAGTATGGAGATTCCTCAGGAAATTTCGAATGGAAGCACTATTTGACCCAGTTATCCTACTCCTTGGTATATGTCTGAAGAACTTAAAATCAGCATACTAGATGACACAGTCAGTCACATCAATGTTTATAGTAGCTCAATTCACAATAGCTAAGCTATGGAAGTATCCTAGGTGCTCTCCAATACATGAATGGATAAAAAAAATATTATATATAAAAACAATGGAATGTTACTCAGCCATAAAGAAGAATGACATTATGACATTAGTCAGTATATTAATGGATCTGGAGATTATCATGCTAAGTGAAGTAAGCCAGTTCCAAGAAACCAAAGGCTAAATGTTCTCTCTGGTAAGTGAAAGCTAACTCACAATGGGATGGGGAGGTAGAATAGAAGATTAGACAATGGATAATGGAGGGAAGAGAATGGGTAAGCAAAGGAAAGACAGTGGAATGAATTTGACATAGTTTTCCCATGTACATATATGAAAACAACACCGTAAATCCCACCACCATGTACATCCCTAAGAATGGGACTCTAACTAGAATAAGATATATGCCTTGCCTATATATTTATATCAAAATGGATTCTGCTGTCATATATAACTAAAAAGAACCAGTTAAAAAAAAAATAAAAGAAGCTACAGTTGTGTTAATGATCCCACAGACTGCTTGACCCTGGCTGACAGGAACACAGGAACTATAGAAAGATGGGCTGTAGTAGGTCTAGAGCCAAGATTATCTTGGACTATCTTATCTTTTGTATCTGGTCTGATATTCATGTGACTGTTGGGTAAGCCTCTTGGAATGTCTCACTAAGCTTAGCAAACCTGTAGCCTCCAGCAACACTAAAGCTAAGAAGAGGTTTCTGACACCATACAAAGGATTCCCCTGCTTTGCTGTGGCCTGCCCGCCTGACGACCCATCAACACATGTGGTAAGCAAATGGATTTATGACTTTGTTTTGTCCTGTGACTATAAAACTCACATAACCTCTTCTATGGTGGAACGTGTCATTCAGAGTAACTTGCATGCATGTTCCCAGGCCATGGTCACTCGTGTTTGGCTGAGAACCAACCATTTTCCTATTCCCTTTGAAGCAGAGTTGATATTTCACATCAACATAAGGGTTTTAAAGCACTGGCTGATCAGCTGGCTCATCCTGGGTCCTTGGGGAAAAATGCTAAGACCAGGAAGGCCATAACCCACGAGGTCATTGGCTGTGTGTAAATAACAAGAGGTAAATAAAATGTCACACTGTTTTATCCCTCTCCTCTCCCCTCCCCTCCCTAGACTATAAGCTGAACAAGGAGAGGGGCGTTATCTGAGCTGGAGTGGGAGTGGGACAGAAGCACCAGGGAGGCCAACTTCAAGGGTGGGGGGAGTGGGAGGAGTCCCACTGGAAGAAGTTCCACCTGAGGTTGAGACCTCGACCTTGGGCTTTAAACAGATAGAATGGGGGACAACAGAAGGTGTTCCAAGATGAAAGGACCAAGGCCTACAGGTGGCAAGTGTGGAGATCCTGAAGAAACGAAAGGAAACCATCTGGAAGGCTCTCAATATGTCATACCACAAGCACTTTTAAATCTTTGGAATTTTGTGCAGCTGGGTCAAAACCTGCCATATGCCAGTTTGGATGGGTGAGAAGAGAGGGGATCTCCCCTGAGAAGAAAGTCTTCTTTTGAGCAATGAAGCAGCTCTGGATTCCACACTGGGGAGGAACAGGTCGGAATCATTTTCCTGGTACCTTTGTCTGTAGTTAGCTTAGTATTTCCAGGTTGCTTCATCAACCCTCCTGGTAGGTTTCCAGGAGGTACCTCTTGGTACCCGGCTTCTCTCACAACCTCTTCTTGCATCATGGCCAAAGAGAAAACTGACCAGAATTTCAAATACAGTCTCAAAACTGCACTGAGTATATACCCCACCCCGTGAAATATTGGAACCCAGCCCCCCTGGGTTTTGAGCCCACTAGACAAGCTTGTGGACCCAGGGAAACAGGGAGGGACTCCTGAATGTCCTAAAGCAACCACTAAATTAATGGAATAAAGAGATGTAGCTAAAAAGCCCAAAATGAGATATATTGGAATCATAAGAAATATTCAACCAAAAGGCAGAAAATGGGGGGAAAGGGAATTAAAAGCAAATAGGATAAATAGAAAACCAATTGCAAAAGACAGGCTTAAACCTCAGCCTATTAATAATCCCATTAAATGTAAATGGTGTCATAAGCATAGTTGCAAAATCATAATCAAAATTTTAGCCAGTTGAATTAAACTATATATTAAAAGTCAATGCCTCCTGACCCAGTGGAGTCTCAGGAATGCAAAGATGTTTTAGCATCTGAAAAATGTCCATCAGTATAATCCACCAATTGAACAAACTAAAACACATATACTAATTCAACAGACGTGAAATTTTTGAAAAAAGAAGTCCACATTCATTTCTGATAAAGCTCTTAGCAAACTAAGAATGAAATTTACTCAATCTGCAAAAGGATATCCATAAAACATCCACACATCAGAGCATACCTAGTCATAAAAGATTGAATACTTTTCCTTCTAAGATAAGGAACTAGACAACAATGCCCACTCTTGCCGCATCTGCTCAACATTGTGCTGAGGTTCTAGCAAGCAAAACCAAGCAGGAGAATGAAGCAGACACCATCCACTGGAAAGGATGAGACAAAGCCATCTTTATTCATAAATAGCATTGCTGTCTATGTAGAAAATCCAGGGTGTGCTACAAAAATGCTGCTAGAAAATTGAGTGAGTTTAATATGTCAGAAGAATATATAACCAATATCCAAAATCAGTTATGTGTCTACATATTGATGATGAACCATCAGAAATAGATTTTTAAAATGCAATTTACAATAACATCAAAAATATGGCCTACTTAGAGACAAGTCAGACAGAAGATGTGAAGAATGTACACACCAAGAAATATTGCAGTGGGAGATTAAAGAAGACCTAAATAAACAGAGCTGAATATATGCTGTGCAGCATTTGGAGGATTCAATATTCTTAGGATATAAGTACCCCCACTTAACTTATGGATTCAACACAATCCCAACCAAAATTTCCACATAGATTTTTACAGAAATTGACAGGCTGTGTCTAAAATCCTCATGAAAATGGAAGGGATCTAAAATAGTCAAAACAACTTCATTATCCCACTTCTTGATGTATACCCGGAGGATTTTAAATCAGCATACTAGAGTGGTGCAGCCACATCAATGTTTGTAGCAGCCCAATTCACAATAGCTACACTATGGAACCAATCTAGGTTCCCTTCAATAGATGAATGGATAAAGAAAATGTGATATATATATACATACATACACACACACACACACAATAGAATATTACTCAGCCATAAACGAGAATGTAATTATGGCATTTGCCAGTAAATGGATGGAACTGGAGACTATCATGCTAAGTGAAATAATACCATCCCCCCAAAAAAACACACACAGAGAATGTTCTGATATGTGGATGCCAACACAAAATTAAGTGGCTGGGGAATGATGGGGGTGGTAGGGAAGAATAGAAGTACTTTGGATTAGACAAAGAGGAATGAAGTAAATGGAGTGGGGGATGGGAATAGGAAAGACAGTAGAATAAATCAGACATAACTTTCCTGTATTCATATATGAATACACCACCAGTGAAACTCCACCTCAAGCACAATTACAAGAATGAGGTCTTTTTTTTTTTAATTAATTTTTATTGTAGGTTGTTCAAAACATTACATAGTTCTTGATATATCATAATTCACATTTTGATTCAAGTGGGATATGAACTCCCATTTTTACCCCATATACAGATTGCAGAATCACATCAGTTGCACATTGATTTACATATTGCCATTCTGGAGTCTGTTGTATTCTGCTGCCTTTCCCATCCTCCACTATCCCCCCTCCCCCCTCCCCTCCCCTCTTCTCTGTCTACCCCCTCTACTGTAAATCATTTCTCCCCCTTATATTTTCCCTCCTTTCCCCTCACTTCCTCTTGTATGTAATTTTGTATACCCCTGAGGGTCTCCTTCCATTTACATGCAATTTCCCTTCTCTCTCCCTTTCCCTCCCACCTCTCATCCCTGTTTAATGTTAATCTTCTTCTCATGCTCTTCTTCCCTACTCTGTTCTTAGTAACTCTCCTTATATCAAAGAAGACATTTGGCATTTGTTTTTAAGGGATTGGCTAGCTTCACTTAGCATAATCTGCTCTAATGCCATCCATTTCCCTCCAAATTCTATGATTTTGTCATTTCTTAATGCAGAGTAATACTCCATTGTGTATAAATGCCACATTTTTTTTATCCATTCGTCTATTGAAGGGCATCTAGGTTGGTTCCACAGTCTTGCTATTGTGAATTGTGCTGCTATGAACATGGATGTAGCAGTGTCCCTATAGTGTGCTCTTTTTAGGTCTTTAGGGAATAGACCGAGTAGTGGAATAGCTGGATCAAATGGTGGTTCCATTCCGAGCTTTCCAAGAAATCTCCATACTGCTTTCCAAATTGGCCGCACCAATTTGCAGTCCCACCAGCAATGTACAAGAGTACCCTTTTCTCCACATCCTCGCCAGCACTTGTTGCTGTTTGACTTCCTAATGGCTGCCAATCTTACTGGAGTGAGATGGTATGAATACACCACCAGTGAAACTCCACCTCAAGCACAATTACAAGAATGAGGTCTTAATTAGAATAAGTTATACTCCATGTATGTGCAATATGTCAAAATACACTCTACTGTCATGTATAGCTGAAAAGAACAAATTTTTAAAAATAAAGTCAGAAAAAAAATTTCATTATAAAGTTTCAGTCATTGAGACATTGTGATTTTATTTATTAGCCAAATAGATCAATGGAACAAAACAGAATCCAGAAATAGACTCACACAGATCTAGATGACTGATTTTTGACAAAGAAGCAATGACAATTCAGTGGAGGAAGGAATTTTTTCACAAAAATATTGGTCCTGAAATGATTCGATATTTATATGTAAAACAATGAGCTTTCATTCCATATAAGAAAGTGAACTCAAATAGAAAGATAAAAACCAAATGTAAAATCTAAACTGTAAAGCTTTCATTCAACATGAGGGAAAAACCTTTGTATCCTTGGGTCAGGCAAAGATTTCTCAGACATAATGCCACAACCATAATCCATGAAAGACTGAACAAATTGATAATGACACTGTTGAGAGACTAGAAAGATAAACCACAAAGAAAACATTCACAAAGCACAAAACTGATAAATAACTTATATCTTTAATAATAAAAGAACTCTTAAAATTCAATAATAAGAAAATGAGAAGTCCTTTTTCTGTTTTCTTAATTGTTCATTTGGGTATAAAAAATACCATTTTCAAGAAACGTTATTTCTTGACTTAGAATGATGTTGGCCCTGAGTCTGGCATGATAGCTTTTACAATGTTGAGGTATGTTCCTCCCCCCAGTTTTTCTAGTGTTTTGAACATGAATGGATGCTGAATTCTTTTTACAAATTCTTTTTCTGTACATACTCAGATAATCTTGTGGTTCTTGTCTTTAAGTCTATTGATGTGATGAATTACGTTTATTTATTTTCAAATGTTGAACCACCTTTGCGACCCTGGAATGAATCCCACTTTATCTTGGTGCACTATCTTTTTAATGTATTTTGTATGCAATTTTCCAGTATTTTTTAAAATTTCATCTATGTTTGTGAGGGATACTGGTCTGAAGTCTTCTTTTCTTAAAACTACACTGAGATTCTACCTCATTCCTATCAGAAGGGCAATTATCAAGAACACAAGTAACAGTAAATGCTGGAAAAGATGTGGAGGAAAAAGGCACACTCATACATTGCTGGTAGGACTGCAAATTGGTGCAACCTCTCTGGAAAGCAGTATGGAGAGTCCTCAGAAAACTTGGAATGGAACCACCATTTGACCCAGTTATCCCACTCCTTGGCTTATACCCAAAGGACTTAAAATCAGTATACTACAGTGATGCAACCACATCAATGTTTATAGCAGTTCAATTCACAATAGCCAAACCATGGAACCAAATTAGATGCCTTTTTTTTTTAACAATTTGATAAGAAAGTTCATTTACATCTAGGTGCCTTTTAGTAGATGAATGGGTAAAGAAATGTGATTATATATATATATATATATATATATATATATATATATACACACACACACACACACACACACACACACACACATATATATACACACACACATGGAAAATTACTCAGCCCCAAAGAAAAATGAAATTATGGTGTTCGCTGGTAAATGGATGGAACTGGAGAATATCATGCTAATTGAAATAAGCCAGTCCCCAAAAAACAAAGTCTGAATGTTCTCTCTGATATGTGGATGCTAACCCATATCAAGGGAGGGTAGGGAGGAGAAATATAGAAGTTCATTTGATTATACAAAGAGGTATGAAGGAACGGAAGGGGGGTGGGGATGGGAAAGACAGTAGAATGAAGCAGACATAACTTTCCTATGTTCACATATGAATACACGACCACATCACGTTCAACCACAAGACTGGAATCAAATAGTAATGGGTTGCACCTCATGTATGTATAATATGTCCAAATACAACCTACTGTCATGTATATCTAAAAAACAAACAAAGAAAGAAAGAAAGAAAGAAAGAAATAAGAAATAATAATTTTTTATGAAAATTGATGGCCAATAAACTGGAATTATCTTATTTCTATGAACCAGAGGTTCTATTATATAATATACTCTACCGTCAGATATATCTAAAAAGAACAAATAAAATTTTAAGAAAAGAAAAGTACAGTTTTTTAAAAGGGTAAAAATACTTGAACATACAGTGCACACAAGAAAATATATATGGCAAACAAGCACATAAAAATATTCAACCTTATAGTCATTTAGAAATACAAATAAAGCCCCAATGTGAAATGGCTAAACATAGATTAGTAGAGCCAAAATTTAACAGACTGATAATGTGTTACCTAGAATATGGAAAACTAGAACTCTTATGCACTAATGGTGGAAATGTAAAATGCTACAATCATTTTGGAAAATGGTGCAGTGATTTCTTAAAATGTTAAATATTGAGCTACCACAAGACCCAACCATTTCACTCTATAGGTATTCACCAAGGAGCACAGTGAAACAGTCCATGTGAAGACTGGTATGCAAGTGTTAAGTTTTATTTGTAATAAAAACCCCAAAGGGAAAAACCTCAATGTCCACCCAAGGATCAAAGGATAAACAAATTGTAGCACGTTCATAGAATGAACCAGAACTTGACGATAAAATGGAACAAGGATGAACCTCAGAATGATGGTGCTAAGTAACATGAGTCAGATTTTAAATGCAGCTGGGTCTCAATATCTGTGGGTTCCACATTTGTGGATTCTACTAATCCCAGATCCAAAATATTCATGGGGGAAGAAATGCCTCTGACTGAACACCTAAAGACTTTTTTTTTTGCCATTATTCCCTAGAACAACAACTAGCATATTGTTTACATTGCTTTAAGTATTATGAATAATCTAGAGTTGACTTCAAGTATACAGAATATGTGCAAATACTATGCCATTTTTTTATAAAGGACTTGAGCACCTGTGAATTTTGGTATCTGCAGAGATCCTGGAACCAATCCCCAATTGTGGATACCAAGGGGTGACTGTTCTCACTTTAAGGTTGCCCTTATGTAAAGCTCTTTAAAAGCTTGATAGTGACAGAAGGCAGATTAGCCCAGGATGGAGAGTCAAGGCAAGGGGGCCAGGAGGCAGGCCTGATAGAGCAGCACGAGGGAACTCTGGGCTGATGAATATGTCTACTCTCAGGACTGTGGGAATGGTGTTATGTGTTTGCACATAGGAAAAAAACTTTTGAAATTGTGCTCTTCAAATATGTGCAGTTTACTGTATGTCAGTGATACCTCATGTTTGGGAAAAGGAAAGAAAAGGGCTCCAGTGATTTCACATCATGCATGTGATATGCACTGTATTCTATCCCTTCACTGTGGCCTGCAGGCCCTGTGCATTCTTCCCAGTCCCTCCTCTCCTGTCTTATTCATGCATCTCTTGTTCCCTGCTTCCTTACTGTCCCACCCACAATGCTCCCTGCCCCCTTGTATCTCTCCAAGCCCTTTCCCAAAGAAAACCCTTTCACTTGCCCCAGACATTACCTGCATTGGTCCTTAGCAAACCCATTACCCAGGAGAGAGGTCCTCCTGATGATACACCCAATAGGGACCACGGCACTCTTCACTCCACAGGGCCTACTTCCTTCATATCAGTTTCCACCATCTGAAAGCAGCTTGCTTACCTGTTACCTGCTCATTTTCTCCCCCCTTCTCTCTCTCTCTCTCTCTCTCTCTCTCTCTCTCTCTCTCTCTCTCCTAAAATGCAGATACTTTACAAGGTAGAAATCTTCTCTATCTCGTTTATTGCTTTATTCCTCCCATACCCCCCAGCACATGGTAGAAACTGTACACGTTTTTGAATGAATGACTACAGGAAGAACACTCTAGAAGTAAAAACCACTGAAGTGTTCCTTTCCATTAAATACGAATGTCCTATATATGTTAAAGAGCTTGGTTTTAGAGCATTTATCTTCCTATCTTCATACCCCTAATCCATTCATCTTCCTGACTTTCAGGAATGCTTGCATTTCTCAGTTTACAAGCCAAAGTCAGCTTCTCTGACAGATATAAACTCCAGGTTGCTTTCTGACAGGGTCCTAATAATGCCACCTCTGATGTTGTAATTTATCAAAAACTTGAGTTTAAAATAAAGAACTCAAGAGATGTTTCTTGTTCAAAAATGCAGGGTATTAGGAGGTAAAAGCAAATATTCTGATGTGGTCAAAGTGTCAGGGTGGAGTGAAAAATGAATGAAATCATCTTTTATGGTGACCTACTGTGAGCCTCACTATGTATGACAAATATTATTCTATTTCCTTTCTCTAAAGGTGAAAATCGAGTAAGTTAATGGCCTCTCTGAAACTTAAAATCACATGGTTAATAAGCAGCAAACCAAGACTTCAACTTAAAATCTCTGACGTTAAGAAGAACCTTGGAGAAAGACTCTCCATTTCTTAAACATTTACACCCAGAAAGAACCTAGGTCACTTCTACTGAGATCATCCTGTCCAAATAAAATCACATGGCCTTGCCTGACTTCAAGGAGACAGAGGAGCCATCGCTCTGGCCTCCTAGAAGGAGGAGAACCAGGCTGTCAGGGAGCAGCTGAAATACCTTCAATCATGGAAGATCTTCAGCACCTACTGAGGAGACCAGCACCAGCCAGGGGACAGCACAGAAGACCTGAAGCAACTGAATGGCATTACCAAGAATTGAGGCTCTATCAAGGCCTTACATAGAGGGCTGTTCATGGTGCCCATGCCTGTGAGCACACAGGTCCTGACATTGCATTGAAGGTAAAGGCTCTTGAGACTCATCTCATCTTGATGTAAATAAAGATCAGCATGTGTCTATTTGCTCAGCTCTGCAGGTGGGAACTTTCTAATCACATCCCCACCTCCAGTCAGTCATGACTGCTCCACACCCCGAGCCCTGCCAAAACATCTTCCCAACAGCTGGAAGGTCTATTTGCTGACTTTGCAAAAGTCCCTCTTAAATTCCTCCTTTCTTAGAAAGTGACTCTGGCAAATGCTAAGCAGTTCACACCAGATGGGATGCATTTACACAGAACCAGAACCAAGGAATGCCCCTCTCTCTGTGCATGGCCACAGGCTGGACAGAAAACATCATCTGAAGCTCTGCTTCTCACACCCATCAGTAACAACTCCGTATGGGCATGCTTTTAGTGAAAGAAATTTCTCTGATTAAGAAAATATTTTCTAAACAAATATACAGTTACATGGCTTTTCACTGTGCATGTCATTTACTTCACGTACTCATGGTCCTGAATCAAAGCCAAAAAAAGATGTTCTCTCTAGTCATGTGTATCTTTGAAAGTTGGAGCTTGAATCTGTCCATTCCCCATTTAATTTATGAGAGAAACATGTTCTGACTACAACCATATGCCAGCGATAGTCATTTCTTTTTTTCAGAGCTTTTCTCTGTGGAGTTAGGATATTCATCTTCTAGTTCAGGAAGGTATCATGTAGCAGCTTGAGCTCCCTGGGAAGTGGGCTCCGAGATGGAAATTAGCTCAGGCTACTCCATAAGGCATCCTCTTTGGATATGGATTTGTGAAGGGAAGGGAAAGAAAGAGGATGGGGCAGATAGAAAAACCAGGATGCAGCAAAGACTTCAGCAAAGACTTCAGCTGACCCACAAGGATTTCAGAATTTGGAAAGGCCCATCAGAATTACACACTTGCAACAAAGGTCGTGTGCATTCTGCATTGAGCAGTCAGTCCTTGAATGTAGACTCCCCAGAAACAGGCACAGCCTTGAGTGAAGTGACTCTCTCCAACCCTGAGAAATTTCCAGAAAAGGCCAGAAACCTTTCCTGCCACTAGAGAGAAAAGTCATTCATTCCTGAAAGAAGTCCTGGATGGCACATTACAGTACTCACTACTTATTTTATATTTACAACTAAAGTTCAAGTAAAGCAGTGCAGTGTCATGGGGTTAGTCCATTGGATGAACCAAGATCAGCTTTCAAACATTGGGTGAGCAACCAGAACTCAGAAACTCAAGCAAATCACAGGAGCTCTGTACCTTAAAAAGATCAGGCCTCCAGACAGATTCTGGGCATTTCCAGTCCCACCCAAATCTCCACAACACATTCTTCACGCCCAATTTGCAAGATGTTCTGGCTGATAAATGAAAGATGGAAATAGACTTGTCTACCCCGACAGTGGATTCCATTCCTGAGAGGCTTATATCAACTAATAAAGAGCCCACAATGGTAGGCATCCCAGCTCACCCCCAGTCACCAACCTGGAGATAATCCCTTCTCCAGCCCTTTTGTTTTATTTTCCTCAGGACCTGCCTTAGTTGGAGATTTTCTTTTATCCCACTGGTTTCAGGAAAGAGTTGAAGGACATGAATCCCTGGCTGGGGTTCCCCTCCTCTGTGCTTCCCGATCACTATCACCCTGTAATGCTTCAGATCCCAGAAGTTCCAGGTAACCTCTGGATGCAAGCCAGGAGATGGTTGTTGTTATGTGTTGAACTGTGTTCCACAAAACCAACATGTTGAATTATATCCCCCAAAAGTGACATGTTGAAGTTCTAACGCCCAATTTTTCAGCATATGACTATTTTGGAGATAAGGTCTTTCCAGAGATAGTCAAGAGAATATGTTATCATTACAGTGAGCCTCATCCAATATGATGGATGTCCTTATGAAGAAGAGAAATTTGGAGACTTAGACACACAGAGCGAGAACACCATGTGACTATGAAGACAGATATTGGGGTGATCTATCCAGAAACTAAGGAACACTGAAGACTGTCTGAAAACCACTAGAAGCTAAGGGAGAGCCATAGAACAGATTCTCTCTCACAGCCAACAACCTCATCTTGGACTTCTGTTGTTTTAATCCACCCATTTTGTACCATTTGGTTACAGCAGCCCTAGGGAGCTAGTACCTGGGAACCTCCTCTGTTGGTGGCCTGTCATGCTCTACATAGGGCTACCTCTGGCATCCTGGAAACAATGGGACTAGGACATGTAAAGTCACCAAGTGAAAGAGATGACAACAACATTAGAAGCTAGGTAATCTGCAAATCAAAACTGCAATGAGATAACACCTCATTTGGACAATACCTCATTCACACACCTATTAGGATGACTACAATTAAAAAAGAAGAAAAAGTAAGAAAAGTTGGTAAGGATCTCTAGACATTGAAATCCTTGTCCATTTATTGTGGTAAGAATGATACATACAGCCACTTTGGAAAAGAGTATGGAGATTCTTCAAAAAAAATTAAAAATAATATTACCATGTAATCTAGGGATCCCATTTCTGGTATATAACCCAAAAAATTGGAAGCAGGAACTCCAAGAAATATTTTCACACCTATGGTTTTATTCACAAAAGCCAAGAGGTACACACAGTCCAAATGCAGAAGAATGGATAAAGAAAATGTGCAATATGCAGGCAATGGAATACTATTCAGTTTTGAAAATGATGTAAATCCTGTCACATGCTACAACATAGATAAGTCTTAAGGATGTCACGCTAAATAAAATAAGTGGTCATAAGAGGACACATACTGCGTGATTCTACTCACATGAGACTCCTGGAATGATCAAAGTCACAGAAACAAAGTAGAATGGAGGTTGTCAGCGGGTGGGAAAGGGGAACTGGGGGCTATGGTTCCTCAGGTACAGAGTTCTCATTTTCAAAACTGAAGAAGTTCTAGAGATCAGTTGTACAACAATAGGAATGCAGTTACGTGGTTAAGAGGGAAAACTTCACTAAGTGGTTTTAAAACCATAATTAGAGACAAGGAAGAGGAGGAGAAGAAGGAGAAGGAGAAGGAAAAAGAGAAGTGGAAGGGGAAGGGGAAGCAGCTAGGTCATCCAGCTCCTGCCCAGCACCCTGATTCCACAGCACGATACCTCTCCATGCCTACAGCTCTATAGCAGCCCTTTGAAGAAGGTCAGAAGCACAGTCCCTCCACTGCAACCAGTAGACCAAGAGAGATGGGCATTCACCAAGCACACAGTGGTGTTTACACTGTCCGCAACCCTGGGAACAGTCCTCTCTCCTTGGTCTTGTGGATGAGGAGCTGGAACTCGGACAGGTGGAGGGACCTGCTCCAGGCCATGCAGCTGCTGAGAGGCAGAGCTGGGACCTCTTTACACCCCACAATTGCCTTTTTGATGACTTGGTCAAATCACTTGGCTTCACAGAACACTGAGGAATTTTTCAAAGTGGGACCTGGAACTCTCTCTCGGCCACATGGACTCATTTGTGTGTTCGTCTGTTTTCTCTGTTCCTACTCTTTTTCTTCTGGAAGGGAAAACGGATCATCCAGTGAAAAATATTTTCCTTAGAGATCACTTGAGGTATTTGGCAACTCGAATTGCCAAATATCACAAAAGAGAAAAAAGGAAGATGTGGGACTGGGGGTGAAGAGCGGAGATTCAGCAAGTCCTAAAATGGGTAGGGAGATGCTCCTGACCACCCCTCGTCACCGCCCGCATGTCCACAGTGACTTGTGAATAGGCAAACCCTTGGGAGTCTCAGCCAGGGTGGCCTAGGCCACCCCTTTCCAAGCCTGGGACCCTCTAGAAGACGGCCAACTGAAAACAAACCAATTACCATCCCCCAAGTCTTGATGTGTTCAAGTTTCTTTCTTTCTTGCCAAAACCTGATTTCCTGTTTCTAAGAAAAAAAAGTTTTAAAATGCCCTTAAAAAAAAAGACTCCTTAAGGCTTAAACATCAAAGAGCTCTTGGAAAGTAGAGTTTTGTTTGGTTAAGTGCACATGGGTCCGAAAAATTCCCATTAAATTTCCCTTTTTAAGTACGAAGGATTTTTACT
The DNA here is from genome assembly GCF_048772815.1 of Callospermophilus lateralis. NCBI lineage: Eukaryota > Metazoa > Chordata > Mammalia > Rodentia > Sciuridae > Callospermophilus > Callospermophilus lateralis. Next base: position 101,013,097 of record NC_135311.1, read on the forward strand.
GGACTTGAGCAAAAAGATTTGTGGATAGACCATACAGAATCTTGGAGGCAGCTAGCGGCATTCAGCAGGTCCAGTCTGCTCATTGCAGAGATGAGGGAACTGAGGCCCAGAGAAAAAGGGTCTTGCCGAGGTGTCATGGCCAGCAGGTATCAGAAACACCCACTGTCCAGGCTCTTGATGTGGTGCTCCCGTGCATCTGCCAATTTCTCCCATGACTGAAAGTTATAAGATTCTTTTCAAAGTCAAAGGTAAATTAAAGTTTGAATGTTTGGCAAGAAGCTAGGAAGCATTCCTATTTTTTTAATAAAGTTTTCAAAGGTTGAAGAAAATAACCTTAATTAATCTTTACCCAACACTCATTCTATACATGCATTGTTCACTTCATTGCTACAGTGTGAATTTACTATGTATTTACTATGTTCTCTCCATTGTGGGGAAGAAAAGGGAGAGAGATGAAAGAGGATTCAAATTCTGTTTTAAGTTTCTGCTTTCTGTTTGTGACTAGCCAGAATGTTCCAGTCTCTTTCTGATACCTGTTATCAACTAACCCTGAGAAGGTAATATTATTGTTTCCATTGCACAAATGAGAAAAACAGACCTTCAATTTGCCCAAGTGCCCCGCACCACAATAAATGGTAGAGCTAGGATTAGAACCCAAATTAGGATTAGAACCCAAATCTGCCCTTTGGAAGACCTTTCTCTTTCTGTTACCCAATTTGCAGAGCTATTGTAGGGGTCAAATCAAATCGTGGATGTAAAAGCCTTCTGTAAAAACTGTAAAGAATTTAACAGATTTGAGGGATTATCATGCTGAAATACAAGTTGTTCTATTTTCCTAAATTTCCACTCTGGCTTTTAACAACAGGATCCGAGAGCCAGGCAGTGACAAGGGGCCCAGGTCTCTCCACTGAAAAACACTTTCCAAATAAAAGATTTGATTGAGCACACACTTGTTTTCCTTGGGTGGGTCCCAACCACCCAAATGTTTCATGGGGTGGGAAAGTTTTGATCCTGACGGCCATTGTTGGAGGCAAATGAGAAAACGTGGAGCCTTGCTCTCTGACCCAACAGGGGAGAAAGAAGCCTGAAGAAACACAAAAAAAATGCTACCCTGCCAGCAATCACACTCTCCAGACAGCAGCAGCCTGAACTGTGACTCAGACGCTGGCTCCTTGGTTTGCCTGCTCAAGGCTGTCTTAGGAGCACCATCTGAAAACTGTATCCTGCTTTCGCCTTGAGGAATTCAGAGGGGAAGGAGCCCAAGCCTCTTCCTGGAGGGAAGAGCTCAGAGTCCTGAGGACTTCCGCAGATATTGCTCACATCTCTGCCCTTGCAGGCCAGAAGTCATCTTTCCCTCTTCTCTTGCCCACAAAAATTGATGCCAATCGTATCGCTATAGTGTTCCCTCCATAATTCATATGTTAGGTCCTCTATCTAACCAGACCCCCAGGACCTCAGAATGTGAATGCATTTAGAAACAGAGGCTTCAAAGAGGTAATTAAGGTAAAGTGAGATTATTAGGGTGGCCTTTAAGTCAATATTCCCAGGGTCCTTATAAGAAAAGAAAATTGACAATAGATACTGATAGAAGACTATGGGAAGATGCAGAAAGAAAATGGCCATCTACAAGGATGATGGCCAAGGAGAAAAGAAACAATTGGCCAACACTTTGATCTGGAACTTCTATCCTCTGTTCCTATGAGAGGGAAAAAAAAGTGTGTTGTCTAAGCCACCCTGTCTGGTACTTTTTTTGCAGCAGCAGTAGTAAACTAATACAACCAGCAAAAACACTGATTCTGATCTCTCTATATATGAAAGCTATTTTTTGTGTTAATTGAATGAAAAGAATCATAAATAAAATGATCAACAGGTGAGCCCTCAAGGAGTTTGCAGTCTCCAGGGGAGACAACTAGTTTTTCTCCCTTATTTTGTGCTGGGTTTGAGAAAGACTGATGGGAATGCTGTGGACCTTCTCTGTGCAGTGTATGTCCCAGCAGGGGGGCCAGGCGCACAAATTTCTTATGAGTAATAGTATTCCAAATACAGTGATAGAGAGTGAAATGTCCAAAGGACCATGGATCCACCTAGGGAGGAGAGAAGTTGGGGGAGACCCCTGCAGAAGAGCCTCCCAAGCTTCTGGGAACTATAAGCAGCTGTTTCCCAGAAGGTGATGGGGACTGACCATTCCAGGTTTGTTCACATGCCTAGAGTGACCCTAGCCAGCCATGACAAGTCCATGGCAAGATCCAGGGGAGGGTAGGTGGCTGCAGACATGGGGGCTAAGTCAGGGAGGATCCGTGGCTGAGCAAAGATATTGGGCCCAGAAAGGTCTCAGTCAGGGTTTCTGCTCATATTCTACCACATCTTCTCTCTCAAACTCAACCCATCACAGAAGGAGCACTCAAGCAGGGTCTGTTGATTTGAATTGCAGTGACTCTGCCTAAAAGTGATTAACAGACTTGCCTACTAGGGAAAAATAATCATTTCCTTTTCTCTCCTTCTCTATCTAACCAGACCCCATGCTTTCCTTCCCCCGGGCCCTTCTTTTGTGAAATCTACCTGGACAGCTCACTCACGGTGATCTTTCTCTTAGTTCTGAGATCACTTATTACTGGTCACACCTGTGCTATTTATTGAGCAACCCCATAGAAAACTTTCAGTCAGGCCTACCTGGGAGCCCCTTCTAACAAAGCCCTGGACCTGGGGCCAAGTCACTTCATTTCCCAATCCTCAGTCTCTTCCTCTTTAAAATGAAGGTAGCATTGCCCACCAGTCTTCATTCTCCCTGTCTTCCCTTTTATGATTGATGCCCATCACTGCTTGGCACACACGACCACCATGACCACCGGCTAGAGGTCACAGTTCCCAGGTTCCTCGACAGCTAAACATGGTCGTGTGACTAAGTTCAGACCAGTGCAACGTGAGCAGAGGAGATGCATGCAATATTCAGGTCATTCCTTAAACACAGGCTCAGCTACTTGCCCTCTGTCCTTCTCTATTTCTTTCTGCAGGTGAGAGAAAGAACTGGACCGATCATACATGTGGATGACAGACTGACCTACCAACCTGGGATCCTGGATGTTCTAACAGAAGAGTGAAGTCCTGCCTGCCCTGGGCCTCCAGACTATGACAGAGAGTGAGCATCTGCTTTATTTCAGAACAAAGAACATAGAACACCTGGATTCTTTGTTGCACCAGCTCTGTGTGCACCCTAAGTAACACGCCTTACTACCCCAAGTAGCGTGCCTTCCCATCCTAAGGAACAGCCCAGTTTTAGATATTGTAGATAAATAAACAATGCCACCTGGCACACAGTGGCACTGGGATGAGTCAATATAAGTAGCTGTCATTAGGTGGAAGTGATGGAATGTGGTGTCTCAGTGGCTGTGCAGGTGAGAGAAAAGGAAAAGTCAATCAGACTCAGTCAATAGGATTGAGAACTGGGGAATCTAGGAGAATGGGGGACCCCTTGACAGGAATGAGGGTGGGGTGAGGAAGGCAATGTGGGGAGAGCAAGCGAAGGCAGGCTCTTGCCACACTGAATTTAGTGTCTGGCAGGGTTCACAGAGGAAGGTGGCAGCAGGCCCTGTGAAGTGCCAGCTGAGCCTGAGGCCAGGAACAAAGAATCTCTGGGCCAGTTTGGGGCAGAGGAAGCTGTGGGAGAGATGAGGATCTAAGGGCTGGAGCTTCAGGCACAGATATGGAAAGGAGGAGGAGGAGGCAGTTCCGGCTGGGGCAAAGTGTCCTTGTGGTGGGAGAGAAAGGCCTGGAAAGGCAGGCGGGGCCCCGTGTGCAGACCTGAAGATGCCCCCAGTGAGGAGCTCAGGTCTTGCTCTGCAGGCAGTGGGAGCTGTGGGTGGTTTCTAAATGAGAGGAGGCTATCCAAGACTCCACCCCGGAGCCAGAGTGTCCCAGAGTGTGGAGACAGGGATGTGCTTCCTCTAGAAGACAGTAGGCCACCACCTGCCACCATTTCACTGATATTTTAAGGACACATAAAACATGGGAAGGAACTTCCATAAACAATCTGCCTCTAGGCAGTATGGAATAGTACTATAGAACTTTTTAATAATAAAAAAAAAAGTTTGGATGAAATTAAATGCTGTCTTAAATTAAATTAAACTTGATCAGTTGACGTGCTAATGCTGATAATTGGGGGACATCTTTATGGAGACATCAGTGAAATCAAATATTTGACTAGAGTGACCCCCCTGAGATGGAAAGAAATATCTTGAAGGAAGAGCAGAGAAAGGTGTCTCTCCTTCATCTTTGAATCTCTCCGTCCACAAATGCACACGGAGAGTCTACTCTGTGTCCCCACGTGCTGGGTACTGTCTTTCACACGGAATGGAGGACGGAGACAAAGAAAGCTGGAGGAGGGGATAGAAATGGAGCTGGCCTACCTCAGGGAGGATAAATGGCAAGGGAAGAAACCATGCAGAATGTTCCAGGCAAAAGCATCAGCAAAGACGAAGCCCTGAGGTGGGAGAGCATGTGGTAGGCCTGAGGACCGTCCAGGAGCTCAAGGATGGAGTCAGGATCAGGGAAGCAAAGGACCTAGGTATGAAAGGAGGTGCTCCCTCTCAGGGCCCTCATATTGCCAACCTGTCACTTTGCCCCCTTTCTGGCCTCATCTTAGTTCATGCCGTGGTGGCAGGAGCCAAATAGGAGAGGGGAGAGTGGCAGCGAAGCCCAGAAGGTTCGCCAAACTCAGAAGACATGAGTACCAGGAAGCCCAGTGCCACAGATTTCTCACTTTCCTCTCTCCCTCAGCACATGGCGTAAAGGTCCCAAGAGACTCTATGTATCTGGAGATGGTTTCTACCACTGCCTACCCTTACTGATGGAGTGTGCGAGACCTGCTTCCCAATGTGCTGAGGGATTTCAGTAGACGCAAGACCATGACCCAGCTCTGTAGCCTCAGATCTGGACCCAGATCTCCTTTACTACATCATGGGAGGATTGGATCAGATGCACTCAAAGATCGCCCACTACCACCCGGGTCCATAATTCTATGATTCTGTGAACCCAACACAAATCCCTGGTTTCAAAAGGAGGGTGCGGGCTGCGTGGGGGAAGGCTACCAAATGCTCAGAGACAAGCCTTCTCCTCTCCCTCCCCAGGGATTTCCAAGACATTTGGGGGCTACTTTCAGAGCTCCGGCTGGTTCAAACTTGGCCAGATTCTGGGATCAGTCTCCCTTCGTGGGAAGGAGGAGCTTCTCTTGTTATGTGATGGTCTGTGGCCATGGTGACAAGGGATCACGTGGTGAAGCCTCCAGCGACCAGTACCATGGTGGACACCTATAGGAGAGACCACTTCAAGAACCAGCTCAGAAAGAGGAGTATTCGGTTCTGAATGAAGCCAAGTTTTCCATCCATGGTCTTCAACCAGCCCAGGAATAATTAACTGCCCCTTTGGTCTCTGTTCTCTTAGGCTCCTCGTAAGTTAGTTTTGTTCCTTCTAGATTTCCAAAAATTGCCCAGGGCTTTAGAATTTTTTTAAATTCATATTTTAACATCCAATTTGACTTCTGCACCCAAGGCGAGCAAGAATCATCATCATCTCTGTTTAATAAGTGAGAAGACTGAAGCTCTCAGAGACAGGGACTCAGAATAATCCCCCAAGTAGGCATCAGACCAGAAAAGTTGGCAATTCAAAAAATCAGAATAACTCAAGATTAACGATAAGAGATGCTCCTGCCTATGGCATCAGGACTCAAATCTCACTTTCACATTTTACAAATATCTGCTGTCTACCTATCAAGTCCCAGCTTTCTAGACGGCAAGGACACGGGCACTGCATGATTCCCTTCTCCCTCTCCCAAATTTTTGGCCTCAGTTAGTCCCTTACCCATGCATTGGCTGCTTCCTCCTTCTAGTGTCCTTCCAAAAAGATCTATGCATATCGATTCTAGCAAACAGAGCTCTGGAAGGACCACCACACTATGCCTCTGCCACCAGCCAGACCCCAGGGCAGGTTTGCGCTCACTGGAACACCCTGATGTCTTCTGCCCTGTGGAAAAAATGTTCGCAGAGGGCCCACCCTCTCCAAGGGTGGAGGGATGAGGACACTTAGATCCAGGACATCAGCTACTCTAACTTTCCACTCCTGACTCACTCACGGTGCCCTGCCCAGAGAGGCCACTGGGCCCCAGACTACCCAGTGTTCAGAATGCCAGGATTCCACTGATGTGTTTGCAAGTGCGGATGAGCCGAAGATCGGAAACTCTGGCCCCATCTGCAGGGAATGCTCCGTGCTTTCCCTGAAATAACCCGATAGCAAGAGCCGGGAGAGGAGAGGCAATGCGCTCTTTAAGTTCTACAAAGGTGACGTATGCAGAACCAAGCCAGCAAGCGGCCATCTCCAAGAGGAGAGTGGATCCGTGACAAGAGCATGCAGGCTGCAGAAATTAAGAAATTACCTTAATAAGTCATTTGTTTTCACTTTGGGTCTTAGCAGCCAAGGATCTGTTGAACAGAGTAATGGAAAGAATAAGTGCAGACCCAGCCCTCCTGCAGTCCACTTCAGCAGGTCTAACCGAGAAGCAAGTGAAAGAATTAGCCTCAAGAAGGGCTGGGAAGTTCAGAATGGATTCTGATTTGGTCTGGAAAAAACATCTTCCTTCCTTCAAGTTTATAAAGTGCATTCTTTTGCTACCCTTAGTTATGAACCTTCTCAATGGCCTTTTGGGGGAAGCTTTATTATTTCCATTTTATGGGTGAGAAAACTGAGGCTCAAAGAAGTACAGTGACTTACCAAGGCCACATGATACTAAGTGCATAGCTGAGATTCTATCCCAGTCTTTCTGAACCTAGGATCTCTAACCAGCATGCCATATGCTTTGAAGCAATCCTGTAAAAAAGGAATTTAGAACACTCCAGATTCAAAGAGGTTTCATAGAAATTAAGTTCAAAGACGGGGAGTGAAGTAAGAATTCTCAGCACCAGAACTCGGACACCTTCCACCATGCCACAATGTTCTCGTCCCCTCTCTAGTGTTTTGATCTATCTCTCCAAACTGCCAAAACAGCAGCTGGCATGTACTAGGTGATAAATAAACTCTTCGTGGATAAATGAGTCCTTCTATGAAGTGAAGTTTTACTAGGAAAGTGGATGAAGGTCCTAACTGTACATGACTGTCTCTGATTCATTTTGTTCAAGGCTTAAATCTAAATTTGAATGAAAGCAGTTGACATAGCTGTAAAATATGTCCCTGGGATCCTCCCCAGTAAAGACATGACAACTAGAAAAAGAACCCACTGTAACCCTGTGTTCCAGTGAGGAATGAGAGTTAAAATGAAGAATAAGGCTTTACGCTTCTCATTTCCAGAGAATCAGAGAAAAAAATATAGCTCTTGACAGTGCAGCATCCAGACTCTGTTTTTCCTTCCACTCTCTGTCATTTTTGGTAAGGCAGGGCCAGTCACTAACTGAAAATCATATAACAAAAAACTGCCATGCTTGCATCAAGGGAAAATGAGCTAAATGAATGAGTTTTCCCTAGATGCAAGCATGGAAGTTTTTTGTTATCAGATACCAGACAAAGGCCTCACAGTAAGAGGGGTGAGTGGTGAATGAAAGTTGCTGCCCTAGCCGGTCCTCTTCCGCACAGGGGTCCCACTCAATCCTCTCAGAGACCCTGCAAAGGAGCTTCCCTATTTTACAGAAGAGAAAGCCAAGGATCCAAGAAGTTCTGGAATTAGCTAATTTTCCCCATGAACAGTAAGTGTCAGAAGGAGGATTTGATCCCAGGACTTGGAGCACTTGAAGTCTGTGTTCTTCTCCATATGCTGTTTTTAGAGATGGGTGCTGTCACAGAGGCTTTGCCGACTCCATACTGCAGAATTATGAGGATCAAATGAGATGGACAGAGCAGACAGGTAATCTCTGCTTGGCAGAGGAGCAAACTGAGATTTAGTATCTAAAATGAAACCTGCATGTAATATGGGCTCTATATAATCCCTAATTTGTCAAAGAGGAAACTGAAGCCTACAGGCAATCAAGGGACAGACATGCATTTGCATACATTAAGACTGAGTTCCTACTGAATGCAGTTTCTGTGATGACTACTTTTCTCTTCAAACTTCAGTTTATCTTGGATAAAATAATGAGATGTGTTCTGATCAGAAATGATCAGATAGAAAGTGTTGCATATGGAATCTGGTTCTAGGACTGATTCTAAAACTTTTCAAACTTTGCTATTAAAAGAAATCTACCTTGGTATCATAAGACACACGCCTCCTAAAAACCTCTAAATGTAGACTATTTTATCAGTTGCTAGTTGGGTGAGATAGTTAGATGAATGCTTCACTGGGTATACATAGAAAGTCTTCAACTCTGAGGTTGATAATCCATTTAGGGGGTCAAAAATATTCATTGTAGCAATATAGGAAGACTGCATCTGGATAAATCCAACCTGGTATGTCACCCACAAAATAGTGAGAGGGAAATAATTTGATTAATCTCATCCAAGAGAATGGATGGCCATTGCTCTGTGTCACGTGCTTTATGAGGGTGTTTAAAATTCAAACACCCTTTGTTGGCTCAAGGTATGAGATAAACTATATATTTAAGGTATGAGCCTTAAATCATAAGGCTCATAAGGCAGTCAGAAGCACATTCCAATCCCTGAAGAGAAATTCTTCTCTGTCCAAGTTGTGGAGCAACAACCATGTGCTCCATAAAGCATAAAAATGCACAGTTATACCACCGTCAGGGGCCAGAGAAGCTGCTACTGAAGGCAGGAGATGTGGCACAAAAGAAGGCAATGTGCCCTGGCTGGCCTTGAATAGAAGCTGTATTTCACAACCATAAGGCCAGCCCAGGCAGAAATTCTGACTTGAGCAAAGGTTTGGAGTCCAGTGTGTGAAGGCTAGGACCACACTGAGAAAGATCACAATGTCTGGGTGAAAAATTTGTATTTAGCCCATGGACAATACCAAAGACCTAGTAGCAAAGAACATAGAACTATTTGGGGAAAACTTATCTTGTATTCATTCAGCAAATATCTACTGAGCACATGCCAGTCACCATGCCTTTTCATTTCTTCATGCCAGTGATTGGCATGCTTATAGTCCAATGCCAACAGATAGTCTGCCATGAGCTCTCTGGATAACTGGTAACCAGTCTCCAAGATGGTCACAAAGATCCCCACCTCCTGCTTTCACATCTTTGCATAATTCCCTGCCATATAGTAACAAGGTTGGTCTTGCAACCAATAAAATACAGCAAAAGAAGTAATGGTGACTCCCTTCCAAGATTAGGTTATTAAAAAAAAAAAAAAACTGTGGCTTCCTTCTTTTTGTGTGTTCTCTCTTTCTCTCTCTCTCTCTCTCTCTCTCTCTCTCTCTCTCTCTCTCTCTCATAACTTACTCTTGGGAATCCATCAGCTCTTCCATGGGCAGCCCTATGATGAGTCCCACATGAAAGGAGCCAAACCCTCCTGCCAATACCCCTAACCCAGCTCCATGAGGGAGTTTGGGTTTGGACAACCCAACACCCAGAAGACTACAGCCCCAACCAACAGCTTGACTGCAACCTCAAGAGAGGCCCTGAACCAGAACCACCCATCTAAGCCCCGCTAGCTTCCCCACCCTCAGAACTTAATGAACCTGGTTTGACACATCAGTATCATCCAAAGTCGAGAGTTTATAGGACAGTGTATGCTTATTCTTTTAAACTCCTACATCTTGGGGTCATTAATTTGTTATGTAGTGATAAGTAAGTACTACAATGATCTTCCCAGCATGAGGATAAAATGAAATAGAGAATGCCCTAGGAACTTGTGAAATTAGGAGGAGAAGAGGCAGACTCAGTCAGACGGGATGAAGGAGTAAGGGTGGGTGATTAGGAGTAAGGGTGGGTGCCAAGCCTTACTGAGCACTCCCCAGGTGAGCACTGACCAATACCTTACCCAGGAAAGAGTATCTCATGAGCTCTCAGCATCTCCCTTGCAGAACTTCTGGATTGCAATGTCTTTTTATTTTCCCCAAAAAAGAAGCCAAGGTGCACAGAGGTTTATTTAGTAATCAGGGCTGAGAGATTGAAGAGGCAACCTGGGCCTTGTTCAGGGCAGGGACTGGAGCAGGGTCTTAGGGGAACCAGAGAGGGGTTGGAGAAAGGGGGGATGAGGACGATGAGAGCAGAGCTCCTGGATAGACCAAACATTCCCAAAGGAGGCCACTCTTCTCTCCGAGGGCAGCCAAGTTCTTGAGACCAGGAAACTTCCCATGTGTCTTTAATTGAAGTTCTGGCTCACTTTTTATCCTTTTAAAGTAAAAGAGGTGTACCCAGGCCATCTGTGCTTACTAGAAGGGGCCATTTTTCTCCCCTCCTGACATTCAGGAAAGGTGCCCTTAGAAGGAACAGAGTGTGCCTCCTGCTACCCCTCCTCCTGGACACAGGCCAAGCCTGGCTCCCTGCTCCTCCACTCCGGAGGGAATGAGTGCATGTTACAAAATGCTCTGAAGAGAGGAGACACAGGTCTTCCATTGGTCCTGGAAACTCCTGGGTGTGGCAGGTGCATAAGCCATTTTCCTGAGTGAAAAGGAAAGAGGTCCCCAATGGAACAAGTCAGGGCTTGTTTATATGAGAAACCAACCCACCACAGGAATAATCTGAAATCAACAAATATATTAATAAAAGTTCTTGTTTAATCAACTGCTAAGTTATTACTTCATTTCCAAATTGCTTTGTCTTTTGAATATCATAAAGAAATCTGTGGCTTATGCACTTAGTAAATGAAACAAATAACCCCAAGACATATTTGTTATTACAAATAAAGCTGGATTAATTCAGTAATACAGTTTTTCTATCTGGAATCATAATTTTTACTGATGGCAATCATACTTGACAGGTATATTTTTTGTATGTATTTTACAATCTGTAAATTAAGACTTTATTGAACCTGCACGGCCCCTATTTACACAAGCACAATAAAGGCTACCCTGCCCTCTACAAAGAAGGAAATTAATACGTTGGGAGGCAGGACAGTAGTGGGGACAGGCTGGGTTTGCAGATAAGCAGCTCTTCACAATCTGGTCTGGGTAAGCGTCTTAGGCCATCCACCTCAGTCTCTTTGTCTGTATGATGGGGATGATTAAGGTACCTGCTTCAACAAGCCTGCTGTATTTCAGATTCTTCTCATAGTGCTTTGAACAGAAAAGTTACTCGGTGCTGCAGTTTGGATCTGCAGTGTTCTCCTAAGGCCCATGGGATAAAGGCTGGGTCCCCCGTCAGTGGTGTTGCTGGTAGGTGGAGGAACCTGTGGTAGATGGGGCCTCATGAGAGGAGGTTAGGTCTTTGGGGGTGTGTCCTTGAAGGGGATATGAGGACCCAATTCCCCTTCCTGCCTCTCTACTTTTGCTTTCTGGCCAGCAAGAGGCTAGTGGCTTCCTCTGACACACTCTCCCACCATGATCTTCTTCCTTGCCACAGGCCTAAAAGCAATGAGCCTCCTCACCACAGACTGAAACCTCCAAAACTGTAAGCCAAATTAAACCTTTCCTCTTTTTGAGTTGAGTGTCTCAGATAATTTGCTATAGTATTGAAAAGCTGACTCAATCTATCAATAAACAAGTGGCTTTATGTGCTGTGGTTTCCATTGTTGCTGTTGTCATTTCATTCTACTCTTTAAGGCTGTGAGGATTAGAGGCAATGCTGGTAAAAATGCTCAATACATGGTACCCAGAACATAGAAGATGCTCCCCCTGAGGCAGCAAAGCTGGGCTTATACATTATGGATATCTAATCCCTTAATAATTACCCTTCTTACTGCATTCTAGCTACCCAGGCGCGAGATCAGTAGAGACGCATCTCTTAGCTTTCACAATTAATAGACTAAACTACATTGCCAAAAAAAAAAAAAAAAGAAGAAGAAGAAGAAGAAGAAGGAAGAGGAGGAGGAAGAGGAGGGAGAGGAAAGGAAGGATGGAAGGAAAGGAAGAAGGAAGGGAGTGAGGGAAAGAGAAAAGGAGAAATAAAAAAGAGGTAAAAGAAAAAGCATCTTACTGTCTTCCCTAAATGCCTGGCTGTAGCCATGTATTTGAAGATTTCAGTTTCCTCACATGAGTCTTGGGGTGAAGCAGGAGTGGTGAGTATGATATCTCAGTGTCTCCCCCTATTGCGAAGGGTAAGCCAAATCCTGCCCACGTTCAAGCCCTCTCTAAAAGACTCCAGCTACCTCTCAAGCCACAGTTCCTCTGAGCAGAGGTCCCCTCCACCCGCACCTCACTCCCTTTCCCTGAACTCAGCTGCTCTTCGAAACCCCCATACCTTGGAAGGAAGCCTTCTCTTTCTTCTCCTGGTGCAACTCTACCCACTCCTCAAGCCCCTGACTGAGGACATCCTTGAGCACAGGAGCAGAGTGGCTTTGTCTCTGTGTCTCTCTTAGCACGCAGGACTGTTCTGGCAATGAGAAGCTAGGGTGGGGGTTGTTAAGCTTATCAGTGTAGGAATGGAGCAGTTTTTTAAAAAATTTATTATTTTTAAATATACATGACAGTAGGGTGTGTTTTGACATATTATAGATCTGTGGGGTGCAATTCGTTACAATTTTGATCCCATTCTTGTGCTTGAACATGATGTGGAGTTGCACTAGTCACGTATTCATATGTGAGCATAGGAAAGTTATATCCGATTCATTCTACTGTCCTTTCTATTCTAATCCCCCCTCCCAGGAATGGAACAATTGACCCAAGATCTTTCGTAGCAGAGCAGAGGCCAGAAGGGCAGCCTCCCAGCCCCCCCGGCCTGCCACGCTGGAGGGGACATCTGCCCGGGAGAAGGTGTTTGGAGACAGTACGTAACACTCTGTTCCTCTGCTCTGCTCATCTCCCATCCAGGAGATGATGCCAGGATAATGGAAAAAGTGGCTGCTACTCTGGTGATCACAAATCATGTGGGTGTTACTGTGTTTTTCCTTTAAAAAGATTTTTTTTTTTTTAAGGGAGGGACTCTCTAATTACAGCCACGGGGAGAGAGCGTCACACATTTTATTTCAAGATAGGTCATTTTAGAGATGGGAAAAGGCACTCTTGTAACTGGCCTGGCTTTGGTCCATCACTACCTCTCTCCAGGCCCAATAAAGCTGCCACTGTGAGGAAGAAGAGGGTAGCTGCCATCATAGTGACTGGCAGGTGACAAGTTTTGGCTCTAATAGCAACACAGCTGAGAACCCAGATAGAGAACCCTCCCAGGGACAGGACACTTGCCTGCCACTCCTTATAAACCTGGGCTCAAGTTCTGGTGTCGTCACTTGCCTCGGTTTCCAGTTTGGTAAAGTCTGGAATAATAAAAATATACCGTATAGCTCATAATGAGGATTCCACAAGACTACAAGCTCCATGAGGACAGGTGAACTTCCTAGCCCTCAGTAAATAATTGTTGGAAGCATGAAGGAACAAATCATTTCAGCCCAAGACCTGCAGCAAGTGACACTGACGTTAACCTTCCCCTTCCAGTGTCAGGAAAAGTCTAATCCAATATGTTTAGTAAGCACGTATTCCGGATGTATTCGATGCTGTGGAGAATACAAAAGTAAAAACAATGGATACACGGGTGAAAACATCACCCAGCAACACATAAATACATATAAAATTTTACATCGATTAAAATAAATAGACTGAAAATGACTTGAGTGTTTTTCTAGGCCTTAGGATGATCTGTATACCAGTAAGACATAAAACGGAATGAAGTACGTGGACTAAGAAGAGAAGACTACAGGAATTTGGCTTGAGGGAGGAGCGGAATTGGTAGATTCAGGTGGGAAAGAGGGAAGTGAGGAAAGAAGGGTTTCTGGAAGAGAATGAAGGCCCGGGCATTGGGAGAGATGGTGTTAAAAATGATTGTGGGATATGCTTGGATTTTATTAAACCAGGATTACCGAGGTGCCCTGACACGTGAAAAACAAAGATTTTATTAATAGCTGGACTTGTACCAAAAACCCTCTAAGCTAAGTTTTTTTGGAGCTATTCCTTGAACTCCAGTCCCAAATTCTTGGGACCATACCACCAGCCGGGCAGTTACATGGGACTGGAGACCTGGGTCTCCTCACTGACTCTAGCTTTCCTCTCTCTCCTGCCACAAGTAAGACAAAGCAGAATGCCACACTCCAATGAGTGACCTTTCAATACACAGTGATTCTCCCCAATGAACACATGAATTTGTCTCCATCTTAAAATCTGAGCAGGTGACGGACGGCTCATCCACAATGCTGGGAGAGGCAGAGATGAAGAGGAGGGAGACTTTCCCACTGAGCCCTCGCTACAGGTGAAGGGACGTGTCTGTCTTCTGGCTCCATGCCTTTCATCTGCTGTGTCCTCTGCCTGGACTTTCCTTCCCCTCTGTTTGACCAACACCTAGGCGTCCTTCAAGACTCAGCCCAGGACCTCCTCCTCAGGGATGGCCTGCCTGAGCACTCTTGAGTTGGTTGCAGCCTCACAGATAAGCATGGAGCACTCTGATAGCCAAGCAATGCATCCATTCACTTGCCTGAGTTCCTCAAGTGTCAGCATGTTCCTTAAGGATGGAACCTGCCTTCTTGTGCTCTCTCAGTTCTGCACAGGGGCTGAATGTGGAAAGAGGAGAAGAGGGAGGAGTATTTCTCAGCAATGGAAAAAGCTGTTCTAAATCATAGCAAGGTCCCTGTTTCTTGTTGTGGGCAAACATTTTAAGCATCTTGTGGGAAAGTACCAGTGGAGAAGCATTGGTTTAGTGTTAAACCCAACCAAGACCCAAACCAAAAAAAGTCTGGGAAAGGCAAGGTCTGCATTAGTGTCCCACATGCCATTCAGCTGTTCTGCTCTTCTCTCCATGTGTGTCATCGAGTCATATGCATCTGCGCGTACCCATGTGCCCCTCAAGATAACAACTCCCCTTGTTGGTGCTTTAATGCCTAGCATGCACCTTCCAGAAGTGACTTCCCTGGAGTCTAAACAGTCCTGTTCTGCCACCTACGTGGGCCAGTCTGACAAGGTAGAAAGACATTGATTGAAAGGCAGGAGACTGAGTTTTTTATATGAAATCTAATAAGATTCAAGGTTGAGAACCTTTAAAAAATTGCCTTTCAAGATCAAAGGAGTCCCTGAGAACATCAGAACTTGCCTCCAGACAAGGTCTACTGTGCAATGTAAGCCCTCGGGCCAGGGCCTGCTCTGCCCACCACATCTTCAGAACCTAGTCTAGGGCCTGCGACGTGATGATGCTCAAGTTGGTAAATAAGTGAGTGAAAACTGAGTGTCCTCCAAATTTCAAGTTTCTCTGCTTAGCAGCATCAAGGGCCTAACAGGAATTGTGGCGTTGTCACCAAGGCTTCCAGGCCTGAGCCCCATGAGTCATCTTTGCTGCTAACACATGCACTGCATGTCATGGATCACAAAGACCGCATGAGTGACTGATATGTCCCCACTAAAGCAGAGTTTTCACTATCTCAGGCCTCAGCCTGCTTTGGCACATGGCAAATGCTACGTACGTGTCTCATCTATCCATACAGCGCTCAACAGAGTAGTGACCTGAGATTTGTTCAGGTCCCACAACACGGTAGTGACAGAGGCAGTGCCCCGCTCAGGCCTCGGTACTTCTGCTATATTACCTCAAGTATGGTGTAATTTAGAGTGTGAGGCTGTGAGGGAGATTCAGAGGCAGTCACCTGAGCACCCTGCCCTACTGGCCACTATGCCTGTAAAAGAACAGGGAGACAGGATTCTTCCCTGTGCTGAAAGAGCTCTAGCTGGGGCTGGTCTTTAGGGGTATCTGAGCTTGGAATGCATTTGCCTCCAGGTGCAAAGTATATAAGCTATGGTAACAGCTGAAGGTTCAATCATTCCCCCAAAGGTATGTGATAGTCCTAATTCCTAGACCTATGAGTGTGACCTCATCTGGGATGGGATCTTTGTGTTGTAATGAAGATTAACTTATTAAGATGAGCCCTCACTTCAGAGACAGGTATTGTTATAAGAAGCCATGTGACAGGAGATGTGGACATGACAGGGACATGTGCAGTGAGAATGCCTTGTGACAACGGGGGTAGGGATTGGAGTGACGTATCTAAAGCCAAGGCACACAGAACACTGCTGGGAGCACCAGGAGCTAGCAAGGGCAGGGGAGGATCCTTCCAGAGCTATCTGAAGGAGCACAGCCCTGCTGACACTTTAATTATGGACATGTGGCTTCCAGACATACGAGATAATAAATGAATATTGTGTTAAGCCCCAGTTGGGGCACTCTGTTCCACTGGAAACTACGATAGCAGCAAAAGGCTAAAGGAAGGTGTTTCTCTGCAATCTAAGCAAGAGAAGGACCCGGGAAAGACTGTCGGTGAAGACACCAACTGAGTTGAAGCACAATTAAGTAATCATTAACACTTGAAGCCCCAAAGATCCCTGCTCCATTCAGTTTCAGAAGGCTCATGTTTTTATCAGCATGATTAAGCATTATAGTCTGATAATTCTGTGTGGATAATCTGTCTTTACACAATTGGGAAGCAGTGTTCCCTTCAGAATAGGACCATCATCTGATTATCTCATAACTTGGAGAAGAATCAATCCAGTCCAGAACCAGGTCTATGGAGGGAACAATCGGATTTTTTAATTTGGAGGACCTATGCCTGTAGACCTAGCTCAAGAAAGAAGCAAATAAGATTTCTTGAGTACCTATTTAGCACAGGAGAATTCCTCAATATACCTATTCAAGGATATAAGAAATGTAACTTGTGTTTCTACCCAGTACTTTGTTTTCTATTCTAAACATATTCTACCCAAGAGCAGAAATCCTAATGTGATTAATTTGAGATTTTTTTTCCCCCACCAATTCAGGATTTTCTCCCTCCCAAGACTGCTTTTCAGTTCCCAAGATTGCCCCTTATTTCTGGCAGAGAAGTATTGCACTAGAAGGACTGTTATAGTTAGATATATTGTTGCATAGTTGCCAAGTGGCAGGGCACTGGGGAGAGGGTCAGTAAGGCACATCTAGGTCTCACATGTCATCCTCGGCTGCAGCATCCATTGCAATTTTACTCAAGTAGTCCATGCAGAACTTGCTCTTGTTCCTTCGCCAGCTCACAGTCCCCAATCTGCCCAACTTCAATGTCTACCACTCTCAGCAACACAGATGTGTAGTTTGTAACTGTGTCTGCTTGACTAAGCTGGAACTATATTTCCCAGAATTAAACATCTGGTACAATTTCAGGTTAGAGTTGGCCAAAAGATTTTATGCAAGGTTTAGAAGTTAGAGCTTGCTCTGTTGAGTCTGTCCTGTTTAGATGAGGTGAAGCACAGTTGCAAACATGCTGCAGATTCTAACTTGTTCTTTTCTCTCTCACTTGTCCACCTGCAGGAGTCTCAGAAGGGTCCATTCAAGGCTTTCTTTTTTTTTTTTTTTTCTGATTCTTCAACTACCCTAAACAGAATTATTTCCCCAGCTTCTCACACAATTATTTAAATTCTTCTTTTTAAAGTAAAACTTGAGACAAAGTACATTTAGCAGAGTTTATTTGAGCAAAGAAGTGATGTATGAACCAGGCAGCAGTCTAGACTTAAATGGCTCAGAATGTTCCACCCCTCCACTTGTGCATGCTTATTTAGAACCAGAGAGAAAGAAGTAACCAAAAAACAACCTGATTGGTTACGGATGGTGTTTGCTGGCAGCTTATGGCCTCTGATTGGCTACAGATCCAGATGCTATGATTGGTTGAAACTTGGCTACTTATTGTAAGAGTATATATACTCCAGGATATAGTCTGTTTATACACCAAGTTAGGTTAAGGCTCACTAATACAGAGAAGACTTTTAATCCAAACTTAAACTATGTATGAAGACATCTTTAAGCAAAACATAATCCAATTTAACATTTCAAAAAGAAATCCCCTATACCATAAAAGTCAATGGTTCTATCTCCTTGATTGAGCCCTAACTGCTACAGCAGTAAAATACGTGTTTTTCCAAGTAAAAAAAGCTGACCAAATATCCTGTTATTTGTTCTGTACTGCCATCTTTAATCCTGTCTGTAGCATGGTTACTAACTGTCCCCAGTGTCCATTGGATCCCAATTTCTGTTCATGATGGTCCCATGCATTATAGCAATTCTCATGACTGTGTGATTAGAGATTAAATTTCTTGCTTGCAGAAAGGAATAACAATTCGACAATATTCTGGCCAATAGGCTATGAGAAAAAAGTCGTGTGGGAAACATCTGGACATGCCCTGAAATGGAAGCAGGTGGTCTCCTTTGGCCTCTTTCCCTTCAGGCTCCCCAAAGTGCCGATGAGACAGATGAGGGCTCACTGAAGCTGGGCAGACCAAACCAACACCCTAAGGAATAGGGGAATAACAAGAAGTAAAAGAAGAACCAGGTCCTCAGATGACTTAGGAAACGGAGCTGCCCTTCCTCTTGGACCACCTACCAACCTAAACTTTCATGTGAGAGAAACAAACCTTTGATTTCATTTGAACCCACTGTTATTTTGGGCTCAGTTAAAAAAGCTGACCAAATATCCTCTTATTTGTTCTATACTGCCATCTTTAATCCACTCATCCAGTGGGGTAAGAACGCGAGCCAGATGTTGGGCAGAGGCCCCCAGGCCAGTTTCTTGGGAAGTCAGAATCAAATCCATCCGGGGATTCTTTTGCCCACTGCTGGAAGCCTCCAAGGGGAACAGAGTGATTCTCAAACCAGAGACTCGGTTCTCCCCAACTTTTCCATCTTTCTACCAGCGCAGAAAGGTTTGAGTTTTTCTCATACAAGAACAGGCTTCATTCCTGGGTACTCAGTTGTTGAAGGCAGAAACTTCATGGCCTGAGTTCACCCAGGCTTTGTCTCTACAGACTGCTAGCTGCAAGGAGCATTGAATACCTACTCAGAAATCCGAAAACTAACTTTTAAAAACCTTAACAACATGGCAGTGATTCAGAATATGTTTGCTGCTACCTGAAAGGAAGAGGAGACAGCAGTTAGCCCTGGATAACATCATCTCCAACACCTGCAATGTGCAGAGAGCATCTTGCCTGCCAGGGTTCATTTCCTCTGTGACCCAGCCTTGAGGACTAATTTCCTCATTTGTGAAATGGGCATAATATGACCGAGACAAATTAAGTGACTTGCCCAACCTTATACAGGCAGGAAATGTTGGGATAGAATTTGATCTGAAATTCATGCTTTCTCAGCTGCACCCCTTTTCACAGAGGGTTGGGCCACTGGCAGATGTTGGAGGAACACCGGGCAAAGGCTAGGTGACAAGGAGTAACTTTGAGAGTCACACAAGGAAAGAAGACTGTGATGTCTCTTTTGATTTTTATCATAGTTGTATTTGTTTGGTGTTATAAAATTTTGATGATTGCTATTCTCTCGTGTTTTTTTTTTCCTAAAAAAGATGTTGATTAAATTCATGTTTTAAACAATCTTTTAATGTTTAAGTTTTAACGTGTTAGGCAGAAATCTAACCATTGAATGACACAAATGTCAAAATAATGTTTCCTTTCAGACTAATGAACAATTAAAACAGAAGTTTTGAGAGTTTTTTTTTTAAGAGACCTCACTTTTAAAATACTCTTTGCGTTTATTTCTACACTAGTAATTATTGCATCATTTAAATTATTTTGGTAATTTAACTGTACATACTGGAATCTTTGCCACTGCATAATAAATGAGCATTGGGAAAAGGGAGGGGGGTGTCTTGCTTTTGTGATTTCAAGAACCTGTGATTTCTACAATTAGATAATATTATGTAAAAGTTTTGAATGTTTTTCTGCTGAACTTGAGCTCTATTTATCTTCTCCAATACCGCCTGAATGATTTATTTTTCTTTAGCAGATTTAAAGGTGAATGTAAGAGACAGTCCTGGAGGCAAAAGCACCTTAGTTTCCTGTGGCTGCTATAACCAATTACCACAAAGTTAGTAGCTTAAAACACAGATTTATTCTTTTATATTCTGAAGGTCAGAACTTGAAACTCAGTTGCACTGGGCGGGCTAACGTTGAACTGTCAGCTGGGCCAGATCTTTCCAGATCTTTTCCAGATCTTTTCTTGCCATCGCCCACTTCTAGTGGACGCATGTATTTCTTGGTCAACAGCCTCTTTCTCCTTCTGAAAAGCATACCATTCCCATCTCCGGTTCTGTCATCCTGTGACCTTCTCCTTTGACTCTGACTCCTGTGTCCTTTTACAAGGAGCATGTGAATACATCTGCTCCGCCAAAGCGCCCAGCATGATCTCCCTACCTCAGGATCCTCATTCCCATCTGCCAAGTCTCCCTTACCATATCAGGTGACCCACAGGCTCTGGGAATTAGATGTGATCATCTATAGTGGATCATTATTCAGCCTACCACAAGAAGGGGTCTGATTGGGAGGTTGTGGCTGGGCAGCGGGGGCAGGGGTGGAGGGAGACTGAGGATGTGTGTGAGCTGTGGTGCTGTCTATGAAGGGAAAAGCTGAAGTCTGAAACCAGAGGCCAGCTACATGGTTTTTAGGCCTCAATGCAAAATGAAAATGCAGGGCCACTTCTTCAAAAATTGTTGAGAATTCCAATGAGACAAAAGCAGGAAATTAAACTAAGCAAAAGCTCTCCTGGGGTCAAGGCCATGGACAGCCACACAGGTTGCTTCTCCAGGAAGCCCAGCCTGGAGCTGTTGACAAACCAAACTGCAGCAGTTGCAAATTCTCTAAACTTGGACAAAGTCATAAACTTCTTCTCAGCCTGTTCTCTGATCTGTAGGATAAAAAAATAAAATAAAAATCTTTATCATAGATGTGTTTGTTTCTTGGAAAACAAATTCTGCTGTAACGAATTACCAAAATTTACTCTCTCATAGTTCTGAAAGCCAAAACTTTGAAATCAAGGTGTTGGCGCCATGGGTTTCTTTATTCAGAGGCTCCATCCCAAGCCTCTCTGGGATTTTAGTGACTGCTAGCAAGCTGTGGTATTCCTGGATTTGTAGGTCCAGCACCCCAGTCTCTCCTTCCAACTTCACATTGTCAAATCTCCCTCTTTCCTACCTTATTAGAACACTAGGCAGATGGAGAAAGGATGGTTAATGGGTGCAGGGTTGCAGCTGCTTAGTTAGAAGACTCACTTCTGACACCCTATAGCACAGCAGGACAATGAAAGGTAGCTGTAATTAATTGAGTATTTTGAAGTAGCTGGTAGGGAGGATGTCCCGACACAAAGAAATGAGATAAATCTCAGACCATAGATACACCAATTGCTCTGATCTGATCATTACACATTATATACACGTGTTGAAATGTTGCACCATTCCTCATCAATATGTACAACTACTCTACATCCACTAAAAATAAAAATATATTTTTTAAAAAGAAAACCAGTAGAGGTGGGTTCATCTATCCATGTCTCCATCAACCGTCTTCCCTGCATTATATACAATTGGTGGTGTCAAGCCCTAGGAATCCAGAGCCTAGTGAGAATGTGATATTTTAGAAAGATGCCTTTCTTGAGGATGAGCTTTTAAATGTTGTTTGCTTTTTTCATGGAATTAATTTAAGGTTATTGGGAAATAGTGGAGACAGACAGTGGTGAGACGGAGAAGGCCATACAGTTTGAAGCCAGATCAACTGGTATATCCCCAGCTCACTGGCTGCAGGCCTTGGTCATGTCATGTCCACTCTCTGAACCTCAGTTTCCTCATCTGTAAAAGAGCAACCATATCTCCCCTCCCATCCCCATGAGAGACAAGCAACGTGGGATAATATATGCAAAGCACTTGATGCAGGATCTGGAACAAGGAAGGTTTACGATAAATATTCCCTTTGCCTTTCAGATGAGTGTTTCAGAAAGAGGGATCCAAAGTCCTTGCACTCTGCAATATAACATAACACTCGTATTTCCTAAGTTGACATTCACCAGAGGATAATGGGCTGTTTTATTTTTTTTTCCCCCTCTCAGTTCAAGCAAGATATTTTCCTGGCTATGTGGTAGCTGGAAAGAAAAGCAAGAAATATAGAATACAGTGAACTTGGGAAGTCTTTCCTGTAAAAACCCAGCAGATTTATCACAGATGTCTGGCCCACTTGTGGCCTTCTCCTGAATTCTATTAAGAATAATAACAAACAATCAGGAAACTGAACCCCAAAGCCCAGAAAACAGTGTTCTGGGTCTTTGGCAAAGTGGGGTCATGTACACACACAAGAGACCCAAAGCCCTCCCGGCGCTCCTTGGTTGCGGGACAAGGAAGTCAGCAATTACTGAGCACCCCTGCACGCAGCACGGCGCAGGGGGCCCTTTCCAGGCATAAGCTCTTTTGGATCTTTGCAAAAATCCCTGGGTCCCAGTGGCCCCCATTTTACAAATAAGAAAACCTGGAGCTCAGAGAGGGTGTATGGTCAGTGCCGGGGTTCTCGAGCAGGGAGGTGCATCAGAATCCCTTAGGGAGCTTCTTTAGAATACAGAGGTTCAAACTGTGCATCTCAAGGGGGGCGCTCTGGGGGAGATTTTTTTTCTTTTTAACAGCAACAGAGGCAATCCTGATGTACGTGTTCTGCTGATTGAGGAGTATGGCACAAGGCTCTGGCTCTGCCCATATCTAATGAGGCAGCCCAGAGCAAGTTACCTTATCTCTCAGCCTCAGTTTCTCCTCTGTCGAATAGGAATAATAAAACCCAAACCTGTAAATTTGTTTTAGCCAGGATTAAATATAATACTGGATGTAAGGTACTTATATACGTGTCTACCACACAGTAAGTGCTCAATAAAATGTAGCTTAAAAGCACAATAGCTCATTAGTCATGTGACTTTGAGCAATTTGCTGAATTCTGACACTTTGTGTGCTCTTCCTTAAATGAGGAAAGCTTTAGGAAACATTTTGCTCCACTTAACCTTGAATGGGCCCCTGTTAATGTTCCTCCTCCAGTGAGGAGGGATCTTATTGGCTGCTTAAGAGACAATTTTACTGTGGGCAAACAGAGTAAGTTGAGCAAGAAAAAAATGACTATTCCAGACCAATATGTTTTTGTTCTGTCTTGTGAGGAGTTTGCTGCCAGCTGTATCTGCAGCCGACACTGCTGACAGGTCTGCAAATGACTCCCAACACGCTCTTCCCAGAATGTTCTTTTCATACAGCCTGGAGTTGCAAAACAGACCATGTGCAGCAGGGAGAGCATGACCGAGCTCACCAGGGTGAGCTCCACCCCATGGCTTTGCTCCTCTTGTTTGCAGTCTTAAGGGAATAAAAGGTAGTACCCAGTCATTCATCCATCCCTTCATTATTTATTGAGCACCTATTATTTGCTAGTACTGAAGACCCTGAAACTAGACACAAGCTAACTTCGATGCTCATCATCAAAGGAGGGGAGATCAGACATGAAGTTAGAACAGAATAAGTGAGGGAAGAATGGATACCTGTTGGTATACTCAGGGGAACCTGAAAGCCCAGGCCCAGCTCTGTTTTACTCTCTGATTCTTTCATCATACACACCTGTTGCACACCAGGCTCTGAACTCTGAACTGGGTTATTTGGGTCATCATCAGATCAGAGGAGTCTGAGCTGCTTGCAGCTCAGGTCACTGGGCTCTCATCCCTTTCGTGGCCAGGACACACTGTTGAGGTCTGTAAACAAGTCAGATTGGCACCTGTTATTTTGCCAGAGAAATGTTAGAGTCTGTAAACAAGTCTGGATGGCGCCTGGCCAAATGCCAGAGGGAGTGGTTTGTGAAGTAACAAAAACGAGCCATTAAGTGTGGAGATTCCTGATTGGTTGACTGCTGTATCTAGTTTATGCTAATTAAGATAAGCTGTGCAAAATGTATAAATACCTCTGTTATCCTACAATAAACGGCTCTCATTCCTGCTGCATCAACGTACACAAGTTATTCGTCACCCCCCGGTTATTCTGCTGCAACCGGCCTGCGGCAACACACCATTCACCCTGGGTACAGCTCTAACGCTGTAGCCCTATGTTTCTTCTATTCCCCTGGGCCTCTGTGGCTCTAGGCTCAGTTGATCTAGGCCTGTATACATCAAAGAATAAGCGTTCACAGAGGAGGGAGTGATGCTGCCCAGACACTCTTGAGCCTGAACCATGCATTGAGCAAATGGGGAGGCCGTGGCCAAGTGGGGGGTGGGGGGGTGGTCCTGCCTGTCAATGGATATGAAAAGTCATGGATGGAGATAGGAGACTCTGAGCATCTTGGAGAAGAAAAGGAAGGTGAATCTGTTTCAGACAGACTCTTGAGCATGCAGTGTCAGGCACTCCAAAGTTGAGTTTCAGCTCTGCCCAAGGAGCTCAGATGACACATGGCCAAAGGGTGGTGACAGAGCTGGAACCTATGACCTTTGCCCAGCCCACATCCCCCAGAATGGGCCTCATTAGAAGTTCCATGCAGGCTCCAAATGGGTTGATAGTGCGTAGCCCTAGTCAAGCACCATCAAGATTGAAAGAAGGAGATGACGGTCACTCAACTTTAAAGCATATTCTACTTTATAATATTGCTTGGGGTTTCCCCCCCATTTTTTAAATGGAGCACCATTCTCAGGAATGGCCATGCAATGACCAAGGCCTCCGGTCTCCACAAACTCCATCTGCCGGCAGCTCTCCGTGTTGCCAAAATCCCCCACGTGATCTGTCCGCTCAGGCAAAACATAGTGAAGACAGATCGAGAGAGAGGGGGCTCCCGGAGGGGGTGGGGCCCACCGATGGCTGTACAGCTGCCAAGAAGGAGACAAGAAGTCAACCGCAAGTTCTGACCCAGGGGGTCATGTGCACGTGGCCACTCCATATGGCAAAGAATGTAGGAGATGACTTTGGGCTCTGTTTGGACGCCCAGAAAATAATCTCATTAATCTCTTTGTGCTGTCATCCAATGGGACGAGGGGAAAACATTCAAGGAAGAGAGAGATTTCCAATGGGACTGAAGGAATTTGGAGACAGCCTGATGCAGATAGATGGAAGTATAGACTTTGGGGCTAAAAAATCAGGGCTCACCTAGCTGCAAGTCACTCAGCCTGTGGAGAAAGTCATTTGTGACAATTCAATACATGGAGGCCTGCAAAGCATCTGACACACAGTAGGTATCAAGAATAGCAAGGACGGCAACATGTGCATAGGTCTGACACCAGACACTGTTCTGAGCACTTTATGTATATTAACTCTTAATTTTCACACCAACTGTATGAGGCAGGTGGAAGCAACACTCTGTTCTTCTCCCATGTGCAGATGAGGAAGATAATGGTCTCACAGTGGAAGAAGTGGGGGCTGGATTTGAACCCTGGCTCCAGCAGAGACAGAGCCCTTAACCAGGATGCTATTTATGCCCTTTTGTGAGCTGCCCAGTTCCTGATAAAATAAAACTGCCTTTTACTTCCCCTAAAATTGACACATCTCAGACAGGATCTTGGACCTAGCATCACATCCCAGGCCCTGGTGGCTGTTTCCTGAGCCACCGTGTTCTTGGTTGTCACACCCCAGTCTCACTTCCCTGGTCGGCCCTTGTCCATGACCCACCTTTCCCAGACAGGGACAGAAGCCCCCAGCCAGCCTGGCCTGCCTGGATGCTGTTTAGACATTCTTCTCAGGAGCAGATAGTGCAGGCATCTCACAAAACCAGGACCAGGTACAAGTTTACCCCAACTGTCCAAGGACAAGACAAATGGGTGACCCCCAAGGCACACTCGTGCCACCCAGCAGCTGGCTGCCCTCTGGTCCTAATCCCCGTAAGGCCCCACCCAGCTGGTGTTTCTCTCACCTTCTGGCCATCATTCCTCATTTCTCCCTCAGATGAGACAAAGGCCAGTGTTGGGAGAGAGACCGATTTTAGCGCAACGCCTCCACGAACCAGACACACGTGCCCACCCAGAGGGCCCCAGCCGTTTAAACTTACTGAGCATTTTCTAAAACCAGGTCTCTAGGCATGACATCTACACACTCATTTTCTCCTCTAGAAAATGGAGCTACCTAATCTACAGTGTTTGGGGTGGGGGGGAGATGAGATCAAATAAAGTCACTTTTTATGGAAAAACAAAACAGCTTTTGTCACTTGTCTCCTCAGATAGAAAGATTCCTGTTGTACTTTTTCTTAGAATTGACCCGAGATCCAGGCTCATGTCAGTTGTGGGAGTGAAGCAAGCCCAGAGTGCATTCCCCAGGGCAGTTGGATGTCTTGGAAAGAGTCCCGGGCTGGACCCCTCCCCCATCAGCCGGTCACTAGACGTGTAACTGGGCAAGTGCCCCATCCTCCCTGGGCCTCCACTTCTCCACCTACAACCGTGACAGCATTGATAACGATAGTAGCCAGCTCTCGCATGGCCCTTGCTATGAGCCAGGCACTCTTCCAAAGGCTGTCATGAACTAGTGCATTTGAAGAAAATAAGTAAAACAGGACAAGGCCTGGGTCTCCGTGTGTCTCTCCCGGCCCTGCAGGTCTATCCCCGGCGCTCTGCTTTGGGGTTCTGTAATTAAGAAAGGCGTTAATGGCCCTTATCTGTCCCATGTCATCAGTTCAGACAGGGCCCAGCTCTCTGATGTTAGCACCAGGCACAGGAACTCCATGAAAGTGCAGTTGGCCTTTCTCCGAGAACCCCGGGTGATTGATGAGGTGTGGGGACAGCAACTGGACACAAAGTAAATGATAAGGCAAGTGGGGCGGGGTACCAGGCGGAGGTGGGGAGCAGCGCGGGTCAGGCCTCAGCCGCCTCCTGGGAAGACCCTCCTGGGACACCTTCCAGACCTGACACAGGATCCTCCTGAGCCACCAGCCATCTGGACCCTTTCAGTGCAAACCTGGTTAAAAGGGGAAAGCCCTCTGCGGTGGCTTCTCTCTCCAAGTGGTTAGGTTAGAGACAGACAAAGGACTGGCTGCAGGAAAAGATAACATTTTTGCATGTTTTAAGTCAAGTCCAATTGCTAACAGCCTGTCTTCCTCTTACTCTCTCCTGTCTGTCCAGACCATTTGCTTTCTCTTTTTAAGTTTTTTTATTTGTTCTTTTTAGTTATACATGACAGTAGAATGTATTTTGACATATCATCTACATGCATGGAACGCGACTTCCCATTTTTGTGGTTGTACAGGATGTGGAGTTACACTGGTCATGTGTTCCTATATGAACAAGGAAAATGATGTCCAATTCACTCTACTGTCTTTCCTATTCCCATTCCCTCTCCCTTCCCTTCATTCCCCTTTGTCTAATCCAATGAACTTCTATTCTTCCCCCCCCCCCCCCGCCGCACACACACGCACACAATTATTATGAGTTATCATCTGCATTATCAGAGAGAACATTCCACATTTGGGTTTTGGGAGAGTGACTTATTCTACTTAGCATGATAGTCTCCATTTATATATACTTATTTCACTTAGCATGATAGTTCCATCCATTTACCAGCAAATGCCATGATTTCATTCTTCTTTAAGGCTGAGTAATATTCCATTGTGCATATGTGCCATATTTTCTTTATCCATTTGTCTGTTGAAAGGCACCTAGGTTGGTTCCATAGCTTAGATATTGTGAATTGAGCTGCTATAGACATTGATGTGGCCATATCACTATAGTATGCTGATGTTAACCTCTTTGGGTATATGCCAAGGATTGGGAATACCTGGGTGAAATGGTCAGACCATTTACTTTCTAAATGTACCCTAGACCCTGTTCCCTCCAAAGTTTGCCAATGCTGCTCCTTCTTCCTGAAACACCCTTCTACCTCTTTCCACTCTTGCACCTCTTTCCACCTGTAGCCAACAGCTACATGTGTTTCAAAACTCAAATGAAGGATTACCTCGTTGTCCCTCTAGAACATAATGAGCCCCATCTCTGTGTGCTCACCAAGCCAGGAATTGAGGCTAAATCACTCTTTTCATACTGTAGCCTAATCATCTGGTCTACGTTAGCATGCAAAACCTCTGTCATCCCTCAGAAATCAGGCTTCAAGTCCTGGCTCAGAGTTTACTGCCTCTATGACCTTCACAAACGAATTAACCTCCTTTAGCTTCAATTTTCATGTCTGTAAAATGGGGGTATAGAATATGTCCACCTCAGCCAGCTGAGGTGATAAGCAGCCGAGACCACATAGGAGACAACCACCTGCAGAAGGGTCAGCAGGGAACTGGCCACCAACTGTAAACTGCTCAGCTTCACTTCATTAAATGGACTTCCCTGGACCTCAGAAGAAGAAGGGTTTGGGGATCTTACATTTAGAAGGCTTGGTTTTATTGAAATCCCCCGCCTCCTTTCTTCAGAATAGCTTTGTGATCCTTAATGAGGAAGCTGGTTGTTGGGTTCTGTGTTCTGAGAACCAGCCCTCTCCAGCACACTGCAGAATGGTTCAGGTGAGCCTTCAGTTAGCAGTCCACAGGATCTGACATTTCTCTATAATGTGCCAGCCACAGAATAAGTACCTCCTGTACCCATCACCTGTTAGGGATGACCTCCCATTAGAAATGACCAGACAGAGGAGCACACGGCCCGGACAGCCATCTGCCATTCACTAACGACATGACCAGGAAAGCTACTTTAACCATCTGAGCTTCTGTCTCTGTCTGGAAAGTGAGTGTGATCAGTGCTCAGCTCAGATGAGGATGGATAAGAAGGCATGTGGCAGGGTCAGCGAGGTGCCCGGTGCATGGGAAACCCAGGGCACCTGCAGGGTCAGCCCTCAACAGCAGTCAGTCCCTCCCCCCTGCTATAGTCCCAGACCTTACAGTCTCCACCCAGTGAGCTTCTTTAGGATCCTTAAACCTCCCCACCTTAAGATTTTCAGTGACTTTCAGGGATGCTCAACCTGCCTGGAGAAGCAATCCCCAGCTGCCCACTGCTGTCCCTTCGTCTCCTCTTGGACTCGGGTTAAACGGCCCCTCCTCCTGGACCTCCTCTGATACCTTCAGACTGGGTTCTGGGTTCTCCTACAGGCAGTCCATTTCCCTATCCCGTCACCTCAAAGGTAATAGAGGCATCTTTCTACATGTTTCAAAAGTTGATGGGGCTGGGGATATGGCTCAGTTGGTAGAGTGCTTGCCTAGCATGTACAAGCCCCTGGGTTCCATTCCCAGCACCACCACCAAAAAAAAAAAAAAAAAAAAAAAAAAAGTTGAAACAACACAAAATGGTAAGCTGTGAAAATCTGATTTCTAATCCCTCCCCATCTAATCCACCTCCATGCACCCAGCAGTTAACAGCTCATATTAGTTCTGTGCAGATCCTTCTAGAGTCCCTAAACGTGAAAATATAAATTCTTTTTTTTTTCAGTATAAAAAAAATCATACAATGTACTCTTTACTTGGCTCTGGTCATTCCATACCCTACTCTGGAGGTCACTCCCTGTCTTGATCCAGAGGCTTCCTCCCCCTGTCCATGATGCCTTGCCTTTTCCAGTCCCCACTGTTGAAAATGCAGACTGTATAGCTGTTCAGTTGTAGGTGTGCAGGTGTATTTATAGAATAAACTTATAAGCTCCTAGAAGTGATTTTTTAAAAGGCAGGTATAATATCTTCCTCATTTAAATGGAAGCCTCCTGAAGGCTAGGAAATGTCTCTCCCGCTGCAGCCCACCATGAAGCCCAGATCAGCACATACAAGGGCCCTGCCTATTCAATCATGCTGCCCCTTGGAAAGGGACAACCCTTTTCCCATAAACTGTACTCAGCCACCTCCTTACCAAGATCCAGGGGCACCTCACGTCTCCAGGAAATGATTTATCAGAATGCTCAGGTCAGGCATATCAAGATATAAGAGATGGAATTTCCAGCAAGCTGGTGCCTGGGGGTGGTTGGGCAGAGAAGAGGGAAAGGAGAGGGAGATGATCCGGAGTCAGGAATGGAGCTCACAGCTTCTCTGTGGAGCCCAGGGCAGCTCTGTCAATATTTTTCAATCTAAGGAACATGTGATGAGCACCCAATCTCTGCCAGACCCTGAGGCAAACTGGGAAAACTGGGTTGCCCTAAACAAGCCCCTTAGGCACAGCTGTTCTAATGCAGCATCACCAGGGGATTCAGAACATACACACAAGGTGTAGAAGCTGCACAGGCGAGGGAGCCAGTAATCCTGCCTCAGGCCAGAGGCAGGGAGTGACACAAAGTCTATGACCACTCATTCATTTATTTATCCATTCAACAAGTAGTTAGCAAGAGCCAGTTGTGGACCAGGCCAGCGCTAGAAGGTATGGACATAGCCCATCCTCAGTTAGTTAACAATCTAAAAAATAGTACTCTGGAACACCCAATCCTGAATTGGCCTCTGGAAAAGGTCATCAGTTACCCTTTGACCTTCCAGCATCCTAGACAGAGATGTTATGTACCTTACAGCACTACAAACTTGCCATCCTGTGGTGTGGTGGGAATATAGAGATGGGCTCAGGAAGAGAGGCTTAGGGCTCCATTGGACTGTACCATGGTCAGGTAATAATGAGCCTTAGAGGTTGGACGGGTTCTTTGTTACTGGCCAGCCCCCTTCCAGATCTATTCTCAATGCTACTTTTCCCTCCTTGGTGCTGCTGAGGTGGACCCTGGCCCTGTACCACTCCAAGGTGCCTGCAGGAGACGGCAATGTACCAGGATCCTCTTCTGCTCCGTCCCTTCCTGGCACATGTTTCCAGCAGAGGCTACATCCTTCTCTGACCACAGCACCTCGGGGCAGACCCTTCCCCAGCTCTTAGTGGATTTCCAGAGTTCTGTCCTCCTCCCTCTCTGTCCAGGCTGGGCCAGTGTCAGCCTCTCACTCTCTGTCCATGACGCCTCGCCAGGCACCTCAGCATCCATGCTGGTTCCTTAGCCTGCCCACCTCCATCAGTAGTTCCTCCTTTAATCTCTCAAACCATCTGAACCAGAACCTCTCTTCCCCCCAGGACCCTGACTGAGGGTGAGGGTTTCCTGTATTCTACAGAAATGCCTTGTATTCCACAGAGAGGAAGTGGAGGTTCCGAGAGGCAAAGAGTCATGACCACGGTCACACGGGTAATACGTAACTGACTTGAGATTTAAAAAAAAAAATGGGGGTGAGGAGGAGAGAAGAAGGAAAGAATAAAAAGGAAACAAGGAAGGAAGGAAGGAGGAAATAAAATACAAGAATAAACTGAGTCTCTGCCAGGATGCTGCCAATTCCATCATATAACTGCAGACCTCATGGTCATGCCCAGACAGGCTCCACCAAGGGCAGTTCTCAGTGACACCTATTTACCTGACACACCTCTCCAGCTCCCATCAGGGGCTGTTGGAAATGCCAGGAGCTGTTGTGACAGCAATAAGTGTTACCTCCAAACCTAGAGTCCCTACCAGGTCTAGGAATAATCATGATCTCTTTTAAGACAAAAGGAAGACCCCTGTTCTCGGGTCTAAGAGACCCAATAACCTTGGGCACCAGAAGTAATAATTCAATCTCAGACAAGGAATCATCTCATCTCAAAAATATGCCCCCTACCTCTCACTCAGAACTCCAAGCAAGATCCTTTTCTCCAAAATCCACTTGGCCTGGTGAGTATTGCCCTGTTGTCCTAATTCTAGCTATCTGGACTGAGAAGACCTCCAGTGCTGCCTACTACAGCTCATCTCATCTTGTAGTGCATGAAAAGGGCTGTGAAAAAGGAAAGGATTTTTGAGACACTAGTTTCAGACCTTGATCTCCTGGCTTTTGAAATAATATTTTTTTTTCATAACTGAGTTTGTTCATTCCTTTATTTAACAAATATTTGGTGAGCATCTACCAAGTGCCAGAGGCATAATGGTGACCCAGATCAGGCTTGATCTCCCACCTCCAGGAGTTCCTAGTCTAGTAAGTGGACCCTGAGGTTATTTACAGATGTTCATCAAAATATCACTAGACCAGGACTCAAGAGGTCCAAGTTCTAGGATCTGTTCTTCTATGTTATGTAATCTTAGCCAAGTCATCAAACTTTCTCATCAAAACAGAGTTAATAAAGAAATTCAGATAATATCCCCAGAGGAAGTGACGATAAAACAAGAGAAAACTTGGGTTTTTGTTTTTTGTTGGTTTTTTTTTTTTTTTTTTTTTTTTTGGCACTGTTAAATATGGTGTAAAACAAGCGATTTGCCAGTGTGGTCAGATAAGAGGATATCTTATATGGGCTGCCTGAGAACGTTCACCTGTGGGAGAATTTTAATTGAATCATGGATTACTGGAGGTGCTATGAAAGGTAGAGACTATTCTGTGACTATTCTGTGACAGTATCTGTGGCTCTGTGATAGCGATGTCATTTGCTGGGTGCCTTAGCAAGCTAGACTTGGGAACCATTCATTCTCTACCTTTATCTATGCTCCTAAGTGTCCTCGCTCATCAGCTAGCTCCCCCGCTCGGTATCTCTCCCAGACTCCTCCTCTAGCCTTACCTTGAATCTCTCCTCTGTTAAAGTATAGTATAATTTTCGGATGGTTAAAATAAAAATGACTGTCATACAAATATAAAGGGAACATGTGTTAAAGATTTATTTAACTCATTAATGAAGGAACCAGCCAGATGGTAAAGATGGCTTAGAGAGTACTGGAAGAGCTGAGTATTTGTGTTACATAAGCACTGCAGAAAAAACGTTGGAATAAGATTTCTTGTTAGATATAAAACCGGTTAATGGCCTTGAGGCTATAAAACCATACCCTTTGGAGTTTGGGGTGTTTTCCTACCAGATAGAAATTATTTGCATCACAATCAGACAAAAATACACAAATCAACACATAATTTCAGAGAGCCTGGATTCTAATCAATTGTAAAAAATGTCAACCTAAAGCACGTTCCCATAGAGTAGGGGCTGGCCACCACCTCTTGTTTTTGTACATAAAGTTTTATTTATTCCACTCATGCTCATTAATCTACATATGGTCTCTGACGCTACCCTGGCGTCGTTAGCAAAGTGTGACAGAGATCACATGGATCCCAGGACTAAAATATTTACTATCTGGTTCTAAGAAGAAAACGCTTGTCCAGCCCTGCCATAGAGAATTAGATAACCCTTGAGTGGACCCGTCGCTGACGCCGTCAAGTAAGGATGAGAGGCACACAGACCTCCTCACCTTGCTTCTGTGTTCTGAGTGGCTTTTCTTAACATCTCTTCTACTCTTGCTTCCTTTCTACCCTTCTCCAGTCTCCGACCAGACAGAGCTTTCCAAACCTCCCACCTTATGCTATATACTCTCTGCTTGAAGCCTTTCCAAGTCCCTGCCACCTGCCAGTTCAACAGACTTTTCACAAGTCCCTGAGCCCCACTGGCCCCCAGCTGCCTGGTGGTGAGCATGATGAGGACAACACGTATGAGAGCTCTGGGGACGCTCCAGGAACAGCACAGAGGTCCACAGCTGCGTCTGTCATGAGCTGGCTTCATTCCTACCACTTCCTGGGCAATGGCAGGACTTGGGCATTCTTGATTTGAGGGAAACTGAGACCGAGAAAGGATTCATAGGTCAAAGGGCACAGAGTCGCAGTAAATGCAGGATGTGTAGGTCCAGAGTTTGAAGGTTCAGTGTGACGAGGCAGCTACTAATGCTAGATTGCAGACTGCACTGAAAATTTGCTTGGAGAGCAGAGTTCAGATGCTCTTAACACACACCAAAGAAGGTGACTATGTGAGGCAATGGCCAAGTTAATTTACTTGACTATAGAAATCGTATGTGTATATGTAGGTATGTATATGTATATATATTATACATTATATATATATATATATATATATATATATATATATGCACACACATATATCAAAACATTATGTTGTATACCTTAAATATATACAATAAAAAGGGATTAATGCCAACTACCCTTGCGGCTTCTGGGGAGAATTAAAGGGGGAATTTGTTTATAGGACTTGGCACCTGGTAAAGAGCTCAATAACTTAAGCTTCTTCTCCTATAGCCTGCTTTCTCTGTGTTGATCTGAAATGAGGATTAAGCCTCTGAGATGAAGAGACAGAGAGGAGGAGACCAGGAGCGGCACTGGAAGAGAAAATAGAGTGAGGACAACATCTGCTTTCTATTCCCCAAGGCTCAGGGGCCCAGGCGCCCTCCTGGTGTAACGTTTCTTCATTCTGTATAAACAGAAAGGATGATTCTCGTAATCTCAGCAACAAAATACGCAAGCATAAAAATGGGTCATATTTTACTTTAATGAGAGAAATGAGGGACGATTTCCTTCACACAGAGAAGCCTGGGTTGCTGTAATTAACACCAAATGGTCCCGAGGCTGATGGCTGGAAATGATGAAGAGGCTGTTGGAATTGAAAGAAACCTGGGGCTTCAGGAGCTGCTAAAACATTGCCAGCCCTCCATGACAGCCACAGAGCTCCCCCCCAGCCCGCCAGCCAGCTGCTAGCTCCTGAGACCGGGAGGACGCTCACTAAGCACTTGCTACATGCTTTATACACCAACACACTTCTTTGGATATAAGAACACACACACAAACACACACACACACATATGCACACACACACACAACAATAAAGGACATTTCATCTCCACTTCCCACAAGAGAAGACTAAGGTTCAAATAGGTTAAGCCTAAGATCTCACAGCTTGGGAGTTACGGGACCCTTCACCATCTGGCATTACCCTGACTTTTAAATCTCATCTCTTCCCTATAACAACCCCCTTGCATAATTCATAAGCCAGCCACAGGGGACCACTTCCTCTTCCCATTTAGTCCCTGCCTGTTCATGTGTTGGCATCTCAAATTGGACAGCCCTCCACATCTTCTTTGCTAGTGAAATCTTGCTTCCCTTTCAAAAATCAACTCAAAATTAAATAGCATGGGCCAGGTAGGAGCATAGATCAGTGGTCTACAGCAAGCATAGGGACCCTGGAATCGCCCAGGGTCACCTTCAAGCCAGTTCTGCCATCTAACCCACCTCTTCTCTTGGAGCCGTAGTCACTCCTTTATAACATGAGGGAGTGACTGGGATGTCCTGAGGAGAGGGTGAGAACTACATGTAACGCGCCTTGGATGGGCTCGACCACACTGTTCTCCCTGACACCTCTTGATTGCCAGACACCAAGACAGAGACTTAAACACAACGGCTGCTCTCTGTGCAAACCTAACCTCTGCCCACAGAAGAGACACTCCCCACTGGGCCCAAGCTACCAGCCCATCTTTCCCTTAGGGGCTACTCCAGTGATGATGGACTAGGTGCCAACTCCCAAGGCTCACACTAGCTGCTGACACCAAACTTAGGACAGAAAAGTTCCAACCCAAAGAAGGTATCTGACTTGCAGGAAAGGAAAGCATGGAGATGGTGACAGTAATAAAACCAAATTCGATTCTGCCAAGACATCACTGTTTAGCAAAGGTAGAGGGCGGTGCTAGGGAGGCTCATAAATATTTCCAGTTCTCTGCCTTCTGGACACTCAGGGGGATAGGCTTTATTCTGTCGCTACGCAATTTAGCATCTTCATGTGACATTCTTTGGCCATTGAAATGTGAGGGAAAACAAGAAAGAGTGCACTTCAGGGAAGAGGCACTCAATGGTGGTCTAAGTCTTTCCAGAACTTTCTCTCCTTGCTGTTGTCATATGAAAAGTTTGTGCTGACAGAGTGCCATGCAGAGCTGTCACGTGGAGGACAGCTTTCCTATTTCCCTGATGGGTCTCCTGGGACCAGCAGCAAACTGCATGCAAAAAATAAGAATTACTTTTTTTTTTAAGCTTTTGAAAATTGACAGGATATTGATCCCTGAAGCAAAACCTGGAGGAAAACTGTTAGCAATAGGGGAGCAAGGGTCTTGACTATTCTCTGCCACACCCTGAGCCCAGGAATAACATGAAATAATATCATATTATATAAATAGGTATATTTGTGTGTATACATACGTACACATAAATATACATATATAAGTATATGTCATTGTCTTTGCTGTTATCACTGAAAGGCATCTTCAAACATTAAAGAATTTAAAGAGTATGCATCCATGCCCCTAGCTGATGAAGAATGCCAATCAAATGAAAATTAAATTAAAGCCAAAGTCTCAAGGTATAGAAGATGACAAATACAAGAAAGAACAGTGAACAACACATTTTGTATCATTTTATAGTTAAATCTGAAAGAGCGATGACTATCTGACGGGGAATGTAATGTGATTTAAGACTCATTGAAACAGAAGAGGTATTTGGTAAGAGAATATAGGATACAGGGATGAACATTCTTAATTTACTCAGCAAACCCAGGAGGTATGTGTACGAGGAGGGGGATACATGGGGGAGATCCCACAAGGGAGCAGAAAAATGAAGAGATTAAAGCATTTAAAGATCTCATCAGTGTAAAGAGCACAAAGCCAATCCAAACACTGAATGGGGGAGAATTAAGAAGAGTTATTGAATTTTTATGGAGCAACAGAGAAATGTTTGACCGTAAAGATGGTTCACAACTGTGAGGATTAAGATGCCTGTTATTTGATCATTTATTCAACAAAAAGTTATTGGGTGTGTTTGTCTGCCAGGTGTGTTTCTGGGAACTGGGAATATATTAGTAAACAGGTCAGTAAATAAAACAGAGGAGGTTCCTACTCCCATTATTAAGAGAAACAACAGGCAAGGTACAAGTCATTAAGCAAAATCCTTTCAGAGGGAGAGAACTACCACTTTTGTTCCTTAGGAGAAAATAGAAATCATCCACCTTAAGATGAGAGGTTTATTCTAGGCAAGAAAAAACTTGCAATAATTCTAAGGGAGGGAAAAGTGTGCTGTGTTCAAGCAATGAAAGGTCAGAGAGACAGGAGTTTGCACATGCCAGGTGGAGGAAAGGAGGTCACAATACCAGTTCACAGGGGCGCCAGCTCTCCCAGAACTTCACCAGGCTCAGTCAGAATGTGGAATTAGCGTACATGTATGAGAAGCTGCTGGGGAGTTTAAAGAAGGGAAGTGTCATGTCCTGACTTGTCCTAAGATCACTGGCTGAAGTGTGACTGTAAACTGCAGAGCAAGAATGAAATTAGGCCACCAAGTGGAGACAATGGTGACCAGGACCAGGGTGGTGGCAATAGGCATGGAAAGCAAATGCCAGAATAAGATTCTCTCAAAGACAGTTAGTGGAGCTTGTCGATGGGTCAGAGGTCACACACAGGTAAGGGGAAAGGAATTATCAGAGATGTCTTGAAGTTTTTGACGTGAGCAGACAGTGAATGAAAAGACTGGGAAAAAACAGATTGGAGCTGGGGGAGAAGGTTGAGAACAAAGTTACGGATCAAGTGAGTTCAGCTGAAGATGTTTAAACGTCCCAGGGGAGATGTCAAGAACACAGTGGGATATGAGAGCTCAGGAAGGAGTTGCACTTGGACATTCTCTAGAGAGCAGGCCCCTAAAGCCAAAGTGAGGACCAGTCCTGCTGTAAGCTGCAGAGATGGCATCTGGGCTGGAGTGTAACACATGGCAGGTGCTCAACAAATGGTGGTGAATCAAGGTGGCCTCTCTGAGTGCACAATGGACTGACTGTTGTCCGCCCTGATCAGGGCAGGGCATGTCACCTGAAGTCTTTCAGAACCTCAGTTTTCCCAGCTATTACAAAAACAGAAACAGATCAGTAGTGGTCACTGGGAACTGGGTGGGGTGGAGAATGGGAATGAATTATGATGAAGCATAAAGGGCAATTGGTATGTTTTTTTGTATTGATTGTATGGATGACTCAAAGGGTGTGTGCATATCTCAAAATTCTTCAAATCGTTCCTTTCAAATAAGTAGAATATTGTATGCCAATCATACCTCAGTAATGTTTCTTATTAAAAGTGGGGGGCTGCTAGGCATGGTGCACACACCTATAACCCCAGGGGTTCAGAAGGCTGAGGTAGGAGGATGGTGAGTTCAAAACCAGGTTCAACAACTTAGTGAGACCTTAAGCAACTCAGCAAGACTCTGACTCTAAAGAAAATATTTTTAAAAGAGCTGGGGATGTGGCTTACTAGTTGAGCACCCCTGGGTTCAATCCCTGGTTCTTAAAAAAAAAAAAAAAAGGAAAAAAATGATTTCTGTTTTATTTATTTCCCTGGATAGTCACATCCTTATGATTTAAAATAATAATTGTTAAAATTCTTGAAATAACAAAAATTAGACAACAAATGAAATATATTTTATTGCTAGTGACTTTTGCTCTCTGTGAATGGCCTTTGCCTTATTTAAGAGTAAACAGTAAAAGCTGAAAGATGTATGAGAGGAAAATATGAAGATTTTCCTTAAAAAGTGTCAAAGGCAGATGGAAAGAGTACTATATAAGTCAGAGCTCTCCCGAGAAACAGAACCATAGCATGCAGGATGTGTGTGTGTGTGTGTGTGTGTGTGTGTGTGTGCATGCGTGTAGAATTGGCTGACATGATAATGGAGGCTGACAAGTCCCAAGCTCTGCAGTCAGCATTCTGGAGACCAAGGGGAGCCAAGGTGTAGTTCCAAGTCAAAGGTCAGCAGGCTTAAGACCCAGGAAGAACCCATGTTTCAGTTGATGTACCAAAGCAGGAAATAATGAAGGTCCCAGCTCAAAGGCAGGAGCTCCCTCTTCCACAGCCTTCCTGTTCTATTCAGGCTTCCACCCGATTGAATGAGACCCACCTTGATGATAGGGCCATCTGCTCTGCTCGGTCTGCAGACTCAAATGTTAGCCTCACCCAGAATTACCTTCCGACACACGCAGGACCATCCTTACCTAAGTGTCTGAGCACCCAGGACCCAGCCACATTGACATATAAAATTAACCACCACAGGACTATTTTTGAGTGCGTTTCTAATTTACAGCAAACCTCTGTTGCCAATAGTCTGTTCCTTTTTTCAGCTAAAATCCAAAGGTCAAAGAGGTGATGTCACTTGCCCAAGAATGCCAAGAGGAAAGAGTTTACTGTACCAAGCTCCACTTTTTAGAATCCCCAAATTTAGAGCTGAATGAGACCTTATAGAGCATCTGGTCCCCATTCCTGGGTTTACTGAAGCCCAGAGAGAGGCAGTCACTCCGCCAGTCATGGGAGAGCTCACTCCACTTCTGTCTGGGGCTGGGTGCCTTTTAGTTGAATCTGACTCTATGCTGGCCCCTTCTTGGAGAAAGGAGAAGTCTACCCTGGGATCCTGTTCTGCCCTCAAGGTCTCAACGGCTCTAGTTCTAGAATGTTTCCACAGATGACCTCCATTCTGTGTTCTCTCCAGGTACAGCCCCTCCTCCCCAGGCTGTCTGGTAGGAGAAGCCAGACATTTCACAAGCTGCCAAATAGCACCTCTTTTCCTCCTCTGGTGGAAAAAAAAGATGCTCAGATTTCCCAAATCCAAGGGTGGGGAGGGCTGCCTGGTGGGGTCATCTCCTTTGTAAAAGACCATTCACAATTTGAGGAAACCCATTTTTTTAAGGCTATAAATGACAGGATCCCAGAATGCTAGTGAGTGCCAGAGACAGAAGAAAAAGGAACAGGTAAGGAGGAGAAAAGGAAAGACGCCAGTCCAGAGAACATTCTTTTCCTGATATTAAGACCAGATTGTTGTTTTTCCAAAGGCCACCAAAGTCACCTGGGGCTGGTGGGAGAGGGTGTCTCTCCCAGCTGTTGGGCTGACAACAGCTCTGCCCCTCCCCCATGCCCCACAGCTAAGATGCAGCCAGAAGGCCACGCGTGCGGGGGGCCTTCACTGGATGGAGGAGGCAGGGGTGGGAGAGGAGTTGGGACCACATAACGCCTGCAATGCTGGACACCAGCCCCAGTTCCCAGGATGCTCAGGGAAGGCATGATGACGATGGCACCTTCCCGCCTCTGTGGCTGCCTACACAGAGACTCCATTCAACTGCCACTGCTCCAGCTTCCTCTCAGGTTGTCATCATGACAGCAGCCACTGCTCCGATGACCACTGCCACCACTTTGGAGGTCACGGCAGCTATCATTGTTGCACCTCTAGTTGTTCTTGCAGGTGCCCCAGCAACCACCACTCCAGCTGCGGGTCAGGATGCCCTTGCAGCTACTGTGCCAGTTTGGGGACTTGTGGGGTGCTGGGGAGGTTCCTACAGTATCTG
This sequence comes from Callospermophilus lateralis, assembly GCF_048772815.1. Lineage (NCBI taxonomy): Eukaryota > Metazoa > Chordata > Mammalia > Rodentia > Sciuridae > Callospermophilus > Callospermophilus lateralis. Next base: position 101,052,981 of record NC_135311.1, read on the forward strand.
GTTCTAAGCACCTCCCCCTCCCCCAAGACAACCAAGAGCAGCTGGATCCAGCAGGCATGCACAGACCAGTATGAGTGTGCAAAAATCCTACAGCTAACAGATGACGATGAACCTACACTTCCCACTCCCTTTGTGTATAGAAGCAGCCACCCCTGTTCTCCTTGAGGAGCCGGTGTGGGAATTCTTCCCCTGGACTGCCTCCCTTGTGCTGCAGCAGAAGCCCCAATCAGGCCTCATTTGGATGGTTTTATCTTACTTTCTCTCTCCAGTTGAGAAAGTTGCACTAAGAGCTATTAACACTGACTGAGCTGCTAACTCTACCTGCTGAGAGCTGACATAGAATCTGTGACACTAAGGGACCTGCAACTTGCCTTTTCATGATTTCTATTTGAACTGAGCGAAAGAAACCAAACAATTGGTAACGATAGTATTACCTGGCATGTATGGTGCACTTGGATGATCAACCAGTATCTTAGATTATCTGTCATTATATTCACCCCAAAACAGAGGACTCTTTTTTTGTCTTTTTTTATTTTACTAATAGAGAAACTGAGGGACAAAGTGTTGAATAAGCACCCAAGGTCACACAAGGAATGCCTGGTGGACTTGTCTTCTGTCTCTGTCAGCCCAGCTTCAGAACCTGTGCATGCATTTATACAGCGGTTTGCAGTTTTCAACACACGTTCCCACACCATGCCTGTGAATTAAGGTGTGCTATGTTGCTTGGTTTTCTTCTCTGTAAAATGAAGTTTACAGAGTGAAGAGATTGAACCATGTCCACCTGACAGATCAATAGTGGACTAGAGAGGTAAGCATTTATTCATTTGAGTAATGTTTATTGACTATAATGAGGCAGGCATAGTAGCGGCAGTTATACCTCAGAAAAGAAATAAAATAATTAAAATTTTCAGATTTCCCATAATTGCCTATGTCCCCTACAAGTTCTTTTTTGATTTTATTCAGTTCTTCAACTGGTCCATGAGGCCAGTCACATAGGGAGGGCCATCTACTCTGTATAGATGAGAAAACTGAGGCGTGAATTTCAAGTCCTGAGCACTGAAACATTCAAAGGTCTTCTTCCAAGCAGTGATCTCAATTGCCAGACACCTAGGCCAAGATCCCCAAATGGAGGCATTCTGCCTGTGGGCACCCACCAACGAGCAGAACAGCTGAAATCTGATGGGCTCTGAAGTTCATGCTCTCTTCTTTAGAACTCTAGATTGTGCAAAACAATTCTCTATTCAAAAATTAGCCCATGAGCATTTAAAGTAGACCCTTTGAAAAGTCAAAGTCCACAGTTACTCCAGATTTTAACTGCTCTTTAAAAAGTTTGGCTGTTTCAGAAGATGCATACCTGAGTGTCCCCTGCGTATCTCACAGAGGACATATATTCTGACACCCAATAGAAGTGAAAGCAACTCCTTGTCCAAGACTCATAAAGTTAGCACCTTTATGTGTTAACGTTGCATAGATGGAGTTTTCCCTGGAAACTGAAAACCAGACCTGCCTTGCAGAGAAAAGGAGAACTGAGCTGAGCTCAGGTTCCCTCTCCCCTGTCTCTGGGCCCAGTCGGATGAGACCAGCTCCTTTGATGCAGCAGACTTCAACCTGCAACTCAAAGGTCACCTGAGAGAACAGCAGGGCCTTTCCATTCTCCAGGCCTTATATTCTCCTGAGGTTCCCTGTTCTTTCTTGCAGGGATCCTAGGGATCAACCTGCTTTTTCTCTTCTGTGGAACATCATCCAGCATCCTCCCCTCTCTCTGTCCAGCTCTAACCACCTCATCCCTGATGCTGAACACCGAGGAAGAAGGCGAGCATTTTACCTTCACAAACTCACTCACACTTGCTGCCCTGAAGTTAAGACCTTGACCCTTTTGAGTCTTACCAGGGGTTTAAATGCAAAAGAGATAAGAGGTTTGAACCTGAAATGTCCCTCAGAGGCCTGGGTATTGAAGGCTTGATCCCAAACTTGGTGCTATTGAAAGATGATGAAATCTTTACAAGTGGAACCTGGTAGGAAGTCTTCCGGTTATTGGGGGGTGTGGCTCTGAAGGGAATAGTAAGACTCTACCCCTTCCTCTCTCTCTTTCATTTCTTCAGCAAGAAGTGAGCAGTTTTTGCTCTCCCGTGAGTGCTGCCTCACCACCAGTCCAAAAGCAATAGGGCCAACTAACCATGGACTGGAATCTCCACAAATGAGACACATAATAAACCTTTCTTCTCTTTAAGTTGCCTGTCTCAGGTGTTTTGTTACACTAATGGAACTCTGACTAATAAAAGGTAACTGAAGTAGCTTGGCGCAAAAGGGAGGTCCACTGTAGCTAGAGGCCAGCAAAGACAGCAGGGACAACCACGTGAAGAACACGCAGGGTTCATTAAAGAGTTTGGATTTGTTATGGAAGCAAAGAGAAGTCACTGAGTAATTTTTAGGCAGAAGCAAAACAATGTCAGATCTAAATTTTTAAAAAATCACTCTTGCAGCCAAGGAAAAGGTAAGGGAAGAGAAGAAAAGGATAAGACAAGAGATCATGGGAATCATCCTGGCTCCCTTGCCAGGTAAGGAGCTCCTTGTCACTGGAGTATGCAAAGAGATAGAGGAAGAGAAAATTCCCATATGGACACAAAGTCAAAATACCTTATGCCCTGAGGTCCCTTCTAGTTCTGAGACACCAAGATTGTCTGGTAGAAAACTTAACCTGACCTGGTGCAACTCCACACCCCATCAAGACCCCAAGTTCCCCCTGCTGTGGACTGAGAGGCACCGGGGACCAGAGGTAGGTCTGGAACTGCAGATCCTCTATCTGAACCTGAGTATGTTTCTGTCTGCATGGCATATTTGAGGTCCCCTTGCCGGTGCCCCCCATGGGGACAAGGGGCAGTTCCATTTTGTTGTGCAACAGCTCATAAATCCAGGAATTACAAACAAAGGAGATTCTGTTACAGGTAAATACCATTTGAAATACAATCTCTGTAAGGACTTTATGTTTGTCATGAATTTTATAAATTGTTGCAGTAATTAACAGGGCATAAAACAGGTTTCCTACCCCATCTAGGAAGGCTACCCTGAATGCTCCATTGTCAGATGTGCCCTCGGGATCTCAGGGCGGAGGTGCCCTGGGTGCTGCTGGGGGTGGGAGGGGGGGTTCCAGCGTAACACCAGGAAAAACACCTCCATTCATGGGCGGTAGTTTAATGGGCTTATTTTAGGTGGCTTAGAAAATGACACAGAGATTTACCTCCTGGCCCCTCTCTCCATAAATTAGAACGGGGCCTCTGGCCTGGGAGACAATCAGTACCTTCCCGTGCATTTCAATCCAGAAACTAAGCATGGAGACCAGTTTTCTCACTTGCTATAACTGAATAGGAATTGGGGAATTTCCCACTTTTTCCCACTTGTTTTCTTTCTCTTTGGGAAAACTGTCCAACGCTGCATGGGAAATAAAGACCCCGATTCGTGAGCACAAGTTTTGACTTCTTTCTGGGCCATGTTGCCTTCGTGAAGTCTGGGATGACCGTGAGAATGGATTCCAAGTCCTCCTGTGGCTGCCACCTGGGAGGATGCCGTCTCCCTCCACACCGTTTGCAGGCCATCAGGATCATCAATAGACAACCATGTCCTTGGTCCCTCCTCGGGTGCTCTTTAGGTGAGAAACACACAACTCGTATTGATAATACTTCTGAAGACATTGTCTAGCAAGAACATCAAACGTTGCAGAGTCAACAGAAGCTCTCTGGCCCCTCTCCCATTTCCCAATTATGTGTCCTGTGGGGTTTTAAGAGGAAAGTGACAGAGTGAAGCCACAATGTCAAGAAGCTCATTCTAGCTACTGCATGGGTTAGAGGAATCAATGTTAGACACACAGCTCAGATTAGGAGGGTGATCAATGATCCAGACCAAAGATAATAGCATGGTGGTTCTAACCTGCACCTTTCCTCCGGTTTGGATGTAGACTAAGTTCATTCCCCCAGAGTTTCATGCTCTGAACCCTCGGTCTCCAGTGTGGCAGTGTTGAGAGGTATTGGGTTCTTTAAGAGGTGGGGTTTTTTGGAAGGCAATTAAGTCACAAGGTATCACCCTTGGGAGAAACTGATACTGGTATCACGGAATAAATTAGTTCTTTGAAGAATGGATTGTTATAAAGTTAAGTTTGACTGCTCCACTGCTGTCCGGCTTCCTATCTCACCAGGTAACCTCACCTGCACACCCTCTCATCATCGTGTGGCCATCCACCAGGAGGCCCTCACCAGAACCAAACAAATGCCAGAACCATGCCCTGACCTCCAAAACTGTGAGCCAAATAAACTTTTGTTTTCAATTAAGTCTCCGCTTCAGGTATTTTGTTATAGCAACACAAAATGGACCAATGCAATTAATGTTTAATTGTTGAATACTTAGCAAATAGATTAATGCCAAGCATGGAAAATCAATGAGCCAACAAAAGTCATGAGTAATAATGGCAACTAATACTTTTCTCACTTTCAATTTTCCCCATAGTTTTACGAACTCACTAAATCACTAAATCCTCTCCATAGCGCTTTAATCCCCATTTTACGTAAATGGAAAGTACAACTTGAGAGGATTAAATAATTTTCCCAAGATCGTGCTGCCGGTTTTAAGTCCTGGTTATGTCCTTGTGGCTCTTTCCTCTGGCCCATTTCAACTGAAGAACTAAACATGGCTCACAGACGGTCTGTACTCCATAAATGCTCAGTGGATAAATCCCTCTGCCATATATCCTCGCTGTTCCTTGGGGATTGAATCCTACATACTCAGTATCACTTTTTGGCATTTGTGTACATAAAGTAGTAGACAATAATAAATTCCCCAGGTTGGTCATAAACTCCTTAAAGGAGGTATCATGTTTCTTACCTCCTGGCAAAAAAGAGGCACTCATAACTTAATTATGTAATAGACATGTAGACTTCCACAACTAGAGGAGATATTTGAAGGTCTCTGGTTAAATTCCTTCGTTTTATAAATGAGGGAACTGAGACTTGGAGGGAAAGAGTAGGTGGTGAAGGTCCGTAGAAGGAGTTAAGTCAAGTGTGCTCGGCTGCTTTCCCTGAGAGTCTCTGTCAGCCATGTTTAGCACTGCTCCAGGCTCCAGGATGGGCATCGGAATAACACGCAGTGAGACCCAGCTTTTGCCCTAAAAAGCTCATGTGCGGGACAAGAGAGGTCTTGGGGGCTCAGTGAACACTCCACTGTCTGAAGTCATGTCATAGACAAAAATATGGGAGAGGAAGAGGGTGCAGAGGACAGTCTGTGCTCAACTCAAAGACATTCAGATCCAATTGTTCACTCTGTCTCAAAAAAAAATCACAGCATATTTAGAACCAGCATTTAACTGTGTGGTCACTGAGATACCAGATGTGAGCCCCTGTTTGCCTAAGGGACACATAAGCCAGAGAGTTCATGTCTGTTATTCTGCGATGCTCATGGTATTTCAGTCAAGAACTGTGGTCCCTACTCAAGCTCTAGGTGCATCTGGTAGGCGTGAGGCCTTATACAGCACTAACATTACAGAATTGTTTCGCCTCCGTGCTAGCCATAGGGATCACTCTCTGCCTGGGACCAGTGACTGAATGATCACCTCCTAAACACAAATCTGGAGTCACCCATGTCATAAATGTTCCTGCTTCTAACACCGTCGTTGCTCTTCTGGGAATGTGTTCCAAAGAAATAATTGTCAGTCTTAGAAAAGCATATGTGATGTTCACTGAACCGCTCTTGTTAATAGTGAATTGCATGCAGTGAAAATACAGAAAACGAACATTTGAACATTCATTAGCCCTGTCGTATGTCAGGTACTTTAAATGTCATCTTAATTTCATTAGTTTCCACTATCAACTCTCTAAAAAGGCCACTCTCCCACTTTACAGTTGAGGAAACTGAGGCTCAGAAAGGTGATTAACTAGTTCACAGTCACAGAGCTCCTAGTGATGGAGACAGAATTCCCATCCAGGGCCAGTGATCTTACACCTCAGGCTCAAGATCAAACAGGAGAATAGCTAAATAAATAAATTCTGGTATTCAATACAAGACTGCCTGACTTTTGGAAATGATGTTTCTAAAAACTGCCTATAGACTCCAGAGCAAATGAAAAATAAGAAGAGGTTTGAATGTTCGCAATGACAACTGTGGCTATATATATGTAAACACACACACATACACACACACTTCCCCAAAATAATTTAAAGTGAAATGTTACCAGTGGTCACAACAGAGTAGTAAGATTAGAGGGGTTATTTTATTTTGTGTCTCTATTTTTCAAACATTTTAGAATTCTCAGGGTAAATTCTTTTGATAGTAGGAAAAAGTATATTTATCATCTTTATCATCTTTATTAATAGTAACTCTAATAAGTCTGTGTCCTTCTCCCAGTAATCATCTGACCAATCTTCTGATGGAAAACAACTTGGGTATTCATTTTCCAACCTCTGCTAACAAAAGCTCAGTATTAATGAGGGGAAAGAATCGAATGGAAAAAGGACGATGGTGGACTTGTGATTCACTCATTCCCATCATTTTCCCTCTCTTAACCTCAGCCTCTTCCAAAAGCAAGAGAAAGAAAACCAGCACCTCACTGGAGCTCACCTTGACAGGCGCTGTGGATGTTGTCTGGTTTGTCCTCCATTTAACACAGAAATCCCAGCAAAACGCTTCGTGCGCACTCCTGATGTTGAGGCTCTTCCTGGTGTGGGAGACAGTCCTTCTTGGGTCTCTCATGTCTCTGCATGCTTTAAAAACACAGACTGTTTTAGTCAGTTTTATCATCATTATGACCGAAAGGGTTGAAAAGAACAATCTTAGAGAAGGAAAAGTTTGTTTGGGGCTCACAGTTTCGGAAGCCTCACTTCATAGATGGCCAGCTCCACTGCTCTGGGCCTGAGTTTGAAAGGGTGTGGAGCAGTGCAGGACATGGCGCCGGGGAGCAGAGAGAGAGCCCACTCAGCAGGGACAAAATGTAAAACCCAAAGGCACGCCCCAGTGACCCACCGCCCCCGGCCGTGCCCTACCTGCCTACAGTAACCACCCAGTTAATCCATATCGGTGGACCAATCCACTGATTAGGCTCTCATAATCCAGTCATTTCGGCTCTGAACATTCTTGCACAGTCTTACACATGAGCTTTTGGGTGATACCTCATATCTAAACCGTAACATGGGCACTGCCTAACTTTTTAAAGATGTGTGTAGAGCAAACATCCTTGGAAGACAGAGATAAGGCCTTCATAGGAGCAAGAGGCTGGTTCATTGGCTGCCCATATCAAAAAGACAATGTCTCCCTCTAGAGCGAAAGTCCACATGGTTTGCTTGCCACCTATCATAAAAGGTTTGGGTTCCTAAGCTCTTGTGTTCCTCAATCAGCTGTAAAGCAAGCCCCACTCTGTGCAGCATCTGACTGGGCCATCTTGCATCCCCCCTACACCCCGTGGGACTGGGAGAACAGGAGAAAATCAACACACATTGAGGCTTCTGCGGCTTGCCTTTCTCTAAGTAATGAAGTCCTGTCTCTAACCCAGGATCACCTGTCTTCTCCCAGCATCCATGAAGTCATGGAAGGCTAACTCGTTAGTTGGGAAGCAAGATAAAATCTTAGAATCTTCACAGTTTTCCCCAACTCTTTTTCAGACAACCCATTCTATGGTTGCACAGTGTTTATGTGCTATTTCTGGATAACATCAAAATGCCTTCTTTTAATGCTGTTGCTGTTGTTAGAGAAGATTTAAACCAGAGTGTAGCTCAGACTCTTAAGGACTTGATTTGAGTGTGTATGGTGACCGTATGAACTGGTTTGTATCACATCCTCATTTCATTTATGCCGATTGTCCCAAGGCAACTATTAATAACACCCCTTTTCATTCTCAAAACTGTCCCCATTTGGATAATAAATTCTATAAGCATTCTAATTAAAAGGCACTTTGGTGGTCGTTTTAGTAACGAGAAAGAAAGTCAAAGCTGGAGACCCATATACCTGCAGTCTTTGTCTGCCCAAACCATAGGATACAAGGTAAGGCTTTATGCTCTCATATAATAATTCTATGCCTTGGGAAAGTTATGTAACTTCTTTGTGTCTGCTTTTCTTTATCTAAAATAATGACAATATTTACCTCTTAAAGTGACTATAAGATTAAAGCAGTATATTAATATAAAATATGTATAATAATGCCTAACACAGAGTACATATCAGGTATTAGCTCTTATTATATGTATTATTGCTATCTTAATCGTCATCATCTTCATTTAACTACAAAAGCTATGATCTATTTCACCATATGTCACCTTCCATTAATCTATTTCAAACATTCATAAGATTGAAGGGAGTCCTCAGTAGTTACTTGTGCCATCTCCTTGACTCCAAGCAAGCCCATGCTCCACCACAATAGCAGCTTATTTGGATTTTCACGGGGGTCACTGGAGAGCTCTCTACCACAATGTCAAAGTAAAAAAAAAAAAAAAAAAATCATGAATGAATTAAATCCACCTCATTTCTGTAAATTGTAAATTTGTACATGGCTCATGATTCCAAACCTTCACCAGTGTGTGTGTGTGCGTGTGTGTGTGTGTGTGTGTGTGTGTGTGTGTGTGTATACTAATATCTATACTCAGGCAATAGGCATAAACTATGACATGGAGGCAAATTAGATCACACGGTCATCTTACCTTTAGTTCCTGTTCAGATAAGGTAAAGTTCTGCAAAGCCAGAACTCAATTTGTCTATTATAATAAAAAAAGAAAGAAAGAAAGAAAAAATTTTGAAAACAAATTTTGACTCAACAAGTCAAATAGAAAAAAACATACCCAAGGCACAGAATGGGTTGCTTTCAGAGCTGGTGAGCTTGCCAGTGTTAGTGTCTCCGTAAACTTCATCAGTATTGCCGGCAGGAAGGAGGGGCCTCTTATTGTAACTCACCAGTGCCCTTACCAGACGACTTAACAGCACAGCCAAACTCCAGTTACACATCAAGAAGTCAAACTTCACTAAGGTCCCTTCAAACTTTGGCTGGCTGGTGGGAGAGCTCTGAATCTGTGCACTCTATAAAAGGCAAGACGTTTTTATGGCCCTGGGGGACAATAAATGTTAAAACACCAAAGGTGGCAATATAACAAATATGCAAAATATCCTGAAGGGTCTTAAATCTTGAAGCAGCAGAGCTCGTATTGAGATTGTCCTTGAGTCTTGACAAGTGTAATGAATTGTCCCATACTCTCTCCATACGGGCATCTGGGAGGAAGTGTTGAGCATGTCGAGTATGAAATCTTTCTCCTTATGATTCATTTGTTTCCTTGTGGAACCTGAGCTGCCTCATACACTCCATAGGAGTGCCCTGTGCCCTTTGTGAGAAGAACTAGGAGAGCGTCAGCAGCAAGCCCAAGGGTCATGAGCTGCAGGACACACCAGCCTGGAAAAATACATGTTCCTTCTGTCAATTTCTGTTGAGACTGAGAATTGACATCCTGTTGCTTGTCACTGAGTTCTCTTGACCAGAGCGTCTGGGAAAAATAGTAGTGGTAATAGTAGTACGACAGTTGTCACTAACATGTCTACCATCCACTGTGCCCTCGCTCTGTTCCACACTTGACAGCTGATGGAGATATTTACGTAGGCCAGATCCTCCAGGAAGCAGACACTGATAGAAATAAAACTGGGATGCTGGGGACAATGTTCATAAGTACTTAAAAGTCGGAGAAGGCCGAAGTCTTCTGACAGGTGTACGGATCTGACACCTGGGGGAGGAAGTGGGCCGGAAGGGGGACTGCACTCTGCAAGGCAGAGTAAGTCACCTCCTCTTCCAGCTTCAGTTTTCAACTCCACAGCTTTTCTACAACTTACTCAGAAACCAATGGCAAGAGCAAACTCCCCACAATATATGCAGAGCCTGGTGATTCTCACATTCTAGGGATTCTGGGACTTGGGGGATAGTCAGGTGAGTATTCAGATCCCCCACCAGAGGCTTTCTTGGTACCAGTTCAGGAGTCAACAGCCTGCCCTACATTCCCAGGCAGCTCAGGGAAGAGGCTGAGCACAGTTAATATTTGTTATTTGAAGGTGAACCTGGAAATGGAGTCCAGGCCAGAGTGGGTGGGGTGGGGCAGGAGACCACCATATTGGCAAGAGTAGCACCTGGATGCCAGAGAACTAGGGTTCTTGCATATGAATAGGCTCAGATCCTGTGGGACTCATTGACTCCCTTGTGTTGCTGCTGGAAACAAACTGACATGCCGTTGTGGGGTGGATAACTGCCATTCATCAGAGCCTGGCTCTGAACACCCTTCATCCTGATACGCCATCCCCACCTGTGAGCCACCTGCATGTGCCACAGTGGACAGGGACAGCTTGCTGTAAGATCTTGCCAAGCAATCAGTGTTGTTTGGATTCCTCCCCTAATGATACTCTGCTCTGGAGGTCCTGACAGCCCTGCAGGTCTTCACACTTAGTAAACACAAATAGAAATCAGAATTTTTCCATAATTTACTCAGACACCAGCCACCCATAGTAAACCCAAGGGCTGGTCCCCATAAGCCACCAAGAGACTTGAACAATTTACAAAGCTCTGGCTATTAATATTTTTGTTTACGAAAGAGCAAACTGAGGCTTTATGGCTTCCATGCTTCTACTCATTACACTATATTTCTATCTGTATCAGAGTCTAGTAGAGACAGAAACTTGATTTAAATAGGAATATTAAATATTTAGGGTGAGCAGGCTGCTCTACGGGCTGCATTTTAGCATGGCGTGAGCTTTGCTGTCATGTTCCTCCCTGTGCATGCCTTAGCAAGATCGAGGATTCTTTCCTTCAGGTGGAACTGGGAGGGGTAAGCGAACCTCCTAGAGAACACAAGGCTCAATCAGAATGTCCCCTCATGGTCTCTATGTTCAGCCTCCAAAGCCCCAGCCTCCCTAGCTTTCTGCTAGCCTTCTTCTGACTTTTAATGGTTCTTTCTGACAGAATCTATGAAGTACCAGTGGCAGGGCACACACAAGGAAAGAGATATTTGAAGGGAGTTGCATTAGTCAGCTTTCCATTACTGTGACAAAACACCTGAGATAATCCACTTAAAAGGAGGAAAGGTTTATTTCACACATGATTTCAGTACGTGGTTGCTTGGCCCTGTGGCTCTGGGCCTGTGGTGACACACATGGTGAACACGTGGCTGAGGAGGTCTGTTTACCTCATGGCAACTGGGAAGCAAAAGAGAACTAGAAAGAGACAGGGTTCCAATATTTCCTTCAAGGGCACACACCCCCACCCCCACAGTGACCTAATAGGAGCCTTTGAGAAGTGGGGCCTAGCGGAGCTTCTTAGGTCACTGTAGGCATGCCCCAAATGAGGATTGTGGGACTCCTGATGCTTCCTCTTTCTCCTTGCTCCCTGGATTGTGATGTAAGCAGCTTTTCTTCTGATACGCACTCCCCACCATTGTTTGGCATTCCCACCAGAAGTTCAGAGCAGTGGGACAACTCAATTGTGGATTGGAATCTCCAAAACTATGAGCATTTTCTCTTTATAAATTAATTATCTCAGGTATTTTGTTATATTAATGAGAACCTAGCATTATATAATAGACAGAACTAAAAATGAGAAATAGACCTAGTTTTCCTGATATCACTGTTACTGATTAATAATTATGAACAAAAAGAGAAACTACACTGGTGGTTGCCAAAGGATGGTCCAGACCAGCATCAATTTCACCTTGGAGTGTGTTCAAAAGCAGCCAGAGCTCCCCCACACACACCCACTGAATAAAAAATGCCAGGCGTGGGCCAGCAATCTGTTTTAACAAGCACTGCGGTGATTTTAGTGTCTCCTAAGGTTGGAGACCCACTGAACTTGAGGACATACGGCCAGCCAGAATTTTGCTAAAATTCTTGGGAGACAAGATGGAAGCATAAACCAGGGTAATGCTAATATTAAATATTAAATAACTAGCCTTTATGTCTTACTGAACCACAGTTATTTAAGTCAGGTATAATAATCAACAATTCTGCAGTATAGAAACAATGATTCCCATCGTTCAGATGTAGAAAGTGAGGCTCAAGGAGGTTAGAGCAAAGGTCACACATCGCAGGATGACCTTGTAACTCCTTATTTAAACAAGAACACTTTCGAACAGGAAAGATGCTAACAATAATTACCCAAGGTCAGTGTGTCTGAGCTGGGACATCTGATCAGCCTTCCTGTCTAAAAAGGGAGGGAGCTGAAATTCAAATGCTATCTGAGCCATGTGCTGCCGGACCTCTTCTGGGGTGCAGCCTGCCTCCCAGGGGAACACAAAACTGGGCATAATGGAGAAGAGAGAAGCACCTAGCTAACCTCTGTGACCTCTGTGTCCTCTGAAGTCTGATTTCCTCCACAATCTGCCTCTGAGACTCTGCTTCTTTTTGTCAGCCTGGGGAAAGCAGGTGACCCGTGATTCTGAATGCTGCCTGCCAGAGTGCCTCCTTCAGGATTTGGAGAGATGAGAGGGAGTATGTAATTCCAGTTTATCTGCTCCTTGATAAGGTCTGGGCAACCTGACCTGTTCCTACTTTATCTCTAGTCCACAGCATAAGCAACATGTCCAGGGTTAATTGGGAAACACTGCAAAAGTCACAACCAAAGGGAGCATGCAAGGCTGCCCTGGACCTTCTAGAACACTTCTTGGGCAGCAGCTGAGGGCTCCAACTTGCTGTAGCCTCACTTGAAGGTCTTGAATGGCTCTGCTGGGCAGGAACCCCAGCTCTCATGGAGGCACAGGCGTCCACCACCATCCCCAGTGCTTTCAAGCACTCCACACTTTACAAAATATTTTCACATTTGCTGCTCAGTCACTATTTCCTTCCAGTCCCCACCTGCAAGGAAGGTCTGGCAGCTCCCCATGGGGCAAAAGATCCAGGGCCCAGAGGAGCAGAGTAGCTTACACAAAGTTACCAGCCAGTGCATAGCTGGCCCAGCTTGTCTTTCTTTTGTGATTTTTCCACTCTGCCATTTATTGATTTGGAAACAGAGAAAAAGGTCAATTTGCTTAGAAGATAGTAAATCTGAACTCAGAATCTTTCCTTCCATTTTTAAGCAACAGAAAATTTACAAGCTTGTCTTTAATGGTTAGTTTAAGTCTATTTTATTATCTCCAGTTTATTGAAGTATAGAAATGGAAAAATTGTCCAGTCCAAATTCCTTAGGGTCCAAGGTCATTAAGATGAGACAATGACAATGCTGGGGAAACCAGCACCTACTTTAGCATCTACTATCTGTTAGGCACTAGCTAGGCACATAACCTGTGTGACCTCATTCAATCCCCTGAAGCAAAGAGAGCCCAGTGACTTTTTGGAGACCACACATCCAGTAAGGGATGTAGCTGAGATTCAGACCTTGTCAGATTCCAAAAGCCAGTGCCCCGGGGCAGGGCACATCAAAGAAATCTAGTTTAAAGTTTGTTCAGATTTCTCCTGTGCCAAGTCCTATGCAAAGAACCAGAAGAAAAAAATGAGTTCCTGCACACTTTCTCCCTTCTCCAACCTCCAACATTTCCTCCCTCTCTCTCTCTCTCTCTCTCTCTCTCTCTCTCTCTCTCTCTCTCTCAACTGATGGCCTCACTTCTCTTGTCTTGAGAAAACAGATGCACTCCAAAGATAACTGACCGCACATGCATCCCTGCCATATAGATCTGCCGCAGTCTGGCTGGGCACAAATAACCGGGAGGTCATGAGCCACTTGTAGGTTCAAACAGGAACTACTTTATTGCCAGAACCCACGGGAACTCCCCTGGAACTACACGGAAAAACCGCGAGAACCAATGGGAACTCAACGGGAATTCCGCGAAAACTCAACGGGAACTCTGCGAGAACTCAAAAGTAGCGGGCACCCGAGGTAGCAGGAGCCACCTTATTGCCGGACAGCAGAGGTTTATATACACAATTGAATACACAGCTTGTTTCAAATTAGCATCATCCAGTTACAGCAATCAGTTATTATCTTAATAATTATACACAGCTTAACTTAATTATCATCATCTTAATGGCTCACTGGCATTACTTCTCAACCACTCCTTCTGGCAAAATGCCAGGCACCATCTTGACTTGATAGTGGCGCTCAACATGGATCTTGCACCAGGCCACCATGCCCCGCTCCCTGGGGTTCCTGTCCAGGCGTGATTGCACCCCACATTCCAGGGAAACTGCTGTTGTTCAGGTTGCAGATGATGCTGATGTTGGTAAACCAGATGGTCAATTGCTTCAAGCGAACAGCAGCTTTGGATGCAGTCAACTGCAACCTCCTCCTTGATGCTCTTTCTTAATTCAGCTTGTAATCTCCTGTTCATTCTCCTCATCTCTTATTGATGGCTCATTCCACTCTTTTCTGCCAGCTTCTTCTCTTCTCCCTTCCTCCTAATGTTAGAAGGCTACCGGGCTTTGTCTTTGATCCTCTTCAAATTCCTTCTCTTACATTCTTTCTGCATGTATGCAATTCATAGACAGAGAGATGTGAGAGAGAATGAGAGAAAGAGACACAGAGAGGCAGAGGGAGAGATTGGTGGACACTTTTACTCATCTGATTTTATAGCTTTATGTGCCATGTATTGATGATTCCTAAATAAGCATTTGTAGCCCAGACCTCTCACTTAAATCCCCGACCCACATATCTGCTCTGAATCCTCAGCATCTCCACTTATTTATGTAATAGATATTTCAAACTCAGCACCTCCAAACTTGCACTCCTGATCTTCCCAAACCCTGCTTCTTGCCCACTTATCTTCATCTCAGTTGAGGGAAACTATGCCCTTCCAAGCAGACAAGTGGTGATTCAGAATCCTTGACTTCTCTCTTTCTCTCACACCCCCCATCCAATCTGTCCAGAAACCATGCTGGGCTTACCCTCAGAGCAGATCCAGGATCTGACCACTTCTTCCCCCTTCGTTACCATCCTTGTCTGAGGCATCATCCTCTCCAGCCTAGATTCATGCAACAGCCTCCTACCTGCTGCCATCCGTGCCCTGGCAGCCCACTTTCAACAGGGCTACTAGAATGATCCATTCAATGAATAAAACGGAGAACTTATTTCTCTATTTGAAATTCTGTATTGGTTTCTCGTTTTGCTCAGAGTAAAAGTCAGAGTTTTAACAATGGATTTTGGTCCCTATGCATCCAGGAGTCCTGTCACCACTCTGGCTTACCACCTGTTGCTGAAGGGTAATAATGATGACACCCAGGTAGAAGGCAGAGAGCTCCCGTGCACACCCACCTGCAGGTCTTGCACATTTGCTCTCTTTCTCCATCTTGGATTGGCAAAATGTTCTGACTCCTTATAAATGTGCACGGCCACCTCAAGCACTGTGGCGGTAATGGGGAAGTTTTTAGGTTTGAGCTGGATTCAAACCCTTGAAATGTTCTCTGAGCCTGTAGAATAATATTGAAGACAGACCTCCACTCATTAAACACAGGACAGAAATAGCCCTTGCAGTACCTGCCTTTTATAAGCTTCAGTTTTCCTTCCCATGCACTAAAGAGCCAACAGTCTCCTCTACCCCAGATCACTCCATAGTCACTAAGACAGTGAGACTCTAGAAATTAGAAATTATAACAACTGCAAATACCACTAATTATTTTTAATCATTCGTTAACATGCAACCAATAATAATGGCAAACTATGTCCTTTACATCACACCATGGAGACCTAATGGTAGCTGGCTCAGGGGAAGGATTAAGAGATAAATACACGGGTTTCATGTAAAAACAAGGGATTCCTGGTATATGTGCTCTCTCTCTCTCTCTCTCTCTCTCTCTCTCTCTCTCTCTCTCATGGTAGACACACCTAATTCATCACAGAGCTCTCTTGAGGTCATAAAAATCCATGTGGTTATGATGGTAGAGAAACAGAGTTGGGAGAAGCCATCACTAGAACAGGGAATAAGCTCAGAGAAGGGACTGTGATCAGGATTCCTATGATGCCAAGTTACCAGTCTGACGCAGGCAGAGCCACTTGTATTCCCTGGTTCTGGTCTGGTTCAGGGACAGAATTTTTTCCTAAATTGGAATCTGTCCTAAGCCTGGGAGTAGAAGTTAAGAAGCCCCAGACTATGTCTTTTGAAATCTTTTCTGGACCAAGAATATATATCATCATCCCATCAATCCCCAGACATGAAATTTACAGTGAGGCAAAGTCAAGTTCTAGGTAATGACTGTTCTCTCACTATCTTTCCTACCAATAGTGACCCCCACAAATGTAAAAAATTACCCTAATGTTTAACATCATATAAAATAAATGCTTATCATCTCACACAGTTTCTAAAAGTTAGGTATGCAGGAGAAGCTTGTCCTGGGTTTAGGTCTCTCCTTAGGATACAATCAAGAAGTTCATTTGAAGGTTTGATCGGGGCTGGGAATATGCTTCCAAGGTAGCTCACTCACATCCCCATTCATAAGGCTGCTTGAGCATCCACTCAACATGGCAGCTGGCTTCCCCAGAGCAAATAACACAAGAGCCAAGAGGAGGCAGAGGTGCCTTCTACAATGACCTCTCCTTGGAAGTCACGAAAGGGTAGGGAATTAAGCTCCACCTATCTGTGGGACACCTGTCAAGGAATTCGTGGATCTATTTTAAAACTACCATCAGAAATGTCTATGAAGCATAGTATGAAGGTGAGTAGGGGATTTATATAAGGTAAAATATTCCACCCCAATTTAAGCTTCTATGTTCTAGATTTGTTTGACATTGCACAGTGTACTGCCAATAGATGCATGCTCACCGTGTGTGTGAATTGCTATATATCTATCTTTTACAGAAGGAAAAACTGGGGATCGTTGAAGAGCAATGGCTCTCTAACAACTCAGTCAACCCTGCCAGGATGCTGCTTTCCTGACTCTGGAGCCAGAACATCTCCCAGTATTCCATGTAGGGCTGCTTGTAATGGGGCTATTATAGTTTGGATACGGCATGTCCTCCAAAGACTCAGGTGCTAAGGGCTTAGTCCTCAGCCTGTGATTCTGTTGGGAGATGGTGGAACCCTTAGAAGGGAGGCCTGGTGGAAGGTCTTAGGGAGCACACCCTCGAAGGAGATATTGGAACCCCGACCCCTTCCACTCTTTCTTTGCTTCCCAGCCACCGAGGTGTGCTGGGAGCCATCAGCCAAGTAGGTATGACAATTTCCTTGCCAGCGTACCCCCATGTTTCTTTAGTGGAAGGACTCATGGAAATAGGACATTTTGCAGGACATTGCATGTAAGGTGACCTTGCTCAAGGACCAGGGCAGGATCCGTGTTTAGGGTGTTCCCCGTTTAGAATAGGGCGTATCCTGCTGCTGAGTTCCTCTTGAGTTCTTAGGGTCAGACAGTATATTTTTGGGAGACAGAAGCCCAGGAGTAGTGGATTTGGGCAGAGTGTGGATTAGGGCAGAGTGTGGATTTGGGCAGAGAATATGGATTTCCCCAGAATGTGTTTGTAGAAGGCCGGTGTGAGATCGGGAATAAAGAATTGCTGTTTGAATCTACAAGCTGTGTGGAGACTCGTGATTTGTGCCCAGCCAGAGACTGCGGCAGAGGTGAGCAGTTTTCATCTGTCACACGTTTGCACTCTGATGCATGGCCTCACCACCAGCCCAAAGCAACAGAGACCATCAACAATGGACTAAAACCTCTGAAATGATGAGCCAAAATAAGTCTTTCCTCTTTTTAAGTTGTTTATCTCAAGTATTTTGTCACAGTGACAGAAAGCTGAATAACACAAGGGCTTTACCAAGACCAAATTGGAGTTTCTATGAAGGAAAGAGCTCCATAGGAAGTGATTTGGGGAATAATAGGGACAAAATGAATGGGAGTAGAGATTCTTAGGAACTGCTATGACCAGTTGTGGGCCCAGAGCCAGCTGCTTCCCTCTAGAGAAGGGCTGAGAGCACAGGGGCCTGGAGGAGCAGAAAAGACAGCTAGTTTCCAGCCACCTATGAACCATCACTGCAGCCAGGGGAGTGACTGTGTTGATGCTGGAAAACGTTGACCACGAAATCCTGCTGTGTCCTTCTCAGCAACTCAGGACACAGAATCTCAACTCAATCCAAGGACATAAAATGATTTAGGGAAAAAAAAAAAAAGGAGATATCTAAGATGATATTTTATATTGTTTCCCAGGTTGTTTATTGTGTATTTTATACATTTTCACACACCAGCAGCACTTTGTGGATTTTAACTGCATATATTATGTAGGAGAGGTTTAGATCCAAGGTCATACCTAACCTCCCTAAGACAGAATGGTAACATAGTGGTAGATATTCTTTCAATTGCTCAATTGCTCTATGGGGTCTCAACAGCATAGAGAAGCCCACAATTCAGGAGTGATCCTGCATGGATCCAATCCTCCTTCCACCATGCATCAATGGGTGCCTTTGGGGAAAAGCATTCATCCCCTCGATGCTTCAGTTTCTTAATGGGTAAATTGGAAATGACGATAGCATCTACCTCATGAGATTGTTGGGAGAGATGAACAAGTTTCTAGTTTACTCAGGGGGCTTGGCTGATCATAAGCAGTCATGTGGCCATCAAACATGACTGATACAGGGTACCTTATACCACATGTCTCCTGGGTATCACAGGGCAAGGAGTATAATGAGGTGACTTTCCCAAGGCCACACAGTCATCTGACCAACTTTCCAAACCCAGGAAGGAAGACTTAGAAGACCTCTGAGGTTTCACTCAAATAATTATTCCATGTGACTCAGGAGGTTGGTCATCAACTATAAATGAATATAAAAAGACAGCCATGCTTTTATGACTTAAAATTCAAGACAACCTGCATAGGAAGATGACATTTCCTAATACAAAATTCAAGTTACATCTTTACAACCACTCTAGATCAGTGCTATTGTCGTCCCCAATTTACAAACGAAGAAAGTGAGGCACAGAGAGTTTCAGTGACAAGACTAGTAAGTGACAGAGCCAGGTTCAGACCTCGGGGCTCCAAGGCCTGCTTCACCTCACCACCTTGCTGCATCCCAATTGGTGGCTTTCCTTGCAATGACACTGACTGAAATATGGAATGAGGAATGCTGGATGGATCTCTACCAGCAGCAAAGTGCTTGATTCTCCACTCGACATCTGGCCATCTAGATTCAATTACTAGTCTCTGTTGACAGTCTGGGCTGTCTTTCCAGCAGAGGGGAGGGGACACAGGCATTAGTCAGAACAGCCATATTACATGTTCTTTCTCACCTGGCTACTCCTGTCACCTGAACCCGCTAGGCACATTCCTGCCTGTCCCCTGCCCGGCTCAGATCTCTATTTGGAGGCCACCTTTCTCGTGTCACCCACTTTGTGAAGCCTTCTCTGATTTCTCCAGAGGTTCCCCCACACCTCTATGATCTTCCTGATGTTTCACCTCCCCAATCAACATCTACACTGTGCTCCATGGTGACACCTATTCCTCTTCCTGCAACCTTTCAACCACATGTGACCACAAGGTAGAAACTGGAT
This sequence comes from Callospermophilus lateralis, assembly GCF_048772815.1. Taxonomy (NCBI): domain Eukaryota; kingdom Metazoa; phylum Chordata; class Mammalia; order Rodentia; family Sciuridae; genus Callospermophilus; species Callospermophilus lateralis. The sequence continues at coordinate 101,072,427 of NC_135311.1, forward strand.
CGGTTGGACTTTGAACACGCAGTGCCCAGGATAGAATTGACTCCTAACAGAAACTCAATAATCATGAACTGACTAATTAAATGAATGAAAGACCTTGTTTTGTTTTCTCCCCACCAAGAGTTTCTGTGACTCGATATGATATTTTTCTCCAGAACATGTGGTTCTCGGTCCAGAGGGTGGCTTTTCCCACCACTTCCGTTGTAAACAGCTCTATAAGAGTTTGGCTTCCTGGAATGTTGCCTATACATCCCTCATAATTGCCTCCCAATTGTTTCCTATTTGTTTGACACCTCATAATCCCCTTCCTTCTTCCTTGTCTAATCGTTACAGGCTGTTACCACTTCACCCGTGTTGCTGGACTCTTCTGGCTGGGATAGACTCCTTCGCATCAGACAAGGCCCCGGGCAGGTTTCTGAAATGGCAGCAAAGGCCAGATCGTGCCCTTTGGATGCCGGAGGAATCCATTACTTCACTGGAGCCTCAGTCTCTTCATCTGTAGAATGGGATACCCAGAGCTTCCTCTGTAGGATGTGTGGATGGAGTAAGTTGTAACCATGTGACAAACTAGAGCACAGGAGGATGTAGTTAATGCTCTAGTACCTTTTCCTGTGCACAGAAGATCTGCTTATTCCTGGTATGTGATTGCTTAGCCATGAAACAGGGAAAAGAATGCCTCCCGCACACCAATGTCACAAGTAAAGTATCTAGAAACTGCCTGAGTACTGCTCTGTGCATCTCCATCCAGGCCTCTCCCTCGGCTCAACAGAAACCCACAAAGTAGATATGTTTCCCTGTGGCTCAAACCGCACTGCGCTGCACCTACTCGTTACACAGGAGCACAAGTGCTGTGGGAACCCCTGTGGGGAAGGGTGAGGAGCTTCCTGGGGAAGCAGCCAGGCAAGCCTCAGGGCTGACACAGGGACAGAAAACTTTCAGACTGAGAGAAAAGGGAAGGATAAGATGAGGGAGTTAAGACCCAGCCAGTCCTGCCTCCAGAAGTCAATGCAAAACAATTTAAAAAAAAAAAAAAAAAGAACTTTGTGTAGAAAAACCAAGGCTAAATCCTGGCAGTGCCATTAACAAGCTGATCAACCTTGGACAAATTACTGAACCCATTTTCTCATCTGTAAAACAGTTTGGCTAATCCCCCTCATACAGTGTCAGAGTTTTGAATAAAGATCACACGAGGTAACATATGTAGACACAGTTCATACCACAACATGGCATGCTGTTAAGAGGGGTTCTTTTAGTAAGAAACTTGTAGCTTGAGTTCATTCTCTAAGCCTCCGGGTTCTCTGCCAATCCACTTTGCCAACAGTCCCTTAAGATTTCCTCTCAAATGCTTTGCCCAAATCTAAAATTCTAGAGGCTGCAGTAAGAAGGGTGGCTGCCTAGGAATTCTCTAGTGCTCATCCAGGAGAGTTTAATCCTTAGCCACTCTATGGTTCCCTACAAAAGGTTGAATGTGTAAGGACGGAAAGACAGACACATAGAATAATTAGTAAGTTACACATTCTTTTTATCATGAATTATTATTTCAAATTATATTTTTATCGAATTATTATCACTCCATTTTCTATAAAGCTTCATAATTTGTAATTTTTTTACTTGGATGTGGCTCTTGACAGGTGGTGTCACGAGTAAATGAAATTGTATTTGAATATCCACACATGTTTTATACAGACCTTTGGAATAGTGCCCAGGATATTCTTTCATGTGCTGCCATCCAAGAGGAGGTCTCATTTGAAAGCTAACAACTGATATTCCTTCACCATCCAAGTGTAAACAGAACTCTGATCCAAGAATCTGCTATTGTGCATCTCTGGTGGGCATTAGCTAGTGTTGAATAATTCATCATGACTGATGATCAGTGTTATAAGATGCTTTTTCTTCTGTCCCCAAACCCTCACAATAGGAGTAGATGTTCATTCATTGAAATCAATAGTTATAGCATACACACTTTGCAGACTTCTCTCCAATTCTTATACCAACATCACAGAGCAGTGTGGTTTTTGCAGATGCAAATGATGGTAGAGTTACCTTGAAGTGAATTTGGACATCAATGGTGTAGAACCAAGACTGAGATAGATGTCTGTCATAGCTACTCATCAAGTCTTTTTTTTTTTTCAACTGCCTACCATGTAGAGACACTTTATGGAGATCAGACATGTAAGAATGAACAAAAAAGGTTTAGTCATTACATTTGTGGAGCTTACAGTTTGGAGGTGAAAGAAATTCATCATATTTACAGTCACTTCTTTTCAGTGTAAGGAAACAGATGAGTGTAAGGTAATCCAGAGCTAGAGGATTTGACCTGGTTTGGGGTGCATAGGGTAAGGTGATCACAGTACATGTTCCCAGGAGAAGTTGTACATAACCAGAGTCTTATGAGATGAATGGGAGTAAACAAAGAGACAGGGAAGTTTAGAAGGGAGAAAGAGTCTTCCAAGCAAAGAAAGCAGAAAAGGGCCATATTCACAGCAAAGGACAGGAGCAAGAGAAGCTGTAGGGGTGAGTCTTGATGGTATAAAGCCAAGAAAAACTGTTCAGAGGCTCAGACTTCACCCTGCGAGCTCCATAGGGTCTTCTTAAACTCCTGCGTGGTAAAAAATAGAATAGATTTATGTGCACCAGCAAGCGTCCCACCCAACCAGCCTCTTTACTGCAACCTCGTCTGCTGGGGTGATCCGTGCAAGGTGGTCCATGATCCAGGGCAAGGATGCTGGAGACTGGGATGCAGGCTGTAACCATGGAGATGGAGAAGGATGGATGAACCAACAGATCCCGAGCAGGCATCAGGACTCTGAATCCAGCAAAAGCCCAGTTCATTGCAATAAGGACACCAGGGTGGAAATCGTGAAGATGAAGAATGAAGAGTAAGAGAAGGGTCTGTGGGCGTCCGTGACAAGGGTGTGGGTTGAATTCCAGTGTTGGGCCTAATCTGGACTTTTTTCTTTTCTTGTTCTTTCCTTTTCTTTTTCCAATCCTATGCATGAAGATATAAACTAAAGTATTCTCTTTTAAAAGTTTATATGAGATCGTAACCCCGTTTTATACATGGGAAAAGGCTGACTCCCTGTGGGTTTTCTGTATTTTCATATTGCCATAATTCAAACAACGTGATGAATCAACTCGCTGTAAATTCTAAAGCTGGGCTCAGGGAAGCTGAATTTTATGGGGACTTTATTGAGCTGTGCCCCCAGGCTGGGTGGTGTTCCTTGGGGGAAAAGGGTATTTTGAGGTGGGAGAGGGAGGAGGGAGCTAACATTTATGGGGTGTTCATTGTGTGCCAGGTCATTTGCCCCTCAAGAAATTAACATGAATGGTGTTTGGTACTTGAGGAAAGCTTAGGGCTTAAGAGACTTGACCACAGATGGACACACTAACTGTCAAGCGGCCAACCAGGCACACTTAGCCAGGTGACACCCCAACAGGCAGAAGACAGAACCAGCGGCCTGGCTGTAAGGAAGGAGGAGGCTCTTGGGGTGCCCTCCCTGTCTCTTCAGCTTTTCCCAACTTCATTGTTGAGCAAGTTTCTTCATGGAGCCTAACCACACCCTCCCCTAGGTACATAGGGGAGTAAGCGGGGATTTCCCCCTTGAAGTCAATTCAAAACCTCCCAAGTTCAAAGCCAATAAAGCTCTGGCTTCTAGCTCTAACTCCAGGTCCAGAGCTTATCCCCCACCCTCCACTGCTTTAGTTATAATTCAACGAAGGAATTCTGTATTCTATCCAGAAGGCTCTTCCAAATCTGAGCAGGTGAGGAGATATTCACATCTTAGACTCTCAAAGGCAGCCAGAGCTCTACTTCTTCAAAGTCAGTCACCATTACCATTCCATCCCACCTGTGAGAAACCGAGACTTGGAAACTTGGAGTTGCCCAGAATATTTAGCAACACAGTCATATTTGAACGCAGGTTTCAAATGTACAAGTCCCCAGCACAGTCTTCAGTAGTAGATGTTCGAAATATACCTGTGTCCTTGTTTGCTTCCAGGTTTCTGCAATTGGCCCCCGTCTCTATTCCTGAGAAGGGGATATCTATTGGCTTTTTTGGCAGAGTGAAGGCAGCTGCTCCCCAGGAATCGGTGCCCATGTCTCCAAGGTGTGGACCTTTTAAGGAATTAACAAGCCCACGTGTGGTGCAGGGTAGACTGGGAGCCTGCACAGAGGAGCCATAAAGACTTTAAAGAGAACTTTACAGGAGTGAGCCCTCCGGCAGGGTGGAATGGAGCAGGGTGGGGCCTGGTGGAGAGGCTGAGCAGATCGGAGAGGTGAGAGGCAGCCCTGATGGAGGAAGAGGACCTCTGAAAAGGCCATGGCCTCCAAAGGACAGACCTGAGCTTGGAGTTTAGAAATAGCCTAGAGAATCTGAGCATCACCAATGCTCAGAAAGCAAAAATGAGAAAGGGAACAGGAAGGGCAAGAGAAGAAAGGATTGGTCCATCAGCTCAACCCCACCACAGTCCTGCCACTACCCTGCACCCTGTGACCAGTTTTCCTGCCCTCTAAATGTCCATGCACTTTCGGTAGCTGAGCCATTCATCCTCCATTTTTCAGGCCTCCGGGCCTGTCATCTCCTCTGTGAAGTCTTCCCTCCCTCCCCTCCCCCTCCATCACCCTTAGACATTCACTCCTCTTAGCTTTTACAGCAGTCTACATGCCCCAAGGAACCATTTTATGACATTGTTACTGTTATGGTAGCAAAAGCAGCATAAGTTGTTATTTAAGGAATGTCTTCTTTTTCTCTGTCTTCTGTTTTTCTGGGGTTTGAGAGGTTGGGGGTGGTGTTGTTTGTTTGTTGCCAGACACAATGTGATTTTATAAATTATGTCACTTATATTTCATTGCTATGACATAAACGGAGTATTATATTCACAACTTTAAAAATGAGGAAATTAAGGCTCCAAGAGGGTGGGATCTCATTGCTGTGTAAGGGACAGTGACTGCATGGAGAGCAGGGTCTGGTTCCGACTGCTCAACCTGTACAAGGCAGTAATAACAGGCAATGAACGTAATAGAGAGTGAATGTCACCACTGAGTGAAAGGCCCAAGTGTGAGTGACATATGACTTGAAGCAACTGTTTGGTTTTACTGCAGTCACCTCGGAACATCACTACCCAGTTCCAAAGTGGACCCTCAGGATAACGTGAGCTACACACAGGGACATGAAGGCCGGAGGGACAGTACTGCCCACTCCTGGAGGGCCACCCCTTTCAGGACTCTGCTTTCCAGAGCTGGGTATGGGTGCTTGGCTCACAGTTTACCCCTGCAATAGAAGCCTTTCTGTGCCTGTCCTTGGAGACAGAGGGGCACCCAACCTCTGTATTTCTTGGTCATACTCTTGCAATTAAGCGAAGAAGCCAACCGGAGCCTCCTTGAGCCAAACTAATTGCATCCTAGCAGGCTCTGTGCCTGCCAGCCTTAGCCTGGAGTCGGGTTTTATAGGCCACTTAGCCCCACACCCAGGGTTTATGATGGAAACACTGACAAAGCTTCACTGATAAGGCTGCAGAGGACCCAGGAGACCAGAAAGTCTACTAACTTTCAAGAGTCTAAACCCGGCCTCCACTCCAGCGGCCCCTCGGCAGCCCGGATTCTGAAGCAGCGGCCAACGGACCCTGGCACGGGGCTGTTTGTTTCCACTTCAATGCGCTCCGGAAATTCGGTATGATCCCTTGCTGGGATTATTAACGACAAGTTTCTCCTTCAGCCTCACCTGGTATCCAATTAGTTTTCCCATTCTTTGGACTACCCAGCCATGCATTCATTTGTTCAATCATTCACTAAATTCTGAGCTCCTGCACAGGCTCGTGGTGAACACTAAGAAGAAGGACTTGGCTGATTATTTTTTCAACTCTACTGTTCAACTCAGCCCTAAAGGGTTCAAGGAGTGACGTCGTTTCCCTCAAGCCTGCTGCATACAGTAGGCGTAACTCTAGGGGACGCCCCTCACATGGATCATGATCACATCCAGGGTCTCTGCTAGGTGATCATGGAATAGGGAAGAGAAAAAAAAACTAAACAGAAAATGAAAATGCCATATGTTGGGGATACAATTCAAGTCAAGATGGCGCTTGGCAGCTTGCCAGGAGGAGTGGTTTGTGAAGCAACACCAGCGAGCCATTAAGGTGGTGAGGATTCCTTATTGGCTGACTGCTGTATCTAGATGATGTTAATTGAGTCAAGCTGTGTGTAATCAGTTGGGTATATATACCTCTGTTGTCCCACAATAAAGCGGCTCCTGCTACCTTGGGTGCCCGCTACTTTGAGTTCTCGCTCAGTTCCCACTTAGTTCACTCGCAATAAAGTCGTTCCCACTTGAACCTTCAAGTTGCTTGTCACCTCCCGGTTATTTGCCCAGCTAGACTGCGGCAGCCATATATTCAATCTAGTACAGAAGGAAGAACAGTCAGACTCAATAAGGCAGCTGGGTCATTTAGCAATTCCCCATCCCTTAGAGCCACTTTTAATTTGTCTTTCTGTAACCAAACACCGTGTATTTGTCTCTTGGAGAGCACAAAGCACAAACAGGAGACAGAAGAGTGAAGAAAAGGCTATTTCTTGCAAAGAGGCAAGGAGGGCACTGGGGATAACCCCAAAGCAGTGTCTCCCGGAACTTAGGAAGCAAGGGGACTTTATTGGGGAAACTCAGGATGTTCATACTGGGAAAGCTTGTCATCACATACAGAGATGACACAGAACATGCTCAGTTTGAGATCATGCTTCTTCACACAGCACATGTTCAAAAATGGTGGATGGTGAAGGCCTAGGAGCAGAGAATTTAGAGAGATCAAGAGATTATAATGAGCAAAATTTACTCTAGGTCACCCAGAGGAATGATTCAGCTATTTTGGCTGATTTGGGCTGGTTCAAACCAGTTCCTTGCGGTTTTCTCAGAAAAGTCTTATCTGAAACAAACAAACAAACAATTAAAAAAAAAAAAACTTGAAGGAATGTTAGCAGTCACTTAAGGGAGAAGCAGCTTGTTTTCCCTGCAAATCTAGGTGCTTGCCCCTAAAAGTTCCTACCTAGCAGCTAACATTTCCAAAACAGGAAAATAACTAAATAAATAGATCATTCCCTTGCTTAAAAGGGGGTTTCTCAAACTTGGCCCGTTGACTTTTTTTTTTTTGTAATATTTATTTTTTGGTTAAACACAATACCTTTATTTTGTTTATTTACTTATTTTTATGTGGTGTTGAGGATGGAACCCAGGGCCTCGCACATGCTATGCAAGCGCTCTACCGCTGAGCCACAACCCCAGCCCTGGCCCATTGACATTTTAGCCAGATAATTCTTTGTTGTAGGAAGCTGCTCTGGGCACTGTGGAATGCTCAGCAGCATTCTTGGCCTCTACACACAGGATGCCAGGATCAACTCTTTCCTCACCATTGTAAGACCCCAGGAGGTCCCCAGATGTTGCCAGATGTCTCAGGGGAGGGAGGAGAGAAAAGGACAAATCATCTCCAGTTGAGAACCCCTGGTTTAAAACAATCTCCTCTCTCCCTTTTCCTCTCTAAGACTTCCCCCCAAATGAAGCCTCAGACGCAGCTTTTTAGTGAAGATTCTCATAGGCTGACTGCTGCTTACCCATCTGGCCCCACAGATGCCCACTCCTCCCTACCCTTGCCAGGCACTTTCCCCTGCATGCAAACACAGTCCCTCCCCAACCTCGCATCTTGCCTGGTTTATTCTCTTTGTCCTTTGAGACTCAGCATGGATCCCCTAACTTCTGCAGGCTGTACTGACCCCTCGGGGCTCCCCTAGCCCCCTGTGGGAGACTTGGCATCCAAGCCTCTCTCCATCCCCACCCTTAGACTCGTGGGTGTATCAATTCTGATGAAATTATTGGTTTACGTGGGGGCAGTAACAAAGGACCCAGGCACTGAGCAAAGTCCTGGCTCAAAGCAATTTCTTTAGCAATGGCTCTATCTTATTTAAGTTAAAAGAAAAAAATTTTAAACTAAAATAAATAAAGGAAGGCCCACACCCTCCACCATGTGCCCTAAAGAAGTAGTTATGATTTTGCCCAGACTGCTAATGTTCTCCACTATCTGGCTAACCAGTCATCTGATCTTGGACAAGTCAACTCATCTCTCTCCTCCTGAGTATCCCAACATGTAAAGCAGGAGTCTCTTTCGTCTTCCTCTCTCACTGTAATGTTAAGGCACAAATGTGTTATTACATGATGGCACTGAGTAAACCGCTATTAATTGTGTGAATTTGAAGGATTTTTCCTCTACTAAATAAAAAGATCCTTGAAGATACAAAAATTAAACTGAAACAAATACATTAGAAGAATCCTTCTTACCTTATATGGAAATGTGGCCATACACCTGGATGTGAATGGCATTTTATTTCTTTGGTTCTTTTTTTTTTTTTCCCCTAAAAGTACGATTTTCCATTTGTTAATTCCTACCCTCCCTACCTGGACTCTTTGTATTTCAATTCAGGAATTTTGTATTTCTGCCTGGGCTAGAATTCAAAGAGTTTCTTTGATTTTTTTTTTTTTTAAGCAGACCACACCTATGACTGAAGGACATTTTTCTAATAGCATAGCCTGTAGAATCTTGAATTTTAAAAATTGTGCTATGTGGTAAGAATTGGGATAAAAAAACTTTAGAAGAGGAGCTGCTTCTAAAATGTACTCTCCATTTTAGAGATGAGATAAGTTGCATTAGGTTTAAGGAAATGAAATTGGAAGAAATCTCTTAATAATTTAGCGCTGCTATGGGGTGACTTGTGTCTCACAAAAATAAAAAAAACATATGAAAAGATGTGAGAGATTCTAAACCCCACCCCCGTGCCTCTGAATGTGCCCTTATTTGGAATTAACATCTTTGCACACATCATCAAGTAGAGGTGAGGTCACACTGGATTATAGGGCAAGCTAATATAGCTGCATCCTTGTAAGAGCAGAGAAGACACAGACACGAGGAGATATCTCTGAGAAGATTGAAGCGGGATCTGGAGCATACAGCTGTAAACCAGAGAACATCAAGGATTCCTGCAGCCACTAAAAGCTGGGAGAGAGACAGGGTAGGGGCAGATAGATCCTCAGCACTTCCAAGGGGAACCCACTTTACCACAAAGCTGGATTTTCAACTTCCAGCCTCCAGAACTATGAAAGAATAAAATCCTGTTGTCTTAAGCCACCTATTTGTGGCACTGTGTTAGGACAGCCCTAAGAAATTAACACAGGCACCCTGATAGAAATCATGACTGTTTCCTTGCACAAATCCTCCCCTACCCATCTGATACTCCTCCATTGTAACATCTAGATGCACAGAGAATAACAATGGTGGGTGAAACCAGACCCCGGCTGGAAAATAGTTAGAGAGCAGGTCTTACTCTCCATCCACTGTGTCCCCGGCCCTATGATCAGTTGAACCCAACTCAAATGCTGGGAAAATACTGATTCTCTGAGTGTGAGCTCTGATGAGATCCATGGAGCCCTGGGTGGAGGCTGGGCAGGAGAGTCATTGTTTTTCTGCAATACCAGAAAATCAAAGTCAAAATGTATGTCCTAAAGGAGAGTTCTGGAACCTCATCTTGAGCATAAGCTGGATGATGGGGCTGCTGATCAGCGGGCCAAGTGCTAAAGAAAGAGGACCAAGGAGGAACCAATGTCTAACCTGACTATTACAGATGAGGTGCCCCATCCGGAGTATATGGACATGGCACACCTTGGGGAGGATAGTTGCAATTATAATCCCTTGGGTCGGTGGTGGATCACCTATATGACAGTGTTCCCATAAAATTTATAACAGAGCTGAACATTTTCTGTCACCTCATATCCTAGTGAGCATTGTGGCAAAAATGCAGGAGAAAATCAATTTAAAAGAGGAAAGATTTATGTTGGCTCACAGGTTCAGAAGTTACAGTCTGTGGTCCCGTGGCCCCATTGCTTTGGACCTTTGATGAGGCAGAACATCATGGTGGGGAGCACAGAGTGGAACCCAGCTGTTCACTTCATGGTGACTGGGAAGCAGAGAGAGAGAGAGAGAAGGGCCATGAACAAGATACACCCTTCAAGGACACACCTCCAGTGACCAACTTCTTTCCATAGTGACAACCCCACCACCACCTCCTAAAATTTCCACACTTCCAACAGTGCCACCAGCTGACCTTTTTTTTTTTAACCAGGAATTGAACCCATGGGTCACTCAACCACTGAACCACATCCCAAGCACTTTTTAATTCTTCTTTTTAAGACAGGGTCTTGCTAAGTAGCTTAGAGCCTCGCTAAAATGCTGAGGCTGGTTTTAACTTGCAATCCTCTCAGCCTCCAGAGCCACTGAAATTACAGATATGTACCACGGTGCCTGGCTAGTGCCAGCCGCTGGGACCCAAGCCTTTAACACATGAGCTTTGGGGGACATCCCAGATCCAAATTCTGACACTAGTGACCCACGCCATCTTAACATCATAGCACAGGCGTTACTCACATGTTTATAGTGGCGCTGGTTTAAAATTTACTGCACTGCCCATCATAGGAAAATACAGCATAGAAAATTATGTACAGGACTTAATAATACTTGATTGTGATAATAAACAATGGTGTCATTGGTTCGTGTATTTACCGTAGAATACTTTATTCATTATTTTATAGTGTACTCCTATTTTAAAAAAAAAAAATGTTTACTAAAAAATAATCTGTTGAGTTACCGTGACAGCAGTGGCCTCAAACATCTTTCGTTTACTGCATCTCAATTGCATCAAGAGGCCACATCAGGTGATGCACCTAAGCCACCTAGGCTTGTGTAAGCACCCTCTACGATGTTCACACAACAGCGAAGTCACCCAATGATGCACTTCTCAAAATGCACCTCCAGTGTTAAGCACCTCGACCACACTTTGCCTTTTGGCTATTAACTAATTCTCATTCCTAGCTCCCTCTGTATCTTCTAGCAGTGGACACAGAACTCTTCTTTTTGCTACCACAACTGAGATGAGAGATGCTCCATCAGGACATGCCTTGGAAGCCGAAGCTCAGGCATGGAACCCAGGATGCCTCTGCGGCAGGAGAGCATGCAGTACGAAGCTGAAGAGTCAGATTCATTCAATCTGATCTAGCAAGGGGGTGTCACAGTGAGAGCAGAGGGAGGGCAGGATTGCAATTAGAGCAACCCCGCTGGCCTCTTCTTTTGCCCACTAATTTTTCCCCATGGGAAGAAGTGTAACATACGTCATTATCAAGTTTAAGAGAAGGAATTAAACATGCTCCATTAAACAAGCCCTTCCTTTTTTTTTTTTTCAAACCTGTTCTGCCTAAAGGAGCACACAGTGTTTTTTTCTCTGTGTCATAAATTTTCTGTGGCTGGTTCTGGTTCAGGATAAGACCTGTGGCATTTCTGCTATACCGATGGCAACAAGAGAGTCAGAATTCAGGAATGAAATCAAGCAAACCCATTTGGCCGCAGATCAAAAGCCACATTCTCCAATCAGCTTTATTAATAAAGAATACAGTGTTTTAATAATATGTGACGGCTATTTATCTGTTAACAAACTTTGAACTAAAAGAGGAAGAAGAATATCAATTTATTGGGCTCTAGAGAATTCAGTGGGGGAATTCTGAGCACTAATGTCATCATCATTGTTGGGCAGTTGACGACGATGTTGATTTTGGAGAAAAAGAATTAAATGGTATCATTCATAGAATCCGCTGTCCTAGAGTTGCTGCTTACTGGAGTTAATTATTAACATCTGACTGAGTGTACAGTATTTTTCTATACTGACAAGTAGCAGAAGATGTTTGCTTTCACCTGGTAGACACAGCAACATACTTATTTTTCCTAAGGAAATATCAAAACCCCTGGTCTGGTCTGTGGTCACAATTTAAGCCACAAAGGCCTTGAACATACAGCCACTCCCAGTAGCAGCATTTTAACCCAATACATTAATTGCATCATGAGTTTAGGACCAAACAGAAATAGCAAGTATCATGATGCTTTTGGCATGATACAATACCTGCAAGCCAGGGTGTGGGAGATACATCCTACAGAAATGCAGACTTGACTTCTGCAAATTCCATGAGCACCAACACTTTCTCAAAAATAAATGTTAAGTTTCTGTGCCTTCTACTCCATACCATGTAAAGAGGAGCACAATAATTGGTGGGCCTCAGAATTTTGGAGGCAACATTATTTGGACATGCTGCCTTAGCCCATTTTGATTGTAATCTACCAACTTTGAGTGGAGGATGTTGCTAGAGTTTAGATCTGAAATGACCCCCAAAGACCCATGTGCCAAAAGGCTTGGTCCCCAGCAGGTGGCAATTCTGAAAATGGTGGAGCCTTTAGGAGGTGGGAAGGTCACTGGGGGTGTGCCCTTGAACAGAATATTGGGGCCTCTCTCTCTCTCTATCTCCCTGCACCCATCCAGCTGCCATGAGGGGAGCATCATGGTTCCCAACACACTCCCCACCGTAATGTTCTGCCTCACCACAGAATTGAAGACAAGCAACCACGAACAGAAACCTCTAAAACCAGGAGCCAAAATAAACCTTTCCTCTGCCAAAGCTGTATTCTCTCAGGTATTTGTTATAACAAGCAGAACAACGCAATCAGGTCCCTGATTTCTCCACAATGACTTAGTGGACCCAACAGTACTCACCATGTTTACGCCAGATTCGACTGCTGTGTGACCCTGTGGCAAGCCTCCCAGTGGAAGTTAGTAAAAAGTCCTTGGAATCTGAGGGCAGATCCAAGCCCTATGTGCCAAATGATTATGCTCTTTTTAAAAAGTGTCATTTGGATTGATATTGAGTCCTGTTGGGGACTGAATGGCTGAATATGGGACACAAGATGAGCACTTCCCCAAGCTCAGCACCATGGACGAGGAGTTATCCAACCCACCCAGCCACCCAGTTGGCCATGCCCAGCAGCATTCCATCATCCAAGGACCAAGCCATGGGTTCTTAAGGAACAAGCTGAGTGGCCACACTCCCCAAAGCCACCCATGTGCTAATCTATCTCCTCCAACAACCCACACTTTCAGTCTCATAGGGAAACACCTCCAACTAGTAGACCAAGATGAAGCACTGTGCTTATATATAGTTCATCCAAGAACCATCAAGAAAGGATACCTTTGCAGGAAGCAAAACATTGAGCTCTACCTTTCTTTGTCCCTTTTGGGAAGAAAAGAAGAAAGCCAGGGAGGGAGAGGATTTATGTGCATGGGATTAATTTGTTTTAGAATGCACCCGTGGTCAGAGCTACTGTGCTCCAAGTGAGGAGGGGGTCCGTTGAAGAATCGGTCCCCACATCCGTTGACCAGCACCTTACCAGGTGGGGCACCATCCTGCAGAGTGATAAATACTCTGAACAGGGGAATAATTTATGGTTCTCTAGTCATCAGAGTAAGAAGAAAGTGTTCAGAATGAAGAGGTAGAAGAAAGGTTTGCAGTTCCTGTGCCCCACTATAGCTCTTGTTCCCATTCCTACTGTTCTGGGCTCTGCTAGTTCAGTGATTTGGAGGAAGCTATGCTTTGAAGACATTTGCTTCCATGAGGGGAACAAAACTGGGGTTTAACCCAGCCATCTGCTTATTTCAGATGCCACTGGAAAGACAGGCCAGGAAGAAGGGTAGTCCCCAACTAGCCAGCATGTTTGATCCTGGTTGTGAAAGAAAAATAAGATTGCTAACTATGGGAACATGGGAGAAGTAACAGAGAATTTAGGGATCCCCTGGGCGACTCCAACTTCTGCCATATCTAGTAGTAGACGTCAGTGGAAAAATTCTGCAGCCTCATATCAAGAGCTCATATCCCTCAAAATTAAACACTTGGGCCACCCACCAGGCAGAGCAGCAAAGGACTGGCTGAAGACAAAAAGCAGAAAATCATTGGAATGAAATAGTGAAAAGAAACCACAAACAATAGTTATGCAGAAATGAGGAACACATCTTCTTTCAGTGTTTTCTTCCTTGCCGTATCAAGGATCTGTATATTTTGCTGAAGTTTCCTCTTCTTTCCTCTCTATTCCTGCTTTCAAACATGTGGGTAATAGAAACAGTGAGGTCTATATGTTAATCCATAGATTTCAGAACAAACTGGAGGCATAGGCTAGATGCAGTAACTGGCTAGGTTTGGTTTTCTGTTCCTTTGAGAGGGGCCATATCCAGAGGCTCTCTGTGTGTGTGTGTGTGTGTGTGTGTGTGTGTGTGTGTGTGTGTTAGAAGAACAGTACAGAAAGAAGGGTTTGAGTGGAGGTGGGCAGTCACAGAGGTAGGCACAAGTGACCTTAATTCTCAACAGCTACCCAGCAAGGGCTCTTCTTAACTGGAGGGAAGCCCACAATGAGGAGCTGCCCACCCTCTCTGGAAGCCTAACTGGACAAAGGGAACCGCCCCCCAACCTTCCCACCTAGCAGAATGAGGAGGAGGGTCATGTGCAGTCTCTGTGTGGTCCAGCATCTGTGGCCAGGGTGCTGGTGATGGTGTAAACCTGTCATCTTCCAAAAGTTAAGATTTGTTTCTTGCCATTTTTCTCCCTGACAGTCCAAGTTCCCCTGACTCCTCTCTGGTTTTGAAGTCAGTCCTCCAGCATCTGCTGAATCTGGAGCTTTTGATGCCCTTCCAGTGGATCTGTGGGAAGGGGGTTCCAGAGTCGAGCTTCATTGCCTGCAACTGAGAGCCCTTACTCTTGGGCCACCCGCCAGGCAGTCTCTGGCTAGAACAAAGGTCAAGAGGAACATTTAAACAGACAATAGCCTATGTTCTAACCACTGTGTGAAGTGGCTTATCCCTCTGATGCATGTAAAATCTCATTTTGTCTTCACAATCCTAGGAAACAGTATTCTTCCTATACCCATTTTAAAGTAAGAAAACTTGACTGGGATGTAGTTCAGTGGCAAAGTCCTTGCCTAGCATGGCAAGGTCCTGGGTTGGATCCCCAGCTCTGCCCAATAATAATAATGAAGAAGAAGAAGAAGAGGAGGAGGAGGAGGAGGAGGAGGAGGAGGAGAAGAAAACTGCAGCACAGAGGTTAAGTAACTTTTTCAAGTCACACAGCTAAAACGATTGGAAACCTCAATGCGAGAGTGTAGGCCAGAGCACAGACTTCAAGAAAACATGATCTACATTCCCCAGAATCTCATCTGACTCACAGTCTCCTTCCCTTCCTCTTGGAAGCAGCAGTCCTTGTGGGAACCAGAGAATGCTGATCGGCAGCAAGGTTCACCAGGTTGTCCTGGCCTGTGGAGAAGAACAGTCCTTTCATCCACACAGGTCTTGGAAGCTCATGGTACTCAGGGCATCTGACCTGACAGCTGTCTTGCCAGCATTTTCCCCCAAACATATGACCTGCCATCTCGTCCTAGATTCTCCAGTCCCAAAGCCATGACATTACCACCACCTTCTTCCCCAGCATATAAATGGGGTGCCCTGTCTGCTGCATCCCTGGGAGCTTCAGGGGCAGGAGGATCTGCAGGAGATGAGAAGTCAGGCCATGTACCCAGATCCACTGAGGACCACAGCTGGGACATGTGCGGCCCATTAGGCCTGGCCGGGGAGTGGCAATTGCCCGATCCCCATTTGTAAGGAATCCTGCCCAAAAGTGTTTTATAGCCCAGAGCTCTCTGTGATCCTCAAGGCTCCTTTGACTCCTGGCCCTGAAAAATCTCCAAGAACTTCAAAGCTGCTTTCTTATTATAAATCTTGCAGCCTGGGGAAGTTCTGCCCACCCATGCCAAACCACCAGATCCGTGACTCATCCAGAGGTTTCCAGAGCTTCCCAGCTATAATGGATATTTCCTCTCCCTTGGTACCCCTTGCAGTCCTTGCTAAGTGAGCTGACTTAGCCAGGTAGCAGGTTCTAGCCAAATATGATTATCCTCTGGCACTTGCCCTGAGCTATCCCATTTCCAGGAAGCCTCCTTGCTATGGTTTGGATTAGTGTCCCCCCAAAGCCTGTGTGTTGAAGGCTTGGTCACCGACCTGTGGCACTAATGAGAGGAGGCACCTACTAGAAGGAATTTAGGTCACAGAGGCATGACTGTGAAGAGCATGATGGGACCTTGGCCCTTCCTGGCCCTCTGCTTCCCAGCCAACATGAAGTCAGATGCTTTGCTCTACTACATGCTCCCGCCACATGCCCCTAAACAGTGGGCACCCCATCTTGGGCTGAAACCTTTGAAACCAAGCCAAAGTAAACTTTTCCTCCTATAAGTTGATTGTCTCAAATATTCTGTTACAGTCACGGAAAGCTGACTTACACACTCCCTCAGGCTGGCTGGGTTCCCCGTGGACCACTGCCCTCACCTTTTGTAAAGCACAGGAAACTTAAGAGCCTCTCCGCGTTCCTGCAGTCTTCCAGACCGGTGGTTCTCAACAGGAGATTATGTCTCCCTCACCCTTTCAAGATTATTTATGTCTGGAGACATTTTTGTTACTAGAATCTAGTGGATAGAGGCCAGAAATGTGCTAAATATCCTACCATACACAAGACAGTCCGTAAAACAAATAATAGTCCTGCCCAAAATGGTCAGTAGCAGAGCTTGTCTTGTGGGCACATAACCTGCACATGATCCAGCTCTCAAAAGGGCTCTGCACTTTGTTTAATGCTCCATTGTTAGGATATAGGAGTTCTTAGTGACTTTTGAACAAAGGACTCAGTATTTTTCATCTTTCCCTGAACCCCACATATTATGCAGCCAGTCCTGGCCAAGAGTATCAAGATTAAGAAACCCTAGGTAGGAGCTGCAAAAGGGATGTAGAAGTGAAAGTGTCATTTCTGCACTCAGTAAGCCATGACCAGTGATGGAGGGAGATCATGAACTTCCCTGGCCACGTGCTGTGGCAGGGGAAGCTTGGAGAAGGGAGTGCCTGGTCCAGCTTGCAGCATCAGCTTGGGCAAAGGGTCAGTTCAAGACTTACCCATAAGGTGTGTAAAGGAGAGAAAATGGTTCCACATGGTATAATTCAAAGACACCAGACTCTGAGAAGGTGGGAACTTTTTCAGGGACTCTAGGCAGTTCTGTGGCCAGAGGACAGAGTGTGAGGAAGCAAGAGGTGAGAGATGAGTCTGGTAGGTTAGCAGTACCCAGGCCCCAATCACAGCGAAGAGCTCATGAAGGCTATCAAATAGAGACATGATCCGATTTCATTTCAGAAAGGTGATCGGACAGTATGACGAACGAACTGGAAAGATGAGACATTGGACAAGGATACTAGGTGGGGCTGGAACAGAAAAGAGCTCAGGATGGTAGGATGGATGAAGTCAGGTAGTATCAGTGCAGTGAGGAGGAAGAAACAGACTCAAAAGATGATGAGGTGGAACAGGATTTGATGATTGCTGAATGAATCTCATCTATAAGATGCTTTTGTTTATTATCTCTTTGTTAATAATGAACTTACATAGGACATGGCATTTCCTCATTGTACAGTTGAGGCAATTGATACTGAAGAGATTAAGTAACTTGACAAGGTCCTACAACTGGTAAGGAGTGGAATCCACCTTGAAAGTTGGCCTGTCTTCTGCCAAAGTCATTGTCTCTCCAAAAGGCCACGTGGCACTCTCGCAAGTGTATTGAGGATCCACCAGGCAGCCAAGGATGCATCCAAGCCAGCCTAGGCCAGGTGCCCTTCTTATCTGATAGTGCCTACTCTGTTTCTCAAGCCATGGGGTTCACTGTCAAAGCTCATAGGGATTACATGTCAAGTTCATTTCTTGGTACACAGTAGAAAATGATAATCATAATAACATAATAATAAAATAATTAGTAATGGGAAAATTACAGCAGAAACGTGAAAGACTAAAAAAACTATTTTTAATCAACATCACTGAGAGAGAAATGCAAATTAGAATCAAAATGAGATACCTTCTCTCCTTATCAAACTAACTGGTGGTGAGTAGCGTGGTTCACTCTTTCTGAAAAGCGATGTGACATTATACAACAAGTGACTTTTTAAAAATTATACCCTTTGCTGAATACTTGATTATTTCCATAAGAATCTGGGTCAAGATTTATGAGCAAAGATATTCAGCTCAACATTTTTTTACAATTTGAGGAAAACAGAGAGAGAATGGGGCAAGTTTCCAGAAACTGGCAAATGAGTAATGATATAAATTCAAATGGTGGAATATTAATTCTGCAGGACTTTAAATGACATGAAAAATTTATCACAATATGACACTTAGTGAAAAAAGAATTTAATAAATACATACCATTGTATATACAGCAAAATCCTATTTTTTTTTTTTTTTGTACACAGAGTTCCTAGTTGGGGCTTAAGCCATGTTTACCCTTGGGATTGGAATATGTCTAGAAATGGCAGGTGGAATGATGAGATGGATCCGGAGGAATTATTGTGGGAAGGAAGACATCATCTGGAAGGAAGAGGCCAGGCTGACAAGCTTACTCCAGACACAGAGCCTCTTAAGTAAGAGGGTGGGGTTGTTCTGAGGAAGGCAGGGTACCTGTCACTCAGCTTAAAGGGCCTTGGGGCTTTTCTGAGCCTGAAGAAAGGAGGATTTTCTGTTATATGTAACAAATGACCTCAACATTTAGTGTCTTAAAACACCAGTTTGTCCTTGTCACTCATGGTTCTGTGGGCTGACTTTGCTTAGCAGGCTCTCTTAAATGGTTGCCATCTAGCAACATTTGGGCTGGAATCATCTAAAGGCTCAACTGCCTGCTGATCTAAGATGGTGCAGGGGGTTCCAACTGTCTCCTCAGACAGGACTGTCAACCAGGGTTCTGAGGCATGAACTCTCTGTGAATCTTCTCAAACTGTGGTGGCTGGGTTCTGACATGAAGTAGCCCAAGGCTAAGCAATACAAGGGACCAGGTAGAAGTGACAAACCTTCTCATAACCAATCCTTGGAAGTCTCAGAACATCCTTTTTGGATGCATCCTGGGTAGGTCACTAAAACCATCCCAGATTCAAAGGGCAGGGGATAAGTTTGCACCTCTCAATGGGACAAGTAGCAGGCACTTGCTGGAAGGGAGACAGGAGGAAGTCATGGATGGTGGCCATCATTCGAGCTTTTTTATCATAATTTTTTTCAATAAAGAGCTCTGCAAGGCACTGCTACATAAGACCAAAAGCAGGCACTCATACTTCAAAGCATAAGCAAAAGGGAATGAGACTCCCCAGCGTGGCTTTGATGCACTACAGGCTCCAGAGGGCATGGCTGGGATTCTGTACCTGGAGAAAGGCTGCAGGGCAACAGATTGGAAGGAGTTGCTGGAAGACTCAGGGCTCTGGCCAGGATATAAGGGTTCAGTGGTGGGCCCTGGCAGAAGGGAGCTACATTTCTGGAGGCCTCCAGAGTTCATGCTACCATAAGGGCCACAGTTCTGAAAGTGCAAAAAAATAAAGACATAATCCTTGAGTCCTTTGAGAAACCTCTTAGTGCATCCTAGAAATAATTTAGGTGGCTATTTCATGGGGGATAGGGATGCAATCCTGTAATTCCAAGTAGAGGTAAAAATCCAATAAAATATAAGTTATGACTATTAATATCAAACCCATTTTTTCATCCCAGCATATGTGCCTCAAATATATGAATATTTATGTTGTGGGAACACACGTGTTAACATACATATGAACACAAACAAAATACACTTAGAGTAGAAAACTGAAAGATGTATTAAAAAAAATGCTCACAGTATTTTCTCTGACATTAGGTATCTTTGAAATCAGGTTGATGTTTTTTAATTCTTTTCCTTAGATACTTTTTGCTATGTCCCCAATTTTCTATGATAAACATATTGATTATGTAACTAGAAATAAGTAAAGTTCTTAAAGAAAAGCATTCATCTTATCTTTGGTGATGATACTAGCTCAAATGAGGTTATGAGAGAAAGAGGGGCACGCCTGGCCAGGCCCTGGCTCTGGACACACCAAGCTTGAAAGCCCAGGGCATCTTCCAGAGATTTAACCTTCAGTGAGACCCGGAGAGCCACAGGCATAGTAGGTCAGGAGCTACTGGGAAAGAATGGCCAGGGAGATCCCAGGAGAATTTCCACCAAGCCAGTCATCCTGGGGCATCCTCTCTAGACCCTTGCATGCTGTGTTTTATTGACATGCGCTTCCATAGGCATCTCACTTCCATAGCTTTCTTCCATTCACCTTCCATCAGCATAGATCCCAGGAATCCTCTTGGTTCAGCCCTAATCCTCCAGAAGTCTGAGGGCATCACTTCTGTTCCTCACTGTCCCATGGTTCTCTCTGCTGGAGTGCCCTACCCACCACTCATTCAGGTAAACTCCCCACACCTATGGGGGGTGAGAACCTGCATCAGCATCACCATTTTTAGGAAGCCCCTTCAATCCTCTGCCCTCAATGGCCTGGAACCACTCCAAGCCCGAGCTGGTTTCCTATTCATACTTCCCTTTCTCGAGCACTTTCTGTGATGAATCCTCAGGGTCTCAGCTATTTTACAGCCTCATACCAAGCATCCATGAAGGCAAAGCCAATGCCTGACTCATCCCTAGGCCCCAGCACCAGGTCTACATGCAGGAAGCTGGGGGTTGTCAGACAAAGAGTAAATTATTAAGTCAGTTGCAATGATTTATGAACTAGACAGAAATAGAAGTTGGAAGACATTCTCCTAATGGTTTCTCCCAAAATTGTCTGTAGAGGAGCAGAAGTTTGCTCAGGGCATTCTTACAGCTTATCGTATTGACTCACCCAACAACCCAGTCTAGGGAGGGAATGAGGGCTCAGGGAAGTAAAGCAGTTGTCCTGAAATGCACAGCATGTAAATGCAAGCTAAGATTTTCTAGGTTTAAAGCCTTTCCCTTTAGCCCACAGAAAGGTTGACAGTTAGCCTGGGACAAATCTATGGGCATCAATAAGACTAAAGGTATCTGTCTATATAGAAAGTGCCAGAAGGAAGGCATTGGTCTTCCTAAAATGTCTAACTGGCTTCTTCTTGCTTTTCATCACTGCCTGCTATAGACTGACTTACATTCCTCCAAAATTCACATATGGAAGCCCTAACCCCCAACATGAGGATGATTGGAGATGGGGCCTTTAAGACAATTAAGGTTAAATAAGGTCACATGTGTTGGCCCTGATCCAATAGGACTGTTGTCCTTACAAGAACAGGAAGAAACACCAAAAGTCAGTTTCCCTCCTCTCTCTCCCCCACTTCTCCCCTCCCCTGTATGTGCACACAGAGAAGCTATGTGAGAACACAGTGAGAAGGAGGCCATCTGCAGGCCAAAGGGGAAACCAAACCTGCCAGCACCTTGATCTTGGAATTCCAGCCCCCAGAATTGTGAGAAATAAAGTTCTGTTGGTCAAACCACCTAATCTGCTGTATTTTATTACATCAGTCCTAGTAAACCAAGACTTTACCCAAACAGGAAGAAGGATATATCTTCCAATCTGTCTCTAGCCTTTATTACCCCTAAGGAGCCAGGTAATGGGAGATCCGAAATTAAAGTTGGGCAATAAATCTCAGGATAAGACCCCATTGCTCTTCCTGCTTTAGTAGATGCACAGACATTCCTCCAACACAGAAGCTAAGGCAGCCAGGACTGTGCACAGGTAACAGGCTTGGCACTGACCACCAATCAGGCCTGAAGAAACTGTTCTCAGTGCTGCAAGGTCCTTCCCAGACTGACCACAGTGTCTCAGTTGATCCCATTGCAGTAGGAAGAGACAAACAAAATTGAGGCAACTGCACAACAGCCCTGTTAGAGAACTGCATCCATCAGGGAAGCCAAGTTCACCACAGGTAATTAAAGGAAATATAACTAAAACTTGAGCAAAAAGTGACTTAGGTATGAACTTAGGTCCACAGGAAACAAATAAGGAACCATGAGGCAGCCAGCAACAACCAGGGATGTTACCACCACTATATTGAAGGGACAGGGTCGAGGAAGAAGGCAGCATCAGTGAAGCTGAGAAAACCAGTGCAGACAAAGGGCGGGCCACCCATGGACATGAATGGACAAAATGCTGCCAGAAATGTGGTGCTGGGGAAGGACAGAAAACACCAAGACCTCATTCTTTCCACAGCCCAACCTCCTGCCAGTACCTCCCATGGACCAAACTCAACCCGAAAATAGTCAACAAGGGAGCCCTGGAAATGCAGTTCATGGGGTTGATCTTCCAGAACAAAGAGCAAGGCAAAAGAGAGCTGAAAATGGATCTGGGAGCAAATGAAAAATTACTATTATCATCATAATTTTCAGGTAAGAAAAGTGAAGCAAAGAAGATAGGTATTTGGTTAACATCATCCAAAAGCAAATTATACTTTCTAGAAGTCTCCTAGACAGAGGAAGTCTGTTTACTGCAATAGGCAAGTCAACAGAATGGTGAGCACCAGGAGGCAAGTGTATGCACCATAAGAGCATATGACTGGGGATAGAGCAATGGCGCTGGGGAGGAGTGGTCAGCCCAGGGGTTTCCCAGAAAAGGTGACTCTTGAGCAAAGTCTTCATTATCGCTCAGATCCCCCAAAAGCTCATGTGTGAGACAATGCAAGAAAGTTTAGAGATGAAATGATTGGGTTATGAGAGCTTCAACCTAATGAGTGAATGAATGCCTTAATGGGATTAACTGGATGGTCACTGAAGTCAGGTAGGGTGTGACTGAAGGAGATGGGTCATTACTAGGGACATGCCTTTGGGGTACATAGTTTGTGAGCTCACCTTAGTCTCTCTGCTTCCTGGTGGCCATGTCTTGAATCCTCTCACTTCTGAATCTTAATAATCCTCTGATTCTGAACTGTACAACCCAGTATCTAGTTGTTTTTGATTCTTTATTTACTGATTTATGTTTTAACTGACACATACACACAAAATTGTTCTCTCTAGTTTTTTAATCACTCTATCATTCCTAACAAACAGCACCCAGTAAATAATTAGTAGACCTTTGCCAATTTGTTGATTAACTCTGTATTGTTTAGAGTGCTTTTTCTGTGTTAACTAAAAATAACTCCCTTTTGCAGCACATGGAGAGTGATAGAGTCTTAGCAGAACATTTCAAACTGACCCCTATAGCTCCAGGGTCCTGGTGGCCATGTTAAGACATGAGTAGGCTTGTTCCATCTCTATCCCATGCAGACTGGCCTAGTTTTAACTTCTTTGGACAAGGACCCCATAACTGTCTATCCACCAGGAAAGCACACAGTAAACACCATGATCAGTTGCTAACATTATTTTTATTTTTATTAGCAACTGCTTCACTGTCAGTTCCTTGAGACATCAATCAGTCTGTAACAGCATTTCTTAACCTTTATCATTTTTAAAAACCATTATGAAGGAGTATTCAAGATGTGGTGAAGGCGGTCCTGCACTCGCTGTCTGACAGAGTCACAGCATGGGGGATGCTGTGGCAAGGGCGCACCATCTGGTAACCGGAACCACTAGGAATGTTAAGTGTTTTGTTTATGATACTCATGATATGGATAACAGGGTATACGTCAATCAATAATAAAAATACGTATTCCCTGAGATTGCAGGAAAGTTCCCAGAATGAAACTAAGAATACAATTGAGACATGCCATGAGGTGCATTTCAATATCTCTCAGGATACAAACAATGGTGTTATTCCTCAAGCCTAAGCAATGAGAAATATTTATCCCATGGTTAACAATTTACACTAGCCCCCTCACCAACCCTATCCTAAAGCCACAACCTGTTCAACAGCCTAGCTACAGAAAAGCAATTGCTGTGCCAACAGTACAAGGACCACGTATATAGCTTATGGTATCCCCTCAAGGACAAGAGGCTAATAAAAATCATTCCCCCCAACCAACAGACCCTCCTTTGCCTTAACCAAAAACTTATGATGAAAATGGAAAACACATAGTTAATATAAATGACAAATGGGTTGAGGTGTAAAGCCTGCCCTTTAGTTAAAGATTACAAAGACATAAGAATTGGTGTGTTTTGACCAAGGATTAAGGAATTTCTTTAAGAAAGTAGTTGAATAGGTCATATGAAAAAAAAAGGAAATTACCTTGGAAATTAAAAATAAAATAATGTAAAATTAACATAGATATATTTTAGAGGCACTTCAGAGTAGTAGGCTTTAAAATAAGAGACTTTCACTACTTTAAGTGTGTTTTACTGGGATTTTAGTTTAGAAGTCAGAAAGATTACCAATAATCATAAATATGCTTTAAAGTTAAAGGTTAATGAAATAATTATAGGTAGGCTTTAAAGTTAGAAGTGAATAATAGGTCAGAAGTCACGTAGTCTAGTTGCGTCACCTAGTACCTAGTGATTGAGGTAAAAACCTAAAAGCTAAATCATGATTGTCTAAGGTCACAGAAAAATATTTTTGAACAATGTACTCAATATCTTAGGTAATCAGTGTGTGTCAGAAAAGATTGTAACTGTAGAAAATTTTATAAATCAAAAAAGTTTCGGGCTTTGAAGCTATCCATTAACTATCTGAAAAAAACACCTGTAAAAAAAAAAAAGGTATAAAAATAAAGGTTCCTCCAGAGCCAGCAGAGATTTCTTCCGGAGGCTGCTCGTAACTTGCAACCTGTTGTCCTGACTCCTCTTCTTTAGATGATGCCACTCCTCCTTCAGGACCCCTTGGACCCTCACTCCGCCCCCCCCCCCCCCCCCCCCCCCGCCAAGGCTGGACCACGGCAAAGATGTAATTCTTTTTCCTCTGGAGATATACAAAAGTAGAAGAGTGCTCTTTGCTGGGAATTTGTTCCTGAGTGGCCCAGCCAGAAAACAGGGGAGGGGAGAGCTACAACTGTTGATCTGTCCCAGTCAGCTCCAGGATTCCGAGCAAAGCCGTCCTCCGCTGACAGTCATTTCAATAGTGCCCTCCCAAGCCTGTAGGTCAATTGAATGGCCACGAGGATGAAGGAGAACCTAGCTTCCTCAACTGAAAATAGGTCCCCCCAACCAAAGGTCAAGTGCCTTGCCTTAGGAACTTATTATAGTCAGAGGAGAAGCCACACAGTTTTCTTTTTCCCAAGAAAGTTTGGGTATTGGAAAGAAACAAGCTGGGATTAGGACATCTACAGCAAAATGTCACTATTTACAAATCCCATGACACTGAGCAGCTGTTTATTAAGGGTCGACACTTTCTGGGAAACAAGGGTTCAAAGATAGATGACTTTGAATAGTCTTAAGAGAATGAAAGAAATCACCCATTAGTATATGGATTGATTCTTTCATTTATGGATTCATAAGACTAGCAGATTCTGATGGAAATATTCTTATCTTTTACTTATTAAACATCAGTTCAGACTATAAAAGTCAACTCTAATCAAGCTGGAGAGCTCAGGATTCTGGCTAGATGTCCATTTTGAGATGCCATTTCCAGGCACCCTGTCTCCAGGATCCAGGCACCGAGTGCTATTATTCCATGGAGTTCAGCCTCATGGCCCTGATACCTGAATGGTACTTTACAAATAGTATTTGCATAGTAAATATTTATCAAATGATTGAATGAAAGATATCTAGAGTGAGAAGTCATCCGTGCATGCATGTATTCATCCATTTATTCAATCTCTAACAATATCTGGAAAGGCCCTTTAGGTGGGGTTTTATGCGGAGAACAAAATAATAAACTGAACATGACTGATCTCGCACATGGGAATGGGAACTGGCTCTGCCAAGGTGGATGGGTCACAGACACCAGTGAGTGAGTATATCACAGTGTGTAGG
Organism: Callospermophilus lateralis; assembly: GCF_048772815.1. Lineage (NCBI taxonomy): Eukaryota > Metazoa > Chordata > Mammalia > Rodentia > Sciuridae > Callospermophilus > Callospermophilus lateralis. Next base: position 101,098,029 of record NC_135311.1, read on the forward strand.
TGATTGGAAACTGGATGAAATGTCAGATGAGCAGACAAAACAAACCATAAAGACTTGCAACAGAAACCCAAGACAAATTCCCAGCCTCAGACAGGTATGGCTGAGGGAATTATCTCTTTGTTTTATAGTTAGATCCTCTTCTAGCTGATCCTCCTCTTCCTTCTTCTCCTCCTCCTCCTCCTTCTTCCCTCTCTCCCTGCCCCCATTTCCCCCACTCGCCTCTTTTTAGTTTCATTGTCTTGGGATAAAAGTGCCTTCCAGGTGAACATCACCTCCATTCCCTGCAATCCACCTACCACCCATGGGCCTGGTTATTTCTGCTCCCCATCTTGGATCTTCAGCTGCTTCCTCTTTATTCATTCTTCTTTCATAAACGTGGCCCAGACTCTTTTCTTAAATTTAGACTGCCTCACTCAATTCCATACTCCTAGAGTTATCTCCTAATGTCTACTTGCCTTCACATCCAAGAAGCCTACAATAGTATCTTCACTTGCTGCCTTTACTTCTCTGTCTCTTAATCATTCCTCAAACCACTAAAATGAGGTCTCTACACCAGTAACGCAGGGACTCCTATTTTACCAACATTATTCACTAATATCAACAAGCTTGTTTTTCACTATTTCTGTTTTGCCTCACTCTCCAAATAATTAACCAATAAAGTCAGCCTTGCCTGAAATGAAGAATAAAGAAAACATCAAAGAACAATGTCAGTTGTAATACCTTCTAATCAGTGATCTTGATTGGGGGTTATAGGAACCAGGAACACCTGGGACACATGGTGACTTGTGGACAAACTAACATCAAGAGAATTGATTCCTACAAAAATTAATGAACACTCTGTTGCCCACCGGGCTATGGCTAAAGTCAGACTCCCCAGAAATCCCACATAAGTTCTGCACCTGCGACTCATGGCAAGATGGAATTTTAGTGGAAGACTTCCACCTTCCACCCATCAGCTTGCTGCCAATAAAGCTGTTTCTTCCCCCCATCAGCCTGTCTCTCATTACTGGCTTCATCAGGTGGCACTAGAATCTGACCTTTCACATTACAACCTCTAAAGTTTTTGCCACTGTTGACCAAACCTTCTTAAAGCTCTTCTCCCCTGAGATTAGGTGATATTTTTCTCATAGGGATTTTTCTCCCACACTTTTAGACTCAACTTTTCAGGTCTTGATTATTAACGGCTGAGATTCTCAAAGTTCTCCCTCCAGGTCTTCTTTCTTCAAACACTAGGTTTGAAGGTTTCCTAGGGGGATTCATTCAAATCCATAACTTTGAACACCATCTGTAAACTTGTGCCTTGGAAACACTGTCTCTCTAGCCCAGAGATTTTTCCTAAACACCAAACCATGTACAGAGCTGGCTGCTGAACATTTTTACCTGGGTGCAGTTTAAATTTCTATGTTCAAAACCAAACTTGTCATCTTCTCCTAACTCTGCCTCTGCACCCTAGCAAACGTCCACCTCCCTCTACTCAGGCACTTGAACCTGGCCATCATTAATGGTTCTTTCATCTCCACTCGGCACCAAGATCCATTTCTTCTGTTTCCTTAAAGATTTTCAGTTCTCCCAATCCCAATATCTGCTGCTTTGTCTCCAGTTTTTTACTTCTTCCCTTGAAACTGTAGGGGAAAAGAAAATAATTTTCTCTCCACTCTTCATACTTCTTAGTTACCAGGGGCCCTTTTTAAAAAGGACAGATTAAACAAACAGAAGTTTAATAACATATGTAGCTCATGCATACATGGGCGAGACCCAGAGAAATGGATCCATCTCAAAGAGACAACTTTGAATTGGCATTTAAATACCATTATCTCCTAAAACAAAGAAGGGTGTAGGGAAGGCTGGTAATGGGGGTTTCCCAGGAAAATGGGAAAACAAGAATAAGATGTCATAAGGTTTGCTCTTGTTTTAGATAGCTTTTGTGCTGCTGTAACAGAACTTTTGGGGCTCCCAGTTTGGGAAGTTTCAATGCATAGACAGCACGTTCTAATCCTCAGGGCTCGAGGTGAGGCAGAATATCATGACTAAAGAGTGTAGCAGACGTAAGCAGTTCACATGATGACCAGGAAGCAGAGAGAGAGAGACTCCACTCATCAGATACAAAATATATACCCCAAAGACAGGCCCATGACCCACCCCCTCCAGACACACTCTGCCTGCCTTCAGTTATTGCTCAGCTAATCCTATCAGGGGATTAATTCATTGATTGAGTTAAGACTCTCATAACCTGATGGTTTCACCTCTGAATATTCTTGCATTGTCTCATACATGAGTTTATGGGGAACACATAACATCTAAACCATAACAGGCAGATTTAAGTCAAAGCCTTCTCCACAGATGAGTCTCTAATGATTTGGAAGCATCTTTCTCTTCTTGATACAGAGAGGGAGACACCCTTCCAAGTGGGGATTTCTTTTATAACTATAAATTTCCCTTGCAAAGAAGTGACTTCTACTCTGTTTATATAGCTTTTCCTGCAGTATCTGCAGTTTCCCAAAAACAATCAGTTCAAAATCTCAAAAATAATCCCCTGGTACTCAAAAGAAAAAAATATATATATCAGTTCAAAATAATCTTTATGCCAAAGAGGCATATTTGAGAGTGAAAGATTCTGTCTCCTACAGTTAATATTTTGGGGCACCATATTCTAATCTCCTGTACAACCAAAATGATCTTTCTAAGAGGCAAAACAGACCATAAAAGGAATTTCTTCTCTCTCCCATCTTCAACTTGCTTAAATCCTTCCACAGACTTTTCTGAAGACTGGGGAAGTTCAAAGTCCTGCATTTCTAGGCCTGCCAGCCCCACCTCCTGCCCTTCACCCATCTGTTTGCAGTCCCCAGACCTTACAGGTCTTTTCTGGGCTTTGATTCAGCTAGCCTTTCTGCCTAGAGTGCCCGCCTCTCTCCCCTTCTACACTCAGCAATCTTTAACTCACTTTCTTAACCGAGCTCAGATGTTTCCCCTTCAGAGAAGTCTCCCCTGAATCCTGACTCCTGGGTGGAATAAAGATCATCCATGTATCCTTAGGGTCTAACCCCTTGAGGTGTTTCCCCCATAGAGGGCCAAAAAACAGTGAGCAGTTAGAAGGGTTTTAACCTCAGTATCTCCAACCTGGAGCCTAGTACTTGTGAAGTGTTAATGATTTTTATATGTGAATGACAGACAGCAAGGAGAGAAGGAAGAAAGGAAGGGAGGTAGGAAGGAAAGACAAGCTGGTTAGATGAAATCATCTATAACTCTTCATATGCTCATAATATATATCCATAATGCCCTCTAGTGCCTGCTGCTAGGTTTTAGAGGATGCTAGGCAGTTAGTAAACATATTGAGAGCCACACACAGATTGCCAATGTTGGGTGCTAACCGAGCTCATATCTAGCTCACAGTCTAGTAGAGCAATAGCACATACTCCAAAGAATCACTATACTCCAACTACACTCCATGTGCTAAAGAAAGCTAACAACCAGTTAAAATAGCAAAGGCAAGCGTTCCCTGGCCACTAGCTGGCACATTTTCCTTGCCTCTCTAGGCCTCAGTCCTCATCTATGAACGGGGATGGTGATGCCTACTTCTTAGGGTTGTCAAGAGTTAAAAGAGAAAATGTTTGCCCCAGGCACATGTAAGTTTTCTTACAAAGTAGGAACTCAACAAAAGCTACTTTCTTTCCTCTCCACCCTCCCTTGTGCTCTCATGAATCTGGAGCCCCCCCCCTCCCCGTAAAAATCTACTAAAACAGAGTGGAGAAGCCAGGTCCATCCAAACCTAGAGAGCTGGTGGTGCTCTCAGTGGGATGGTAAATGCATGCCCTTGTTTTAAAAGGCTGGTGAATCCCAGGGAGTTCACATGCCCCCAGGTAAGAAGATCCTGGGAACAACGTGTCATCTCCTCTGCAGATGATGACAAGTTGGATGTGTATCTATTGCTCGCCTTCTTTATCTCACCAGAATTATGAGCCCTACTTTGCTTCGTTATACCATCTGGAAGTGACCCTAGCATGTCTCCTTTCTATGCTTTCAATCACTGCCCATAAGCTACAGGATTCATCCCAGCTCCCTAGCAGGACATCACAGTCCCCTGAGTCCTGGGCTCTCCTCTCCCTCTACAGTCCTTCTGCATTCTCTTATCCAACCACAATGAGTCTTTATATGAACCATGTTCCCAAAATACCTTGTTCTCTAACACCTCCAGGACTGCTTTACATCAATCTCTCTGCTTAAAACACCATCCTCAGTTCAGAGGCAAGTCAACTTTGTGTTCCAAGGACCAGCTTGAGCATCTGTTCCCTTGAGTGACTCCCCCAGACCCAGGTGGGCTGCCCATTCTGGGTGGTCCCTTCAGAGCACTCAGCCCATTCCGTTGCCACCTCCTGATTCCCTCTTTGTCTTTTATTGAACCCTGAGCTTACCAAGAGCAAAAACTTGATTTTATCCAGTGTTGAACCCTCCACCTCTGCACAGGGCTCCAAACGCAGCCAATGTTTGGTAAAGGTTATTGGACCGAACAGAACCACTAGAATCCAGGGAGTCACTTCACAGGCTTCCCTGACTGCTGCTACAGTCAGGTTTGCCTGAATCACATCTGGAATTGTTGCTGTTCTGGTCACCAATTCATTCCTGACCAACTGATCCATCCTTTGGGTGGACCTGTGCCCACTATGAGGTGGTGTGTTCTGAGAAGAGCAGAGTCCAAGCCACAGGGGTGTGAGCAGAGGAAATGGAACCAGAGCAAAGGCCCAACTTAAGGTCTAGTTAGAGGAAATGCCTAGGCTATAGGGAATGTGTTCTTTGAAATATTTTATGCAGGATCTACCATGAGCCAGTGCATTTCTGAATACCTTCACCCTCTGGCTCATTTAATGTGCACAAACACTGTGTGAGGCTGGTTTTACTGTTATCCTCATTGTACATCGGAGGGAACTGAGGCACAGGATGTCAAGTACTAGTTCCCCCAAAGTCCTAAAGTTAGTAAGTGACAGTTTTTGTGATGGAAAAGGTGGGCCCAGAAAGAAGGAAAGAAGAGTTCCTTTCAGAAGCAGAAATCACCAAGAGGGAGTCAAGCAGGGTGTGTGAGGAAAGAGGCAGGCCGAGCGGCAAGGCTGTTTGCTTCGTCACTCACTCAATAAAAGTTCCACGTGTCTGAGCCTGGCTCTGTGATCGGATCTGGAACTACAGTAGTGAACACACAAAGCTCCATCCCTCGTTTTATGGTGTTCATAGTGCAGTAGAGGAATCAGACAAATAACCCCACATAGTAACAAATAGGTATCCACTGTGGAAAGTGCTAGAAAGGAAAAGTCTTTGGTACCATGAACTAAAGAGAAAAGATTGTCCAATAAGCATCAAGGGTCAGGAAGTGCCAATCAGGAAGTGCTGGGACAAGACATATGAGTTACCCAGACAAAAGATGGAGGGGATAGGGACCAGACAGAGGGAACAGCTTGCACACCATTCCTCAGGTGGAATGGGCCACAAGCTGGAAGAGGGCGGCATGACAGACGGACACAAAATAAGGCTGGGGAGGTAGGCATGAGCCAAACTGTTGAGGACTTTAGGGCAAAGCAGGTGGAAAGGAAAAACAATGAGAGCTAGAAAGGGAAGTCAGAGGCAGATCCTGAATGGCACATTTCAAATTGTCTTTGAGGTACAATGAAGCCAAGTCAGGGCCTGGGGTACATCACTTTAGAGATTAAAAATAAAAGCAACCAAAAGGGCACTTGTTTGGTGGTGGGAGTTTGGGGGACAGGGTGGGGTGTGTGTGAAATGATCAGAAAGAAAGAGAAACCAACCAGCCAAATGGTCCCAGCCTGGAAAGAGTTAACCCCTTCCTGCCCTTGATATCTTCATCAGCCCCAAATAATAAGCTATCATTTATCAGCGTTCTGCAAGGTAGCACTTAAAACTGAAGCAGGGCAATAAATCAGGCACATATAATTTGAGCCCTGAAGTATAGTAATTCTTCTTTTAATGCAACATCTGGTATAGATAATGCAACATGCAGGGGGAGGGAAATGAATGCTGCAGGCCCCTGTCGCTTTGCAATCAGTGCTCAGAGCCTGGTTTCCCTGCCATCTTCCTAGCACCACTGTGGAACTTGAAAAGGACTGTTATTATTATTCCCTTGGCTGGCCGAAAGGGGAGTCAAGTTAATTATAGACTTGTTTGTCGGTTATTAATTAAACCCCAGCTAAACATAAAATCACAAGGGAAGTGCCATTTCCTACTCTGAACTTCCAACTCTGGGAGCTAATGCCTCTGCCTCTGCAGTCCACTCCGTGTCCTGTTTCCTCTGCGGATTTTCTCAGGAGGGTCCCAGGGCCTTTGCCCTGTGTGCAAACAAAATCTTATTTTTAGACAGGGAGGGAGGCAAGATTGAAAGCTCTGAAACTACAGGGGACAATAGGAGGAAGCTTGCAGACACGGACTTGTCAGAGACACGCAGGGCTTGTGGGAGGGGTGTGGAGGGGTACCACACCCTCCTGCAACTGCAGCTTCCAGGTCTGCCTGGACGCTCAGTGAGACATCCCCAGCTTCTCCAGCACAAGTCCTGTGAGGCAGCACTACAGACAGGGTAATTAGATGGACAAGCTTTGTGGAATATGGACCAGAGCTCCCAACCTGTCCCCACTTATCAGATCCATGACTTTGGACAGGTTATTTTGCCTTTCTGTTATCTTCTATCTAAAATGGAGATGCTAACAGCAGACACCTCAGGTGTGCAATAGGCACGAAATGAGACAAGATTTGTCCAGGACTATTTGCCAATAGATACTAGTTTCCTTTTCCTTATTCCTCTACTCCTCCAAGGAAACAGGCTTTGTGTCTGTATTTACCACAAAAATATCCACTTCTAGACAGTGTACATGGGACCCCTCATCTCTAAAACAGGGTACCAATGAATTAAATTGCATAACAGGAGCGTCCCAGTGCCCAGCTCTAACATATGGTAGTTACCTAATTACTATGAGTTACTGCCCATTAGAGCAGGCTTGGATGACATGACAGCACCTGCACTGGCATCAGCTTTGAAAACTATCCTCAGTATAATTAAAAAAGAGACTATCAAACTGGTGTCTGTGGCATAGGAAAAAAGAGAGAAGTTAATCAAAGCACATCACACAAAACCAGCTTCACTTCCTCCTGGAGTTGAGACTAAATTATCAAATCAAGAGCATTTCATAGATGTGGTGCAAAGACAGAGAATTTTGCCAGTTTCCTTGACAAGATCTAGCAAGACCATTAACTTAGCCTCCACAAAATCCTCCAGTGGACCTGTTCTCTCCTTGTCCAGAGACAGCAATGGGCATCACTGTCTGATTAACCTCACCCATGCTGTTTCTTGGACAGGAAGAATGAAGGACAGAACTCTGACTACCAACAATTTCCAAAATGGACACCTTCCAGGGAAATATGCAGCTTAAAACAAAACTCAAGGGGATTATGCGTCTGATTCATAAACTCCACACGTGGTGCCCTTTGCACCTCCCAGTATTGCAAACTAAAAACTGTTCATTCAGCACCAAGGCTTCCCAATCTACCCATTAGAGCAGGTGTGGACCGCATGGTAGAGCCTGCACTGGTATCAGCTTGGCAACTTGGGTTCACAGATCTTGGTAGCATTATTCCATTTCATCCAGTTTTTCTTTTCATTTTTTATCGCATTAGAGGCATTGATTTCACTTTTCACTCATCTTCTAGTAACAGTCAGGAGACTTGGATTCAAGTCCTAGTTCTTCTTTTAAGATTCCTATGATGAAGATCCTGGTGATATATGGTGAACAAGACCTATGAGCTCTCCACAGGAAGGACTTTAAAAAAAAAAAAAAACATATAATTACTTAATTGCAATTTTACCAAACATTGAGTGTTAAAAGAACATATAACAGAGGGACTCACTCTGGTGGCTTAGTTGATCTCCCAAAAAACTTCGCGTGAGTAATGCACAAATTGTTAGGCCCATTTGAGAGGTTAAAGCAAAGCCAGAGAGATCATAAATAGACATAACCACACTACCGTTGTAGAAGAAAGGAAAGAGGGAGGGAAGAAACACAGGAGAGAAGGAGAGCAAAACATTTGTAAATTTCCCAATTTTTTATATATATAACAACTGACAACTGTCATTTCTGTGCTCTGATATACCCAGTTTAAGTTTTTATCAAAAATCCAAGACATGGCTTACTTTAGAGTTTCCATATTGCTTTCTCTTTTTTTTTAGCTTTCTGAAGAATGAGAAGGGAGAAAGACATGGGAATTGCATGTCTCATAGTAGATATCTACCCTACATGCTCTTGCCTGCCAAATAAAATTCTTCATGTATGAACTGCCAACTTGAACAAATTATTCAACCTCTCCAACTGCACTCCAAGTTTGCAAGAAGTGAACAACAGGTGGGAATATTGTTGGCATTAAATGAAACAACATATATATATAGCCTGACACATACCAGTTGCTTAAAATATAGCAGTTTCCCTTCCCTCCCCTCCCCTCCCCTTCTCTTCCCTTCCCTTTAGAGAGGTCTTGATTTCACAAGAAGGATGAGCATCCTAGGATCCTTGCCAGGAAGTTGCTATTAGAGGTGTGCCCTGCCCTATCAGTATGTGGCTTTGGTCTTGGCTCCAGAGACTTAAAATTTTTAAAAAGAAATATAAATAGTATGCCATCACTCCTAAAGTCCCACTTACTGTTCATACCTTACCAGTTGTATGAACTTACTAGTTGTTTGTTTCTGAGAAAAAGGAAAGGGGGGTGGGTGGGAACAGTTTTGTGGTTTTTATTTGCAGCTCTGAAAGCTTATGACTAGACTAATAAGAAAATACCTTCCTCGTTCTCCAAGAGCTGAGGCGCAATGCATGTGCAGTTCCCCTTAAACACAGAAAAGCTAGAGGCAGGCATCCAATAGGGAGTTGACAGTTGCGTAACAACATTTTAAAGATCCAACGTCTATAGGATTGTTGCATCTCCTAGGACCTCCACAGGAAAAACTGATTCAACAATTACTCTAGGAGAAGCTCCACTTCTCCTGAAATGCTGGTGCGTGTCTTCCAGATAATGAGAAAAACATGTCCCAGTCCCTAGCCTCTTCCCCATTTGTGCTAGGTGCCATTTGGCTGAGATTGGGCAAATAAGACAGAGACAACCTTGCCTTGCAATGAATAGATGAACCCTAACAAACTAGATGTAGTAATTTGGGATGGTTCAGGAGTTAACCCACTCAGTGGGAAGCAATCATTATGATTACGCAAAGACAGCGTGCTAGGGCCTTCACAGTGCTGGAGCTTCCCTCTCCTTGTGTATTTGGCCCTTCCAATGACACTGAGTGGTATCAATTTCCAGACATCTGGTCAGAGATAGACTGTTCATACTGTATTGTCTACAAGGACACTGGAGTCCAGAACGTGTGTGGCAGAGCTAGAATTCAAACTCAGCTCTGATTCCAGAACCCGTTCCTATCTGTCATAGAGTCACCAAAGAGCATGAAAAACAAAATTATTACAGAAGGAAGAAGAACTCAAATTCACAGCATGGCTGGTAAAATTCATTATTGGGGCGAACCACACTTTATTTTTCTTAAATTACAACCTGGTGAATTAATGGTCCCCATGTCCTCAAGAAAAGGTTAGAATATGGGCAGGATCCTCCACTGAAACAGGCAAGGAGGCATGTAATTAGTTTTAGAAAGACTTCCATCCAAGATGATTAAGTCAAGTTTTGGCACATGAAAGGGTAAGCTTCAGTTATTGGAAAATTTACTTAGGTGACACAGCTCATTTCCTGATGAAGCCAGATTAATGGGACATTACCGAACCTAATTCCTCTAGAAGTAAATGACTCACCTCTCCTCCTGCTGGGCCGCCTGGAGCTTTCCCTGGGCTTGGCCTCCTTCCCTTTCTCAAAACTCAAGTGCTAAGATGGGAAATTCAGCTGGTAGAGAGAAGTAAACAAATCAATCCTCTTGGCTTCCTGGTTCTCCATTAATTAGGTCTTAAATTACACAGTATATGAATAGCCAAAATAGATCCCCTTCCCACTGAGTTGTAGAGAGAGATTTGGAGCTTATTGAGAAGGCCATTCAGATGGCCAGATGGGCAGGGAGTTGGAAAGCACAAGACTAAAATGTGGTGTCAGGGAGGTCTAAGGTGAATCTCTCAGAACGGTTAGAAAGCATGAGGATATTTGTGTCTGTGTAGATGTTCACCAATAAGCAATTCAGTACAAAGGAACACTCAAGAGTTGGGGGATCAAGAGTTCTGGCTTCTTTCCCAGACCCCCTTCACACTTACTCAATAGGTTCATGAACAAAATGGTCACAGTCACAGAGAAGGTTGGCAGTGTTATAGCCAGATCCACTTTGATGAGAAGTCTATGTTACTGAACCTACAGGAGCAAGCATCTAACCCATCACCAGCAAACCTCAAAGCTGAGCCTAGAGTGTGGCATCATTGCTAGTGATCACTCTGACACTAGTCGGATCAGACCTTCAAATCCTGTAGAGAGCAATGATTCATCCTCACTGGAACAGATTCCTACATGTCTGTTGACATCCCTGCCCACAGTGTTTCTAGAAACAACACCATCATTAGGTGGTAGCATAAGTATACCTTATTCTCCATCATGGAACCTCACATATATTGCTTCAGACCAAGGACTAATTTTACAAGGAATAAATGAGACAGTGGGCTTATGACCATGAATCTTACTATGAACTTCAGGCACAGATAGTCTATGAGAATAGTGGAATGATCTATTAAACTTAGTTATATGGTGCTTTCTAGATGACAATACTTTCAAGGTTGAAGTACTGTGCTACATGATGCCACGTTTGTTTGAACTACCAGTTCATATTCAATGCCATTTTCCGATAGCCAGAATTCTTGGGTGTAAGAGCCAAACAGTGAAAGGAGCTTCTTTCACCATTATCTCTAATGACACATTTGCAAAAACTGTACAAGATTTGGCTCTGATGGTTTACTGGTCTTAGTTTGCAAAGAAAGAATATTTCTGCTAGGGGACACAATGATGGCTCCATGAACTGAGGTCAAGACTGCCACTTGGCTGGCTGGCTGGTACTCCTCACACCACTGAACCAACTTGACTAATGGTAAGAGTTATTGAAGATCATAGGAATCCAGTACCTTCCTATCTACTATGGGTTTAGATCCTCTACAACTGAAGTTGGGGTCACACAATTAGCTAAAGAACCTTAATCAACTGAGGTATCTGAATGAGAGCCAAAAAAAGCTCATAAATCTAGCAGGAAATACAGTTTTAATATAATATGTCCTTATAGTCACTGGCAGAAATGAGGAAAGTTACAACTGTGCAAATGATCATCTTTAGTAGTTCCAATTTCTTTCTAGTTTCTGAATAAAATCTCTTCTGTCTAGCAAAACCTCGGTGAAAGAGATACCAGGAAAGAGATTGTCTTATCGGTCCACCTTCTCTAGTGGGAGACAAGTCAGTCTTCTATTGAGATTCCTAAAATAGACATATTAAATCTGAGGAGGCTCTGAGCAGCCCACAAAAATGACAAATGTCTCCTACAAAGAAATATATGTACATGTTAGACAGCTTCCATGAATCAGGCAACATTTGAAATGAGATTTGAAGACTAGGTGAGGCATGTGGCTAGGAGGAAGTGGCATTCCGTATAGCATAGCATGTGCTGTGGTTCAGCACATTCTTGAGAGTGCCAATCATTCCATGAAACTGGGATGTTGAAAGGTGTTGTCCATGGTAAAGAAGTTAAATAATGTGTCTTGCTGGTAAAGAATTAGATGTTCAACCAGAGAGCAAGAGACTGAACTTTTGAGCCTGAGTCATCATACAACTGAATAAGTAGTGTGATCAATCCAGGGTTCAATGCCATGGGTTTTCTCTGAGATGCCAGTGTGGAGCGCCCAAGGAGATCCCAGAGTATTCACCCAAAGGAAACTCTTAGTTAGCAATAGATCTGCAAAACATTCAGTCCCAATTTTTAGATACAAGCAAACCCTGGCTACAGCTCTATTTTAAACCCAAAACCAAAACTTTAATTTCCTTTATGGGAATAAGGAATGGTCCATGAAAGAATAAAAATGCTACTGACCACAGGGAAGGGGAAGAAAAGAAATCTGGGGAGCAAAGTCCACAGCTGCTTCCCCAGGAAGTCCCATTAATGAGGACAATGGCCAAATTGTTCTCCCTGCAGAAAGAAACCTTGCAGTCCCCAACCTGGAAGCCACTCACTGTCTTTTTCTATTTCTTTCCTTGAAATACAGTTTATTGGGAATTTTGCCAGATCTCCAGGGGGGAAACAAAGGGCTGGCAGTAAAATGAAACACCTAATTAATGAAGAGGACTGTTCCAGCAGTTGCCAGAGAGCTTTTTGCAAGACTCCCGGCTCCTTGAAGAAAGGAGTTAGGGGAGGGAGGCCCTAGGAACACTGAGCACCTGTAGCTATTGTACTTCTTAAGGCTATTGTGAGGGCTCAATGGGTTCATTAATCTAAGTGCTTGGGAAAGTACACAGTGTGTCACAGAAGTCTCAGCTGTCATCGGTGTGTGCCAGACAGTCCACTTTCTCCCATCATCTCACATAGTCAGTGCTACAACTATGGCCAAGGATCATTACACCAACTCACAGGCAGTAACATTGAGGAGCAGGAGAGAGAGCTATTGGGTCACCAGTCTAACTTACAAAACTATTGTATCGAAAGTATGGATAGGGGCTGGGTTTATGGCTCAGCGGTAGAGCACTTGCCTGGCACATGTGAAGCAGTAGGTTCGATTCTCAGCACCACATATAAATAAATAAAAACAAAGATCTACCAGCAACTAAATAAATAAATAAATACAAACAAAATATTGATAGCTCTGCAGCTTTAAGCCTGAGATATTTCCAGAATACCATTCCTTGTGTATAAAGGGTTTCTCATCATTTTGTCTATAGTGGTAGCCTCGGGTATCTCACCTGTGTCTACCTAGGGTTCCACAATCCCCTGACTCGGTGCTGGTCAACACCTATAGGTCAGGTAGGGCAAGGGCACAGGATGGTGGAGAGGGCCCTGGAACAAGTAAGCCTTTGCAGACTGTGTCTGGATAGTAACAAGCAGGAGAGGGAAGATCAAAAGAGGGATGGACATGAGGGAAAGGAGGCTAAGAAAAGAATGAGAGGGGCCAGAACCAGCTCCATTTGCATTTATCGATCCGTTTACACATTAGTATCCAGCCTTGACTTTAAGGGATAATGCCAGAAGAATACCGTGAGTCTGGTTTAGAGAAGCAAAATTTCCAAAGAGTCCCCTTAAATCTCACTCCAGTGACTTTTTCAACTTTAATTTATCATTTTTCTTGGAACAATAGAAGGGCTTGGCAACCCGCCTGCTTCTTCCTCCACCACCTGCCTCCTAGGAGGCCATGCAGCAAGCACGTTCCAAAATGCTTCCCACATAGTGGGTGTTCAAAATACCCGGAGGGCCAGCCACAGGACATGCAGGTCGCCCTATGGCTTCCAGTGGATGGATTAAACTTCCAAAAATAGCTGCCGCCCTGGGGATTGGGAACAGCTAGGGGCCCTTCCTTCCCCTAGGAAGCCCCCTCCGCAGCCTGGAAGGCGAGGCTCGCCGGCTCCTTGCAGTTGCATCGCGTGCGTGGTGTGTCCCGGGTGTCTTCCCGCGGGACGCTGGCGTACGAAGTCCGTCCCCTCACCCCAGCGGCCCTAAATTGAAACAAGCTGGCTGCAATTGTGAGTGAGCCCAGCTCACACCAGCTGGGCCCTGCTCGCAGTTTAGGAAAATGCTGTTTCATGTTCAGATGCAAATGACTGTTTCCTCTGGAGCATGCCTCCACTGTGTTCCAATCTGCACGGGCAGGGGAGGGGAGCAGGGGCTCTGGAGAAACATTTGGTCCCGGCTGTCAGGATGAATTATGCTGCCCTGAAGTTTTCCCCGAATTCAGAAACTGGCCGGTGCTCTAGGAGAGGGACAGAGAGTGGAGGGGGTGTTCCCCAGGTTTCTACGCAGCTGTTCCTCTACCCCATCCCCTCTGCCAACCCCCAGGACCGCAATCACAGCCTGATCCCCCAGGATTGTCCAGCCTCTGAACCCACCCTCTTGTCGCTAGGTGTATGTACCCTCTCCAATCCTTCCCAAATGCCTGCTGTCACGAGATTTCAATCATCACTTTGAATATCAGTTATTGGATACCTGCTCTATGCCAGAGTGTTTAGACAGAGGGTACAGCAGGACAAAGGTGGGAAAATACCTGTCTGCAGGGGGCTTATATCTTACTGATATCATGTCACTCTCCTGCCCTCACTCAGAAGTCCTCAATAGCTCCCCAAGGCCAACTGAATACAAGCTAGATTTCTTAGCACATACTAGGCCCTCCAGACTCGGACTCAATTCAATCCATCCAGCCTACGTTCCTTCCTTTACTGTGATCAGTCATAAGCCTGTTGAAAACCCCCCCACTCTGCAAGATCCAACTCCAGTACCTTCTCCTTGGAACCACCCAGGACTCCCCCTTTCTTTGTGTTCTCACAGCACTATTTATGGTGAGGAGAAATAGCAAAGGTCACCCCAAAATCCAAATTTACCCTTTAACAGTTTGGTACTCAGCCTAAATCTACATTGAAGCAGGTTGTGGTAAACATGAATCAGGTTCCCACAAGGAACCTAGTATGTAGCAAATGTGTCTTATCTCTACCCATTCTCTTATCTTCTCCTGTTACAGATAGAGAAACCAAACGCAGAGAAGTACATTAATTTCTCCAAGATCACACAGCTAGAAGGTAAAGGATTCCTTTTGAAACCAGATCGAACAGCTTCTGTGGTGCATTCCCCACAGTCATTTCTGCCCACCTGCAGCATGAATTCTCATGTACAGAGTTGTAAGAAAAACAAGGGCATCTACCTGGAGCATCCTTTTCACTTACTGGTAAGAAACGTAAATGCTGTTTGATGTCAAGAACATCTACATTAAAACAAGCCCCAGATGTTGCACATAATGGATGGAATTTGAAGATTGCATAAATTTTAAAGATGAATGCAGGTCTTGCAACCCATTTGCACCAGAGGAGGGCTGCTCTGGGCCACGCTCCAGGGCCCCCAGCTGGTACCCATTCAATCTTCTATGCCATGAGGGCGAACTTGGATAGAAAAGCGTTTTTAATATTGTCATTCCTTACTGAACTATGCATGCTCTTCCCTCCTGAGAGCCAAGCCCTGCATGTGGCAGGTGACTATGGATGTTGTTGGCCAAATGATGAGTTGATTCCTCTTCTCTTGTAGCATCTTTTGTCCTGGGGGGGGGGCGGGGAACCTTAGCTGTCCTACCCCAAAGAAAAGCCCAAGGGTAGAATGTTGAAGGAGAGACTACATGCCCCTCATATGACTCTAGGCCACGTAATTTTGAATAAATTCTAGCTGGTATAGACTAGGATAGAATAGACTCTGGAGAACATGTGTTTTTGTTTTTGTTTGTGTTTGTGTTTTTTGTTTTGGTTTTATCTGGCAGAAGTAACTCAAATATATAGCCGGTGAGCCACCAGGCCTCTGCCCCCCCCCACCGCCCCCACCGCCTCCCTTGCCTAGAGCAGAATGCTTCATAACACTGCATTCAGGCAGCTGCCACCAAAACCTCAGAGGAGGCACAAAGGCCTGCCTTGTCTCACGCCCAGTCCTCCCATCAGGGGACATTGCAGTTCTTTGCAGATCAGTTCAACAGGTTGATGAGGGCCGGCTTTGCATATGCCCCCTAGGACCTGGCACCAAGTGACCTCTAATGAGAAATCAGGGCTTGTCATCTCCTCTGTAATATCCTTCGAGGCTCCACATTCTTTATAGGATACAGTCCACATTCCTCTCTTGATGTTTAGGGTTCCTCATGTTCTGTCCCTGCTGGACTCCAGGCTCTTCCTGTAGCACATCTACACCATGAGGCTGCATAATGCTCCCAGCTGGCCATCTGTCCTTCTGGGCCTTTACATTCCTGCCTGTGATCTGGAGCAAGTGCCACCCTCCCTTGTCTGGATCAGTGGTTCTCAAACTCAAGTATGCAATATAGATAGGACTTGTTACAAACAGATCACTGGCTCCTGAGGCCCAGAGTTTCTGATTTAGTAGGTCTGGGTTGGACCCCCAGAATTTACACTTCTCACAATTTTCCAATTGATTCTTGTGCTACTGGTCTGGGGTGCACGCTTTGAGCTCTGGGTAGCCCTGGCCCCCTTTTATGCTCAAGTCTGACTTCATTTCCTCCAGGAAGCCCACCTATGGGACCAGCTCTCTCCCTGTGGCATTAGGTGCCCTTGTAGACCCCCTCCTCCCTCAATGCCATCATTTCCTCTATCCTAGCACAGAACGGATTACCTGTCAAGATGTCAAGGTGTCTGGACTCTCTCTGGGTTTTAAGGTCCTTTAGGACTCCAACTCAACCTTGTTTTTTTATTGTTGTATTTTTTTAACATTTATTTTTTAGTTGTAGTTGGAAACAATACCTTTATTTTCTTTATTTATTTTTACGTGGTGCTGAGAATTGAACCCAGGGCCTCGCACGTGCTAGCGACCACTGTACCACTGAGCCACAACCCCAGCCCTTTTTGTTGTTCTTTTGTTTTTCCTTTGTGATCCCAAGTGTATTTTATTTATTTGTTGAAAAAATTTTGTTTTTTCTATCTTTCAATTGGTATGTTATAATTATGCATAATAGGGAGATTCTTTGTTACATAGTCACACATGCACACAATATGACCATATAATTTGGCCAGTATCATTCCCCAGTATTTCAGCTTTCCGTCCCCTTCTCTCTCCCCTGGTCCCTTTCTTCTGCTCTACTGGCCTCCCTTTTATTTTCATGAGATTTCCACCTAACTTTCTTTTCCTTTTTCCTTTCTGGCTTCCACATATGAGAGAAAACATACAAACTTTGACTTTCTGATTTTGACTTATTTTGCTTAATATAGTGCTCTCTCAAATTCCATCCACTTTCCTGCAAATGATACAATTTCATTTGTATTTATGGCTGAATAAAACTCCATTGCACATATATGCCACATTTTCTTCACTCATCCATTGACAGATACCTAGTCTGGTTGCATAATTTGGTTATTGTGAATTGTACTGCTATAGACATGGGCATGCATGTATTGTTATAATACAATGACTTCAATTCTTTCAGATAATTACTGAGGACTGGGATAACTGGGTTATGCAGTGATTCCATTCTTAGTCTTTTGAGGAAACTCTATACTGATTTGCATAACAGTTGTACTAATTTACAATCCTACCAACACATTGTAAAAGTATTCCTTTTTCCCTGCATCCTCTCCAGCATTTATTATTGTTGTATTTTTTGATGACTGTCAATCTAATTGGAGTGAGATGAAATCTCAGTGCAATTCTGATTTGCATTTTCCTAATCTCTAAAGATGCTGAACATTTTTCATGTTATTTGGCCATTTGTATTTCTTCTTCTGAGCAGTATATGTTTGTTTCATTTATCCATTTATTAAGTGGGTTCCTTTTTGGGTGACAATTTTTCTTTGAGTTCTTTATATATTCTGGATATGAATCCTCTGTCAGAAAAGTAGCTAGTGAAGATTTCCTCTTTTGGTAGGTTCTCATTTCACATTTTTAATTGTTTCTTTTGCTATGCAGAAGTTTTTGATTTAATCAATTTGGGGTATTATTTCCTGAGCTTTAGTCAACAATTTTACTGTCTCCCTACCCCAAATCTCACAAGGGCCTGATAGGAGATGGGGTTTTTAAATCCTGCTATGTGAGTACAAAGCCTCTTGTGCACAGGGCAGATGTAACCAAACCTAAGGGAAGGCAATGATTGACAAGAGGAGGCTTTCACCACACACTAGCCTCCCCTACTTGAGCGCTGCTGCCTCTCCTCCCAAGCCTCCAGTCTGCAAACTGCCTTACATTGCCCTACCCACTGCCACACTCTTGCTTAAAACTCTTCTATGACCTCCTGTGGCCACCAGAGTAAAAAGGCACATTCCTCATCCAAGTGCTGAAAGCCCCAGCATAACTTTCCAGCCTCATCTTATCTCAAATTGCTTTATGCTCCTGCACCATTTCCTCCCCAGAAATGTCCTTCACCCTTTTCTCTCTGGAAAACTATGCTCATGCTTTAAGGTCCAGTTCTGGTAGTCCCATCTCCTTGAAGCCTTTCCTGGTCACTCTAGGCTTAATGACTTAGTCTTATGACATGTTGTGCTTCCCTTCATTTCAACACTTTGTCAAGTGCAGGACCCTCTCTGTTACCCAGGAAACTCTCTACAGGACCATGTTCCTAAAAGACTGTGGTTCTTATCTGTGTCTCTGGCCCCTACCAGACGGCCTGGTACACAGAAGGTACTCAGTGACTGAGGGATATAAGAGCAAACTCAGGTTTAATATGCCCCAGTCTCCTTCAAGACTCCTCTAGAATCCCCACCTGAAAGAGACCATTTCACTTGCATTAAAAGTAGGGCAAGTCTCATTGCAACCTGAAAGAAAATTCTTCTCCCTGCTCATCCACTCCACAAGTCAGTGAGTTCCCCATCTCCTGTTCAGGGGGACCAAACTGTGTTTGCATAAGCCAGCCATCAGCAGGGGAAAATATTAAATCTGCCTAACAACTGGGGTGGCCTCCATGTCTTCCCACAGACTTCGGTGAATTGCAGAAATTCAAGAGGCCTTTGCAGACCCCCACTCTCCCGTTACTTTGTGCACAAACATTCTGTAAGCTGGGGAGACAGACTCAGCAACACAGAGGAAAAGAGGAAGAAAGAGATTTAAAGACAGATGGAACATAAGAGAAGGAGAAAAGAAACAGAAGATACAGTGATACCTCAGGAAAGACGAAAATTGAGAAAGAGGTGGAGAGATGCTGAAAAAGGAAAGAGAGAAGGAAAAGAGAAAGAATAGTGACACTGACCCTGAAAATGAAAATAAAAAAGGATACATACAAATACACACACACACATATATATATGTAGATGAGAGACACAATTAGAAATGGGGAGGCAAAAACAGTGAAACAGACTAAAAACAAAGGCAGACCTTGTCTCTGAGCAATTGCCCTTTTCTAACTGGTTCACAGCAGGAGCTAATGAAGGTTTCTGAGTGAATGTGAAATGAAGACAAAGAGGGAGAGTTACACAGATGGACAGAGGGAACGAAGTTCAAATTTGATGTGTGCCATTTTCTTACCAGATAACCTATAAGCAATGAAAACTACAAGAGCAAGCAGGGCGTGAGATCTCCAGTGTTGGCAGTGGCCTCCAAACCCTTAATGGCTCCTCAGGAACACAATGTCTCTGAAACCATCAAAGGTCAGGCCAACTCTGGCAAGAGGCTGAAGAGATCATAAAAATCTTCTCTAGGACCAACACAGTAATAAACAGTTTATCCCATCATTGTTTAGCGCTTGGCTTCTGCTCCAGGCCTGTAGCTCACTGGCTTACACAATAGCTTGGATGGGTCCCTGTCCTTCCTGAGACCCTACTGTTCTCAATTACCAAGGGGACCTGAGGTGGCAGGGAGGAAATTGCACCTGATCTCTTTTTATGCTCTTATTCTAGTAAAATAATTTTTTTAAAAAATTTTCCATGGCAAAATAACAGTCTGAAGTCCAATATACAAAAAGAATTAAAATTTTTAAATGGGATTTCACTGGTTCAAGTTAAATGAGAGTTAGGGGCTATGCCCCACTCCACTTTCCCTGCCTGTGAAGGTCACTCACCTAAGCTCCAGCTGCCAAGGAACAGTTAGGAAACATCTAGTTCAGAGGCTTTGAAAGAAGCCTTAACCTTCACTGTGTTTCTACCTGATTATTCTCTGCAGAGCCCAGACAGCTACTGCTCAGGAGGCCTCCACGGCTCACTTTGCCCCTTAGTCCTGGGGGAGAGGGGAGCCTGCCAGAGAGCACACTGTGCAGTTTCCACCTGGAAAGACATAAGCTATTTCTTTACTTTGCTCCTCATCAAGCATAACAATCCAGGATCTAGGACCTATGGACTATAGAGTCCTACATATCCCAAACACACACACAAAATACGGTGCCTCCATAATTCCATAATTCCAAAGGTGTTTGCAAGTGAGCACAATGTGCACAGCATCAAAAAACACTTTGTGACCTAAAGTAATTCACTTGCTTAGAAGCATGTACATAGGCAGATCTAGATGAGGTATGAGGGAAGTGTGAAAAGTGTCCATGGGCAACCAGATGCCCGCTGACTGTTAGAATTTTTAATAATTTTATTTTCATAAAAAATCTTTAAATATCCTTAATTAAAATTTCAGAAGAATTAAAATGTCAGCCTTAAGTATTTTTAAGGCTTCATATGCATCTAGTATAATTTGTATTTAGCCTTTTGACTTGAGTAGGTTTTTGAAAAACATAGGAACAGCATTCATTTTTATTTTTATATTTATTGGCAAAATATCCAAACTCTATATACTTTGAATACCATTGAATTTTATTTTTAATCCTGTAGAATAAATCATTGACAATGATGATAGATTGAGATCATGATAGAAATAGAAAACATAAAGTAAAGGAGCTTTTTGTCTCCTTGAGATTTTCTACACGTATCATCATGTCATCAACGAATAATACAGTTTTACTTCTTCCTTTTCAATCTTAGTGCCTTTTATTCTCTTGTTTTATTGACTGTCCAGGACAGCATGTTATTAAACAGAACTGGTGAAAATGGATATCTTGAACATAGGGGGAAAAGGATCATTCTCAACACTAAGTTGAGGTCAATTATAGGTTTTACTGTAAATAATCTTTACCAAATTAAAAAGTTCCTTTTCATTCCTAGTTTTTGAGAAATCATATTATAAATGAATGTTTCATATTTTCAAATGCTTTCTGTCTATTGAGATAACATTGTTTTCTTCTTTATTAATATCATTTTATTACATAACTGAATTTCAGATGTTAAACCAAACTTACATTCCTGGGAAAAACACAGGATATTACTGGATATTATTTGATAATGTTTTGCCAGTATTTTGAATCTATATTCATGAGGGATATTAATCTTGGATTTTCTTTTATTATTTAGGATGTAGAGTAATGTTGGGCTCATAAAAGGAATTGGAAAGTATCCTCTCTTCCTCTAAGAAGATTTTTGTACAAGATTAGTATTATTTCTTTCTTAAAATTTTTTTGTAGAAATCACCAGTAAAGCCATCTGCATATTAAAACGTTTTGTTTCATGAAGAAATTATTTTTAACTTTTTTTAAGCTTATTTTAGACTTCCAGAATGCTAGCAAATAATAACAAAAAGATTTCCCGCTTATCCTTCACCCACATCTCCTAAGGTTAACATTTCGCATAACCTTAGTACAAGTGTCAAAATCTTTTTAAAAATAATATTGTTGTGATACTATTAACTAAAATACAGGCTTTATTAGGACTCTGTACTTTTCACCAATGCCCTATTTATGTTCTAGAAACTAATCTGGGCTGCTTAGTTGTTGTATTTTCTTGATCTCAACCAATCTGTGCCAGTTCCTCAGCCTTGGCTTGTCATTCATTAATCTTGACCTTGAGACTTTGTAAGCGCTGGTCAATTACTTTGTTGAATGGCCTTCATTTGGGGCTTCTGGAATGTCTCACAACTGGATTGAAGTTTTGCATTACTAGGAAGAAAGCCCTTCTCAGCACATCCTCTCAGGGGTTCACCATGTTGAGGTGTCTGGTTGCTTATGTTAACCTTGGTTACTTTGTTAAAGAGGATTGTCCCTGCATCTCTGCCAGAAAGTTACTTTTAACAATGATGGTAATAAATACATAACTATTTATTTTGAGGACAGTACATTGAGATGGCACTAATATCCTATACCTTTTCAGCTTTAAACTTTTGTCATTTCTTTTAGACAGCTTTTTCACTGCTGTGACCAAAAGATCTGATGAGAACAATTTTAGAGGATGAAAAATGTATCTGGTGCTCACGGTTTCAGAGGTCTCAGTCCATACGTGCCCAACTCTGTTACTCTGGGCCCAAGGTGAAACAGAACATCTGGCAGAAGAGTGTGGCAGAGGAAAGCAGTTCAGGACATGACTCCAGGAAGTAGAGAGAGAGAGAGAAACCTCTGCTCAAGGACCAAATATGTACCCCACATGCATGCCCTAGGCACCCACCTCCTCCCGCCACAACCTAGCTACCTGCAGTTACCACCCAGTTAATTCCTATCAAGGATTAATTCACTGATTAGGCTAAAATTCCCATAGCTCAATCATTTCACCTCTATACTTTCTTGCATTGTCTTACACATGAGCTTTTGGGGGACACCTAATATCTAAACTATAATGCCATTTATCAACTAATCTTGCGGGCAGAAATTATTACTGTCTTTATATAACATTTTTTCCCCCTTTTGCTGCCTTTAGGATTTTCTCTTTATCATTGGATCACTGGTTTTTAATAATTTGATTATAATATGTCTTAGAAGGGTTGTGTATGTTTCCTGCTTGGACTTCATTGACTTTCCTGAATTTGTGAGTTTGTAGTTTTTATCCCATTTAGAAAATGTTTCAGATATTATTTCTTCAAATATTCTTTCTTTTCTCTCCCCATACTTTTCTGAGACTTTAACTACACTGATATTAGACTGCCTGTTTAATACCATGGGCCACTGAAGCTCTATGTTTTTTTGATTTTGATAGTGTTATGGACTGAATTGTGTCCTCCCAAAATTTATACATTGAAGCCTTAACCCTGATGTGACTGTATTTGGAAATATGACATTAGAGAGGAAGTTAAGGTTAAGTGAGATCATTAAGAGTTTAATCAGTCTAATCCAGTAAGACTGATGTCCTTATGATGTGAAGAAGAGACACCATAGACATGTCTGTATGTGTGCACAGAGAAGAGGGCACATGACCACCCAGTGAGAAGGTGGCCATGCATAAACCAGGAAAGTCAACACTGATCAACTCGATCTTGGACTTCTAGCCTCCAGATAGTGAGGAAGTAAATTTCTGTTGCTTAAGCCACCAGTCTGTGATATTTCGTCATGGCAGCCTGAGCAGACTAACACATATAGCTTACTGCTTCACTAGTGTTATCTTCTGTGATGTCTAATCTGTTTTAATCCCACTAAATGTGAATATTTTATTTAAAATTGTATTTTTCATGCATGAAAGTTACATTTCACTTTTTCCATATCTTGGATTTTAATCTTTATTATGCCCATATTTTCTTTAAACACTTGAATGTATTTGCAAATATTTTGAAGTTCTTGTCTTTTCTGTCATTTCTGGATCATTTTAACTGGCTGATTTTTCTCTTTTTAAATTCCATTTTTCTATTTCTTAATGTGTCTAGTAATTTCTAGTTGGATCCTGGACATTGTAGTGTGCTTGATTTTACTTTCTTCCTTTAATGAGTATTGTATTTGTTCTCGGAGCACTTAAACCACTTGTGGACTAATCTTTTCAAGGATGGTTTTAAGCTTCATAGGGTAACCCTTAATTTAGGACTAGTTTAGTACTTCTAATATGCCTTACCCTTCTTGTATTTACTGAATGCCCTTGGTGCTCGATGAAGTCTCTCCACTCTAGCTGATCAAAATGCAAACATCTCCCAGTACTTGTGAGCTTTTTACACTATTCATTTGCATCTTAATATTCAATACTGGAATTAAGCAGATATCTTATGTTTTTTTCCTTGTGTAGTTCTTTTTCTCTCTAGTACTCTGATCTAACAATCTTAGCAAAGTCTGCCTCCCTGAATTCTGATGTCAAACTCCTCAAATCAGCAAGACTTCTGTGGTATGACTGGCATCTCCCTCCCTACACCACAGCACCAAAACTGTCTCTAGGCAGAAAGCAAATTGATCACTGGGTTCATTTCATTTGTTTTCCTTTTATAACACTTGTTTGCATGTATTTTGCCCATTTTTTCTATTTATTTAATAGAGAGAATGAGTTTGGACCAAGTTAGTCCACAAGATTAAAAGTAAAAGTCATATTTTTTTTCTAACTAAATTTAATATAGTCTAGATATGAATTCCAAAAGAAACAACATAAAATGTATTTAAGTTAGTAAAAATCAACATATATATTGCAGTGATTTGTATGATATGATAAAATATTTCATAATACTTTTGTGATAAAGATAATTAATCATATAAAACCCTATTAAAATATCTGAATATGATATTTAAACTTGAATTTCACATTCATTTTTATTTAAAATTCTAAAATTTGACTTAAAATTTGTATAAATATTTACAAGTCTTGCTACAGGAAAGCAAAGATTCTCCAACTTGACATTAGCAAAAACAATAAATATACTAAATACAAAGACTAATCAGGTTTATAGAGTTTGGTATTGCTATCAATAGACTATGAACTATGCAAAAATATTGATAATAACAACATATTTACTCATTTTTCAGAAATAAGAGAAAAAAATTAATCTTAAAATTACATAAAAATTAATGAATTATGCACATTTTAGTTTTATCTCTCCTCCAAACATTATGGGCTCATCAGTGGAATACTCAGATATATTCAGTAATCATTAAATTCAGTCATCTTTAGACTTTGCCAACTTTCACTCAACTGAAAACTGCAATTTAACAATTTTTTAAAAATTTCATCAAAATATATTACGTAATAGTTGTATGTAATGAGTTGATTTATAACTTCTAAAATATGTAGGCATGTGGTGTAAAGGCTCTGTCTGAGTGGCTTGCTCTAAGCCCTGCCAGTATTAGGGATGGTCCTGCAACTGCCGTTAGACATGTGCTCACTCCCCATGATCATATTGAATGATCATAATAATTACCCTCAATGACAGAGTAGGTTTGAGGAAGGGGAACTGGTTCTCACCCCAGTTCTGCCACTAGCTAGTGATGCAACCCGAGAGGTTCACTCTACCTCCGAGGTCTGCCATTCCTCACTGGTCACATGTGGATACCAACTGCTCAGGATTCATAGGGGAATCAAAGCAACCAGGCACATAAAGGAGCTGTGTGGAATACAGAGTTGTGCAAACCCTGGCTATTTTCAGTCTCAATGACACTATGAGAGAGATATCATTGTCAACAACTTTGAAAAGGGAGAAAGTGACACACTGTCCTGGATCACTCTGCTAGTAAGTGGCAGAGCCAATTTCCAAACTCACAATCTAGCGTTGATTCTACCCTCAGCAGCAAAAGATTCCTGCAAACCTTTCAGGATCTGGGGGGCTAGAAACATGCACATTTTCTCCTTTTATTAACTCTATTTCTGCTCTGCTGAGCATGCCCTGAATGTTGAGAATATTAGAACTCTGTGCAACTTAAGGAAAAAAAAGAAACCAGTTATAAACAAGAGCCTAAAAGGACATAAAGGTTTTTTGTTTTTGTTTTTGTATTTGTATTTTTAATTTGCTTTCCATTAACAGATCTTTTTTGGCTTATGACCCAATTTCCACATATTCATTTCAAAATATTTATGGGACAATAAAATAATAGTAATCATAACAACAATAATTATTATTTTAGCCATACCACTCTGATACTGTTTAGGATAATTCCCAGCTAATCACTGGGAGGCTGGGCAAATTTTTGTTTTGTTTGTTCTCATAATCTCCAGCATTTGGAGAGCTTCTTCATGTTTAGGGAGCATTTTCCTGCCCCTCCTCTCAGTTGAGCCTCATATCAACAGCCTGCTACAGAAATGGAAAACGAACCCTAGGGGTCCTGGGACTTGCCCAAGTTCATGTCTTTTGTAAGAAGTGGGACCCAAGTTCCAACTTTTAACCCTCTGAAACCTCCCAGGATTAAAAAGAATCAAATAGGCTTATTTCAGACCTACTGAACTGGACAGACGTATTCCAGTGACAATATTCTTTAAAAGCACCAGGAAAAAAAATGAGTATTATAAACCAGGGGCATTAACAAAGGAAAGAAGAGACGCAGGAGGATTCTACACTTTGGAGTCTTCCATATCGGGGTTGAAATCACAGCTCTTCCATGAGTTTTGCAAAGTCACACTGCTTAACATGTGGGACTTTCATCTGATTCTTTTATGTCTTACTGGGATGAGGCAGGAGCCTTGTCATTCTTGTTCACCACTAAATTCTCAGCACTCAGCCTCATAATTGTTGAACACATACCTCAGTCAAAGCAAACCTCTTCTCCCCTCTGAGCCACAGCTTAAGCATTTGCAAAATGGTCATAGTGAGAACTAGTTTG
This sequence comes from Callospermophilus lateralis, assembly GCF_048772815.1. Lineage (NCBI taxonomy): Eukaryota > Metazoa > Chordata > Mammalia > Rodentia > Sciuridae > Callospermophilus > Callospermophilus lateralis. Next base: position 101,124,203 of record NC_135311.1, read on the forward strand.
AAGCCTCGTAAGGCCTTAAGTAAAACAAAAATATTAACTTCTCTATAAAAGGTGGCACCCTGTTGGTCTCTAGGGGCTTTGCAGGAATGCTGCTTCTCTGGAAGGCAGACTATGATACAGAGAGGAGTGGTGTTTGGATGGTGCTATCATTTCTGAGCTGCATAGACACTATGTGTCACAGGGATGAAAAATGGCATTGCTATGCAGACTTTAAACCAGCTTCCCTCGTTTTCAATTTTCTGCCAGTTGAAATCTCAGCCTCTTTGAAGCGTCCCATCCTTATTACCCCACTTAGCAAATGTGTGCTTTGAAGGAACAAACATTTCTGCCTGCTGAGCAAAAGCAAAAAGAAATTTTGCAAATACCCAACCATTTGATCAGAATCCATGTTGACTGCTTAAGACAGATTTATTGTGCACAAAACACAGCATTTAGTCCATCCCTGACCTGGCCACTGTTTATCTGTCCAATGTAAAGAAGCAGCAGATTGCAATGAATGGAAGTGCCTGGATAGTAAAAGACTGTCCTCATTCCAATTCTGGTTCCATCCCTTATAGACACGTAACTTAGAAAATATCCTATGTAGACCTTAATGTCTTCATCCACAGATGAAATTCACATGAAATGCCAAGAAAAGTGCCTGGCATAGAGCTGGTACCAGGAAAATTCTGTGCTGAGGACATCCATAAACATTGGCTGGGCATCCTCCATGTGCCAGGCACTCTTATAGATCCAGGAGAAGCAGAGATGAACATGACCTTGCCCTTGAAGAGGTGGTCATTGATGGAGGAAGACAAATGCTTATCGGCTATCAAAGAATCCAAAAGTCGTGAATCCAATGCAGCTGGGAGAGACAGGGAAGGGCTCTTGGAGAAAGCGGCACCTGGACTGGATCTACGAGGGTGGAAAAGACTTAGCCATGTCCTGAAAAGTAAAAGAAGCATTCCAGGCAGCAATCAGAACACAGCCACAGACTTGGAAATATGAAATAACACAATATACCTAAGAATCAGGAGAATATGGGTCAACTAGGGAGGGGTGGGAGACGGAGCCAGAAAGGTAGCTGCAGCCAGATTGTGAGGGACCTTGGTGCCATATCAAGGTGTACCCATTCCTTAGGGCTGCTGCTACAAATTACCACAGTGGGGTGGCTGAGAACAACAGCAATTTATTCTGCCATAGTTCTAGAGATTATACAGCCCAAAATCAACTTCCTTCTGGAGTTTCTGTCGGGGGTTCTGGTCCAGACCTCTGTCTAAACTTCTGGTTGTGCATCACTCCAGTCCCCTCCTGCGTCTTCATGTGGCATCTACCTGAGTGTGTCCCTAGGTCAGAGTTTCTGCCTTCTATAAGGACAACCCCCAGTCCTTGGAGTAGGACCTGTCCTATCCAGTATGACCTCATATTAACATGGCAGCTTCCTCAAAGACCCTATTTCCAAACAAGGTCACAGTCACAAGCACTAGGGGTTAAGATCTGAACTGATCATTGGGGGCGGGGGGCACCGTTTGATCCAAAAGACAAGGCAATGGGGAGTGACTGTAAGAGTTTGCTTTGGGAAGGTCCCTCAGGCTCTGGTTGGAAAAGAGATGATGACAGCTCTCTTCCTCCTGTGGCTCTGCAGCTTGGTCGCTTAGGAAGCTTACAGTCAAACATGCACCCACTGGCACATTTGTTTATTTATGCACATGTACAGGGCACTCCCATTTGTGTCTCACCAATAAGCCTTATTTCTGACTGTCTCTCATTTTTCCCAGCCTTATGTGTCAGTCAGAATCCCAACAGGACACAGATGTTGCACTCAAACTAGGCTACTTCAAGGAGGGTCATTTACAATGGGGTCATTTACAGAGATGCATTATGGGAGAAATATGACAGACTGCAGTGACCAGGAACCAGTCACTGTGGAGTTTCACCAGTCCCAGGGGATGGAGCAGTTACCTAACAAGAAAGAGTCCTGTTTAGAAGGTCACCTTAAGAGGAGCAGTGTCCCCTATGGAAGGACACACCTGCCTCATCCCCTCTCCTCATGATCCCCTGCTGGTGCCCTGGAGCCTAACACATCAGGAATCAGAAATGGGCTGCACAGGCAGTGCCATGGGGCGGACAGCAGGACAGGAGGCAGAGTGTGGATCTGGAAGGAAAAAACAGAAAGCCCAGCAAGTCTTATTTTCCCTTCTTGAGGCCCCGAATTTGATACCCAAAGTATGGCACATTGACCTACTGAGTGTTTAAAGCAAAAGGAAATTGAGAAAACTGCAGAAGCAGGAACATCCCCCTCTGGCCTTTTCTGGCCTTGCTCCCCTAAGGCAGGCCATAATAGAATTCTCTGACCTGCCTTCCCTGAAATTCGGTCATAAGACTCTCATCTCAGAGGGGTCCTGAACAAACAAGACCAAATCCCACCTGATTTCTCACTATCCCATCAGACCCTCGTGTCCTCCGGTCATCCACCTGCATGACTGTGCACAAAAATACAATTTTCCTTGGGTCTCTGGGTCTTCATTTCTGGGGTCTCCCGTCTCATGTAAAACTTACATCAAATAAATGGGGTTATGGTTTTCTCTTGTTCATCTGACTTTGCGATGGGGTGTCGGCAGGAAGCTTGCAGTGGGTGGGAAAGAAATCATTTCTCCCTCACCCTTCATCCTGGTTTCCTTGCTTCTTTTTCATGCTTTCATTTTTCCTACTCTCTGCATTGGGGCAGCCCTCTCAGATCTTTCTTTTTTAGAATAAAAAGGGGAAATGAATAAGCACAAAAAAAAAAAAAAAAAAAAAAACGAAAATAAAGGAGGAATTTCCCATCCCTTTCACCACGGTGCTCTATGTCCTCTGGAGTCTGTAAACTGCATGTGACAATCAGTTGAGTCACCCTGAGCCCCCTGAGCCGTCACAGCAGGCTGATCCACTTTGGAATCAGAGCCCTGGCACACGGTCCTCCGGCCACTCCACATGTCTCATGAACCCCCGCAGGCTCCCCGTCTCCAGGGCTTTGGGAGGACATGCTTGAAGCAAGAGTCATCCTGGCACCACGTGCTTCTGACAGATGTTGCAGACTGCCATGGGAGGGAAAGCCCAGAAGGAGTACTGGAGGGGGCAGAGCGCAGCCTGGAAGGGACACAGCCTCTTCGTCTGAAACATACCAAGTTGTCCTGCACACAGGATGAGAAGATCATCTTTCCTCCCTGAGCCCCAGCTCACTGCAGAAGTATACAGGCACAGGCACAGAATATCAGAGCTGGAGGCACCCTAGATTCCAACAAGTCCAAGCCTTTGGTAACCCAGATGAACAAAGGACCGGGTAGCAGCAGGATCCTGGTGCATGATGGCTGGGGTGTCATGAGTGCCTGCTCCCCTCCTGGCACTGTGCTGCCTGCTGTGTCCATCCACTCATAGCCATCACCAAAGACCTGCTGAGTCCCCACAGGGGTCGGTGCCAAGGAACAGAGATGGGGCCAAGGTTGGCATTACCCCGTCTTCGTGGAGTCTTCAGAACAGCAGTCTTTCTGCACTCTGTGACTAATCCTTACCACAGCCCTGCAAGGTGCCATCATGTCTTCAAGACAAAGTGACCAGAGCACAGAGCTCTCTCCTTTAAGAACTAGAAAATAAGACTGTCCTCTGTAAGATAGTACTTTATAGAGCATCACAGTCCTCTCCATACATGGAGGCCTTGGCTGTGACCTGCATGAAGACACCAATGTTTCTACAAAAGAAAGATGCACCCATCTGCAGGGATTGGGGTCAGGACGATGAGTAAGAAAGGCTTTGTTTAGGAAAAGCTCAGCAGAGGGCACCTTAACACTCCTGTGGGTTTTTTCCTGTCACCATTGAAAGAAATAAGGAAATCCGGTTTTGCTCAACTTCAGAGAAAGTTCAATTTTCTTTTTCACATTGGTCCTCTGACAGCTAGTTAACTCTAACTACTAGCAGGTTGGACTCAGCTTCTGGCAGGCCCTAGGCTGGGCCCACATTATCTTTGGAGGCAGACTCATTCTGGAAGGGCTGTCCTAGGAAGTGTCTCCTTCCATCCATGAGCGAAATACACTCACCAGTGAACATTAAGTGGGAATAACAGGGGCCTTGGTGGAAAACCATCCTAGATCAAGTCCTGGCTCCAATAGTTAAAATTCTGTGACTATGAGCAAGCCACTTATCCATTAAAAGTTCCTACTTTCTCATCTATACAGTGTGAATGATTATAACCCTTGCTATAATCCTATGAGGCAGGCAGCAGTTGATAATAAAAATGTTTAATTGCAAATGTTTAATAAAAATGTTTATAAGCAATTGCCTTGCTTATAATAAGTACTCAGTAATTGCTATTATAAGCATTATTACACATGCCAACTACTAACTTATTAGTATTAATAATAAACAGTTACACTGCTCATTTGATCTACAACAATGAAGTTCTGAATTTTTTTTTTGCCTTTTGTTTTATTTTATTAATTATTATTATTATTATTATTATCTGCATATCATTATTTTAAATAAACTTTTGAAATTTATTTTTTAATCTAAGGATAAATATATATTCCTCAGGAATAAAGAAAAAATATAGAAAAGACTAAAGAGAAAAATTTAAAACACCTATAATAACACAATCTAAAGATTACCCCTTTCTCTCCCTCCCTTTCTTCCCCCCTCCCCATATGTATATAAAGAAACAAACTTTACCTAAATGAGGTCATACTTTACATATATGACAATTTTTCAAAGAAAATAATCCTGTATTCTCCTGTCTATGCATCATCATTTACATAAGCATTCTCTTATTGCCAGACTTTGAGGGTTCCCCCAATATTCTTGCCTTTACAAATCATGCTATTGTGGGAGTCTTGTATAGAAATTTTTTCCATGCCTCTCACAATTTCCTTAAGGAGAAAATTTTCTTGGTGTATTTTTGGATCAAAGGATATAAGCTTCTTTAAGTCCATAGTACATTTGGTCAAACTAATTTCCAAAAAGGTATTCTAAATTACCCTAACTTCAGCAGAATATGAATGCTCACTTTAAAAATCTTTCATTTCAAAGGTGAAAGTAACTATTATGGATTTTCATTGTCTTGATTACTAGTAAGTTGGACAGCCATTGTTGTTTCTTTTTCTAGGAACTATATGTTCATACCTGTGATTCTTCTTAAATTGATGATTTTTTTTTATCACTGTGTTTGAGCTCTTTATAATAAAAAGAATATTTTTAAATGCCCCATATGTGACACATAAATACCATGGTTTATTGTTTGCCTTTTAATTTTCAATGATATTTTGAACATACAGGTTTTAAATTTTATATAGTTTGAAAACAATATAAATTATGACTAATACTGCTTTCATGCACACTGCCAACTCAACCTCCAAAGACTTAAACCTCACAATATTCAAGGAAACTTAGTTGAGCTAACTATCTCCTATATGTTGAAACAAGTAGGATTGTTTCAGGTAAAATGGCAGAGTCTTAAGGCATAAACTGTCGTGGATATATGATTTGCAGAGCTACAATTTGAACAATTCATACATTCTACAAGAACTTCAAGACTGTCTTAGAAATGATGCCCAAATGAGCTGCTCTGTGACGGCTTTAGCACCAGAGAGCACAGGTGGACCTGGCCCTTACCACCATCACCCTGACAGTACTGATTCTGTACCACAGCTGGATGCTATCTAACACATCATCAAACCAAAGTTAGAAATAGTGGTGTACAAAGAATAACTAAAGTATCATGTTTATTTTACTCTTAGCCATATCAGCTGGTCAAAAACCTTAACTTCATGGGGTGACCCAAATAGGTCTTCATCCCTGAGGAATCAAATCTATCAATGGTGTGTTAATCAGTTGTTCACCACGGAGACCAAAATGCCCGACAGAAACAACTTAGAAGAGGAAAAGTTAATTTGAGACTATGGTTTCTAATGTTTAATCCATGGTCAGCTGACTCCATTGTTCCAGGCCTGAGATGAGGTGGAGCGTCATAGTAGAAGGGTGTGGTGGTGGAGGAAAGCTGCTCACTCATGGCACTTGGGAAGCAGAGAGAGAGAGAGAGAGAGAGAGAGAGAGAGAGAGAGAGAGCAAGGAGCAAAGAGAAAAATATGGCCCCCGACCCAGAAAAGCCTTACCTGTCGACAGTTACCACCAAGAATGCATTCCAATTATTAATCCATCAACTGGATTAATCTACTAATGAGATGACAGCTCTCATAATCTAATTATTTCACTTCTAAACATTCCTACATTGCTTAACATGAGCTTTTCAGGAGACACCTCATATCCAACCACAACAGATGGTCTTACTAATATGGATAACCCCACAGAGGAACTTCTGAAATTCATTTATACTCCCTTGTCCAATTTTGTTAGCAATCATTTTAGCCTTTGATGATAAGGATTAATCAACTAAGAATCATAATCAACGCCTTTTTGGCTTATTTGCCACCACCATGAAGGAGCCTGAAATAGCCATTGTGGCAGATTAGTTTCCTACCAGAGGGAACCATGACTGAAGGATCAATAAACCATTTTACCATTCTCAAAGACCCTAGGCTATGTGCTTTTATCAAACTATTCATTTTGGCACTTAGATTTCTCAGAATCATTTCATAAGTGAGTGATTTGTGGGTCATGAATTTTATAATACAAATAAAGTACCTTATCAATTCGATTGACAGACTTGATCATTTCAAGGCAAATTATAAATTCAGAAATCCCTCCTCACACTGAATGGAGAAGAAATCCCTTATTCTTGAGAGGGCTTGAGAAGAAACCCTGGTGTCTCAATGTCTGTGAGTTCACAGTGTCCCACCCCTGAAGGCTCCATGCAAGCAAGGAAACAGTGAGAAGAAACACAGCCTTTCAGCTAACCAGTTTTACTCTTGACTGTGGGATAAATGAAGCAGATAAACTGATGTCTAATAAAAGGACAAGAATCCCTAAAGTCCCATCCCTAACTGTCTCGACCCCTTGCCCGCAAGGAAGACGCAACTCAGGAATCTTCTTTCAGCAGTTTATTCAGGCCTTGATTAAAGTATCTTTTAGTGACCTTCCTTTCTCTCCCTCTCTCTCTCTCTCTCTCTCTCTACCCCCAAGCGCCCAAGCACAGCCTAATAAAGCCTCCCACGTACCAATCTTAAGCCGCCGCGTGGATCTTTCTTATAGGGTGGCAAGGGATAGCGTGCCAACTCTCCACAAAAGAATTTGTTTATCACAGGCCACAGTGGAAGCCGGCACCATCTTCTAATGGCGGCCACAATCTACAACAATGGCTTACCATACCTAACCACAGGTAATAAACAGTAAATAAGTAACGGTAAGAATCAATAGCCTCCGTAGTGCCAATCATGGCACTGCGGTACTCAGGGAGCAAAGATAGTGTCACTTTCTTTCATGTTTCCATGTGCTTCCACTAGAAGCTAGCACTGCCTGAGGGTGTCCTGTCTGAAAAGATGGCGGCCCTGTCTGACAGCTGGATCACTGGGGAGTCCATCTCCAGGCTGCCTGAGCATACAATGGAGAACTTTGGAATGGCTAGGGCCCTTCCTCAAAATCTTGATGAATTTCTACTGCCAGATCCAAAGGATGCATATTACCATAGTGAATGCTCTGCTAGTCCTGCTCAATGAAGGGGTTGTGGGAACCCTCACCCACTAACCTGGGGCAGAGAGCACCAACACGGATTAGAGAAATGCTGGTACATCCCAATACAGAGTCAAGGCAGAATCTCATCTCATCTTACACAAGTACACAGGGCTGGCACGAGGACTCGATTAAATAACCGACGTACAGGGCCCATCACACGGTGGGTATTCGGTGAAAATGGGTTCCACCTACACTTCTGAGCAATCCGAGTTAAGATAGACATTTTACAGATAAAGAAGGTGGGGCTCGGAGAGGTTAAACTGAGTGCTCATAGGAGCACAGCTAGGCAGAGGGAGCAGTCAGGGCAGGAACGGACCTCGACCTCCTGGCTCCAGTTGGAATTAATTCTGCTCACCACTTCCCAAGCCACTCAGCCTCAATCTGGTTTTACTCACCCCACAAGCTAACATTTCATAAATACTGAGTCACAGCTTCCCTTGACCTTAAGCTGCGTCAGCTCCACTGCACGCTCCGTCACGGGCTTGGCAGATCCCACCCTCTTCTGGGGCCTCTCATGGGAAGGCGGAAGGCCAAAGACTGCCAGGAACAGGGAAAGTGGGCAGGGTTCTGTGCTGACCTAGCCTGCTCCCGTCAAGTGTCAAGTGACCAATCGGAATGAGCTGGAGGGATCAAGGACCCTGCCGAGGACCACATCACAAAGATAATATTTGAAGAGTGAATGTTTCTCCAGAGAATGTCAAATGTTTGGAATGGGCAAGTGCCTGGCATTCTTGAGCTAGGACTCATGGCCTGGGTGGGCCAGGACATGAGCTGTAGATAGCCGGGAAATAGGTAGCAGGATGTCAGAGCTGGAAGGGATCCGGGAGAAGATCACTTCAATGAGGAAATCAGGGCTTGAAGCTGCAGACTGACTTTTCTGAAGTCATAGAGCATTGGGACCAAAAGCCCAGACATTCCCTTTCACTCAATATTTATTGTGCATTTACTATGGGTCTGGAGGGAGATTGAGTACTGAGAATAGAGCAGTCAACAGAGAGTCTTCCCAGGAGCTGGAGTTGTAGGTCAGTGGTAGAGTACTTGCCTGGCAGGTGTGAAGTCCTGGGTTTGATCCACAGTACTGCATATAAATACATAAATAAAATAAAAGATCCATTTACAACTAAAAAATTAAAATTAAAAAAAAAAAGATTGTTCCCAGAGCTGACTTTGGGGAGGAGAAGTGATTGAAGGAACAATTCTGGAAAATGATAATGTGGGTATGAAAGAGTCGGGCTCATCTGGTCAGGAGATCAGGAAAGGATTCCTGCATTAAGCCATTATTCAACAAAGAGCTGCAGACTAAGAGGCACTAAAAGGAGATTGTGTGGAAGAACATTCCAGACAAAGGGAGCCTCTACATACCAGGCAGGGTCCTAGACCCTCATTTTGAAAAACTGCATAAACTTTGGATGCTGCCACACAAGAGGAGGATATACTAAGGAAGCACAGAAGGGACCATCCATCTGCCAAGAGAGGTGACATCATCTGACTTGGATCTTAAAGGACAGGTAGTTAGGGCCTCAACAGGTTTAGAAAAAAGAGACCACTATTCCAAGGCCAAGAGTCAGTGTGGGAAAGGCGTAGAAGAAGAGCCCACAACAGTTGATTCCTGACTCAGGAACTGACCTTCTGGAATGAGGTCAATAAATATTTGTCAAATACTAAATCTGAAGATCAACAGTAATTGGTGGGGTTCAGAGAGGCACATTGGGGGATAGGAGTGTTTCCTGGTTTCCAGCAACTACCTGTGAAATCCTTCCAGCTGCAGATTTTTAGCAGCCACTTATTTGGCACAAAACAAAGGGGCAAATCCAGGGTCATGGTCCACACTCAGTACTCTGAGCCATTGCATGGCTAGCACAGCCCTGGTGGCCCAGCGTCCATAGGCTCCCTGCATCCACAACCTCGAGGAGTCCAGGCAGGCCAGGAAATGGTGAGAAAGAACACAATTGTGCAGCTTATCAGTTTTACTCTTGACTTTGGAATAAACGAAGCAGACAAATTAATGTCTAATAGAAGAATAAGAATCCCTAAAGTCCTATCCATATCCACAGGTAATAAATATTAAATAAGCAACGGTAACAATCAATACCCTCTGCAGTGCAAATCACGGTGCGGCAGTACCCAGGGAGAAAAGATGGTGTTGCTTTAGTCTGTCGTGTCTCTACTTGCTCCCACAAGACAGACGGGAGAGGTGGACCAATCATATGTCATCGTCCAGAGCTTTGAGACTGAGTCTCAAGTGTCCCTGAATCTCCTACTCAACAGCCAAGGCCTCTGAAAAAGATTCCTGGAGGAAGAACAAGCATAGCGTTTGCCTCTCGTGGTCCACTCCTGTATGTCACCCTTAGTAACAGCGTCTTTATGGGCTGTGCCCAACACTGTAGGGGTGGGGTGCTGAATTTCAGGCTCTCAGCAGATCTTTTCTAGATGTGTTTGCATGTTCATGTTGTAGTATATTTTTTGTAGTCAAAGGTTGTACTTATGATATCGAAGAATTTGGTTTTTAAATAAAAATTTGTATTTTGCTTAATAATAATTGATAAGGTTTCCTGAAAGCAAGGTTTGGCTGATTCAGATGAAGCACTGAAAATTTACAACACCCCAGCAAGATAGCCTCCCAGTGTTACAAGTAAGACCTAGCCAGACTTAGCACTAGATCTCTCTGGCTTCAAAATCCATGCTCCTTCCATCAAGCAGCACAGGACGAGGTAATACGTGGATAGACTTCTGCCCATGTACAGGGAGACATCGGGTTAACTGCATGAGGCACCAAATGGCGAACAGAGGCAGGAACCTAGAAGGGAAGTTGAAGACCTATCCAGGGCCTGTGCCATTCTGTAGAAGATGTTGCAGGGACCACAAAGAGAGAATGCAAGCCCTCTCCCCAAGAAGCCAACAGACTCAAGAAGAGCACAAGGCATTAAATAACAGACCTTCACAAACTCAGGGCCGAGAGCCGCCTAAAGGGAGTGATAAGGAGGCCCTTCTTTCTCAGCCCTACAGAGACAGCCCATGCTGATGACTGGCAGGATTCTCCAGCCTCACTCCATGCTCCCACATCCTCTCCAGCCCAAGTGGACCCCACTCCTTTGTTCTCTCACCCTGCTGCTCTCCTAGTTAGTCATAGACAGCTGCACACCAGAGAAGCTGTGCAGCCCGGACCTCCACCTGTGCATCAGGATGTCAGCCAAGGACTTGTCTAGGCCCTGGGACCAGCCCTCAGCTCTTTGGGCCAGCTTAGCCTTAGCGCACATTTTTGAATCTGTGGCTGAGTGGACAGAACCACTCTGTCTAGGAAGCAGGGAAAGGGGCAGAGAAGCTGGCCCTGGAGCTAATCAGTACTCACCAACGGCTAGATAGTGAATACTAATTTTATAAGCCAACGTCTACCTCGGGGATGAGAGGTCAGGAGTCCTGTGTGAGAATTACAATAGAATCCTCCAGCGTAGGATCACTCGCTTATTTCTGCATTCATTCATTCATTCACCCACATTGGACACTGGGCACAAGGTGGGTATTGACCATAGTCAAGGTTTTCCTGACCCCGTCTCCCTTTCAACAGAGCCCTACAGCTTCCCACCCAGTGTCCATAGCCCTGATGCTTCCCCGCCCATCCCTGGCAGCATCAGCTCTACCTTCGCTGATTTTTGCTGAGTTCTCACCATGAATGTAAGCACATGTACCATGCATATAAGCACAGGTAAGTGCATATGGACATGCAGGTCAGCACTATGAGTGCATGTAATATGCATAAGCGTGTGTGAGCATACACAACACACATGGAAATATAAGCATCCTGCTATTTATTTGAGTTGACCTTTACCATATCTCTAAGCAAGATATAAAGGTGAGCCCATTTTACAGATAAGGAAACCAAGGCACACCTATTTGTTTATTAGGTAAATATCTAATAGAAAACCTGTTCAAGACACAGATCCGTCCTCTGAGAAAAAGACAAAGGGGAGTGAATTAACATTTGAGTACTACACATCAAGAGCCATGTGTTTTCTAAATCAAACCTCATTTAATCCTCCCAGCAATGCTGAGAAGTAGATTTTGATTTCCTAGATTTTATAAATGTGCTGGGGATTCCACAACCAACTAAACAGTAACCCCCTTCCCCTCAGAATTAAACTGCTCCCCACCTCTCCACTCTAGCCATGGAAGAAAACAATACATGAATTAGGGTAAATACTGGGAAGGAGAAGTGTGCAAGAAATGGGGATAAGAGAGCTGGAGGAAGAGGAGGGAAGCTTCTCTGAGGTGGAAATGCTGCAGGGAGCGAGTCACTGGAGTCTGGAGGGGCACGGCAGCTCCGCCTCCATCATTTGCTGTTCCTGCTCCTTCTCGCCACCATCCAGTGCCTTTAGTCTTGGGCACTGATTCCGGAGCCAGGACAAGCGGATTGGTCTTCCCTTCCTTCAAATCACACTGTTGGAGAAGCCTCTGAGGCCCACCCAGGCACAGCAGGAAAACCACGCCATGATTAATCCAGTGACGTCTGCCATGGGATGTAGGCTGCGGTACCTGGGGACAGGAGCTCCAAGAGTTTGCAGTTGCTGCCTATGAGAGTCCCCACAGAGGACTGGCCATCCGGCCATGGCATAGCCACCTCCAGGATAAAGGAAACTCTCCTCAAGTCACCTACGCCACCGTGGCCTCTAACAGAATGGGAAATGTTCCACAAGGCTCATGGAGGCCCTTGGCATCTCACCTGCTGGCCCTCTAGTTTGCCAGTGCCCTAAAGACAGGAACCATATCTCTGACTTCTGCATCCCCAGTTCCCAATTCCCAGCCTGACATTAAGTAGATGTCTAATAAATCGATATTTGTTGAATGGAATGGAATACACACGCTGATAATGAATCAAACTTTGCTACTCAGACGGCTCTACTCTTTTAGACCACATTTTAAAACTCCTCCACATGTCAACCCTTATAGGAAAAAAAAGAGAAGGGAGGGCAGGGGCGGGGTGGGGGGGTGGAATTAAATATATATTGAGCACTTACTAAGTGTCAGGCCTATATGGTTTCCAAATGTTACTTTATTTAATCCTCCTAACAACTCTGTGAAGTAGTTATTGTTTTCCCTTTTATGGATGCAGAAATAAATCTCAAACAGCCCCTGGTTACAACTCTGGCTCTGCCATTCATTAGCTGTGTGCCTTTGGGGCGGCTGTCAGTATTTCTGGCCCCCCTCTTCTTTCTTTTTCTGCTCTGCCTCCCAGGGATTTGAAGACCACAATTACATTCCCTCTGAGTTTTTTCTTCCTCCTCTCCAAGCTAAAACATCTCCAGTTATTTTTAATGCCCATCACGGTGCAGTGATCAAGAGCAAAGCTCTGGCATGACAACCACCAGGATTTGTCCCCGCCTCTGTTGTCACCTCTGTTATCTGTGTACAAATGGCTTGGCCTCTCCGAATGTTGGTCTACTACCTATGTGACAAGGGATAGTCATGACACCATCTCATAGTGTGGCTGTAAATATAAAATAATTTAACAAATGTAAACACCTGGCACACAGTAGGTCCTCAAAAGACACTGCTGCTGAAGATTTTGAATATTTTCCCCATGATTTCAACTGAATTCATGCCAGATTGTTAATGTCCCTATTCACATTACATGACATTCACAACTGAACATTATCTGGACCCCCTTAGTTTTTAGGGAACATACTAATTGGCCCTGCCAACCCCCATCCAGCCTCTTGAGAAGAAGCAAGCAGCCAGAGTGTGTGAATAGGACCAATCATATGAGTCCAGGAACCTGTGTGAACTGTGCTAGTCAATCTCAACTCAAGAACTGGTAAAAACTAAACTGGTGTTTACTCGAAGAAGATTTTCATTACATAAATATTTCAGAGCAACCATTGGAAAAATCTCTTTCTCTGGAGGAGTAGGATTCACAAAACCCAGGAGCTGATCAGCATCCTGAGGAACTTTCTTAAATCTCAGGGGCACATTGTATTTACACGTAAATGTTTCTAAAATTAGAATGTATCTGGTAATCAATATACACTAACATAATAATAATAATAATAATAATAATAATAATCAATTAAAATAGTGCCAGGAGTTCCTTCTTCCAAAAGGCTACCAACCATTTAATGGTGAATCTTAACATAGAAGAAGCTACCATTGATCAAGCACCTACTATCTGCTAAACCCAATGCTATTTGCTTTATTTCTTTGATTTTTATTTCTATCTTTTCCATTTTAATAAATTTTTTCCTTGAACTAAAAATAATCATCCATGAGGAAAACTTAAAAAATACAAGCAGCTCAAGTGAATCCCCAAGTTTCCCAATCTAAAGGGAGAGTCTAAAGGGCCCCTTCAGAGTCTAAGGAACTGAAAATTCAATTTGCATAATTGCAGTAGCAAAATCAAACTTCACCCACATGACTACCAGGTGCTTCTGGGGGTCCCAGAAGACTGTACATCTTCCCTGAGACCTCTGCTCTAACCTTCTCTGCCATTCACTTCTACCCATTCACGCTTCCAGTACCCACCATAGCATCTTTCCTGGTCTTCCCACATGTGGACACTGGCCTTCCCTTAATTCCCGAAAGCACAGGTGACACGAGAGCAGTGTTTTAGCAACTCTACTCAAATTTTGAGAGTACCACAAGGGCACCACAACACAGAAAACTAACCCAAAAAGTGGGTCCCAGATGGCACTGATCCCAAAGACCAGCAGCCTTTGCACAAGGGGCTTTCACCTTTGGCCATGGCAGAACCCCCTTTTTCTCAGTCCATACTTGCCTCATGTCAGGAACTTCCTCTCACCTCCTTTCTCTTCCAGGCCTCAGAACCCTGAGCCTCCCGCTTCGAGCCCTGCTAAGGAAGTCCAAACGTTGGTATTATATTAATGGAGATAACACCACCTGCTGTAAGAGCCAAACTGTGAAATCTCAAAACTTTAAAATAGTCCTACTCGTAAACTCCAATCAGTGGGAGGGCGGGGGCCCATGGAGCTGGGTTCTACCTAGGAACCCAGGCTCACAGAGGATCTGCCCTCTTCTTTGTGGCTGCCCATCATGTCCTGAGCGTCAACATTTAGCAGACAAGGAAACAGAGGGAGTCGTATGTAGAACATTTTGTGTGGGCCATGCCTGCTACTGGGCAAATGGCACATGAAATTCCACCTAGATTAGATTGGCTGGAACACATGGCCATGCCTTATTGCATAAACACTGGGAAATGTTGGATAACTTGTGCCTTAGAGCAAAAGGAAGAGGATTCAGTGAACAACCAGTCACTCTACCACAGGTAGCCTCACGAATTGTTTGGCGCTCAGCGAAACGGCACCTTCAAGCTAATTATGCTCACGAGCTTAGCATCCCAGCCCTTTACCTCTGCCTCTCTTTCTGGACTAGTTTCTGGCCATTACTTCCAGGAAAAAAAAAAAAAAAAAAAAAAAGCCTATTTAAATATTTTTCCTAAACAATAAAGAATTATCACCCCCCCCCAAAAAAAAAATCAGTTCTGTTGCATAAAATCCATAAATGTTTGCTCTTTTTGTATGGATTTTTGCCCCATACATAGGAAAAAAATGTTTAAAGAAATCACTTATAATCCTATAAATCCATTAATTTTAATGTGCCTCTTTTCTGTATATTTTTACATACCCAATCTCACACCCCTGCATGGTCCTGTGCAAGCAATATATCTTCTGTGAAGCTGGGTTTAGAGAGGTTAAATAACTTGCCCAAGGTCACATGGCTAGGTAATAGTAGAGCCAGATTTTAACAACAGTGTAACCCCAGGGCCAGGTCTCTTGCCAGTACACCATCCCACCTCTCTATATTGCTCATAATTTTCCTGAACTCTTGCTCACCCCTGTCTGCTAAGCAATTATCTGTGTCCAAAATATAAAGTGACCATCCATGGTGTGACTTCTCATCCTCATTCAGTGTCAGTTCCCGGGAGACAGGTGCCATATTGGATTCCTCTTTGCTACATAAGTCCTGGTTCATAACAGCTGTTAACTCTCTACCATCCAAAGCAGTAAATATTTGTTGAACAGTAAATTGAGAAGTGACCTAAAATGCTTCTGGTCCAGATCCCTGTCCAAGTCATGGTCCCCTTCCTTTGTCACATATCAACCAAAGCATAGACATGGGGGCCCCCAGCCCCAGGTTCCCATTTCCTCTTCATAGCTACGTAACTTGGAACAAGCTACCAAACTTCCCTGTTGTAAAACGCAGGTGAGTTCATGCACTACACCATCAATAAGCAGTATTGATTATATGGTTATTAATATTAGTACCATTAGTAGTGCTGACTTCTCCAAATTATTTATCAGAGAAGTGAATTAAACCTCTAAGGCCTGGAAACAACACATAGGTGGAATTTCGAGTGGCTCCTTATGACCTTCAGAGAGCAAAGTGGAATAAGTACTCTTTAGGGGAATTCTTGACCCTTCTAAAAATCCCATTAAACCTAAACACACATCTGTTAGCACACACCAAGCATGCAGTCTCTGCTTTCACCCAGAATTGAGTAGTACAAGGAGGAATATTATATCCAGTAACTCATATGGAACTATTTATCCCCAATCACTTTGTGCTTTTCCTTAAACTTTTCCACAGTCTTTGGTTTCAAAGGCCATTTTAGAATGACTGAATTTCCTTGCAAAGCAACCCCCCCACCACCACCATTAAAAAAAAAAAAAAAAAAAAAAAAAAAAAAAAGACTGTTTTAGGAAAATCTCCTTGGGGCATAGAGACTGTGAGTTTCCAAACTTGCTTTCCACTGTCCTCCCCTTTTCTTTTAAATAGAAATTGCCCAGGAAACCAAGATTCATTAAGAGTGATGGGGTGGGGGGTGGTATGAGTGAGTTGAAAGGAGTCTGTGGCTTACTGCTTACCAGGGAACTTACAAGGGTCTTTTAGGGGAATCTTATAGGATCAGAGAATATGAGGACTGAAAGGGCACAAAGAGATCACTTAGTTCCAACTCCTCATTTGGAGGTGGGGAAACTGAGGCCCTGATGGAAGAAATCAATTATCCAAAGTGACACAGCAAGTCAACCAAAGAGCTGAGATTTGAACTTGGATCGGCTAAATCCCAGCTGAAGAAGGCCAGGTCTTCAGAAAGCAGAGCAGAGGCAAGGATTACAGCGTTGACGCTTCACTTGGAAGGTGCAGGCCAGGCTGCGAGGGTGAAGAGAACAGGAAGCGAGGAAGGAAAGGTGGGAAGCAGTGAGATTAGTGGGCATTAGCAACTTAGCAAGACCCTGTCTCAAAATAAAAGAAGGTCTGGGGAGGCAGCGGTCACATGCCACTGTGTTCAACCTCCAGTACCACATTTGATAGGGGAGGTGGAGCTTAGTGCAAGCGACAGGGTCATCAGGGATGCTGCCCTTGGAAGAGATTAAGGTAGTTTTTGTGGGACCCTGATTAGTTTCCCTGAAAGGGCTAAAAGGAAAGCAAGACGGACCCTCTCCCCACTCTCTAGCTTCCTCTCTTGCTGTGTGATTTCAATAACACAGACACTCCTGTCATGACGCCATCTGCCATGAGGCCTCCCAATCTTGGATTTTCAGCCTCCAAAATCATGAGCCAAATAAACCTCTTTATGTATCACCCAGTCTCGGGTATGTTGTTACATAAATGGAAAACATGGTGGAACAAATGGTGACGGAACTACTTAGGCAGGCCTGCCTGGCCCAGGTAAATGTGTATAACAGCATTTTTATAGCTATTTTAACTAGGGACTTTTGTCACCCAAAAGAATTATTTGAGAATGACTAAACTACTCACAAACTAGAAAACTTATACATATGTATAATAGTTTACTTAAGTTCTATTTGTATTTAATAATGCAGAAGCAGAATTCCTGTGTACATTCCTACCATGCATTCAATATATGTTGGGGAAAGAGGAGGTGGTTTGTTCAAAATGCTGGTTCCAGGGTTCCATCACAGACACCCCCTCCTGAATGATGCAAGAATGAGGCCTGGAAATCTGCATGCTTAACAGGCTCTCCAAGTGATTCCTGGGCACATGAAACTTTGAGAGCCGCTAAACTGCCCGAAACCATCGACAAAGCAACTGTACAGTATTCTCCAAGCTTCTCCCCACTGATTGTTCTTCTTCAATCTTGGTTTGACCCAGGTGGATTTCTCCCCTTGCTCTACCTGGTTTCTGCAGTTTCCCTTCCAAAAGCCCCTCTCTGGGCTTTTTCTACCCTGGTCTGAGCTGACAGTCACTTTCTAGGAGGGGGCTGTATTTCCAGTCTCTGTTTCACAACTTATTCAAGGTTCACTGTAAGTCCAAGCCTTCATCCACCATGTGACCCACATTAAAAACCTACTGCTAACAATGAATTACACCAGCTGGCACTCTGCCAGGCTCCTCTGGTCTGGCCCTCTGTGCCCACCTGGCCTTGGGTGCACAGAAAGGCCAAGACATGGAGCATTGTGTCTGGGCTGCCATGATGGAAAAATGTTTTGTTCCAGTCTTTTTGGTGGTGAGAGAGGTTTGTTTTTAGCACCCAAAATAGATATTGATTTTTTTCTACTGGGCTGGCTCTGATCACAGCTGCATGATGCCAAAGGACATCCACCGCTGCAACCTCTCCTCACTCAGCTGAAATACCTCCAGCTTTCCTTTGAACTGCTGCTGTGGGTGTCCTGGTATATTTCCTATGTGCACTTGGCTTTCTGCTGTCACCCTGTGCACTCACTTTCTAGGGCTAGAGTCATATCTGATGGGCATTTCAATCCTAGCAACAAACCCAAATCCTGACTCATAATAAAGGCTCCAACAATATTTGATGAATAAATGGTCAGTTTCTATATTATTGTCTTTGTTTTATTTTCATCATAGCATTTACCATTATCTAAAATTATCAGTTTTGTTTATTGGCATCTCATTTATTGTGTGCGCGCACACACACGCACACACACACACATATGCACACACACACACAAAAAAAATGTAAACCCTTTCCTAGTGTTATGGGTTGCATTGTGTCCCCTGAAATTCTTATGTTGAGGTCCTATCCCTCAATACCTCTGAAGGTGACTGCATTTGGAGAGAAGATTTTAAAAGTGGTAGTTAAGTGTTCAAAGCCAGCCTCAGCAAAAAGTGAGGTGCTAAGCAATACAGTGAGACCCTGTCTCCAAATAAAAAACAAAATAGGGCTGGGGATGTGGCTGAGCAGTCACGTGCCCCTGAGCTTAATACTTGGTACCAGAAAAAAAAAAGGTGATTAAGTTAAAGTGAGAACATTAGGGTGGCCCTAGTCCATTGTGGCTTGTATCCTTATAAGAAGGGAAAAGACTATTTGACGATACAGGAGAATATGGCCATCCATAAACCAAAGAGACAGGCCCTGGAAGAAACCAACCCTGCCAGCACCTGATTTCAGATTTCTAGCCTCCAGAATTGTGAGACAATAGATTTCTCTCCTCCAAGCCACCAGTCTGTGGTATTTTGTTCTGGCAGCCTCAGCAAACTAATACAACAGGAAAAAATTCATCTGTCTTGGCCATTCCTCTATCCCCAGCACCTGGGATAGTTTCTACCACACAGTAGGTGCTTAATAAATAATTGTCAAGTGAACACCTAAAACCCTAACAGCTTATAGTTTTCCTCAAATGCAGATTCAAACACCTGAATCTTTGCATGTACTCTTCCTCACTTAACAACCTTTCCTAGTTCTTCTATTCTGGCCCATCCAGCCAAAAAAAAAAAAAAAAAAAAAACCCTACTTTTCCTTCAAAACTCAATCCAGATTTATATTTTCTGGGGTATATCCTTGACCTCACTGAAGATAATTGACCACTCTCTCCTCTGTCCTGAGATTTGCACAGTCTCTTCTACATCATTGTTATTGTTAGACTCTGAACTTGACTGCATGCATATCGGATCCCTGCCACCCAGCATGCGGCCTGGCATGGAGAAGGTGCTAAATCATTAAACCACCAAGCCTTTTGACTCTTTTACACAGAGTTCCCATCTGTAAGTGACTTACTTTCTGATGGTAACAGATCTATAATCACATGAGTCTAGTACATATTAGTTTCAATCCAACAAATATTTATGGATCAATATTAGTCTCCCAAATTGTATCATTGTATTCTGTCCTTTCCTTCCTAGCAAATGAGCCCCATTTTTCAAAGCAAAACTAAAGTCTAACTCCTCTAGAATGCCTTTACTGACTATTCCCAAACTCACTGAGCTCATAACATTACAGCATTTCTGAACAGGACCCACCATGAGGGTCATTAACCCAGCACAGATTATATGACCTGGTACAACTCTTCTAGACCCTAGAACATATCCCAACTCTGACACAGCAAGGGTGGGGCCCCATGCTCCCTGCTCTGACCCAGCCTGGGAGGGCCAGTCCATCTGCAGGGGTTCACCTTGGGCCAGCCTGCTATAACACAGCCTACATTTTGCCTTAAGGAGTAAAATCTGCAAGTAAAGAAAACACTGACTGGAACCATCTGCCCTCCCCCAAAGCTTGAAAGAAGCTGCATGTGGACTCCCTAATCCTCTTCTCTCCCCTCTGCCAGGAATGAATTTCATTTGGAGGCAAAATGAGGGGGGCTGGGAGGGGAGATAGAGCAGAGAGAGAGGTAGGCCAAACACATCTGGACAGCTTTTCTTTGTAAATTCAGAAGACTGCAGGGAATCACTTTCTCCCCCTGACAAAGGAAATGGCCCGTGGTCAGGAATTGAAGACTTGCAAATCTCATATAGGCAAAGAGGTTATTATGCCTGGAGGTCTTTGGGGTTTAGGGAAAAAAAAAAAGAAAGAAAGAAAGAAAAAGAAAATAATTTAAATGGGGCAGCTGTTTATGGGACGAGAATCCCCATTGCCAGCCAGCACCAGCAAGCAGAGAGGGCACTTTTAGAACATCAATATAGTCCAGGACCCAATGGTCCATAACCTTTTTGTGGATTCAGTTACTCAGCACAAGTATCTTAAAATATACTTAGAATTCCTTGCTAGGCAGCATGCTCGATGCTGGGGAAAGAGCTGGGAGCCTGGGTTCACCTTCATCTCTAAGAGCCCCAGTGGGGGGTGTGGGGGGAAAGAGACCCATAAGCAATAACCTACAGAACATCTCTTTATAAAGCAAATCAGCTGGAAACAAGGATAGATCCCGTGGTGAGTGCTACAAATGAGATATTTGAAAATACTATTAACTTGACTGTTAACTTGACCTTTGTAGAAGGGGATGGTGAAAAACACGTTCCTTGATCAAACTTCGGTCAGGCTCCTCTAAGTCTCTTCTCAATGAGCTTCATGGTCTGTCCTTGTAGATCCTGCAGGAAGAATCCTGATAACTCAGTTTAGAGAGTCTCTACCACCCTTGATATCGGGTCAAGTTCCTCTTCCTCCATCATCCCCCACACTTGGTCCCTGATCACCCTGGCCTGCCTTCAGCAAGAGTCCTGTCAAGTTCGCCAGAATTCCCCTGACCCCAGATGTTTCCCCTTGCTGGCTGACCACTACCCTGCTTCTTGGCTCTAAGCCCCCACTTTCCCTTGTTGTATGCAGAATTGAGCCCACTTCTGTGCTGACATCGCTCATCTCCCACACCATACATAGTTCTGGAATATAATCTATTTTTACTGTTTCGGCTACTCTCCCACTTTTAACAAGTGGGAGATGAACTTAGGCACAATTAAAACTTTAAAAGAGTTTATTGGGCATTCAGTGATTCATGAATCGGGCAGCACAAGACCACAAGTGGATTCAGCACCCTGCCAAAGAGGGTCCAGAGGAAAACTTTTATAAGGTGTTTTTTACAGGAGCAAGACAAAGAAAATATTTAATTGCTTGAAGTAGAATATCCCTAGTTAGGGGTTAGCTTGACAGTTTCTGATTGGCTAAGCTTAAGTTTCTTATTTCTGTTTACATGGAGTTGACTTGGGCTTGTTGACATAGAAACCCCAGGAGCGGGAAGCATCTCAGCCTAATGGCTTCCCGCTAATCATTTTAACAGCGGTAAGAGACAAAGCCTGGAGAAGAGGACACGATGTTAGATCCTGAAGAGCAGCCATTTTGCCTAAAAGAAGAACTTTCTAGAAGAGTGTGAAGGCACAACATTGTGAAAATTAGTGGCATGTTTGGGGAAAGTGGGTGGTTAGGTTTTTGGCTATATTCCTAAGCTTAGGAAGTGTAATAGAAAGCAATGGGGGGAAGTCAGGAGAGAAGCCACGGGCCATCTGTTGGGCTTCGTGGCCTGCAGAAGTACCATGTGGCCACACTCTGCAGACTTCTCCATGAAGGTGTCCCAAATGATAGACAAACACAAAGACAGGCTGAGAAAACCCAGGGAAAATCTAAAGTCCAAAGTTGCTTCTTATACAATGGATTTGAAAGTTCATGTTTTCTCCTTTAAAAAAAAAATCATCCACATGTTGTAATCCACATAAAGTAATTTTGGCTTCAATATTAAAAATAATGTTATTTTTCCCAACTCTTCAAGTACAATGAATGCCCAGCAGATGGCCATATGCCTTCCAACATATGTCTGTGTATCCAAGGGAGTATGTGAACCCCAGCCTAAAGAGGAGAGCTTTCTAGAAATGGAGACCCAATAGAATTTTAATCAGAAGAAGATATGAAAGCTATGAAGCCTTACTTAGATCTACTCTACTCTATCCCAGACCTTCTCCTCCAACAAGTGAGAAAATGCATGAAGAGAATACAGTCCTCTACCAAAGGACACAAATCCAGAGTTAAATATGAGGTTATCCAGCCACATTGCAACACGTAGTTCCCTTATCTTTCGTCAATATAGAACCAACCCATCAAAGGTGTTCTCTAATGCAGTGACCTCATACTTCATCTCCAAAGGACCTCACTCACTCCTTTGTGGCCCTGTTCCTATAAAGGTATAAAAGTCTTTTGCAAGCATGTATAGCAGAACATGGTAATACAGTAAAACCAGGGGAATAGTCAGAGTTCCAAATATATTCTTCCCTGCCCCCACTGTGTAGCCCAAACAGTTTACAACCAGTGGTCAACCACACCAGCCAATTTTTTTTCCCTTGGTTTATTTACCTCTTATCTCCAGGAGTTCAAAATAGCCAGGGGAGTCACCATGACTTCCAGTTCAATAGAATTACTGTTTGACCAGTGGAATCACTTCTTGGATACTTCCTAGGTTCAACAAACACACTGAACCACACATCAAGAGCAATATTGTGAACATAGATCAATAGGGTTTAGTCCCAAGAGGCAGCAACCAACATTCACCTATTGGTTCCCACGTTATGGTCACCAATTCAGAATACATGCTTTATACTGAAAAACAACACCCCAAACCAGCAACTGATCACCTCCCACCTGTGGCCATATCTGAACTTTCATTATGACATTTCATTGTTCTTCAAGCTCAGCTAGAGAATGGAGATTATAATAAAGCCAGTAATTGTCATAGTCTACTGCCTTATATGCTCCACTGTGCATACCAGGAATTTAAATGCTGGCCAGTGAAGATAGACGATTGCGCATTAGCAATAAAATGTTCCTTACAAAGGAGATGTCCATGAAGTGCAGTATAATGTGTCTATCGCCTCTTGTGTTTACCTCTCATCCTCTCAGTTCATCTTCAATTCCACTTATTAGTAGGATTATGATTCTGCAAGAGTTTTTGACTGACAGCTCTTTGTCACCTCTCTCTGGCCATCTGACCTGGGATTTCTCAGATACTATAGTATGAGGTGCCTCCTAGAGCCCACAAAGCAGTGGGGCCCAGGTAAACAAAGAAATAAGGGGGAAACAACACTCCATGCAGCAACCCATGGAGGCAATAGACAAATGCTTGCCTTTTCTATCACTTGGGTGAGTAATTCTGAAGTTCTCAGAAAGTCCCTGTATTAGTCCATTTTCTGAAGCTAAAACAGAATACTTGAGACTTTTATTTACTTTATAAAATGAAGAGGTTTCTTTAGTTCACAATTCTAGTAGTTGGAGAGTCCAAACAGGATGGCACCAGCTTCCTTGCTGTATCACAACATGGCAGAGAAATAGAGGCGAAGTGTGTGGAGTAGCCTCCCTTTATACCATCCTGCTCTCTTGAGAGCCAATGTGTTCTGTGAGACCAACATTAATTCCTTCCAAAGATACCCTCAAGGACCTAACTACCTCTCATTAGACCCCCCATCTTCAAGGTTCAACCCCTTCTCACTATGGCCACACTGGGAACCAAGATTCCCTTGGGAGAAAATCATAGCAGTCCCCAGTGGGAAAGAGCACTAATTGCCCACAGCGGTGACCCACTCAATACTGCAAACTTATGTTGGTTTCCTCTCTTCCCTGTGTCTCTCTTCCCAGACCTATTTTCCCTAGTCTCACATCCCAAAATCAACAGCCTGTCCACAAGCTCTTATCTCTGGATCTACTTTTTGGAAGAAACCAATCTAAGAGTTACTGAAAGAAGAGGCCTTGGAAAAACAGGCCTCCAGATGGAATTCTAGAACTGTTACAGCCACCAGCCAGATGACAGTCAGGAACAATTATTGGTGAGTGGGGTGATAATTGTCCAAGTCAGTCACCAGCCATCACTTGTCCTGAGACTGAAGTGGATTGGAAGGACCACAGAAAGATGGGGACAGTGAATGTTAAGAGTTTGGAGGTACTCACAAGGATTGTACATTTGGCTAGCTGTAGTTAATGGTTTTTAAAGCCCTAACAAAAAGAAAATGACACCTTAATTAGCCATCCAATAACTCAAAATTTCTTACAAACCTTATGAGGCAGCTGGGATGGTTCTTTGAAGTTCAGACACAAAGTTGACCTAAATAAAATGAAGAAGGGGTACAAAAACCACATGAACAGAGTCCTGAGGAAAGAATTGGAAGGTTCGGGAAGGTAGGAATATTAGGACAGTGTTCTCATGAGAGAACCTGTAGTATCTTGGTTCCCTACAGACACACACGAAGCCCTGTCATATCTGCAATTCAAATGAGGTGAGGAGCCATGGTCTTTCAGAACTAGACATCCTTTATCCGGGCCTTTCATAAAGCTGCCAGTTAAGTTAACCTGGTACAGTGGATGCAATGCGCATAAATGTAGCATCTACTGATTCTGAATTTCTCAGAGACCCACTGTTATAGACTGAAAATGTCTCCACCAAATTCACTCACTGAAATCTAAACCCTCAAGAGGATGGTATTAGGAGATGGGGCATTGGGAAGTAATTCAGTCCTGAGGGTAGAGCTCCCATAATTGGGATTAGTGCCCTTATAAAAGAGACCCAAGAACTCTCTGACCCTCTTCCTGCCATGGGAGGATACAGTGAAAACTCAGCAGTCTTCAGCCCAGAAGGGGGCCCTCACCAGGATCCAACCATATTACCACCTTGAACTCAGACTCACCATTTCTAGAATTATGAGAAATAAATATTTGCTGTTTAAGGCATCCTATTCATAGTAGTTTATTATAGCAGCCCTAAGATGGCCACTCAACACCATGCCTCTTTCTTAGTGGGGGGAAGCATAGGAAACATCACTTTGTCAACTTTGGAGGAGATATTTGACATGCTGTAGATCAGGGATCTAAAACTAAGACTTTCAGGTCAAATCAAGCCCATAGCCTGTTTTTATAAATAAAATTCTGTTGGAACACAGCCATGCTCATCAGTTTGTATATTTTCTGCTTTTGCACTATCACAATAGAGTCCACTAGTAGCAAGAGAGAGCACATGCTCAAAGTGAAAATTGTTGCCTGTCTGATTCTTTACAGAAAAATTTGCCAACCTTTCCCTAGAGCACGGGTACCACATAGAACAGCAGTTTCACGGTATGTAAAGCTCACCCTCTGCACACTTGTATCTTGCCTACCTTCAATGGAGTCTGCTATTTCCAGGTCTTATCTACATCATTTTCTCAATCTAGTGGACAAACATGCTGACCTGTACAATGGTGAGCCCACCAACATCTATAGAATAGATTATAACATAGATATGGAGAATTAAAAATCCCTGAATCAAGACAGTGAATATATTTCTGCTCTCCCCCCAATAAAAGCAAATCACCTCTGATGTTTGTTGGTTCCGAATTATGTGCATTTGCCTGCTGGGTAACTGTACATCCAAAGTCAGGGGCTATGTTGCTTAGCTTCAAAAGAAGAGTACATTGGAAGATGAAGCTGTTGTTGGAGTCTCCACCTAATTAAATTTATCATAAGCCATCATCTCAAGAATCTTCTCCCCTGGCAAATGAAAAAAATTAAGTGGAGATGAGCTAGGAAGCCCTGCCAGTATCTTTCAAAGCTTGGATAGTAGCAATTGTGTTCAGGTCTCCCTGGAATGTAGTAATGGTGCATGTTAATGGCTTCTGTGTGATCCTTTCTCCACGGTAGACCTTACCATGGGTCAGGAAGCTGTATGAGAATTCCACCAACTGCCAAAGATATCCATTCCAACTATACATCCAGACTAGGATACTGACAAGGAGATTTATACCCTACTGTCTTTCTATGAAAGGCCTGTGGAAGTCTCCCCCATGCCCTATCTTTTTTGGAGGGTGGGGTGTACCAAAGATTGAATTCAGGAGCACTTGACCACTGAGCCATATCCCCAGCCCTATTTTATATTTTATTTAGAGACAGGGTCTCACTGAGTTGCTTAGTGCCTCACTTTTGCTGAGGCTGGCTTTGAACTTGCCATCCCCCTGCCTCAGCCTCCCTAGCCACTGGGAGTACAGGCATGCACCACACAGGCCCTATCTTAAATGGTAAACTACAGTGCAATTCTGAATCCCATGCATTAGCCTAGAACCAATATCACATAGAATTCCTAAAGGTTGGCCCTTCCTCTTTCCTTAGGTACAATCCTTGAGTTTTACATGGTAGCAGGTTCCTTTGGGGAATGCTGAGAGGGGACTCATGGGGGTATAAGTGTAAGCACAGCCAGAACCATTGTTGTGGTCCCAGGTCTTCGCTCCACTCCAGGGGCTCAGGGACTATGGACTGATTCAGATGGAGGATTGCAGGGAAGTGATGGCAGTGCAGTGATTCATCAGTCACTCTCCCCACCCTTGCCCAAGTTACAGTCTAATAGGAAAGACAAGAATTATACATGGAAATGTTATAATGTCCAAGTGCATTGTGCTGCACCCTGATGTGAATTCAGTACATTATGAGAGCATGCACCAGGGGAGGATTCTGCCCTGGCCAAGTCAAGAAACCTCCCATAAAATATGAGGAATAAATAGTCAAAGCCTCAGAGTACTTAAGACATGACATTATACTGCCAATTTTAGTTTAAACATAGATGTTTACATGTGTAATTGGTATCTCCCTCTACTCAGTTTGGCACACATTGTTTATGTTCTGGAACTGACCAGGGTACAGTATGATTATTTATCTGCAATACACACATACAGACATGGGGAAATGTTTGGAGAGACATACAGTAAAGCTATGCAAGCTAAGTTGTAAGTGATTTTTTTACCCTTACTACTTACTTACCATTTGACCTCTTGACTCTCATTTCCTCTAGGATCTAGTTGTAGAACAGTCTTTGATTCACATCTGCACTCATAAGTCCCAAACAACAATCTAAAGCATCTAAAGCCTCAGGAGCAGTAAGCTGTCTCAGACTCACCCAGGGCTAGAGTCCTAAGCCAAGCAAACAGCTCTGACAGTATGTAGACCTTCTGTGCTCCATCTCTCTGACCTATCTGGCATGGGCTGCTGCCTGGGCAACATGAGTCCTAGGACTAGGTGTCCCTGAGAGGGACAGGCTGTCAGAGTCCCTGTGCATCTCCCATCCTTACCCAGAAGGCTGATGCAGACTGCATTTCTCAAAGCCTTCACTAACTTCAGATAGAACAAATGGTTAGGCCAGGAGCTTAACTACCTTTGAACCGCTAAGGATCATCAAAACATCTTGAACGCCTTCCCCCATATTTTGGGTTTGTCAAAACTCTCAGTCATGCTTGGCTGATTAATTCTAAATGCACATGGCTTAAAAAGAAGAAGAGGGAGAGCAAATGGGATCCTTATGTTTTTGATTTATTCACACCTAATTCACCATATGGGGGGAGGGATGGAGAGAGGTACCAGATGCCCTGCACTTGACCATGATAATGGAGGAAGCCATGGAAGCAGGAGGTTGGCAGGGAGTTGATGCCAACAGGGAGCCAGAAAATCTAGATGTCACTCAATCTTTCATAAGTGGCTTCTCTGTGCCTTTCCTTATGCTAGGCACTGCAGGCACAGATAGGCCAGATAGATTCTTTGCCCTCAGAGCATTCAGAGTAAAATGCCATTTAAAGAAATGACTCCCCCCAAGAGAGTCAGGGCTGGAATAGAAGCAGTAAAGGATATAGTGGGATATCAAAGAGGAAGGAGTCAGTTCTGCCTACAACGTAAAGAGAGGCTTTGTAGATAACAATAATGCCAACACTTATCATTTATTTGACCTGTGTATGAGTTTCCAGGTCTGCCTTAGCAAATTACCACAAGCTCATTGTCTTAAATAATGCATTTTCTTAAATGCATTCTCTCCCGGTTCTGAAAGCCAGAAACCAAGGTGCCACCAAGCGTGTTTCCTTTAGGAAGCTCTAAGGGAGAATCTGTTCCATTCTTCTCTCCGAACTTTTGGTGGCACTTGGCAATATTTCACATGCCTTGGCTTGTAACCACAGCACCCTGACCTGCCTCTTTACTGCATGGCCATCTTCTGGTCTCTGTGTGTCTCCTCTTTGGGAGACACAAGTCTATGATTTAGGGCACACCCTAAATTTCACGTTGAGATCTTATTCCCAAGTACATTTACCACCGGAGGTACAGGGATTGACATTTGCACATATCTTTTTAAAGGACACAGTTCAAAATGGTGCACCATGTTTCAACCTCTTACATACACAACAGGATTTAATTCTCACAACAACCCTATGAGGACAGTACTATTACCAGTTCTATTTTACAGATAAGGAAGCATGCTTAAAAAGCAAATGGCTTAGCAAACGTCATGAAACCCACCAAAAAAAAAAAAAGGAAAGCAGGATTGGAATACAGGGCAGACAGCTGCACAGCCCTGTGTTTAGCACAACTGGCAGCTCCTTACAACGCTAAATGCAGTCTCACCATATAGCCCAGCAATCATGCTCCTAAATGGTTAACAAAAGAGTTTATGATCACACAAAAACCTGCACCTAAATATCTATAACAGCTTTGTTCATCATTTTGCTAAAACTTAGATGCAACCAAGATGTCCTTCTGTAGGTGAATTTAGGTGTGAACTATGGTACATCCATGTAATGGAATATCATTCAGGGTTGAAAAAAATGAACTCTCAAGCCATGAAAAGACATGAAAGAAAGTTAAATGTATACTGCTATGTGAAAAAAAAAAAAAAAAAAAAAACAGTCTGAAAAGGCTCCTCTTAATGGCATGCTGGGAAAGACAAAAGTATGGAAACAGTAAAAAGATGAGTGGTTTCCAGGGCTTTCTGAAGAGGAAAGGACAAATGAATAGTGGAAAACATAAGACTTTTAGGTCAGTGAAACTATTCTACATACTGTAATAATGGATTCATGCCATTGTACATTTATAAAAAGTCATAAAACTGTACAACACAAAGAGTGAGCCCTAATGCAAACTATGGGCTTGGGTTGATACTAATGAATGAACACTGATTTATCCATTGCAACACTTGCATCACACTGATGTAAGCTGTTAGTAGGGAATATGGTGTGTGCTTGTGTGTGTGCACGTCCATGCTCCTGGGAGCATGTATGGGAACTCTCTGTACTTTCAGCTCAGGTTTTCCATACACTTAAAACAGTTTAAACCATGTCTAATACAAATAAATAAATAAGTAACTCACCAGGAGCCAGCCCAGGGAAATGCTGAGAAAGCTGAAGGGGAAACCTGCTAAGAAATAAAGGGACTGAAAGAAACATCAGGGAAAGAGAGTAGGTCACTGTTCCCCTGACTTCTCCCCACTGGATCACCAGTTTTGTCAAGTTTGCAGAAATTATTAGATGCATGTCATTTTTTCTGCTTCTTAGCTCCAGGACCAGTCCCAGGCTGGAGGCCAGGCACACAGATGTAGTTAAGACCCAGTTTGGCCCTTGAGGAGCTCACCCCATTGAGGATGCATTAGATACACAGCACAGTATGGGAGGAAATGAAATGGACCTTGGGAGGCTGTGGGGGCTCAGCTTCCAAACAGGGTCAGACACAGGCACACAACAAGGTAAGGGGGTCCAGGTCTGACACAGTCGGTGATGCATTGCCTGCAGGGCTGTCTCAGAGTCAGAGCTGCTGCAGGCTCTGCTCACCGTGGCCTCCGTGTATCCTCAGAGCTTGGACAATGGACAAGAGACTGTAGCTGGCCAAGCCCACCTTCCCTGTTGGGTCCTTCTCCCTGCCCTCTCCTTTCTTCTCCCTCTTCCCCTGTTCTGCTCCACTTAGAGAAGATTTTATCACTTCTCCCTTGGCAGAAACAGGAGCAGCAAGTGCCAAGGGAAGAAACTGCTGCCGTGGCTCTTGGCTCTCTCACTGGAGCGTGCACTCCCTCCTCCCTTGGTCATCAGCCTCGCTCGCCATCTGGCAGCCCAGAGGGCTCCTGCCTGACCTCAGTTCTGGGGCAGCACACCAGCCATATCTCCCATACTTACATCTATCCAGTTTCTCTGCTGGCCCCTGCATCCCTCATGCTTGGTTAACAGGACTGACCCACCTCTCTGCAGTCAGTCTCTCCTGTCTGCTACACTTCCAACTAACCGTGTCTGGCACTCAGTAGACACTGCACTGGAGACTCTATACAGGGCAACTCCAGGTCCTGGGACATCTGTTTCTCCCAAGAGTGCCTGATGTCCTCGCCCCAGTGGACTAGCTTGACCTGGTTCCATAGACAGGCCACGCCCTGGCATGCCTCCGGGTCTCTGCTCTTGCTCTTTTCTCTGCCAGAAATGACTGCTTCACCTTCAAACTCCTATTTAATCTTTCAGACCCTGATTAATCATGATCCTTCTACAAAGTCTTCCCTATTCTTCCCAGTGACTTCTCCCAGACTGTGCATTCCCAAAGCTCTTCCTTCTTGTGTAGAATAAAGCACCTTGCATAGCCTCTGTTCTCATCCCTATCCCTCTCTGCCCCTAGCAAACAGATTTATTGCATTCTTTCCATTTCCCCAGAATATTCCAGAGTAACCAGCACATTCTCTGGTGCTCAGCAAATGCTTATGGAGTGGATGCATGGGCAGGAGGCAGTTAAATGTTGTTTCATTCTCAGAGTGTGGACACCCTCAGAGCAGGTAGAAACCATTCAGGAAGCCTGGCTCTTCTTCTACAGCCCCAACTCCTGCCTGCCTGGGCTCCACCTCTGTGTGTCTGGCCTGAAATTGAAACAGCCTCCACAGGAAATAATGCCCACTTTCAAACAGGTGTATCAGACTCTCTCCTAGAAGCTGAGAGATAGTCCCTGAACTCTCCTGCATATTTTCCACTGTTGATCCAATTTTCACCACTGACCTCCCTTGGGCTAATCACAGTCATGCAGTCCATGAATTCACCTTCCTCTGAGATGGAAAGCAGATCATGGTGCATCCTTCATTGGCCAATACCAGACAGCACTGGGCTAGACTGAGACACCAAGATGAGTCAGATCTAAGCTCTGTCCAAGAGAAGCTCACATTCAAGGGGGATGGTGGACCAGTGAATGAATTCTCAAAATACATATAATGCAGGGTAAAAAGCTTAAAAACTCCCATGGCAGGTAGCAAGGAAGCGGGTGGTACATGTGGGAGTAGCCAAGAAAGGATGCAAAGTGTTGAAGGAAGGCTTTCTGGCAGAGGCAATAGCAAAACGGCTGTTTTAAGTATGTGCAAACACAGAACCTTAGACCATATCAGATCCAGACCCCCGGGGTCATCGTGGAGTCCCAAGGGCAATGTCAGGATCAAAAATAAGCTGTTGTCCTACACAGCCCCTCTCCTACCTTGCAGCTTCCATAGGTAGGAGAAGCCCACAGCGGATTGGTTCACAGTTGCTTAGGTGTCTGTTGCCTGACTTAGGGGCCATGACCCAGAGTCTCTGGACTCTAGTTCTGGTTCCCAGTCACTTCAAAAGGACAGTCCCCAGAATCCTAGTCAGATACAGCCCTGTGTTTTAGAATGAGCACAGGAAGTGGAGTCAGTTCACTAGGGTGGAATTCATTTCTAGGTGTGCAGCCTCAGGCAAGCCACTTAGCCTTGCTCAGTTTCCTGATCTCTAAAAAGAGAACAATACTAAGTCTTCCTTATGCATTATCACCAGGATAAAAATAACACACGGGGAAAGCCTGTCTTTCAGGACTCATTTGCTAACCTTGAACACACCATGCTTCTCTCTCCTCTCATATGTCCTCCTTTGGCTGGAAAGTTCCGTCCCATTTTGTCTAGATAGCTCCTACTAGTCTTCTGGGTCTCCCCCTACCACCCACCCAAATTATTCCTTAAGAAAGTGTCCCCGGACACCTCAAGCCCAAGTCCCTTGACCATAGGGTTTCAGGGGACCTGGAATTTCTTTTGTGTTATATTCAATGAACTTGAACTTGAGTAGGTCATTACATTTTTGCCAGCCCACTACACAGGCAGAGACTTCATTTTGTTCAATCCTATATCTCCAACTCACCCCTGTGGCCAGCACACAGCAGTGCTCAATAAACATCTGTTGAATTCATACCTAAAGCAAATAAATGGAAACTCAATGTTGAATAGGTATTAGGAAGGTTGTATCCTGAGTCTACCACTTACAAGGTGACTTTGTTGCTTCAACCACAAAATGAGAATAAATATTCAAAATGACCTGCAAAATTAAGTGTTGACCTAACATAGATAATATGCCTGTCTCCTAGGAAAGACTAGGCTTGAGATAGTGAGTTTTCTAATCCTAAGGGCAAAGGAGAACTGGGGCCTCTTTTTCTGACTCTAAAGAGATGTTTCCAAAGGTGAGGAACACATTGAGTGATCCTGACCCCCGTATCACCTGCCGCCAGGTGATACTCACAGGGGAGTTGCCATTCTATGCCAGGTCTGCTGCCTGCAGCTGCCCCAGCTTGGGGACTGTGGCCAACCTGCACACTCCTGCCTTTGACTGAAAAAGAAAAGAGAGAGGGGAACATTGCCAATGGCCTTGTGCAGATTCATCATTTTGAATCCTCATTCTTAACATATGTTTTCGATCTCATGCAAAACATGGATTTCTGGTTTCCATTACCTTTGTTTCATTTTAGAATATAATGTTTTTTATAGCCTGAGGAAGGGAGAGAGAAAGCAAGCCAGTGAGCAAGCATGTGAGCTTGTATGCTTTTTGTTTTTCCATCAGAAGAAAGAGGGATGGGAAGACCAAGAGACCAGGGATGGCAAACTTGCTGGACTCCTCAAGTCAATCATTGATTCTTCGAGCATTTACTGAGCACCTACTCTATGCATGTGGATAAATAAGATAAAGCAATGATCAATCCATGGTCCTCTGTCAGCTAAGTAATTTGCAATTGAATGAGGCAGATAAACTGGTTTATGGCACATAATACAAGACAGATTTTTCTTCTGGAAAGAAGCAGAGAAGGAATAAAGAAAGGAAAAAAGAGAAAGAGAAAAAAAGAATAAAGGCATAGGAAAAATAAGGGAAGGAAAGAAGGAAGGAAACATGTATTTCTCGTGTGATAAGGATTGTGCTAAGGGCCTTACCTATTGTGTTTTATCTATTCCTCATAGAAGACATGTCAAGAACTCCATCATGTTACAGATGAGAAAGCCAAGACTTAGGAGATACCCACAGTCTCACAGCTGGTAGAGCACCAGCCACCTACTTGCCTGCCTGGCCTCACACAGAGGTGATGCCAACTTGACTCTGCTCTGAAGGCAGGACCAGCTTCTTGCATGTACAAGAGTGGATCTCAGAGCCCAGTTATTTCACCGAGTCTTCCAAGGCCTTCCAGAACCATAGCTGATTAAAACCAGTGGACCTTAGAAATCACCTGATCCAACCCACTCGAGGAGAAACAGATTCAGAAACAGGTGGCTACTTGCCTGAGGTCTTGTGAAGAGTTCATAGGAGACCCAGGGCCCAGGTCTCCCCTCTAGAGTCCTCAGGGAAGTCAGCAATGTCACAAGCGGTGGCATTTAATTGCTTCCAGACTATGGAAGACTGCAACCCACCCTCATCCCTCCATTCCATCCTGGCTGAAGCATTCCCAGGTCGGCTGAGCAGAAAGGTTTGTTTTGGCAGAAAGCTGGGTGCTGTCCAGCTCGATAATCGCCCGTGTTAACACACCATTATGTATGTCATTAACAGACTTGGCAACTGGGACTTGGTGCTTTTTGTTGTTTTTTTTTTTTTTCTCTTTACATTTTTTTTTTAATTTTCTAAAAATAGAAAAAATAAAATACTACTCCCTTGTGTGAATCAGAAAGCTCAGCATTCCCAGTCACACAGGTGCTCCCGGATGTAGATTGGGAGAAACTGCCAGAAACACATCATTGCTGCCCAGGAAGCATCTCACGGCTTTGCTCTTGAAGGAAGCCCCGTCTGACAGCATGGGCAGGGTTGGCTGCCCAGGGCCCACAAAGCCACCATTCTCACCATGGCCCCCAGCACCTCTGCTATACCAGTCTAGCTGATGGAAGGGAAAAGGTCAGGGCTGGGGAGTCAAACAGGCGCCAGATTAAAGACCAGCTGTACCATTTTGTGGTTTTTGAGAACTTGATCAGAAGTTCAACCTCTCTGAACCTCAGTTCAATGAGAGTAACAATGAAATATTGTATATAACCCTCCCCTACATTTATTCCTTGGTGATTTATCTGTTAGAAAACAGAAAGGCAGGAAGGAAGGGCAAAATATATATATATATATATATATATATATATATATATCATACTCCTGCTATTTAGCAGAACTTGAACACAATGCACTCAAAATGTAATGATAAATCAGACACATGCCTGTCTTCCTAAAGCCTACAGTCTCTTAAGGGAGTTAGGTATAAAGAAACGTAATTTTGTTATTACTCCACACCTGCATTTTAAGCAGTTCCCCCGCCCCCAACTCCAGCATTAGCGCCATGATCCAAGCCACCGCACCGTGACTCTGCCTTTGCCTTCTAACTCATCTCCCAGTTCCTTTCTTTGCTCCTCAACAGCCTGGTCTCCGCTGAGCAGCCAGCAGGATCGCTTTCAAACACCAGTGTATCCTATCACTCCCCTGTTCAAGTCTCCCAATGGCTTCCCAGGAAACCTAGGGGGGAAATCTCATATTCTTACATTGGCCTAGAAGGTTCTAGAACCTGGGCCCCCAGCTATCTCACGCCCCTCCTCACTTCCTCTGCTACAGCCATCCTGGTCTGCTCCTGGAGCACACCTAGAAAGCCTCCATTTCAGATTTCTTGTTCTCTCTCCCAGAATGGTGATCCCCCAGATATCTGTGCATCTTCCTCCCTCCCATCGTTTAAACCTGTGCTCAAATGTCACCTCATCAGAGAGGCACTCTATCCACTGTTTGCTTATATCCTTACTTGTTTTATTTCTCTCCATAGATTTGTCACTTTCTAAATCCTATTATATATCTATTTGTTCATTTTCAACCTCTCTCACCAGAATACTAACTCCCAAAGAGCAGAGAGTTTGGAACAGTGCCTTGCTTCTACTATATGCTCGATAAATATTTATTGGGTGGGTGAGTGAATGCAGAAATTTACACATGCTATATGCTAGGCCCTAAGTGTAGCCCTGAGACTAACTGGACAGAAACCTTCCCTTCCCGACTACCTTGAGAATTACACAGAAAACAGCTCAGCAGAACCCTGAGCTTTCCAGCCACGGAAAATCAGAGCCAGGGAATCCTTTTCAAATAAAAAGATTTGTAAACTGAGTCTTGAAGAATGAATGGGAGTAGTCAGGTAAAAATGGGCAAGTTGGAGGGTGAGGGAGAACATTCCAAAGGGAACACTTTTAGAAAAGGCTTTAAGGAAAGAAAATATTTGCTGTGTTTTAAAAACCACAAATACTCCAGGTTTGATGGAACTCTGGAGACCAGAAACAGAATAATAAGAAATGAACCTGGAAACATAGAAAGAAAGAGACAATGGAAGGCCTTCTATTCCATATGAAAATATTGGATCTTCCCATGTATGATCTGCAGAGCCATGAAAGCAGAGGGACATGGTGGGTTTCACAAACTTCTTCTGGTCATTGAATAGAGGATAAATTTGAGGGAGTGAAGCATGAGTTAGCTAATAACACAATAGTGACAATAAAAAATAGAACAGAAAAAAATGTTTTTCTCTCTGTATCTATGACCATCTTACAAAGGGACAGATCCTGTTGAATGGAAGAAGAACTTTTTTGTTTCACTAAGAATTTCTATGACTTTAGTTGCACAGATTTGAAGGCAGAGCTATGGAGAGCTCAGAGACTCCATATGATAAAAGTAAAGAATCTAGGAGTTTCCAAGGATCCTCGGTGGGAAAAAATAAGAATAGAAGAAAGAGGCGAATGAAAAAGGAAGCAGAAAAAGAATGTGATGCAAGTCATCAATCAGGGTGAATTTCCAGTGAGAAACTCAGTAGCAAAGGAGTTTGCTTTGGTCTTGGTTTTGTTTTGTTTGGTGGATATGAATTTTTTCTTTTTTCTTTCTTTTTTTTTTTCTTTTTGGTGCTGGAGATTGAACCCAGGCTAAGCAAGCTCTTTCCTCTGAGCTTCTCCCCCACCCTGCAAAGAAAATTCTAAAAAGAAGTACATGATTTATTATTTTAAGTTGTTTGCTAATTGATGGGGCTCCACTTCAGGATGTGATAGAACAGGTATGAACCAACCCTGCCACCATTAAAACAAAAAAAAAAATGTAAAACTGAACAAAATATAGAAGGCAAGGGTTCTCTGGCATTGGACAACAGGCAGCACAAGATTATGATCCTTGAGAGGAGGTAAGCTTACAAATTGAGCCTACAATTTTCCTGTTCTCTAACTGGGAATAATTTCCTCCATTGTAGAGCAAAGAGCTAAAGTCAGAGCAGAGCAGAGCTCTGATTTGCTAAAGAGACAAAAAAATGGCTGGAATCTGTGGAGCAGGATACCAGAGAGGAGTGACTTGTTCGTAGAGGTCCCCAGAATCCTGTATCCTGTGGTGTCTTTGGCAGAGAGCTAGATTATAATTGCCAATGTGAGCACACGCAGGCTTACTACACATCACCTACAACAGGTAGACAACGGAAATACTAGAAATCAGAGGACAGAAGAGATACAGGCCAGCCATGGTGGAGAAATCTTGTTCACATATTTCCAGTCCTCCTGAGACACCAAAATGGTGACAACTTAGAAGTATAGACCATACCCTAGTACAAGACATTCTTTTTTGGTTTTGAGGCTTTTTAATGTTTTATTAAAAAAAATGAAGTCTCCATAAGTTGCTTAGGGTCTTGCTAAGTTGGCTGAGACTGGCTTTGAACTTGCGATCTTCCTGCCTCAGCCTCCTGAGCTGTTGGGATTATAGGCATACACCACCATTCCTGGCCAAGACATATTCTTGATAAGTACCATCCAATATAACTTTCTATAATTACATTAATGTTATTTGTACCATTCAAAATGATAATCATTAGTCACATGTAGCTATGGGGCATTTGAAAGATGGCTAGTGCAACTAATAAAATGTTGTTTGATTTATTTCATTTTTATAACATAAATTTAAATGTAAATACTCTATTGTATAGCACAGCTTTAGACCCACCCTAACAAAGGCCTCACAAAATTCACAAGGAAAACAGTTTGTGATTGATCCCATTAAGTTAGAGGGGAAAGGAAAAGGCACTGGTATTTCCACAGATCCTGCCTATCAAAGCATAAAAACAAGCCTACAAAACTTTAAGGTGATAAGCCAGTAATTGTATCCCTCACTGCCTCTAGAATAAAAATTAACTTTTTTTAGAGAAAGATAACAGAACACAAGTTCTCTATAATATATTAACATTATTTAGTACAGAATCAAAATCACTAGGTATGCAAAGAATAGAAAAATGTGATCCATAGTGAAGAGACCAATCCTCAAATATCCCAGATGTTGAATTTAGCAGACAATTCCTTTAAAGTAAAGGTTACATATTTTTTCAAAGAATTAAAGGAAGTCACTCTTAAGTAGTAAATAAGTAGGACA
This sequence comes from Callospermophilus lateralis, assembly GCF_048772815.1. Taxonomy (NCBI): domain Eukaryota; kingdom Metazoa; phylum Chordata; class Mammalia; order Rodentia; family Sciuridae; genus Callospermophilus; species Callospermophilus lateralis. The sequence goes on from NC_135311.1 coordinate 101,161,961, forward strand.
TCTCAGCTGAGATACTGAAACTATGAATAAGAGAACTTGAACTAAAAATACAACAACTAGCGTTTTAAAAATGGAACAGATTGAGATGGATGTAACAACAAATTGGGGAAGAGGCAGTATAATGAACTTGAGAATAAACCAATAGAAATCAGTCAATCTGAAGGAAGGAAAATAAAAAGTTGAAGTAAAATGAATAAAATCTCAGGGATCTTCCGAACAATATCAAATGGTGAGTCTACATGGAACAGGAATTTCCAAAAGAGAAGAGAATGAAAATGGGGAATAAAAATATTCAAAAGGAAAAAAATGGTTGAAATATTTTCATATTTTGTAAAGACATAAATATATAGGTTAAAAATACTAAGTGAATACCACATAGAATAAACCCAGAAAAAGCCATACCTAGACATGTCAGGGTCAACCTACAAAAATATGAGAAAATCTTGAAAGCAAAATACATAATATGCAGATGTACCTTGACTCACTATAGGGTTACATCCCCAAAAAACCATCATAAGTTAAAAATATTATAAGTCAAAAATGCATTTAATACACCAAACCCATCAAAAAATCATAGCTTATAATTTCCACTGAATGTGTATCCATTTTGCACCAGTATGAAGTTGAAAAACTATAAGTCAAATCATCATAAATTGAGGATCATCTGTATAGAGAAATAATAATAACAATGATATTGCTGACTTCTCATCCGAAACAATGGAGTCAAGAAGGCAATGGAATATTTTAAAGTGCTGAGAGGAAGAAAATAAATTGAACACAGGACTCTAAATTGATCAATAACAGTCATCAAAACCAGTATGCAATAAAGACATTTTGATAAGTTCAAGCTCAGAGAATTTAATGTTAATGACATGATACAAGAAATGCTATAGAATGTTCTTTAAGTTGAATGTATTGATGACTGAATACTCAAGTCTATCAACAGGGGAGGAATAAACAGCATCAAAAAAAAAGGGGTTTTTTTTAAGAGTTAAACATAATTTTCTTAAAAGATAATTGGCCAGCCACTTTAGGCAAAAATGAGAATATTGCAAAGTAGGGTCTGCAATTTCTGTAGAAATGTAAAGTATAACAATGAAAGCATGAAGCAGGAGATGTGGGTAAAGATAAATCATATGGTTATGCTATTGAAAAGTAGAAAATACAAAGCTTCAGGTGTGATATTTACACATAGAGAGTCAGGTGTGGAATGAGTAGCATAAGATGAAATCTAACTGGATTTGTGTTGATAAATAAAAGATGCGACCACCAAAACTTTAACAAAAATATAAATGAAAAGTCAATGGAGGAAGTAAAATGGAACTCTAAAAATACATATAATTGGAAAGAGTCATCAGAGTAACAAAGGACAAAAGTAAATGAAAACAAACAGTGAGATGGTGGACTAAGTTCAACCATATTAATAATCGTGTTAAATGTAAAGAGACTGAAACACTCCAACTAAAAAACAAGAGAGAGAAATGAGACCGACAAATTGGATTAAAAAAAAAAAAATTCGAGGCCTGGGAATGTGGCTCAGTAGTGAAGCATTTGCTTAATGTGTATAAGGCCCTGGGTTCAATCCTCTGCACCAGGAAAATAAAAAAGCAAAATTCAAGAACATTCTGATTAAAAGGGATGCACTTTAGAATTTAAACCATAATACGTTGAAAGTAAAAGGATGGGAAAAGATATAATATGTATTGTGAACTGAATTGTGTTCTTCCAAAATTCATATTTGAAGTCCTAATCGATGAACTGTATTTGGAAACAGCCTTCAGGAGATGATACAGGTTATACAAAGTCATAAGAGTGTGGCCCTATACCCAGAGGATTAATGTCCTCATAAGAAGTGAAAGAGATATTGGAGGTCTCCCTCAGAGTACAGGCTATGTGAGGACCCAGGAAGAGATTTCACCAGAAACCAATTACAATGACCCCTTCATCTTACACTTTCAGCCTCCAAGATATATGGAAATCCAATGTTTGTTGCTTTAAGCCACCCAATCTGCCACAGTCTGGCTGGCAAAATAACCCGGGGCGGGGCGGGGGGGGGGGGGGAGTGACAAGCAACTTGTGAAGATTGAAACAGTGGGAGCCGCTTTACTGCAGGACAGCAGAGGTATATATACCTAACTAATTACACACAGCTTAACTTAATTAACATCATCTAGATACAGCAGTCAGTCATTAAGGAATCCTCATCATCTTCATGGCTCGCTGGTGCTGCTTCACAAACCACTCCTCCTGGCAAAGTGCCAGGCGCCATCTTGATTTGGTTGTGGCCCTCAACACCAATCTGTGTTTTATTGCCATGGCAGCCCTAACTGACTAAGATGCTATACACAGAATAAACACAACAAAAGGGAAGTGATAAACTGACATCCAGGTGTCTGCCATTTGTGTGGTGTGATTCCACCGAGTGACAATCGAGTCTAGCAAAGTCTACTGCTCTCATGAAACCTCTGTGCAAGCAGGGTTTTTTCCATGGACATCGAGTAAGAGCTTCGTGGACACTGAGTTTCGTCTCTGCTTCTAGACACAGCAGAACAGAAAGAGCTCATGTTCACCCAGAACCCTAAAGCAGACATGACCATAAAACCTCAGCCCCATCCCTGGAGACATTTGCAGGAAACTTGAGGAGGAGATTAGACATCCACAGACCACGAAATAGTGGTTTAATCTTATATCTTAGGAGGCTGGAACTCCACATGATATCTGGGTTTGATAATTTTTAAAAGCATCATAATTTTTGATGATGACAATGATGACTATGATGATGACGGTGACAATAAGCATGATGATAGAAATTAAAAAGCTTTGGTCTCTTATTTCCAAGTCCAAGCCACTTTTCACTAAAACACAGTGCTTTCTGCTTCCTAGAAACAAATTTCATAACGGAAGTTCAGATTAAATAAGGTTCAAGTTCAGGCTACTGAGAGGATTAGCAAAGTCTTCTCAGAGGAGGGAACTTTAAGACTGGGCCTTAAAAGAAGAGTAAGAACTGGAAAGAGTACGACTGGAGATTTTGGAGCTAGGCTGGGCCAGGTGTCTCTGAGAGGTTGTCACACACTGTCATGAACACGGTTTCCCGTGTGTCCTGAAGGAGGGACCTGATCTAACAAATGAGAACCTCTGTGAGGGTTTGAAGCCTCTGGCCTGGGGGGAATTGCCAGCTTCATACTGACATTTTTTAAAAAATGCTTTTCTATGTAGAAAGAAAAAAAAAATTACTTACTTAGGGATAATAAAACCCAGTTCCTAGCGGATTGGGAGGGTTAAATGACATGGTGGAGTGAATGACCTTTTTAAAATGTGAGAAGCAATCTCCTCACTTGCCCGATCAAATTGCTCCAAGGCAAAACTGCACTGACAGAGGAGAGGAGGGAGGGCCCAGCGGAAGGCAGGGTTCACAGCCAGAGCTTCCTGGCAGAGAGACAAAAGTGCTTCCTAAGAAAGGTAAAGAGAGGAAGAAGATCTTTCTGAAATAAAAACCTGGTTAACTTAGAAATAAAAAAAATAAATTTAAAAAAAAAAAGTCTTCACCAGCTTCTCCTCTGGGAACCAAAGCCCCATGAACCATGGCCAACCAGGTGCCACCTGGTACCCAGCCTCCCTTGCATTCCAGCCCTCCTCCCGCTGCTCACCTGCTCTAGCCACACAGCTCATCACAAATCCTCCAGCACCTCAGACCACTCCCACATGGGGCCTTTGCCCTTGCTATCCTCCCACCTGCAAAGCCTTCCCTCCATGAGGATGCTTGCTGCCTCACCCCTTCTCAGCTTGGCTGCACATCACCCCGCAGCTGAGGCCCCAGCTGCCTATTCTAAGATCACACCACCACCCACCCCCCGCAGGACAGGCCCTGATCCCTGCATAGAGGCTTGACCTTTCTCTATGGCACCCATCAATGCCTAACACACCATACCAGGCACTCACTGATTTTATCTCCTGCATCCCTCACTATAAGTCTTTGCGACTTCCCAAGTTCACATGGCTGCTCAATGGTTGCAGCGGACTCACCCCTCACCAGTGCTTTCGTCGGTTGCCTGCTTTTCAGACTCATAAATTGCCTGTCAGAAGTGTTTCCTTCTTCTATCCAGGTGACATCAAATATCTGGGCCATATTTCAGGCACAGGCCACAGACCAGGTAGCATTCCTGTTTCTAGGAAGCCCCTGAAACTCCCCTTTTGGATCAGTCCACTAGAGACAAATTAGAAGTGAAGGCGCTGCCTGCACTCTTTCGTGCACACAGTCAGGTGAGTGTGGGTGGGCAGGCACCCACAGATTCCTAGCCCTTCTGTCACAGGGGAGTTGAGAAAAGTAAGTGAACGCAGCACCTTCCCCAGGCGCCAGTCATGGAGGTCCCACGTGGGAGCCCAGGAGGTGTGGGTTCCAAGGTGAGTTGATGCTTATTGCCCTGCAGAGATCAGAATGCCAGGAGGCCTCCCTGGGCCATCGCATCCTAGGTCTTTAACAGGTCACTACCCATTCTGTACAACAGGGTGACCAGGTGATCTAGAATCCCAACTAGATCTACCCTTCTGTGGCTTTTGTACTGATCAATACAGTACTCAGAAACCCATCTGCTTTGTAAATAAAACATGAATACAGCAACAGTTGCTAACAGGCTGAGCCAAGCCTATCAAATCTATGGTTGATTTTTTATAACGTTCCTTCTTGACCCCTGGTCCGTGTCAAGCACACAGCATTCTCCCAGGGCCTTATGTGTCCCATTCCCTTCCCTAAGGAAGTCCTGAACACAGTCAGGCACTACAAGGGAAGACTCTGGACACTGCCCTCCCAGAGATGGAAGGGGACAGAAGGAGGGAAGCTGGCCCTGAGCGAGACTTCTCTCCCTGCAGGTGCCCCTGTGCAAGTCATCAGCTGCTTAGGACCACCCTGATGGGGTTACTGTTATTCCCTCCTGAAAGTAAGGAAATGAGGCTCAGAGCAGGGAAGCAAGCTGCCCAAGGTCACACAGCTCGAAAAGAGGATGCCGAGATTAACTCAGTTTTCTCCCATCTGTGCTTTTCTCGTATTTGGCCAGGCTCTGACCATACTGGGTGGAAAGCCATAAGCACCCAAAGAGCACTTTCCCTCCAGCTGACAGTTCCTGGAGAGCTTCCTGGGGGAGAAGCAACATGTTTTGAATTAGGCCTGAGGCCAGTCAGGGTTTGATGGGTACATCCCCTAACACACACGAACACACACACACAAACACACACACACACAAACACACTTCTGCACGGACCCGAAGTGGCTATAGTGGCTGATCAGGCTGGGAGACTGTGTGTTACACACTCAAAGAGAGCTGTTGATGTAGTGCTGGCCACCCTCCAGCTGTGGGAGCAGGGGGTCCCAGCCCACTTATTGTTTCTTTTTCCACCAGCAGAAAACATCTGTCCCGTGAAAGTTATATTTGCTGAGAGATCAGCAGCAGAGCTGTGGCCCAAGCTCCCCTCCCAACCGTGCTGTCAGCAGGGCCACAGCTAGTGTCAGTGGGTCAGACCAGGGATCCCGAGGCCTTGTGGCACTCTGAGCTGACCAGAAAGCGGGTGTCCTTGCCCTGAAATGCAACTAGGACTCTCATAAACAGAACTTGGAAGTAGAAGAAGCCTTTGGATCACACTTAACTGACACTACTTGCAAAACCCCTGAACAGGATGGCACCTTAATTCACTGAAGAGAATTCAGAACGAGGTAGAAGCAAAGAAGGCTGAAAAGGAGTAAACTGTCAAAGATGCTTATATGTTCCAGCAATGCAGGTTGCCCCTGTCTCTCTTCCCCCAACAGATGGCCCTGGCCTGAGACCCTCTGTACACCCTTCCACCATGCAAGGATCAGTGAGGCTGTGTGTCCTCCTGGGAGCAGCTCCAGTTTTGAAGCAATGAATCCAAGACCAGGCAGGTAGGAAGGCCAGGCTGGGACATGCTACAGAGTGCAAGGCTGCGAGGTCTCAGTCCCTCACAACCTACCCTACCACTTCCCCACAGTGAGTAATCAAGGATATTTATGGATGCCGAAGAAAGATAAGCAGCATTCAGAGCAGGAAAGATTCATAAGAGGCACAGTAAGGTTTGCACTTTGGAAAGTCAATCATGATTCATTACAAAGGATATGCACTTGGAGTCTGTAGCCCATAAAATCATTTTTCAGTCTGGAAGCCGGGTGGGTGCCAGCTTACAGAGAGGTCCCCAGAGGCTAAGCTGATCTACAAACACTGAATCACCCTTGTGAGGACTGTGACTGGTATGTTACAAGTGTGACTCATGGAGAATGAAAGGATGGAGCACACAGAACTCTGGGGAACCATGTCCGCTGGACATGGGCCAACCCAGCCCACATGTGGCCCCAGAACAGATTTCTCTCAGACAAGGGAAAAAGACACCTGAATCCTAGAATGAGCATGCCATATGACCTGGAGCTGCTTATGCCCCCTCTAGGACCTGTGTCACTGCTGTGGGGATGGCAGCCTGGGCAGAAGTTGCATTTGTTCCTGTATTCATTGTGTGAATGTGCAGATGTCAAGCCAAGGCTGGGCCGCCTCTTGCCACTGGTTTGCACAGCCTGGAATTTCTTCTATTCAGGAGCCCTGAGGTCATTTTCATGACCTTAGTGCATGTTAGACTCAGGCTCTGGAGTTAGACCCCTAGTTCACTCACGTCCAAGTCCAAACTCCAACATTCCTTTGCTGTGTGATTTTGGGGAAGTGACTACCATCATAGTCTCTTACTTCCTTTACCTGTAATGTAACTGAACACCTTGTAGGGTGGTTGCAAGCAAATCAGATAATCCTGAGAACGTGTAGCGTAGCTCCAGGCCTGGCTAGTGTCAGCTATCAGTGACATAAGTCAGAGCCATGAGACAGGTGAGTTGCTCTAGAGCCTAGTGAGAGTTCCGCAAGGTGATGAGAGGGGAAGGAGGGATGGCAGAAAGCCTCCTGCAGGACAGGTTGCATGGGATCCAGAGGCCTGAAGGCCAGAGTGTGTAGAGCCCAAGGGAAGGGAAAGGGACAGGGACTGGCTGTGAGTACAGAAGGTGGCTGGGCCCCAGGCTGTGGACAGCATCACAGAACACCTAAGCATCTGGACTGCATCTGAGGCAGAGGATCCATAAAAGGGCCCATCCAGGGCCTTCAGAGGGGCTGAGCTGATCGGATGTAGAGGGGTGATGCTGCAGTGGGAAGGGAACACAATAAAGGAACATCACGGCCACAAAGAGGCCAGACCCCAAGACAGCACTTGAGGCTGAATGGGGCCAGGTGGGCAGGAAGGGGAAGAGGGCCAAGGGACCAGCTCCCAGGCCCTGGGGAGGAGGGAGCACCATTTGCAAGGGTCCCTCAGCTCCCTTCAGCTCCAACATTCCAGGATTACAGGATCCTCCAAGACCTCATGTGGCCGCAGCTAGACAGTCTGCACACTTTGGGGATTTCATCTCTTTTCCTTGGAGTTCATGAGACAAAAAGCTTTAGGAAGGGGATGATTTTTCAACCAGAACCAGAGCCAGATCTGGCCAGGGACAAGGTGGGGTGGAGGCCACACTCCAATCCCCAGAGGATCTGCACACCCACCGGGACAGCTCTGTCCTCTCAGCTTCCATCAATCACACACATGGCCTTCGTCCCAGCTTCGTGCTGCCGTCTGTGCTGTAAACACTCTGTTGGCTGCACAGGGAGGTTCGTCATACTTGGAGAAGCTCTGCCACAGTGCAGTCTAAGGCCTCCGAGAGGGTGGGCTCAGGGAGGGAAGGATGTTGGAGCAGGGCTGATTGGGGCAAGGTGACAGGGTGAGTGGGAGGCGCTGTCCCTGTTGGAGAAAGTTTGCCCAGGGAGTTCCACAGAAGGGAGTCAGGTTAGTGAGGGCCTTCTCCTGGGGACATCACCCCACAGTCCTCAAAGAAACTTTTGCTATCCATTTACAATGACAACACTGAGAGTCAGAACCAGAGAGGACTGACCTACATGTACACAGCTATTAAATCACGTACATGGATTCAGACCCAAACTCACCGGCCTCCAAAACCTACCCATTCGCTTACTCATTCCTTCAGTTATTCATCCAAAAATAGTCACTGAGAGCCTGCTAAGTGCTAGGTGGTACGCCAGATACCAGAGACGCAGGGCAGCCATGTCTCCCACCATCACAGGAGACACCCTCCTCCCCCTACCCCATATCAAGTTAATCAGTGGTAGTTCCAGATAGTGACCAATTGTGAAGCCAGTAAAACAGGGTGAGCCGATCAGAGCCAGGGGGGCAAACTGCAGCTTAAGTCCAAATGCTGCTCACAGGATTGGAACTGCATTCTAAGAATGATTTTCACATGTTTAAAGAGTTATAAAGGCAACAAAAAAATATGCCACAGAGACCAATACATGTCCCACAAGATCTAAAATATTTACTGTCATTGCTGATGATGATTGAGGACCCCTCGTCCAGAGCCTGGTGGCTCCTTGCAGATGGTCAGGGAAGGCCTCTATGTGGATGTGACTTTGAACTGAGGCCTGATAAAGGAAAGGAACCACCAGGAGAAGAGACCCAGAGAATGAGAATTCCAACCCAGAGAACAACAAATGGATGCAAAGGACTGGAGTAGAAAGAAGCTTAGCAAGAACAAGAAAAAAAATAAGTAAGTAAATAAGAAGGCCAACATTGCCTGAGTACAGGAAACCAGAGGGAAAGTAGAACCAGAGGAGCACTGGGGCACAGCAGGCAGCAGATCATACAAGGCCTTCTAGGACAAGGTGAGGGCTGTCCTTCCCACTAGATGGTGCCTGGCAGAGCCAAGTGAGACTTCCACAGATGTCCATACAGAAGGGTCCAGTCTTGTGGTTCAAGGATCGCATAAAGAATCCAGATTCAAGAGACACTTGAGCCAGACACCCGGCAGCACCAACTCCCAGATGATGTGGTCATTTCCCTTAGAAGAGTCCCAAGTGGTCAGAGGGTGCCAAGAAGGCACCCCAGGAGGGAGAGGGCTGCCGAGTTTGGCAGGCTGTCACAACCCTGGTCAGACCAACTGGAGTTCCAAGTAGGGCTTGAGTCTCCAACAGGAAATGGAGGGAGAAATATGAAGAACCAAGGATGTCTGCGGACATGATGAGGTTGATGGTCACCACAGTGACTTCTTGAGCTTTAGCCTACCCAGACCTCACCAATACACATCAAAAATTGGGACCACGGTCATATTAAGTCCCCCTCTCACCCTGTGCTCTCTATCCTGATTTGGCAAGGTTCAGGAAAGGAGAGGGGCCACCCCAGGATGAAGGGAGCAGCAGAGGCCCTGCCGAGGAGCTAGTGGGGGACGTGAAGGGGCAGGGTACCAAGTGAGTCTCTCCTGGCAGCCACTGATATGCAGCGGGCGCGGGGGAGGGGGACATCTGGACAGCACACGGAGACCTCAGCCACAGGCACAAGTAGACTCCCCGACAGCCGGAACCCAACTTCTGGCCTTGAGGAGGAAGAGGCAGAAATCATCTGTGACTAGCTGTAACATTTTGTACTTTGGCGACCACTTCGTTTAAAATGGCTGTTCTCCTGAGCATGTCCCCAGGCAACATGTGTGCTGTAATTTGATTTTTTTAAAAACAACTTTTATTGGTTTTTTTTTTCTTATTTATAAGAGTAGCGTTTTTTGTTTTTTTTTTTTCCCAGGAAAATCAGAAAATTCAGAGGAACCAAAAAGAAGAAAATACAAACCACTCATCCTCTCACCCAAACAGTCATTATTAACACCTTGATGTCTGTTTGTCCAGCCTGTGCCTCTGTCACTGCTGAGCTATGGCCTATCCTCATCTCTGTCCTGGTTCTCCTCTCAGCCACTGCCCCCATGTTTATCCCACCCAGCTGGCCTCCCAGCTCAGGAGATCACCTACCATCTTCATGCCTTGGACTCCCACACCTGCCTTTGTCCTCCTGTCAACCACTGCCACCTCCGTGGCCTACGTGGACATCCTCGTGGATTAGAAGAAATGCAGGCCCCTCTCTCTACTCTTCTAAGAGATGTCCCAGGGTTTAACTGCACAGTCCTCTCATCCCTATGCTGATGGGATCCTCCAGGGGCTGGATCCAGCGTAAGAGACCCACTCTGTATCTGGAAACGTTGCTTTGAGAATGACCCTACGTGCCCTTCCCCTTGGTGGGCATAGTGCAGGGAGTTAATAACCTCCCACGTAACCTCCCACTCCTTGCCCTGTCCCTGGCTGATTTCTCCAGACACACCATGGTGCCCCACGTTACCTGAAGGAGAAAAGAGAAGTCACCTGCCTTCACCCACCACCAGACTCCCTCGATACTACGTCGCTTCTTAAAAGCAAACTCTGGTAACCTTCTTTTTCACCTGTCAATATATTTTGAGCATGCTTGACCAGTTTGTGTTTTTGCTTCAAGTTGAATGCTTGCATAAAATTCCATTATATGTTTAGCTTAATTGGTGTAAACAACCCCCTAGACATCTAAGTTGTGGCAAACATTTTCAATCACAAATAAAATCAAGCAATTTCACTTTTAAGTGGGAAGACATCCCTCTGCAGAAATTCCTTTATCAATCATAGAACTTCAGAGGAAATGTTCCACATTTACTATTGTTATGGTTTGGATGTGAGGTGTCCCCCAAAAGCTCACGAGTGAGACTGTGCAAAAAGGTTCAGAGAAGAAATGATTAGGTTATAAGAGTCTTAACCCAATTAGTGAATTAATCCCCTGCTAGGGATTAATTGAGTGGTAACTGAAGTGGTAGGGTGTGGCTGGAGGAGGTGGGAATTGGGATACATATTTGTAACTGGCGAGTGGAGTCTCTCTGCTTCCTGGTCACCATGATGTGAGCTGCTTCCCTCTACCACCCTCTCCTGCCATGATGTTCAGCCTCACCTCGAGCCCTGAGGAATGGAGCCCTCAAATAAACTCTTCCTCCTCTATAATTATGCTGGTTAGGTCCTTTAGTCTCAGCAGCAAAAAAGCTGACTAAAACACCTATTGAATTCAGTTGGGATTAAACACCTATTAAATGTGACACGTGTCACTGTGTGATTCACACTGTACAGAGTCTTGAAGGTGGATGCAAAGATTCAGATAAACGCAGTTGGTGTCCTGAAAGAACTCAGTCAAGTGAGAGGCAGGCAGGACAGGAATGACCCGGACGCGAGGCAGAGCACACGCTGGTTCTGAGGTGGTGAGGGAGAACGTGCTAGGAGCGTTACAGGCCCAGGACCGGCCACAGAGCTGAGGCAGCCCCAGATCCTCTCCCACTGACTATTGCGATCACAACACAACACATCAAACGTGTCACTCAGAATACCAGGCATGAATTTGGACTGTGGCTGTAGCTCAGAGGCAGAGCGCTCGCCTGGCATGCGTGGGGCACTGGGTTCGATCCTCAGCACCACATAAAATAAAATAAAGTTATTGTGTCCACCTATAATTAAAAAAATAAATATAAAAAAAAGAATACCAGGCATGAATTTATTGAAGGAATGGAAAAGGGGAAAGGGGATCCTTTAGGGAAGAGATGGATCCACCCAAAGGCAAAAGAACAGTGTGTCCCTCCTTGCCCTCCAGTTTTCTTGGGGTCCCAGGGAAGTTTCCAGAGAGTCCTGCCCTGGTCCACCACTTTTTTTTGTTTTTGTGACTTTTTTTTGGTAGGTCCATCTCTTGACATTTTTTTTTGGGGGGGGGGGCTCTGATCTTACTTATTTGTTACTCTTAAAAATTCTTATTTTGTGGACCTGGGGCTGTGGCTAAGTGGTAACATGCCTTCCTCAAAGGTGTGAGGCACTGGGTTCGATCCTCAGCACCAAATAAATAAATAAATTGTGTCCATCTACAACTAAAAAAAAAATTCTTATTTTTGACTGGACTCAGAATTAGAAGTTCCCGGAGAAGACAGTCTGTCTCTCTTGGCAATCTCCTCCTGGTGTTTTTCTTTGGCTTTTTTCATTCTCTTGGCCAAAAGTTTGGCATATTCTACAGCCTCTTCCTTATTCTTCTTAGTACTGCTTCTTCTGAGCAATATGCTGGCGCTTGTCTTGCAGGACACATGGATTAACGAGACCCTGAATCTCCAGTGCTTTGGTCCTGGGTTTTTTAATCTTCCTTGTTTAGGGATTTTCTGACCACATATGGATGGACATCATCTTCCTTACAGAGATTGAAAAGTTTGTGGACTTACTAGCTCTTTTGGGTCCCAGTCTATGAGGGACAGTAGTATGTGTGAGTCCAGGGCTATCCCTCTCTCCTTTTTTTACAATAACCAAGTTAGGAACGCTTAGATGGACATCCACAATGCAACCTCCATCAGAATGGCACTTTCTCTCTCCAGTTCGCCTTGGTCTATCACAGGAATGCCCCTTACTCAGCAGCAGGCAAACACAGCCATGGGTCAAGACACCCTGCTTCATGGGGAAACCTTGTCTGTCATTCCCACCACTGATTCAAACCTCTGAACCCTTCCATTCTTCACCCAGAGCATCAGCAGCAACCTCTGTGGCCGTACGCTTTTCATAAAAAAGTGTGAAGTGTGAAGTTTGCATTCACTGTCCACATAAATGAGTTTCTGGCAGCCAGTAGCTGGGAAGGAGATATTCAGCTTCAAGAGGCTTTCTCGACTGGCAGAAGATGACATCAAACTTTCAAGTCTCCACCATGCATGGTGAAGTCTAGGACAACTCTAGGTCACCCTACTGCCTGGTTCTAATTGGAACCTGTTCTTAACAGATTTTGTGGTTGGGGGAATTTTCCTTATCTCCTTGCCTTTTTGAACCCAGTCTGTGCAAGGGTCACAAAAGTACTACCCCCTCCCCCCTCAGGGTGACTTGTGTGCTTCTTATCAGCATTTCAGACCTGCCTTTCTCCTGCAGATAAAAGGTTATTTGCTGAGGAATGTAAAATATCCTACTGACTTAAGCCAGGCAGGGCTGCAGGTGAATTGCTTTATAAAAGATAACATGTGGAGGTCAGCACAGTAGGCCCAGTTTATAGAATTAGTCTCTTACTCTCATGGTCCCACTGGCTCACCTCTGTCTGTCACCTATCGGGAGCACCATGCTGGGTTTCTGGGCTGGGGCAGGGGCAGCATGTCTTATGGACTGGGGTTGTACTGAGAGGTAGGAGGAAGACCAATAAGTGAGCTCCAAGAATGAAGTCCTAGGAGCTGGAGGTATAGGACCCAGGAGGAGCAGGCAGGAGCGTAACAGTGCAGGGCAATGGGCAAATGAGAGAAAACAGTCAACACAAAGTCCCAAAAAGCACACGAGGATCAGGTCAGGAAGCAATTCTGGGCCACTGATGACATCATGGTCAGCAGGGACGGAATAAAGAATTCAAGAAGAAAATTCAGCTTTGAGGACCCAGTCCTTAACGATTTGTTCTTGAAAATGTTTGTTTCTATATTTATTAACTTATGCTAAATATGATCATCATATGAATCTGGAAAATTTTGCTAAATACATTTTTATGATCCTAACTCTGAAGATGTCAATGTTGACCTGCAACTAGTACTAAAAAATTTTATTTTTAGTATTTTTAGTATTAAAGTTTATTTTCTGTTCTGTAAGTCTACCCAATATTTTGGTGATTACTTTTCCACACATAGTAGGAAATTCATGAATATTCAGTGTTATGGGCTGTTCAGGCATGTTTCTGACACTCCAGGCACACTGACCTTCCTTTTTAGCCTCCTAACTCAGGACCTTTGTACCTCCTATTCCCAATGCCTGGAATAGTTTCTCCTCTTCCACTACATCTATATAACCACAGCCTCATCTTTCAGATTTCAGCTCACTTTCTCTGACCCTCCAAATTCTTTTTACATTCTCGGTGTAGTAAGTCCTTCTTATTAGCACTTACCATAATTAATAAACAATGTACTGATATACTCAAGCACGTGTGTTTGAACTCTAGCAGTCAAAGCTTATATCCCTGACTCAGTGGAAACTCCATGAGGACAGGAAATATTTTTGCTCCAAAGTGTCTTTGCACATAGATAAAATCAACAGATAAAGTGAATGGAATCTTCAATTATGGCTCCAGATAGGACTTACTAATCCCAAGGCCAAAAATAAGTATTTTCCCAGAACAATTGTCAAGTAAGATTTTACAACAGTCATCCCTTTTATTTATATTTGAATATATATAAATATATATAGCTCACTGACTTCTACAAAGGATTTAAAGTGAATTTTCATCAAAGAGACAGATTTAGGAAGACTTTAAAACTTGAGCGGGCCCATATTTGATGTACAAATTGACTTAAATCCACAATCTCATAATTATCTCAAAACTCTTGTGAGGGATTTTTGTGGGGTGGGATTATCATCCCCAATTGGATAAGGAAACTAAGGCCCTGAGAAGTGAATGAACTTGCCCAAACCACAAAACAAAAATGTGGAACAAAAATGGGCTTCTGGGGAATCAAGGCCCTGGGTGACTGCTCTCTGTTGCCCCCTGTTGGTGTGGGGAGGAAAGAGCAAGCCTCTGGGGGTTTGCTAAGAAGCCAGCCCAACGTGCCCACAGGGGGCTGCGGGGCCAGGCACCCTGCAGGAAGCCCCTGGCCAGCCTCCCTTGCCTTGCATCTCCTCACCCTTCCACCCACCGGAATCTCAGGATGCCCACTGGCTCTGGGGTACAGATTAATATTCAGAATCCAACAGCTGGAGCAGTGGGCTTCCATCATCAGCCACAGCAATGGTCTTACAGGACCTGCTGTGTGGCCTCTTCAGCCTGGTGCCCTGTCACCAGCCCTCTGGTTCTAAGTGCAGCCCTGGGAGGCGATGACCAGAGACAGGCAAAGCTCACCCACGCCTTGGCATCTGCCTGCTGAGTGTCTGCACAAAGGGCTTCACTCCTCAGGCCTGTTTCCTTTTCTTCATCAGAATCGGGACATTTGTGTCTTCACCAGGACATTGTGAAATTCCAATGAGACTCCAAAAGTGTCCACGTCCCTCACTTCCCTTTCTGTTTTTGCTGGCAGTTTTAGCAATGACTAAAGTCTTGACTGCTCTCCTGCCCTGTTCCTTGGCAAGGGCCTCAGGGTGATTTTCTAGCAGTGAAGTCACTGGGTACAGAGCCAGGGGGAGGTGGAACTGCCTCTTTCTCCCGCTGAACTCTGCCCTACACAGGTGTCCGGAGAAGCTGCTCAGGCCCCTCTGCCCAGTCCCAAGTCAGGCCATGACACCCGGCACATGTTTCGAGGGAACCAAACAGTCATAACCTATCATGGCTCTGAATCCAGGGCATTTATCCAGCCTTTGTGGAACTCCAAACTCCAGTAACCCCACAGCCTGTGGACAGGAGAAAACACACTGCAAGGGTTTACTCATCAAAACTGCATCCTACAGGGGAAAGGGGAGGCCAGACCCAGATGTCACTCAGTAAATCACCCTGCGGGAAACAGTTGCAAAGGGTGAAAAACTCATCAAATAACGTTTCCGCCTGGATAAAGGGGAGGACAAGGCCCAAAACAGAGAACTGTCTGCCTGGACAGGGCTACAGCACAGCGCTCCTCCCTGTGCTGTTTGCAAATGTGCTTCATTTGGAGGCGGACATTCAGAGTGGCTCACCTTGAAGGCGGCCAGGCCTTCATTAGCACCAGACCCAGTAAGTGATAAAAGCACACCATTAGCTCAGACCTTTGGGAAGACTTGTTCTTTGGTTGAAGCAGAAAAACCAGGTCGTTGTCCAACCAAAAGATAGGACCAATGTGGCAAGGATGAGAGCAGCCTGGGGTTCTGAGAGCTCAGCCTGGCACCCTGCCGGCAGGGTCACAGGCAGCAAGTCACAGGCAGCAAGCCGGCTCAGTGACCGCCCCCAAGCAAGCAGAGGCCACAGAGTCCTGCTTGCCCTGCTCAGGTGCGGCACAGCACCCAGGAACAAGAAATTCCAAGAAACTCTTGTTGGAAGGTTGGGGATGTCAGAGAGGAAGTGCACTTTGAGAGGACATCTGGTGACAAAAGCAACTGCTTCACCTTTAAAGAGTAAACTGAGGCCAAGATCAGAGAAGAGCAGTGGCCAGTTCTGCCATTTATTTGTTGGTGTTATTCATACTGAACATACCCTGTGGGCCTCCTGTGCATCCCCCTATAAGACCAGTTCTGTGGAAGATCCTTCTCTAATACACACTGTTCATCTGGTTCTTCCTTTAACTTCAAACACTCCACTTTTTCTAATTCAATCTATGACCACATCAGTTTGGGAATAACCACATGATTGACTGCAAAGAATCAAAAAGTCAAGAGAGAAGGGTACCTGAAAAAAATTTTTTTTGTTAACCTGCAAATGAGAAGATTCAGGAAAAGTACACTATTTTCATGTTTTTGAAGGATTGCTGAGGGTCTGGAAAATTATATTTCTGTTAAGAATTCAAAAGGAAGAATGGAGGTGAATGGGTACAATTTAGAAGGAAACAGACTTATAGATGCAGAAACGAAGGCTTGGAGAGAGTAAGTGGCTTGCTTGAATCTTAACAGCATGTTCTTTCACAAACAAGAACATCAACTAAGGGGCTGGATTGTGGCTCAGCGGTGGAGTGTTCGCCTAGCACGGGCGGGACCCGGGTTCAATCTCAGCACCACATAAAAATAAAGGCATTGTGTTGTGTCCATCTACACCTAAAAAATAAATATTAAAAAAAAAAAAGAAGAAGAAGAAGAATATCAACTAAGATCTCCTGAAGAGTCAAACTACCTGATACATCTTGGAAGAACAAATCTTGGTTCAGATCCAGTAGCCACCACTTTCTCCCTTGGGTGGAAAGCCTCCAAACTTCTCCCAAGGGTCCCCTCCAAGCATCGTCACCCTGGGGATCAAGGCTTTATGATCTCTGCCAAGAGGTGGTTGGCTTTTATCTCCTGTACAGATCACCTGAAGAGGATGTGGGTGGCCGTGACCGTCCAGCAGTGCACACAGCCTGGAACTGATTCAGGTCCCTGCACTTGTGGGCCTGGAGCAGCTGCATGCCTTTTATGACCCCTCGGTTCAGTTTCTTTATCTATGAAATGATGACAGCGGTGATATCAGCCTCCGGGACTGTCTGGAATATTAAGTGCACCATGGTGCAAAAGGCACTTCACCGTTCCTGGCAGGGAATCAGAGCTCAGCAGGCAGGAGCTGTTCTCCCCAGGGTGGCAGCCCCCTGGCATTTGGGGTTTATAGATCCTGGATCCCTCTACACTCACTTGAGTCCTACCTCAGTGACACATTTTCATTTCTGTCCTTTTACTTTCTAGTATGTTTTCCAACTGGTCCATCCTCCCTTAGATATGTGGATGGCCTTCTGGTCTTAGAGTTGGTGCAGATTTCCAAGGTGACATTTTCCTATATGCATCCACAATATTTTGGTTTACAGCCAAACCCTCAGAAGTCAACCTTCCTCCTCGTAGTTTCAAAGCCTTTGCAGGCACCTCTTTAGCAAAACCACTGAGGCTACCCCATGATTCTCAAGAGAGGAAATGCCACAATCTCTCCAGTGCCCGAGAAATTACTTCCCAGTGATTTCGAGGCAGCTGGGCATGAGGTTATGCACTGGGTTTGGAGTGGTGAGAGGAGCCCCCAAAGCACTCCCCATCACTAGGTCTGCTGCCCTCCTAGAGGCTAGACTGTCCTGGGGGCTGAACATATGCTCTCACTAGGGTCTGCAGCCATGCAGTGGTGTCACAGAGCAGTGGCAGCCACAGCAGCAGCATGAAACCAGCATATTTCAATTCAATTACATATTTTCTATAAAGTGAGCCCTCAGGCCCTTTGAAGTGGTAGAACACCACAGATGACCCATGCAATCCATCACATTTGCAGATGAAGATGTAATGAGTCGCTAGCCCAGCCAGTCAAATTAGGCAAATAACCCCTGGAGATCAATGAGAGGGTGCATGTGGTTGTTGGACACTCAGCCTTGCATTTCCTGATGAAAAACACAGCGCCAGAGAGGTGAATACGCAGTCAGAAAGCCACCAAGCCAGCTAGTGCTAGTCTGGAGAGCTTTTTGCTCTGTGCCTGACACAGTCACACCGATACATTGGCAGGGATGCAGAAATTGTTTATTATTTTCCTTAAATTTGTTATCAGCCCCTATCACCAATAACTACATCAAAAAATAATATTTCTATAAACCTACTAGTTATCATTAAACAGCATTTGGGGTTTAGTAAGACAATTATACCTTAGTAAGACAATGACTTTGCATCACTCATTCTTTTTATTTAATTTTAATTGATATGATATTGTTTGATTCCAACTTCTAAATCACACCATTTTGCAAACATATACACACAAAAATCTAAGACTTTACATTAGTCAAAATATTCCAATTATTATAATTTTTGTATGCTTAGAAACAAACTAATGAAATGTGGTTTGGGTATTAAAAGTGCTAATTTATGACTTGGAACAATTTAAAACAGATGATATTTTTGTCACCCTGTTTTGGCGACATTTTTTCAGTTTTTAATATACCACAAATCTCAAAACACGAAAGGGACTCACATCTCACCTTTTTTTGTTTGTTTTGTTTTGTTCCTGAGGATACTTGGGGAAAAGTGTCGAACAAGTGTGGGTTTGTTGAGGGATTTAAATAGTCTGTTAGTCTGTTGAATTATCTTTTCTTTATTTTTCTTTCTTTTTTTTTTTTTTTTTTCGGTACCAGGGATTGAACCCAGGGGCATTTAACTGCAGCCACATCCCCAGCCCTTTTTATATTTTATTTCGAGACAGGGTTTCAATGAGTTGCTTAGGGCCTCACTAAATTGCTGAGGCTAGCTTTGAATTAAGACTCCTTCTGCCTCAGCCTCCCAAAACATGGGGATTAAAAGCATTCACCACTGCCCCCAGCTATCTTTTTTAATTCTAGAGCACTATAAAGACATGAGCTATCAGTATTATACCCAGATACCTAGCACTCCCTCTTCTCTGAAGTTAGGTAGTTAATATCAGCATTTGCAATAGCACGTTGAAAACAATACAAATGAAGAGGAAAAGTCATACAATTTCAAATGTTGAAATATTTAGCCCAGAATGCTGCTTCTAAATCCTTTCCTCCTGTGCTTTGGCACTGAATAAATAGAGAAACGCTGGTTTGAAGTGAGCCCACCTAGCATTCTGATACCCAAGCAGATGCTCCAGTCTAATGCTATTTTTTTTTTCTCCAGTGCTGAGAATCAAACCCAGGGCCTTACACATGCTAGGTAAATGCTCTACCACTGAGCTACACCCCCTGCCCATGTGGCTCTGTTTTTGAGGACAGCGACACTTATTTCTCAATCTATCCCCTCAATGCTGTGGTAAAAAAAATCCCTCCCAGAGACCTTCGATTGTTCATGAGAAGTGACTCCTTGGAGACTGTTGCAACCTCCAGTTGGGTGCCTGGAGTATTTCCATGGAAAGGAGAAGGTCAGATCAGGCACTGCTGGAGAGCCAACATCCCAACCTGAAAAACCCTCCTTCCTAACCAATCAAAAACCCCCTGGGCCTTTCCTTGGTGTGAGTACAGCTGGTGACCTGGATCCAGCATGATTCTGGTCAGCCTGATGTCAAAAGCTCTCGCTGGAGTCTTGTTTTATATTTCACCACCAACTCCCTTCCAAACCAGATACATGAGAGGCGACTGGTGAGCCCTTTTCCAGTCATGCGATTTCACCAGAGCCCATCCATTCAGTCAGCAAACCTCAGTGAAAAATCGCCAAGTTCCAGACCCTGGCTTGGCCCTGACAGCCAAACTGAATTAAGCACAACCATCCACATTTCTCCTTCTGCTCTGGAAGCCTTGCCTTGTTTATGGCCTGTGTCTCATTCTGTCTCCTAATGATGAACACCTGGTCAGCATCATCTATGTGATAATTCATCACTCAGCTCTCTTTTCGTGTGTACAAAAGTATGTCCCCAGATGATCCTCAAGGACAAATTTCTGTTGGGATTCAATCCAATCTCCAGATGTGTGAGTATCTTTAGAAGGGTCACCAGCCCCTTGGAACCAAACTTGCTTTAACTTGATTCAACCACGAAGACCTTTCTCAGACCCTGCCTCGAGTTTAATGTTGCGTCCCCGAGGCCTGTCATTCTCCAGTGCCTCTTATCATTGGGGCTTCCAAGCCACCTGCTACAGCTGACCAGCCCCACTACCTTCAACTAGAGAGTCATTTCCTGTTTCAAGCTTTGGAAGAAACCTTAATAAGATGATACAGAGCAGCTGTTTGCTCAAGCCAAGGAAGATGGAACAAAAGAATGAACACTGGCCAAAAGTGAAGAGTCCCAGGATCTTGTCCACCTCCATTCCACCTCGCAGAGTGGTTGTGGGGTCTTAACACTGTGATTCTTCAGAGCCCCATGCCCACTCCCTCTATCCTATTATACCTTTTATTTTAAATTCTTTTTCCCAAGATCTTACCCAAGTCTTATAAAGAATACTAGGAGCTTGTTCACATTGAGATGTTACTTTATGACCATGTGAACTATTATTAGACACCAGTAGTGCTGGTGTCTTCAGCAAGCACCATTGACATTTTCTTGCTCTAAGAGCACTTCCATTTCCTGAGCTCTTATGCTAACTCTGTCACTTGCTGGTGACAAGAAAGACAAAGATGAAGTAGGGCTCAGGGGCACACACCAGCAATCCCGGTGGATCAGGAGACTGAGGCAGGAGGATCGCAAGTTCAAAGCCAGCCTCAGCAAAAGCAAGGTGCTAAGCAAGTCTCTAAATAAAATTCAAAATAGGGCTGGGGTATGGCTCATTGTTTGAGTGCCCCTGAGTTCAACCCCTGGTACGCAAGCCTCCCCACCAAAAAAGACAGACAAAGATGAAATAAAGTGGGACATCGATATCCAAACTTAGAGGAACAAGGAAACTTCCTAAGGGACCACAAACTTCCTAGTAGGCTCTGGAGAAAAAGAGTATGGTGTCAGCCATCATGAGAGGGAAAATGTCCTGAGCAGAGGAGACCAAGAGCAATTGCACACCAAAGTGTGACAGCATGGTAACTGGGCACTTCCAAAAGTTTGAAGTTACTTAAGAAAAATCCTGAGGCTGGACAGACAGATGAGGATGGGGAAGGGAAGAGAAATCAAGTCCCAAAGGTCCTTGTAAGCCAAGAATGAGATCACTCTTCAGTTATAACCTTTAGACGGCTTCCTCTGCACCCAAATTAAGATCCAAATTCCAACTATTACTGCATACACTGAACTGATTCTCAGAAAGGATCAAATGCTTGCATTTATTTCTTCGATCCAGTTTCTCAAAGGTTCTTTAGAGAAATACAACCTTTTCTAACTGGGAAAGGAAGATCTTTTTTTCCTGTTTGTAAATCATAGAAGCAGGGTGGAGCTCAGCGGTAGCATGCTTGACTAGCAATGCATGAAACTCTGGGTTTGATACCCAGCATGGCAAAATTTTTTTAAACCCCATGGATTATATATTAGATGTAACAGCAAAAATATTTCAGGCTAAGTGAAATAAGCCAATCCCAAAAAGCCAAATGTTGAATGTTTTCTTTGATATTCGAAAGCTAATCCAAATTAGGTTGGGGATAAAAAAAAAAATAAAGATCAGTGTAGTAGACTAAGGGGTATGAAGAGAAGGGAGGAGGGATGGAATGGGGGCAGTGGAATGAATCTGACATAACATTCCTCTATGAATATATCACAATGAGTCTCACCATCATGTACATCCACAAGACACTAATTTTTAAAAATAACTACAAGTAAATAGCAGAAATATCAGTTGAGTAGAGGGGAGGAAACAGGGAGAGGGAGCAGAGAAGGGGAAGGGAAATACTGGGGACTGGATTAGAACAAATTACATTCCATGCTTTTATAATTATGTCAAAATAATTTATATTGTCATATATAACTTAAAAGAAGCAATAAAAAAGTATAACAGTATAGCAAACACTTACATATCCCTCACTTGTGTTGAAAATTAAGATATTACACAAAGGGCTGTATTCTCCCTAATCTCATTATTTTACCTGCCTTCCAGAAGAAACTACTCTCCTAAAGTTTGTATATCATTCTTTTTCCTATTTTCACACTTCCATCACATACTTATGAAAGAGTCATATTACCCATGTGTGTTTTAAAACTTTAAAAAGTTGTTCTTATTATTCTACAAATTGGTTCTTTCACTCAACCTTATTTTTGAGATTTATCCATATTGATACATACAATTGAACTTCATGCATTTTCATGCTGTAAAATATTCATTGTTTTAATACTGTGTGGTATTGTATGGATACAGAAATATACCATAATTTACTTTGGCCATTCTCCTGGGAAAAAACATTTAGGTTATTTTTTAATGTTTGTTGCTATGAACAAGGCTGTCTTGTACGTTTTTGTACATGTGTTTCTATGCATATGCATGAGGTTGGCTGGGAAAAGTATTTATTTAAGAGCAGAGTTTCTGGTCATAGGATATATACACATCTTCAACTTTTACTAGTTGTTTTTGTTTGGACTGCTATAACAAAGTCCCATAGACTGTATGGCTTAAACAACAAGCACTTACTTATCACAGAGAAATAAAACCCAAGATCAGAGTGTAATTATATTTTGATTCTGGTGAGGGCCCTCTTCTAGAGTGCAGTCAACCAACTGATTTCCAAACATAGTAGAACAAGAGTGAACTAGCTTTCTTGTCTCTTCTCATAAGGGCACTAATTTCCATTTAGGAGGGCTCCATCTTCATGACCTAATTACTTCTCAAAGGCCCTACCCCCAAATGACATCACCTAGGAAATTAGATTACAACAAAACAATTTTGGGGACACTCGGTATCTCAAGCTTAGCTATTGCCTAATTTCTCTCCAAAATCATTTTACCAACTTATACTCTATCAGCAATGTGTAAGAATTCCTGTGACACCAGGTTCTTATTAATACTCATTTTGTTGTTGTTGTTTTGGTTTTGGTTTTGGTACCAGGGATTGAACCCAGGGGTACTTAACATCCCCAGCCCTTTTTTAATATATCTTATTTAGAGACAGGATCTTGCTGAGTTGCTCGGGGCCTTGCTAAGTAGATGAGGTTGGCTTTGAACTCATGATCCTCCTGTCTCAGCCTCCTGAGCTGCTTCGATTAAAGGTGTGCACCACTGCACCTGGATTAATACTCATTCTTCTCAGATTTGTAAATATTTACTAATTTTATCTGGTGGGTATGAAATGAAAATTCATTATAGTTTTTTAATTTATATTTCTTTGGTAATGAATTCAAGTATCTTTATTTTATTGGATATGTGTGAACTGTATGTTTAACAAACTTGACCCATTTTTCTATCGGGTTAACTGTTTCTTAGTGATTTATAGACATTCTATATGTCTCGTGGAAAAACAATTATTTTGCATTGTACATATTTTAAAAAGCAGAACCATTTGTCAAAGACTGGAAATGGGCAAAGGATTGCTAGGTATTCTTTAAATTCTTAATATTGTCTAATATTCCACAGGTTATAAGATTTTATACAATTTTGATGATGGTTGACTGGCTAAGATATGTCACAATTCTATGAAAACTTGAAGAAAACTAATAATAACACAAATTTTCTTTTCCATATCAGTACAAAAAATTCCTGCTCACAGGAATGGAAATTAATTTTGTGTGAAAGAGAATATAAATCTACAATTCAAATTCTCATTTTTTTCTCATTTAACCTCTTATTAGTTTCCTCATCCACTTAAAAGTAGATCTCTGACACACATTTTTATATGTTTGCAAGGGAATCACAATTTTACCATTTTGAAAATTGTATTTAGTAAGGGATATATTTTCAAAAAATAGTAAAGACTAATCAAAGAAAGCCAACACTTCAAGCAGCTGATGTAAGGGTACAAAAAGCTGAGCCTGAAATCAGGTAGCTGGCAAAGAGGCCTGAAGAACCACACTGGCTGCATGACTGGTTTGTGGGACAATTTCACTGTTATCAGTCTTTGCACGATTTGGGCAATATAGTAAACCTCCATGAGCCTCAGTTTCCATTTGGAAAACTAGATTAATAACATTTATCTCAAGGACTACCATGAGTATTTGATGAAATGATACATGTAAACTATTTAATGTATAAAAATACAATAACATAATAATAACAATAACAGTGGACCCTTACTGAAGGCCTCTGTATCGGACCAGACAAAAAGCTTGGAGACTTACTCTACTTCACCTAGTGAAATGACTGAATTCTGGGGGACTTCTCTGTAAGTAATCAGGAAGGCAAAAGGGAGTATTCTACTTATCCATATCTTTCTTTTTATGTCTATTATTTTCATTGCTTATTTGCTTGTTGGAGAGCAAACAAAAGTAAAAGGAATCTTAATCCAAGTCTGAATCTTCAATTTGAAAATTAGTGAATTCAGACCAACTTTGTGATTTGGTCCAGTTCAATCCCTAATCCACTCTACACTCAAAACACTAAAGCTTGGAGTCTTCAAAGCCTAGACTCTTTAATAATCAGGAAGATGGATGGTCACTATTACTGTCCTTGTGGACTAGCAGCTGGCTAGGCATCCACAGACAGTCTATGAAGCAAATTCTGTCTCCAGTTCATTATATGACCTTCTACAATTAGTGCTGCAATTATTGACTTATTTCTTTGATCAACTTTCCTACACTTAACTGTTGATGTAACAGAAATGAGGATGTTTGGGGACCTGTTTCTTTACTCCTAAGACGGAGATCCAATACCACAGATTTCTGGGGCTACTGCAACAAAATTCCATAAACCAGGTGTCATAACATCAGAACTGTATTGCCCCATAGTTCTAGAGGCTGGAAGTTTGGAATCAAGTGACTACAGCACCACAATCCCTCTGAAATCTATGGGAGAGAATGCTTCCTTACCTCTTCCAAGCTACTGGTGGAGGCCATCAATCCTGGGCAGTCCTTGGCTTGCAGCTGCAACTCCCCAGTGTATGTGTTGTCACATGGCCCTTTTCTCTTTGTGGCTGTAACTTTATATCATCTTTTTATAGAGGACACCAGTCATATTGCACTAAAGACCCTCCATACCCCAGTGTGACCTCATCTTAACTAATCACATCTGCAATGACACAACTTCCAAATAAGATCACTTTCTGTGTGTGAGAGAGAGAGTGGGAGAGAGACAAAGACAAAAGAGAGAGAGAGAGACTGCCATCGGTTAGAATCACACTGTTGCCGTGAACTAGTTGTATGACCTTGGACAATATATTTGCCAGTGTTCTCCAGAGAAACAAAACCAACAGAATGTGTATACTTGTAGAAAACAGATGTATTTTAAGGACTTACTTAGCTCATATAATTATGGAGTCTGTAAAGTCCAAAATTCACAGGGTGGACTGACAGACTGGAGACCAAGGGAAGAGCCAATGGTACAGTTCAAGTCCAACGGCTTCATATTGGCAGAATTCCCTCCTCCCAGAGAGGTTAGTCATTTTTCTAATAAGGCCTTCAACTGATTGGATGAGGGCCACTCATATTATGAATGGCATCTACTTTATTCAAAGTCCACCAATTTAAATGTTAACTTCATCTAAGAACACCCTCAGAAAAGCATCCAGAATGATACTCAGCCCAAACTGTGCATCATGGCCCAGCCAAGCTGACACTAAAATTAACCATCATAGATAAACCCCCTAAACCCTGAATATCTCCCTTCTCTCACTTATAAAAGATGATTATAATATCACCAACTTCAAAAGATAGTTGAAGTTGTTAAATATAGGGCATTCAAAACTATTCTCGGAACTAGCTCCATAAATGTTTGGTTTTCCATTAACTATTGTTATTCTGTAACAAAGACATGAGAAGAAGATAAAGATCACATTCTGAATTACACAGGATTGGAACTTTACATGTTTTTTGGGGGGTGGTTATTAGAGCTTTATAGTTATACATAGTCGTTGGATTCACCTCCACAAACTCGTACATTCACAGAATTTGATTTCAGTTCACAATCCACCCTTTTGCCCTACCCCTTTTCCCTCCCATCATTCCTTCCCACCCCTGTTGTTCTTCCTCTACTCTGCTAGCCTTCCTTTCACTCATCTATCTATATTTGATTGATTTTTTTTTTACTTATACATAAAGGTGAAATTCCCTGTGGCCTATTTTTTTATATAGTGTGATTAAACATTTTTTTAATATTTTATTTTTTTAGTTTTTTCCGCAGACTCAACATCTTTGTATGTGGTGCTGAGGATCGAACCCGGGCCACACACATGCCAGTCGAGCGCGCTACCACTTGAGCCACATCCCCAGCCCTGTGGCCTATTTATATATGCACATGACATGATTTTTTAAGAATTCATTGCTCATTGCTTCCCTTTTCACATCCCTCCACCCTGCCTCTCAATCTTCTTCTACACTACTGATTCTCCCTTTATCTTCATGATATCCTATCCTTCCCTCCCCCTTTCCTTTATTTTGCTCTAGCTTCCACATATGAGAGAAAACATTTGAACTTTGATTTTTCTGAGTTTGGCTTATTTCACTTAGCATGATGGCCGCCGTTCCCATCCATTTACCAGTATATGCCATAATTTCATTTTCTTTAATGTTGAGTAGAACTCCACTGCGTATATATTGCACTTTTTTCTTAAGCCATTCATCTATTGGTGGGCAACTGGGTTGATTTCATAATTTGGCTATTGTGAATTGTGCTGCTATAAGCATTGTGGTGGCTGTATCACTATAGCATGCTGATTGTATGTGAAAAATACAAAGGAATTTGGATAGCTGGGTCATATGGTGTTTCCATCCCTTGTTTTTTGAGGTTTCTCCATACTGCTTTCCAAAGTAGTTGTACTAGTCTGCAATTCCCCCAACAATGCACAAGTGTTCTTTTCTCCCCACACCTCACCGGCATTAATTATTTTTTGTATTCTTGATTGTTGCCATTCTGACTAGAGTAAAATAAAGGGTAATTTTGATTTGCATTTCCCTGATTGCTAGGGAGATTAAACATTTTTTTCATGTATTTGTTGGCAATTTGTATTTCTTCCTTTGAGAGATTTTTAGTAGTTTTTTTTTCTCACTTATTGATTGGGTTACTTTTTTTTTGGTGTTAGTTTTTAAGTTCTATTTATATATTCTGAATTTTAATCACCTAACAGAGAAGTAGCTGGCCAAAATGTTCTTCTATATGCTCTCTCTTCATGCTCTTAATCATTTTCTTTGCTGTACAGAAATATTTTAGTTTGATGATAACCCACTTATCAGTTTTTGGTTTTATTTCTTGTACTTTGGGGGTCTTGTTAAAAAGTCAATGCCAGCACCAATATGATAGAGTGTTAGCCATATGTTTTCTTATAGCAGTTGCAAGTTTTCTGGTCTAATTTCTAAGTCTTTGATACATTTCAATTTGACTTTTGTGCAGGGTGAAAGAGGGCCCTAGATTCTTTTTTCTACATAGAGTTAGCCAATTTTCCCATCATCATTTGTTAAAAAGGCTGTCTTTTCTCCCAAATATATTTTTGGCACCTTTGTCAGCTATCACATGGCTATAAGCCTATGAGTGTGTCTCTGTGTCTTCTATTCTATTATACTACAGTTCTGAAGTATAATTTCAGATCAGATATTGTGATGCATCCCACTTCACTTTTCTTTCTTAGTATTGCTTTGGCTATTCTGGGTCTCTTATTCTTCCAAATGAATTTATGAATTGTTTTTCCTAATTCTGTGAAGAATATCACTGGTATTTTGATGGGGATTGCATTGAATCTGTATATTGCTTTTTGGTAGCATAAACATTTTAACAACATCAATTCTGCTTATCTAAGAACATGGGATTTTTAAAAATTATTTTCTAAGGTCTTCATCAATTTCTTTCCTCGGTGTTCTATAATTTTCATTGTAAAGCTCCTTTATATCCATTGATTAATTCCCAAATTGTTGTGTTGGTTTGTTTGCATAGGTTATTATGAAGGCTTGGTTTTCCTGATTTCTTCCTTGTTTATCTCTGAGTATTTTTTTGTAGTGCTGGCATGGTGGTCCTGAATTACTTGATTTCTACTCTCATTTCTTTTTTGATCCATTCTTCCTTTAAGAGAATATTGTTCCTGTGTTTATATGGTTTCTGATATTTTTGTTGCTGTTAATTTGTAGTTTCATTTCATTAGGATCTGATAGGCCTCATGAGATTATATCAACTTTTGTATTTGCTAAAATTTGCTTTGTGACCTAGAATATGGTCTCTTTTGGAAAAAGTTCCATGAGCTGCTGAGAGGAAAGCAAATTCAGCTGTGTGAGGGTAAAATAGCTTAAATATGTCTATTAGATACACTTGATTTATAGTTTTATTTTGATTGAAGATATCTTTATTGAGTTTATGATGACCTGTCTTTTTTGATGACCTGTCTATTGGTTATAATCTAACCCAGTATTATTGTGTTGGGTCTATCTGGGATTTAATTTCATAAAGTATTTTTTTATGTACTTGGGTGTACTGAGACTTGAATCAAAAATATTTACTATCATTATATCTTCTTGTTGGAATGGTTCCCTTTGCCAGAATGAGTAGCCTTCTTTGTCTCTTCTGACTAATTTTTGCTTGAAATCTGCTTTGTCAGATATGAGAATAGCTACTCCTGCTTATTTTCAGGGTCCATATGCATGGAATATTTTTTTTATCCTTAAGTCTTGGATGTCTATTAGATGAGTCTCTTGTAAAAAGCATGTAACTGGATATTATTTTTTTATTCATTCTGCTAATCTATGTTTTGTTTTTAATTGTACAGTTGAGACCATTAACATTCAGCATTAATATGATACGTATTTGTGGTTTCCTGTCATTTTGATATTCTCTATTTAATTGTGTCTTGATTCTCATTCAGTGGATTTCTCTCCTATTGGTCTTCCTCTATTTGGGAACTTTGAGATTTGCTCTTTAGTTCCTCTGTGTGCAGTTTGAGTTTTTTTTTTTTTTTTTTTTTGTAATGTTGGCATGGTGGTCCTGAATTCTTTTAGTTTAATCTTATCATGGGAAGTTTTTATTCCTTCCTTGAATTTGAAACTGAGTTTTGCTGGGTATAGTAACCTTGACTGACAAGCTGTTTTCTTTTATAGCTTGAAATATCTCATTCTAGGTCCTTATTGATTTTAAGGTCTGAATTGACAAATCAGATGTGACTGTTATAAATATGACCTGATGTTTCTCTCTTGCAGTTTTTAATATTCTTTTATTAATTTGTGTTAGGCATTTTAATTGTAATATGTCTTATGATATTTCATTTCTAGAAGTTCTGATTCTTCACTTCTCTGTTTCTATTTCTTTATTGAAGTGGTTATTCATCCCCTGCATTCGCTATCTTAATTAATTCCTTAAATATTCTTTTAGTTCATTGAGCATTTCATTAATCAGCCTTTTCTAATCTTTCTCTGTGATTTTATCCACACCAATATCAGTGATATCTTTTATTGGGGGATTGTGAGTTTTGGAGGGAGATTTGTTTGCCTGTTTCCTCATATTTTCAAAGGACTCAACTTGTGCATCCATTGAAATGGATTCTCCCTTCTTCTTGTTTATGTGTGTCCATTTTGTATAGTTAACTTATTTGTTTTGGGATTTCTCTCTGCTTTTTAGTAGATGTCAAGAGGTGAGATCTGAGGTCCCTCTCTGAATATTTCTTCTTGGGTCCCCATTGTTGGTTTGAGGTTTTTGTCTCCTCAATTCTTTGAGTTGGAGCAATGTCAGGGCTCAGGTGTGATTAGATTGGGGTGGAGGGTGAGATTCACTGTTCCTTTATTGAGATGTGAGTATTTCTCAGCTGTTGGATCTCTACTCTGTGATCTTGAAGGATCCCAATTTCTTTCCAGCCCCTCTTAGAGGGAGGGCAAGCTTGGAGTGGCACTAATGTCAACAACAGATGTACAGACTTAAATATCCAGTGTCTATTTTGACAGCTATAACACTAATTGCCACCTATGTGGGAATGATAGGATCAGCATTTCACAACAGTACCAACAATAAAAAAAATGTGAATTAGATCAGGCCTTCAAGAACAGGTAGATATTTTATTAGCCACTATATTAATAATCCCAACAACTTGAATGGGTAAGAAATACATAGTCTATATAATTTCTATTATTTAGTAAGAATACAGTTTCTCAAGTAAGAGAAAATAAGATAGTAAAGCAAGAGAAAGTTTGAAGTTTGAAAAAGTGATCAGAGGAGAGGAAGGAGATAGGGAGCTATACAGAAGATAGAATAATAATAATATATAGATGTCAGCTATATAGAAGAAGGAATAATAAGTTAAAAGTAATGAAAAAAAAAAGAAAGAGAGGAGGTGGAAGTAGGGGATTTCGGCTGTTACTGGGGAAGAGAGTGAAGAAGGAGAGAGAGAAGGGCCCAGATCATGGGTATAAAAGAATCAACTAATGTAAATTAGAAACTACTCAAACCCTGATATTAGGCCTAAGTCTAATCTAGGCTAAATAATGAACACATGCAGGAGAGAACTATTAATGTGTAAATAAAGTTATATGGATAAATTCAGACCTATCTAGGCAGTGAGAGCATACATGACCTCACATACACGCTCACATACATACAAAATCATGCATATTAAAAAAAAGTGAAGAATAATACAATATGATAAAATGGTGTTTGAAAAATATTTAAATTTTTAAAAAGTAAAAACAAAAATGGGAATATGGAGAAAAAGAGAAATAGCTTAATGAGAAATAAAGGACTTGATTCCACTGTGGTAAAATATGCTGGCAGGAATGGATTTTGAGTCTTTATATTTATTTTGTCTCTGTATTTTTGGCCACTGTCCTCAGGTTCCTTGCCTAGCTGCCAACCCATTGTCATGGCTCTCAGTTTCCAATCTCCCAGGATTGGGCAGGAAAGCCTGGGGAGTGCTAATGAATTGTGTCATCTGGAGTACAGGCCTGGCCTTAGCGAGTGTCTTCACAGTAGATCCTCACAGGTGCCAGCCCTTGTGGGACCTTCATCTCGTGGCATCCAGAAGCTCAGTGGTTCATGCAAAATTTTCCTTGTTCCCACCTCAGTTTCTCCAGTTCAGGCACCCTCTGGGAATATTTTCATGGGCTGTTGGTAACTTTCTCCATGAGTTCCCCACCCCCTGGCTTTATTCACAGCTGCAGGAGCTACAAGTTGACAACTTTCAGCTCCTAAGAATGTCTCCCTCACTTGCCAGAGGGTTTTGCGCCATGCCCGCTGTGGGCTGGCGCCCCCATGGAAACCTTTCCACCCAGCAGACCCACTTTGGATTTGTTTTCACTGAGGCGCTTACCCTGTCAACTCTACCTCATGAAAATCAGCCTTCCTCTGTAAGCCACAGCTTTCCCTAAGTCGGTTTTTCTTTTTTCAGGCTACACGTTTCGTTGTCTGTGCTCCCCGCTCCCCACTCTGCCCTGATGGCAGTGGGAGCTGGCCTACAGTGCTGTTTCTTAGGCTCAAGTTACCTCCTCTCCGTAGCTCCGTTTTGTTTTTAATTACAGTTCTGTGTTCTGTGTTTCAGTGAGGTTCCTTTGCTGCTCACCTGGCTGAAAAGTTCTCCAGTTTTTACATGTGGTGCTGGGGGGCTTCTAGGCCATGCTTACTCTCTCTGCTCCTCCATCCTCCCCCTCTTCAGTGTTTTTGTTCAGCCCCATAGTTCCCTAACTGGGAATCCTAGGTAGCACAGACCTTTCCACCCAAGGCCAACCTGGCATGACCTCCTGCGGCTTCACTCAAGCCTTCGTCTCCCAGCTCCATAGAAAATGAAAGCACAGCTCCCAAGAGATAGGCCATCACACCATCCAGGACAGGGAATCCTTTGATGCAGCCAATGAGTTAAGTCCAGCTAGGGACAGGAGAGAAAGAGTATGTGGACCCTTTGGTCCTGAGAGATTCAGTAAGCAAACTTTCAAGAGTGGATACTAAACTAGTTCTCCCTTTTTCAGAAAACTCAGTCCAATTCTAGAGGCTATTATAGGGAATAATTTGTCTCTTTAAAAAATGTTCTCAATAAAATAAATAAGTAAAATCAACAACAACCAAAAAATCCTCTAGGATACAGAAAGGGAAGGGAGCCAGCGTTTTTATTTAGAGCCTCCTCAATTCCAATCCATATGTGGAATGATTTTAGAAACTTCATCTCTTAATTCCCATGACAAGCCTTCTATTATTATCCCCATTTGGCAGATAAGGCTCAGAGGAGTTAATTTTGGATTTGTCCCAGAGTTAAAAAGATAGTGGCATCATGATTTAAACCCAAATTTGTCTGACAATTAAGTTTATAATCATTCTATTACATTGTCTCTTTATTATCTTACATCAGACAATGTATGCAAAAACTTAAAACATTTTACCCGGCAAACAGAGTGGTCAATATACACATATAGGATTCCTTCTTCCAGAGAATGTTTCTAGAATGAATGAATGAATGGCAATGTATGACCATACAGCACCATCTGGTTTTCCTGTCCTCCTGTGAATTCTTCCTACTATGAACTCCAATACCTTCTTTTTTATATCAGATGAGGATTATTCCCTCCCAATCTGCTTCCCTCACCCCATAGCTTGTGCTTCAAAGAAGGGATAAGAGCTAGTTCATCTCTGTATGCCCCTCACCCAGCCTCCTACACCAGTCTGACGATGATGATGCACAGCAGATGCTCAATATCTGTCTGCAGAGTGAACAAACAAGTTAGGACTCCAATAAAGCAGTATTGATTGAGGAGATAGGTTTAATCTGACAGCCTCCCTAGAGAATGTAGAAAAAAACCCCTTGAGTTAGGACTTAGATATAGGGCCCAAACCTGGCACTGTTACTAACTCGTTATGCAAGCTTGGGCTCTTCTTGGACCTCCCTAGCATGTTCATCCAATGAGGGGCTTGTACTACATGATCTTGAGAGCTCTTCTGATCCAATGGTCTGGGTCCTGGTGCCCCTGAAGGTCAGGAGGAGTCACAGTCTACAAGGCAACCAGGAGTCACTGGGCCTGTGCTGTCAGTGCTTCCCCAGCTTACAGTTTTTAGCATTTGGACACTTTGCAGATGTCTTCTTGCTAGGTCCAGGCAAAAAAAAAAAAAAAAAAAAAAAACAGCTGGAAAAAAGAACTAAGCACTTTCAGCCAGAGTTTCCTCATCCATCTGGGGCCAAAGAGAATGCCAGAACCTTGATCAAGGGCCTGTTCTTTGAGACAAATAGAACATGTACTCCCTGTCCCTTCCAGGAATGAGCTCCAATTGTGATAATTGATGCTTACTATGCACAAATGATTTGTCCTGCAGTGTGTAAGACCTCTGTGACTTGCACTTGAGCTCATGTAAGGCACATATGCATTATAATTTATATATAATAACAATACAAACTTTTAAACTAACAAATGCCTGATGTGACTTTTGGACAAATCACTTGACATCCCTAAGCCTCAGTTTCTACATCTCCAAATTCTCTATGAAAATTAAAAGTAAAGCAAACAGAACACCTAACACAGTATTTGACACATGGTTAAATATTCAATAAATAACTCTCTGCGACTTATTTTCCCCATCTTTAAAATGGGTATATTAGTCATTCCTTTGTGAAACCCAAATGAAGCAGAGGAGCATATAAGTTGCACAGTCAGTACCTGAATGCCAGCAATCTAAGAGATAGTGTACTTTGCACAGAGAGGAGGGATTTATTACCTTCCTCTGTCCAAGTGAGTTTAGGCAAGTCCACTGTTTTGGATTTGATATGGGAGTTCATCTGGATTGGAGCAAAGCAGATGTCTGCAGGGACACAAAAGCCAAGGCCACAGAGGAGGGAGCCTGTCGAAGGCCCCTGACCACACAAAGCCTACTGGCTTAGGAGTGAATGAGTCAGAGGCATGTGAGCCCATCACCTTTATCTGCCCAAATGAATTTTAAAAATAAATGTGTATTGGAGAGAAAGGTAGAAGGCAACAAAAGAGAAGCAAGTTCTCACAATCGTCCTCCATTCATTCCACCCAAATGAAAGGCTTTAATAACCCGTTTTTAGAGCTATCATGAACTGAAGTATATTAGGTGTGGCAGGTGGAGTAGTCAATGCTTTATGTGTGACCCTCCAGCAGCCCCAGGCAGAAAGCACATCCCCAGCCCTTGACAAATGAGGAATCAGAAGAGCTGAAGTACCTCACTCAGTCAGTGGCTGCACAGGATTTGAATACATGTCTGTCTTAATCCAAAACCCACACTCTTTGATTCCATGATTCTAGTATCTATTAAATACCTACTAAGTTCCCAGCTAGGGCTAAGTTCCATGGAGAATAGCAAGATAAATCAGACATGGACCTTTATTTTCTAGATATTATCAAGAAAGGGACAAGAGTCAGACCCAGAGTCAGAAAGCATGGGCTGATCTGCCCCTACCTTCTTGTGTCTTTCTGTACATTTCTCTAGACTTCATTTTCCTCACCTGTAAATCAGGAATGATGCCCAATCCCAGACTCCTAAAGAAGATTAAATGAGTGAAATAATATGTATAAGGATGACGTGCAAATTACAAAGCTCTGGAAAATCATTAATATTGCTCTAGAGGGTTCTGGAAGCCTCCTTGCATTGTTGTAAATGCTTCAGTAACACCCATGTACATTTGCTTCCTTGGGGACAAAGAGAAGCAACTGATGACCCTTGATAGTGTTCCCAGCACATAAAATCCTAGGAGTTTATGTGCATGAGCTCTGGGCCATCTGACCCTCCTCCAAGCCAGTGCCAATGGCAGATGCCAAAAGCTTCATGACCCCTTGCAAACGCACTGTTGGCAACAATAATCCTTTACATGTAGGTGGCATTTTAGACCTGACCAAGTAGTCTCACAGCTGCAAAGTCTATGGACTTCCTGGGAACCCAGCAAGGCAGCAGGACAATTTGCATGTGAAGAAACGTTGATGCTGAAGGTTCAAGATGTACCACAACTTTCCCAGAGCCTTATAGTTACAATGAACACTATACAACTCATCTCAGGCCTGCATCTTAGTCTAAAATTCTCTTCATTTCCCCATAATAGACCATCTGCAATAGAGGAAAATAATACTGCCCCCTTTAAGGACCAGGTTACGAAGTATAGTAATAAAAATACTCATTTGTTCATTCATTCAGTAGACACTGAAATTCTGTTCCCTGCCTGGTCCTGTACAAAGCCCTACAGAGACTAAAGAAACAGATGCAGAACCTGCCATCAAGGGACAGTCTGCCAGATCACAGACCATGTAATAGTGAGGAATGACTGTCAGGCATTCACCGAAGCAGTCTCTAATTTCTTTTCTTTTCTTTTTTTTTTTTTAAGAAAAAAGGTTGCAATATGTCACCTATGATGGCCCTAAACTCCTGGGCTTAGTGATTGATCCTCCTGCCTCAGTCTCCCAGGTTGCTGGGACCATAGGTATATACCACTGCACCTAGTTGCAATCTCTAATGCTCACAACACTGCAAAGTATGTTTTTCTCCAAATTTTATCATGGGCAATGGTAACTCAAGAGATACAGATGACTGGCTCAGAGATATTCAGCCATTTAAGTGGCAGCACTAGGATTGGATTCCAAGTCTATAGATATAAAACCCAGGCTTTTCCCCAGGAGTACCAGGACCCTTCAAAATGTCTTTGAAACAAAGTATCCAGGATAGAATCCTAAGTGGGGGTTTGGTGAGTACCCATTTGGTTTAATTATATGGCACTAATTACCAAAGCCACTAATTTATTTTTTTAATTTCTAAATTGATAAGTTTACACAATAATAAAATGCCAACAATAAAAAAAATCATCTAGTTAAAGCTTGTTGTACAGATGAAGGAGCTGATGACTGGAACGTATGAAAACCTGCCCAGAACCTTCAATTCCAGGGCTGGGAATCAACAGTGTCTCTGAACTTAAAAGTCCTTTATTTCCACTATATGCTTAATCTTTGGCTTGGTGATTTCACATTGTTTTTTATCTAAAAAAAAATATTACCTACTTGATGTGGGGATGAGTTGTAGTTCCTCTCTGCGTCTTTAGTGCCTGGCATGTAGAATAATGCCCTCAATGAATGTGTGAAGGTTGAATAACAAATGAGACAATTGTAATAATTCTGTATATCCCCAATATACAGAAGAAGAAATTGAGATGCAAATATTAGAGTATCTGTCCAAGGTTCCATGGCTCCCACGTGGCCAAGTCAAGATTAAAACCTGGTCTTCCTGGCTCTGGAATCCATCACTCAGCCTGCTGGAAAGAGGACATGTAAGAGGCACGAGGCACACAACAATGTGGAAAACAGTCACAGTATCCAGTCCCAAATAAGGACTCTGCCGCTCCCTCTCAGTGCTGGAAAGAGTCCTGGAGGTGGGGGTCGTGCAGGAGAATCAGGTAAATGGACTCAGCTGGAGGCGATGAAAACGTACAGGGTAAAGGAAGACCCATTCTTAGCAAAGCCCACCTCATGGGGGGCCTCAGCCCAGATGGCCAAACCAGCTGCACATGTTTGGAAGTCCGTGAACAGCCTTGCTGGGGGCCAGGAGAAAGATCTGTTCTGGGGGTTCTGCCAGACCTGGAGGCGAGGCTGCCAGAGGGAGGTCAGAGCAGGGGGAGGACAGATGTGGCCGAGGCTCTGCCAGAGGCCACGCTGGCCCCGGTGAATCAGTCCTCTAACCAGAGCCATAACTCCACTCCATGCTCACAGCATTCCGGTTCCCAGATTAGACCATGGAAAAGTGGTTCCACGTGGACTTTTCGCCTTGGTGGCTTACTCACCAAACCCCACCCAGGCCCCCTCTCCGCACCCCCAGCTCTAGCCCAGAATCATGGGGCGTCCATTTTGCGTCAACATGAGGATGTTACTTTTTATTTTCTTCTTCCTTTAACACATAAAAGTAATTCTTCCAGGCTCAGATATCCATGTGAGCTCTCAAAACGCTGGGTTTCAAAGTATTCCTACATCCAGACCAAAGCCATCCCCACAGGGCTGCTGAGAGGCAGTGTCCTCCACATGGTACGTGGCTGCCTCCTTCAATCTCAGGGATGCTAGCAGAAGAAAGGGGTAGTGCCTAGTAGCCCCTTCCTGAGATCTTTTAAGTTTTGTCTTCTCATTTAATTGGTCATCTTAATCTTGCAGATAAAAAAAAAGCTCAAGAAACGTGACTAATTCAAAGTCATTCGTTCACTCAACAAATGTTGATCATGTTCACCAATGTCCCCAATGTGCACTTTTGCAGAAAGAACACTCTTTCTTCCTGCTGTAAGAAAGTATTTACAAATGGATTCCCTCGTGGTTCCATGTAAAGTTTCCCAAAGTGCCTAAGGTAGAAGATTCTATGAGAGCTAAAGAGACATTTGGGGAAAACAATTTCAAT
This sequence comes from Callospermophilus lateralis, assembly GCF_048772815.1. Taxonomy (NCBI): domain Eukaryota; kingdom Metazoa; phylum Chordata; class Mammalia; order Rodentia; family Sciuridae; genus Callospermophilus; species Callospermophilus lateralis. The sequence goes on from NC_135311.1 coordinate 101,199,215, forward strand.
GCACAAATTAGCCTGGAAATCACACATTAAATGATGATTGCTTAGGAAATCACTGATTAAAGAAACTAAACAACACAGGATTTTCTTGAATAAAGAATTTCTCAGAGCTTGAAATTGGCTAAAATGTATTTGAATCTTCCCCAAGAGTAGAGTTATGCAGTATTCTCCCAAAGTTATGAACCAAACTTCTAAGAAAGCTATTTGGAAGCACTTCCCTAATGTATTATTAGGTTGAATCACATGAAACCACCAAAATTTGGCTGCTTTTGATCTACAAAACAATAATTCCATATGGTTCAACCTAACATGCACCACTGTGTCCCTCGTTTATCCTATTTCGTAGTGATTGGTATGGCTAATAGGCTATGAGCTCTTTAAAAGGTACTTATCACGCCAGGGTGTGGTGGCACATGTCTGTAATCCCAGCCACTAGGGAGGCTGAGGCAGGAGGATAACAAGTTCAAGGCCAGCCTGGGCAACTTTACAAGACTCTACCTCAAAATCTAATGAAAAAGGTTAGGGTGGGATTCAGTGGTCATGCTTAACCTAGCTTGTGTAAGGCCCTGAGTTTGATCCCCAGCACCCCACAACAAGAAAAAGGTACTTGTTGTGGAATCCTTGCAAGTTCATTATTAAGACTGGAAATAGTCCTAGGGCATGGATGGCTGTACCAAAATCAGTGCTTGTCCTTCCATGGTATGGAGACGTCATCGGAAGCAGCTGCCTAACTAGACTATGACTCCCAGTCCCCTTAAGTCCAGGTGGGTCTGGGGAGCTAGGATCTACAATAGAACAGTGTCATTATCAGGTCCTGGCTAACTACAGAGGATTCCAAGGCCCTGGAAGTTGGCCACTTGTTGGAGCTTTAGCTTTTTCACCTGCAAAATGAAGATGACAAACTAAATGAGAAGACCCATTGAAGAGAGGTCTGCAGATCCACAAGCAGAAGAGGACCCAGTCCCTGACTCCCCACCTGGTGGAAAGCGACCCACCCACCAGGAACACCCACATTGGATTATTAGGTGAGGGGAAAAGAAACTGGAGGAGGGGCTTTGTTGTCGATACTGTTATTGTCATTGCCATCATAGGAGAAAGCATTATTCTAGGTACTATAAGTAAGGGTGGGGCAGGTCAAGAATGGCCGTCCTAAGCCCTGAAGGTAGTGATAATAGGCAGGAAAAGAAAAAGACCAACCTCAACAAGGTCCACACAACCTGGGGATCACGTGTTTGGAAGCCAGTGTGATCTACAGGAAGTGTAATGTGAGTGAAGAGTTATGCTAGTTAAGGGATATTAATCAAAGCACTAATCACTTAATTGAGGCATCTTTGGTGTGTCCTTTGTCCTCAACTCCTTATCCAACCAGTTCTTACCAAGTGCTCTAGATTCTGAATCCTAGGTCTTGTGCTTCTGTCTCCTCCTAACCCCTCTGCCACACAAACCCTTCCAAAGCCCCACTAATGAGGATTTCAAAAGGATTTTTTAAACACTGAAACTTGAACCATCTCCCCCCGCTACCCCCTGTTTAAAACCCTCCTGGCCTCCTGGGATACTCAGAATAAGGCCCAGTTTCCTCCATAGGCATTCCAGGTCCTGCGGGAGCCTGCCCTTGACTCCCCAGCCTTCTGCCTCATGGCCTGGCCACAGCAAGCCCACCACACACTGCCTTGTCTCCCGAGGCCCTACACACTTTTGTCTTTGTGGGCCCCCCTCACCATAATAGCATCAATATTAAAAGTTATTATTGGTATAACTTTAAATTCCTCTTAAGATTTTCTTTTCTATTTTAGTCAAAATTTAATAGATTTCCATAGCCTCTGAAAATTTTAAATTTTTCTGCCGATATCAGAAAAAAATTAAAATATTTTCTCTAACTCTAAACATTTTCTTGGTCTCCTGAAAGGGCATGGATAGTAGGCACTATGCCAGTGTGCTAATAGTGAAGTCCTCAAACTCCCTTCTCCAAGTCTGTCCTTTGTGATGTCTTCCTGCTCTGGCCTGGAGGAGGAATAACAGCAGTTGAGCATTTTCTCTCTCCACAGTGTCCAAAAACAGGAAGATCCTCAACTCCAGTAAACATTAGACTCACCAGAGGGGCTGATTAAATGCAGACTCTTAGCCCTATCCCTGCCCCCAGAGACTCGTTAAGTCTGGGCTAGAGCCCTGGAAGACCTGGATTCTTACAGACTCCCCCAGAGAATTTTGAGGCCCACACAATGAACCTTGAAAAACCCTCTCAGGGAAGTGCCAGATTCAATGACAGAATGTTACTATGTCCTCCGCATGATCAAAGGCCAGGCAGTGTGCATCTCTACCAGTGAATGCTTAGAAAATGTTGAACTGAACCAAAAGGATACAAGGAGTTTCTCTTCTCTGGGCCCCTTTCACATCAGGATTGTGGTGGTGGGAAGAGCCACAATCATTTGATCTCCCCTTACCTCAGTTTCTGCAAAAAATATTAAAACATGACAGGTTCTCACCCAGAGTACCGGGAAAGCGAGCCCTGTCTTCTGAGCTAAATTTATTGAGCAAGGAGCTAGAGACTTCAGAGAGATGCAGATCTGGAAGTTGAGAGCTGGCTTCACCACCTCCAAATTCTGTGGTCATGGACATGCACATTATACTTTTGATCTTCATGTGTCTCTACAAATAAAAATGACACAAATAAAAACAGTGTCTTGCATAAGGAAGAAGCTCAGTGGTAATCTTTCCTTCTCTTCACATGAGGTGAGCCAAGGCACTGGACTTGGAGGTGTGAGCCTGACTCTTCTACCAGGCTGTTCCAGGAGTGCCAGCTCTCCTGGTCAAGTTCTCCTGCTCCCCCTGCCACACCTGGGTTTAACTCCAGGAGCCAGAAGGTGGTAACTCTGCAGAGCATACTGCATTTTGCTGTCTCTACCTCATAAAGTGAGAACTGAGCCCTGGAGGGGACTCCATCTTCCACCCCACCAGATCCCCCTGCCCCAAAAAGAAACATTGTGCCCATCCGAGAAGCAGACAGGAGTATCAATGGGCATGCTAGTCCTAGAGCCTGATGGTGAAGTGACCTCCAAATCAGACAAGCAAGAGAGTTGACCGTGCAGTCCTTGTTACCTGCTGATCTTTGAAAATAAACAGAAGGGAAAACATTTACCTCCACAAGCAAACATCTGTTTTAAAGTTTCTGAGGATGAGTCCGCTGAGAGTTCTCCCTCCGTGAAGGCTCCCGGGAGAGCAAACAATACTTGGAGCATTTTCCCAGGAAGGAAGGGCCAGGTTCCAGAAGTGACCTCAGATACCCCTCCCTCAATGGTAATATTAAGACCCTCTTTAATACCTGTTCTTGCTTCTCTGGTCCTGGGAAGAACCCAGTCTCAGAGGTAGCTTGTCTCATCACTAATCTCATTCTAGAAAATGAATATCATTTTGTTCTGAGAATGACTTATAGTGATTTTATCCTCTCTTCACCTAAAACAAACTTCAGGATAAGAGAAAGGCAAGATGCAGTACTCATGTATTCATCCAAAAGCCTCAGAGGAAGGATGGTCATTATAGATGGTGGAAGAATCCCAATGCACTATGCATGGATAGATCATAGCATTATCACATCTCCATGTTCAAAGTAACTATGTAGAGCTCTTTACCTTCTACCACTTAACTCAACAACCTTCCAAGGTTTTTATGAGAATTAAACAAATGGGACTTCTCAGATTACCCACAGGAGACCACATTTAGAGATAATTATCCACTAACAATTTACTATGTATGATAGAAACTGTTGGTCGGCTGCCCAAGATCCATTTCCTTTCCATTTGTTCATGGGGATGGCTACACAGACACACACACACACACACACACACACACACACACACATGGAGAAAGAGTGGGGAGCTAAAAATACAAGGTCTCTTTTTTCCAGGCTTTCTTGCAACTAGACGTGGTCATGTGAACTTGTTTGACTCAGTGACATAGAAGGAAAAATGTACTGGATGGCTTCTGAGAAAAGTGTCCTTCCCTGATAGAAAGAAATAGAGAAGATATTGTGGCATCTCTAATCCTTCCTTGTCTTCTTGCCTTTGAAAATAGCCATCCAAGGCCTAAAGTTGAGTCTGTACTACCTAAATCATGAGACAACAAGCGTGGTAACAAGAGCCAGTATGCTGAAGAAGAGGAGGAGGGTGGAAAGAGGTTGGGTGGTGGTTGTTTGTTTATTGAACTACTGAACCAGGCTGGAACTGCCGACCTCCTAAGTCACCGTCATGATGGCATAATAATGTCTTGGCATTCGAAGGGCTTGATAGGGAGTAGATGATTCAAGGGTTAAAAGTAGAAATAAACCTTTTTTAAAAAAACTGGAAAACATGAATAAATAACATTATCAATCTATTCCCTTGTGAATGCATCTGTTTGTAAAATAGGAATGATATAATACCTACCTCACAGGAAAATTGTAAGGACTAGACGTGTTAGTGCATGCAAAGGGACATAGCAAGTACCACCTCTTTATAGCTATCATGTTAATAAGCAGAATATATAACTTTCCTTAATAAAGAATGTAAGTTTGGACACAGCACTTCTTGGAATCAGAAAACCTGGCTTCTACACAGACATGTCTCCTTGTTGATCACATGTCAATTTTGTGGCTGTTTTAAGACAATGAAATCTCAATTTAATATATTCCCTGTGTCAAAGAGTGTCAAAACTTTGATGAATCAGATGAATTTTGAGTTACTGAATGCTGCCAATTCAGTAATTAAATAAATGTATCACAGGACATCTAAAAGACTAAAAAAAATACACTTGTAAATCAAATGGCAGATTAGGGTTATGCAACTCAGTCAGAATCTGGATGCTTTTAAATAATTTCATATGAAATTAATTTTTATTTTCTAAAGCAATAGCTGTATAATACCAAGTCTGAGCAAAAAATGTGGAATAGAGGGTAAACAGGGAATCGGGGTGCCTAAAGACTAGTTTTAGTCCTATCACCAACCTATAGATGTGCCTCTGAGCAAGAGCTTTCCTCTCTCTGAGCCTCACTTTCCTCATTTATAAATTGAGGGAAAGAGCCTGGAGCTAAAGAAAGAAAACAATCTTTACTCCAGCTCTGCTCCTCAACTGTGTAGTCTGAAAAAAAAGTAATTTTTTTCTCCTTCTGGCCAAATGTACCACTTCTGATAATATAGGGACATGTAATGCAAATGGCCTACAAAGTAATACTGCAATTTGCAAAAAATACTGAATGTCATAAAGTCAATGCAAGTGATGTAAAAGAACTGTGTATATCATAAACAAAGTCATCAATAAATAATCATTTGGAAGTATTAGACTCATTAGCATATGAAAAATGGCCAAGTTAGATATGCGCTATGGTTTAGATATGAGATGGCCTCCAAAAGCTCATGGCAGAGGCAATACAAGAATGTTCGGAGGTGAATTGATGAGACTTTATGAGGTTTAACCTACTCAGTGGCTTAATTCACTAATATGGATTAACTGGGGGGCAACTATATAGGCAGGTATAGTGTGGCACAGGAAGTAGGTCATCAGGGTGTGCATTTGAGGTTTATATTTTGTCTTTGGTGAGTGGAGACATCTCTCTCTCTCTCTCCCTCTCTCTCTCTCTCTCTCTCTCTCTCTCTCTCTCTCTTCCTGGTTGCCGTGTCCTAAGCAATATGGAATATTGCTTCAGCCATATTTTCTGCTTCACCTCGGGTCCAGAGCTATAGAGTCAGCCATCTTTCTATGCACTGAGACCTCTGAAATCCTGAGTCAAAATTAACTTTTTCTCTTTAAGTTGTTTTCATCAGGTCTTTTGGTCACAGAGACAATGAAAAAAAATAACTAACGCAAGACATGTTAGATAGTAGAGTTAGACTCTTCAGTCATTGAAGACAAGGAAATCAAAGGTTAATGCCATAAGAGCTTCAAAGGAGAACACTTCTAATATAAACAAAGCTCAAGAAAATTTAATAAGGCTTCTATTATATTTGCACAAATTATACTGTTTTTTGACCATGCTGCAAAGGTCAAAGGTCAAGAATGCATTTTGTGCTAAGATATGATGTTATCAAGAAAACTATACCAAAGAAACCAACATTCAATTCATTCCTGGTTCATTCTAAACATTTACAATGTAATTGTAATGCAATCTCAACTTACTTTTATATAAGACAAAATAAACATGATAATAATTTTTTTCATTTTTCAAAATAATTTCCCACCAAATCTTTGCACTTTTTATAATTTACTATGAAGTCATCATCTTTAATTTAAGTGTATTCATTGAAGGATGTTTTATATGGTCCAACAAACAAAAACTAGCCCCATATGTCATTGAAGGATGAATAGGAGCTAGCCTATCTATGGGAGGGAAGGCTCTATTGGCAAAGGAAACATCATATACAAGGACAGAAAAAATGCTAAAACATATTTATTTTTAAAAGTGATTTTCTACCCTTGGGGTCAAGGTGAGCCTCTTCGAGAATCCTGTGAAAAATATGGACACAATCTTTCAGAAAAACACTTCTACGTGCAATCACACAAAATATTACCAACAACTTCAGGTTATCTGTGGACACCCAAGGTCTGTTTATGACCTACAGATTGAGTACCATAAATTAAGGGTTGGCCTGTATTCTGGTATGACTAAGGAAAAGACTGCCTATTCAGGATGTTCCCAAAGTATCACATTCATTCAAAAAGTATTTCTTTCACACTTACTATGTGTCAGGAACTGATTTAGGTTGTGGTTGATTGCCTGTGTTGGTTGTCCCAAATAATGGATTTTCTATCTCCAGCCCTTGCTTGGCAACTTTAGTCTTCTCCATTCTGGCCCTGGACTTAGCCATGTCACTTCCTCTGGCCAATGGGACTGTAGCAAACTTGACACAAGCAGAGGTTTGAGAAAACACTTGCCTATTCCCACTCCCTTTCCTGGATACCTCACTGTGTCCGTATCACACACATACCATCCAGGGAGTCTGGGCTAACTGGGAAGATAAGAAGCCACAGGCAGAAGTTGAGTCTTCCCAGCCAATGTCACCCTAAACCAGCTAGTACCTGATCAGCCTGCCAGCTGAGTGGTCCACAGTAGATACAGGAGCCAGCCCTGTCCAAATGAGCCAAGTCAGGCTCCGGCTGGCAGACTCATCCAGGTGAGTGGAGATCTCACCTGTAGAAATGGTTGTTATTCTAGGCCCGAAAGTATTTGGGGACAGTTGGTGGTACAGGCATGAGTAAGTAACACATCTACAATGTAGATACATACTGTCCTTGTTCTTACAGAGCTTAGATCAAAGAAAGAGATATGTGCAAAGAGTAAAGGAAAATGAAGTTGGAGAAACATAAGACTAACTCTGAAAGACCAGAAAGGCCTTATGGATGATACTGGCTATATTTCATGAAGTTATGAGAAGAAACTGAGAGTTTGGGGGCAACACAGTGATACTTATGGATTTTTATTCTTACAGATCTTCTAACAGCTGCATAGAAAGCAAGAATTGTGCTGTGGTGACCAAGTGGAAATGTGCTTTCATAGCACCAGTGAGAAATCAGGGAGGCCCACACTATGGAAACGGAAGTAAAGATGTCGAGAAAGGAAGCAACCTGAGAGAGACACAGGGGGTAATGTTACAGGAAGTTGAGAGTCATCTTCACTTGAAAAGTGAAAAGAAAGGTAGAGTTATCTATGACCATAAATTACTTCCCATTGACTTCTATTTACTGAACACCACCGTAGGGCAGGCCCACTGTGCAGGTATTAGGAACTTGATGGGGAGCAGAACTGGCCAGGAGCCCTGTGTTCTGAAGAGAAGCAGTGAAGGTAATTAATCACACAGGCACCTTGATAAATATACAATTACAAATCGGGACAAGTGGCACGAGAGGGAATAACAGGAAAGTCCTAATTACAACAGGGCAAGTGTCATTCGTGGGGGATCCCTGAAGACTTGAAATCTGAGCTGAGACCTGATGGATGAGAAGGGATTAACCAGACAGAAGGAGTCAGGGGATGAATACATCAGACAAAGAAAACAGTTGGTATGAACACCTTGGGAGGGGGGGGGGAGCTCTTGAAAGTGTAAATGAAGATGTAAGGAAATGAATAAAAGGAAAAGTGGGACCATATGAATGGGAGAGGTCAGTGGGGACTGGCTCAGACAGGGCCTGCGGGCCCTGCCAGGCAGTGGGAATAAAAATTCAATGTGCATTAGGAAGTAGCAAGAGTCTCAAGCAGATTTTCTGCCTGACCAATTTGGTGAACAGAGATGCCACCACAGGTGACTAGCAGCAGGAGCAGCTGGTGGAAGGAGGTGGTGAACTCATTGTGGGAGGGCCTGCCAGATTTGAGGTGCCCAGAGACATGTAGGTAGACATGCCCCATAGAGCATAAGGAGGTCTGAAGGTGGTCAAAGAGGCCTGACCCAGAGATGGCAACGTGGCAACTACCAGTTGGGAGGATACCACTGAAACCATGCTGACGGATGTAATCCCCTAAGATGACATGAAGATGAGAAGTCCACAAGTGGAAGTCCTAGAAGAGCTGAGAAAGAGACTACTACAGCCTTCCCAGGTGACTCAGACTGGAATATTGCCACCAGATCCACAACCAGTAACAGGAGGAAACTGTGAATGGAAATGAGGAGTCCGAGAAGGTATTTTTTTTTTTTTTATGGCAGCACAATATTTATTTCTATACCCTCTCCATGTCAGAAGGTTAGGATTATTAACCAATGTGGCTTGTCACATATTGCAAATTCATTAATAAAATAAAAACACAAACTTGATCTTTAAGGGAAAACTTTAGCTGGTCAAAATGACATTTTCTCCTTATAAATAAAACAAAGTCTTAGGATTGTGCGACCAAGCACCAGGGCAGCCAGTGTTAAATAATTTCATGTGGAACTACTCTGTCCCCCACTTCAGCCCTAATTAACCTGTCAAATTTGATGGGGTAGAGTTTGAAATGAAATAGGATTCAGGGGGTCCGGGATCAATAAATTCCCTCAACATTCCTGGCCGGTGTTGAGACCTGAACTAAATCATTTCTCTCTGAAACTCAGCTTTGTCATCTAGGAAATTAGAAAAGTGGCTTGATTGTGCCTCCGATTTCTTATGATGTTCTGTTTGATAAAGCAGGCTAGTACTGAACTTCCATGATGTCCCACAGACCAACTTATTTACTATAGCCAGTATCCCTATGTGGTAAGCATTGTGGCCACTTTAGTGTTCCAGTAGAACTGATTTGGGTTTTAATGTCAAACAATCCTAAATTATAGTAGGTTCTAAGACCTGATGTGCCGATTTTAATTGACAGCCTCTCAGCACTGTCACCCTTCATTTCCCTGTTTGTGTCTGTGTCCAACAAATTTGTTGAATAAATGAATGAACGAGTACAGGAAGTACCAAATGATGGAGAAATTTGCTTTAAAAATGTTGGGAGTCAGAAAACATGCCAAATAACTATTAAAATGCCCTTCCCTTGTAGACAGCCCATGGGCTAATGGACAGCAGCCCAAGAACCAGGAACTTGAAGGCAAGAGACCACAAAGGCACATGTTGCCAGGCAACCCAAGCAAGGAACACAAACAGAGCAACTTGACCTTCTGAGGGCAAGTCAATTTCTGCTTGAGGATGTGGGATGTGGCACCTCGAGTAGGGACGGAGCAGTGAAAGAGGGCACATGATCAGGAGTCTCCTGAGAGGAAGCTCCCCTCTCCTAGAGCTGAACGGGATAGGTTACAATAGTCATGACCATTGGCCAGCCCCTGCCATGCCCCACTGTGCTAGACTCTCACCTTCACACGGCTAACAGTAGTATTAAATCTGGCGGCTTACACTCAGAATTGCTCTGGATTGTGACTGAGGCCAGCTCTTTAGACAAGGCACTAGACCTCGCCAAGATGTTTTTATAAAACAGACATTAACAGTGCCTACCTCACAGAGGTGGAGGAGTAGACAGAATCCTCAAAGAAAAAAATTTAGATTAAAAATGGATAAAATTGGTCAAATTAAGAAAAAAGTAGTAACTAATTTATTGAGCAGTTTGTACCTGGCTAAGCATATCACCTGGAGTCTTTTATTTACTTATCATAATAGGCCTCCTCCTCCAGGGTCAAATTCTCTTCCCTTCCCTTCCTTCCACTGTCCACTTCCAACCCACCCATAAGGACCCACTCGTGTGCACCATTTTTTCAAACACTCTTTCCATCGGCATCCCTACCTGGACATTTCTCTCCCTCCTCTGACCCCTTGGAGTCCAATGAACCTCAGACCCTGGTCACATTAGCATATGTGATCACCTCTTCTAGTAGATAAAACCCTTAAGGGCAGGGGTCGGCTTGTCTTGAGTTTGTACAGAAAATATACCCTAAAGATACTTCCATAAACACCAATGAGCTTTTGGAAGAGGCAATATGAAGAAGAGTCATACATCCTAGAAGTAGTTTGCAGTCACCCTCCTAGCTTCTTCAGGCCACTTAGAGGTGATGGGCTGCCCAGATCTTCAGGCGACCCAGCCAAAGCAGCATAGGTGACCACTGCCATGTCTCTGGATCCACCATGACGTGTGCACTAGGCCAGGCATTGCTGGAGAGTTCCCAGTCAGCAGTGGGCACTAGTGTCCTCCTACTCCCACCAGATGCAGGGCTTCTCCACTGAGGACCACAACACCAGCCTGGCCAAAGCTTTCTTAGAGGGAGGCTGCAGTCTGAGGCCTTGCTGGCCTGTCCTTCCTTCCCCTTCTGCTTTCCCAGGTGGTAGACTGCATCATGACTGCAGGCTCGCCTTGCCGACTCCTGCCCTCTCCCCTGCATTCTTCACAAGCGTTTCCCCAGTAAATCTCTTGAACTTGCAGCCTGGTCTTGGCATGTAACATTTCCTCTTTGCTGCAGATGAGTTCACAGATGGTCAGTTCATAAGACTGGTGCTCTCCAGTTGCCCCTGCTCAGGAGCAGCATGGTCGAGTACATTTTCTCAGCTCCTCCTCCACTCTCTCAGCCTCCTTCCTGCTGCCCTCGTCCTGCTTGCCACCTCCAGACCATCCAGCCCTCCCACCCTTCCCATCCTAGTCATCAACCCAACTCTGCTTCCTGCCACTGAACCAACCTGTCATCTTCCTTGGCTCCATCCACAGGCTGGACCACTGCCCCTCAAACCCAGCCCAGGGCCTCTCCCACAAAATGAACTGCCTAAGGAGCAGCCCTGAGGAGGTGGTAGGGTCCCCTGTGGGCAGAACCAGTTAGTCTATAACACAGCCTCCATCAGCTTCCTCTCCTGGAGTCAGGGCCAGGTGTTCCCAACAAGATGAGGTACTACCATCTGAGGAACCTTCACAGAAATCCCAAAACAATAGCAGGGCCAGTGGGGACAAATCCACAGTGGATAACAAACACCACATCTCAGAGGGGCAGAGCTGTGTTCCAACTGTCTCAGGAATCAAGGAGCAAACTGGGGTCCAGTGGGAGAAAATGGGATCTCAAAAGATTGCTTCAGGCATGGCCGAGACCATTGTGGGGACCAGTGACTATTTCAGGAGTAAGGCCAGCCTGACTCAGAGGCAGATGGAGAAGATGAATGGTCACTGTGCCCACCTGAGCACAGTGATCCTCTGATCCACCATCCTCTAGGGGCTCTGGAAGGCATCTTGCTGCCCAGAGTCCCTCCAGTGAAACCCAGGATGGACCTTCCTCTGCTACATTCCCCTCATACTCTACTAGGCTGCCACTTCAATTTCCTCCTTGTCCTCTCTTCCTTACCACAAGTTTCCCCCTCACTCCTCCCAGCCATTGCAGAGAGCTAGATACTGACCCCACAACTCCAGCCCCCAGCCTCGTAAGTGCTGCTCTGCTCCTTCTGATTGATTCAACGCCACCAGCCCCATGCCACCAGATGGTGATGGTGGACGGACCATTTCTGTGCCTTGAACCATTCATTGCCTCCCGAGCCTCTTGATTCCCACTCACAGCCATTCTTCCCAGACATGGCTTCCTCTAGTCCAAGCCCCTGATACCTCTGTAAAGCTGAAGATCAAGTCTGTGTGACCAGAGGGAAGTGGCTTTCCCTTTTGGACCTCAAGACCCCATCTTACATTCAGAAAGTAGGTCCTCTCTAGATCACACCTCAGGGTTTTCCAACTGAGACCTCTGCAAGCACTTGATCCCACAACCCCACAACCACTTGGTCCCCAGTATCTCTCAAGCAAACAACTCCTTGTTCTCACACTGGGAAAGGACCACAAGGCTAGGCCACATCAGCCATGAACCCCTTCAGTTTCTGTCTGTAAAGGAGTTCTTTCCCTTCTCCCCCCCTGCTCTGTTCCACATCTCTGCCATTGGGAGAGTGACTTCCCTGCACAGATCCAGCAATGTAATAAAAAAAATATTAGTCACCTCTATTCATTCACAGACCCCAATGCACTCTGACAGTCACAGCATCTACTGCACATTTGCTCCTCCTATACACTCACAGAGGACACTCACCAACTCCTCCACCTGACACATCCAGTCTGCATTCTAACACATATGAACTGTCACACAAGCCCCACACACACACACACACACTTATCAGGGGCCATTCCCTCTCCCCAGCACAGGGAAGAAGCTCTGAACCCTGGCCCTGGCCCTGACACCTCCTCTTTGCACTGCTCAGGAAGCAGGCACTCCACTCAGGCTGCCCCAAGCCCCTATTTGTGCTTCCCACTCACCCAACCAGCCCCAAAGGCCTCTCCCTATCCTGCCAAGGTGTAAAGTGTGCTGTGGCCAAAATCACAAAGGCAACAGATGCTGCTATTTGCTGAGCACCAAATCCTGCCCTCAGGTGGCAGAGGAAATACAGTCTACCAGGCCTGGGGCTTGAGCAGAAAGACTCAGAAGGAAGGGGAGGTGGGGAGTGGGGAGCTGGCCACAGCAGGCCCTTTCTCAGGCACAGGGGAGTGGGAGGCTGGGAGCACTGGTAAGCGAACCATTTCTGCTCCCCACCATGCAAGGTAGTTACCCCCATGCCAAGGCTGCTTTGCCTTTAGCTGCTTCCCTTATCCTCAAATAATAACTAATATTGATGAGGACTCACTCTGAGCCTAGATAAGTCTAGATAGACATTAATTCACTTGTATCTTACAACAACTCACCAGGTAAATGTAACTATTAAATAATAACTATTAAATAATATTAATAGTAAATAATAACTATTCTTGTAGGTGAAAAAAAAATTGAGGAGTTAAAGAATTTAAAGTAATTTGTTCAAGGTCAGCCAGCAGGTTAAAAAATAGAGGTGGTACCCAAACAACTGTGTGACTCCCAAGGCCAAGTGCTGGAACCACCCACTTCTGCCACCTCCCCTGACCCTCACTTTTGGACTCAAGTCCTGGCCCATGACTGACTATCTATAACTCCAGGAAAATTACTGAATCTCTCTGGCCTCCATTTCCACATTGTGAAATGAGGATAACACATCGGTTTGGCAGAGTTGATATAAGATGACAAACGGCTTACCTGAAGCACTTACCACAGTACCTAGCCCATGAGATAATAGATAAAATAAATAATCTTCCTATAAGATTGTGCTAGTACCTTCAAAAATGAAAATGATCCCACAGGTAAATTCCCAAGCCTGGGATATCAGATTTTTAAATGTAGTTTTTGGAGAAATACAAATAATGTTCTCCTTCCTCCCCATGAGGTCAGCCATATGGAACTCATTTCCCTGAGAGGTGATGCAGACTAAAGCCGTTGGCAGGTTCAGACCGAGTTGAGAGCACTTGATGGGTGACAAAGCCAGAAAGGGCATTGCAGATGAGTAATCACCCCTCCTGCTTTTCCTCTACTTTACAGTTTACACAGGCTTGTCCTCCAGTTATCCCATGTGATCCCCATGCCACCTTCACGGGTAGGTGCCTAGTCAGGGATGCTAGGGATGATGGCATCTCCCCTCAAAAGATGAAAGAACAGAGGCCCAGAGAGGGCACATATATGCCCTGCCCAGAGGGATGGTCAAGACTCAGGCAAATTCAGGTTGCTGACAATGACCTCAGAATCTGTCCAGAGGGACAGAAGAGAGGACTTCCCATGAAAACAGCAGAACTAATATTCATTTACCAGCAGGGCTGAAACAGGGTGAAATAAGACACCTAGGACACAGACAGCAAGCAAGCGCAGCACAAGTGTCCCCATAAACTTTTGTATTCCAGACACCTCACCCCAGACTGGGCCCTGTTTACCAGGCTCTTTTCTAAGTACTTAGGACACATTAACTTACCTCATCCTCACCACAAACCCTAAGTCAGGAGTCATATCATCACCTGTTCCACACCTGGACAGCAGAGGCACTCCTTTATAGATGTGGAAAAGACAGGGGTGGGTGCCTAGTCAAGAATGCTCAAGGCTTCATAGGAAGAATCCGCACTCGCACACTAGCCCCCGTGGCCTTCCCCACTACCTCTGACCCTGGCCAGGGTTCCTAGGCTCACAAGCAAGGCCCACCCAAGAAAGGTTAACAAATAGACTTACAGGAGAAAGAAACTGACAGTCTATGTGCCCCTGAAAGATAGGCACTTGGCTCTTGTCATTTACACAAGTTTGTTCTATTAAGCCACCATGAACACTAAATCTGTGACTACCAAGCCATTGCACCCACAGAAAAAACAAGTTAGATTCCACTGAGCTTCTAGTCACAGCATGTCCATCAGCTGATTAGTGTCCAACCTTGATTTATGTGCTTCTGTTGAAAGATCCCTGTTTAATAGATATCGTTGATTCGTTAACATCGAACTCAAATCCGACAGCCACATAACACACACCTGAACAAAGTTAGCTCATGGGGGTGGGGAGTTGTTGTTTGTTTGTTTGTTTGTTTCCCAGAAAGCACATCACAGTCTTCTTATATTCTTCTGACATTGTTCCTGGGAGCCATTTTAAGCCACAAGATCACCAACAAAAAGCACCAAAGTGTGAACCATATGGCACTAAACAGATCATGAGGACACTTGTCTCCAGGAAGAGCTGTAACAAAAAGGCAGAGCATCTCTGCTACCAGAGGAAGGTCCAGGCTGCTTGCCACTCAAGGGCCAATATTCAGGGGGCAAAAGTTGATGGAAGGAATCAGGTTTATTCAAGAGTCAGCCCTGAAGAAGATGGAGAGGCTGTCAGCTGCAAAGCTCCATCCTGGGGGCTCAGGAAAGCAAACGGCTTTTATAAGGAGGGAAAGGAGGAGCAGCGCTGGAACTCCACATGCTGAGAGCAGTGTCCGTCATCCCCCTCTGGCTAAACATCACAGGGGACCTCCTATGGCTACTTCCTGCATTTTCTTAAAACAGACATATTATTTTTCCGGCAAGTTAAACCTCACAGCAATTTAGATACTTTGTGTGAGTTGATGCACAGAAGTAGACTAAGGAGGGGCATTACAAAGGTCACCAGATGTGTTCTAGGTTCTATAAATCTGAAAAAAGATTATTTAGCAGTTAACATCTTAATCATCTAGGTGTGGCTTCTCTCTAGAATTGAGAATGCTGGGCAAGAGGGCATAATCCTTACCAAAGGACCAGGGAGGAGAAGTACAAGTAACTCTGCCAAGGAGGATCCCCTAAGGAGCAGCCACTGTTACTGCATCTTGTTTAGCCTCAGCAAGGAAAGCATGTATCAGGTGACATGTCCACAAGTGACTGAAAAACATCATGGGGGCTGGGGTACAGCTCAGTGGTAAAGTGTGTGCCTAGCATGCAAAAAGTCCTAGGTTTGATCTCCAGTGCCACATGCCCACACAAGCACACTCCATCACACATACACATTAATGTACCATGAATACTGATTTGGGGGTTACAAATAAATTTCCATTAGTGGGAAAATTTATAAATAGGAAATTCATGAATAATGATGCTCCACATTCTATATAAATACATGTATACTCACAATTATTATACACACTGTATAATACTTTAAAGAGTATTACAGAGTGATCTCTCGCAACCATTAGCTCATGCGTGGCTACATTAACCCAGGGAAATTGCTTCTGGATTTCCCTCCATCTAAGAGCAATATGTTTGGATCTTCCCCAAACTCTCCTTTCATGAACCCCAAAGAACTCAGTGTAGTGTCATACAGGATTTGAAAGAATCAGAAGACCAGGTTTGGGAGCCAGCCTGACCCTCAGTTCTCAAGTCTGCAGGAAAGTTGTCAAGATAAGCTTACAAGATGGGTGGGGTAGTGCACACCTGCAATCCCAGCAGCTCAGGAGGCTGAGGCAGGAGGGTTGCAAGTTCAAAACCAGCCTCAGTAACTTAGCAAGGCCTTGAGCAACTTACAAGACCCTGTCTCAAAATACAAAATAAAAATGGGCTGGGGATGTGGTTCAGTGATTAAGCATCCCTGGGTTCAATCTCCGGAACTAAAAAAAAAGATGAGCTAACGAATCTGTGAGTGCTTGAAATGTGAGTTATTGTCTTTGCTTCTCCCTGAAAACAGGTCTTTCCCATTAAGGCTAAACCTTCCATTCCGGTGCTGTCCCACTGAGCAGTGTGGGATCGGCCAGGCCCTCCCCCAGCTGGATCTGAGAGCCCCTCACTCACAGGCCTGGGCCGCAAGAGGAGCAAGCCAGCATGCTCCGGAAAAGGATGTGTTCTCAAGTGGACGGTAATCCCTCCCAGACCCTGCCTTCCTCCAGAGCCAAAACACAGCCCAGGCTTATTTTTAGAAACACAAATAATTTTCTCTCCCCTTCCAGAGTCCATCAGTGAAAAGACAGTTCCTAAAAGAAACCTCTGAACAAAGTGTGGCCCTTAAGAAAGGTCTCCCACTTTGAAGTTAGGCAGCATGGGGTCCAAATGTCAATGCCACTCATAAGTGGGTGACCTTCACTCACCTACTCTGACCCTCAGTTTTCTTACTGCAAACTGCAAAGAGTGACAGAATTTGCCTCCCTGGATTGGTTAAAGAATTAATTGAAAAAAAAAAAAAGAATTAATTGAGTTAAAGCCCTTTCCTTTTGCTGTTCCGAGTGTGTCCTGGGACAGCAGCATAGGCATCACCTTTTAGAAATGCAACAACTAAGGTCCACTCAGACCTACTATTTCAGTCAGCTTTCTCGCTGCTGTGAATTAAAAGAAAAGGAAAGGAAAAGAAAATAAAAAACTAACAATAACAATTTTAAAGGAAGAAAAGTTTGAGAGCTCATGGTTTCATAGGTCTCAGTCCATAGACAGCAGGCTCCATTCCCCGGGGGTCGAGACGAGAAGGAACATCATGGTGGAAGAGTGTGGCAGAGGCAAGCAGCTCACATGATGATCAGGCAGCAGAGAGAGAAACTTCGCTCACCAGATACAAAATATATACCCCAAAGCTACGCCCCCAAGGACCCACCTCCTCCAGCCACACCCCACCTGCCTTCAGTTACCACTCAGTCAATCCCATCACATCAGGATTAATTCACAGATTGGGTTAAGGCTCTCATAAACCAGTCATTTCTCTACAAAACCTTCTTGCATTTTCTCACACGTGAGTTTTTTGGGGACACCTCACATCCAAACCACAACACCTGCTGAGTCATAATCTGCCTTGTAACAAGACCCAGCTGTACTTTAGAGAGTGTGCAGGCCTGCCCAGGCCCCTGCCCAACAAACAGTAGGTGCCCAATAAACAATAGCTGATATTATCATCATTCTATAGGTCTTATCCTCACATCATGTATAAATAACTAAGATGAGCACAACAGAAAGAAATGCAGGGCTAGAGGCAATTTGGAAAATTGAGCAGACTCTCTTTGAGAGGGACTCGGCACTTGACCTCAGCTTCTTTCGTTGGCTTTTTGTTTCAATAACGTCTCTTCATTCTTTCACGAATGTTTAACGTTATTCTATACTGACTGTGTTCTAGGCCCTATTCTGGGCCTTGGGGGGAGAAAATTAAATAAAGACATGGTTCTCTTACCATGTCTGACTATCAGAGATACGAAACCAAGATCCCCCCAAACTGTTATGGTTCTGAGATGGAAATCACCAGACCACAGAATGGGTGTGAAGGAAGGACAGTGGGGAGGTCAGAGGACAAGACTGTCCTTAGGCCTTCCTTCCAGGGCAAAGCAATAAGAACCTTTTACTATTTCTGCCATCCCCTCCTCCCTTCTCTCTTAATGTTTTCACCTAGTTGGGTCTTATTTCATAAATCTATGTATTGCCTTTTCAGTTAACAGTAGTCCATAGGAATTGCCCTGTGTGTAACCGGTGTGGTGAACAAATCACACTCACGAGTTGTGTTCTTTTATTTGTGTCTCCTGTCAGCCTTTGAAATATTTTTCAATTGGGAAAATTCCCCCAATGTCTGTAGTTGAAAACTAGGACAGTGCTCATGAGCTCATATTTATATAACGTTAGGAAAAATATTCCATATACTATGTTCTAAATGTCTTGATTCAATCAATATAAGTTCCATGGAATAATTAGAGTCTCCACCTCCACTGCCCACAGCTCAGGCCTGCAAACAGCAAGGTGCCTTCTTGCCCAGATTGAAGGGAGGGGAAAGGAGGATCCTCCTCCCTCCTCCACCTGATTCTTGCACATTCTTCAACCTTCTTGTTAACTGTGCTATCTGAACCTGATTTGCCCATAACTTTTTTCCTACTAACCAGTAAATTTCTATATTTTTCCAATGTTTACAAATTCCAAAGACAAAAGTATAGGATAGTTGCTTTCATTTACATTTGGGTAGATACATTTGGGTGGGTGTCATATCATATATTAGCATATTTTTTGAAGTCTTTCAAAACTGGCTAATCTTTGTCCTCTGAGAGTGGATTTGATTTTTGAAAATATTCACAAATGCAATCTGATTCCCTCAATGGCTAATCAGGTTTGAACCTCAGTATAACACCATAATTGAAATGGTCCCTTCAAAGAATGTTTACTCTCAAAGGGGAAATAAAGGTTTAGTCTCTCAGACACATCAGTCTTCTGTTCCCTTCCTGGCTCCTCTCCAAGATGACATCTGGTTCTAAGAGGAGAGGTGGAGCTTCCGTGACTTCATGGCAGGTGAAGAATAATATTCCTCTGGCTGTTACAGCAAGGTTGAGTGGGGACCCCTGAGCCATCCAGCTGCTGCTGCCCTAACAGGATTCACAGCCAATGTATGTATCTGTATGAGAGTAAGATAGTCCAGGCTTTCTCCCACTGGTTGCCTGGCTGGGCCCCCTCACACCAGCTCTCTCTGGTCCTTTGGACTCCTCTGTTGGATCTCCACTCCATTCTCCTTGCTATGTCTCCTGCTTAGCCTGCCCCAAGTGGTCTACCATGCAGCCCTCACTACAAGCTACCTTGACCCTGCCCAACCATGACAACTCCCTTTGGTAATGCTTTCCAGATGAACTCCTGCTCTTTTCAGGGTTCATTGCACCTCACTGGAAATAAGGTGGGCTCAAGAAATAAACCTTGAGTTATTTTTCTGCCGGGCCACACCATGTGAATGTGGCCATACCCCAGAAGGGCAATCAATTCAGTAGAGTCTCAAATGAGATGAAGGACAAGAGTCCCGTCTACCCTTGGTGATACCTCCACTATCCATGATGCTCCCTATTTGGGCCAAAGCTGGAAGGCTGGAAGAACACATAATCTAAATTGATTTTCTCACCTTTTCTCTCTCTCCCCCCCCCTCTCCCCCCCCCCCCGCCTTCCGGTCCCTCTCTCCCTCTCCTATCCTAGCTACCATATTTCCCCTATCACACGGGGCCCCAGAAGGTCAGGCCCTGCATGATGCCCTCCCTCTTTCACTCTACTTCTTAGAGATGCCTTAATGTAAAACAAGGGCATTTTACCTACACATCAGGAGACTGTAATGCATTGATTCAATCAGGCTGCACGGTTGAAATTCTAAAGGAGAAAATTAAGAAAATTTAGAAATCTTTGAAGACAACATCTGATTCACAAAGTTTTTTCTTCTGAATAATTCTATGTTGTATTCCAATAGAAGATTTTTGTTTGTTTTTGTCTTTTGCATTCCTTCTGTTACAAATCCTGGTCTTCCTCCAGAATGATGGATGCCTCAAGTCACCTAGAGCAGAGGTCAAGAAAGAAAGGAAGCAAAATAGAAAAACACATTAATTGTGTCAAAACATTCCCTCCATTAAGCCATTATGATTGACTATTAATAACATTTATCCTTGCCTTTCTTCCACTAATTTGGCTTAGAGCATCTCAACTCTATGTTCAACATAAGAATTAGTGTGAATGATGTGGGCCTTTGGGAATCCTAATTTCAACCAACTGACTTTTAAAAGATACTGTTTAGCAGATAAAGGAAACTTGGTATTAGATGACATCGATAAATTTTGTTACATGCAATGATGGCATTATGCCATTCCCCTTCATTTTTTAATGTACATTTAAGTAATTATGGCATAATGGCACAATGTCTATAATTTGCTTTAAAATATTTGAAGAAAATAAAGGCAGGAGCCTGGTTGATAGATGAGCCAGATCTGGCAAATGCAGATGGTGACCAAGTCTGAGTGAAAACTCCAGAGAGATTTTTTTCCACACCCAATTTATTTCCCTGTGTAATGGAAATTTTCAAAATAAAAAGGTCTTAAAACAAAGTAGTATGGGTAAATATAAAACCGAAAACACATGTGCTGCACTTATGGTCCATTCAAGGATGATATTGATTATATGCCATTTTCACTTTAGGAGATGATAACAGTGACCACTTCTTTGGGGTTGTCCTTTGCAGAATTACTTCTCCTCCCTCTGCCCAGCATTCTAAATTCTAAATTATTATATTGTTGACTGCTAAATAATCTCTCTTTAGATTTACAGAACTCAGAACATCTGGTGACCTTCAGATAACATCAGAGTATGTAACACCCTTCATTCTATAGTTCTGTGCATCAACACAAAGCATGTAAATTTCCCTGAGGTTTCACTTTCAGAAAAGCCATATGTTTATCTGAAGAATTACAGAAACCAACTCCTCAAGGCCAAGGTCAACTGAGATGCTTCAGTCAGAGAGGGAAAAGTGGGGGAATCACACACCCTGGATGAGGAGGACCTCACTCAGCATGTAGGCTTCCTGCCCATTGTCTGCCATACCTCTTTTATCTCCCTGAGTTCCCCAGGATGGAGCTTTGAGGATGCTGGCCCCTCCCTCTTCTCAGGACTGACCCTTGAGTAAACCTCCTTTCCTTCCTGCTGGCTCTTCTCTCCCGAGTATTGGCTTTGGAGCAGTGGGCAGCCAGATCTGGATCTGTTAACAAGATTGGGTGCAACCCAACCCTGTGCCAATGCCCAGCTCACCATCCCCTTGTCAGCAACAAGTTTTATCAGTTTCTCCATGTTGACTGATTTAAAAGCAGGAAATATGATCTATTTGTTTTAAATTTACATTTGGGAGGTTTTCATGAGATTAAATTATTTTCGTGTATTTATTGCCCAGCTAATTTTTGGAAACTCTTTCTTAGTCATTAATCTTTCCCCTCCAAGAGTGGATATGACTTCAGAAATCACCAAAAGCCATTCATAGCTACTTGATGAATAAGTATGCACTCAACAAGGAGAATAGTCAGTCCTCATTTGTGAGCTCCCAAATCTTAAAAAAAAAAAGGGGGGGGGGTCTAATTCAAATTTTCTCCTAAGCCTTACAAACAACCTCTGAAGGCTCTTCTGAACAAGAAGATGCAAGTTTCTTCTACTAACAATGCCAGATCATTAAAACAAGTGAGCAACCTCTCAGAGGAACCTACATTCCTTAGGATAATAGCTATGATGACAATGACCAATATAATGTATTTTGCACAAACTGTGTGTGCCAAATTTTCCAGAAAGGTGCTTTTTGCTATAAAGAATGAACATGTAAACTCAGCTGGTTGTAAAAACATCAGCTCCCTCTTAAACTCTAAGGCTAACTTCAGCAAGAACAAAAATTCATTGAAGTATGCTGTTTTATCTTTTTAAATGAATGTGATTTTTCTATTCTGTTCCACATAATAGTACCAGATAACATTTATGAAGTATTTAAAACAGATGCTATTTTAAGCTTTTTATATGTTGTTTTAGTCCTTTTATTTTTTTTTTCTTTTTCCATTCTGCTGGGACAAAAAGACTTGACATGGATAATTAGAAGAGGAAAAGTTTATTTTGGGGTCCACAGTTTCAGAGGTCTTAATCCATAGATAGCATGCTCTACTCCTTCGAGCCCAAGGTGAGGCAGAACATAGAAGTGAAAGGATATGGTGGAGGACATTATTTCAAGAAATAGAGAGAGACTTAGTTCAGGTCACAAAATATCTACCCGAAAGATATGCCCCAATGACCCAACTCCTCCAGCCATACACTGGTAACTGCCTTACAGTTACCATCCAGTAAATCCTTATCATGGATTAATGCATGATTGAGTAAAGGCTCTCATAACCCAATCATTTCACCTTAAACTTTATTACATTTTCTCACACAGGAGCTTTTGGAAGACACCTAATATCAAAACTATAACACGTGTATTATTTCCTCAGTCCTTAGAGCATTTCTTTGAGGCTGGTACTACTTTTACCTCCATTCTGCAGGTAAGAAAACTGATGTACAAAGAGGTTCATTAACTTACCTAAAGTTGCACAGCCAGCAAGTATCAGAGCCAGAACTTGGACAAAGACCATCTGCTTCCAGAGACAGTGCCCTTAATCACTACAATATATATTTTTCCGATAACATATTCATGCTCTCTTTAAATTTCAAAAGCAATTGCATGTTATAATTTTACTGTGCAGCCATAATTTAGGACACCATAGCCATCCTGTGCCTTCTTGAGGCCCTGACAAGAGTGACTCTGTAGTCAGTGTTATGACTACCCTCAGGCTGGAGAAACATAAATATGTATTATTCTTTCCTGTCCCATGGAGCAAAGCAATCAAAGGTTCATTCCACTGACTCCACTGCCCCCATGGCCTTTCCCAAGAGCAAACCTACAACATGGCTGCTTCTTAGGCCTTTCCAAATCAAGTATCCAACACACACCCTACACACACACACACACACACACACACACACACAACACACACACACACACACACACCAAACATACATACACATCCAGCACACACATTGGCACACCCAATATACACTCTTAAAATATACAAAATCAGCTTACATCAGTTGGACCTAGGAGCGAGTCCAGTCATGTTTGATGGAAACCAGTACAACTTCTGTAGGAGCTGATTAGTAAGTGGACATTGGAGATGTGAATGACGCACGAGCTCTAATAAATAAAACTGTCCTGGATCTTCTTTTGAGTCTCTAATTGTACCTTTCATCATTGAAAGATGATAGGGTTTATATGAGCATCCCTCGAAGTCCCATGCATTAAAAATTTGACTCCCAGCCCATGACAGTATGAGGAGGTGGCAGAACCTTTAAGAGGTAGGGCCTAGGAGAAGTTCTTCAGGTCATCAGGAGTGTGCTGTTAAAGGGGATTTCAAGACCCCAGCTCCTTCTTCTTCCTCTCTTGAGCTCCCAGCCATGTGGTAAAGACTTCTTGTACCACATGCTCTCCATCATAATGTGCTGCCGCACCACAGGCCCCAAATCAACAGACCAACTGACCAAGGACTGAAATCCCCAAAACTGTGAGCCAAAATAAATCTTTCCTCTTTTTAAACTCATTATCTCAGGTATTTTAGTATAGTAATGGAAATCTGACTGACCAAAAGCCTACAATAGACCTTCTGAAATTGAATTAGAAAATTCACAGAAAGGGGCTGGGGTTGTGGCTCAGCAGTAGAGCACTCATCTAGCACGTGCGAGGCCCTGTATTCAATCCTCAGCACTGCATAAAAATAAATAAATAAAATAAAGATATTGTGCCCAACTACAACTAAAAAAATAAATAAATAAATAAAAATATTTTTTTTAAAAAAAGAAAATTCACAGAAAGCATTTTCCAATGGGAATTTAGGAGGCAGCATGAAGTAATGGGGAATGTATTCGCTTAGAAATCAGGCAGACTTCATTTGATTCCTGACTCCTTCCATCTTCAGATCTGTGGCCTTGGACAGATTGTATAGCTTCCTCCTAAGCCTCCCTTTCCTTTGACTTCTAGAACAATCCAAGTGACAGATACCACACAGGTTGTTACAGGATATGTAACAGGATATGTTATAAGATAGCACATGCTGTGCTCGGTAAATCATAAATAATAAATAAATTAAATAAAATTAATTTGAGGTACATAACAGTATGAAAACATCACACACACACACACACACACACACACACATTCACAAACACACACTTGTGTAATAGTCCCCCCATCTCCACAGTTTCATTTTCTGCAGTCCATGAAGTTCTGAAAATATTAAAGAAGAAGCTTGAGTACTGTACATGAAGATATTTTAATAGACAGAGACCACATTCACATAACTTTTATTATGGATATGGTTGTAATCTATTTCATTATTATCTATTGCTATTAATCTTATACTTGCCTAATTTATTAATTAACCTTTATCAATGTATGTAAATAAAAAGCATAGTCTATATCAGGTTTGATAGTATCCGTGGTTTCAGGCACCCACTGGGGTTCTTGGAATATATCCCCAAAGATCGGGGACACTGATATACATGCCCAAACAATTTCAGGAAACTATCCTGAAAAGAACTAGAGAAAGTTCAGATGGAAATGGGGGATTTCACTCTATACCTTTTCATACTGCTTGGATACTTACAGTGTGCATATATTCCTTCCTCAATTAAGAATATTTGTAATATCTGTTATTCATTGTTAATGAGGAGGCTCTTGAGAGACCAGACTTTGTTATCCATAGTCTGATTTCCCAGCACTCTTCTACCTCAGTCCACTCACAGGCAGTGAATGTCCAACTGTAGAATCAGACTCTACCCACTCAAATGTCACCACTTGCATAAGAGAAGAGGTACTTGATAAAAACTGGCTCTCCACTTATGCCTGGTGAGCATGGCTCTAAGTGCCCAGGCAGGCTCTGAAATTTGCTTAGGAGGTGGAAGAGCTGTGATTTCAGGGTGGTAGTCAGGCTCCAGTCCATGCCCTTAACTACTAGGCCACAGAGATCCCAGCCATGCTGTCCTGCTTCTCATCAAACTTTGGTCATCATCCCACAGCCTGACATGGCCCCAAGATCCTGCCTCATCTTTGCTTCAAGACCAATGCCTTCCCTGAAGGCAAGCCTATCAGCAGGAGCCCCAGGCTCTCTTGCCCCCTCCTAGAGCAGGTTCCCTGCTCCCTCTACCCCAGCCTGGCCAGATGGCAAAGCCTCGCTGGGTGTCCTCCCAGCAGCACACACCCCATGCCTGATACTGGTTTGCCCCACACCCACCTCAGGTGATTTGCATGCCACCTCCCATCCCAATAATTTCTGGAATCAAG
This sequence comes from Callospermophilus lateralis, assembly GCF_048772815.1. Classification (NCBI taxonomy): domain Eukaryota; kingdom Metazoa; phylum Chordata; class Mammalia; order Rodentia; family Sciuridae; genus Callospermophilus; species Callospermophilus lateralis. Next base: position 101,224,561 of record NC_135311.1, read on the forward strand.
ACTAATACTATCAATACCCATTTTCAGCAGGCTGTGAGTACAAATGAGGTCCCATTAATAAGTTAAATGTTACTGACTCAGAGCTCTCACCTGTTGTCCTGGGGTGCATATGGTCATATTCCACATAGGACTGGGGAAGAGGACTTCTGAGCCAAAGCTCTATCTCAGTTTGCCCACTGGGCCCCAAAGCAGTCACGCTCAGAACCCAAATCTCACAAAGGACTTTGTGATAAACTTATCTTCAGCTGCTGCATTGGACCAGGACCTCACCTTGGATTTAGATTGGGAGAGAAACAGCAGTGTGATTTTTAATCATCTTCTCCCTCCCACACTGTTTCACCCTCCTCTCATCCCCAATTCCTGTGAACAAAATTTCGTCCTCAACAACTACCTTTCTCCGCTAGCACCTCCTGAGTGTCGATGGCCAGAAGCTCAGCTGGCCTGGCCACACTCCTCTTATCAGCTAGACCCACCCATGATAGGTATCTGACAAACAGCAATGAGTAAATATCGATACTGAGCCAGATAATTTAAAGAAAAATGTCATTAATAACCTAATCTGCAAATTAGGAAGCACTATCCCCAAATAAAGAAACCTGGGTGCACAGGATATACCTAAGGTCAATAGGTCAGAAAGTGAAGGATTGAGTTGCAAAGCCAGTTTCCCCAAACCCCAGTCCAAAGCCCATGCTCTTCCAAGATGGCCTCCCCTGTCCATCTGGGGGGCACCTGGCCTCTGGCCTCTGTTTTGTGTCCTGGAGTCAGGATGGCAATGAGGGGTGGCTGAACAGAGAGCAAGAAATCTCAGGATGGATTTTTAGAGATCCAATGTTTCCATCCTTATTGTCACATTGGAATTGTCCCTTCATTTGTGGGAAATATGTCCCAGCGGGGCAGGATCAGGAGACACACTTCTTAAATTGGTATCTTGAGAAATTCAAACTAGCCTCTCTCCCTAGGGAGTCAGGAGATTTTTCTTGAGAATTTCAAGACAGCAAGGGGTTTCAGAGAGACACTTGTCCCTTTATAGAATGCTGAGTGACATTTTGATGTGCAACAGTTTATTTTATTCAAAGAGAAGAAAGGGAAGGAGAAAGTATGAAAGTGTCAAATGAAACATAATAGGGTTGGGTTTTTGTGGGAGGAGAAGAGTTGGGCCTCTTGCCACCTGCCACAGTACCAGGCAGGTATCACCTTACAATGGCATCAGCATCATTAAAATGGGAAAGCCAAATAGCGGCTCTCCAACCGAAGCAGTTTCAAGGGAGGCACCAAGATATCACAGTCACACTCGCAGGAATTCTCAGCTTGAATTCATCCATCCATCAAACATTGATCATAATCACATTACCATAATTACCACGTTACATTACCATAATCATATCATTGCACAAGGCCTGGTCACACTCATTTTAAGAATGAGACAACTGAGCCTTTGAAGAATACAGTATCAAAGTCATGGTGCTGGAAATGTCGAAACTAGGGTTCAAATCAGTTCTGACTCTAAATGCAGTGTCCCTTCACTACTTCAAGCCCAGCCCTCAAGGAGATCTCTACTGACCCATAAACGGACAATTATGTATCTTAGTGTGATAGTGGACAATAAAGCAGTGTCTCATAGTGGGAAAGGACATTACTCAAATTACATTGTTATGTCATGTGCATACAGAAATTATGTAACAACAAATCCCACCATCATGCACATATGTAAAAATGAGGAAAAAAAATAAAATAAATGAGTAAACATTAGAGTTAAACTTGATAAAATCAATAACACTATACCTCAGAACTTGGACTTTGAACTTGGACAGAGGCGATGGCCAGTTTGTACCCCTGCTAGCTATGTGGTTTGTTTTTCAAACTCTATGAGGCTGTTTACTTATTCATAACATGAATATCCACCCTATCTGAGGGTTAGGAGAGGATCAAACAAGATGTAAAAATCACTTAACCCAGTGCCTAGCATACAGTAGCAGCTCAATAAATGGGAGCTTCTGTACCCTGGAAATGAGGGATGTGCAGAGGGGGCGTATGAGAGAGGCACTGAACCCAAAGCCAGATGCGGCAGTAATGGCTTCCTCTCAGCGGGAGCCCCAGTGAGAAGAGCATCCTCTACCTGAGGGTCAGTGAAGGGATATATTCACGTAAAACAAAAGACAACTGTTGCTCTTTCATCTTCACCCCTGCTTGGGAAGAAGGGATTCCTGGAGCCTGAGCCTCACCAGCAGCTTCAAGGTGAGCATCAGGAAGGATGGAGTGAGCTTTCTCATCTAGAAGCCACAACCAATGCACTGTTCCACTCTAGTGCACTGGGCTTATGTCCTCCATCACCTTCCCAGTCATGTGTCCTAGAAAAGCAGCTCACCCTCTCTGAGATTTAGTCTCCCCATCTTGAAATTGTGAAGGATAATGCCTATCTCATTATTGAAACAAATCACATATTCAATCCGCCCAGCAGGGCATACAGGGGGTGCTAGAGAGATGGAGTGTTAGCTCTCCCACTTACGTCCTCCTCCTCCCTGTCTCCAGAGTCCTCCCAGCTCAGGGTAAAGTGGACAGTCCTTCAGTGGCCACCACACCTAGGCGTATTGTGTGCACATATACACTCACAGAGAAGGAAGACTCAGGTTTAAAATTATCATAGCAGATTTTTAAGTTCTGCAAAGCACTTGAAAAATGATGGCAATAATAAGGACGTCTGAGCTGGGCACAAGTGGTGCACAGCAACAGTGCCAGCTACTTGGGAAACTGAGGCAGGAGACTAACCTGAGCCAGGGAGTTCATGGCTAGTGTGGGCAACACAGACCCATAAAAAATGTTATAATGTCTAAAAAGGATGTCTGCTTAACACTAGCTCTAGCCTCTGCTCTCTGAGCCAGTGCTGTGAGCACAGTTGCTACACAGAGTATTTGCATTGTCCCCTTTCCCCCATCCAAGCACCAAACCAGTCCCCGCAAAAGAAAATCTTGATCACAGCCTGGACACTGTTCCACGACAGAAACCGAGAAGGGTCTCTGCTGGGCCTGTGGAAGCACTTCCTAGGTGAGCTTCCTCTCCAGTTCCTGGAAGAGTCCAGTCTGGGTTCCGTCATAGGTTGGAGAGCCTGAGGACGGGGCCAGGAAGAAGGCTCAGGGTGTCAGATAAAGGGAACAACAGGACACATCCCAATCAGCCAGGAGCATGCTGGGGGCCTGGAAAGCCTTTCCCTGCTCACCTCACATGGACAATAGGGTGACTTCTTTTCCCTTCCTTGTGGGGTTCAGGGGCTCAGGAATCCGGGTCTTGTATCTGCCCAGTGTCTCCCCATCTGTTTTCCTGCCGTGGGACCCATCGTTTTGTTCCCTTACAGATGAAGCACTAAATTTGGAAGGGAAATAAATCACTCGCCCCTGGCCACATAGACGGTAACAAACATAAACACACCTCCCTAGACTCAAATCTCCTGATTCCTAATCCAGGATGATTCCTTTATCACACTATAACAAGATAACAATGTGCTTTAGTCAGCTTTTTCGCTGCTATGACTAAAAGATCTGATCAGAACAATCATGGAGAAGAAAAGGTTGATTCGGAGCTCACAGGTTCGGAGGTCTTAGTCCACAGAAGGCCACCTCCATTCCTCAGGAGGTGAGGCAGAACATCATGGTGGAAGAGTGCGGCAGAGGGAAGCAGGTCACATCATCAGGAAGCAGAGAGAGAGACCCCACTCACCAGATACAAATATATACCCCAAATCCATGCCCCTAATTCCCTCCAGCCACATGCCACCACTTCAGTTACCACCCAGTTAATCCCTATCAGGGGGTTAATTCACTGATTGGATTGACTCACAACCCCATCATTTCTCCTTCAAACCTTCTTGCACTGTCTCACAGGTGAGCTTTTGGGGAACACCACCTCTAAACTATAACAAATGGTGATAGTAATAATAGCGCTAGGCCAGATACAAAGGAAGAGGAAAGCACAATGTAGCTGAGGCTTGTTATCCATCATATTTATTCCTGGCAAAAACCCAGGAAAGAAAGGATTATCATCTGCATTTATGGATGAGGAAACTGGGGCTCGGAGACTTGGGAGTCAGCAAACCAGCCAGGGCCTGTTTGTGGAAATGGTCTCACTGGAACCCAGCCATGCTCTTTATTGGCACCCCGTCAGTGGCTGCTTTTCTACCACAGCAAGGTGAGCAATTGCAACAGAGATGGTAGGACCCCAAGAGCCCACAGATATTTTCTATCTGGCTCTTTGAAGAAAAAAAAAATGTGTTGATCCCAGCTCCAAATGATTTGGAAAAGTTCCCACAGTTGTTAAGAGGCGGAACCAGGACTCCAACCCAGCCTGACTCCAGAGCCTGCACTTTGAATCACCACATCTTCCCACACTCCATTCGATTACTCAATAATTCTCTGTTCATCAAGATGGGGGTGCTGAATCCTACCTCTCACAATGTGTATGTTGAAGTCCTAACCCACAATGCCTCAGAAAGTGACTGTATTTGGAGGAGGTGTCTTTACAGAGGTAATTACAATGAGATCATTAGGGTGGACCAATATGATTGGCATCCTTATGATTTTTGTTGTTGAGTTGTTGTTTTTTTTATTGGTGCATTGTAGTTGTACATAATAGTGAGATTTGTTGTTACATATTCATGCATGCACATTATATAATAATATAATTTAGCCAATATCATTCTCTAGTATTTCTCCTTCCCCTCCCAGCTTCCCTCTGAAAAGGCGAATTTGGACACAGACACAGACACGTGAAGATCCAGAGAGACCAACCATCTATGATCAGAGGAGAGTGGCCTCCAGGAACCAATCCTGACTACATCTTGACCTTGGACTTCCAGCCTCCAGAACTGTGAGAAATAGGTTTCCTTTGCTGAAGCCTCTCAGTCTGTGACCTTGGACACAGCAGTTCTACCAAACTGATACCATTACTTACTCAATGCCAGGTTCCTTTCAAGGAGGTAGGAAAGAGAAGAGGCCTGGCACATTGGTACTCAGTAAATGTTAGTTACTGAGCAGCTATATGCTGGATAGAGCAAGACAGATGTGGCTCCTACCCTCCTGGGTTACACAAACTAATGGGGGACATGAGGAGATTAAATAAGTCATTACAGGCATGATGCATGTTACCAAACAGGAAGTTAAAGTGCAAGTGAGTTTAAAACGGAGGCCTTGCCCTAGTGTTGGGGGAGGAGAGAAATGAGGGAAAATTTCTCTAAAGAACTGTCATATAATTGGGAAAAGAGACTAAGATTAGCCAGAAAAAGAGAGGGGAGTCTGCAAGGTGCGCAGTGTTCCTGTCCTTACCAACGAACAACAGTGAGACTGTGGGCATCTTCTGTCCCCTCTCTAGGTTTCTACTTTCCACTCACACAATATGGGGGTGTTCTGGGTTCCATTAAGCTTCCTTCAAGTTCTACAAGCCCATGGCACCTTTAACACAAGAGAAACATTGCTCCCACTTCTCTTTCACAACCTAGAAAAGCACACATTACACTATTCAAAAACTAAATTGGGAGCATCTCTGTCCTTGGTGGCATTTGAGCTCCCTGAGGTCAGGGATAGACTCCTAACATGTGCACCTCCATTGCCTTGTACAGAGCCCAGCACACAGTAGGGACTCAGGGAGAGGGTGTTAAGTGGAACTTGATTGAAAGGAAATTAGAGAAGAGGTAAGGCAGCCACCACCACCACCCCACCCCACAAACACATGCATGTTCACAAACATGTGCACAAACACACATGCATGCTCAGGCACACACACACACACACACACACCTTTCTGCCTCCCCCAGAAGCACTCCTTGCAGTTTAACTGTCATAACCCGCCCCAGCCAACTCTTACTACTCATGATCTAACACCCTCAAATGACCCATTTCCCCAAAACAGTCCTTGTTCTCAGCCCAAATCTGTAGACACACTTCCCAAATGAGGCACTTTGAAAGGCCACTTGGACATCAGACAAGCACTTTGAAAGGGGTAGGTTCTGTCTTATTGGAGACAGCTTGCTCCACAAGTCCATGTTCATAGGGATTGGAACAAATCCCTCCTCACACAGGCTAGCTGTGTGGCCTGCAGAGGAGGAGCTGGGCTCTCTCCACCTTAGTTTTTTGGTCTATATCTTTGAGACTTTGATTTACACAATGTCAAGTCAGAGGCATCAGAAGGCTCCATTGTGGGAACCATAAGGAAATGAAATGGCTATTATTAATCTCACTCTCAATTCCATGCACAATTGTGAACACAGCTCTACAGGTCACAGAGTACCATCTCCATAGTCATGTGAGCAAGAGGACTTGACACTCAGGATTATGCACTCACTGCTATGCCTAGGAGTTTATAGTTGTCCTCTTATTTTAAATTTACTCTTCACCCCAAAGTACTTAGTAAAGATTATGAACCCCACATTAGAGAAACTAAGGCTTAGAGAAGAAATATGACTTGCCCAAGGTCCAGAGAAGTGACTCATCTGCATTCCAAAGCTAGGAATTATTCCAAAGCTCATGTCTGTCACTCATTCCTCCATTCATTCATTTAAAATATAGTGCCTGGCACATAATTGGTGCTCCTGCCCCCTCCCACCCCAGGGTTTCCATAGCCCTGAAAGACTCAGGTGCAGGATAGTGTAGAACGGAGGAGAGAGAATAGGGCAGACACCTCCCCTCTCCAGCCCACAGCCCTCAGGCCAAAGCCCAGCCTAGACAGGGAGAAACATGAACTCCAAATTGAAAATAAGACTCAAGTTTTAAAGGACCAGAAAATGTTCAGATCTACCATAAAAGCATATTCCATCAAGTCCTAGGAAGGTAATGATTAAAGGAAAAAGAAAACTATTTCATGCTTGTATCTCACCAAGACCAACCTCATCAATGTACCAATAAGAAAAGCCTGGGGCCCATTACAACAGGAGAGGCAGGGGGTCTAGGGGGGGCTGGAGCAAAGGAAGAAAGCCTAGCCCTGTGGGGTCACAGAAGACAGCCCAGAGGGGATGCGCAGGAAGATCTGCCTTCCAGGAAGAGTTCTGGGGTGAAATACAGAGACCCCCAATGTGGCTACAGTGACAAGAGAAGTAAAAAAGGCTGGAGGTGGGGACAGAGGACAGTAGCCATCCTAAAGGTCCTCGAGGTCAGGGGCCAATCTCAGGACTTTATTCCAAGGACAAAAGAAAGCCTCTGTGGGGTTTAGAGGCTAACAATTTGATGTACATGTGTAAAACACTGGAGGTGTAAAAATGCTAATTCAAGAAGCTTATGAAGAAATCCAAAGGTGACAGTGGCTTGGACCAGTGACAATGAGACAAGGGAGGAGAGAGGGGAAGAGGAGTTTAAGAAGCTCAGCAGCAGCCATCTAGTGAAAAGTTCGTCATCTGTAACTTCTCCAGAGGAAATTCAGGACTTCAGCAAGAATCTGAGTCACTTTTGATCCAAAGATGTGCTTGTCTCAGGGGAACCCGGGCAACCAGCCAGTCCTTGCCCTTCCCCACAACTAGTGACGCCAGAGGCTCTGGAATATGGAACCAGAGGAAAGGGAAATGGTTCAATGACTGGGCAAAGGGCAGCATCTGGCATCAGCCAGACCAAGTGAAAAATATATAAAAATGGAAAGCAAAATGCACTGTGGAGACGACTTAGTCAGAGCCCTCGTTTTACAGCTGGACCTGTGTGTCCAGTAGGATGGAGAAAGCACCATCTCCATTATCCACAGTTCTGAGTCTCATCCTGAATGTGCAACTGACCATTATTATACTCAATGTTTCCATCTGCAAAGTGGGTGGAACAAGGCCTCTTCCTCCCAGATCTATCAGGGTCCTGGGAAAGTTTAATAAAATACTGGTAAATCGCCAGGCATGGGCTTTTTGCATAGACAGTAGTGATGAATAAATACTCAGAAAATACCAGAAGACATTTGGAAGATACCCAGAAAGTACAAAGAAATGGAATTGGTGATTGTTGGATATGGGGGTGAGGGAAAGCACCCAAGGGTCCCGGGTAATGCTCAGACTTCAGCTGAGCGCTCCAGCAGGGGTTAGGAGGTAGGAACCCCCCCACCATAAGCCCAGATACTGCCTTCCAGCCCCAAGTGTAGGAAGCTACCCTCTACTCCTCCTGCATTACAGCAATGCCCCAGAGACCCAGCTCCCATAACAAAACACTCATCAAGCATTTATTAAGTGCCAGTTGAGGGCTTTCCACGCCACTGAAGTCTATAACAACCTACGAGCAGACAAGTACTGTCATCCCATTTTGCAGCTGAGGAAATTGAGGCTCAGAGAAATGAAGTAGCTAGCTCATGACAGTCCTCTCAGTGAATAAGTAGCAGATCCTGGTCTCAAACCAGGGCTTGAGTCTGGCCCATTAGAGCAGAGTCATGACCAGCCTGGGCAGCAGATGTTGTGAGAGCCCCTGGTGGGAGCCACCGGCCCAGCTGCTACAGGTTCCCTACACAGGGCGGTCTGAGCCAGTTCTCCAGATGATTGATTTAGTGGAGGGGATGGTTGGCCTGGGAACAACCAGGCACTTGGCAGCACCTGGATTACATGCGGCAGGAAGAGGAACAGACCCCAGCCATTCAACACCAAATCATGGCACCAACCTGCTTTGGCTTTCAGGTATCTTCTGCTCTCAAAACCTTGATCCCCAATGCCCTGGCTCCTCGGAGGTGGTCCATGAACCAACACCATTGCATCAGCACCACCTGGAGCTCATTAGAAATGCAGAGCCTTGGGCCCCACCGGGACCTTCTGCGTCAGCACCTGCATCTAAACAAGACCTCCATGCAACTGGCAGACACACAGATGTAAAATGAACACTGGTCTATGAGTCCAGAGACCTAATGGGAGTCCTGCAGCCAGAGAGGTTCCGGGACCCTTGGCAAGTCCTTGCTGGACCTCAGTTTTCATGCTTGAAAAAGAAGAGTGCTTAAACTAGATACTCTCTAATATAGGCCAAAAAAACAGATTGGCCAGTTAAAGGAATGGAGGGCTGAGGAGCCAGATTCAAAGCTCCATAAATGATTTAGTGAAGGAAATAATTAACTTCTTTTACTGAGCACCTACAATGTTCCAAGCATTGTAGGTCCTGTGTAGAAAGAAGTCCCTTCTCTAATGAAACCTACAGTAATTAATTCTGTGATGAAATTGGGTTAAAATCTCATCTCTACTCCCTTTAGGGATGCAATCTAATTCACCAATTCTAGTTTTCAAATCTGTAAAATAATCAGAGAAGCTAACATTTATTGAGTACCTATTATTGTCAGGCATCATTCTAGAATAAATACATACTAAAGGGCTGAAGGTGCAGCTCGGTTGTAGAACACTTCCTTGGTATGAATGAGGCCCAGGGTTTGATCTCAGGCACCACAAAAGTAAAAAATAAATAAATAAATCAGGAAATAATTATAAATACATGCAAGGATTGCCTAGGAGACTGTAAAACATGAGTTCTAATCCTGATACCTGCCCCCCTCAACCCCCAACACACATACTTAAAGCTGTGTGACTTTGGGGCAGTTACTTGACCTCTCCATGCCTAAGTTCCTGGTAGATGCTTATGTGCCCCCAAGTATGCCTTCAGAATTGAAAAACTAATTGCCTGTGGTAGGTAGGAGTGTTGGTACCAGACAGATCACACTGTCAGCTCTCTGGTGTGTGCCCTTCGATCAAAATAATGGCCTCACTCAAGTTGATACTCACATCCAACATCTGATGAGCACAGATCCCCTGGTCCCATCCTGGATCAACTGAAAGACCATCTGAGCTCCAGAGCACCCTGTGAGGTCAGCTGAGGTCTTGGCTGAGGCCACATCACAGCCCAACATCTCCCCGAACCCCTCTTGCCTCTCCCCTCCATTCCCAGATGCCAGTCCCAAGAACACTCCCCACCAAGCTGCAGCCCACCTCTACCTCAGAGCTGGCTTCCTGGGCACTGAGGCCTGCATGTGTCTCCTCTAGAAAGTGGGGCTAAGAGCATCAGCCACCTCCACACCCCCTAGAGCCTTTGTGCATATCAGAGTCAACACACAAAATGCTTAACATACCCAGAATGGGAGAGGGGAGCTCAGTGTATTTGTTATGGTCATCTTTGGTGTTAATCCCACTGAGGAAGGAAGCCCATTGGCCTTGTTCTACAGGTAGCAGCGTGTGCAAGAGCCTTGAAGACAGAGAGTGGAACCCATGGAGACGAAGGCCCAGTAGCCAGGGCAAGGATAGAACAAGAAGAGGTAAAGAAGCTAACCAGGTCAGATGAGGCAGAGCAACCAGCCCATGCAAGCACTCTGGAGAGGGCAAATGGCAGGCTACCTATTGGAACTCCAGGGGCAATGAAGGAGGTAAAGACAAATCATCCCAAACATGACAAACTGGGATACTGCCCATTTCAACCTGAAACTGTGGCTGCACAAAGAGCTCACTGACCTGTCTTTGCCTAAGCACAGCAAGCCATAAAAATTCCTTTGAGGATGACTTCCCAGTTCTGGGAACAGAAATAACCTGTAAGCACCAGAGATGGAGAATTGTTGATTAAATGAACCTGCACCAATAAGCTACTGAAGCAGCCCTCTCCTTCTCCAAATTGATACCCCACTTCCTAATGAGGGCCTAGACTGTCCTGCCCCACCCCATATCTCTTTGTCCTATCATTTCTACACAAATCTATCATTCTTTGTTTAAAAAGCATAAAAGAGAAGCTCAGCCCAGGACCACCTCTGCCCACCACAGACATCTGCTGGAGTCAAGCTCATCCCAGATCCACTTGCTGACCTGCGTGGGAGCTCAGGCCCAAGGTAGGCCCAAGTTCATCCTGTCACTGGGAGAAACCCACCAGAGCTCAGGCTGGGCCCAGAACCACCTCCACCCACCAGCAGGGCCCTGCCAGAGATCAGGCCCGGTCCAGATCGGTCTTGCTGACCTGCTCGGGAGCCAGGGCCCAGGGTAAGCTTGAGTCCATCCCACCACCACCTGGGAGCCCAGGTCTAACCCACTTCCATCTTGAGACACTGCGGCCATCTACCTTTCCCCATGCAGTAGCCTCTGCCTTGGGACAGGGCTTAGAAGCAGCTGCATCTTGGACCAGGCATCCAAAAGCCAGTGTAAGGTTCACCCATTCAGAGTCATCTCTGAAAGATGTTGCATCCGTGTTGGGGCACCTCCACAGCTATCTCGAGTTATCTCTTGCTATTACTGCCACCTCCTATAGTTGCAGTAGCATCCATCCTGGGACATTAGCAGAGTCTAGAAGCCCAACACCATGATGAGGTACAGATACTCTGCACAGATACTATAAGATTATAAGGTAGAAACTGTAATACCTCAGATCCACACTGCAAGAAAGGAAATCACATAGACAACATGAAAAAACAAGGGAGTAAAGTGCCCCAAACAAACCAGATAACTACAATAACAGAACCCATGGACAGCACAGTTGATGAAATGTCAGAGAGGGAGTTAAGAACGTTCATAATTAAAATGATCTTTGAATTAAAGAATGACCTAAATGAGCAAATACCAGCAAAAATTGATCACTCCAATAAAGAGATAAGAGAGCAAATAGAGGCAACCATTGATGACACCAATAAACAGATGAGGGAGCAAATACAGGTAGCAAAAGATTACTTCAAGAAAGAGATAGAGATTCTGGAAAAAAATCAGAAATCCTTGAAATGAAAGAAAACAATAAACCAAATTTTAAAAAACTCATAGAAAGCCTCACCAACAGAATAGATCACATAGAAGAATATCAGATAATGAAGAACATCCTATAATGAAGATAAAGTATACAATCTGGAAAATAAAGTTGACCACACAGTGAAGATGGAAAGAAACCATGAGCAGAACATCCAAGAATTATGGGATAGCCTCAAAAGACCAAATCTAAGGGTTATTGGGATAGAGGAAGACACAGAGATTCAAACCAAAGGAATGCACAATCTCTTCAATGAGATACTGTTAGAAAATTTCCCAAACATGAAGAATGAATTGGAAAATCAAATACAAGAGGCTTACAGGACACCAAATGTATGAAATTACAACAAATCTACATCAAGGCACATTATAATTAAAATGCCTAGCATACAGAATAAGGATAGAATCTTAAAGGCCCCAAGAGAAAGGAATCAGATCACATATGGGAAGACCAATTCATATCTTGGCAGATTTTTCAACCCAGACCCTCAAAGCCAGGAGATCCTAGAAACAGTATATAGCAAGCTCTGAAAGAAAATGGATGCCAACCAAGAATCTTATATCCAGAAAAATTAAGCTCTAGGTTTGATGATGAAATAAAAACCTTCCATGATAAACAAAAGTTAAAAGTATTTACAACTAGAAAGTCTGCACTATAGAACATCCTCAGCAAAATATGCCATGAAGAGGAAATGAAAAACAATGATGAAAATCAATAAAGGAAGAAATTACACTAAAGGAAAAACTAATCAAAGGAGAAACCAAGTCAAGTTAAATACCAAAAATAAACAAAAATGGCTGGAATACAAATCATATCTCAATAATAATGTCAGAGAGGGAGTTAAGAACTCCCTCTGGTGTGTTTAGTTTAATGCCTAAACTCACCAATCAAAAAACATAGACTGGCAGATTGGGTTTAAAAAAAAAAAAAAAAAGACCCAACAATATGCTGCCTCCAAGAGACTCATCTCATAGGAAAAGACATCCACAGACTGAAGATGAAAGGTTGGGAGAAATCTTACCACTCACACAGACTGTGGAAACAAGCAGGGGTTTCCATGCTCATACCAAATAAAGTAGACTTCAAACCAAAGTCAATTAAAAGGGATAAAGAAGGATATTTCATACTGCTTAAGGGAACCATATATCAAAAAGACAGCATAACAATGGAGTGTCTATGTTCACCAAACAAACTCTTCTCAAGTTCAAGAGTCAAATTGGCCCACAAAACAATAATTCTGGGTAACCTTAACACACCTCTTTTACCACTGCATAGATCTTCCAAACAAAAGCTGAATAAAAAAACTATAGAACTCAATAATATAATCAATAACTTGGACTTAACTGACATATATAAAATATTTCATCCTTCAATAAAAGAATACACTTTCTTCTCAGCAGCACATGGATCCTTCTCTAAAATAGACCATATATTATGCCACAAAGCAACTCTTAACAAATATACAAAAGTAAAGATACTACCTTGCATTCTCTCAGATCATAGTGGAATGAAATTAGAAATCAATGATAAAATAAAAAATAAAAGCTATTCCAACACCTGGAGACTAAATAATTTGTTACTGAATGAATGAACAAGGGGTTGCAAAAGACATCAGGAAGGAGATAAAAAATTCTTAGAAGTTAATGAGAACACTGACACAACATATCGAAATCTCTGGGACATTATGAGGACAGAACTAAGAGGAAAGTTCATTGCATGGAGCTCATTCCTTAAAAGAAGAAAAAGTCAACAAATAAATGACTTAACATTATATCTCAAAGCACTAGAAAAAGAAGAACAAATCAACATCAAAAGCAGGAGACAGGAAATAATTAAAATTAGAGCTGAACTCAATGAAATTGAAACAGTAGAAAAAAATTGACAAAACAAAAAGTTGGTTCTTTGAAAAAATGAATAAGATTGACAGACCCATAGTCATGATAATGAAGAGAAGGAGAGAGAAAAATTACTAACATACTTGATGAAAAGGAAATATCCCAACAGACACTACAGAAATAGAGAAGAAATTATTTTGAAAACTTGTACTCCAAGAAATAAATAATAAAATAGAAAATATCAAAGGAATCCACAAATTTCTAGAGTCATATGAGTCACCCCTTGAATAAGGATGATATACACAATTTAAACAGATCAATTTCAAGCAAGGAAATCGAAGACACCATCAGAAGCCTACCAACCAAGAAAAGCCTAGGACTGGATGGATACACAGCCAAGTTCTACAAGACATTTAAAGAAGAACTAATACCTATACTCTTCAATTTATTTCAGAAAATAGAAAAAGAGGGAGCACTTCCAAACTCTTTTGATGAAGCAAATATCACCCTGATTCCAAAACCAGGCAGACACATCAAAGAAAGAAAACTTCAGACTAATATCCCTAATGAACATAGATGCAAAAATTCTTAGTAAAATTCTGGCAAATCGAATACAAAAACACATCAAAAAGATTGTGCACCATGACCAAGTGGGGTTCATCCCAGGGATGCAAGGTTGGTTCAACATACGGAAATCAATAAATATAATTCATCACTTCAATAGACTTAAAGATAAGAACCCTATGATCATCTCAATAGATGCAGAAAAAGCATTCAACAAAATACAGCACCCAACATGTTCAAAATACTAGAAAAACTAGGGATACAGGAACATATCTCAACATCGTAAAAGCTATCTATACTAAGCCCCAGGCCAACATCATTCTAAATGATGAAAACTTGAAAGCATTTCCTCTAAAAACTGTAACAATACAAGGATAACCTCTTTCACCACTTCTATTTAACATAATTCTTGAAACACTGGCCAGATCAATTAGACGAAAGAAATTAAAGGGATACGGATAGGTAATGAACTCAAATTAGCCCTATTTGCCGACAATATGATTCTATACCAAGAAGACCCAAAAAATTCCACCAGAAAACTTCTAGAACTAGTAAATGAATTCAGCAAAGTAGCAGGATACAAAATCAACACCCATCTCCCTTGTTTCTGGATAGGCAGAATTAATATTGTCAAAATGACCACACTACCAAAAGCATTATACAGATTTAATGCAATTCCAATCATAATCCCAATGACATTCCTCATAGAAATAGAAAAAACAGTCATGAAATTTATCTGGAAAAATAGGAGACCCAGAATAGCTAAAGCAATTCTTAGCAAGAAGAGTAAAGCAGGTGGCATCACTATACCAGACCTTAAAATGAAATGAAATAGAGCAACAGTAACAAAAACAGCATGGTATTGGCACCAAAATAATGGTACAGAATAGAAGACACAGAGACTAACCCACATAATTACAGTTATCTATATTAGATAAAGGCTGCAAAAACATACAAATGGTGCTGGGAAAACTGGAATTCCATATGCAACAAAATGAAATTAAACTCCTATCTCTCATCATGCACAAAACTCAACTCAAAGTGGATCAAGGACCTAGGGATTAAACCAGAGACCCTGTGTCTATTAGAAGAAAAAGTAGGCCCAAATCTCCATCATGTCAGATTAGGCCCCAACTTCTTTAATAAGACTCCTATAATGCAAGAATTAATATCAAGAATCAATAAATGGGATGGATTCAAACTAAAAAGCTTCTTCTCAATAAAAGAAACAATCAGTGAGGTGAATAGAGACTCTACAAATTGGGGAAAAAAAATTTACCACATGCACATCAGATAGAGCACTAATCTCTAGGATATATAAAGAATTCAAAAATCTTAACAACAAAAAAACAAATAACCCAATCAATAAATGGGCCAAGGAACTGAATAGATATTTCCCAAAAGAAGATATACAATCAATCAACAAATATAAGAAAAAATGCTCAACATCTCTAGCAATTAGAGAAATGTGAATCAAAACTACTCCAAGATTTCATCTCACTCCAGTCAGAATGGCAGCTATTAAGAATACAAATAACAATAAGCGTTGGCAAGGATATGGAGAAAAGGCACACTCAAACATTGCTGGTGGGACTGCAAATTGGTGCAGCCAATCTGGGAAGCAGAATGGAGATTCCTTGGAAAACTGGGAATGGAACCACCATTTGACCCAGCTATCCCACTCCTCAGTCTATGTCCAAAGGACTTAAAAACAGCATACTTAGGGACACTGCCACATCCATGTTTATAGCAGTTCAATTCACAATAGCTAAACTGTGGAACCAACTTAGATGCCCTTCAGTAGATGAATGGATAAAGAAAATGTGGTATATATACACACAATGGAATATTACTCAGCTATAAAAGAGAATAAAATCATAGCATTTGCAGGTAAATGAATTGAGCTGGAGAATACAATGCTAAGTGAAGTTAGCCAATTCCAAAAAACCAAATGCCATATATTTTCTCTGATTTAAGGAGGCTGATTCATAATGTGGTGGGGGGTGGGGAGTGGTTAGGAGGATTATGTGAACTCTAGATAGGGGAAAGGGGAAAAGGGGAGGGAGGGGGCATGAGGGTAGGAAAGACGGTGGAATGAGATGGACATTATTACCCTAAGTACATGTATGAAGACACAAAGGATGTGATTCTACTTTGTGTACAACCAGAGATATGAAAAATTGTGCTCTATATGCGTAATATGAATTGTAATGTGTTCTGCTGTCATATATAAAAAGTTAAAATAAAAAATGAAAAAAATAATATAAAAAACCTAAAAGATTTCTGCTTTGGCTCAGATCTTCACTCTCTTAGGAAGATCCTCATGTACATGTAAAATTAATGAAATTTGTATGCTTTTCTCCTGTTGTCTTGTGTAAGTTTAGTTCCTAGACTCAACCAAAGATTTCTAAGAATTAAGATCATGTTAAATAAGAATCATGGGAGGTCAGTGCTCTAGACTAAGGTCCTGACAGATCAAACTAAAATTCAAAATGGAGTCTCTCATGCTCAAGTTCCATATCCTCAAGTGAAACCGTGCTAGTTGCCTGGACTCCCGAGAAGCCAGGATTAAAAATAGAACATCCAGATTTCCCAAACAAGCCAGTTTCAATTGCCATGATAATGAAGTTCACTCTGCTTTAATTCTTTCACAAAAGAAGGAACCTGAAATAACTTGATGCTAAAACGATAGTTATTTTCATATTGTCCTATCTCCCTGTCACTGTCTTATAAGGAAGGTAATTCTGAAACGACCAATCTTTCTCTGTTTATGAAACAAACCTCTCCCACTCCGTGTGGGAACACTTACTCTATAGTATGGAATGAAGTGTTGCCCAATTCTAGAATCGAAAATAAGGCCAAGATCCTCAAACTAAATTTCTGTAGTCCTGCCTTTTGATAATGGTAGGGGGGATCGTTCGCCTCCTCTGCAGAGGGCATGGGAGGAGCACAAAGTGCTTCTGGTGTAGGGTTGGAAAGGAGGCAAGAAGCAGGCCCCGTGAGCCTTGCAAGTCAAACCCTTACCCAAGAAGCTGGAAAAGTCAGAGGATCTTAAGCTGGTGACTGGCATCACCCCATTAACATTTTAAGAAAGATAAAATGAGAAAGAGTGAGAGACAGAAGTAATTAATAGAGAAGTTTCCATTAATTCCAAATACTGACTGAGCCCCAGACTCTGTCTCCAGACACAGGGAACCCAGTGCGATTGGACAGCAATAGTCCCGGGCCTCAGGCTCTGGGGCAGAAGATAGCCACAGTCTGCGTGTTATCACCTGCAACCTCAGGTGTCAGGAAGACTCCGGAAGGAAACAGCCCCTGCTCTGGGGTCAGAAGGGTGAGCGGGAATTAGCTGAGGGGAAAGGATGGGGAGTGTTCCAGGCATGGGAACAGCATGTGCCTAGTCCCCAAAGCACAAAGCACTTGACATACCTGAGGAGCTGAGACCCCAGAGATGCTGGGGCTTAGAAAGCAAAGACCTCAGTGGCCGCACAAGAGCCTGAAGGCAGCCGGGAGTCAAAACCCATTGGTCATGAGAATGGAAGGGAAGAAATACAATGAGGAAGGAAGGAAAGGGAGAATGGGAAGTCAGATTTCCTAGTTCAGCCATTTGAGATCCCATTGGCAGCAGGAAACCCCAGGATGGGATTCCAGAGCCAGAATCCTGGCCTTCCTGCACCTCCCCAAGCCAGCTCAGGGCCCCCCACCATCACCACTGTCAGGCTTCAGGCCCCAAGAGAGAGACTTCCAGAGATGGATGAGTGGTTTGCTCTAAGGACCAGCAGCGAAGGGCTTGCCCCTCTCCCTGGCAGTGAGTGCTTTCTGGGGATCCCTGACAGATGGAGGCCATCAAAAGGAGATTGAACAGGGCTGGTGACACCTGCAGGGAGGAGCCTTACAGGTCCCCCTGTGGGAACTCCTCCAGCTGGTGCTAGGGGAAGAAACCTGCACTCTCTTTGGCAGGGGGGAAAGAGGCCCTGGAAACACACTTCCCCCAGGGGCTTGTGCAAAATCTGGGCTGGACCTGGGCCTTGCAGAATTTAGAATTTTCTAGCCAAAATGTGTCTCCAGGAACTTGAAATTCTATTTCTTAACTCTAAAGAAGAGAAAAACAGAGTCAAAGAGGAAAAGAGATTTGCCCAAGGTTATGAAACAAGTCACTACAGAGCAAGTCCTGGCACATAAGCTTAAAGACTCTACATTCAGTGCTCTTTCCAATAATAATAATAGGAGCCAATGTTCACCAAGCACTTGCCAGATACGAGGAGCTAAGTGCTTTGAATGTTTTTACTCACTTAATCTGCACCACTACACTCTTGGGCTGGCAATAGTATTATTCCCACTTTATGGAGAAGAAACTGAGGCAGAGAGCACTGAAGCTATTCTTCCAAGGCTGCACCACTGGCAAAGTTAGAATTCAACTCAGCAGATTGCACTACTTTTTTTAAAATTTGTTCTTTTAATTTGTTAGTTACACATGAGAGTATTGTACATACATAGAGTATACATACATTCTTGGGGTTGTACATGATGTGGAGTTATACTGGTCCTGTGATCATATCTGAACATAGGAAATTTATGTCTAATTCATTCTGTATCTTTCCTATTCCCATCCCTCCTTCCTTTCATTCCTTTTTCTAATCCAATGAACTTCTATTCTTTCCCCCCACACTTCTTTCCCTGCCCTTATTGTATTAGCATCCACATATCAGAGAGAACATTCGACCTTTGGTTTTGGGGGATTAGCTTATTTCATTTAGCATGAAAGTCTCCAGTTTCATCCACTTATGGGCAAATGCCACAATTTCATTCTTCTTTATGGCTGAGTAATATTCCATGGTGTATATATACCACATTTTCTTTGTCCATTCATCTGTTGAAGGGTATCTAGGCTGGTTCCATAACTTTACTATTGGCTGTGTCACTGTAGTATGCTGAGTTTAAGTCCTTTGGGTAAAGACTGAGGAGTGGGTTAGCTGGATTAGATGATGGTTCCGTTACAAATTTTCCATACTGCTTTCCAGAGTGGTTGTACCAATTTGCAGTTGTACCAGCAAAGTATGAGCAAGCCTTTTCCCCACATCCTCGCCAACATTGATTGTTACCTGTATTCTTGATAATAGGCAGCCTGCACTTCTAAAGACCACTCAGAACTGCACAGAGACCATCCAGCTGCTCAGCTCCAACTGAGGCAGAATCCTCCAAAAGCAGAATCTGTCCATTAACACGGGCTTCACTTGTTAAAATCCGGTTGGTTTTGGACTTGAGAGGGATCCTGGTCTTCCCCCACTCACAGCCCTTCCTCACTCTGGAAGAGCCAGGGCTCCACACTGATGAAATGCCAGGACAACATACGAGCACTCCAATAACTTAAAAGCAGACACTACAAGGTCACATGGCGGTATGCCCGCTGACCCCCACTCTTGAGCTACTCACCACTCTTCTAAACCTGGCTCTCCATCCCTAGTGACTACCTTGAATGGATCACATCAGTGGGCTTCCTTGCCCTCTAGACAGTGGGAAATATGATCAGGAAATTAGAGCAAAAGCGAAAAGAGAAGTTAGGTGGTTGCTCCCACATCCTTCTCCCCGCCACTCACGCAGGCTGGCTGACACCCTCACGTGCAGGTTTCTACAGAGCCCTCTCTAGTCCGGTTCCAGTTACCACTCCCTGCCCTCCAGCCCTCAGGGATAAGGATGGGAAAGGAGCCTCTCTGGTATTAGCTCCAGGGTTCTGCCGCATCCCATAAACACTTCCTCCAATTCATTCTAATTGGAGTGTGCTGATTCCTGGCTGATCCCTAGGTTGTTTCTTAACCTCCTGGATCATGCATGCTGCCACAATCCAGGTGAGCGGGGACTGACACAGAGAGGCCAGTGGCTCACTGAAGTGCCCATTTTAAGAAGCCAACCAGGATCCTCGTGCTAAGTAGCTCATGTTAGCATCACCGTGGGGGAAGGTTTTGAGGTCTAAAACCCAGTCTCCAGATCCCTTAGCCTTAGACACTGGGAGTTTCTACAAATGTAGCCAGAGTGTCTTCTCCGTAGCCAGAGTCACACATTGCACTCCTGTTCTCTAATCTTGACAACAGCGCTTCAAGGTTTAGGTCACTGTCCCCATTTTACAGGTGAAGAATGGAGCCCAAAGAGATAGAGACCAGAACTGGAGAAATGCCTTTCCCCGCCCCCTGCCCTGTTCCTCTCTAGAACAACTGGGCTAGATGACTGGGCCACTGGGAAAGAAAGGGAGTAGCTAAAAGTGACAAAATCTAAACTCTGGAGAGACCAGCCTGAATAGGGGTCCTGCCCTGCCATTCTGGAGCAATAGGACATGTAACTCAGGTCCAAGACTGGCAAGTGTTAAAAGGGTTTCAGGGCTTAGGCATCAAAGTGGCACACAGAGCCACCCAGAGCAGGTCTCAGAAAATCTGACAGTGTCACCTGCCTGGCATCCAGTTTTCTTCCTCATCCTTACACCATCCTCATCCCTCTTTGAGGATCCTCAACTTCCAACCACTCCCCCTCCATATGGCTCAAATAGGGCCATCCCTGGCTCCACCCTAACTTGGGGGACTCTGCCCATAGACTATTTAAGAGGAATAGTCCTTTCCTGGTGATTGGTTCCAGATGGACATATGACCTGAGTTAGTACAAAGTGAGAGTCAGCATTAGGGCTTTTCCTAAAACCAAGGCAGGAAGCTTCTAGAACCAAGATGAGAAGATCCACATAATAAAGCATCACCAGCAGTGCCAATGGCCATCTTTCCTTTACTCGGGAAGCACCTCCCTGAGATTGCAGAGAACATGAATCAGCAGAGGTGAAAGACAGAGAAAGAAGGGAAACCCTGGGCTGGGGATACAGCTCAGTGGTAGAGCGCTTCCTTAGCGGGCACCAGCCCCCTGCAAATATCCTGACTCTATCACCTAGTTTCAGCCATGTTTAAATTCACTACAATCTCTAGGCTCTTCAGGGAAGGCAGCCAACCCAGTCCCTTTTTTGATTAAACTAGTTAGGGTTTCTGACATATTATGAACCTAGAGTCCTAACTGATGTAGAAGGTCTTATGCTCCGTCAAAGAATTTGGGTGCAGATCGGAGAAACTGAGGCAGAAGCCCAAGTGTGTGGAACCCTGTTGGAAGAGGGTTGCAGTCCCCAGCATACCTAATTTTTAAGTACACAGGCCTCTGCCTGGGTTTGAATCCTGACCGGCCTCCTCTTGACAGTAGGAGGTGCCTTCTGAGCCTCGGTTTCCTCAACTATATGATACAGATATTCAAAACCATGCCTTCCTGCTAGGACTATTAGGAGGATTCCATAGCATGCCAGACATGCAGCAATCACAACACTGCTTGGCAGACTGTGAACCCTTAGTAAACATTGGATCTTCACATCCTCTAGGGCACACACTACCCTAGGCTCATTCCAAGCAGCAAGACTCACTTCAGACTGAGACAGTCGAGGCCAGACATCTGGACCTACACCCAGGCCAGACTGCCTCAGGGGCTCTGGGGCAGAGCCTGCAGGAGAAGCCTGAGATTTGACCAGCTGCCCTGGGACTAAGACAATGGGGCCTCCAGGGGTTTCAGACCAGCCGGCATATACTTCTGCTCTGTCCTACTGGGAGACCCTTCCCTTCTTCCCAGGACCACCAGTCAGGTTGACCATTAGAAACCCATATTCCTGCCAGAGAGAACGCAGGGCCAGGCCCTCCAACGCTAAACAATTTGTATTTATGCTGCTGTATCTTTGGTTAGAAAGCAAATTGTGCATTTCATTTACTAAATTAAGAATAAGAAAAAAATGCATAGTGAGAAAGGCCCTGAAACAGAAGTTGGGAGGCTAGAGTCCTAGTCTAGGTCTGTCCTGGCTCCCCATGAGACCTTGCGTAATCCCTTCTCCTCTCTGCACAGCAATTCCCTCAACTGTGGAATCCTGGGTGTGAGGCGGCCAGAGAGGGAGAAAGATGGTAGTTGGAATTAGTGGTCCTGGTGGCCTCCTGCGTGTCTCATGGTCCGGAAATTCCCTTCACCACAGAGACCAGCGGCTTCGCAGAGTCATCACTCCTGATTCTGTTTCTCTGCTCCATTCTTTCTCACCATTTGCTTTTCAGCCTCTCCTGTGTCTCATTAACCCAGGACTTCAGGCCGTGTCTCCTTGTCCTCTCATGCCTTTTTAGAGAAGGTTCTAAGAATTGGTTGATACTATTAATAAGTGTCCAGTATTTGCATTCACACTTTGCTGCAATTTTAAAACTAACTTCCTGTTTATTGCTTCATTTAGCCCGAGATTCCTGGAATCCTATAAGGAGGATAATTGTATCTTACCTTTTCCATTGTAATCGTTTGTTTCATTGTTTTTCTTGTGAAGTAGAATCGCCATGGGGACTGCTTCTGCTTCCTGTGGATTCTCTGCCACTGTACCCCCAAAGCTAAAATGTACCGTCCCCATGAGGTAGACTCTTAACAAATATGTGTTGAATAGATCAACTAGGCCTGTAGCTGACTCAACGTGGATCTTGATAAAGAGGGGGGAATGAATCCCTACCCTAGTGAACGGTACCAGTGCTCACCTGGCCACTGCAGGTAAAGCAGGCTTGAAGAAAAGAAGGAAATCAGGAAGGTTCAAGGGCTCATCAGGGAAAATTGGAGCTTCCCCAAATGAACACATGAAGAGCAATGCCCAAGTAATGCTTTCAGAAGAGCTGGGAGAAGTTGTTTGGGTGGTTTTTATGGACTCTGGTCATTCTGCGACCTATGACACCAGATCAGGTGGGTCTCTAGTGTCTCTACTGCCAGCAAATCAACTGTGACAATTTAGGCAACATAGGGGAATATTTGGACTTAGGTCAATCTGGGGGGGGCGGGGAAATCCATAGAAGTTTCATGAAGGAGAAAAAATGAGTCCCGTGTAAGCCTATTTTGGACCCAGGTTGGACTCTGTAAACAAAACCACATGAATGTTGGGACATGCCGGTCCATTAGCTTCAGGGGGCATTCACCACACCTTCCAAATGCCTTCTTTTAGTGGGACTTTAATTAAAGGGCCAGAGAAAGTCTGGCACAAGGAATGACAAATGGGATGCGGATCACCTTTGAAAGGCCACTGGCACAGAAACAGAGAAATCTGGGCTGGCAGGGATGCTCAGCATTTATTAAAATTCCCAAAGTGTGAACTCATGCGTGAGTTGGGCTGTCAGTGGGCTGCTGGGAGGACAGTGAGGTCCATGATGAATTCTGCACCACAGGCCTTGCCACCATCTCCAGTTCCAAGACTGGGACTGAGGCAGGGGAGCTAGAAAACAAAAGTTTGGATATGGAGCATCAGGAGAGCAGGGCCTTGATGCAGAGCAGGACTTGTGGTCTGGGCTGTCCTAGCTTAGGTGTGCTTAGACAGGAGGCATGCGTGGGCCTTGGCTGTTGACTAGTCTAAGGGGATGAAGCTGGAGGCCATGAATGGTTATATCCCAAGCAGAAAGGAAAGGTTGTCCTTTGGGGGTCCAGGGGACCTGAAGGACCTTCACAAGCTGTTCTTTGTCATTCCCCTGAACGTCAGTGCCCCTGGGTTCAGTTGTTGCCTGCTCCTTCTCTCAGTCACTGGGCTCCAGCTCCCACCTCACTCTTGACAGCCATTCTTATTTTGCAGTCTGCCTACTGGCTGTCTTAGACACCTTTCAAACTCAAGATCCCCAAACCGGACTCACTGTCCCACCTCCTGCCCAACACTGCTCCAGCCTGAGTCCCTTCTGTGTGTGCAAAACTGTACACACAGACCTGTGTCCAAAACCTGGGTGTCAGCCTCAACTCCTCTCTTACCCTTGAGCTCCTCCCACAGATAGTCACCCACGCCAGCTGTCTCTAAGTGGATCTCAAACCCAGCCTTGAACCTGGGCCACCTCATTTGCATTGTAGGTACTTTCCTACCATGCTGGGGTAGTTGCAGTCAAGCTAAGTGATTCAGAGACCTTGGATGGCTCTGCTTTCCTTCCTGTAGGCCACAAGGACACTTACCCAGCCTGATCCAAGCCATCCAAGCCAGCTCCAAGAAGACTCCAGGGTCTTAACATTTTACTCTTGGGCTCCTCATTTCCTCTGGGCTATCCTCCCGATGTGGCCTTGCCAGGCAGCCTCACCCTTCCTGGCTACTCTGCCCCAGATTCCTCCACCTCATACTCTGAGTTACACTGCAGCATCTCTCCAGAATTAATCTTCCCTGCATCCCTATAGATTCTGTGTTCCTTATCATCGGGCAAGATTTTGTCTGTGTGATTAGTTAGCAAGATTAACCTTAGGAAGGAGATCATTCACCCTTGAAGAAACCTGGTCAGTTGCAGCAATAAAAATAGAGGCAAAGACACCTTCAGGTTCCAGTTCCCCTCTCCAAGCCATTCCCAAAATAAGCCTCCCATAGTAGAAGGTAGGATGTGACTTCTGCTTTCATGCGTTGGTCCAGGAGACAAAAAGACTTGGCCTCACCATACACATATGTGCATGAGCAAGCATACGCGCGCACACACACACAAACTTCCAAGCAGTCATAATGGGTTACTGGAGGAAAAGGAATGGGTTCCTTGTTATAAGAGAAGGAGGGAATAGAGAGAAGATTGTACCTAGGGACACCACTGGGGAGGAACATATCTGTGGCTCACACTGTCACGTCAGACTCTTTAGTTCTGAGTTGGTCTTAGAGGCAGAAACTGTCTCATTTATCTCTCTAGCACAGGGTCTGGGCAGATCTTAGCAGGAGTGGCACAAGTCCCAGTGCCCCCTGGACCACAACACCCCTAGAATCATCCTGGAAAACTGGTTAGCTAAGTTACCATGCATCAAAGAAGGCCAACAAGAACACTTCACCCAATAGCACGCTCCATCTTGGAGATACATCACCCGAGGACACAAACTCCAGAGGTATCTCTAAATTCAGTCCATTTCGTTATTACCTGCTAAGGGTACATAGAAATCAGAGTTATTGGCCAGAGTACAAATGGGAACATGATGAGGGTTACATATTCCTGGATGAAGGGGAGAGATACTTATTAAGCCCAAGGTTGGGTGTTTTTCATTCATTTAAGCCATTAAACCTCATAAGGATATAGCAAGCAGATACTGTACCTGGGTTGCTATTCTGCAAGTAAGAATATAGAGGCTCAGAAAGTCTAAGTAACGTTCCTGAGGTTTCCCAGCAAGTGAATGGCTGCATCTGGACTTGAACTCAGGTTCTTCTTCAAAGCCTGCCATCCTTCACATCCTATGAGCCTGCCCTCCTCCCTTCAACAGAGTCATCCCAGAGGTCCACAATAGAGAAATCAGAATACTGAGAAAAGCAAGGGGGCAGGGGTGTGGCTTAAAGCAAAGCCATCCACAATGGCCAGAGGGGTAGGGCAAGCTTTAGCTCAGGGCCGGTGACATGCCAGACCCAGAGTTTGACACTCCACAAGGTATTCATCACGTTCTCATGGAAGCCTATAAAAGAGGTATAATTATCTCCATTTTCCAGAGGAGAAAACAGGGCATAGAAAAGTGAAGAAACAACCAAAGTCTCCAACCATAATGGAGCTGAGTATCTACCTAACCAGCCAAGGGCTGATCATCCATGGCCAAAGCCCAAGTCCACTGCCACCACTGACTAAATTGTCTATAATCTAAGACACAGCGACCAACGATTGAGAAAAGCATAGTGCTGAGCATATTTGGCCAGAGCCCAGCCTCCTCGGCAGCTTTGGAATCCAAGATAGTGTCCCTGTTAACACTCAGAGCAAGGGTATTTGGGAGCTGGGGACTTTGGAGGAAATGCAGGACACTTCCTGACCCCTTTCCTCGCCCCAGGCCCAGCCTCTGGGGAGGCCATATGGAAGCACTTTGCCTTCCACTTGTGGCCTCCCAATTTACTGCCCTGGCTCTGATCTGCACGTGTATTGTTCTTTAAGAGGAAAACCCTGCAAAGACAAACAAAGAATAAAACTCAGCCATACATGAAGGCTCAAGTGACAAGAATTGCTGTCATTAAGAGACTTCCTGTCATCTAGATTGCTGGCTTGCTAAAATCTTTCTTCTTTTTCTGCTCCTGTCATGTGGCACCTCCCTTAGGAAGCCACTCCCGGGAAGGAGTTCTCTTTCCCTCTCCTGTACTCTATTGTGTGGTTAGTTTAGAATTTATCATTTTCACACCAATAACTACTTCTACTCCCTCACTACATTGTGAGCATATCACAAGCACAAACCCTGCTTTCTTTGCAGTAACAAAAATATAAATGAAGAGCTCCCATTCATCAGGTGCCTACCATGAGTCACATGGTTGACATTCATTATCTCCTTTAATATTTATGATAGTCTAAGTTTGTTTCAACAACTTGGGAACTGATGTCCAAAAAGATCACCCAAAGGAGGCAAACCTAGATCCAAGTCTGGTCTTTTCCTAATATGCAACAATTCACAAATATTTATTGAAAAAAACATATATTTGTGAACTCCTGGGTTCCAACTAAAGTATCAACTAAAATTGAATATGATACTATGTCATTTTTCTATTACTGCATAACAAACCAGCTCAGATTTTAGTGCTTTAAAACAACCACCATTTTCTTTGTTCCCAATTCTGAGGGTCAGGGATTCTAGGCTATGATGTCCAGTTGCTCAGGCAAACGTGAGGTGACATGTGGCTGGGAAGGTATTTGTGTATATGATTGACACTTTCAATCAACAGGATTTTTTTAAATATCTTTATTTATTTTTATGTGGTGCTGAGGATCGAACCCAGGTCTCACATGTGAGAGGAGAGTGCTCTACCTCTGAGCCACAACCCCAGCACCCCACCCCCTCATCAACAGGTTTTAATTCAAGCAAATGGCTCTCTACAATGTGGGTAGAACTCGTGCAATCAGTGGAAGGCCTCAAGAGCAAAGACATGGACTCCTAAAGAAGAAGCAATGCTGTTCTTTAGACAGCATAGAACCTATTCTGAGTTTCCAGTTTGCTGATTTAACATATAGGCTTTGGACTCAAGGCTATAACAGGAACTCTTGCTGAATTCCCAGCGTATCAGTTAGTTCTTCAGATTTCAGAGTTGCCAAACCTATAATCAAGTGAATCAACTTCTTAAAATCGATCTCTTTCTCATTGTTTTAGTCACCTTTTTTGCTGTTGTGACTAAAAGATCCTACCAGAACAATTTTAAAGAACTAAAAGTTTATTTGAGAGCTCAGTTTCAGAGGTCTTAGTCCATAGAAGGCTGGCTCCATTCCTCAGGGCTCAAGGTGAGGCTGAACATCATGGTGGAAGAGTTTGGCAGAGGGAAGCAGCTCACAACATCAGGAAGCAGAGAGAGAGGTCTCCACTTGCCAGATACAAATATATACCCAAAGATACGCCCCAATTCCCACCTCCTTCGGCCACACCCTACCACTTTGGTTACCACTGAGTCAATCCCCATCAGGGAATTAATTCACTGATTGGGTTAACATTCTCACAACCCAATCATTTCTCCTCTGAACCTTCTTGCATTGTCTCACAGGTGAGCTTTTGGGGGACACTTCACATCCAAACCAAAACACTCATCCTAGTTTATTGTGTATTTGCAAACCAGAATATCTGATAAGAGGTAGTTTGCAAAGGACAGAGATTTGTTACTTCCAGTTCTGGAGACTAGGAAGTTCAAGGTCAAGAGACCCACATCTGGCCAGGGACTACTTGCTGCGTCATCCCTTCATGGAAGGCTGAAGGGGCAAGAGAGTGCTCACAAGTCAAACTCTTTCATAATCAACACTAAGCCACTCACAGTGGGCTTTGCCTAGTCAACTCTCAAAGCCTCCCCACCCCCGGACACTGTTGCATTGGGGGTTAAGTTTCCAACCTGTGAATTGGGGGGACACATCCAGACCATAGCATACATATGAGCCGTATATTTTGTTGGTTCAATTCAATTCTGATGTGGAAATCAGAGGAAAACTCCTCAGACGTGGGACTTTTCATAGTTTCCTTATTTTCCTGTTTGGATAGTTTGCTATGATAATCATCAGACGTACATTACAAAAGCATTCCCAATCATCATCTCTTTTACAGAATGGCACAGGTTCTAAATTAAACCTTTGCAGATCAGACACAATCTGATGAGGTCCAGCTGCTGCCACTACTAGACTCTGGGAAGAACCGCTGACACTTCCTTTCACTGCCCATTCTGGACATATGCCCATTCCCAGGCATAAAGTAGGCAGCCCTGGCCCCAGAGTAGATGCCAACTTGCTCCTGAGTCACTGGCTCCAGATGCAGAGCATTGAAAGTGGACACTTCGTCCACTTTCTGGAAATTTTTGCTATGTGGAAAATTCCTGACCTGGAAGGAACTGGATGAAACAGGCTAATGGGAGAAGATTCAAATCTGTCTAGCAGTGCCAGGAGAGACCTGGTCTCATATATGCCCAGCCCATCCTTACTCAACCCACAGATCAATACCAGACATTCACATTCAATACCCCTATTAATGCATGTGACAAACGACCTTTTCAAGTCCGTTCACTACCTGTATGGGGAACTGTGAGAGTTCCCAGCAGGAAGCTGGGAGTACACTCCAATCTGTAATAAAGGGGCTATTCTTAAAGATGGGAGCAGAGTTTCAGGAAACCAACAGGGGTAGTACAGCGCCCTGGGGTTAGCAGCAGCTAAGCTGCCTAGAAGGAAGCCAACTCTGTTCTCCTCGCTGGGAGAATACCCTCCATTCAATGTCTCTCCCCTCCCACTTCACCCTCCTGCCAGTGCCTGGACCAGAAACCAGAGGGCAGTGAAACCCACAGAACCAGTCTATGGGATCAACTGCTTAGGTGGGAGAAGGTGGAGAAGAGAAAGGATTAGAAGGACAAAAGGCATCCAGTAGACAACCCCGCCACCAAGCTACACACCGTCAGATGTTTCCAGAGGGCAATTTCTGATTCTTAATTTATTTTGTGGTACTGGGGACTGAATCCAGGGTCTCCCACATACTTGACTAGCACTCTACCACCGAGCTAGCTATACCCTTCAGTTCACTCTCAGATGGTTCTAAAGATTGACCCTCTGGTGCCTGACTTAGTAGTCCTTAAAATCCAATTTTAACTTGATTAGACATTTTTAGGGGGAATTTTCCAACCCACTAAGAAACATCCTTGGAGGCTCGGTGTTCTGACCTGTTAATTTCAGATAATAACCCTTATTTCCCAGGACTGCTACTCGAGGATTCAATGCACACATGTAGGCCAAAGACCATTATGAGTATAAAGCAATATACAGATATGCTATACGATACCTGAGGGGGGTGTTACCTTCTGACCCCAAATTGGGATCTTTCTCCCTCTCAGAATCATAGAACCAGTAACAAAATTGAGAGTTGATTGAGTAGTGCAGGAAGTTTTATTCTTGGCCAGAAATTAAAGAAAAGATGAGAAGAAAAAAAAAACTCATAAATGAGCCTCCCACCCAAATAAAGGGTGATTCTTTTGAGGAGAGAAATGGCAGGATTTTAGCTAATGAATAATGACTTTTTCTGGGGAGGGGCTAGGACCATCCCAGACATGGGGGACCGCCCTTCTTTAATTCTTATGTGGGCCTTTCCAGACTGGGTGGGAAGCTGCCAGGCCAAGATGGTGCTAGCAGGTGGGAATTGTACTGGGTTCATGCCTCACACCAGGATGGTAATAGTCTGGAGATGAATGGCAGTCCAACATGATGTCCTTTAGGGCGGAAACTGTTTTTTTCCTGGCTCCATTCTGCATCCTATTTTCATAGAAGCAGCCAAGGTCAGGTATCTTGTCTGAAATTCAACAGTGATTAGCAAAAAGTTTTGTTTCTCAGGGTTTGTTTGCCTGGTGACAGGAATAGAAGGCTCTAGGATGTGAAGCCACCTCTACATGGAAGAGCAATCTGTCCACTCCAGTTGCTTCACAACACATCCTATTATGTCACTCCTTAGCTAAAGGCCCAGGCCAGCTCCCAGATCCCACAGAGCAACCTTCTCTGACATGTGAAACCAGCAAGGAGTCCCAGCTAGCCCTACAGCACCCACGATGCTCACCTGTATAGGCAGCTGGGAAATTGCTCCCACAGCTGCTTCACCAAGGAGCCTGGGATCGGGAACATCAGCCCAGCTACTATTTCAGGAATGTGCTTCCCTCCAGAGAGGCCCAGGGGAGCATTTACAGCCACAGGGTTTCTTCACAGTCAGGATTCCAAAGAGTGCATTCCCCAGGGAACAACCTGGTAGTGGCTGCTGGCCAGTCAGCCAAACCAAAGGCCATCCCAGGTGTCTTTGCAGGATCCTGCCAAGTTCTCGGCAATATTAGCTCCAGAACTGATGAGGCCAAAAGAGGCTCTAAATGACTCATTTTACATTTAAAAAGAAAATTGAGAGGGTGTGGCGGGGAAGGTGACATTCCCCTTTTCCTAAGGGGTGCAGGAGCAGGACTGTCCATGCACATGGGAGTACAGCACTTACATGTGGGTCCCCTCGACTTCACACTATCTCCATTTCAGTCAGGAAAGAAGAGAACACCTGTGCTCTTCTTCCCCACCACCCTGGAGAAACATGTCCAAATCTCCTCAGTCTGGCAATGCCCAAAGCTCCCAACTGGCCCCAAACAACTTTTATAAGTTTATTTCTCAGTGTCACACTGGTGGACTTACAATCCTGGTGTCACATGGTAGTCAGATGTACAGACTTCTGACACACAGGATTTCTAATCTGTGTGACTCTGGGCAAGCTGTTTAACCTCCCTGGCCTGATTTAGCTTCCACATCCTGACAATAATAGCATTTGCCACGAATTAAATGAGATTATGCATATAAAGCCTCGATACCTTGCCTGACCCAGAGGAAGACGGGGTACTTTTGACAGTGTCTACCAAACCAGCCTCCTGCTTGTCCTTTGCCCTGAAATCCTGCCTGCCCAGTCTTCCACAAGTGCAAGCCCAACCTAGGTCCACCTCTCTGGCTCTAGCCACATTCATCTGTTCCCCCACTTCTCTGCCCTAACCTACCTTTCACTGCTCCCTCAGGACTCCAGGTCATCACACTCACTCTGTGAAGGCCGCCACTGTGGGGTACAAATACTATCAGATTCAGTACCCAAAGACTATGGTTCAAATCGCAGCCTCTCCAGTGACTACCACCAAACCACCCACCAGTCCCTCAGCCTCTCTGGACTTCTGTTTTCTCCTCTCTAAAAGAGGAAGAAATACACACACCCCCCTTCCACTTGTGGAATGTCAACAGGATGATATATGGGAAAGGACTTTGTAAACTCTGAAATACCATGAAGTGTTAGGGGGAAAATGCAAACTATTAAGTTTTAGGGCAATGGTAATACTAAGTCATAAAACCTTTTCTTTTTTGTTTTTTAATGGTCTGGTTCAGCTTTTGTGGCCTATACTGTTTCCTCTAGATAATCTAGTGTACTGATCCAATGATCCGGAGAGTTCATGTCACTGATAAGCAGAATTTCTATGAGCTCCCTATTCCCCACCCTTACCAGATCCCATTCTGAAAAATGCAAAAATAATTCATGCTGTTGCTAAGACAAAAGGAGTTCTACTTCTTCTCATTTGCTAGGTGCTTTACAATTTACAAACTGTTCATACATCTCGGGCCTCAGGAGGCTGTAGTTGGCCTGAAGTGCCAAACATAGTTCTCTGTAATCTCTGAGATAGCCTGGGTCACTGCTCCCTCACTGAATCCAAAGGGAACAAAGCTTGGGATTTCTTGAGAACTTGGGAACAGGCCAGCCTCATCCACAAAGGGCCAAATGCCCAAGAGAAACAGGATTCTCTCAAAAGCCCCATCACCTGTGCAAAGCAAGCCGGGGTTCTCTAACCAGACAGGTGAAAGGATTGCTTCTTTTGTTTCGTCTCTTGCAAAGTCAAATCCAACCATGCTGCTCCACCTTCAGGTTCACAGCCTTGAAACACTGAGACCTCATATATCAACCCATGCAGCCTGTCAAGGTCTCTGTACTTTCTATGTCAAGGTGTTTCTGTCCTCTTAACCTTTCTGGCTGATTTTTGTTTTGCAACATGTAGTTACAGAGCTTCACAATGCTCAGACTGTCCGGTATCTTTGAGACAGGAAAAGATTCTAAGGGATGCAGATTAATATGTAAGCATAAAAAGACTAACCAGCTTGTTTAATACTAAACAGCATCATAGTTGGCATTAGAAGCTATAGTCTAATGTTTCGGGCTGCCTCAGTGATTTCTATTTAAGTGATGGAAATCCTGCCAAGGTAAGAAAAAGAAAAATTAAAATATTTGTCTGATTTTATATCCTGGGATACATAAGAAAAACCATTATCCTACTTATGCCTCTAGCCAATTGTGTAACACCAAATAAATCAATTCCACTCTCTTGAGTTTCAGTCTCTTAATTGGTTAAATTAGAGAGTTAGACTATTGAGATAGAGCAGGCACACGCTAGACAGGCTGCCATGAAAGATGCATCCATCCAGACATTGCCCATGCAGACATTGCTAATCAATCGCAGCACTCATTCCCAGCCCTGGAACACAATACATTGCTTCAGGTGCTTGCGACCAGGTCAGACCCAGCGCAAGGAGTAAACCAAACCTATGTGCCATCTCTGAGCTAGATGATTTCTGAGTATTTTTACCTGTCTTTGATCTGTGCCCTAGAGAAGTTGGGGTGGGGGGAGCACCAG
Source organism: Callospermophilus lateralis (assembly GCF_048772815.1). NCBI lineage: Eukaryota > Metazoa > Chordata > Mammalia > Rodentia > Sciuridae > Callospermophilus > Callospermophilus lateralis. The sequence goes on from NC_135311.1 coordinate 101,257,308, forward strand.
AGCAGAAATCAAGGAACCTGGGGCCTAGTTTTTGCCCCACTGTGGGTTTTCAGTGCCACCAAGAAAGTAACTCAAAATCTGGGTCTCTTCTTTCTCATTTGTAAACTGAGGGTGACAGTTTTATTCTTGTTACTTTTCAGAATGTTTGTGAAGATGAAAATGAAAATGAAAACCATGTGGAAGAGCTTTATGCACTGAAAGTCCTCTGGAAACTGTAGTAGAATGACATTTATTAAGCACTATGCTCGGTTCCTTAAATTTATCTTTTGTCCCATTTCTCCCAGCACCACTGCAAAGTTGGGGACAGGCATAGGGGTCTGCATTCCTCCAGAGCAGACAGGCTTAATCCATATCTGCATCTCAATCCTCAGCCTCCAGCCTGGGGCATTTGATAAAGATTGGTTGATTTAATACAATTGTGTGAAGGAAATTGCATCATCGGGGACATATTTTAGAGGGTGAATTATGGCTGTTAGGATGCATTGGGCTGACTTAACGTTCAAATCCTAAGGAGGTTTGAGAGTGTGATGCATAGACTTTTACCTCATGGTCCCAAGATAGCTGCTCCAGCTCTAAACATCACATTTTTCAAGTGTTTGTCCAAAGTAAGTTAGTAGTTGGGATAGAGGGACTGTTCAAATCAGGGAGAGAGCTCCCATTGAATATTTCTCTCCTTTTTCCAATAGGGAGAATCTTTTCCCTGGTGACTTCTCTTTATGACTCTTTGAGCCACATGGTCTTCCCTGTGTGCAGGGGAGGCTGAGAATGTGAGTCTTGAGAGGAAGACAAGGGAGGAAGAGTCAGGAATAGCTACCTCTGGCCGACATTGTTTGAGACACTCTTCATGTGTTGGTTGCCCAACAAATTAACAAATTACAAATTACCACAAACTTAGTGGTAAACCAACAAAGATAATAAATGTATTATCTTACTGTCCTGGAGGTCAGAAGTCCAAAATGGATTTCACGGGACAGGCTATGCTCGCTTTGGGAGTGCTAGGGAGAACCCACTTCCGGCCTCCACAGACTGCCCTCACTCTGGGATGGGGACGGCTGGCCTCCACTTTCAGCCAGCAGCGTGCCACCTTCAGCTCTCTCTGACTCTGGCTCCTGTCTCCATTCACTCATCTCCTCTCCCCTAACCTCTGCCTCCTTGTAATTGCATGGGCTTCCATCAGGACAATCTCTCCATCTCAAGAGCCGTGACTAATCACACCTGCCCAATCCCTGCTGCAGCATAAGGGGGCACATTCGCAGGCCAGGGATCAGGATGTGGCCACCTTCGGGGACCCATTATTTGACCCATCACACCTCACGTGATTCCTTGTCAACATCTTCTCCCAGAATAAAGAATAGCTGCTCCTGGAGGAAGACGGAAAAAGAAAAAGAAAAGAAAGAAATTCAGACTCACAGAAAACTGTGTCTATCTGCCTGCTTAAACACCAGTGACGAACATCCAAAAGAGAGCCGCAGAAAGCCTGGCTCAGGTCGATGTCCTTCTTTGCAGCTCTCCACCAAATTCTTGGGAAGGAATACCGGAGACAAATTGGGAAACAAAACCCTTGAACCTGGGTGGGAGAGATACTACTTCTTAGACTAGCCAACAGCACCACCCAGAGCCCAGAAGCAGGAAGCGGGAAGAAGGGCTGTGGCTTGGTACAGACTGAATGTTCAGCCCATCGGTTCTGAACCTTGTGCCAGGGGCCCCCGAGCGCAAGATGTGTGCACGTGATATGAGGCTGGCCCAGACCTGAGCAGTGCTTTTCACCTTCCCAGGTTATTCTATGTTTAACTAGAAATACCGAGTTCAGTAAAGCAATAAAAAATAGTCTGAAAACCTTTGGGCCCAGGGATTCAAAAATTTGACAAGGGTTTCCTCCTCTCGAAGAGCTTCCAGTCCAGACAGACTATGCGAGCTGGAAGGGATATTGGCCACAACTAACGACTCTAGGCCATATTCTTCATCTGTGCAGTAACAGCCCCTGCCTTATAGGGTTAATAGAGTTCATGTAATTCATGTAAAGCACTTAATATGATGTTGGTACAGGATACTCATGCAACAAGAGTTGGGGTCTATCTGGGGACACAGGGATGGGATACAGGATGACCCGCACACACTGAGTGATCTGGAGGTTCTTTCCTACTAAATCTGGACAGAGCTTCTGAATTCTTCTCACTCAAGTCCTTCATTGGTGGGGAGGGGATCCAATCTGCCACACAAACTACCACTGCGTTTTTCATTTAGGGAAACTGAAATCTAGGAAGGCCAAGTTCATTGAATGAACTCATGCCAAGTTGGAGGAGGGTCCCTATTTTCTGGGACAGGTGCTCTGCATATGCAGCTTTTGAGCCATTGCCAGCTTACTGAACTGTGCCTCAGCACAGGATGCTGTGCTCAGGATCTCTTCTGATAAGCAATGCTGGATGTCCTCGTCCTCTTTCCTCTCCACCAGCTGCCTCAAGACAGTTCTGCAGCAGTAGCATGACCTCAGTCACTTTTGTGGGCCAGATGACCACTGCATCATTTGAAGAACCCACACTCAGAGATAGAACTATATCCACTAATAGAGCCCTGACACTTGCCTTTTGATAACTGTGTGAATGCCTTGTCTCAGATAACCCCCTATTTATTGTACTAGGCCAAGATTTTAACCCCACTGCACAGATGAGGAAACTGTGACTTAGGGAAGTTTAGTAGGTAGTCCAAAGTAAAACTATTATTAAGAGGCCAAAAAAGGATTCTAACCCATGAATGATACAAATGGCTTAACCACTGAGGCATACCATTCAACTTCACACATCCATACCTTCAGGGGGCAGATCCATTAAGCTTTTCTGTGCTCCCGAAGTTCCCAAGCTTCCATCCATCATAGCCTCTCCTAAATTACACTGAACCTGTCCTGTCCACTCACAGGCCTTCCCCATAATGTAGAGGGTCTCTGGCCACGACACTTTTGAAAACACATGCACACTTACCACCTTCTCTACCAGCTATGTCCTACCCGCTCTTCAGAATCATGCTTACAAGCCATTCTTCCAGGTAGCTTGCCTAACCCTTCAGGGGCTCCTGCTGTGTGCACCTCTATCAGCCTGTACTTCCCTTGTCTCAGCACATGTCAAATGATGCACTATTGATATGTTCTCTGATGACAGTGCAATTAATCTAGAGGTCAACATAACATGAAAATCAAGAGATACTAGATTATGTTTAGTAAGAACAGCTACTATTTACTGAGCTTTGTGCCAGGCATTCAGCAAGGCACTCTGCATGGTGTGTGCACATATACCCCAAGACACACACACACACACACACACACACACACACACACGTGTACTGATCTCATTTAAAGATTACTCCAAGCCTCTTGGGGGATTATTATCACATTCCTCATTCTATAGGAGGTAGGAGTTGGAGCAGGCTGAGAACAAGCCTTGGAGAGGTTAAGTGATTTGTTCCATCCCATGTAGATATATAAGTGGCAAAACCAGAATTTGAACCCAGACCTATGAGTCTCCAGAGCCCCACGCTGTGGCCCAACATGCTCTACTGTCTCAATACAGCATGAGTTACACTCATACCTTTGTATGAGAGCCAGAGGCCCATGGACACTACCCCAACCCTGGAAAGTGGCATCCCTTTGTCCTCTTCTTACTGTGACTCTAACTACTAGAAAAGCTACCATATTCTGAATGGTTGATTGAATTCAACAATTGCAAAAAAAAAAAAAAAAAAAAAAAACAGCAAAATAGTCTCAGATATTGCTCAGAAAGAAGTCAATGTTGGAGATGGTGAAGGAAAAGGGACTCGTGGTTTGTTCCCACTTCCAAAGCTAGAGAACAAATAGTTGAAGCAGAATACGATCCACCCTTCAGACTCTATATTCATTCACCTCCCATCAGAACCTGAGTTTCACAAAGGGGAAAATCCTTTCCTCTGATGTCACCACAGAACCTGGAACAGTGCCTGGTATAGAGAAAGTGCTCAAGGAAAAAAAAAAAAAAACAACTGAGAGAAAGAACCCTTAAAAACCCACTCCCTGGCTGCAAAGGAATGGCAGGGGGTTCATGAGTAAGATAAAAATTACTGGTAAACATTTTGTCCAAACATGGGACAAAAAATTGTTTCATGTAAATTTAAACAGTTAAAATAAAAGCCAATTTTTAGAAACCAACAAAAAAGTACAAATGATATCATGTAAAATGTACTGATAACTAATACACAGTGCCCTCCCCTAACATCATCACTAACGATGGTGATATGCAGAAAGTGTGCTAATCATTAAGGCGCACTCCTCCACATAAACTGATGGAAACAGCTAGCAGGTGTCTGCCATCTTTGCTGTAAAGGGACCAATGAAAGTCTGCTGAAAGGAGGAGAGGAGCAGGTGCATGGTGGAAAACAGCCAGCAGGGTGCAGCGAGGGGGAAACAGAGAAGAGAAGCTCAGAAGATGGGACAAGAGGAAGCTGAAGCCAGCGGAGGAAATTCCAAGGAGGTGGCAGGTCAGAAGCCACACAGGCGCAGGCGGGGGCATCTGGCAGGCGGCCAGGGCACATTCTGAGCAGCTCAGCTGGGCACACAGCTTTGCTCCCTCATGCCCCAGCACTCAGCGGCTTTGCTCTGCAGTTCTGTCTCCCAGGGCTCATTTTTTATCTTTTTGACTTTTTCCTAAATGCTCCTTCTTATTGTTAATCATCATTATTCTGCAAGGCGATTAACCCACCCCAACCCCTCCGCATGGAGAGCTAATTCTAAACAAATTAACCAACTCTAAAGAATGCACTGGAAATACAGGAAAGGATTCATTGCAGGCCCTTAGGGAAAAGGAGATGCTCCCTTCTGGGAGTGTTTAAGCACAGACTTTCCTACATTTGGCTAAATTGCCCCTTAGAGACCCATTCAGGCCTGATGTTAAGTGACAATTCCTGAAGAACATATCGGCCACCAGGACAGCTGGGCCCATGTCCACAAGAGGGCAGTGGTGTATGTAGCCAGAACCCATGTTCTCTCCTGTCCTCAGCTGCGAAGTGAAGCGCGCTCTCTCTCTCTCTCTCTCTCTCTCTCTCTCTCTCTCTCTCTCTCTCTGTTGGAGGGGCAGGGGGGAGGGGCACAGAACGGGCACCAATGCCCAGATAGAAAAACTCATCCACAGTCTCACAAACAACAGAGCCACATCTCCTTCCCCACATCAGTGGTTACTGTGGGGAGTCCCTGGTGATGGACACCAGGCCCAGTGAGTGAGAATTTTCAGGTGGGGCTCAGGCCTCAGTAGTTTTTAAAGCACTCAAGGGTTAAGAAGTCCTGTTACATTCTTTGCTGCATCTCAACACACAGCATGCAAAAGAGATAAATATGAGTCTTCTGTATTTTTAACAGGCCTCGTGAGACCAAATGGAAGAAAGTGGTAATAAAATATCCAATATTGTAACAAAATGTCTATGAAATAATATGTTAGTTAAGGCCCCAGCAAACAGACGTCTTACTCAAATTGGCCAGCTTGGAGAAAGTTACTACAAGAATTGCAAAAGTATGGTCAGGATGTGGAAAGATCACAAGGATCATCAGCACCTGCAGGGATCCCCCCACCCAGGCCAAACCCAGAGAAGGAAGTGGTCATGGGAACCCAGAAACAAGGCAGGCTGGGTAAGAAGAGCCACCTGGCAGGAGCTGGGACCTCAGCAGAGGGAGGCAGGCAGGAACTAAACATGCCAAGCCCACTCTCCCCAGCCTTCTGAGCTCCAGAAGCCAAAAGGCAAGAGAGAGTCCCCGGAGGGCAGCTTCCTGGGGCACAGATCAGGGTGTCAAAGAACAGAGGGTGGATCCTGAAGTACAAGCAATCACCAGGGAGCATTTGTCCACCCAACAAGAGCTGAGTGAGCCGTGCCATATGCAGACACCATCGCACGGAAAACAGCTTCACTTTAAACCTCTATGAGGGCGAAAGAGACTTTTTTTTTTTCCTGGTTTGAGCACAATCTAAGAAAAGCACTGCTAGGAAAACAGCCATAGGCTTTTAGAGTATTTCCAAACATTCTAACTTCTTGGTATTTTTTTTTAACATAATAATGAGCACCTTTCCTTGGAATTGGACAGTGGGAAAAAGTTTCCATTAAGTTACAATACAGTAAGTTGTAACTGCCTGGTTAGAACTCTAGAATTCCTTTCAGAGACTTATAAAAATTATCTTCCTTATATTTACTATATAATGTCTTCCAATTCAAAGAAATTTTATGTGTATTTCCTATCTATAGCTTCCTGCCCCGGAGTGTTTGGCTGACCCTGAAGGCAGAATTAGGGGTTCCATAAAGAACCCAGTGAAACTGGGCCCCCGTTTTATATTTCCTCAGTGGGAAACCTTGGCTCAGTCACTTACCTTTCTTGGGCCTCAGCATCCTCAGTCATAACATGAGAGAGCTGAGTTGTAAGTTTCAAACATTTTTTGTTAATATTTGTTTAGTTTTAGCTGGACATAATATCTTCATTTCATATTTATGTGGTGCTGAGGATCAATCCCAGTGCCTCATGCATGCTAGGCGAGCACTCTACCACTCAGCCACAACCCCAGCCCTCAAACATTTTTTAGCAGAATTGTTTAAAGAAAATATCTCTCTCTCTCTCTCTCTCTCTCTCTCTCTGTACTGGGGGTTAAACCCAGGAGACCCTCAACCACTGAGCCAAATCCCAGCTCTTTATCATATTTTATTTAGAGACAGCATTTGCTGAGTTGCTTAGGGCCTCACTAAGCTGCTAAGGCTGGCTGTGAACTCACAATCCTTCTACCCCAGCCTCCCAAGATTCTGGGATTACAGGTATGCACCACCTCGCCCAGCTCAAAGAAAATCTTTATGACAACCAACTACCTAACAGATTTAGTAGCTCTAAACTTGTTGAAAAAGGTCCATGTAACCTGTGGTTAAAATCTTGAGTAAATTCTAGAAGGATTTCACATTCCTTACAGACCTTCTTCTATAAAATACTTGTTCCATGAGACAGTGGTTCGAGCATTTGAAGAAAAGGGAGGGGGCAAGAGAAGCAAGACCATACACTTGTGATCAGCAATGTTCAACAGACTTCTTTACTGCAAGAATCATCAGGGCCTTTAACATGCAAATGTTCCCCCGCTAATCTCCAAACTGACAATTCATACAGAGTTGTAGAAATGAAAGAGTGACCTAGACAAGTGTCTCTCAATGCCACAATTCCCAATCAGAAATAAAATTTATATCATGCATGTCCCAACACACACACACACACACACACACACACACACACAAAAGAAACAAAATTTCACAAAACAATTACATATCTTTACTGCACTCTGATACTGTCTAGTTGCTATCATTTCATTTTAACAGTGTTTAGGTTAGGTCTGAGAGAACCAACGTGTGCTGTGCCTGCACACTCTTGCAGGCCTCACTGGGTCATGATGCATAATTCCTCACAGTCGCTAACTTGGCAACTAGGAGCTCTAAGACTCCACGTGCAGCCTGCAGACTGCTGTGGGTCTCAGAGGCACAGATGCACTGATTCCTTCTAGGGTTTAAATCTCGGGAGCTTCGGCACCTCTCTTTGCAGCTGAGTTGGGCCAGAGAACTGGGCCAGAGAACGTGGGCAGGATGGAGTGAAGAGAGCTGGCGCTGCCCTCCTCTGGGAGGTGCCAAAGGAACAAAGAGCAAGTTTGTGTCCAGGGCTGCCAATGCGACCCCATTCACAGGCACTAAATTCATTCTGCCGCCGCGCCCTGCAGGCAGCCCCCGCAGCCCCGGGCCTGCCAGCCGCTTCCACAAGAGCTCAGTGTCAGATCTGGGCAGCTCTCCCTGCCTGATGTGATGGGCATTCAGGTGGCCTGTGAGAATCGGAAACGGAGGCGCTCTTGTCAGTTGAAAAACAACATCCTCCCCCACACTCCCACGTGTGCCTGCTCCCGCCCCATCCCCAGGAGGAGCCAGGAAGCTGGGAACACTTCTCTGGATGTGTGTCCCTCGTGGGAAGGGCGCTGGAGAGCCTGCCCAGTAAGCATAGGCCATTGACCCTCCTGCTCCTCTGCCTTCCCTTCACCCACTTTCCTTTCTTCTATGGAGGACTTGAAAGGAATAATCTTCCCAGAGACCACCTCCCTGCTAGTGGCCTCCAGCGAGGATGAGGGGAAGAGAAACAGCCCCACCTGGGGCGCCACCTTGGGTACCTTAGACAGTCGTCCTGTCACACCCCTCTTTCATACATATGAGGGAAATGGGTTTAGAGGTCGTCACTCAAGTCGTCTCTTCCAAGTTCAAGACCCACAAAACCATGGGGAAGAAGGAGGGAACAGGGACAGCAGCTCAAACCTGGCAGCTCTAGGCTTGGGCAAGAGGCCAGCGCCTCACAGAAAGAAGAGCCAGGGGTGGATATGGGCAGGGTGAGTGTGGCCCTGGTAAAAAAGCATCCATTACCATCACACAAACTCTGTTGCCAGGGTTGTTCAAATAGACGACTTTCTAGAACTGGCTTAGGTTCCTAGTGAAAATCAAAGTACAGAGTTTCCAGCCACACCGGCCCAACACACACACACACACAGCCTATCCCCACCCCAAACTCAAGGTATCCCACCAGAGTGCTACCTTTGCTGCAATGAGAAAACCCCATAGACACACTAGTACCACCAAAGCCCACGGTACACATCAGGATTCAATCTGGCTATTACCAACCGCACTTTGGATACAGACAAATGTATAATGAAGAAGGCAGACCAGCTAGGGACCACAGAACCCAAAGAACAACACAGTGGTGAATTCCCTGGGGTTTCTTTTTTGTCTCCTATATCGCAGACTTGGAGCCAAAGAAGTCTTTGACCTGGAAATTTCAAATGGGTGCATATCAGAAAAGCCCCAGCAAAAGCCCCTCTACTCTAGCCAAAGGCCACAGAAATAAAAACATGGGCTTACTCCCACAATAAAGGTGGAATGGGGAGCCTAGATTTCCACCTTCACCAGGCTGTAATGAGACATCCCAAAACCCAACCAGGATAGTGCCAAGAAAGCCAAGTCAGGAGCTGAGACTTTCATCCCTGTCGGGGTGGTAGCAAGCACCCCAACATCACATCGCCAGTAGACACCATGAGGAGCTTGGACTTCCACCTCCACCCAGCAGTACTTCTGTTTCCCTTCCTTCACTCCATTTCCCTTCCTCTCCCCACTGGAATGAAAGTGAAAAGCCCAGTAGACTATTACCTCCTCTCAGCAGTAGCAAGCTCTCCTCCCTTTGAAGTATCAGTCACCCACATGGGGAGCACTAAGCAGGCCCTCCTGGCCTTCCCAGCCAGAGAAGTAGCAAAGGAGGCCCTGCCTAGCAAGAGCCAGAATCCCACCTCTACCCAGCAGTAGAGGAACCCCACTCAAGTAACAACAGAGGCTGACTGGGGAACCTCCACTCCTGCCACCCTTCTGACAGTAACAAGGCATCCAAAGCAGGATCAGAGGAATCCAGCTAAAACAGCAGGTTTAAATAAGATCCAGAATCTCATCATATCCCAAATGTTCAGGTTTCAGGAGAAAAATCACTCACTTTACCAAGAACCTGAAAGATCTCAAAGAGACAATCAATAGATACCAACTCCAAGATGGTAGAGATGTGAGAATCACTTGCTAAAGACTTTAAAACAGCCATGATGAAAGCGCTTCAACAATTAATAAAGGTCAGACTTGAAACAAATGAAAAATGGTCGCAGCAAATAGAGAGGCTTACTAAGGAAAGACAAGGTATGCAGAAGAACTGTGGAGATGTGATCTGAAAAACGCAGCGCCCTCACCAAATTGAACCCTAAAATAAATCATGGACTTTGGCTGCTGACGATGTGTCAAGGTAGATCCATTGGTTGTCACAGATGTACTTACAACTCTGGAACAGGATCCCAACGGTGGGGGAGGATGAGGGTATGTGGGAAATATATAATGACTCTGCATTTCTTACTTAGTCTTGCTGTGAACCTAAAACTGCTCTAAAAAATCAAGTCTACTTTTAAAAATGTGTACTAACCAAAACTTTGTTTAAAAATCAATCAATGGACTGATTAACAGTACAAGAAAGGGCACCGAAGGAATCGTCAACTATAAGCTGAGAGAGAACAATAGAAATCACACAAACTGAATGGAAAAGAATGCACACAAAAGAAAGGAAGAAAGAATAGGGCCTCGGGACTGTCTTACTCTGTTTAGGTTCTGGAGGCTGGAATTTAAGATCAAGATGCCAGCAGATTTGAGAGTCCACTTCTTGATTCATAGAACAACCCCTTCTCACTGTGTCTTCACATAGAAGAAGGGACAAGGCAGTTCTCCTGGGTCCCTTTTACAGGGGCAACGCTCTCCTGATCCATTTACCTCCCACATAGCATAATCCTCATACCATCCCCTTGGAGGTTAGTATTAAATATGAATTGGGGGAAACACAAACATTCTGTTCATAGCAGGGGCATTTGGGACTATAATAAACAATCTAATAATCATGTCACCAGAGTTCTAGAGGGAAAAGAGGAATGGGACTAAAAAAGAGATAATAGCTGAAAATCCCTCAGATTTGGTAAAAAGCCTAAGGATTCAGAAAACTGAACAAACACCAATCAGGATAAACCCAAATAAATCAAGACAAGACACATCATAGCGAAACTTCTGAAAGCTAAAGACAAAATCTTGAAAGCAGCAGAAAGTAGTTAGGACACCTTCCCAAAGAGGAAAAGCAACTCTAATGACAGCAGATTTCTCATCAGATACCATGAAGGCCAGGAGAAAGTGGCATAACACTTTTCAAGTGCTGAAAGAAAAGAACTGTCAACTCCCATAGTATATCCAGGAAAGAAAAATATCCTTTAGAGATGAATGGAAATCAACATATTCTCAGATAAAAGAAAATTAAGAGAAATTCTTTCTAGCATACCTCCTAAAAGAAGAGCTAATGAAGTTCTCTAAGCAGATTCTTGAAGAAGAAGAAGAAGAAGGAGGAAGAGGAGGAGGAGAAGAAGAAGAAGAAGAAAGAAAAAAGAAAGAAAGAAAGAAAGAAAGAAAGAAAGAAAGAAAGAAAGAAAGAAAGAAAGAAAGAAAGAACAAGGTAAATAAGAAATCTTAGAACAGGAAGAATAAAAGAACACAATAAACAAAAATATGGGTGAATGCAGTATACTTTCCTTCACCTTTTGCATTTCCTTAAACTGTTTGAGGAATAAGGCAAACATTTTAACACTGTCTGATGTGGTTTGAAGTACAGGTAGAGGAAATATTTAAGACAATTCTATTACAAATAAGGAAGGTAAAGGGACATAAAGACAGATAATTGATAGAGTGAGGACACCAATAAACTATAACAAGTTAGGTACGTATAACACAATACCTACAGCAACCATAAAAAGCTATAAAAGGTGATACAAGTTGAGTATCCCTTACCCAAAGTGCTTGAGACCAGAAAGTTTTTCATATTTTGGACTTTACACAAGGAGATATCTTGGGGATGGGACACAAGTCTAAGTACAGAATTTGCTTATGTTTTATTTCCCATCTTATGCACATAGCCTGAGGTAATTTTGTATAGTACTTTTAGGGCACCTGCATTGGGACTGTGACTCATAACATGAGGTGAGGTATAGAGGAATTCTCTACTTGTAGTGTCAAGTCGGCACTCAAAAAAGTTTTTTTAATTTTGGAGCACTTCAGATTTTGAATGTTGTGTTGAAGACACTCAAGTTGTAAAATTTAAAACATTACTAAAAAGTCAAGGAAGTAGTCTAAAACTAAGTTTAAGTAAGCCATATCATAGAAGAAAAAAGAAACAAACAAACAAAGTACATTCAGAAAATTAAAAATGAAATGGCAAATTTACCATATGAGTAATTATATTAAATGTAAATTGTTGGGACTGGGGTTGTGGCTCAGTGGTAGAGGGCTTGCCTCACATGTGTGAAGCACTGGGTTCAATTCTCAGCACCACATATAAATAAATGAATAAAATAAAGGTCCATCAACACTAAAAAATATTTTTTAAAAATGCAAATTGTCTATGACATAAATTGACAATGAATTTTAAAGGTTGAGTCATGGCTGAGGGTATAGCTTAGTGGTAGAGTATTTGGCTTGCAGATGTGAGGCAACTCGATGAGCCAACTCCATGTTGTCTGTAAGAAACGTGCTTCAAGTTTAATGATGTAGACGGATTGGAAGTAAAAGGATGAAGAAAGTTGCATCATGTAAACATTAATCAAAATAAAGTAGATGTGGCAATATTCATATCAGATAACATGTACTTTAGGGCAAAGGAAACTGACAGAGAGGGGCATTGTATAATAATTCAAAGAGTCAACTCAACAAGATAGCACAACAATCTTAAATCTGTATATACCAAACAATAGAGTTGTAAAACAGAGGGGGTGGGAAATGAGAGAAACAAAAACAGAAATCTTCTTTAACTTTAAAAAAAAACAGTGTTGGGGAGGGAACGTTAGGCCTCACACATGCTAGGCAAGCACTCTACCATTGAGCTATACTCCCAGCGCCTAGCCACAATTTTAGTTGGAGATTTAAACCATTTCTCTCAACACTTGTCAGAACAACTAGTCAGAAAATCAGCAAGAATATAGAACTCAACCGTGGTATAGAAAAGGTTGCTTTCCTGGCTACTACAAGGTGAGAAACAAAAAGTAAAGCAGACAAGTAGCTTCTCAGCAAGGCAGATGAATGAGAAAAAAAGTTGGTGTAGGGGGCACTTACTAGAATTTAATACTAGGCACTAAAAGCAGATCAAGAACTCAGGAGGTTGATATAATAAAAGAAGAAATTCCAAGCTCCACAGCCACTCCCATGGCCAGAGGCACCAGCTAGAGCAATCCCTCTGTGAGCACAGAGGACAGATAATGAACTTAAAGAAACCCACATGTTAGGAGGCTGAGGTGTGTCTGCGTACAAAGAGTTTAGAGATCAAAGACACTGCCCAACTAAACTAAAAGACATGCTGCACAACATCCTGTACAAGAAAGAAACAACAGCTTTCCTGGTGGTGTGCAGAGGACAGAGGAAGAAAAAATTTTGCAGCCACGGCTCAGGAACTACCAGTTAAGGGAGCCGATTTCCAGCAAACCCGAGTCTGGCACAAAATAAAGGCTTGGCAAACCCCCACTGAACAACATAGAGTGTGCCTAAGTGACCAGGAGAAAATCAAACATGGAGAGAGGTTGACACAGGACAACTGGTCGTGGAAACCCACCCAGCTCTCCCTTTCCCCTCCAACAGCCTGCTTACAGGACTGGCTGGGAACTCAAAAAGGCAGGGGTGGGAGAGATTGAGTTTGAAGACTGAACCTGAGACCAAGAAACATGCAGTCCACAGGTGACATAGTGAACTAAGAACTGGCTCTTATACCACATGATTGGAATCCAAGGGAGATCCCTGGGGTACAGTCTTCCAGAATGGGCCAGCAATTTCTGGGCCCTGGAGGTGCACTGATTTAAAATCTCCAGACCAACTGGCATTCAGCAAAGAGCCTGGAGGCTATCTAAGCCTAAATTTGACCTCCAGGAGTTCCACCTACAGAATTAACTCTCTTACTCTAGCAAACCCACTCTTGGGGTAAAGCAAACATCATACTCCAAATGACCGCACCTAACACTGATGAAAAGGGAAGCTGAGAATCTTTTGAACTCCAGTGGAAAAAAATTCTTTTGCTTGAGATCTTTTTTCCCCCTTTTTTCTTTACTCTGTTTAATTGTGACCTTAATGGTTCATGGACATTTATACATATTCATATTTGGGTTTTTTTCCTCCTTGCTAGCATTTTTAAACAAGTTATTTTTCATAGATCAGTTTTTTGAGGACTAGAATGTTTGATTACTATATTTCAGTTTTGTATTTTTTTATTTTTAATTTTTAAAATTTTTCCTTTATGTATATTTTTTTCTATCATCTGCTTCCCTTAATTCTCTTTCTCTTCTTCCATGAACAGCCAATCTCATTATTCCCTCTTCAACCCTTTTTTTTTTACTTCTATCTTCTCTGCTCCTCCCTCATAATCATCACATCCTACATCACTTCTGTTCTCTCTTTATCCAGCATTCAAAATTGTAACCCCTTTTGCAAACATATTGTTCTTATTGTAGGTAATAACTGATCATATCATTTCTGTTAATATTGACAATGTTGTAGACATCATAGCAGGAACTGTTTGGTTTAATGCTGTATTTTGTTTATTATTTTCATTGGTTGTTATTATTTTTCCATCCCTAAACAGTGAAGTACTGGAAACCTTCAGGGACACTACAAGTCTACAGGATAGAAATGCTACTACCTCAGATCCATATTTTTAGATGGGTAGACACAAAAACAATATGAAAAATCAAGGAAAAAATTGCCCCCCGCAAAAAAAACCAAGATATTTCAATAGCAGAATCCATCAACACCACAGTGGAAGAAATGTCAGAGAAGGAGTTTAGAATGTACATAGTTAGCCTGATCTGTGAGGTAAAGGATAATGTAAAGAGTGACATCAGAGAGAAAATATAGGAAGTGAAATATCACTTTCAGTAAAGAGGTAGAGATTCTGAAAAAAAATCAAGCAGAAATCCTAGAAATGAAAAACTCAATAAACCAAATTAAAAATTCAATGAAAAGCATCATCAACAGCCTAGACCACTTGGAAACAGAGTTTCAGACAACAAAGGCAAAATATATAATCTTGAAAATAAAGTTGACCTTGAAGAAAAGATGTTAAGAGATCATGAATAGAAATTACAAGAAATATGGGATAACCTGAAAAGACCAAATTTAAGATTTATTGGAATAGATGAAGTCTCAGGATACAAACCAAAGAAGTGCACAATCTTTTCAATGAAATAATATCAGAAAATTTCCCAAATGTAAAGAATGAAATGAAAAATCAGATGCAGGAAGCTTACAGGACCCCAAATATATAAAACAACAACAGACCCACACCAAGGCATACTATTATTAAAATGCCTAACATGCAGAAACAGAAAGCTTTAAAAAAAATACTTTAAATCAATTAGACTTATATAATCAATGATATGAGTAGCAAAGGGAATATTATACCAATTTGTAGACAATGAAACAAAGGTTAATAGATATGAAAATATAGAATAGGATAGGATAGAATTTTAAAACCTATAAGAGATAAAGGACAGGTTTCATTTAGACGGAAATCAATCCAGATCTCAACTGATTTTTCAACCCAGATACTCAGAGTTAGGAGGTCTTAGAAATCATACATATCAAGCTCTGAAGGAAAGTGTATGCCAGCCAAGAATACTATATTCAGCAAAATTAAGCTTAAAAATTGATGATGAAACAAAAACCTTCCATAATGAATGAAAATTAAAAGAATTCACAACTAGAAAGCCTGCACTACAATACACACTCCATAAAATATTTCATAAAGAAGAAATTAAAAAATAAAACTGAAAAATAGCAAAGGGGAAACTAAACTAGAAGAGTAGTCAATCAAAGAAAAAACTAATTCAAATTAAAAATCAGAAATGAATCAAAATGACAGGGAATAAAAATCATTTCTCAATAATAACATTGAATGTAAATGTCATAAATTCATCAATCAAAAGACATAGACTAAAAGGTCAGATTAAAAAACAAGACCAAACAATATGTTATCTCCAGGAGACTCACCTCATAGGCAAAGACATCTGCAGGCTGAAGGTAAAAGGGTGGGGAAAAAAAAAAAACATATCATTCACATGGATCTCGTAAACAAATGGGTTTCTATCCTTATATCAGATAAAGTGGACTTCAAGCCAAAGTTAATAACAAAGGACAAAGAAGGACATTTCATACTGCTTCAGGGAATTATATATCCATCAACAAGACATAACAATTGTAAATATTTATGCCCCAAACAATGGAGCATCCAAGTACATCAAACAAACCCTTCTCAATTGCAAGAAGCAAATAGACCACAACACATTCAGTCTCTCACCACTGAATATATCCTCCAAACAAAAACTAAATAGAAAGTCATAGAACTAAAAAATATAATTAATAATTTAGACTTAATATACATATCTTATTCACCAATGACTGAATACACCTCCTTCTCAGCAGCACACACCTCCTTCTCTAAAATAAACCATATCTTCAGCCACAAAGCAACTCTTAGAAAATACAGAAAAAAATAGAAATAATACCTTGCATTCTATCAGATCATAAAGGAATGAAATTAGAAAACAGCTGGCCTGGAACTTGCACTTCTCCTGCTGCAGGCTCCCCAGTTACTGGGATTAAAAGCAAGCACCATTGTTCCCAGCAAGACTTATTCCAAAGGTACAATAATCAAGACTATATAGTATTGGTGGAGGGGTAGATACACTGATCAATGAAACAGAATAAAAGAACTTGGGAATGAACTCACTCAACTATACCAAAATGCAAAATCCATCCAATGGAGGAAGAAGAGTGCTGGAATAATTGAATACCTAGAGGGATAAAAATGAACTTCAACCTAAGATTCACATCTTAAACTTAAATTAACTCAAAATGAATTGTGGACTTTAGTGTAAAACCATAACACTTTTGGTGTGGGTAGGGATAGGAGAAAACCTGCAGCATCCATTAAAGAAAATAATACAGGTAAGAGAAACTTGTCAATATTTTTAAAGGCCGCTCTGTGAAAAACCTTATTAAGAGAATGAAGATTAAATCTACAGACTAGAAGAGAAATTTACAAACCACATATCAGACAGAGAGGTAGAATAATAACCATCATTCAAAATCCAAAAGTAAAAAAATCCAATTAGAAAATGGGAAAATGGCATGCAGATACACTTCACTGATACAGATAGTAAATAAGCTCATGAAAAGATGTTTAACATTGTTAGCTATTGGGGAGATGCAAATTCAAATCACAATAGAATATTGCTACACATCTTATCAGAATGACTAAAATAAAAAGAATAGTGACAACACTAAGTGCTATTGAGGATCACTTACACATTGCTGACAAGAATGTAAAATAGCAGATCCACTCTGGAAAACAGTTTGACAGTTTCTTTTTAAAAAGTAAATATGCAACTACCATCCAAACCAGTAATATCATTTCTGGGCATTTATTCCAGGCAAATGAAAATTTATGTTCATGTAAAAACCTATACACAAAATTTTTAGTAATAGAAATAATCCAGATGTCCTTCCAAATATTTTATAAATACCAATGATGCCACTCCGGTACCATTCTTGTGGCGTGTCTTCTTGTCCACATGTGAGAGTCTGGCAGACAGGACTTAGTACACACCCATGATCCATCCTCACCTTGTAAGGTTATTTTAATATATGAGACAGGCAGAATCCCTGCTGCTGTTGAGCTCACAGTTTTGGAGAAGAGATAGATAATCAAACAAGTATATGCAACTGATTATTTTGGCAATAGATTATTGTTATAAATCCCTGTTATTTCATTTCTATTCCCAACCTCAAAATTCAGTAGCACCTCACACCAGTTTACACAGACATGCAAGGACTGTTTTATATTTGTACGTGAAACTTAACGCAAAATGTTCCAAAGGACTAGATGAAAGTCCTAGGACTCCTAATTAAATCTGTCTAACTTAATTAGAAATCCAAACACTGCTGAGGTTCTCTGATCAAAGAAGCAAAGAATAGTTAGCCTGGTTTAATTATTTTGTTAAAAAAAAAAGGAAAAAGAAAAAGCTAGGTTTCCCTCTTCTTAGACCCCTTTATTAATGAACCCATAGATTAAGTAAAAATACTTAGGGCCCATAAAGTCAGATAATCCAAACCTCCCCACTAATTCACAATATTCATAACTTTTACAACTTCCTCAAGCCTCAACTTTTTTTCTTCTCTTGAAAAAAAAGACTTCCTGAAAGTACCCAGCTCATAAACAGTTTGTGGGCTAAATGAAGTACAGCAATGCCTGTTAATGCACTGAGCATGATGCCTACCACATGGCAACCTCTCAGTTCCATTATATAATGATAATGAAACATTCACATGATTTTCTTAGGACATATTCTTGAGAGTAAAAGGAAAAAATCAGAGAGTTTAAACATTTTTAAATTCCATGAACATACTAAAAAAATTATTTTCCAAGAATATTTAGACCAATCTATATTGCCACTGACTATGTGGAGAGCACCTACCTCTAGTGATACTTTCCAGCTTTGTGTGCTTTAATTTTAAAATATTTATAATTTAATAGGTGAACTGTGTATATTCCTTCTTTTGTTTCTTTGTCACTAAAACTCAATGGTTTGTTTTTTCAAATTCCTGATAGATATTTGTATTTCCTTTTTGGTAGACAATTGATTAAATTATCTATCTATGTAACTATAAGGAATTTGGTTTTTATTGATTTATGGAAACTCTTTATATACTAAGGATATTCATTCTTGGTTGATGTGTGGAAAGGGGTGAGAGCAGTTTTACTGTTCATCCCTGAGATGGTGAATGACGTTTATGAATTGATTAATGACTTTCAGAGGGTTAGGGATGTAGTTCAGTGGTACAGAGCCTGCCTAGCATGTGAGAGGCCCTGGGTTCAATCTTCAGTACTGACAGGAAAGAGAAGGAGGAGGAGGAGGAGGAGTAGGAGGAGGAGGAAGGAAGGCAGGCAGGCAGGCAGACAGACATGCCTGGATTCCTGACCCAAAGGAACTGTCATGTAATAAATGTGCATTAAAGTATGACTTTCAAACTGCTTTTTAATCTGTATGGATGGTAGGATAAAAATTACCTTTTCTTTTGTTTTATTTCTATCTACATGTCATTTCCTTTCAACTACAAATGCAGAGATACAACTTCTGCTTACTATTTGTGAGGTAGCTACAGCGCGTCCTGCGGGTGCCTTCTTTCCACCCACCACAACTGAGTATTGCTGGTAAAATCCTGCTGCCCTCTTCTGCACAAAGTTTCCCTGGGTCACACAAGTCCACTCTCACTGCTTTGACCCCTGTTTCACTGGTCCACAGGCCTTGGCCAAGGACTGATTGAAATCTGGGTATGAACGACTCACTGCCTTAGTCCAAGTGAGACTCACTCTGCACAAGCCGTGCTCCAGATCTTCTCCAGGATTCCAGAGGGACCCACACTCTTGCTCAGCTCTTCTCCCCTGCCTTATTCTGCTTCCTCCCTCCCTCCCTTCTCCTGGGAGCATTCTCCCAATAAACCCCCATGAACAGGACTCCCCGTCTTAGGTTCTGTTTCTGGGAAATCCAGCCTGGGGCGATGGCCTTTCCAGGAATAATCATTTCTGTTTGTTCCTTTATTCCCATGTCCAGTCTGGTTCCACTTCACCACCATGCTACGCATGTCACCATCTGGCAGTTGAGTACATAAAGGGGTGGATTGTTTCCATAGCTTGTCCAGGGTCATCTGAGGTGTTGGTTAATGTTTACTGAGACCCCTGAGGCAAAGTAATCTGAAGGTGAACTTCTGGCCAGGTCAGTTGAAACGCCCGCGTGGCACCCAGCCTCTGTGAACTGAAATCTTACATCTTGTTCCCCACGGTTGATTCCTTCAGAGCAGAAAATGATTCACACTGGCTCAGCAGCTCCAGCATAGAAGGTACAGAAAGTGCTTCACCCGGGGGCTGGAGAGGCTGGGATATGCTGGTTTGCAGCCAAAGATAGGTAGAGCTAGAGAGTACCACAGTGGTTAGATAATCTTATAGGGATGGGAGTGGGGGACCAAGGCCCAGAAAGGTGAAATTACTTATTCAAGGTCAACTGGCACAGCAGTACTGCCCCTGCAGGCCATTTTGATTGCCTTTGACTCTCTTTGCCTCTGATTCCCCCCTATTACTCCAAATCTCACAAGCCCCTTTCTGTTCCCTCCTTGCAGCCCAAGCTCAGCCCAATGTTGGTTTGCCCTTTAAGGGAATACTATCCTCCACCTCCTCACCAACCCTGCACTCCTGCCTCACCTGCCTCTGTTGGTCCTCACCCCTGTGTCCAGCTCATTAGAGACTACTGAGAAAATGTCAGCACAGGCCACACCTTCAGCTGACCCAGGCCTTGACACCCATTGCTGATGTATGGTGGTCCACCCCACCCAACACCTGTACCCCATTCCCATAATTCCTCACCCTGAATGACTTCTTTAAGGAAATAGAAGCAACAAAGCACGTGTCCCCTACACCTTCCCTCCTGCTGCAAGAGCTTACAGCTGCACCCAAATGTGTCATCTTTCCTCGGCCCACCTAGTGGCTGTCCCTTTAACCCCTGCTCCCTGGAGGCCCGGTTCCTTAGCATGAACATCCTCTTCTCTCCAGCAACCAACCCTGCTGTCTTCTTCTACTTGTTCAAGTTCCTCCCATCCTATAACCAAGCCAAATGACGAAGTACCCTCCTTGGATCCTGTATGAGCCCACAGCCCAGCTTCCAAGTGCCTTCCTCCCTTCCCAGGGAATGCCCTGGACAGACCCATCATCACTCTCCATTGCTTCCTCCTTGGCCCTTCATTCTTGGACTCTCACAGCCTCTGATTTTCTTTTGCTAATAACCAAAGATGTTAATAACCAAAAATAGCAATCCATCCTGAGGAGGTGTCTCCCTGCCTCCTCGACCCAGCCAGACAGCTCCGGCCACAGCCAGCACTCTTCCCTCCCTGCCAATGCCCACAGCAGGTTTTCGGGGCTCACAGCACACCCCCTATTGCACTTGACTCTCACGCCACAGACTGCTCCACCAACCATCCTAGTTGGTTCAGGATGGACAATGTTGGTAGGACAGGGAACTTTCGGGACTAAAATTGAGAGAGTCCCCTCAAAATTGGAATGGCTGCTCACCCCAATTGACGTCCTTGAAATTCTACTTCCACCGTCTCCTGGGTCCCCTCCTATCTTCCAAACCATTATTTCTCAGTTTTTAAAAAATACTTTCTCCTTGGCTCAGCATTTATTTCTCCAGGGGTCTCTCCTTTGGTGCTGTACCCAGGCCATCTCATCTCCCCTCTCCCCTGGTCAGCTCATAACTTCCACTTCTCTCCCTCCCTCCCAGGGCTCTTGTGACTCTACAACAGCCCGAGTTACATGTCCAAACAGAAAACCAAATTCAGAGAGTTCACCATGGAGTCCATCCTCCATCTCCCCTTCTTGGTAAACAGAGAACAGGGTGCAAGGCAATGCCAACTGCTGAAATGGTGAGGAAGGACGAGGAGCATTCTCAGGAGATCAGTTCCTTCTGTCCCTCCATTGCCCTCTTCTAATAACAGCAGCTGAAGTCCTTTGGGAGACCCATCTCTCCCAAAGCATAGTTCATTGTGTTTTCCTTGGTCAATCCAGTCAAGGCCAATCAGCTCTTGGGTGAAGGGAGATGAGGACATAACACAGATGCACAGGTTCATTCCAACCTGTGTCACTTCCTACAGCCCAGACCCTGGAGCGGCCCCTTTCTTGTTTTGTTGAGGCCTGGCTAATGAACTTTTCACTTGAATCTCAGCTGGGCCATTTGCTTCTGCTAACTTTCCTTTTTGCTGAAACCAGTCAGAATGGATTTTCTTTTGCTAACTCACCAAAGAATAGTAATGGATCCTGATGAGGTGTCTCTCTGTCCCTTAACCCCCATGTGCCACCTCCACTGGTAAACCGTAGAATTTCTTCCATTTCTCTCGAATCTGATCCCTCTTCTGCAGCTCTGTTCCTCCTCTTTCTTATTTCTGATGCTCTCCTCTCTTGCCGAAGCTAAGCAATATTTCCCATTTTCAAGTTATGTATGTCAAGTACTTAACAATTATTCTTTCAAAATCCTTCAAGGTACGTTTTGTTATCTCCTTTTTAAAGCAAGAAATTAAAACTCAGAGAGGTGGCATTCACTGCCCAGGGAAACAGGCAGGCCACACTGTGAGACTGTGCTCTGTGCCACTTCAAGCAGCCTCCCCAGCTGCTATATCCCAGGAGAGCCTTTCTCCCCACAATGGCCTCCAGGAGGCTTCCTTCAAAAGTCAGATCTGGCTAGGTACACCCTTGCTTCAGAGTCCTTCTGAGGCTCTGCTGGCTAGAGGATGCCCCAGGCCCTACATGTGGCCTTCCTCCTCTTGTCCTTGCTTCCTCCTCAGCCCCATCAGCTCCAACCCCTGTCTCAGACTTTGCTTCTAGCCACATCGACTTGCTCCTAATTGCCTTGGAGTATTATTCCAGTTCTCGCCATATTGTTCTTGAGCATCTTCTCCCTCCTGCCTTCTCTCTTCCCTCAAGACTTAGTTCAGCTGCTGTTTCCTTCAGGGAGCCTTGTTTGACAGTATAACCTCATCTGCCACCAAGCTATGTGGAATTCCTTCTGGCCTGTGCATTCTGCTGCGTAGACCAAGACCAATCAATCCTCTTACTACATGACGGGGAAACTGTCTCCTCTGCTAAGCTAGATGCTCCCGGCAGGCCAGGACTGTACTTTATCCCTGTTTGAGTTGGGTCCCAGGACCTGGCACATGGGACGTTCTTGCACTAGTGATTCTCTTGCTGTACCTGCGCACGGTTCCTAGGGCCCTGTCTGCCTTACGGCTGGTCACACTCTGACGCTGTGATTGCAGCTGCAGCAACACAAGGAAAGCCATTCCCCCAGCCCCGCCTCAAAACCTGCCACTGTCTCAAAAACCCAGCCCAGCAACCAAAAGTTGATTTCTGCAGAACTCACACCCTTTGATGATACTTTCTTAAACCATCAGGGGATTCACACAATAAGAAAATGTCTTTTAAAATTTCCCTTTTTCTCTCTTCCACTTCCCCAAGGTACCACAGCTGCTGGATACCATTGTCCCCAACACCCAGCTTCTCCTCCACCCCCATCTTTGCTCTCACTTTCTGAAGTGAGATAAGAGAAATAAAAGAGAGGCCTGAAGGACAAGACTGGCACAGCCAGAGCCTCTGCAGGTCCAAGAAACAGAGCAGCATGGCTCCCTTTCTCTCCAAAGCAGACAGGACAATGGAGGCCCACTCATATTTAGAGGTGTATTCAGATTGGCGTAGTTGTTCGCCTCCTACTTAGGAGTTTCTGATAACTTCAATACTGTAGATGTGTCTCAGTGAACATCTTCGACCAGAGATGTTCTCAGTCAGCACCTCCACTTTTGATTCTTAAAGAAAGTATGTTCCCTATCATCTCTTTGCCTCATTTTTCTCATCTGTGAAATGGAAGTAATAATTCCCCTCTCATAAGGTTGCTCTGGGGATCAAATGAGACAGAAAATGCAACAAAAGCTCTAACAGAGTTAGAACTGGGCCAGACGCACAGAAAGTGCTCAGTAAGCTTAGCTACTTTTGTTAGGTGGTAGTTATGATTGTAGGTTTATTATTGTTGAGCCTTTGTTGCTGACTACCAGCACCAGGCTGTTATCAGGACTTGAATATCACAACCCGCCCTATCATTCCACTAAGAATCTATGTCCTTTTTGGAGAGGGAGAGGACAATGGATGAATAGATAGATAGATAGATAGATAGATAGATAGATAGATAGATAGATGATAGATAGATAGGTGCATGCTAGAGATTGAACCTAGGACCTCGCACATGCTAGAGAAGCACTGTACCACTGAGCAACATCCCCAACCCTTTTTATTTTGTTTTGACACAAGGTCTCACTAAGTTGCCCAGGCTGGCCTTGAATTTGCTATCTGCAAACCTCAATCACCCAAGTTGCTGGGGTTATAGGTATACACCACCACACCTGGCTTTAAATTTTTAATTGACATGTACAGCTGTACATATTCACGGGTCTTAGTGTGATACATGTTTACAATGCAGCATCAACTAAATAAAGATAATTAGCATTCCTACTTCCTCTACATGATTATCTTTTTTTTTAAATAGACCTTTATTTTTATTTATACGTGGTGCTGAGAATCAAACCCAGGAGCAACTTGTATACATTGATACAGCAGGAGTGGGAGCCGTTTATTGTAGGACAGGAGGGGTATATATACATTCCACACAGCTTATCTTAATTAACATAAACTAAGTCAACCAATAAGGAATCTCCACACTTAATGGCTCGCTAGCATTACTTCACAAACCACTCCCTCTGACAAATGCCAGGCGCCATCTTGACTTGTTTACAGACCCTAACACCCCAGCCCCTGATTATCATTTCTTTACATTGAGAAATGAAATTGGGTACCTTAAAATTTCAAACTCTTCCCTTCTAGTTCTTTATCAAATATATAATAAGTTGTAGTAAACTAGGGTCACCCTGCTGTGCTGTAGAACACTGGAACTTATTCCACCTATCCAAATGCATTTTGCTACCCATTATCCAAACCCCCTCAATCCCTTAAGGTCTTCACTTTAGTGACTAGCATTGCTAAACCCCTACTCTTCAAGTCACAAGCCTAGAAGACCAATCATCTTGATTTGATTAGAACTGAGGGATTTCACAGGACATAGGAAAATAGATAAAATCAGGCAAACTGGGACTGGTTGGTTCCCCTCGTTCTTGATTGTCTCCCTGCCCTCTCCCATCCATTGGTCACTAACTTCTGTAAGCTCAACCTCCTGAATCCATCCTCTATGCCACTTTCTCCTGTAAACTGGTATCCTGTTGGGTGCAGTGGCACACACCTGTAATCCCAGTGGCTGGGGAGGCTGAGGCAGGAGGATTGCAAGTTCAAAGCCAGCCTCAGCAACTCAGCAAGGCCCTAAGCAACTTAGCAAGACCCTGTCTCTAAATTAAAAAGAC
Organism: Callospermophilus lateralis; assembly: GCF_048772815.1. NCBI lineage: Eukaryota > Metazoa > Chordata > Mammalia > Rodentia > Sciuridae > Callospermophilus > Callospermophilus lateralis. The sequence goes on from NC_135311.1 coordinate 101,281,965, forward strand.
AAGCTGTCTCCTTGTGGCTGTCTTGCTTCTGCTTTCCTACCCCTCTTGTTTCCCTTAGAACTACTAGAATGACCCTCCCAAAAGATGCCTTCAATGGAGCAGATCTCCCACTAAGATTCTTCGGAGGTCCATCCTGCTTTCCTGTTGGTCCCAGTTCCTTGCACTGCTGAGGTCTAATTTATTAAAACTCTACTGATAGACCAGTACTTATTTATAAGCATTTTTATATTTTTTAATGACATATTATTTATAAGCAGTCTTTTTTTTTGTTGTTTTGGCCTAAGACTCATAACTATAATACAAACGTAAAAACATTTTAATCAGACTTCCTCTTAGGATGGGTAAACTGTCTTTGTTGACACAATATGTGGATATTGGGTCGGGCTGTCTCCTCCATGTGAGACAGGGTGTGGGGTGAGGATTTGTGTATGAGTCAGAGGGAGGAGAAGATATGAAGCCAGAAAAATGAAGGTCATGAATTTGGGAGCAGGCAGAAGGCTATATGGATGTGATGTGACCCTGAACCACAAAAATCTACCTCCCGTCCACCTTCAGCAGCATAACAGAGCTTGTGAAAGAATTGGTGCTTGTGGGTTGTTAGTGGAACTTAGTGGGAAGGGCTAAACTTTGCCTCTAAATGGACTCAGTGCTGGCAGCACATAGCAGAGAGATGAGAAGGAAACCAGAGCCAGAAGACTGCTGATGTCACATAGACTGAGGGTACAGGTCAAGTTCACCAGACTTCCCAGAGATGGGGAGCCCCAACTAACTTGTACCTTGCACAACTGCCTTCCAAAACACATCTTCACCCCTGCAGTCCTGGTTTGGGCTCAGGTTTCGAAACCCCATAGCACAGAGCTGGAGGAGGAGAAAGATCTGTTTTCAAGAAGGGTCAGGCCTCAGTAAAACTTGACCTTCTCTCTCTCTGATTCTGCAAAACTTGAAGTTCTTCTTGTAATTTTTTTTTTTTTTTTGTACCAGGGATTGAACCCAGAGGCACTCAACCACTGAGCCACATCCCCAGCTCTTTTTATTTGTGATTTTGAGACAAGGTGTCCATAAGTTGCTTAGGACCTTGTTAAGTTGCTGAGGCTGGCTTTGAACTTGCAATCCTCCTGCAAGTTGCTGGTATTACAGGCATGCCCTATCACGCAGGGCCTCTTCTTGACCTTAATAAAACTTATCGTGTCTTGTATATTCACCCTTCAATTTTGTCAGAAAGGATTTTTGTTATTTTTCCTCCCCTCTCTCCTTCTCACCCATATTTTTGAAAAGTTTTATTGATGAAAATGCACTTTACTCACAATTAATCCATTTGCTCATATTTTGGCAATTTGAACCTTATACAATATAATTTTGTCAAAAGCAACCCAATACTAAGTATAACTATAATGCTTTAATTTTAAAAAATGAAATTTAAAAAAAATCTTGTACAAGTGTGGGTCGACACTTCTGATTTCCTTGAGATAACAAAATTAGTGCTGAACTGATATAATTCTACATCAAAGCCAAGCAGTTTTATGGTTTAATAATAGCAAATGTTTGTGGAAACTTTACCCTGTGCCAGGCAGCATCCCACTGAGGTGGGATTATTATTAACCTGTGTCACAGTCAAGGAAACAGAAGAGTCTGACTTTCCCAGCATCAAGAGCATGTGGGCAACAATGCCAGGTGATCCTGTGACAGAGCTCACAATATCCTATTACCAAGGGGATAAAATAATGCAGTTAAAATGTACAATTTCTATCTTGTTTTGTAAAATATTGCAAAAATGTAGAGTTCCTCTGTCACTCTCTTAATCCCCCTAAAAGTTCTAAACTTCCAGGAAATAAAGGAATCCCTCTTAAGAGAGTAATTATTTTTGGTTTCAGTGTTTAGAAGAAGCTGATTTTACTATGTAAATCTAGACAGTTTTCAACTTGGTTCAATATATTTTCTTTTCTTTTCTTTTTTTTTTAACTGCATGCAATATTTACACTGCTCTGTCCAAAAAGCCAAGAAGCATAACTTTATAAATATTTCTCATCCTCATTAATATACAGATGTCAATTCTGTCTAACTTTGAGCAGTGTTTCCATGCTCTGTGGTCCTATTTTGAATGCCATTCCTTTTACCAAACATGGTATCAGATGTCCTGTTGACATAATCAGTGCATTTGTCTTCCGACACCCTGTACATGGTGTCAATGGGGAGGCCCGCCTCTCACCTCCCAATCCAGGGTCATAGAGCTAGGTGGTGAAGAGAGTGTATCTATACCAAGGTTTGGCTTTTTGTTTTGTTTTAATGAATGACTTCATTTTAAGTCATTTACTTGGGATATTTTACCAAAAATGAGGTGGCCAGGCCCGAGAGAGACTGGAAGGGCTTCCTAGGAAGGCTGGGCTTTGCACTGAGGCTTGGATCAAGATCCTTTAGCCCCCACTTACTCTCAGGTGTCTTGAGTCTGTTGTTTATTCTCTTCCTGCCCTCATAAATCAAGTGACGATAATGTCATTCACCACAAAGTGGTTAAAAGGATTAACAGTAAAATAAAAGACAAGGAGACATAATAGAACCCAACTAAATGGAAGCAGCTGTTGTTACTATTACTAATTTAAGACTTTTTTTAAAAATATGTATTTTTTAGTTTTTGGTGAATGCAATATCTTTATTTGATCTTTTTGTGATGTTGAGGATCGAACCCAGTGCCTCGCGCATGCCAGGCGAGTGCACATCCCCAGCCCTAATTTAAGACATTTTTACAAGTCACCATCTTCCATCCCAGGGAGCTTGTGTAATATAGAGCTTAATTACAAATTAAGACAATGATTTAGAATGATCCTAGCTTGACTTTTTCCTCAAAGATATTTTATTTTTAATCAAGATATTTTATTTTTAATAGGCCTCCCAGAGACAGCAAGTCTTAATGCAAATATTAATTGTGGACTTGTTGGCTAATAATAAAATATAGCAGAGGGGCTAATGATAGTATTTGAGGACATCCCTTCATATCAGCACCTTACTAATAGCTACCATTTATAGGTCCTATCTGTCCACCAGGCACAATACAAGAGACTCATTATGTTACCTTACTCAGTCTTCACTGCCCTGAGTTATGAATCACAACACCATTTTAAGAATGAGAAAACAGAGTCAGTTCCATAAATTGAACTGGGCTGTGTGGATAGAAAGAGCTGAATTCACCTCCAAGCAGAAGCGTCTGTGACTCCAAAGCTCATATTCTCCCCTTTGTACCAGGCTGCTTTCCCAGCAAATGAGAATAAGCATCTAAAACATAACTATTCAAACCCACACATATACAGTCAGCTGGGTTTTGACAAAGGATCCAAAAACATACACTGGAGAAAAGACAGCCTTTTAAAACACATGGTGCTAGGAAAACTGGTTATCCATATGTAGAAGAAGAAAACTAGGCCCTTCTCTCTCACCCTGCACAAAAATCAACTCAAAATGGATCAAAGACCTGTGAATTAGGTCTTTGCAACTTCTAGACAAAACTGGTGGGTCAACAGTCCATAATATAGGCATAGGCATTAACTTCCTCAATAGGACTCTTAAAGCTCAAGAATTAATATGCCAAGAATTAGTAAATGTGATGACATCAGGTTAAAAATCTTCTGCACAGCAAAGAAAACAATTAGGAACATGAAGAAAGAACCTACAGAATGGGAGAAAATCTTTGCTCTCTACTCTTTGGACAGAGAATTCATATCTAGAATATACAATGAACTCAAAAAACACCAAAATAATAATAATAATAATCCAATCAACAAATGGGCAAAGAAACTAAACAGGCACTTCACAGAAGAAGAAATACAAATGGCCAACAAATATATGAAAAACTGTTCAGTGTCATTAGCAATTAGGGGGAAATGCAGATCAAAACCGCACTGAGATTTCTTCTCACAACAGTCAGAATGGCAGTCATCAAGAATACAAACAATGATAAATGCTGGAGAGGATGTGGAGAAAAAGGAACACTTTTACACCTATGGTGGCATTATAAATTCATGTAAGCACTATGGAAATCAGTATGGAGGTTCCTCAAAAGATTAGGCATGCAATCACCCTATGATCCAGCTAAACCTCTCTTTGGTATTTATCCTGAAGAATTGAAGTAATCGTATGATAGTGATACACGCATACCATATTCATAGCAGCACAATTCACAATAGCCAAACTATGGAATCAGCCTAGGTGTCCATCAATGGATGACTGGATAAACAAAATATGGTGTGTGTGTGTGTGTGTGTGTGTGTGTGTGAGTAATCCATATGAGTTTTATTCATCCATTAAAAAAATGAAGATCAAGGGTTCTATGTTTTCTTTTATATGCAGAAGCTAGAGAGGAAAAAAGAAAAGATCTGTTGAGAAAGGGACCAGGGTTGTGGAAGGTAAAGAGAGAGAGAAGACGAGCTAGAGTGTGATATTGGCCAAATTCTAGTGTTATATTCTGTACATGCATGAATATATAACAACAAATCCCAATGCACCAATAAAAAATGTGTAAAGAGAAAAATAATAAAAATAAAACATAATTACTGACATGTGAACACTTGGGGAATATTGGGAACCGTGCTCAGATCTCTCTAGAGTCCGTGGTTTGGATGATTATTCTTTGCTGGCCTCCTACACTGCAAACCATAATGTAATTGGATATTCTTATCCCAGAGGCAAAATAATCGGCCTGTGTTCCCCTACCCTCTGCTACTGCCTAGCCTTAGGCAAGTTTCTTAACCTCTAGCCTCAACTTTCTAATCTACAAAGTGGGGGAAATACTAGGACCTAACTCAAAAGGCTATAATTAAGAAAAGTAAATGAGTTGTTATTTGTACAAATTCCTAGTACAATACTTGGGACCTAGCAACATTTAATAAATGTCACCTATTATTGTAAAACTTAAGAACTGATTCATTTCCAACTGAAGTGTCCATGTCTGGATCTCTTTCCCCCGTGTTTTCTCCCCAAGTTACAAAAGCTGTTTGAGAAATATTTCTGCCTGGAATTGGGAATTTGGGTGAAAATAAAATTAAACTAACCAGACTACAAAAATTCTTCTCTGCCAAGGTGGCTCAGAGCCAGGCCTGCTGGCAGTCAGAATGTATGAGCCAAGGAGGAATGAAGGGTATAAGTCCCTTCAGAAAATGCTCCTGCCGGGATGGATCTTCAACCTGGAGTCAGAGCTGGCCTCCTCTGGGACAGGGTGCCCTCCACTGAACAAGCGGCCTCTGTTGCTCCAGAGCCCCTGCAAAGTTCAGGCCAGATCCCCCCAGTGTCAGCCAGTCTGACCTTCCCACCAGGAGAGGGAAGGCACAGACAGGGCCACAGGGTTGGTCTGTCTCACAGGGCTGGACAGGACTGGCCAGAATCTCAGGCAAGGCAGGGGTGTCTCCCCAGGTGGCAGTGGAAGGTAATGGAATAAGAATCTGTCAACAGAACAGCGGGACAGGAGTCAAGGCCAAGATGGGGAAAGACCCCCGACTTCCCAGGAAAGGTCCCAAGGGGTGAGGTGACTAAAAGGGTGCACAGAAGCCACTGCTGGCTGCATACCAGAGAGCCAGGGGGTGCGGCACCCAGCGAAGCAGGGGACTCGGGGGACTCATCACCTAGGACCTTCGGGCCATGTCGAGGATTTTAGTTTTTACCCTAAAGGAAAGAGAACATTTTAAGCAGAGGAAATATGATCAGATTTGTGTTTTTAAATCACTCACTTGGTCTGAGGATGGAGCTCCGTGATAGAGTGCTTCCCTAGCATGCATGAGGTTCAATCCCCAACACCTCAAAAAAAAAAAAAGTCTAAAATTGTTTACTCAACAAATATGATTGAACGTCTACAGCAGATTATGCAAGAAGAGTACTATAAAAACAAACAAAAAAATTCTCTAACTGGACACATTCTCTTTAGCATGAAGATGAGACCAGGAACTAGAAGCAGGTTTATCATGTGGAAAGAAATGTTTCATTAGGAAAGCTTTGTAAATGGCATATATGAAATTCAAATGCCGGAAGACAGCGTTTCTAAATGAGGAATCTGGAAAGCTTCCTAAAGAAGGTAGAATTTGAAGGTAGAGATGTTAGCTCAAAGAGACGGGGCTGGACGTAAACTGCACGAATCAGCCAAAAACCTCTATTCAGGAATGGAGTCATGGTTCTGATGGGGACCCACTGTCCTGGTGAAAGATGAGCCACTGAACAAAGGAGGGGACTGGGCTTATATAGGCTGTGGGTGATTTAGTGAGCATGTTAGTTTGGGTGCTCAGGAATTTAGGTTTTGGGGTTGGGGCTTGGTGGCCAGCACCTGGAGAGGATTTATATCGGAAAAATCAGTGTTTCCTAGAGACTATCCTTCTAGACTTGATGAAACACATTCTCCCTGCCTATGGCCTGCATCTGAAAATGATTTACCTTGGGAGAGATAAAAGCTATCAATGTATGGCTTTCTTTTTCATTCCTTTTCCTCAGGCCTCATTATTTGGGCTTTTTTTCATTTCCCATATCCAATAAGAGACATTGACACTCATGAGTAACTTAGCCTCATGTAGTGTAGACACTATAGAGTATAGACACTGGCCTCTGACATCCTGGGCCCAAAGACTGGCTCTACTGTGCTTGAGAGTTGTGAGATCTTAAGCAGATTGCCCAACCGTTCTGTTTATTAGTATCATTTTTATTTGAGCCAGACCTTGAAATAGGATTTGGACATACAGAGCCAAGAGAAGCTGCATTAAACAGGAAGGGAAGGATGTGGAGAGCATCAAGAAAGACAAGGAGACCTGAAAGCGGAAAAGCAAATCAGTTCCCATTGACTGGAGACCAAGCGTCTTAAGAAGAATTGTGCAGTAAAGAAGAGTATTAACACTTTCTGAATTTTTCCAAGGTGCTAAAACCCTGCACACATTAATTCATTTAATATTCACAACAACCCCGAAAAGAAAGTGTAACTTCCTTCATTTCACACATGAAGAATCTGATGCTCTGAGCCTTGAGCAGCAAGGCCAAGCTTGTAAGTGGGAGAGAGGATGCTAACTCCGTCATCTGATTCTGAAGCTCACGCCCTTCACTGGCTCCACACCTGTGCCTCCCCAACAGCCACTGTTCAGGTTGGACAGCACCTCTCCTGAGCTCTCCCTGGGCTCCCACAAGCACATAGTTTTGCTGTTTCTGAGGACAGTCATGTACCTGATCTGCAGCTAGGAAAACAACACCCAAAATGCTCTGCGCTGAAATACATATTGCCAGATGCCTTCCGAAGGTGACTCCCCGTGCAGTTCAGCATTCATTTAAAAGTGTAAGATCTCTGGATGGTCTTGAAGCATCAGTCACATTTCTTGTATTCACACCTCTGTGCTACCTTGGAGTAGTAGCAAATTAAGCTGGAATCAGCTTTTCACACTGAATGATTTTATAAAGTTTGCTTCAAACTCCTGCAGCTTGACTACTTTAAGTGCCAAAAAAAGAAGAAGAAGAAGAAGAAGAAGCCGATATGGTGGAAACGGCATTTAAAGCAGGTACATAAATTTACTCCAAGATCCTGGACTGTGTGCTTCCAAAATTCCTTTTTTTTTTTTTTTTTTTTTAATCGCTTCTTCTAGCTCTCAGTCAAATAAAAAGAAGACAGCAACAAGAATTTTAAAAAACGTTACTTCTGTCCAAAAAGAACCATTAGTGACAAATGTGTCTTTTATATCAAGGAGTAAATTCAGCCAGGGAAACAAACAAACAAACCAGCATGTCTTTGAGAATGGGAATTGACATTTGAGAGAGAATTGACATTTGGTAAGTTTAAAAATAGTTACTCCAGTAGATAGAGCATCTGCCCACTAAAAATATGAACCAACACACAGGCTCGCTGCAGTGTGGGGCTCGGAACAGGTTATTGGGCTATTCAATAATGCCCTATTTTTAGGGCAGTGGAGCCAGGAAAAAAAAAAACACCCTGGCTTCAGTGGCTTAATTAAACATGTAATTCAAGGGAATACAGAGCACATCTCTGAAATACCTAGAAATAAGGACTTGGAATACAGAGCACTTTTCTGCTGTGGTTACAGGAAGGGAGACAGACTGAGGTGATCACTGAATCCATTCTTGTGATGGTGGAGATATTGATTGTCAGGACGGGGAGAACCTTAGAGAAGACCTTGTACTGGACATTTGATGTTTATGGGCTGCCCAGAATCTGAACCTGCCTTTGGAGTATAGCTGGGAGGCAGAGCCTACTTCCTTCTCTAGAAAGCTGTTTTCCCAGTTCTCCTGGCGGTGAGGGCTCTAATAAATGACCCAGCTCAGAATGTCAGCTGCACCTGCTCAGGTTTTTGAGTCAGGAGTTAATGACGCAAAGAAGGAGGGAGAGCAGAGAATTCTTTCCGAGGATAGAGGCAAAGGCTGTGACATCCGGCTCCCCAGGGCAATGTGGCTGATGGTGCCAACAGGAGTGTCTGGTGCCCATTCCTAGCACAGGTGCAAGCTGTGACACTCAGTATGCAATGGCATAGTGGCCAGGGTGGGCCTGCTGGAGTCTGGCTCCTTGTGGGGACTCTGGTCCTGGTTTACCTGTGCAGGTTTCCTTGTTCCTGCTTGATATCTCTGGACCTTCAGGCTTCTTGGAAACCCAGTAAACTGGCCAATCCCCTTTCAATCCATTCATTTTCTGCTTCAGTTACCCAGAGGCAATATTTATGCTTTGCAACAAAGAACCCTGACTGCTATAATAATCCAACCCTGTTATTTTACAGATTGAATTAATAATAATAGGTAAAGAACACACAGCTCATTAGCATCAAACCTTGACCTAGAAAGCAAGTCTTCTGAGTCTCAATTTAGTGTGTACATCTTCATGTGGTTCAGGCTGACAGGATGGATGCTTCCTGTGGACATGCCCTCCTTGTTCTGTCCTGCCCAGAGGTCACCACTATCATTATCTATCAGCCAAATTGTCTATATCCTTATGGTCATATATATCTAAAAAGAACAAATTTTAAAAATTGTCTCTATTTTTCTGAGTCATTTCAAAAGCCATTCCACTGGGCCCTATCTGATAGGCCCTGTCATTGTAACCTATCAGGCTGCAAAGTATCTTTAGGCTTCCCTCTTAAAAAAAAAAAAAAAAATGTTATCAAGTGCCTACTATATGTCTAGCACTACTTAGGGATTCTATAGCAAGGAAAACAGAAATGGATTCAGGCATCATGAATATTACCATAAAGAAGAAAAGACAGATATTAATCCAATAATCAAATAAACATAAAATTATAAACTGAAAACAACTAAGAAAGGAGAATATAGACAGTTATGACAGCATCCTGTGGGGCCTTTTCTAAGTTAAGAAAGAATCTCTGAAAGTTTCTCAAAAGGCTAGGCATGGAATCACCAAATGATCCTTCTATACTACCCCTTGGTGTTTATCATAAAGAATTAAAGTCATCATACTATGGTGATACATGCATACCCACATTTATGGCAGCACCAATTCACAATAACCAAACCATGGGTACAGCCTCTGTGTCCATCAATGAATGAATGGATAAAGAAAATGTGGCATATATTCACAATGGAGTTTATTTAGCCAAAAAGAAAAATGAAATAATGTCATTTGCAGGAAAATGAATGGAACTAGAGACCATGTAAGTGAAATAAGTCAAACTCAGAAGATTAAAGGTTATATGTTTTCTCTCCTATGCAGAAGCTAGACAAGAAGAAGGAAAAATAAGTTAGGGGAAGACCTCATGAAAATCAAGGGGAGATCAGTAGAGGAAAGGGACCAATCACTGAGAGTTGGGGAGGGAAAGGGGAAGTGCTGAGGAGTGATATTAGCCAAATCATATTGTTATGTTGTATGCATGTATGAATATGTAACAACAAATCCCATCATTATGTACTATAATGTACCAATAAAAAAATGTGAATAAAATAGACACTAGTATTGCTGTATTTATATACGTGGCCATATAACCAATGTGATTCTGCAACCTGTACACTTGGAAAAATGAGAATTCATACCCCATTTGATTCAAATGTATGATATGTCAAGATCATTGTATTGTCATGAGCAACTAATAAAAAAAATGTGAAAATAAGACTCCCTGAGGATGTAGTATTTGAACTGAGATCCAAAAGTCAGTTAATTTGGTGAACAGCAAGGGGGGAGTTTCTAGAAGTCCAAGGTCCTCAAACAGGAGATGCACAAAAGTAGGAACAACTAAAAGAAAATCCGCTGAGCAGAGAGTGATGAAAGGGGCTGGGACTGGCATGTCGGAGCAGAGACAGAGATCATTTAGGACTGGTGGGCCTTGGAAAAGATATTGCTGTTAACCATTGGGGCAGCAGGGAGCTGCGCGGAATGAGTTTAAGCAGGGGAGTGTCATGGTTATACTGTATTTTGAAATCATCACTGTGGTGGTTCCATGGACAATTAATTGGAGAGGAAGCAAGTGTGGACATATGTAAATCAATCATCAAGGGAGAGGCGAGGGTAGCTTAGGATAGTAGTGGGTTAGGAGGGATACTGTCAGACTGGAGCGATAGTAGAATGAAATAAACAAGACTTGGGGAGACTGGAGAGTTGGTATTAAGATTGGTAAAGCTACACTTCTGGATAGATGGTGGAATTATTCACTGTAGAAAGGCTAGTTTGGGGATGTCATAGCCTTGGCTTTAAATAAATTGAGTTTGGAATGTCTTTTAGACATTCCAATGGGGTTATTAATATGTATGAATCTGAGACTCAAAAGAGAGGATTGGGGGCTGGGGGTATAGCTCAGAGGTAGAGTGCTAGTCCAGTATATATAAAGCCCTAGGTTCATCCCTAGCATGAGTGGGTGGGGAGATTGGGCTAAAGATGTGAATTTGAGTTATTTGTATAGATGATCATTGAAGCCATGATTGGGAATGAGTTCATTGAAGATAAAGTATAGAGGGACAATAGGAAGAAACACAGGAAACGCCTTTAGGAATTACATTTAGAGATCACATAGAGGAGGGTAACCCAGTAAACAATACTCAGAAGGCACAGACAAAGAAAGAGAAGGAAAACCAGGAGAGTGTGCTTCACTGATGCCACAGGCAGCCAGTGTTTTGAGAAGCAGCTGAGGTCCACAGTCTCACGTGTCACCGAGAGCTGCGCAAGCTGAGGATGGAAAAGTCTCCAGAGGTTCCAGCAACACTGAGGCCATCGTTGAACTTGGTGAGAATCATTTTCATTGCTCAGTAGGAGGGGGTGGGGGGGTGAGGATGCCGTGAGAGGAGGAGCAACTGGGAAGTAAGAAATGACATCCCAGGGAGAAGCATATATGGCAAGAAAGAAGCTGACTGCCTTTAATAAAATTTGTCTGAAAATTGTTGAAGGAATTAACACCACCCATCTCTCAAGAAATTACCATGTTTTATATAGGCATTTGATGGCTTGATCCAAGTAACAGTTGATGTACGTAGGACTTTCTAGCCTTGTTATGTTACCAAGAAAAAACTAAATACACCCTGTAGCTTCACTTGCTCTTAACTGACTTTAAAAAAATCACTAAGTTTGGAGGTAACATGGCTAGGCAATGCACTATTAGTTCCCCACTGGCTTGCTGGGTATCACACCACCCTGACATGCGGATTATGATAATAACGGTGGCCTAGATTACTCTCAGAGGACCTAAGAGCCACTTCTGCCAAAACACTGACTCTTCACTTGGGCCTGCAGATGTTCAGGGATCTGGAACAGAATGGAAAGGCTTGGTATCTCTGCATATTGCATCTGTCTCCTTTGCTGCCTTAACCTTTGGGTCAGATTTTACTCAGCACTGCACGTAGGTAATGATCCTTTGAGAGGTTTTATCCAAAACTATATTATACAGGGTTAAATTGACCTAGACTTACCAAGTCTACTGCCCCACCCTTCCCCTTTAAGGCTAAAGACACCTATCAGCCTCCATGACTAAAAACATGATACCACGAAAGGAATGACAACAGGTGGCACCTGAGTTCCTGGAAGATCTCACCCATACTGAAAATGGGTGAAAGGACGTGTATATTCCTCCCCGTTATTAGCCTATCCTTCTCCCCATATTCCTAGCCCACAACCCCCCAATACCTTGGTGTTGAGAAGCTGACTTGAGCTCCCTCTTCTCCATTCTTCGATCACTGAATAAAGCCTTTCTTTCTTCCTAACCCATGCCTCTTCTTCGATATTGGTTTTCTGTGTGATGAGCCTCTGAACTTGGGTTCAGTATCAGCTACTGTTTAGTCAACTTTTTCACTGCTGTGACTAAAGGATCTGATCAGAACAAGTGTAAGGAGAAAAGTTTATTTGAGGGCTCACAGATTCAGAGGTCTCAGTCCATAGAAGCCCGCTCCATTCCTCAGGGCATAAGGTGAGGCTCAACATCATGGTGGGAGAGGGTGGCAGAGGGAAGCAGCTCACGTCATTGGGAAGCAGAGAGGGAACTCCACTTGCCAGATACAAATGTATACACCAAACCCACGCCCTAATTCCTACCTCCTCCAGTCACACCCTACCACTTCGGTTACCACTCAGTTAATCCTTATCAGGGGATTAAATCACTGATTGGGTTAAGACTCTTACAACCCAATCATTTCTCCTCTGAACCTTCTTGCATTGTCTTACATGTGAGTAAACTTTTGGGGTACACCTCACATCCAAACCATAACAAAGAGGAAGCAGCTCACATGATTATTAGGAAGGAGAGAGAGAGAGAGAGAGCACAGGAGCACATCCCACCTGCCTCTGGTTACCACTCAGTTGATTTACTGACTAGGTTAAGGCTATAACCAATCATTTCTCCTCCAAACCTTGCATTGTCTCACACATGAGCTTTTGGGGGACACCACATCTAAACCATAACAACTAAGCTGCCAGAGGTCAGGTTGAAGCTCCATCCTCTATGTGCCTGTGTCTGGATAGTGTCTGTTGCAGGATTTCCAATGTTGAATTGGGTGTATGATCCATCTTCCCTATTCTGCATGTTTTTAAGGGTTAAAGAGCATATTTTACTCATCTTTGTGTCCCCTGGGCCAAATATAGAGCCTAACTATTTGCATTGCATAAGTCAGAGTCTGCTAGAATTGAGCCAATGCCTTCAATAAATAGTTATTGAATGACAAATGAGTAAACAGTAACAAAAACAAGTGATAAATGGGAACTCTGAAAGAGAACACCAGAGTTTAAAAAGTGCTTTCCATCTTCTGCCAAAGCTCACCCATCTGCGCGTTCATCCATAAAGCCAGCCCTGGGGGCAAGATAAGCACTGTATCTGGAGCAGCATGACTTCCCATCAACACAGAGGTAAATAAGAGGACATCAGGCTCTGGCTGGAGCAAACAGGCTGAGGATACAGCAACTTGTCCTTGAGGATTGAAGACCTGGTGAGCTAAGGCAGACTCAGATGGGGCTCTTCTTTGGCCAAAATAATTTCTAAAAATACCCAAACCTCTTACTTAAATCAAACTTTGCCTAAATTCCTTGCAAAATGGAGCAATAATATGGCAGGATCAGAGCCAGAAATCATCCCAGACTTAGGGCAATTGCTTCAAAATCGGGCTGCCTGCAGCCTTCGGAGACCAGTCTAAGAATGCAAGTGATCTCTTCCTCTTTCATTCCACACCATCCTGGTCTGGATGATTTCATTGCTCATTATGAGAAATCTCATTCACTTTTATCTCCTTTCCTGAGTGGTCTTATCAGAGGGAATTTGCCAAGTCAACATTTTCTTTTACCTGGAATATCAAGTGCATTAATATTAACTGGCGAAGTTCACTCTTTTTGCCACCGTCCTTCCCCCACAGCCGCCCGGCCTCAGATATGCTGTCCTCCCTTCTCTTCCCTTCTCTGTGTCCCAAGGAGCTAATGGCTGTGGGCCATGTCCCTTGAGCTCCCTTGCCCTGTGACCAACTGGGATTGTAAATGGGAGGCACTGGCAGGAGCTGAGAACAAGGAAGTGTGAGGTTAGTATACCTGCCCACCCCTCCCTGCACAGGGGCTCTGGCAACAGCAGCCCCTCTGGGATCCCACAGGGACCCCAAGTCCCTGCTGGTTGCCCTTCCTTCATGATTTGAGCTCCCATGGCCCCTCAGGCCTTCAGATGGTGAAGACTTTTCATCCTGGGTGCCTCAGTAGTTTGGGATGTTTCCTTGGCTGGCCTTTACCTCTGAAAAAAATTCTTTGCTCATTTATCTTCCCAAATTCCATCTGAGTAACAGGACTCTGCCTGGCACATCCATTTGCTCCCTCTTTTATGTAGGGGAACAAGGGAATTAAATGGCCATGTGAATCAAACAACAGTAAATTCACGAAAACAAATTTAAGCAACAGTCAATTGAGAGTCTGACATTTTAACTAATGGAAGTGGATTTCCAAGGTCTGTCTGCAAAACATTTCCTTGTGGCCTATGAGTACCAGTCATGTGTTTCCACCGATGTGGATGAATTCCTGACTAAAAGACATTTTCAAACTTCAGTGGATTGAAACTTGTTCTTGCAACACTGAGCAGCACAGATTAACATGGAGAGGTGTATTCATTCCAATGAGTTGGTTTCTATAAACAGGCATCTTGAAGTAAGGAAAAAGATATCTGTCTTTACTTTCCGTTTCTCTACCTTTCATGCTGCTCTAGTGCTCAGGGTCTCTTCTTCCACAGCACGGCAAGGAGAAAACCTAACACACCAAGCTGTTAGTGAGCTGCTACAGTTCTTCACATCCTAAAGTGACTCCGAAACAGTATATCTGGTCTTTACGGACAGCAACCTCTCACACCTCTCCCCACACGCAGAGTCACACATGTGTGGGTGCACACACACACATACACATACACAAAATCACACACAAGCACCCAATGAACACTGTACAAATAGGCTTGAACCTGCCCTCTGGATGCAGCCTAACTAGAGATAAAGAATAGAAAAGAAAATATCTATATGCAGATATGTCTTCTATAGAGATAGAGATAAATATCTCCTGGAAGATGTAATGGAGAAATAACAGGAAACCACCATGAGAAAGCTGGTCTATGTGCTTCACAGTGCTGGGTTCGTGTGATCCTTGTGGTAGTGGCTCAGGGTGTTTGCTTAAAGTCTTCTTTCTCGAGGTTGCCAAGTCAGCGGAGCTTATTGCTCTTGCTTTGGTATGACCCATATTCTTGTACTTTCCTCTATTCTGCTGACAGTTACCTTTTTGGGTGTCTTATTCATAGCTATGGCCAGACTGTTCCAGACAATCTATATGGCTCCCCAAACTTTCATTTTCCATTAAAGGAAATGCTACTTCTGGTGGTTTCTAACTCATTGGTTCTCTCTCTCTCTCCCCCCGCCTTAGATTCCACTTATGATTAATATGGCACCTTGTGGTAGCTGACAAGTGACATGTGATTTTATTATTTTTGAGACAAGAGAGTTGTAGTAAAGACATAAACCCAATTAAGGCTGAGCAATTGCTTCTGTGTCTGTGCTGAGTACTGAAGTAAGCTTAGCCACAGAAAATCACTCCCTCACACCTCCCCCCGATAATAAAAATAGCACCTGGGTAAACGAACAGATGGAAGTGGATAAAAGATGCGCCACCATTTCCAACTCCACCTTGGACAGCTTCTCACTGTGTTGGTCTGGCATGCGGGATTCTCCACAGGCCACCTCCTCTCTGTATCTCTAACCTTCCTCTCCGGATTCTCCACTGAGTCCTGTATCTTTAAATCAGCAGGCCTATTTCCGTGCCTTTTTCTGGATCCCTATACAATTGAGGTCTCAGGAATTCATCACAGCATTTTCTTTCTGCTCTTTCATTTGCAGAATATTTAGAATGAATTCCAGGCATTGGAGAAGGGGAGGCTAATTCAGCCAAAATGCTTGGGACCCAATGGGTAAGGTTTTCTAGTTCACCAATGAGCATCATCTAAGATACACTTCCAAACTAGCCACTATCAATAATAAAGGTGATGTTTTCTGTCTTAATACTTTACTTGTATGCATTGAAATTGGCCAGAACCCAGGAAGGAAGAATAGGACTATTTATTATGGAGAAGGGAACAGGAATCCAGTTCCGGGCATGTCTAACCCACTAGAGATAATGCTGTCGACAAGACAACATGGTCTCTGTTCTAATACAGCATAGATTCTGATGGAGAAAGGCATCCAATAAACTAAAATAAAAGATAAATTCAGATAATGGCAGGGACTAGAAAGAAAATGAACTGTGGAACAACCTAGAAGGAGAAGGGGGAGGGGAAAGCCTTGGGCAGCAGGTAAGAGGAAGCTTCTCAGAGTTGACACTGAGGTGAGCTTGAATGATGAGAAGACAGGTGGACGGGATGGGCGCAGAGCCCTTCAGGAAGGAACCTGCAAGTGGAGCATCTCTGAAGCCAGAGACGCGGTGCATGTGTCACAAGATTTGTGCAGCCTCAGTTTGATTAATAAGATGAAGCGGGAGATGAGGTCGGAGAGACACTAGCAGGGAACAGAGGACATCCGCTGAGGAACTTGAATTGTCTTCTAATTGTAAGGTGAAGCCTTGAAATCGTTTTCAGTGACTTCAGTTACCATCTGATTTACGTGTTTTAAAACTTCAAGATTCACAGGAGGTTATAAAAGGTGTACAGACTGTAAACCCTTCACCTTCCTCCCAGTGTTGGCAGCTTACGTAACTATAGTATGATATTAAGAGCATGAAATTGACATTGCTGGGATCAGTGGAGCTTGCTCAGATTTCTGCAGTCATACATGTACTTGAGAGTGCATGTGTATGCATGTGTGTGCATAAATGTGTGTGTGTGTGCACGCGTGCATGACTAGTTCTTGACAATTTAAAAGCATGTGTAGCTTCTCATAACCACAACCACAACCGAGATGCTAACTACCCTGTCACCACAAGGCTCCAATGTTCTCCCCCTCATAGTCCTTTCTACTCCCTCCCCACCACATACCAACCTTCCAAAAACCACCCATCTGTTTCCCATCTCTGTAATAATAACATTCTAAGAACGTTGTATGAATGGAACTCTAAGTATGTAATCTTTTGAAATTGGCCTTTTTCACTCAGCAGAATTCCCTTGAGGTGCACCCAACTTGTTTGTATCAGGAGTTTGTACCTTTTAACCACTGAGTAGTAGTCCATGGTACAGATGTACCACTGATTGTTTAAGTATTCTATCATTGGAAACATCTGGGTGGTTCTCATTTGGGGCTATGATGAATAAGATGAACATTTGTGTGCAGGGTTTGACATGAACATACATTTTCATTTCTCTGGGATAAACATCCAGGGGTGTAATTGCTGCATTGTATGGTGAATGCATTTTTAATTTTAAAAGAAATGGCTAAACTATCTTCCAGAGTATCTGTACCATCGTACACCCCACCAGCAATGCATTAATAGAGATCTAGTTTTTCTACATCCTCACCAGCATTTGGGGTTAGCACTATTTTTCGTTACAGCCCTTCTGATAGGAAGATAGTGATATCAGCTTTGTGGCTTTAATTTACATTGCCCTAATTGCTAAGGATGCTGAATATCTTTTCATGTTTCTTAGTTATCACCTTTGTATTTATTTTTGGTGAACTATCTCTACATATCTTTTGCCCATTTTCTAATTAGATTGTTTGTTTTTTACCATTGAATGTTGAGGGAATCTTCCTATATTCTAGATTCAAGCCCTCTTTGTCAGGTATGTGGTTTGCAAATATTATTTCTCAGTCTATAGGGTATCTTTTCATCTTCTTTACAAGGTCTCTCATAAAGCAAAAAATCTCTAATTTTGATAAGATCAAATGTATCATAATTTTCCCCTCTGTGTGTGTATGTCAATCTGTGGGCGGGGGGGGGGGGTGGGCGGTACAAGGGATGCTCTAACACAGAGATACATCCCTAGTATAGCGTAACCTATAGATTTTTTTGTAAGTTCTCTTTATCATGTTAATTAGTTTCTTTCTATTTCTATTTTTCCAAGAGTTTTCATGAATGGATATTGAATTTTGCCAAGTTTTTTTTTTCTTGATATGACCGAGTGAGTTTTCGTGTCATGGTAGATAACGTTCTATGATTTTCATTAATATTGAGCCAGCTCTTTATCCCTGAAATAAACCCCACATGGTCACAGCGTATAACTTTTTTTATGCTTTCCCAGATTCAGCTTGCTAAGATTTTGTTGAACATCTTTGCCTCCAAGTTCATGAGAGATAATGACTGAATCACATTCTTGAAAGACCAGCGTGGTTTCTTTGTGGAGAATGAACAGAAGAACAGAGTGCCCTGGGGACACTCGTTAGCAAGCTAGAAGTTGTCCCCGCGTCACCTTGCATTACATGTGCATCAGCAGAGAAGTGAGGCATCATTGGATGCAGGATATTGCTGCTGGATTAGATATGGTTTGGGGAAAGGAGTGCTGGCGAAGGAGAGGGAAATACCAAGGAAGAGGAGCCAGGAAGAACAGAGATTCATTCCCTGCAAGAGGAAAGGCCAGAGGGAGAGAAAGCCAGGCAGGAGACGGGATGCCAAAATCAGGAGTTTTGTTTTAGACAAATTAAGCTTGAGGTGCCTGTTGGAACCCATATGGCAATGTTCAGTGAGCAACTGGATATCGAGCCTAGGCCCAAGGGAAAAGATATTTAAAACCGTGGAATTAGGTGATGTCATCTAGGGAAAGAGAGCAGATGAAAAAGAGAGGAAAGAAAAGGAACGTGGGACTCAGGCTCTGCCTTGCCCGTACTTGCAGGTCAGCCTGCATTTTCTTCTTTCATCCCTAGTATCTTGACTATGACTTCAAAATTGTCCCATAGATGGCAGAATGGCTCTAGTGCTCTTCATTCAACCTTGGGTTTATTTCTCGGCCTTGATCTGCATCGGCCTCTTTTTTGTTAACCACTGTCAGGACTTTATTGAGGGGAGTGTGCTATGGATGAGAGTCTGGATTAGATGAGCATCAGGGCTCCAAGATCAATCATTCATTAGAGCGTGGGGGCTTCTTTGTCCTGCAACTAAAACACGGCCCACATATATATCTAGGAGGTGGCTCAGCAGGGTCTCCCTATGATAAAGATGAGGAAACACATACATCCTAAAGAGAGGTGGAAAGGCCAGCAGCTGGACCTCCCATGTTGCTCATCAGTTGCTGAACACGGCTGAATGTTGTAAGCTCTGCTCACGCCATCGCTGTCCTGCTTCATGGGCTGAGGGTAAGCCGTGGACCATCTGTGCCCAATTTGGGAACCAATGTAGGTATAGATTGAGTAAGGACTAATGCAGAACCCACAGCAATAATGACCACAGGGAAGGTGCAGTCATGGCTACCAGAACCCAGCTGCTGTGCCCTGCATCTGTCTCTTTTAGATCTAGGTGACACCACACTTCAAGTGACCCTAACCCAGAGGTTCTACTGGGTCTGCTCTAACTCCAGCTAGAGAGGGTAAACTTTCCACTCTAGCTATACAAGTCTTAGGTTGAACATGCTCTGTACCAAATTTATACTTTACTCTTCTTTCAAGATCCTATTCAAGTCCTAGTGTTTCCTGGAAGCTTTTCCAATCCTTCTGGTCATTGGAAGTGTTTCTGCTACTCACCTCCTACAGCTCTCATCACCCACACCACTCATTTCATCTATGCATTCAACCTACATTAATTGATACCTACTATCTGCAAGACGCTGCAGATACAAGGACACAGCTGGGAACCAAAGAGATGCAATTGCCACCCCCCATGGAACTCACAGTCTAGTGGGTGACACAGCATTAAATGAAAGTTCTCAAGTGTGTATTTGTGTGTGTGTGTGTGTGTGTGTGTGTGTGTGTAAGTATAAATCAAGGTAAGTGCTGTGAAGAGAAAATATGCAGCATCTAGAATAGAATGTTCTAGTCATTTTTTCCTTAAATATGCCAATTTAATCACAAGTCCCTTGAGCATAGAAACCATATTTTATGTCACATGGTTAAACTCAGGACCTAACTTATAGAATATATGCAGTGGATGTTTATTAAAAATGATAGTGGTGATACAAGAGAACAGGATTGTTTGAAGATACTCTTAAGTACCAGGAACTGAAGAAATTGTACTGTTTTTTGCATCCTGAAAAAAAAAAAGAAAGAAATCTATGCCTGGTGCCGCAGTGGTGCATACCTGTAATCCCAACAACTCAGGAGGGTGAGGCAGGAGGATCAAAAGTTTGAGGCCAGCCTCAGCAACTTGGTAAAAAGTAGAAAGGACTGAAGTGTAGCTCAGAGGTAAAGTACCCTTGGGTTCAATCCTCAGTACAGGAAGAAAGGGAGAAAGAGGAAGAAAAAAACTATAGAATGCACTCCTATTGTGTTGGCATAAAACACATGAGACCACCTCTGGTGTTTTTTATCTCTGGCAGGGATCAGAAGGTGGTTTTGAAATATCTGCCTTCTCTCCCTGTATGTCCATGCATTTTCCTCCTCTTTCCACATTATTATTTTCTAGGACTATGCAGAGTGGTGTGCAATTTGTTTATTTACCAACTGACTCTCTAGAATAAGCAAACAGATTCCTAGCACTTACCAATTTCTGTGGTGTAAACACTTTCATGGCCAATTCAAAAGTATCAACATGCTGTGACTAAGCAGAGATGGGAAGAAATGCACAGTGGCGCATTTTTAAAAAATATTATACAGATGCAATAGAGATAAATAACTTTGGAGCATGATTAGTAGTAGAATATTAGTAGTAGACTATTAAGTATTTATCCTTTTTGGATATGTATACTTTACTTAATTATAAGTTCATCTAATTCAACTTTTAATAGTGGTTGTGTTTAAAACTGACTTAAGAAATTCTTAAAAGACATACAGCTTACCATACCCACAGATGTCCCAAATGGGAACAAACTGTGCTAAACTGAGTCTTTAGTTAGACAACGGGGAGTCAGGTCTTGCTAACTGACCCCCAACTCCCTTCCTTAGCTCTGCAGAACAACTGAGAGTCACACTGAAAGCTTCAGTGTAGTCATGTTACAAGTTAGCTGACCCAAGATCCATTCTTGAACTCCTTCTCCCTTGTCTGCCTCTGTTAGAAAGGCTCGGAAAGCTAAAATACTCATTTTCTGAACTTCCCATGAGGCAGAGTTGCTAATTAGACCCAAGAAGTACCAGGACATAGTGGTCTGGAAAAGCTTTTTACTTTTCTGAAAAAACATATAGGTGGGTCTCTCGCCCTTCCTCCCTGTCTCAGATATGAATGTGATATCTGGAGCTGCAGCAACTATTTTGAAAACATGAGGCAATAAACATGAGGAGAAAGCCAAGAGAATTGAAGAGCTCCTAGCCAGGAGTTTAGTGAACTCCTAAACTAAAACAAAACCAATAGATTCCAACAGCAGATTTACTGTAATGTAGGGGGAAAGCTCTTGTTTTTTTCTAGGTTCTTTTGTTGAGTTTTCTGTTATTTACAGCCAAAATCATTCCTACCCTTATACACACAGAAGTTTCATCTGTTCTGGCTCTCGCTCCCCTAAAACCTGGAAAAAGGATAAAAGGAAAGGCAACTGAGATGCCGAGCATCATGCTGAAGTTTTCACACTTCATTCTTTTTAAGTTGCAAAACAACACAGGGAGAGATGACATTTATGAAAACGTATAATTTATCATGACGAGTCACACTTTGTGATTTTTAAGGGAGGTGCGACAGCACGGCAGTTGTGTGGACCTTGGAAGATTAATTTCAGAGTAAATTTGCAGAGGCTGAATACCCACCCTTCTGCAGAAAGTTACAGCAGACCGTGCAGAGGCGTCGCTGGGTCAACTGCGCAGGAGCTGCAGGCTGACAGGTGCGGCCTCCCCCCACCTCCTGCCAGGCAAATACCCAGGAATGCCTTTCCTTTCATCAAAGTGGGTTTGGGTTTCAAGGAGATTAAGAAACAACCTACTCCTGGTCCACTGAGGGCGAGGCTGCTCAGACATCTGCATCCTCTAGGGTCTAGAACTCTCCCAGTGAGAGCCAGGAGGGAGGAGAAACCGCACTTCTACCAGGCAGTGAGCCAACCAGAAGTTAGCACTCCCTGAGCCTTCCTTAGACATGGAGGATGGAGGCGCCCCTGGCATGAGTTAGAGGACCAGGAAAGGACAGAAGGGGACAAGAGAGACCGGGGCCTGGGGGGGGGGGGCAAGGGACAGGCTACATATCATAGAAATTATATGAACAGCAAAGAATGCACTGTCTGCAGTAGTAGATCCCCGCCATCCAGTCATTATTTAGCTGGGGCGGGGGGCGGTTATTGAGAGACTACCTGGGCCCTAGAGGTGTAGCAGCGAGGTATGAAGCAGATATGGTTTTTGCCCTCGTGAAGATTATAGGCTGGTGGGGAAAATCCACAGTTACAACAAATTATCATAAAGTTGGATGGGAATTAGAATCAGTGACTAATAGTATTTATGTTCAATCTCCTCCCTGTTACGGTGTTACTATGTGATGTACAGCTGGTGACCCCTAATTTAGTTCAGGTACAAATGCTTTTAAGTTATGTGCTCTTGGGCAAATCCCTCTCAAACAAATTTTCTCCTTTAAAATGAGGTCAGACTAGATCACTATGATTCTATTATTTATAGTCAAGAAAGCAGACATAACTCTTCTAAGCTCTCACCCTTCTGTAATTTAAACAAGTGCCATTTATTTGTTTATTGGTTGGGGCTGAGGATGTAGCTCAGTGGGAGAGCACCTGCCTAACTAGTTCGAGGCCTTGGATTTAATTCTTAGCACCACAAAAGAAGGAGGAGGAGGAGGAGGAGGGGGAGGAGGAGGGGGAGGAGGAGGAGAAGAATTATTTTAAGAAGTGTTCATTGGTTTGTCCCCAATGTGTTTCAAGAAGCACACTATTTCCTGAGCCTTTCATTGATCTACACAATGTAGCTTCTCAGGTCCTCCTGAGGCCCATATCTGAGGCTGGACCGTTTGCTGTTGGTAATACCAACATTCCACAGCAAGCCTAGGTCTTGGAATAATACCTAGAGATTTTCAGTAATTCTTTTTTTCCTCTCAATTTGGGAATCAAACCCAGGACCTCATACATAGTCAGCCTGTGTTCTACCACTAAGCTATATTGCTAGTCCTTTTAAAATTTTTGTTTTGAAACAGGGTTTCACTAAGTTGCCAAGGCTGGCCTTGCACTTGCCATCATCCTCTTGCCTCAGCCTCCCAAGCAGCTGAGATTATAAGTGTGTCCCAAGCCCATCAAAACAGTAATTCCTAACCCAAAGTCTTAAATACCTTGGAGGACCAAGAACAAGTTTACAGAATTCCATGACCACCTGTAAATGCATGCCAAAAATATTTGCAAAAATCCCAGTGTGTGTGTTTATGTGTATATGTGTATGCATGTGCACACATGTGTTTTCAGGGAAATAAAAAGTCTGCAGAGCTCATCAGCTCTCAAAAAAAAAAAAATGATATGATCTGTATATAATCTCTCCATTCTCTTTACACTCATGATGCTTGTACCATTTCCCTCTCCTCCAGCAGCGGTTCCCATCTCTCCTACCAGATTATTACTTCCTTAGGGATAGCAACTAGCTTATTGAAACAATAAACTACAGAAAAAATAAAATGGACTTTGGAGTCAGACTCAGTTCTGCCACTTAGTGTGTAATATGAGACAAGTTACCTAACTTTCAGGCTACTATTTTCTCTGAGCTCCTTTTTGTTTTTCTGTAAACACATCTCCCTTGTTCACAAAAGAGGAGAGGGCATGAGAGTTGGTCTAAATAAATCATAGTGCTCAGTTCCCACTCATAGACAGGGACAGCACCTGGGCTGGCTTTGATGGGCAATCAGAGGCCCTCTCCAGAATTTTGCAAGGGGGCCTGGCTAGAGTAACCCTTTCCTTGAAAGGCTGCAGAGCAGTGGTGGTTTGCAGTTAGGATGGGAGACAGGAGGGGGTAAGCTGTGCACGTTTTTCTAAAAAGGAATAAAGTGAATAAATGTGGAAGCAGAGATAAGAAAAAGAACTGTGTTGCTTTCTTTGTTGCAGTGTCTCAGTTACATGAACCAATGAACACTCTGTCCTGTAAGCAAGTTTGAGTTCAGTCTCTGTCACATGCAACCAGAGTCCTGAGCCCCTCTGTCGAGTAGGGAGAGTCATACTTCCCCCATAGATGCTGTGTAAATAAAATGACATGTGGCAAAGAACCTAACCTGTGACCTCTGTCTGAACAGGCCCTATGTCACTATCACCATGGAATGCCAAGGACATAGGCTGTTACTGAAAGACCCCAGCCCAGCAACCTTAGGCTTAGTTGCAAAATTATTAGGGCACGTCACAAACCTGCAGACAATGTGTTTTTCAGATAATCAGTTAAGTGTGACCGATTGAAAAGGGAAAAACAGGATGGTTGGGAAAGAGCAGAAAAACAGATTCCAGGGCATGCCTGAATAAACAGGGGCTAATAAGCAGGAACAGAAAAATCAGAGTGCTCATATGTAACTGTCATGTGGTATTGTTTCAGGAACATAAAATGAAAAATAACTTTACCCTTTAGGTAACCTATATGCTGGGTTCAAAATAACCAATAAGAAACCTGTTGCTTACCGCGCGCGCGAAACCTGCCCCTTGACCCTATAAAAAACCTGTACCCCAAAGCCCGGTGTGCCAGCTCACCGAAGCTCCGGCTGAGGTTTCGCTGAGCACCCACAGGCGTCTGTGTCCGAATAAACCTCATGCATTTGCAGCCAGTGCCTCGTGCGTCTTTCCTGGACAGGGAATCGGTGGGTCTTTCATTTGGCGAGCCAGCCAGGAGAACTCCTGTAACCCCGTCCGGATCCCTGCCCGAGGAACACCCGATAACCACTGGGAGGTAAGCTGGCCAGTTCGTGTCATTGTGTGTCTCTGTCTATGTCTGATTGTTATCTGTTCATGCGCAGCGTCTGTACAATTACGCGTAATTGCTCTGTATCTGGGCAGCTTGAGAAGGAGTTGACGAACTCAGACTTCTCCCCTGCCACCCTGGGAGACGTCCCAGGGACTCAGGGAGGCCCATCTGGGGGGGCCTCCAATGTTCTGTAGAGTACACTGTACTCGTGGGTGACGGAGGTGACGGTATCCCTCCTCTCCCTAATCCGTTCGGTTTGTGCTCCAGCCGCGCAGCGTTCTCTGTGTCCAGTCTGATATTTGTGTCTGTCTTCTTGCCTTTGTACTTTCTCATTCCATCTAAGACTAACATGGGACCTTAAAACCAGTAGATATCCCTTAACACTTAGGTGGCTTCTTTAGTCTACAGATCCACCATGAGGAGAAAAAGAGTCAAGAAAAAAAATTTGAGCCGATCAAAGTACATACCCTCTTCCCCCTTTAAGACCTAAGACAGATAAAAACTGACTCTACTGGAAAGTTAGGAGATATGCCAGATTGCCTGAAATTGGGTCTATCCAAAGGAGTTAATCCTGTAAGTAAAGGAGAGACTGAGAAACTCCCAGCAGCTGCCAGAGCCATTTCGCTCTGGGGAATTTCCTCATTCTTTCCCTGCACTGCAAGGATTACTCCACCTGAATGCAGTAAAGTCAGTCACACTGAGACCCTTGATTTTACACCTATAGTTGCCCCTATGTAAAAACATCTGGTCCACTCGTGGAAAAATCTATGGTGCCACTGATAGGAGTCATAATTAAATGGAAGTTCAAAACCTGGAGAGATATTTTCTTATCTAGTTGTCTGATTGTTTCTTGGGGATAATCTAGGTTAAATGTGTGTCTAAAAGATAATTTTTTTATAGTAACAATCTGGTACCTAAATAAGTTTAAAGCATTGCATAATCCTGCAGTTAAAAGTTGGGGTTAGGTAATTGTTTAGTTTGTGATTTCAGATAATTCATGCCAGAAAACTTAAATACTTAAGATAAAAAAAAATTAAAAGAACTCTACTTCCAAGTTGGCAAGTAACTCCCAATCATTCAGTTTTATTTTTTCCATCAATTTTGAACTGGGTAGCCTAAAAAGATTTCACTAGGTGTACCAGTGCATTAATTTGGGCAAGGATAAAAAATTATGATTTGGTATCTGTTCCCCTTAGTGTGTAAGATTCAGAAAAAAAAAAATTAAATTAAGATGTTGGTCTGGCTTATTAAAATAACATTAAATAGCAACAGTCTTGAAAATATTTAAAGCTTAATTTTGGATGTACATGGTAGTGTGTGGTTCTCTTTTAAGATTTTTCTTTTCCAGGTGATTTAATGTAAGTTAGTACTACTTTAAAAACTTCAGAACAAAGAAAGTGGTTTAATGATCCTGAAGAGATTTCTTCTGATGGTAGCTTTATATTATTAAGTAAATTCCTATTTTCAGTTTTGTGTGAGCAAGTTTTTCTAGTATAAAAAAATAGTAAAAGTGTCTTTTTATGGGAACTCAAACTAGATTAAACCAGAGGGTAAATTGTATGGCATTTACTAATTACTGGCCAGTCAATTTTTTTCTAGGATTTTTGCTTTTTCCTTAGATTTTGTATTTTTTTGAGCTCATGATTTTGATCCTACAGACAAGTTAATGTTTTTCTGATAAGTTCTATTTTTGATCAACTATGGAGTTTTTAAACATTGCAATGAGATATCACCTGAGAAAGCAACAAGGCCTTTACTATTGTATTGTGTTACACTTGTTACGTGTTATATGTCAGTATGTCTGTATGTGTGTATGTCCGTGTATCATGTAGTGATATGACAATTGACAGATGAGGAGCGCTCATAAAATATTTTAAAAATGGATCCAAATATCTTTGACTCACGTGATTCAAATGGTTCAATTTAAATTGGGTAAACAGATAAAAGTAAAGATGTCTTTAAAATTAAGCTTATAGGTTTTTCTAGGTGTTAAAAAACTCTAATAAAATGTTGATGTCTATAAAATAATCTGCTTAAATTCAAAATTTACAAGTATTGTTTCAAAATGTGAACAGAAGGAGGTTAACAGATAAAAAAAAAAACTAAAAGGTTCTAGATATAAATTTAATAAATTTTTCTGGATAAAAGTCTATATGATTAAATAATTAAAAAGGTTTAAATAAATAATATAAAAAAGGTCTGTGTAAGTTGCTTATAAGTATAAGTTTTTAAACAAGTAATCTTAAAAAAATTAAACAGCTGGTTAAACAAGTGCTGTTGTTTTAAAAAAACTGTGCTATGTTATCTCTTTAAAAGCTAAACTTGGTTAATATAAAAACATCAATGTAATTGTGGTGCCATTAATATGTTTATATCTTCCAGGTATACAAGTCTGTAAGGTAAAAGCTTCAAAAGAACATTATATCAAACTGGTGTCCTAAAGTTGTATGGTAATTTTAGGTTTAAAAAATGTTAGAAATTTATTTATATCATTTGTGTTCTATAACTGGACTTGTTATCAATAAGATATGTAAAGTTCTATGTTACTTTTTACACTGAAATACAATTTAAATATATTTTTAAGTTAATGAGAGCCTAATCTGTGTAAAGGTTTTATTGCAAAACACAAAAGTACTTTGCCACTTTTCTACAAAAGGTTAAAAGCTTTCAGCCTTTCTTTAATTCATGTTTTAAATGTGATATTATGTTATGTTTGCTCAAGTTCACAACAATTTATGTAGGCTTTTGTAAAATGATGTCTAAAAAGTAAAGATCAGTCTCAGAACTGCAGTACTTAAGATTTATAAAGAGCCCCGCCTTACTTGAGATAAAGCTCTATGTCCCATCCCACTATATGTAAAAGTGACTATAAAAAAGTAGGCTAGATTTCAGTACATTTAAAGTTATGTTCAAAAGTTAGTTTTTGTTAAGATTACTAAGATCTCAAACAGGAAATTATAATGTATAACTCTGCCAAAATTCAAGGTAGCTATTATATGAACTAAATATGTTTTTACTCTTTGATAATTTTATCTTGTAGTTTTCAAAATGGCTGAAAGACTGCCTGTTAATGTTTTGCAGAGGTACTGATTTAAGAACTCACAACCTGGGTTAATGTAAGATAAAAAGTTATCACCTACAGGATAGAGAGATAGACATTAAAGCCCAGTGCTCTTAATATAAGACTGTTGACTTATTTGCTAGATGTTTAAGATCAAGTTTTAAAATTAAAAATTTGGCTTTTGCCCTCTGAGTCAGTATGAGTCAAGGGATAGGGGACTTTTCCTAAGGGCTCTGCAACTCTAGGCCACATAACCTCCTGAACAGGGAGATTAATGAGACCAGTGGAGGACAGAAAGCCAATCAGTGCATTTGCTGTGAAGAGGAGGGTCATCAGAAAAGGGAGACATCCCTGATGCTTCCAAGGGAAGCCACATGGTCAAGCAAGGCCTGGACCCATCCTAGCACAAATGGCACTAGCAGATCTGAAAAGCTGCTGTAAGTTCCCGAGGACTCCCAAGGAAACTCAGCTGACTGTTAACAATAGATGGAAACAAAAGTCAGTTTGACTTGCTTCATCTTAAACACTTAGCAAAGACAGTCAAAGCCAAAACACAGTTATTCCTGGACATTTTAAATAAAATAATAGTTAAATGTAACTTCCATAAATAAATAAACTGGAGGCTTCAAAAGAGATTCTTATGTAGAAATGCCTGATAACCATCAAAAGGGAACTGCCAGAGTAATTTTAGCTTAAGGTTAAGGCCTTTATTTCTAACCTATACAGGTGGGCTTAGTTTTTGCTAGTATAGTTATCCAGCCCTAATAACAGAATTAAAGATTTTACAAGATCAGATGACATTAAATTATTAAACTGTGTCTTAAAAAAAGGACATCTGTAACCCTAAAAGTTAAATGTTATGTTTACAGTCCTAATAACTGGGGATGTTAAAGCCTGGTAAAAAACTTATGTACAGTGACATGTTCCAGCTGCTGCAACACTTATTCAGTACTCATGGTTTTTGTTTCTCTCATAGAAGCACCCATCCCCAGATGACAACCTGTTTTTCCCCAACCAGACCTCAAATGGAACTGACTTCTAAAAGGAAACTCACGTCCCCCACGTCGCTCCCCAACGTCTTCAAGCCCCCTCATGTTCGACACCCCTTTTCAGCTCTGAAGCAGCAAGAACGAGTCATCGCCCCTTCTCCACACAGCAATAAAGTTTCTAAAATTAGGGGGGGAACAAAGCCAAAAGTAGATAGATAGTGTAGATAGGTAAATCGAGTCAGGTTGGATCTAGGAGGTCAATTTTAAGTAAGTCTGGGAAGTTAAAGACTGTCCCCTGAGGATTACTGTTTACCAAGATGTAGAGCCAGCCCAAATAGGCCCCCAACTGAGGGAACCATGATTGGTTCCCAAGTTTCCAGACAAAGGGGGGAATGAAAGACCCCAGCCCAGCAACCTTAGGCTTAGTTGCAAAATTATTAGGGCACGTCACAAACCTGCAGACAATGTGTTTTTCAGATAATCAGTTAAGTGTGACCGATTGAAAAGGGAAAAACAGGATGGTTGGGAAAGAGCAGAAAAACAGATTCCAGGGCATGCCTGAATAAACAGGGGCTAATAAGCAGGAACAGAAAAATCAGAGTGCTCATATGTAACTGTCATGTGGTATTGTTTCAGGAACATAAAATGAAAAATAACTTTACCCTTTAGGTAACCTATATGCTGGGTTCAAAATAACCAATAAGAAACCTGTTGCTTACCGCGCGCGCGAAACCTGCCCCTTGACCCTATAAAAAACCTGTACCCCAAAGCCCGGTGTGCCAGCTCACCGAAGCTCCGGCTGAGGTTTCGCTGAGCACCCACAGGCGTCTGTGTCCGAATAAACCTCATGCATTTGCAGCCAGTGCCTCGTGCGTCTTTCCTGGACAGGGAATCGGTGGGTCTTTCATTACTAGGTTTTCTTTGAGGATGAAAAAAAAGTGATGAACTGCTGTGAGAAATGCTTGATTAAACAAATTCTTTCCCAAGGGACTTTCCAGTCTCCAGTTTTCTAATTTGCATCATGAATTCTCAGCTAGGCAAAGTAAACATGACCACACAACCTTATGTCAAGGAGGACTGGCTGAGCTGGGTCACACAGTGCTCCAGTGTGACGAACTGTCATCCAGTTCCTTTTCTACTTGAGCAAAAGTCTGAGTGGTTCTCATCCCAGCTCTGACAATCTGGGAGATTGGAAGCTAACTCCTTGAACTTCACTTCTTCTTCATTTGTCGGGAGCAATGTTGGCTCCCGTGACCTTTTTGAATTCATCCAACTAGGCAAATCTTTTTTTTTTTTTTTTTTTTTGAGACAAGATCTAGCTAGTTTGCTGAGGTCTTTACTAATTTGCTGAGGTTTTGGCCTCAAACTCACCATCCTCCTGTGTCAGCCTCCCAAATCACTGGGATTACAAGTGTGTGCCACTGTACCCAAGCAATGGTGCAATTCTTTGCAGGATTATAGAAGGTCTAGCATACAAATGTAGTATAAGGAAACTCTCCACCTGTGTGGGTCAAGAAAGGCCAAGTATTTACTGAGTGATTAAAAAGTGAGCAGAAATGGTACATTGCACTGAAAGTCCATGGTAGTCATTAAATCCAGCTCCACTTTTGGGAGATTTTATTCCAACATTCCTACCCTGAGCAATGTTTGGATTAACTAAACTTTCTTTTTCTGGGGGAGGGTTGCCGGGGATAGATCTCAAGGGCACTCAACCACTGAGACCCATCCCCAGCCCTTTTTTGTATTTTATTTATATTCTTTGGATCCACCCAATTTGCAGGGTTGTTACAGTATCCCTAGGAAAATGATACACCCACTTACTGCCTATCTTTTCAGAGATATGTTGTATTTGTTAAAATATTTGTAAATGACCTTTAAACGCTTATTTTATTATTTTTGGGGGGGTACCAGGGATTGAACTCCGGGAGCACTTAATCACTGAGTCACATCCCCAGTCCTTTTTTTTTATATTTGATTTAGAGACAGGGTCTCACTAAATTTCTTAGAGCCTTGCTAAATTGCTGAGGCTGGCTTTGATCTCTTGATCCTCCTTCCACAGCCTCCCAAGCCCCTTGGATTACAGGCATGCACCACTATACTCAGCTTGAACTTTCTTAAACTGAGGTTTCTAATGACACAGAATCCTGTGGGTTTATACATTTAAGGTCTAATTGGAACAAAATAAAAGCTCATAAAACACAAGGCTGAATGTTTGCTCTGTAGATCTTCCAAGGCTCAAAAGCCCTGACAAAAAGCAGCAGTGAGGGAAGATCCTATAGCTCAGACCCCTAGACACCTAAACCCTAAACAACAATGGCATGCTCCTTGCCTTCTTCCTGAGTTCCAACTTCACCAACAGAGCTGGGAAGTGAACCCTCTTCTCTTCTGCCATCTTCAGCTAACCAACAGGAAACCATCCTAGGATGCTGAGTAAGTGTAAATGAAATGATGAAGGAGGAAACCCTCTGAAAACTGTGAAGCACCTCATGAATATTTTATTTTGATTATTACTCATAGCATTTAAAGTGTAATTTTGGCTGTGCCACAGATGTGACTTCAGGCAAGTAATTCATCAGCTCCACCCTTCATATAAAATGAATGCAGGGAGGGATGGGAAAGATTAACTAGAAAATGATGGTGGCTGCCTTTGAAAATTGAGGGTCACTGCAATGCTTACTAATTAATAGTAACCATACAACTGTGAGGTTATAAATAGATTTGCATTAGAGCAGAACCCAGAGAGCCCTGCTACTTTTTCACTTGTTGCCATTTTGATTTAGTCTATTAGCTCCACCAACCTATAATTAGCACAACACCCTGGAAAATTAATCCAGTCTGGTGACTCAACAGCAGGGAAATCAAACAGACTTCTAAATCATGTTAGAATTAAGTTGAAGCCTGGGGGCTAGGTCCTCTTGGTTTTGGAGGGAACTAAAAGCCTCAGACCCTGATTTTAAAGCTAAATATAGGGGAGTCCATCTTTCTTTCTTTTTTTTTTTTTTCTTTTGGTACTGGGGATTGAACTCAGGGGCACTTAACCACTGAGCCAAATTTCCAGCCCTTTTTTGTATTTTATTTAGAGACAGGGCCTCACTGAGTTGCTTAGGGCCTCACTAAGTTGCCGAGGCTGGCTTTGAACTCAGAATCCTCCTCCCACAGCCTCCTGAGCCACTGGGCATGCTCCACCATGCCCCATCTTTCTATTCACAAGAATCGAATTTCAACCTTGCTTTCAAGGTAAATGTATCCCTTATAAGATTTTTCAACATGTTATAGACTAGGGAAGAGCATTGCAAGCCAATATTTCTTCTAAGAATGTGGTTTCAGAGAAGCTAAGCCTACTAATCTAATTAAGACAAAATGCTCAAATCTCTATCTCCTGGCAAAGATTCTGGGGTCAACCTGAGCAGGAAGTTTTGAGAAGCATAATTGGAAGAGAAAATCTTCTGCTGGAAATCATGAGATTGTGGAATGTCATGGTTTGGATCTTAAATGCCCCCCCACCCCCCACAACCACCGCAAAGACCACGTGTTGAAGGCTTCGGTTCCAGTCTGTGATGTTATTGGGAGGTGGTGGGACCTTAAGGAGGTGGGGCCTGTGGAAAGGAAGATAGGACACTAGGGGCATGGCCTTGAAAAAGATGTTGAGACCCTAGCCTCTTCTTCTCTCCACCTTTGCTTTCTGGTCATCATGAATGAGCAACTTTGCATGTTCTCCCTCCTCACCATGTTGTGCTGCCTTGCCAGAGGCCCCAAAGCAACAGAGCCAGCTGGCCATGGACCGAAACCTCTGAAACCATGAGACCTTCCTCATAAGTTGATTTTCTCAGGTATTTTGTTCCAGCGATGCTCAAATACACTAAATCTGAGCATCCTCAGAGCCTCAGACTATCCCTCTGGTCCAACCCTGACTTTGGAAATACCACCACTATTCTCTCAATCATGCTGAGGAGTCTAATAAGGGATACATTTACCTTGAAAGCAAGGTTGATTCAATTCTTGAGAATAGAAAGATGGACTCCCCTATATGTAGTTGAAAATTTGGAATCTGGGGCTTTTAGTTCCCTCTGAAACCAAGAGGACTTAGCTCTCAGGCTTTCTCTTATAGGCAGAGAGAGGAGTGGAAGTTACTATAAAGTCAAGAGACCACATGCATATCAAAAGCTATGTGGAAAACTGGAAAATGGAGCCAGCTATCCAGGGAAGTAAAGATGAGGTACAGTAAGGTACAAATGGGCAGTGGGTTCTTGGGGAACCTCTCTCAGAACAAACTGTGCTTTCTCCAATTGGCTTTGGTGTCACGTGCAGGTGAGTATGCTGAGTTAAAGGCCAGGGACTAGGTAATCAGAGAAATGAATGGGTCCTTTTATCTCTCTTTTTTGTAAAATCTTTTCATTTTTCCAAATTAAATAGCCCCAGAATCCTCTCCTTATAAATGCTTATCTACTTTAGCTATTTTGTTTCTAACTGTATGCATGTGATATGACTGTGGAAGTCTGCAGACATACTTTCCTTGTTAAATATCAAGGCTAAAGTTAAATCTTAAGGCTAAAGTCATGATCTTCCCTCCGGTCCAACTCTGACTCTGGACATACAACCACTAGTCTCTCCATCAACCAGCCTTAAAATCTAGCAATCTTTCCTTTGCCTTAATTATTAAATTCAACTGCCAAATCCTGAAAAATCCACCTTGCCTCTGGAAGCTTCTTTTCAACCACAACTACAGCTGCTTAATTGATCTTTTGTGTTCAATGCACAGGGCCAGTGTAATCTTAAAGTGCAGCTCCAACCACAGCATTCCCCGACTCTAAACATTTCATGGCTGCCTCCTGTCTAATGAATCAAGGAAAAGTCCTAGGTTTTACCTCCCATAGTCTTGCCTCCTCTCTACTTGACAATCCAATATCATGCATTTCTTTATATGGTAGATTTCTGGATTCACAGCTCATCTACAACAAGTGAAAGGCCTCCCAAAGTAAAGATAGTGAAACCTATTTGTAGTGCCCAGGGAATAGGTTTGCCCATTAGTCATGGGAATTCTGGACAATCCATTGTTGCTGCTGGAAAAATACCTCAAAGCTAATGTAAGATTGTCATCAGGTCAGTCACATCATCTTCTTAAGTACATTTGGCAATATGCTGTCTTTATCCAGGGATAGACTTAAGAATTATGTTTACCTTTTCATTATTCCATTGTCCATAATTATTTTTTATTTTAATTTTTTTGATAGTACATACTAGATTCCTCTAAAAGTAATTGTTCTCTTTATGGAATCTATATGAGGTATCTCAAAAGCTCATGTATTAGACAATGCAGGAATATTCAGAGGTGAAATGATTAGATTACAAGAGCCTGGACCTAATCAGTGAATTAATCTGTTTGATGAGTTAATGATTTGAATGGATTACCAAGTGGTAACTATAGACAAATGGGGTGTGGCTGGAGAAAGTAGATCACTGCAGGTGTGTCTTTGGGGTTTATATTTTGTCCTTGCGTCCTCATGGTTTCCCCCCAAAATCTGCTGTGCCCTTCCGCCTTGATGTTCTGCCTCACCTCTGGCCCAGAGGAATAGAGTTAGCTGACGAAAAGCTTCAACCTCTGAAACTGTGAGCCCCCAATAAACTATTTCTCCTCTAAATTGTTCTTGTCAGGCATTTTGGTCACAGCTACGAAAAGCTGGCTAACACTCCCTTTCACCATTATTATCACTACACTTTAAAATAAAGTATTATCAAACAATCCAGTTCACATATCTGTTTAACACTGTACTGGAGGTCTTGCCAGGGTCATTAGGCAAAAAATAAGAGGCATCCAGATTGAAAAGAAAAAAATAAAACTACCTATTCACAGATAACATGATCTTGCATATGAAAAACCCCAGTGAATCTGCTGAAAGCCATTAGAAGTAATAAATAAATTCAACAAGTTTGCTGGTTATAAAGTCAATGTATAAAGTTCAAGTGTATTTGGTATACTCTCAATAAACAAATCAAAAATAAAATTAAGAAAATAATTCCATTTTTAAAAGTATCCAAAAGACTAAAATGAGAAGGCACAGTGGCACATGCCTGTAATACAGTGACTCAGGAGGCTGAGGCAGGAGAATTGCAAGTTCAAGGACAGCCTTAGCAACTTAGCAAGGCCCTATGCAACTTAGTGAAATCCTGTCTCATAATAAAACAATATAAACTACTGGGGATATAGCTCAGTGGTAAAACACTGCTGGGTTCAATCCCCAGTACAAAAAAAAAAAAAAAAAAAAAGAGTGAAATATTTAGAAACAAATTTAACAAAAGAAATATAAGACTTGTACTCTGAAAACTACAAAACACTAGTGAAAGAAATTAAAGATCTAAATAAACAGAAATATATCTGGTGTTCATTAATGAAAAGAATTAATACTGTTAAGATAGAAAACTCCACCAAATTTATCTACAGATTCAATGCAATCCCTATGAGAACCACAGGTGACTTCCTTATAAAAATTGGCAAGCTGATTCTATAATTCATGTGTAACTCTAAGGGAACCAGAATGGCCCAAACAATATGAAAATGAGTAAAGTTGGAGGACTTGTGCTGCATTTTAAAACTTACTTTCAAAGGAACAATAACCAATAATGTGGCACACTCGATCAATCAATCAATTGATTGATCAATAGGTAAATGGAAGGAAGAAATAGCATCAAATTCCAGAAATAAGCCCATAGTGTCTATGATTAATTGAGGTTTGATAGGGTGCAAAACCCATTTAATTGGGAAATATGTCTGTTCCACAAGTGATGCTAGGACGACTGGATAACCACATGCACAAAATTAAATCAAGAGCTTATCTCACACCATACACAAAAATTAACTCAAAGTGGATCAAACACCTAAAACTATAAAACTTAGAAGAAAACATAAGCAAAAGGCTTTTGACTTTGGATTTGGCAATGACATCTTGGATATAACACTGAAATCACAGCAATAAAAGAAAAAACAATTGGACTTCATCAAAATGAAAACATTTGTAGCTTGGTGTGGTGGCCCACAACTGTAATCCCAGCAACTTGGGAGGCTGAGGCAGGAGGATCACAAGTTCCAGGCCAGCAATTTAGCAAGCAAGACACTGTCTCAAAATAAAATAAAAAGGGCCAGGGGTATGGCTCAGTGGTAAAAGGTCTCTGGGTTCAATCCACAGTACCACAAGTTAATTAATTTTAATTAATTAGTTAATTAAAAATATTTGTGCTTCAAAGAACACTATTAAAAAGTGAAAATGACAGCCCACAGACAGGAGAGATTATTCATGAATTGTCTATCTGATAAAGGACTTTGAGCTAGAATATAAAGATAAATAACCCAATTAAAAAATGGGTAGAGGATTTGATTAAATATTTCTCCAAAGGAGATATATAATGGACAATAAGAACAAGAATAGATGGTTCACATCATTAGTCACAGGAGAAATGAAAATCAAACCACAATGAGATACCACTTCATGCTCACCAGAGATGTTTATAATTTTTAAAAATCATATAATAATAATTAGAGAAGAAGTGGAGAAGTCAGAACTCTCATAAGCTGTTGGCAGGAGTATAAAATGGTTTGTTCACTGTGGAAAACAATTGGGTAGTTCCTCAAAAATTTAAACCAAGTTAATATCTGAACCATAAATTCAACTCCCAGGAACAAACCCCAAGCAAGTGTCCACATAAAAACTTGCATGTTTATAGGGGCATACTACCCAGAGGTTGGAAATAACTCAAATGTCCAACATGGATTGATAAACAAAAAGCAGGGGCTGGACACGCCTGTAATCCTAGCAACTCAGGAGGCTGAAGCAGGAGGATCACAAGTTCCAGGCCAGCCTGGACAACTAAGCAAGAACCTGTCTCAAAAAATAAAAAAGGGGGCTGGGGATGTGGCTCAAGTGGTAACGCACTAGCCTGGCATGTGCAGGGCAATGGGTTCGATCCTCAGCACCACATAAAAATAAAATAAAGATGTTGTGTCCACCGAAAACTAAAAAATAAATATTAAAAAAAAATTCTTAAAAAAAAAAGGGGGTTGGGAATGTAGGTCAGTAGTATAGCACTCCTGGGTTTGATCCCCAGTGCCACCAAAACACCAACAACAAAACCAAGTAGTATATCCATATAATGCAATATTATAGAGCCATAAATGGAATGAAGTACTGACACATGCTACACAACTAAAATGTGAAAAGCACTGTTGTCATGTATTTTTTAAAAATAATAAAATCAATAATAAAATAAAATAAAATTTGAAAAGGCATGCTAAGTGCTAAAAAGCCATTCAAGATTCCATTCAAATGAAATTTCTAAAATAGGTGAATCTATAGAGATCAAAAGTAGGTTCATATTTGCTTGGCCCTGGGGAGAACGGGGAGATAGAAGAGTGAGAGCTAAAGTCTATGGGTTTCTTTTCAGGTGATGTAAATGGTATAAAATTGACTGTGGTAATAGTTGCACATATCTGTGAATACACTAAAAAACACAGAATTGTACACTTTAAATGAGTGACTTGTGAATCACATCTCAATATAGCTGTTACCACACACACACACACACACACACACACACACACACACACACAATCAATGCCCTGCTCTTTGAGGGATCCAAGATGGCGGGCCAGAGGGAGGCAGCATTCTGTGTCGCTCCCTGACCCAGGTCTCAACTAGTGGGAATATTGCATTGCTGAGAGTGATAGAGGACCCCTCCACAGCTGATCCCACACAGGAATCACAGCCACTGTGCCGTGCGGAGCCTTAGCATTAGAAAAGTACACTTGACTCCTAACTACTGCCCCATGCAGGTCTCACAGGAGCCTTAGCAGGACCACTGGCATCAGCACCACCCGCGCAGATTTCCCAGATGCTGCTCCCATGAAGGACACTCAGCCGCTACTCACACACAGGAACTCCGGCTGCCTCTCCCATGTGGACCCCCATCTACTAATGTGGGGCTCCCCCAGTCACCTCCATCTTGAGACTCGTCGGCTACTGCTGTAGTCCAGTACTCTTGGTAGCCTGCCTGCACCTGGGAACATCACAGGGCCTGAAGAAAGCTGACAGCCACAACATTGCACCTCACAGAGATCATCTCTGAATGCATCACACAACACCATCACTTGGCTTCCCCCATCCAACCAGACACCCCATTCCTGAAAGCAACTACCTCCATCTTGGGTCACCTCCATCACCATCTTGAGTCGGGGCAACTACCAGTTTGGAACACCGGATAGCCAGGTACCTATAGTTCTCTAATTCCCCCCAACCCCCAGCAGCCACTAACTCAGCAGAGTGACTGCCCAATAAAAAACAGCTCTCCATGATAGGTGCGCAGCCACCAGAGTGCAACACACAAGACCCCTGGAGAGAAAGGTTCCTGATTAGGAAGTAGAAAGAGACAGGGTGAGGGAGATACACTTTAGAGACTAATCTAGAGGGCAGGACCTATGAGGTCTACAGGTGAGATGAGGAGATAAGACCCATTACCCATGTCACAGGAGGAGACCCCAAAGGAGATCTTTAAGGTGCAGTCTCCCAACGGGATGGCAGGTACCATACCCCACTTCCAGGTGCCTTGTACCCAAGACCAACCCTCACCCCCTGGTAACCCCCACCATCCTGAGGGCAGAGATACCAACTAAGAACAGACAACCCCACCTATTGGATGAGAAGGGAAGCAGGAAAGATACTGATCTCCAACCAGAACAATTCTTGTTTCTTCCTTCAAGATTTTTTTTTCTTTCTTCAAGTACTTTGCATGAATTAGGATATTGAGGACTGAGACAACTGAACAGCATATTACAGTTGTGTTGTATATTATTTTTTCTTCTTTTTTCTCTCTCCAGTTTTTACTATTTTAACATTTTTTATTTTTCTTAATATATGTGTGTTTGTCTTATGTATTCTACTGTCTTCCTTCTTCCTTGTCGACCCCAAATTACTACCTCTCTAATTCTCCTAATACTAACCTTCTTCTTTAGATTTCTCTTTCACATTTCCTAAGACATAATAACTCATAACCCCTCAGCATATCTTTCTAGACCTCACCCCGGTTCTTTGTCCACCATCAGAAAACATCAACCCTTTTACAAACCTATTGATTATAATACAGATATAATTATATTATAGATATTATAGATTATATTATATTATAAATAATAATTGAATTTGCCATTTCTATACATTGTGACAAAATTGAAATTGCCTAAATAACAATGATTTTTTTTAGGTGTCTATTTTTTATATACATTGGGATCTGTTAACATTGTCCTTCCCCTCAAAGGTGAGGTATTAGAACCCTACAGGGGCACTATAAACCTCTAGGGTAAAAACAATAATGCCTCGGATCCACAAAGCTATAAAGAAGACACACAAACAACATGGAAAGACAAGAGAAGAAAATGCCCCAAACAAATCAAGATGCCACATTATTAGAATCCATGGTCTAATAATTTATTAGATGAAATTACAGAGAAGGAGTTAAGGACGTACATAAGTAAAATGTTCTGTGAATTAAAGAATGATATAAGAGATCAAATACAGGCAGCAAAAGAGCATATCAACAAAGAGCTACATAAGCAAATATAGAAAGCAAAAGATAACTTCAATAGAGACATAGAGGTTCTAAAGAAAAAACAAACAAAAACCCTTGAAATGAAATAAACAATAAACCAAATTAAAAGCATCACCAACAGATTAGACCACTTGGAAGACAGGACCTCAGACAATGAAGACAAAATATGTAATTTTTTTTAAGAGAGAGAGAGAGAATTTTTTAATATTTATTTTTTAGTTTTCAGCGGACACACATCTTTATTTGTATGTGGTGCTGAGGATCGAACCCAGGCGGCACGCATGCCAGGCAAGAGCGCTACTGCTTGAGCCACATCCCCAGCCCCCAAAATATATAATCTTAAAAAAAAGTGACCACACAGTGAAAATGGTAAGAAACCATGAGCAGAACATTCAAGAATTATGTGATAGCATAAAAAGACCAAATTTGAGAGTTATTGAGATAGAGAAAGGCAAAGAGTTCCAAACCAAAGGAATGAGCAATCTATTCAATGAAATAATATCAGAAAACTTTCCAAACATAAAGAACAAATTGGAAAACCAAATTCAAGAGGCTTACAGGACACCAAATATACAAAATCACAACAGATCCACACTAAGGCACATTAAAATGAAAATGCCTAACATACAGAATAAGGAGAGAATATTAAAAGCCAAAAGAGGAAAGAAATCAGAAACATACAGGGGAAAACCAATTAGGTTATGTGCAGATTTTCAAACCAGACCATAAAAGCTAGAAGATTCTGGAACAACATATATCAACCTCTGAAAAAAATATGGATACCAACCAAGAACTTTGTATCCAGCAAAATTAAGCTTTAGATTTAATGATAAAATAAAAAACCTTCCATGATAAACAAAAATTAAAAGCATTTACAGGTAAAAAAAAAAACCCTGCACTACAGAACATCCTTGGCAAAATATTCTATAAAAAGGAAATTTAAAACAATGAAAATCAGCAGAGGGAGGTATCACTCTAAAGGAAAAGCTAATCAAAGGAAAAAACCAAGTGAAATTAAATACCAAAAATGACTAGGAATACAAATCATGTCTCTATAAAAACCTGAAGGTTAATGCCCTAAACTTACCAATCAGAAGACATAGGCTAGCTGATTCTATCAAAAAACAAAGACCCAACAATTTGCTGCCATCAAGAGACTCATCTCACAGGAAAAGACATACACAGACTAAAGGTTAAAGGTTGGGAAAAATCATACCACTCACATGGACTGCGGAAGCAAGCAGGGGTTTCCATCCTTGTATCAAATAATGTAGACTTTAAGCTAAAGTTAATCAAAAGGGACAAAGAAGGACATTTCATACTGCTCAAGGGAAACATACACCAATAAGACATATTTCAATTTTAATTTCTAATTATCTTCTGTATTTCTATAGTATCTGTTGTGATACTTCCTTTTTCATCACGTTAGTGATTTGAGTTCTCTCTCCTTTTCTTTGTTAGCATGGCTAACAAAGAAATAAATTTATATACCCCCCAAAACAATGGAGCATCTATGTTCATCAAACAAACGCTTCTCAAGTTCAAGAGTCAAATTGACTACAAAACAATAATTCTCGGTGACTTTAACACACCACTTTCACCACTGCATAGATCTACCAAACAAAAGCTGAACAAAGAAACTATAGAACTCAATAATATAATCAATAACTTAGACTTAACTGACATATAAAAAATATTTTATCCTTCAAGGAGTGAATATACTTTCTTCTCAGCAGTACATGGATCATTCTCTAAAATAGACCATATATTATGCCACAAAGAAACTCTTAACAAATACAAAAAAATAGAGATTCTGCCCTGCATTCCATCAGATCACAATGGAATGAAATTAGAAATCAATGATAAAATAAAAAATAGAAACTACTTCAACACCTGGAGACTAAATAATTTGCTTCTGAATGAACAAGGGGTTGCAAAAGACATCAGGAAGGAGATTAAAAAATTCTTAGAAGTTAATGAGAACACTGATACAACATATCAAAATCTCTGGGACATTAAGAAGGCAATACTAAGAGGAAATTTCATTGCATGGAGTTCATTCCTTAAAGGAAGAAAAAGTCAACAAATAAATGGCCTACTACTACATCTCAAAGCCCTACAAAAAGAAAAACAAATCAACACCCAAAAGTAGTAGAAGACAGTAAATAAATAAAATCAGAGCTGAAATCAATGAAATTGAAAAAATAAAAAAATAAAATAAAATTGACAAACTCTTAGCCATGCTAACAAAGAAAAGGAGAATTCAAATCACTAACATACATGATGAAAAAGGAAATAACCCAACAGATTCTACAGAAATACAGAAGATAATTAAAAATTATTTTGAAAACCTGTACTATAATAAAATAGAGACTATTAAAGGCACTGACATATTTCTAGAGTTGCCCAAATTGAATCAGGATGATATACACAATTTAAACAGATCAATTTCAAGCAAGGAAATAGAAGACACTATCAGAAGCCTACCAACGAAGAAAAGTCCGGACCAGATGATTACACAGCTGAGTTCTACAAGACCTATAAAGAAGAACTAATACCTATACTCTACAAATTATTTCATAAAATAGAAAAAGAGGGAGCACTTCCAGACTCATTCTATGAGGCCAATAACACCCTGATTCCAAACCAGGCAAAGACACATAAAAGAAAACTTCAGACCAATATCACTAATGAACATAGATGCAAAAATTCTCAATAAAGTTCTGGCAAATCAAATACAAAAACTTATAAAAAAGATAGTGCACCATGATCAAGTGGGATTCATCCCAGGGATGCAAGTTTGGTCCAACATATGGAAATCAATAAACCTAATTCATCACATCAATAGACTTAAAGATAAGAATCATATGATCATCTCAGTTGATGAAGAAAAAGCATTCAACAAAATACAGCACCCACCATGTTCAAAACACTAGAAAAACTAGGGATAACAGGAATATATCTCAACATCATAAAAGCTATCTTTACTAAGACCCAGGCCAATATCATTCCAAATGAAGGAAAATTTAAGGCATTCCCTCTAAAAATGCTAACAAGATAGGGATGCCCTGTTTCACCACTTCTATTTAACATAGTTCTTGAGATACTGGCCAGAGCAATTAGACATATGAAAGAAATTAAAGGGATATGGACAAGTAAAGAAGAATTCAAATTAGCACTATTTGCCAATGATATTATTCTATACCTAGAAAACCCAAAAAAATCCACCAGAAAACTTCTAGAACTAGTAAATGAGTTCAGCAAAGTAGCAGGATACAAAATCAACACCCATAAATCACAGGCATTTCTGTATATTAGTGACAAATCCTCTGAAAAAGAAATGAGGAAAACTACCCCATTTACAATAGCCTCAAAAACAATAAAATACTTGGGAATCAACCTAACGAAAGAGATGAAAGACTTCTACATCAAAAACTGCATAACACTAAAGAAAGAAATTAAAGAAGACCTTAGAAGATGGAAAGATTTCCCTTGTGCTTGGATAGGCAGAATTAATGCTGTCAAAATGACCATACTACCAAAAGCATTATACAGATTCAATGCAATTCCAATCAAAAATACTACCAAAAGCATTATACAGATTTAATGCAATTCCAATCAAAATCCCAATGGCATTCGTTATCAAAATAGAATAAGCAGTCATGAAATTCATCTGGAAAAATAAGAGACCCAGAATAGCTAAAGCAATCCTTAGCAAGAAAAGTGGCACCCCTATACCAGACTTTAGACAATACTACAGAGCAATAGTAACAAAAACAACATGGTATTGTCACCAAAACAGACTGGTAGACCAATGGTACAGAATAGAGGACACAGAGACTAACCCACATAATAACAGTTATATTAGACAAAGGCACCCAAAACATACATTGGATAAAATACAGCCTCTCCAACAAATGGTGCTGGGAAAACTGAAAATCCATATGTAGCAAAATGAAATTAAACTTCTATCTCTTTCCATGAACAAAACTCAACTCAAAGTGGATCTAAGACCTAAGAATTAAACCAGAGACACTGCATCTATTAAAAGAAAAAGAAGGCCAAATCTTCATCATGTCGGATTAGGCCTCAACTTCCTTAATAAGCTCCTATAGCACAAGAATTAAAATCAAGCATCAATAAATGGGATGAATTCAAACTGAAAAGCTTCTTTTCAGCAAAAGAAATAATTAGTGAAGTGAATAGAGAGTCTACAATTTGGGAGCAAATTTTTACCACTTGCACAACAGATAGAGCATGAATCTCTAGGGTATATAAAGAACCCAAAAAGCTAAACACACACACACAAAAATAATAATCCAATCAATAAATGGGCCAAGGAACTGAAAAGACACCTCTCAGAAGATGTTATACAATCAATCAACAAATATATGAAAAAATGTTCAACATCTCTAGAAATTAGAGAAATGCAAATGAAAACTAAGATTTCATCTCACTCCAGTCAGAATGACAGCTATTAAGAACACAAACAACAATAAGTGTTGGCAAGGATGTGGGGGGAAAGGCACACTCATACATTGCTGGTGGGACTACAAATTGGTGCAGCCAATCTGGAAAACAGTATGGAGATTCCTTGGAAAGCTTGGAATGGAACCACCATTTGATGCAGCTATCCCACTCCTCAGTCTATACCCAAAGGACTTAAAAACAGCATAGTATAGGGACACAGCCATATCAATGTGTTTATAGTAGCACAATTCACAAAAGCTAAACTGTGGAACCAACCTAGATGCCCTTCAGTAGATGAATGAATAAAGAAAATGTGGTATATATACATAATGGAATATTACTCAGCAATAAAAGAGAATAAAATTATGGCATTTGCAGGTAAATGGGTGGAGTTGGAAAATATAATGCTAAGTGAAGTTAACCAATCCCAAACAACCCAATGCCAAATGTTTTCTCTGATATAATGATGCTGATTCATA
The DNA here is from genome assembly GCF_048772815.1 of Callospermophilus lateralis. NCBI lineage: Eukaryota > Metazoa > Chordata > Mammalia > Rodentia > Sciuridae > Callospermophilus > Callospermophilus lateralis. Next base: position 101,326,349 of record NC_135311.1, read on the forward strand.
GTGGGGTTAAGAGGGAGAACATGAGAGGATTAGATCAACTCTAATTAGGGAAAAGAGATGAGAAGGGAAAGGAGGGGGGAATGGGGGTAAAAAAGATGGTGGAATGAGATGGACATCATTACCTTAAGTACATGTATGAAGACACAAATGGTATTAATATGCTTTATGTACAACCAGAGATATGAAAAAATGTGCTCTCTATGTCTAATATGAATTGTAATGCATTCTGCTTTCATATATACCAAACTAGAATAAAGAATTTTAAAAAACCAATGTCCCTATTAGAGCATTCCAAGTATAAACACTGATGTCAAATTTCTGGTTGCTGTTTTGATATTTTATATATATATATATATATATATATATATATAATGGGTATGTAGTTGAATGCATCAATAATATCATTCCATTTTGTTTTTCCTAAAACAAATGAAACTCACCTGAACCCCCACTGGCCCAAGTATTGAGACCCTGAATTACAGTCATAATTAGGGTTCCCTTCCTACCTCCAGGGTGGACTCATTCTGGCGCAGTCTACACTTGCAGTCTCAAGGATTAGGAAAGGTCCAGGCAGTCATTTCTCCTGGAACGCCATCTACTTCTGGGCACTGTGAGGCAGCACAGAAAGGCTCTTCCTTCTCCCTGAACCCCCCCAAAACACTAAAGTCTTGCTAGTCTTGGAAATTCTCTTGTCAGGGCCTGCTCCTTGAGGTACTTTCCTTCCCTCTGCAGGATTTCTGTTTCCAGCAATGATAGATCTGCTTGCTTCAGACTATCACTGTTTCTGAGAACAACTCGAAAAGCTGAGCACAATACAGAAAATGTCTGAAATAAAGACATTAGATGAGCTGGGATTGTAGCTCAAGGGGTAGAGCGCTCACCTAGTGTGTGTGAAGCACTGGGTTCGATTCTCAACACCACATAAAAATAAAATAAAGGTATTGTGTCCACCTACAACTAAAAAATATTTTTAAAAAGTTATTAGAAAGTTTCCAAGACAGTGAGAACTTGAAGGGCCAAAACCCAACAAGAAAGAATGTACACAGGAGGTGAGTCTACGTGTTGATGCTACTTTTCTCTTTGATGTATTTGCTGATTCTAATCAGCAGCCCAGAGTCCAAGAAGTTGACCAGAGCTTTGGGCAGTCTTGAAAGGGTGAGATGACAAACATTGGAGCTCAAGAGCACTAATGAGGAGATTTCCTGTAAACACTCTTATATTTCATTGGCTATAATAATACGTTCCATTGGTTGTCCCCAAGGAACCATGTCTTCCAATATTTATGCTTTTGGATAGTCCCGTTCATACTGACTCTGGACTTGACCATGGGTTTTGGTTTTATTATCTCACTAATAAGGGTGACAAAACAAACAGATTTGATATGCACTTGTTAACTGGGACTTGTAATTTGGGATCCTCTCTTTGGAGATCCAGCCTCCATGCTTAAGTCAAATTTATCCCAGGGGAGAGATGTGTTTATCCCAGGGGAGAGATGTGGAGAAGCTCTGGAGGATGTAACATTATATTGGAGGGAGCAGTCATGTGGAAGAGGACTGAAATATCCCAGCCAAGCTCCCAGCTGAATGCAGCTCTAAGAGTAGTCCCAGCCCATGCAAAATGAAGTAGAACTCTCCAGCCAACACAGAGAATGACAAGAAATCATTCAAATCACTGTTGTTTTAAGCCACAGATTTCAGGTGGTTTGAGATACAGCAATAACAAACTAAAATAGTCAGTAACCCTAAAGAACCCTTAATGAACAAAAAAATAGACCTGCCTGCCTATAAACTATTAAAAACAAAACCAAACCCTAATCCCTGATTGCATTAAAACTCCTACTTTCAGTTGCCTGCTAGAGCCAAAGTAAATGTTCTCTTAAGGAAGGTAACATCATGTAGAACATCAGGTGATCCCCATAGGTTTTAACATGCAATGCCCAGTTAAGAAGACAAACACTGTGCTTATAGAAATATAAGAACTGACAAGAGAAAAAAATCAGACAATAAAAATAGACCCATGAGAGATCCAGATATGGAAGTTATCAGATAGACTACAAAAGAGCTGTGATTAAGGTTAAAGAAATTAAGTAACATAAAATGTTTCTGCATAGATGTGGAAGCCATAAAAAAGAATTAAAGTGAAATTGTAGAAATTAAATACATAAAAACTGGAATTGAGAACTCAATAAATAGATTTAACAGCAGGTAAGATATAGCTGAAGAGAGAATTTGTGAACTAGAAGAGAGGACAGAAAAAATACCTAGACTAAAGCACAGAGTTATAAGGAAAACAAGACCCAACTCTGTTTGAATGTGGTTACCCAGGAAGAGTAACCGGTTTTGTCTTTTAACTGCGTTCTTCACCTTCACTCTTCCTCCCTACTAAAACATTCTCCACATTGCAATTTGGTTGATTGTTCTAAAATTTAAGTTAACATCATCTCTCTTTCAGTTGCTTGCTTCTCATTCCCTCAGAATAAAATTCAAACTCCTTATCACAGTTTTATGTGGTCCTCTTAGATCCACTGTCTACCTTTCTAGTTTTGTCTTGTGCTTTTCTTTAGAACTCTACACTCCAGTCCTACTCCACCTGCCTTTAATCCCTCTAAGTTGTTCTACTCTTACACAGGGCCTTTGTACACGTTATTCCTATCCTTTGGAGTTTTCTCCCTTCATCTCATATTCCTTTTCCTGACTTTCCTACTTTCTGTCACATTACAGTTTAAATGTCATTTCATCTGGGAAATCTGGACTTGTTAATTTACCCCCACAGAGAATGAGAAATTTAGCCCTTTACATTCTGAAACTACCCTATCAAAGAATCTATATCAATTTATGATTATTGCTTATCTGTCCATCTTCTATAGACAGTAAGTTCCAAAAGAGGAAAAACTGTATGTCTGGCTCTCCCAAGTCCTCAGCCTGGCTCAAAATAGACACTCAATAAATAATTTAAAAATTATTAATTAATATTAGAAATCTTCATGTCTTTCATCAAGATAGTCCATCATGCCTCACTTCTAGACCTGGCTATTTCTTTTTCTTTCGAAGTTTTCTAGAGAAGGATATATGTGAGCTAAATGTAACTTAAAATTCCTATTTAAAGTCCTTTTAACATTTTCTGGATTTTATTGCAATAAAAATAAAAATGTAAATGAAAATATGAATATTCATATCACAGAACCCACCCATGCCATCCCAAACCAACAGGACTTAAAGTGCTCACTTGCTTTCTTACATGTAAAGAAGTGTGATTTTACTATTTGCATCCTCAAATGACACTCTGGCTTTTCAGTCACTCCAGGAGCTGGTTTAAAAATGGCCTTCCTTGTTTTTTTGTAGCCTTTTGTGGCTCCTTTCCAGTTTTTATCACAGACTGTTTTTCTCTGCTTCCTTCTCTGCCTCCTCTTCTCAGCTGAGCACAGCTTCCTGTGTCATGTTCTATAAACCTGCCACTGTTGATGAGTCTTTTTATGTGCCATCTGAATTGGCCGGCTCTGTCTCATTACCTCCTAGGTTCTATCTCAAGTTTTAGTGGCAAACAATTTCTTCTTTCTCCCTGTTACTTTCTCTTCCCTTATAATTCATTCCATATTTTAGTCACTGAATTAACACTTCAAAAATGGGCAAAACTGAATATCCTCACTTTGCCATCATCACATTTTGTCTTTTTTGTTCACTCCTGTATAACGTGTGCCAAGAACAGTACCTGGCACTTGTTGAGTAAATTAAATACATTGACATGCACTCTATGACAGGCTGCTTAGGTAGCATTAGATGCTTTTTTTCTTTGCCGTCATATATATTTAAAACTTTATTGGTAACTACAAGATAACACTTAATAAAATTTTATTTCAATATCTACTGTTACCCAATCCAATCATAGGTGTTCTTTGTTAGCAGGTAGTTTTCTGTACATTTGTTCAGAAATGGAAAAAGGTGGTTTTATTTTGTAATTTTCATTCATAAATTAAGAGACTTTATTTGCTCGGGTATAAGCCTAGTCTGTAGTCTATAATCTAGTTAATAAGAACAACGAATACAGTACAGTTACCCCATTAAATGCAAAGTATTGTGATAAATTTACCTAATAAGTCCAATTGCTGGTTCTTATAAATGTAGGTGGCAAGTGTCTAGGCAGAAAGGGCTCGTAGTCTAGGGGGAAAGGTGCTAGCGCAAATACAAAGAAATTCTCTGGGTGTGCTGCCACTAACTTAAGGTTTCGGGTAAGTGGAGATCCTAGTAAGTGCTGGGTTGGAAACAGAAGTGGTTTGATTGGATGAGAAAGATTAGCTGGTCAACTTCTGGTGGAGGAATACACCAGGATGGCAGCATTAGCAGCTGCAACTAAATTGGCATCAAGGCCTTGGGAGAGGGTGGGGAAAGTACCCTAGGAGTAACCTGAATTGGAACAAATTGAAGGGGGAAACCCCGCCAGAGTCAGGACTTAGATGGGGAGGCGAAGGGGGTCAACAAAATGGCCCCAGAAAGTCAATGGGCAAGGTGGAAAGAGAAAGCAAAGAAAGCAAACCTTTAGAGAGGGAGGGGACGCTGAAAAACAGAAACCGGGATGGGGTGCTCCCCAAAGAGGTAATCGCGACCCCAAGACTGTGGTAGAAACTTGGGTAGGTGGTCAGCACCAGGATGGGAACACACGTTCAGGGTTCCAGTGCGTCTGCGCCTTGAAGTTTTTCATACATTGCACTGGGGTTTTGATTTCGGGTCGAATCGAATCGTCTCCGGGGGATTTCAGCATAAGAGTTTGGTAACCAAAGTCGTCAAAACTGGGGGTTCATTTCAACCGGTGTTAGGGGTCTTCGGGGAGCGCCTGGGTGGAGGGCACGTGGGGGCGGCGTGCGCGGTCTGGGCAGGCAGGTCTGTGGGCGGCGGCGAACCGGGTTCCGGCAGCGCGGCGGCTGAATTTCCTTCAGGACTGCGGCGCGCTCCGGGAAGGGGTGGAGGTGGATCAGCGCGGCGGCGGCGGGGCCTCCGGGATGGGGGCGTCTCGGGCCGCGCCGCTCCGGGAGGGGTCCGGTGGCGGCTCCGAGTGCCAAGGCGGAGGCTCGGCCGGCTCGGGGGACCGTGGCGACGCTCCGCGCGGCAAGCCGCGCTCCGCTTCGGCCCCTCCCGTCCCGGGGGAACCTGTTGCCGGAGAAAGGGGCGGGCGGAGGCGAAGACGGCGGACCCTCCCTCTCCTCTGGTCCGATCGCCCGGCAGCCCTTTCACCCTTCACACGCTCCGCGCCGCGACTCCTCCCTCCGCTCCTTTATTAAAAACAAAAACAACATCACACGGCCTCCGCCACCCAGCGACTGGGAAGAGCCCCGCGGCCGCGGCTCGTGCCGCTTCCGGGAGCGGAGGCGCGGCCGCGCGCCGGGAGGAGGAGCAGGCCAACATGGCGGCGCGCAGGGCTGGGCCGGGTCGCCGCCGCGCCTGAGCGCCCTACCGCCCCGACTCGGCTCGCGGCGCCCACGCCCGCACCCAACCTGGCCCGGCGGCTGCGAAGCACGCGGGGCAGGAGCGCAGGGGCCCACTTGGGCGCGGGGGCGGCGCGGAGGAAACGCCGCGCGGCCGCCAGGCCCGGGACCCGCAGCTTAGCGGCTCGCCGGCCGGCGCAGCCCGGAGGCCCGAGCCATGGAATCAGAGGAAGAGCAGCACATGACCACGCTGCTGTGCATGGGCTTCTCGGACCCCGCCACCATCCGCAAGGCCCTCCGCCTGGCCAAGAACGACATCAACGAGGCCGTGGCGCTGCTCACCAACGAGCGGCCGGGCCTCGACTACGGCGGCTATGAGCCCATGGACAGCGGCGGCGGCCCCAGCCCCGGGCCCGGCGGGGTCCCGCGGGGCGACGGCGGCGGGGACAGCGGTGGCGGCCCCTCCCGCGGCGGGAGCACCGGAGGTGGGGGCGGCTTCGACCCCCCGCCCGCCTACCACGAGGTCGTGGACGCGGAGGTGAGGTGGGCGTCCCCTGATCCCCGCGGGAGAGGCCGCCGGGCTGGAGTCCCGTGGGCAGGGGACACACCCCGCCGGCCTTGTATGGGGAGGGAGTATTCGACGGGGACTGTAATGGGAGTGTGTGTGGCGGGGGTGGGGGGCACACTGAGAATAGAGCCCCGGCTTCAGTTGGGGACGGAGGTAAATTGGGGTCAAGTGGGAGAGGGACTTTTAGGGGAGGAGTCCGAAGGGGAGTTCCGGATGTGGAGCCGGACAGCCTGTCGCGGTGAGGAGGGGTCTCCTGGGCTTCTGGTTCAGCACGCCCACGCTGTGGGCCGGGGTCGGGCTGGGAACGAGGGTGCAGACCTAGCCATCGCTACGCGAGCCTGACATTCGCCTGGAGCCGTAGATCGGAAGGACTTGCGTGTGGGGTCAGAAATGGGTACTGGAAGACCAGGTTGGGTCCCAGATTTTGTGGCACCAGGTTGGAGTGAAGGATTGCGAGAAACTCCAGGTTCGGACTCAGAAAAGGTGGGATGGTCCAGCCAGAGTAGTGGCCTGTCTTTGCTAGGGTCAGAGGAAGGCTGTTGGGATTAGGAATGGTTTGGGGGTTTTTAGTCAAGGGTTTGGAGAAGAGGACGTTGACCAGGGTCTAAAATGAACAGGGACTGGGCAGAGGCCAGGAACGACAGGAATTCATAAAAGGTTGAAAGGAGGCTCAACTGTAAAAAGGTGTGAGGGAATAGGGTTTTACTAAGGTCCGGTAGGTATCAAGGCATGTAGTGGGGATTGGTAAGAGGCTTGGCCAGGAACGGGAGCTGGGGAGGGACCAGGCAATAAAGAGGGCTGAAATTGGAGAATGAAGCTGGGACCCAGCCTGGAGGGGAAACGCTGGCCATAGGAAACGTCAGAAATGAGGGGAAACTAGACTGGGTAAGGGGAGAGTGATATGGAGAGATATTGGAGTGAGAAGGAGTCTGTTAAGAAGGGGCTGGCAGTGGCCTTGCTCAGAAATCTAGAGTGGAGAAAACTAGGCCTTTTAAATTTCGGATGTGACCAAAGAACATGGGAGATGACAGACTTGTAGTAAAATGAGGGAAAACAACCAGAAGCAGCAGTACTTACGATTAATTACTTTGCAGAAAAATGACAGCTCATGGCAGGAAATTTGATTAGATTTATTGGATAGTGCATTTCAGGGTCCAGGAGCTCTCTTTGGCCTGACCACTTAAGAACACAGATCTTAAGTTAGAGGGCTTGTGTTTTTAGACAGAAAAATGAATTTGGATAATTCTTAATGAAGCTAAGACTTCTAAAAGAATTTTTCCTGAGCAATGTTATGTCCATTTGCAGCAGTTGCTCAGGCTGAAGGTGGCACCTGGGAAAAGATGTCAGTTAAAAAAGACCCTGTTTCTGCACAAGGTTTTTTTTGTTTGTTTGTTTGTTTTTTGTTTTCAGACATTGACATATTTGCTCCATGGCCCTCTGTTACCCAGTAACTCAGCTGTGTCATTGACTAGTATATGGAAATAAAGACTTATTCCTAGTTTGGGAATTTTAAAAATTTCTGTTAAATAACTACTTATGCTACGTTAAGAAATCTTGAGTTTCTCATTGCCAGTCCCCATCACTCTTTCTTCCCTTGTTTCTTACAGTTTTGACCCAGCTTTGAAATCAAGAAGAAAGACATTGCTTTTTTCTAAAGGTGTTTGTATAATTCTACAAACTCAGTGCTTCCCCATTATGGGAGAATTTTTGTTTTAGTTGTTGGTCACAATTTCCTGTGATTTAAAATCAAATTACAATGCTTGTGGTATGTTAACATTAGTTTACTGTTTGCATTTAAGACTTTCACAGAATCAGGGATGGCTCTTGCATCTTGTCAGGTGAATAACTGAGGAGTTTACAATCAGGTATAATCCAGAGACACTCTTTCTGAAGCAGTATCAGTTCTTAGTTTCCCCTTGACCTGTAGATTTGGTCTAGGGAAGGCTGCATCATTTACTTTTGAGAGTGGAAGAGAGCTGCTGATAGGGGCTGCCCTACCCCTAAGTATACTGGCAGACCTGCAGGGTGATACTTACCTAACACATGGGATCCTGGTGAGAGTGTTTAATCCAGAGTTTGCTTCTTTCTTCATGCCTGCCACCTTGCTGCTTGTGTATTCTTGCTGTAGAGAGTAGGAAATTGAGGCTTTTGATTCTCGGAAATGGAATAGGATTGTTTATGGATGTCTATAGCATGTCAGCTCTGTGTTAGGTGCTTTATATATTTTATTAATCCTCAATGGAATATTACTATTTTGGTTAGTAGCAGAACTTGAATTTGAACCCAGGTCTGTGTCATATCAAAAGCCAGTGTGCTTTCCACTGTTATCAACTCATGATTTAGGACTAAATTCATTTGGTAGCAGTACAGATAACAAGGAAAAATACAGGGAAATGAGGCAAGTTTTGCTGTTACTTTGCAAGTCTAGAAATGATGTGGTGAGTACCTAATCAAGGTATCAGGACTAGAATGAATAAAAGGAGAATCATAGGGTTTTTTTTTTTTTTTTTAGAGCAGAAAATAAGAAATTAATAATTAGTTCATCTCCTTTGTTTTACTGATACAGCCTTTCAGGCCCCAAAGGGGAAGTGGCATATCTCTAGAGTCAGCTAATAGAAGAGGTGAAGTTAGAACTCAGGCCTCTCTCTGAAGCCAGTGCTTTTCCTACCAGCAAGCTAGAACAATATGCAGTAATGAGTTAAAGGGAAAGAAGAAAAGAGAGGGGTAAAAAAGTAGTTAAAGATTGTCCGCTTAATTTTATTTCTAAAAAATGAGTACTTTATTTAAAATTATATATATATTTCTCTATGACATTTTAGTTTCAGTGTGTTCTTAAAAATGTTTGAGAATACATAGAATGACATCTAATTGGTTACATAGAAAAAAATAAAGCTCAGTGGTATAGTGTGTGCTTAGCATGTGCAAGGCCCTTGATTTGATTCCCGGCACCACGCACAGACACATATACAGAAAAAAGACTTGATTTATTTTATGTTTGTAGTGTGGGGACAGCAGTGATTTTCACATTCAGTAAACATTTAATACCTACCATGGCCCAGGGGCAGGGAATAGAGTGTCCAACAGAACATAGAGTTTACATTCTAGTGGATATTAATCCTCAGCTCTTATTTTACAAGAGGTGACCTCCCAAGGTCATGTGATGAGTTAGGGAAATCAGTTTAGTAATTCAGGGCCGCGCTATAATTAGGATTTGGCTTAAAAATCATAATTTGGAAAAGTAAAAGCAGTTAATTTCTGTTTCAGCAGAAGCAAGGAGATTGCATTTAGAGAGACCTAGATATCTAGCAAACCCATGGAACTGCATAAAAAACCACCTTTTTAATAACTTCCAATTAAGTAAAGCTTCACAGAAAAGCTGTGTTTGGTTCTTACTAGAATTGTTGAATATTGAAAAAGATCTAGTTTTTAGTTTTTCTGGGTCTCAACTGGACCTTGAGAAGCTCTCTGATTTTGATTTTGAATAGCATTACTTTAGAGCCATTCTATGGCAGATAGGAATCTGTTCTATTATTACCAAGAATGAGACCTCACAGCTGCTCTAAATAACTTCTCCTGATCTTTAATAGCCCTACTGTCAGAACTCACCACTGATACTTGTGGCTAATAGGAACCCCTCTGACCATACTGAGTGCTATCCCCCAGTTCTGCTCTCCAGAGCCCTGATGTTGGTCCCTGTGATCCTGCCCAGGGGATTAGTGGAAATCTGAAGCAGGTATCCTGAAACTCTTATAAAACTTTAACAATTATGGAATGTATTATTTATATATATATATATATATATCTCCCAAAAATTTAAATCACATTTATTTATAGGTCTTTAACTTACCCCATTTCTACCTCCACCCCTTTGGTAGTAAGTGTAAGTTATAAGTGAGGTTTATATTAAAATTCATCTTCTAAAATTAATAACAATCCTAGTATAATTGTGGAGAAAATATCAAGTGAGCACATTTTAGTTAACCATTAGTGATTTGAAGTTTAAATATATAACTTGTCATTTGTAATTTATAAAACAATTAAAGGGTTTTTTTGTTTGTTTTTTTTGGTACTGGAGATTTAATCCAGGAGCAGTTTACCACTGAGCTACATCCCCAGCCCTTTTTATTTTGAGACAGAATCCCACTGAGTTGCTAAGCTGGCCTTGAACTTGCAATCCTCCTTTCTCAGCCTCCCAAATTGCTGGGATTACAAGCATGTGCCTGGCTCCATTTAAAGGTTTTGAGTAAAAAATAAAATAATTCCTCAACTCAATTGAAAGTAGATGAAATAAAAATAGGAAATCTGAAGGGTGAATCAACAGCTAGGTACAGTGACTCACACCTGAAATCCTAGAAGCTTGCGAGGCTGAGGCAGTAGGATAGCACGTTCAAAGCCATCCTCAACAATTTAGCACAACCCTAAGCAATTTAGTAAGACCCTGTCTTAAAATAAAAAGGGCTGGGGATGTGGCTCCATGATTAAGTGCCTCTGGGTTCAATCCCTGGTACAAAAAAAAAAGCCTAATTTTAAAAATATTTCTTTTAGTTGTCAATGGATCTTTTATTTATTTCTATGTGGTGCTGAGGATAGACCAGGGCCTCACACATGCCAGGCAAGCGCTCTACCATTGAGCCACAACTCTAGCCCCATAACCTGGTTTTTGAAATAAGAATTTCTCTATGATCATTGTATGTATCTACTTTGGGAATTAGGACTGTGAGTTCATGTAAGGGTTGAATTCTCACCTTGTAATTACTTGGTTATTTGCTTTTAGAATGAAAGTAATTTGGCATAAAGGAAGTACCTTTTGTATGTTGTAAGTGCTTGATTCTAGTGAAATCATTGTAGATCATGACAGCTTTATATAGCATAATATTAGTAGCCTAAATTTTGAAACCTTTTTCAGTACTAGAAAAGTAAATACAATGGTTTAATAATTTGAGAAAAAGGTTTCTAGTAGGAAAATATGTGCATGTACTTACATATGTATATGACTACTACTGCCTGAATAGTGTAGGATGTTCATTTGAATCTGAGTGTGAAAATAATTTTTTTTTTCATTTTCAATAAGAAAGTATTAAAAAGATCTAGTAGAATCCTTCAAATCTAAAGTTCAGTTTTCCAGGAAACTTTTCATATTTGGAATACCAGAGAGAAATAAGAATATATAAATAAATAACCACTTTTCAAATAAATTCATAAATGTAATGCATTTCACTCATTTTTGCTTAAACTTCATTTATATATGTATGTATTTTGTGGTATTGGGGATTGAATCTAGGGTGCTCTGCCACTTAGCTACATTCCCAGCCCTTTTTATTTTTTTTGTTTTGATGTATGGTCTTTCCTAAATTGGGGCAGCCTTGAACTTGAGATCCTCCTGCCTCAGCCTCTGGAGTTGCTGGGATTACAGTCTTCTCTACTGAGCTCCGCTAAATTTTATTTTAATTTTTTAAACACTTTTAAGTAAGACAGTTTGAATAATTTTTAATATTAGGTTTCCTATCAAATTAGAAGGGTTTTGTAGTAGTCCAAACATGAGGTGATAAGCTCTTAGAGGCAGGCACATTTGGCAGTAATAGGAAGTGACAGTAGTAGCTCAGTGATAAAATAGAGTCTGGAAAACTTTAAAAGCAGTCTAGCTGGTTTATATAGATTTGAAACAGCTTTTTGTGCATCATACCCCTTAGAGGATAACTGTATTTTTAATGATGCCACAGCCAAGAAAACATTCCAATGTGCTCTGTTTAAGAAGGGTCAGGAATGTGTAATATAGTTTAGTAAGGTTCTAGTGTTTTAAAAAATGGAGAACTTTGGATGCATAAAGAAACAAGCTTCAGATACTTAGAGAATTCAAATAATGGGGATATATCAGTCTGAGGATATTAGCTAGATTTGCAGAGGTTCTACTAAGAAAGTTGAGCTTCATTTTCAGAAGAGTAAATGTGTTTTTTCTTTTTTGTCCTCTCTTCCTATGGGGAGTTTTAGTTTCTTTTTTTAATCTTGTATTTCTCATTCTTATGATTATCAAAGGAATTTTTACTGTTTAATATTTTCACAATTTTCAGTCAAATTGATTGATAAACCTTTTGTTAAACTCATATTGATAGTAGGTGACAGTGTTCATGTCAATGGTGAATTCTTGGCAAAGTATTTTTATAGCCATTTTGGTTTTGTGTTGCTTTCAGGTTTACTTCTTTGTCCAACAATGAGAAATCTGACTTCCACCATTGATGGCTTACATTTTTCATTTCTCCTTATGTGTGTATTGGGTGTGAAGGAAGTAGAATCTACTTGTAGAGATGCTTACCTTAAGCCATTCAATGGAATATATAGCTATGAATTTGAATTGTTTTTATTTGCTCTGAAGGAAAGAGCTAACATAATTAAGGCAAAATTTTATTGTAATATTTTTTCCAGAAATGAGAATGTGTCAGCCATGATGTAGAGGTCTTTGGAACCTTTTCCTAGGGCTGAGTTGAAGACTTGATTGTCCTCTTAGAGATAAGTAGTTCCTTAGGTACTCAATAGTCTGAAGTAAGCTTCATTGTTCCAACTCAGTGGCCTTTCCTGTAGTGTCTATCCAGTTATTTGAATTGTGAAATTTGATTGACGTAAAAGTATCTTATAAAACAATAATTTAATAAACAACATGATACTTGGCATTCTTTATCAGCAGGTTTCCAAAATGGTTTCTGATATTAGTCTAACTCGTTGGTTAGACATTCTATTATCAAGAGTGGTTTCTGCTTAGTGTGCTTTTAGATCCCAGCTTTTCATGAATAGGTCAACATTTCTTTTGCTTTCCTTCTTTTCCATTTCTCACTCAATTATATTGTCAATTTGGTTTGAAAAATTTGAAAACTGTGCTTGAAAATCTAGCATTTACCAAAAGCATTTTGGTAGCGATTTAAGATGTATTTCAGCTCCTAGAAAATATGAAGATATTCCATTCTGTAAATGGCAGCACCGTCATTTGTCTTCATTATTCTAGACTTCCTTTACTTTCTGAAACATCTTCCATTTCTAACCCTAAGTAGTTTTCCTTCCCCTACCCTTACTCCTCTGGATTTGTTCATGTCCATTTTTTCAGTCTTTCTCTGTGCAACAGTGACCCCAGAATGATCTCCTTAAAACACAAGCTTTAACAAAGGATGACTTTGATCACAAATATTTGGTTCTTTATCTCCTGTAGATAAAATCTGAACTCTCTTTTAGGTCTCCATACTGTCCTTATCTGCCACCTTCCTGTTCTGTGCTCTCCCTTTTAGGTTAGATGCAGTCACTTCCCCAGTCTTGCCTCTGTCATCAGCTTCTTATCCACCTGGCTAACTCTAATTCATTCTTCAGGGTTAGCGCAAGTGCCACTTCTTATTAAGGAATACTAGTCTCATACCACTTACATTTCCCCACTGCATTTTGCATACACACCAGATAAAACAATGATGCCATTTAGGTTTAACAAAAGATATTTATATGTACATATCTTCCCAGTAAGCTTGAGACACAGAACTATTTCTTTTTCTCTCTTTTTCTGTAGTACTCATGGCTTTTGATTGGGTAGAGAGATTGACTGGGTGGATGGATGGCAAGAGAATTTTAAATGGAATGAAACAAAAAGCCAAATGGTATTTGAAAGAGTAGTATACCAGCGATTTGTGAGACTGTTTCTTTTCAGGGTTCAGTTGATTCTCAGTTTTCTTCTCTATAAAGTGGGCATTTTAGATTGTATCTGTAATTTTTTTTCATTAACCCTTTTGAGAAATTAAAAACTATGAGACCAATCATATATATGAGATTTAAAATAAGCTGATGCTAAAATATTAATACTGTTATTTTGGGGTGATGGGACTACATTCTCCTGAATTTAAAAAGCTTTCTTTAATGTGTTTTTAAAAATTATTATAGACCTTATTAAATACATATTAAAGTAAATAACAGACCACAAACTGGAGTGGTTGCCTATTAAAATGGAGTAGTTAAAAAGATAATATTGTATGATTCTTAGAAAGATTCACATAGACTTCAAAATTACTTGAAGTTTGCAACTGAAGAAAATTAAATATTAAAGAGATTTATTTATTTATCTATTTATTTATTTTTAGTCTAACTGAAGCATAGGAAAGAGTGTTGCTTCCCAGTATATAATTGGAAGTTTTATTTCAAAAGATCTAGAATTCATATTTGATTTTATATAGTTATTTTATAGTTTGTTGTTTTGGTGCTGGGGATTGAAGCCAGAGGTACTTTACCATTGAACTACATCTGTAGTCCTTTTTGTTTTTTATTTTGACACATGGCCTTGCTAAGTTGCCTGTTTGGCCTTAAATTTGCAATACTGCTTCAGCCTCCTGAGTCACTGGAATTACAGGTGTGCACTACCACATGCAGCATTATTTTATAGTGTCTGGGTATTTCTGACTAAGAAAACCGAGAAGTTGTGAATTAGCAGGAGTTGGCAAATTTGAGTCCAGTGTAAGTTTAAGAGCACTTTTAGTTAGTTTCTCTTCCTGCTCCTTTTCTTCATGCTCCGCCCCACCCCCAATATCTCACAGCATTTTGCCTTTTTATATATGACTCTAGGGTGTTTTATTGACCTTTGGTTTATCTTCCAGCCTTTGAAGACTCCCAAAGGTCTGTGACTATTTTGAAAACATCTCTCTTTAGAGGTTTTGTTCTTTTTTGATCCAATACAGATGTATGCTAGACTGACACAACCTTCCCTTATACTTGTGTTCCTGTGACCTGCAATGGTTTTACAGTTGTTGGGCTATTGGTAGCCCCCAGGCACAATCACTCTGCTGTTTTCAAGCATTGTACTCATTTGAGTCTTCCTTTCTTGTCTGTTTGAACATTTTTAGGAGGGTGGGACAACTATTTCTGTTATCTCTATTAAAGGGAAAATAAAGAGTTCCTAAATAAAAACACTAGATTTATATCAAGTAATGGTTTAGGTCAAATTCCAATAGTAATAACAGAGTATAGGAAAACTTCAGAGCATTAGAATAGTTAATTGCCCATTTAACAAACTATCCATTCATTCAGGGTTTTTTTTTTGTTGTTGTTGAGGTCTCACTGTGTCCTGGGCACTGAGGTAGGTGTACAGAGTAAATGCAATATTGGATGAACCCAGTCTGTCCTTTTTCTGTTGTAGACTTGAGGCTGGTAGCTTTCTTTTGCCCTAAGTCTAATTAATTACAGTATTTGATTTCAGTAACTAGAACCCTTAAAAAGTTATGGGTTAAACGTGAAAGAGTTTAGATCTATCAAAAGCTTACATGGGACTAAGATTATAACTCAGTGGTAGAGCACTTACCTAGCATGTGAAGTATGTAGGTAGTGCCTCAAGAATTTTTTGTGATGTAATTTGATCTAAAGTGTTGTCCACTGCCAAGAAACCAAGTGATGATTTTTTTCAAGTATTATTTTTTAGTGATGTGGAATGTCTAGAATTTGTAGTTATTTGATTGTTAAATGTTGAATATTTATAGGTTGATATTCTCTCAACCTATCTTTTTTAATACTGGTACTAGCTATTTTAATGAAGTTGGGGATATTTGTTGTTGTTGTGAAAGCATAACTTTTTTTAATATAAGCTTTTACTAGAATAAAAGAAAGTAGGAACTAGTCTTATTTTAGGCTAGAAATCTCTTAATGACTTTTTTTGGTTTTGATACTGGGGATTGAACTCAGGGCATTCAACCACTGAGCCACATCCTCAGAACAATTTTGTATTTTAGAGACAAGGTCTCACTGAGTTGCTTAGGGCCTCGCCATTACTGAGACTGCTTTTGAACTCATGATCCTCCTGACTCAGCCTCCCAAGCCATTGGGATTATAGGTATAGGCCATCATGCCGGGCTCTTAATGACTTGATAATTAAAAAAAGAAGTTACTTTAAAGCAAGAGGAATATTGCAAATTTTGGAAAGACTTCAGATGATGAAAATGGCAGCAATTTTGTAAATGAAAACCTGTCTGGGATTAGTAACATTAGGAATCCTTAGTTTATTATTAGTATTTTGCTTTTTGTGGTCAGCTCTATATTGGCCTATATATGGCTCTATATTGGACTTTGAAATGTTAGTAATTTTCATTTTGTGAAATTTACTTCTCATGATGTAGTCCTCATTTTGGAACGTTCTGATGAATTATAGTAGCAGCAGATTCTCCTGTATTTCACTAAAGTGACAAAGTATATTAAGAAAATGTCAGATCTCTGTTGATCAACCAGTGTTGTTGAATCTCAGTGTTTAAATTATCCCAGCCAAATATATTATATAATATATATATAAAATATATATATATATATATATATTATATTATATATATATATAATATATATATATATAATATATATGTATTTGGCTGGGATAATTTAAATATATATATATATATATATATATATCACAATAAAAACAATTGGTTCATAATATGTATACAGATATACTGACATCTTTAGCTGGTAACAAGCAAGTTCTATTTATTTTTTATTACTGAGTTTTATGTGTTTGAAGTGTGTCTGTGGAAAAGGAATTCTAAGCATTTGTTAAGAATCAAAGAACAGAAGTGATGCAAAGTGACCTGGGATTCACCCAGTTTTAGTGATTATATATGGGAGAGATATTAAGACTACTTAGCAAGATATACTCTATAGAAAAGAAATTATTTGTAAACTGGATGTGTTTCCAGCTATTCCCACTCCTTGTTCCAGTAAATAAAAAGTTCTGACTTAATTGAAGAATTAAAAATTTAAGAATTAAAATTGAAGATTTGTTTCAGAGTTGGAAGAGAACATGGATTCTTGGGGTGTTAAGTCTTATCATTTGGGGATGAGAGTCTTGACTCTTGGCTCATTAGCAAAGTCAGGATGGGAATTCAGCCTTCTGTGTTTTGTTACTTTTCCACCCATTCTTTTTGACCTGAGGAAGTATTTGACAATAGGTCATCTTTAATGTATCCTTCCTCAGAAACTTTGTGTATTTTAATCATCATCACTTCTTTGTTAGCTGTAGTTTGAGTTGGGGGGCATAGTTGCCATTGAATTCTCTGCTTTCTCTTTCATCGTTTTTTACCTTTGCAATTATTCATAAGCTCATAAGGGTGGTGGGAGCTGAGGAGGCTGAGCAGCCACCATCACCTGTGAAGTGCTGGGTCAGGCTATCCACTTAACCCTGGACAACTGCCCTGTTCACTGCCTAAGTCTATCCACACACAGTTGGACATGGGTATTTGATAGTGCACAAATCTCTTGAAACAAATAGCCTAATTTAATAGTTGTTTCGGACATGACACATGCTTTAGTTCCTTAAAATTGCCTTTTTGTTCTCTGTGTATTAAACACACTGATTATCACAAATACCATCTGGGGTGTATAATACACTTGCAGGTTTGAATTAAACATTTTTAAAGTTATTGTATTAAAACCAACACTGGGCCTAGATTGCATATTTTAATGAGCCCAGAAATAATACAGTATGTATCGATGAACGTTTGGAGAACACTTCTAAAAACTAGGCGTAAAATATGTCAGATCCTTTTATGACCCCATGCATGTGCATGTGCCCTTTTTCCTACTTGGCATGCCCTCCTCTCTCCCCAACTCTTGCCATATTGGACCCTAGGAGTTAATCCGTAACTCTGTCTATGTGGCATCAACTTGATCCTGCCTTTTATCCTTTCTCTACAAAAGTAGATTTAACACAGGCTTGCAGTTGGCAGAGGTAGGTGAGAAACACCTCCTTATTTCCCAAAGGCTGACATGCCCAGTCTTCTTAATCACTTTGCTCCTAGTTTTCTCTTGGGGCTTGGTGGAGCATAACCTTCCCATTATTCTGCCTCCCATTTGTTCTCCCCTCCTCCCTAGTTAGAAGTCCCTTCTTGAATTTGAATGGAAGCCCTTACATGACATAGCATTTATTCCATTGTATTGATTCTGTTCTGCTATTTATCACCCATAATGAGTTATGATTCCTTTGAGGAATGGGTCTGGTTACCTGTGTTTTCCATAAAGTCCAAGGTAACACTTGACATAGGAGGTGCTAAGTTAAATGAAAGAGTCAGTTCTGGTAAATATTTAGTTTGTATCATCATTAAGAAGTAACATTTCCCTCTACCTAGATTAGATTATGCAGAGGGAAGGGGTGGGAGGGAAGGGGAGGGAATGTGGGGATAGGAAAGATAATAGAATGAAACAGACATTATTACTGTATGTATATATGTTATTGTATGTATATATGTTACTGCATGACTTATATGATTCTGTGACATGTACACTCAGAAAAATGAGAAATTATATCCTATCTATGTACGATATATCAAAGTACATAAATGCATTCTAGTGTCATGTATAACTAATTAAAACAAATTAAAAAATTAAAAAAAGAAGTAACATTTCTTCCACTTGTATATCAAATAGCCTCTTAAAACTAATCTTGCCTAAAAGTTTACACCACAGCTTGAATGTAACATAAGTTTTTTTTAGTAGTCTATTAGCATATTTCTGTTGCAGTGTTTAATCTAGTATTATTATTTGTGGGAAGGGACTTTAAAAAAAATTATTGCTGTTGTCTTTATAATTGACTCAATTCTGATGTAACACATTAATTAAATTTGAGCTTAGGTACTCTGTATTCTTCCCTTTGCTTTATGTGTTTTCTTGAGCTTGCAGAAAAATGTTATACACAAGAAAGAACATAATAGACATTTAAAAGTCAAAAGAAGAACACTTTTTAGTTTTTAGTAGGACTATTTGCTAGTCTGTTTCTATACAGCTTTGTTGTGTGACTTATTTGAGTTCTGGTTCAGTAAGTAGAAGACAATTTGCAGAGATTGTCATTTAAAACAGGAAACTGATTTCTAGTGTTGTTTTTATTTTAGATTGCCATATTTGTTTCCTTTAAAATAATGATTATTGTTACTATTAATCTGGTGAGTTTATTTTGAAGTAAAGCTGTTGAGAGAAAACTGAGGGATGAAGATACCAAGTCATCCCAATATAAAAAAGGTGTGTGGGGGGTTTGGGGGGAGTAGGAGGAGGAAAATTATAGCAGTATAGTAACCATTTGTTTAACACTAACAAATACTCAAATGTCTTTGTCTCTTGTCTGACCTGGGAAAGCTAAGATACAGCCCCAACTTTTAAGGAGTTCATAGCCTTGCAGTGCCCTGAAGAGTGTGAAGAGGGCCAACTCTAGATCAGATCACTTGGGTTGCTTTTTTAGAATTGCTGGTCCCTATCAGATCCCTAGCTGTCACAGGAAATTCTGACAGAGTGAAGATAAATGGATAAAGTACTAAAATGTTTAGAAATAGTCAGCTACAAATCCAAAGTGGATATAATTTGATTTATATAATAGATGTATTTTCCCCAAGATTTTATCTTTAATAATTTCCATCCTACAGAAAAGTTTTTTTTAAAAAAATACATTGAATACTTGCATACCCTTCTCCTTGATTCAACACTAGAGACATTCTGTCACATTTCTTTCTTTCCTCTGTCTCAAAAGGCACACCTGAAACTTCTGAAAATAAAAATAAGTTGTAAACATTATGACATTTGATTCCTGAATATTTCAGGATATATCCTCTAAGGACAAAGATGCTTTTCTGCAAAACTGCAGTCCTATTTTCTTGCCAAGGGAATTTAACATTAATACAATAAGCATTTATTAATTAGTTCATATTTAGATTTCCCTAGTTGTATTAAAAATATTCTCTATTGCCTTTTTAAAAAGTAATTTAGGATTGAATCAGAGATTATGTATTTGATTTGAATATCATGTTTTTAAATCTAGATTCTACAATGATGTATCTTTTTAGTCTATACTTTGACATTGTTGAAAAGTTTAACCCAATTTTCTTATTGTATTTTTAAAAATTCACAATTGAATCATTTTAAATACAAAGGGCAATTTTTATTATCTGTTAGGGTAATAAGGAAAACTGAACAAAAATAACTTCTTTCATTTTATGATTTGTTTTGCCTTAGTAAGATTTTGTGGGGGTGGAGGGGTACTGGAGTTGAACTCAGGGGCACTCTGCCACTGAGCCACATCCCCAGCTCTCTTTTGATTGAACTTGTGATCCTGTGTCAGCCTACCAAGCTGCTGGGATTACAGGCACATGCGCCACGGTGCCCAGCCCTTGGTAAGATTTAAAAAAATTTTTTTGCAGTACTAGGAATGGAACCTGGGGTGCTGTACCACTGAGCTGTGTTCCACACCCTTTTTAAAATTTTATGTTGAGACAGAATCTTGCTAAGTTGCCCAGGCTGGCTCTGATCTCGGCTTCCCAAGTTGCTGCCTAGCATGGTGGCGCTTGCCTGTGATCTCAGTGACTTCAGAGACAGGAGAATCAAGAGTTCAAAGCCAGCCTCAGCAATGGCAAGGTGCTAAGCAACTCAGTGAGACCTTACTCTTAAGTAAAATACAAAAAAGGGCTGGGAATGTGTCTCAGTGCTTCAGTGCTCCTGAGTTCAATCCCCAATTCCCCACCCCCCAGTTAGAGGTGAGCCACCGCACCTGGCTTAAGATTGCATTTTAAATAATCTTTATTTTTTATTGGATTTTAGCATTTTTAGAGCCAGACTGGGTCTTTGCTATATAGGTAAACATTTTCATTTTAGAGAGAAAACTGAGGGATGAAGATACCAAGTCTTGCATCTGACAATGTCTGGAGATCTTTTTGATTGTCAGACTAAAGGGATACTACTGGCACCTAGTAGGTGGAAGCTAGGGGTACTGCTAAACGTCCTGCAGTACACAGAATAGTCCCCTCATTATCCAGCCTAAAATGTCAATATTCATGGTTAAGAAACCTTGGTCTGAACTGCCCAGCTAATGGTGGGACTTAAATCCACATTTCTTGACTTTCAGTTCTGTGTTCTTTCCACACACAAAAACTGCTGTGCCTTGCTTTCTTTCCCTTTCATTTCCCCACCTTTGACATCCACATCTTTACTTTGGATCTTTTTGTTAAGCCTAATGAATTATTCTTTGCTATAAGGTTAAGGCAAGTTAGAACATATTGCTTGATGGAAGCTGAAGAGGAAAAAGAAAAAGAAAGGTGTGTGTTAGGTGGGGGGATGTCTCCTGAAAATCAAAGGGGGATCAGTAGAGGAAAGGGACCAATGGGTGGGAAGGGGTGAGGGAAGTGGGGAGAGCTGGGAAGTGATAGTGGCCCAATTATGTTGTTATATTGTACGCATGTATGAGTATGTAACAACTCCCATCAGTATGTACAACTAGAATGCATCAATTTAAAAAATGGGGAAAAACATTGCTTGAGAGAACATGAAGTATCTTTCTAAAAAGACGTTTCAGAAATGCTTCCGTTAAAATTCTACTACTTTAAGTAAAATATTTGTGCAGAATAACCTTTTAAGAGCAATTTAGATAATCATAATAGCACTTTACTTTGTTTATTTGACATTTGAGATTACAGAGTGTTTTCACATACATTATCTTATCCAGTGCTCACAAAACTCTGTGGTTAACACACAGCAGTTAACACAGCAAATGGTATTTTTATTTCACAAGTTAGGAAATGAAGGTTCACAGAATAACATCTCATCTAACTGTGGTTAGGTAGGTATTAGCCAGAATGACTTGGAGGCAGATTTCATTTGAACTTTGATCTGCAAAAAAAGGGAACAAACAATCTCATAGTGACCTAAGTGCTTGGTCACTAGACCTTTTCAAGCAGAGATTCTGGGATATTGTTGGAGATGTTGTACAGGCCTTTATGTATCAAATAAAACTGTAGACACTGGAACAGAATAGATGATTATATTCAGCTCTTCTTTGAGTGAGATCTTCTAATTGGGAAACTAAACTTATAAATAAATAAAGTTTAATAAAATTCAGTATTTAATGCTATCGGGATAGAAGTAAGTTCTTTAAATCTGCCACATTCTCTGGAGGAACAGAGCATACACATAATTCTCCATGCTGAGATCCCTTCCCCTTCTCTTTCATTCTATGCTTAACATTCACTCATTGATTCACTAGATGTTTATTGAGCACCTGCTCTGTGCCAGGGGCTGGTACAGATTATACAGCAAGCAAAACAAAAAGTTTTGACACCATGGAGCTTATATCCTAGAGAGGGAGAGACAGACAAGAGACAATATAAGTAAAATGTAGGCTGTCATATGTGTGTAAGTACTGTGGAAAGAATCAAGCAGAAGTGAATAGAGAGCATGCTATCCTGAGTGGGTGGTATGACCAGAGCTGTTTTTTTTTTTTTTTTTAATAGATTATTCAGGAAAGTCTCCACTGAGAAGGTCATATCTGAACAAAGTCCTGAAGAAGATGCAGTATAGGAGGGAAATGTGCTCTTACTTAGGTGTTGGCAGACCTGTCTGTAAAGGCTCAGTGGGCCCTATAGTCTTATAGCAATTCAGCCCTGCTGTTGTCATATTAAAGCAGCCATAGATGATCTGCATAAAAAAAATGAGTAGGTCTGTGTTCCAGTAATGAAGGGAGGGAGGACCACAGTAGACAGTACTTTGTCAGTTTTAGCTTTAAGTGGAAGGAACACCTCATGTGAAGACCTGAATAGGAGCAGGGCTGGCATGTTTCAAGAGCAGCGGGGAGGCCAAGAGTGTTGTAACTCACTGATGAGAGGGGAGGGGGTCAGCTCCTTAACTGCTAATAACTTTTTGTTAGAATGAGGGAGGCATTGAAGATTTTAAACAGGGAGATAACATGGTCTGATAGGAAAGATTAGGAGTTTGTTTTGGGGCATGTTAATTTAAGAGGACTGTTAGATATCCTAATGCAGCTGTCAAAAAGAGAGTTGGATATATGCTTGGAGTCCAAAGAAGAGGTCTACATTAGAACTAAAATGTGAATCTTCAGGTTAGAGATAGTTTTTAAAGCCAGTTGACCATGCATTTTTAGCATGGGTAATATCAGTACAAAGGGGGCAAAGTTGGTTCTTGGGGGGGGTGAAAATATGAGTTACATCAAAGTTTAAATTTCCCTAGACACTAGTGTGGAAGGGGCCTGCAAGGGAGCTTGTGGAGTGGATAGAGTGGGGAGGACAGGTAAGGGTGCTGTCTACCTTCACCAAGTGAAGGTGGGTTTTCAAGGAAGATTATTGGATAGATCATTCAGGGAAGGCTCCACTGAGAAGGTCATATCTGAACTGACTGTGTTTAGCTGTGTTCAATGTTTCTGGTGGGTTAGATGAGATGAGGACTGAGAATCAACACACACATAAACACACACACAAACCCATATGCCCTATATGTGTTGTGATGAAGAAGTTACATACTTCCTTGGGATTTGGTTTAAATGTCATTTTTGTGTTCTAGGCTTCTTTGACCATGATTAGAGTGAGTCCCCCTTTTTTTCTAAAATTCTGAAATTTAAATTTTAAATCTAAATTCTAAAATTCACCTTCTTAACCTTTTTTAAAGTAGCATTCAGTAGCATTAAGTTTATTCACCTTGTTGTGAAACAGATTTCTAGAAGTTTTTTCCTCTTACAAAAATCTGAAACTCTGTATCAAACAACTTCTTTACCCCTACCTCTAGCCCTTGGCAACTACCTTCCTATTTCATTGAGTTTGACTACTTTAAATACCTCATATAAGTGAAATCATACAGTATTTTGTACTTTTGTGACTGGCTAATTTCATTTAGCATGACATTGTCAAGCTGTGTTCATGTTGCAGTATGTGACAGGATTTTCTTAAAAAACTTAATGGGTACCCTTATTATATTCTTTCATAGCACTCTTAGAATAGCATCTTCCCTATAAGAAGTTGTAATTTCTTATTTGTTTTCTTCCCCTCTGGGGTATTTCCAAGCTCCAAAGGCAGAATGTGTTTGTCTTATTCATCAGTATGTTCACAGCCTCTGGAAAATAACTGAGAATTTTGTGTAAAAATAGAAGACAGAGTATCTTACTTTGCGTGAAGGAATCTTGAAAATTTTGCTGAAGAGATGGTACTCAAACTGGTTTTGAAGAAGTAGGAATTTATTAGGCTGAGAAAAGGGCCTTGTAAGCATTCAGCACATTCTAGGTGGAGGAAACAGCATATAGCTGTACATGGTTTCATGACAGGATCTTGTGTGTGCATGGAACTCAGAGGTCCTCTAGCTGGAGCAGAAGGTGGCAGATGAGAGTCTGTGGAGGTGTCATATCTGAACTGACCGTGTTTAGCATTTCTGGTGGGTTAGGTGAGACTTGCTTCACCTGAAGCTTGAAGCGAGTCTGGCTGCTGTTTACTATCATCCTCAGGTTCTCTTTGATCTGGGTATTATTCCTTCAAACCAGACACTCACTGCTCTCTATTTTCATAGGGCCCATAGAAAGATTCAAAAGTTTATTTCAAATCACACAGCTAACTAGTGGTGGCAACCAGAATCAGCATTTAGATCTCTTGTGCAAGAACACAGAGTAAAAGAATTTAAAGAGTACTACAAAATTAAGAATGAACACTAGTTGCCTGTGCTAGATAACCCCTTATCTAGAATGTTATCTTAAGTTTTAATGATTCAAAGTAGGGCTTTGGAAGAAATTTTAATTGATAGTTTTTTTTTACCTTCCTAAATCTTGGTTATGGGTATATTATATAAATTTTGTTTGTTTGTTGTAAAATATTTTGCCTCCATCCTGGAGTGATGCTTTTTGAGGTCATGTCATTCTATCTATTTTTGGATGAACTGTATAATTAATATAGAATCTCAGTTTTGAGGAAACCTTAACTTAAATTTTTATTCCAGTCTAAACAAGAGTGACTATTGTTATTAGGTAAGGAACCATAAGAGATATGACTTTGGGTTAGTAAATTTACTTAAGCCTCAGTCTATTTGCTTATTGAAAAAATGAGGATGATAGTTCTTACTTTATGAAATTTTGGGAAAAGTTAATTGTAATACATACACACTTACACTCCACAGTGATTGTCCAGTGCCTGAAACAAGAACAAGGTATTCAGTAGATGTGTTAGTCTTCCTTTGCCATTCACTCATTTTATTCTCATCTTAATTGTTCTAAGTCTCCTTTACCATCTCTCTCTTCCTTCCTACCATCTATTAAAACTGAAGGGCCAACATAACTCCAGTCACTGGGGATGCCCTGAGGAAATTGGGGCTATAGTTAACTTTTTTTGTTCCTGAGATCAATGGTCTGTTAATACCCAAATCTTAAGTCCAAGTGAGAGAATAAATTCTTTAAGATACCACTTTTGAGTTACAAGATAATATCTCATGAAAACTTTGTATTTAATATCCTGAATGCATGAATAATCATCAAGGGTTAATATAAAGGACCACAAGAAATGTCAACTTTTTAGAATAGTTAGGAAATTATTTACTGTTTATAACATGGAATGAAAAGGCATTCCAGGAAAACAGTTTGCAAGCTTGAGAGACAATGTGTTAATAGCTTGGGGATTGTATACTAGCATGCTCATCTTCTCTTCTTTTTCCGGGAAGTAGTATTTAGGAATTGTTTTTGCTAGTCTGAAATAACGAAAGGAATATCAGATCTGCATGTAACTGTTTCTGAATTGGTTTGAAAATATTTCATAAATAAGGCTAACAATTTCAAGATTTAATGAAAATTATTGTAAATTTGTGACTGAATGAAATGTTCATGTTTTTCTTAAGCACTTGACATAGAATTTTTTTTTAATTAATAGACAAATCCTTTTAAAATCATCATGGGAAATCAGTTTGCCATCTTTCTATACATTGATCAGAAATTTACAAATTCTTTTTTTTTTTTTTTTTTTTTTAGAGAGAGAGAGAGAGAGAGAGAGAATTTTAATATTTATTTTTTAGTTTTTCAGCGGACACAATGTTTGTATGTGGTGCTGAGGATCGAACCTGGGCCGCAGGCATGCCAGGCGAGCTTGCTACTGCTTGAGCCACATCCTCAGCCCAACAAATTCTTTTGCGTACATTGTTGGCTCGTAGGATAGTTCAGTAATTGAGTTTAATATTAAAATAAACTTTAAGCAACGTTGGCAGTTTCTTATCCATTAATTCATATTCTTTATCTGTATTTGTGGAGTCAGTGAGCAGACAGGAGCTTATCGTTTTACTAACAAGTAACAAGCATGGGTACCTCCCCAAGTCAGTTTTGCTTCTTTTGACAAATAAACTTAAATTTAATAATTCATTCTTGTCGAGATCAAGAGCAGTTTGTTGTCCTTTTAAAAACTCAATGAAGATAGTTTTCTAAATAAATACTTAATTATTTTATTAACTGAAAATTTACATGAAGATTTTTAAAGCTTGTTTGCAGTTAATACTTTTTGTTAAACCCAGTTAAGATATTGGCTATGTTTAGCTTGTTTCGTTTGAATTTTTCAGATGAGCAAGTTTTTGTATAATGGGTAGTGACTATATATGAACATTTTTTATTATAATTTATAATGTAAAAATACAGAAAATATTTTGTCAAAATAATCTGTGTTAAATATGAACATCTTTGCTAAGCTTTGGGAGGGGGGGATGATAATCACTATACAGCCATACTATTCAATGCCAGCATTTATCAATTCCCTTGAAAACTTCAGTTCCAATAACAGTGCTGTCTTGTTCTACAAGCAAATAAATAGTAAGCCTTAGTCCGAACAGTTTTTAAACTGATGAAGTTATAGCTATTTGAATTCCTTGAATGTTCAAAATGCTGTCAATATTATGGGAATTACAGAGACCTTGTTTATATTTTCTTTTGTATTGTCATTAAAAAGATTACATGTTTAGAAAACAGCCTAAAATACTGAAGATGTATAAGTATGTATTCAACAGTGTTAATTGATTTTAATCCTAAATTGGCCAATTCAGAAATCATAATTTAACACATTAATTCATCTGTATGACTTTTCTTGGATGATAGAATATATAAAATTTAGTGTTATTAGAAAGTTTTTTAGTAAAAAGGGACATTCAAGAGTTGTTAACAAGCTCATTTCTCTTCTGCCTTAGTGTCAGAATTGTGCATCTCGAATAAAGTGCTGGATTTATATAAATATTCTAAAGTTGTTTTCTTTTTTAAGCAGCTTTTTAAATTTTAAATGAAATTGACAGAATAGCATAATGAGAAGCAGTGAATATTTTGTCAAAAAGGCTAAAAATGTTAAGGTTTTATTATTTAATACTCTTGAAAAGTAGTACTAGAGGGGCTAGGGATGTGGCTCAAGCGGTAGCGTGCTTGCCTGGCATGCGTGCGGCCCGGGTCCGATCCTCAGTACCACATACAAACAAAGATGATGTATCTGCCAAAAAAAACCTAAACAATAAATATTAAAAAAAATTCTCTCTCTTTAAAAAAAGAAAAGTAGTACTGGATTTGAAATATGACCTATACTTTCTGCCTCAAGTACCATTTACCTTGAACTACATCACATAACAAACCTATGTACATACGTTTGTTCACACAGCTTCTGAAGAAGGACACTCAAGTATTGGTGTGCCCTTCACCCTTTCCATTTCTATACTTCTTCATTATGTCCTATAAAAACAAGAATTGCATCTTTATCTTCCCTACCCCCTGCACTAAGCCTGTTGTTTAGACTGTAGCAGACCTTTGATAAATATATTTCTAATCAATTTAGAATCAGTGATCATTAGTGGTTACTTTTGTATCATTTGGATTTAGCATCTAATAAGAAAATAGTATGTTACATTCCAGCGTTTTTATTAAAAGCCCAATACCTTGTATGTCTGTTGGGAGTTATTTTGCAATAGGACAATTCTAAGCTGTTTTGTGAGTGTTCACTTGCTCAATATGTAATTTTTGCCAAGAACAGGCTCTACTCAAAATGATGACTCAAAGTATTAAACCAACCTAAACATGGATTCATATCACTATTTCCCTTTCTCTGTAATTCTCTATCTGTGTTAGCAGCAACCTCCTCAAAATGTAATGCTGCTCTGTTCTGTATCATTTATTGACTCTCATGTATTCCATGTCTTTCCTTCCCTCTTTTTTTGGGGGGGGCATAGTTGGATGTTTCTTTCCTTTTGCGGGGATGGGGGGATGGATGGGTAGGGTGGGGGGGCAGGGATTGAACACAGGGGCATTCAACCACTGAACCATATCCCCAGCCCTATTTTGTATTTTATTTAGTGACAAGGTTTCACTGAGTTGCTTAGTGCCTCACATTTGCAGAGGCTGGCTTTGAACTCTTGATTCTCCTACCTCAGCCTCCCAAGTCACTAGGATTACAGGTGTGCACCACTGCACCCGGGCTTGTTTCCTCCCTTTTTAAGACCAAGGATATTAACTGCTTAGCAGGCAGCATGTTATTTTTCACTTGTCAGGGCTTAAGTATATTATTTTTTAAATTGCTGTTTAAGACTGTTTTAATGGCAGTAGGTATTATATTTGTATTATAGGCTATTAAGTACAACTCTTGTGTTTTGAAATTCTTCTTTTCATATATTCACATAACTGTAATTATTGTTATTATCAGCCTATTTTTGTTATTAACAGCTTTATTGAGATATAATTCACATACCATAAAATTCACTCTCTAAAGTGTTCATTTAGTGTACAACCATCATGACCATTCTAATTTTAGAATATTTTCATCACTACTCCCACTTTTCACCTCTCAATTTACATTGTCTTCCACACTTAATTGCCTTCCTGTTTTTTTATCTTTATTTTCATTCCAGTTTAAACATAAAAAAAGATAATGTGTTAGATTTCTTTAGATATCATTGGTATGGAATTGAAATTTCTTTTTTTGTCATTTGTGCCTTTTTTTTTTTTTTCAGGGAGGGGGTACTGAGTATTGAACTCAGGGACACTTGCCCACTGTGCCACATCCTGAGCATTTTATTTAGAGTCAGGGTCTCACTGAATTGATTAGCACCTGCTTTTGCTGAGGCTGAACCCTGGATTTTTCTGTCTCAGCCTCCTAAGCTGCTGGGATTACAGGCATAAGCCACCATGCCTGGCTTAGACCTTTATATTTATGACATTTTCTTCATTGAAGTTAAAGGAATTTTAATGGAATTATTTATTCTAATGATTAAACTGTGGAGTGATTTGCGAAAATATTTAGATTAAAAAAACTAGAGTAGGTTTTAGGCAGTTTGGGGTTTAGTTTGTGTTGTTATAAATTAGCATGTTGTGAACAGTTCTAAAGGAAAGTCTGACACTTGATTCATTAAAAGTTGTATCTTTGCATGGATTATTTTTCTATTTAACAATATTTAGGCACTAGGTTCTTGAGATTTAGAGGTTGTCAAAAATAGAGAAGGTTCATGGAGCTTGATCCTTTGGCAAACAAAATGAATCACAAATAAATGTCAAGTTGTATTTGTGAGTAGTGCTGTGAAAGAGAGGTTCAGGATGGTAAGAGTAAGTAATGATTGGAGGAGTCTGACCAAGACTAGACGTTCTGGAAAGACTTTACTGAAAGAGTTAAAGATACACACAATATACTTATCTTTAACCAATTTAAGCAGGTTAAAGAGGGCAAAGGGTGAGTTAGAAATGGTGGCATAAAACAACCATTTGTTATGCCCTTTCTTCTGCCCCATGATGTTTAGGGCCTTATCTGGAAGAATAATACTGAAGATGATGGCTAGAGGCTGAACTCACCTGAAGGCTCCTTTCCTGGTTATTAGGGACTGGTGGGATCTTAGGTTGTAGGATAGGACAACCACATGTCACCTTTCCATTGAACCTAGCTTCTTTCATGACATGGTATCCTTGGTTTAGGGGTGTGTGCACTAAGACAGTGCCAGAGCCAGTAGGAGGCTGTATTGCCTTTTATGACCTTGGCGTAGACATCATATCATTTCTGCATTCTGTTCATCAAGGCGAGGACATACAGTTCCACTCTAGTTCAGGGACAGGAGAAGTTGGGAGAATGACAAGGTTCTAGAAGAAATAGGAACCAGAAGTATTGCTTGGGCTTTTGGAAAAATAGTTTTGTGTAGGGAACATTGTGCCTGTCAGGAAGCTAAGTCCCAGAGAAGCTGGAGAGAGAAGTATGGGTTGGGCTGTTTAATCCCTGATAGAATATTTTTAAAATTTAAATAATTTAAAATTTGGGTTATGTTAAGAATAAGAGAAACCATTCAGGTGTTGTAGAGTTAACATCAGATTTGTGCTGTATAAAGATTGATTTGGAGAGTAAATATGTGTGTGAGAGAGAACAGGTAGGAAGCTGGTGAAATAATTCAGGCAAAAACTGTAGTAGTGTCGGCTAGATTGTGGAGGTGACTAGAAGCAGATGAATTTGAGAGAAACTTGGGTTTCATCACCAGGTCTTGGGCATGGGGATGGGAATAGAACAGAGTGTTAAGATTGACCCCGTGGTTTCTGGCTATACGCCAGATGAATATGATGCTGTTCACTAGGGTGGAGAATAGGAGAAGTGTATCAGGATTGAGTGGAAGCACATGAATCTGGTTTGGGACACATATTTAATTACAAACAATGCCAATAGGGCTTGCATCTATGGTCTAAAGCCCAGAAGAAAGGTCTGAGCTGGAGCTAGAAATTTATCAGTCATCTGCTGGTGGAAGCAATTGAGATCTAGAGAACAGATGAGATCACCCAGGGATAGATAGAAGAAAAGGCATAGTGCTGAGATTTGAGGACTGAGATATCTAATGTCTAGGAATGAGAAAGTAGGGTGTACCAGAAGAGGAGACCACTAGAAACAGCCATACTCAAGAGTGGAGGAAAATAGGAATGTAGGAGAAGAGAATTCTAGCATTTCAAGAGGAAGGAGTGAGGGTGGGTAGAAGATCAAATTGAGAAGTAAGGAAAGCACTGGAACATGATTATTGGAATTAATGGTGCCAAGTTCAAAAGTGAAGGTAATAGTAGACACAATAGGGCAGTAGGGACTGTAGAATCCAGATTGGAGTGGTGTCAGAAATAAATCATTGGGAGAGGAACATAGCAGGTTAGATACCTCTGGAGAAATTTATCCCCTCAGTGGAAAAAAAGAGGTGAGATTAGGATGGTTGGAGATGAAGGCAGGTTTTGTGTCTTATGAGAAATTGAATGTTTGTGGAAGAAAGAGATCATCTGAGAAAGAGTAGGGAATGCAGAATGGTGAAAATTAAGAATATTTGAGGTATTATTTATTGATTAAGAGATAAAATTTTGAGAAAGAAGGATGAAATTCATACTATTGGTATTAATAGCTACCATGCATTAATCATCTACTCTGTGTTAAATCTAGATTTTTAGAGGAGTTGCTAACTGGTTGGTTTATTTGCTTTTTATCTCAATCCCTTTTTGTCAGAAGAATGATGAAAATGGAAACTGCTCAGGGGAAGGAATTGAATTCCCTACAACAAATTTATATGAACTGGAAAGCCGTGTTCTGACTGATCATTGGTCCATCCCGTACAAGCGAGAAGAATCACTAGGCAAATGCTTATTGGCTTCTACCTACCTAGCAAGACTTGGTAAGCTTTCAAATACCTCAGAAAGGAAATATTTTTCATAGGCAACTGAGTATAATCTTGGCTTTTGTCATGTGTGGTCTTGGACAGATTATTTATTCTCTTAGTCTTTGTTTATCCCCTGTGGAATAAAAAGCTTTAATCAGTTTTCTTCTAGCTCTAGTAGAGTGTAAGATTATTTAAAATATAATTAAAAGCTTTTTATAGAAATTGAAATTAACTTTTTCCACAGAAGCTTGGAGCACTTTGAATTTGGGTTCAATTCAGGTGGTGCTTGTTGTTGTTGTTGTTGTTGTTTTGTTTTTTTAAAGAAAAGAAAGGGTTTAGGGTTTTAACTTAGTGGTAGAGTATTTGCCTAGCCCGTTCAAGATCCTGAGTTCAGTCTCTAGCACTACTAAAAAAAGGAGAGAAAGAAAGAAGAAAGTAATGTTTATTTAACAAACATTTTGTGCTTACTAAGTGCTTGATACTGTCTTAAGTGTTTTACAAAAATGAAGCTAATAGAGTGATAAAATATCACTAGATTAGAAGAAAAGTCTGTACTATAAATCTATTTTTAAAAATTCATATTAATTGTTACAAAATAAAAGGAATAAGGCCACTATCTTAGGATATTTTTTCTTACTAAGAGTGCATAGTAGGGTGTGGTGGCACATGCCTATAATCCCAGCTCCTTAGGAGATGGAGGCAGAGAGGATTGCAAGTTAGAGGCCAGCATAGGCAACTCACCAAGACCCTGTATCAAAATAAAATTTTTAAAAAGGGTTGGGATATGGCTCAGTGATAAAACACTTGCCCAGCATATATGAGGCCCTGGGTTCAATATCCAGTAGCACAAAAAAAAAAAAAAAAAAAAGAAAGAAAGGAAA
Organism: Callospermophilus lateralis; assembly: GCF_048772815.1. NCBI lineage: Eukaryota > Metazoa > Chordata > Mammalia > Rodentia > Sciuridae > Callospermophilus > Callospermophilus lateralis. Next base: position 101,358,606 of record NC_135311.1, read on the forward strand.
GTATGTATAGTTTACTACCAGAATTGAATGAGACACATCAAAATGGATTTTTCTGAGTAGATTTAGATTTATTGGGAACAGGCTTTTATGATACACTTAAAATTAGCTTCCCAATAGCAGTATTTATTGGGCACCTTCAGGATCTGGGAAATGTGCTAGGCAGTGGGTCTGAAGAAAAAGAAAAAAGAAAAATTTTTAGCAGTATTCCAGTAATTAATTAAAAAAAAAAACAAAACTTCCGAAGTATACTTTTACAGTGGATTCATTCATTCATTTGGTGTTGATCACTTAAACTGTGAGAATTCTGCTAGACACAGTTCTGTGTATTTTACTATACAGAGTCATTGATTTGTTCTAGGGAAGAATAATGATTTTGGCATTTGATAAATGTTTGTGTTTTTATAAAGCTGTCTAGGGAAGCAATAATGGATAGTAAGTAGCTGCTGTTGTTTTACTAGCTGTTTAATCAGATTATTAAAGTTATTCTGACATGGAAACATAAGATCAACCTTTGGGGTTTTAATTAATATTAAGTCTGTTGCTATGATTATATCTAAGCCCTTTACTCCAGGAGAATGTTTATATTCTACTTTTAATAATTGTTTAAAAACCAAGGTTTCTATGATAAACAGCTCCATGTGTGTGAATTTGAGATTTCTATAGACTACATAAAAATCAAAATAAGGGATATTCTTTTATTTATTTTCCCAAGGTCTTTCCGAGTCTGACGAGAATTGTAAAAGATTTATGGATAGGTGTATGCCTGAAGCATTTAAAAAGGTAAGATAAATTTGGTGATTTGATTTTTTTGCGGGGGGAGGGTAGAGGTTGGTGGGGGAGTAAAGGTTGGAAAGACCTTTAGTTTTAGTTATTTATATGTAAGACCAGTTTATAAATCTTGTTCAACTGAGGAATTCTCCAATAGGAAAAAAATTAACCCTGTATTTGAGGCTTATTGATGATTTAATTTTTTTTTATATCTAATTGTTTATACTTGTCTTTGATTGAATATGACTTTTACTTCCTACAGTTAATTGTTAAAGAATAGATTAAAACTTTACTAGGAAGTGGTATATCTTGGTAAACTAAGGATTATGGCACTTAGATAATATTCATTTAACAAAATATGAGTCACTTTATGCTGCTTATTTTACGAGACATTTGGTGGAGATGTTTTTAAACTACTGAAAGTTTGACTAGGTTAGGTATCTTTCCTGACGAAATGGCATGCATATGGCAGCATCTCTGTCAGAACCAGAGTGATATGCTCCCTTTCTGATCATATCTCTTTGCAGTCCCTTTTAAAATGGGAATAGGTCACAGGAATGCATTTCTAAATGCAGTCTGACTCAGCATGATTCCCATTTCAGAACATGAGTCTTGAATCCTCACAAGAGTAGAGACTATGTCTGTCATAGACCCTGCTATTTTCCCCAGTAGAGGATAACCAAGGGCCTAGCTCATAGATAGAGCTCGGTAGTCATGGTTGAATGAACAAATGAATGAGTCTCTTGATGTTTTGTACTGCTGAATTTTTACATCTGTTTTTGTCCCATATGCAAGTAAGTCAGTAGAACTACAGATGGGTAAAGTTTGTGTTTATCTTAAAACTGAGTGAAACAAATTATCATTTGCAAATGATTATTCTCATCTCAGTTTTGGTATACAGATCTCCCTTGATTCAGGTTTAAAAACTAACAAAATTAATTTCAGGAACAAACGTATCTTCATCTTTGAAAAATAAGAGAAATTTTTAAATTGTCATTTTGGCTGAGATTCTATAAGATCAAGATTTATTTTCATTTTAGGTGGATTTATATATACCAATATGTAGTTTAAAATAATTTAAAAATTGAAGCAATTCTCTTAATAATAATAGCTTTAAAGAGTAGCAGACTATAATGTAACATACTGTGACACATATGCATGAATTTATGGACAAAGAAAATACAAGTTTATTTGCAGTTATGAAAAAAGAAATTATTTTAGTGCAAGAAAAGGACCTTTGGGTTGAGCATCTCCAGAAAACCCTTTATTAGGTCAGTTCACCAGCACATTAACAGTGGTTTAATATTTATAAAATGCTTTCATGTTTGTTATATCTCAGTCCTGGTTATATCTGTTTGAAGAGGGCAGGAATTCTCCCTCATTAAATATGAAAACAGACCCTGAGAGCCCAGGCAAATTTGTTCATGGCAATACAACTAGAAAACAGTGATATCTGGACTTAATGTCAGGTTTTTATTTGGTCTGTACCACTGGACATCCCATAGTAATAATGAAAAATATAGGAGCAAATAAAAATTATCTTTTAAAGAAACTGCTTTCATGTAAGGGCAATAAAATTAAAAAACAAACCTGTGTTGACTTTGAAATAAAGGAACAAGTAGATGGCCTACAGCTGTGGATCCTTTTAAATTGAGTCATGTGCATAAAAGAAAGTATTCTGGTCATAATCTTTTGATTATTTGAAATTGACCTGATAAACTGTAAATTTATTTTCTATTTTCAAGTTAGACTCTAGACTATTCTTTATGTTTTTGTAGCTCCTGACATCAAGTGCTGTTCACAAGTGGGGTACTGAAATTCACGAAGGAATCTACAACATGTTGATGCTATTAATAGAACTGGTTGCAGAGAGAATAAAACAAGATCCAATTCCCATTGGTCTCCTGGGTGTGCTTACAATGGTATAGTATCTCTAGAATGAAGTACTTTATGTTTTGATTTTGTTTAAGATGTTCTTTGGCTTATAATTATCTAATAATGAATAAAAATGATTTTATCATTAAAGATATTAACTTAGCTCTGAGAGTCCTTGTTTTTTATTTTAAAAAAGTAGAGCAATAATTCTGTGTTTAATTTGAAAGAAATGCTTTTCTGTTTTTAATGGAGTTTTGAAAAATTATTTTTCAATGGAGTTTTCAGCTCATAGAATGATTAAATAGTTTCCCCATCCTTTCCCTGACTATGCACATCTTAAATGCATGTGTTTCTGTTTTTTGCTTTCTGACTTTTCCCCCAGCTCATGCCTTCCCCTCCTAACTTCCTCTGTGGCCCAGCTCTGCCTGTGGCAGCCCGAGTGCTTCTGGGACATTGGCACTGCCTTGTTTGGAGTCAGACTTCTCTGTTGTGCACCCCTCCTCCAGTGAACAGGAGCAGGGCAAGGGAGTTACCAACCCAGTGCTCTGCTCCCCTGCACCAGCTATGGTGTGTGCTTTGTTAGTGTTCTTGAAAGTTTCCATTAATGAAGGAATCCAAGACTTACTTCTTTCTAATGCTAATGTGTTGCTATTGAAATAAATAATAACTTTTCTCCATTCTTTTTGAATCTAGGCTTTCAATCCCGATAATGAATACCACTTTAAAAACAGAATGAAAGTGTCACAAAGGAATTGGGCAGAAGTGTTTGGAGAGGGAAATATGTTTGCTATTTCACCTGTGTCTGCTTTCCAAAAGGTAAATATAATTGTGTTTCATAGTTCTTTTTATAGAGAAATACTTGAAAAGTATTTTCTGTGCTGTAAAAATGATAATTTACATGGAAGAATAAAAATAATTATGAAAAATTATAAATATTTCATATAGTTCATAAAATTAAAATTTATTCAGATATTACATGGTTGTTTACTATATCATGAATAATTTTATACATTTAAACTTACATTTGGTAAAGTAGTACTCTATTAGATTATCAGAACTTTTTTTTTAATACTTATTTTTTAGTTGTAGTTGGACACAATACCTTTAGTTTATTGATTTGTATGTGGTGCTGAGGATCAAACCCAGGGCCTCGCACATGTTAGGCAAGCATTCTACTGCTGAGCCATAACCCCAGCCCCCAGAACTTTTTTTTAATTGGTATCCCAGCAGAGATATTTGAGAGACTAAAGCATTTGATGACTTGAAGTAACTAATTATACCTAAAACAATAATGTAGTAGTTAGTCTCATATAAGGCTCTCAAATTTCATAAGCATTAAAGTTTGCTTTTTTAGACCCAGAAGCAGCATTTCTTTTTTATACTGAAAGGTCTGTAGTGTGCCTATAATTTTATACCCACAACAAGTATGTAATCTAAATAGTCCTTTAATTCAAACACTGTTTGATTTTTGAGAAACAGTTTAAAGAAGTTTGTATGTTGATAAGAAACTTGCCTGCTGCTTTAGATTAGAAGCAGGGTTTAGTTCAGTGCCCATTTATTGAACATTTACTGTGTGTCTGGCATTATTCTAGGTTTGGGAGATATAAATATAAACCAGTATATAATATAAAGACAAGATCCTTAGCTGTAATATAGCAGAGAGAATACGAGAACACAAAATTATAATAAAGAGTAGTTGCAATTAGAATAAAATATACTGTGTATAGAATTCAGAGGAGGGAGTGGTTATTGCCACATTGGTGGGTCAGATAATACTCTAGAGAAGAGTTAACAGCTGAGTCTGAGGGCAGTGAATATGGACTTGGGATTTGATATCCATAATAACTCTTTAGGAGTTAGATGCTATTTTTACCCTCCTTCCATATATGTGAAACTAAGATAAAGTTTATATATTTGCTCAAGCCCAATTGCCTGGTCATAAGAAGAACTCATGCAACCCAGCTCCAGAGTTGGCTTTCTTTAACTGTACTGACTCCCAAAAATATTGTAGTCTCTTCTCTTCAAGTTTGATGTAAGGATTAAATGACAAATGGATATAGAAACACTGAACCTAATGGTTCCTCATAGTAAGTACTCAGCAGAGGTTCCTTCTTCCCTTTAGCTCCCATGTGCCACAACCTGAGAACAGAAAAATTCAATCTTATATTCTTCTTATTACCACAGAAAAATTCTCTCTCCTACCAAGGTCCTAGATCCCCTGTCCTCTTGCCTTCTAAACTATTTTGCTCCTTAGCTTTTCTGTTCCTTGTTATCCTCAATCTTTTCCTCACTATTGGATCATTCCCATGTATGCAATATGCTCTGATCTTTAAATATTCTGCCCTTAATAGCATAGCCTCAGCATGATTCTCTGCTCCCCTTTACATCCATAACTCTAAAAGAATCTAGGGTGTGTCCCCCCCCCAGTCATTCTTTCATTGGTTACCCTAAATTTTTAATTTATTCACTAAATAATACTTAAAACTCAGTATATGTGCATAAAGACTTTAGCATGTTTCCCAAGATAACTTCCTGTCATCTATTGTTCTTCCCTAGGTGTATTTTGAAATCTTTTCTTTCTCTTTGATGTTTGTCAATTTGATTTTTATGCAATTGACTGACATATTGTTTTTGTTTGCATTCATTGGGCTTCTTAATTTAAGGATTAGTATCTTGCATCAATTCTATTAATTTCTCAACCATCTTCTGTTAAAATATTGCCTCTTTCCCATTAGTCTCTATTTCTCTGGAGCTTTAATTTGACTGTATCATTCTGTGCTATATTTGTGATCAGTTTTTTTCCTAGATCCATAGCCCAGGTTATTGCTTTTTTTAAAAAAATGTATTTAATCTATTTAACTTATTCATTTATTTATTTCAGTTCCTATATTTTTATTTATATAAATTCTATTGGTTCTTTTTGACTGTTGAGTCACTTTTCATTTTACCATGTTCTTGACTCATTTTCAACCTGCAGTTTGTTTAATGCTTAGAATATTTTGTGTCTAATATCTAAAGATCTTGTTCTGACTTTTACTCACTTGTTCTGTGTGTGTAGATATACTGTTACTTATTTGTTTTTCTGTAAACTTGTGTTTCTTAGAATTTAATCTGGGGGGGATTTTTTTGAGGCTTGAGTTAAAAGCTCTTTTCCTCCAAAAAGGATTTACATGTACTTCTTCCAGCTGCCTGGAAGCACTACAGTCTGGGTCTACTTTAGAAAACATTTTTGTTTTCATCAAACACAGACTTATAGACTTCTCAAATTATATATAGTAAGGTTTTTCAGATGACAGATTCAGTGGGAATTTGAGCAGCAAAGCCATATGAGGGCACTTCTGTGGTTACAGATTCTTGAATTTTGTTCTCCTCTCCAATCAGTCCCAAAGTCAAGAGTAGGCAGGCTTCCTTGCTTTTTTTCTGCAGGTGTTTCTTTTCATCTTACATTGTGGATATGGCCCTCTAGGTTCTAGCTTTAGATGACAATCCTGAGTCTCCCTGCCGCCACCTTGGCTGTCCTATTTCTCATGAAGTTGGAAGTTCAGATCACCAGATTTCCCCAGATACCTGTGGAATGAAAGCTGGTTTCAATGAGAGTCTGACCTCACAGGATTCCTGCTTTCTCCTTGTTTTAACTTCCCAGCTATCTGTTGTCAAACTAGCAAATGTTTTAAAAGATTATTTCTTTAAGCCAGGTATAGTGGTGCACACCTGCAATTCCAGCTACTCAGGAAGTAAAGGCAGGAGGCTCACAATTTCAAGGTCAATATGGGCAACTTAATAAAATCCTGTCTCAAAATAAAATTTATATTTAAAGAAGAAAAGAGTTGGGAATGTAGTTCAGTGGTAGAATAATTGCCTAGCATGCACAAAGTCCTAGGTTTAATCCCCAATATTGAAGGGAAGAAAATTTTAATGTTTTTATCCAGTGGTGTTATTTTCAGTTGGAGAGCTTGTTAGAGTAACCAGATTTAAGTCCCCATTAATTCTTCAGAGCTTTCCATCTTCTTTTCCCACATCCACTGAAGTCATTCCTCCAGGTTTTGAGATTGGGAGGAATCTTCTCAACCCCACACACAACGTTGGTCACAGTTCTTCCTTCTTGACTGTTTTTCTTCTGTGACATTCCAATCTCTTGCTTTTCTGCCTGCCCATAAGCCACATTGCCTTTGTTTGTTCCTTTCCCACTATCTGGCTTTGACCCAGACCTTCCTGTCTTCCTTCACTACACTTCCTCTAAGAAGTGTCTTCCATTTTCATGGATTTAAATGTCGTCTCTGTGTTGGTGGTTCTCTAACTTATATCTGTCAGAGCCAAACCTCCTCTCTGAGCACACCAGATTTGAGTCAACCATCTCCTCTTCTTGGTTGCCACACACAGAGATCTCAAATTTAGTGTGCCTAAGTGGAACTTCATTTTGTCTCCCAAACTCAGTAAACAACATCGTCATTTACATCCATGTCCAAGCCAAAAACACAGGAGTTGGCCATGATTCATCCCTTTTTTCTTACTCCCCATGTCTAAACCATAAACAAGTTCTTTATCTCTATTATAATTCCAGTGATTTCTCCCCCAACTTCTGTAGGGTCCTGTTCCACACAACACCATATACTGTCTAGTCACAGCACTGTTCTTCCACCTGGTTTTGTCTGCTTCTTGTTCTTCCATTATGTTCTGAACAGAACTGTAAGAGTAATCTTCTTAAAATAAAACATTCTCTTCAGTCCCTCTCCTTATGATCAGAGCTTGCAAGTTTCTGCATGATCTGGCCTTTGCTTTTGTCTACAGCTTTATCTTTGCTGCTTCCCCTGGCTCATTGTGTCCCAGGTGGGAGAGTTTTCTCTTGGTTTTTCAAACACAGTAGTCTTTTCTTCCTTTCCACACCAAAATCTTTGCCATTTCAGACTTTCTGTCTGGACTGTTCTTTAAATGGCCACATCTATGTCATTCTTGAGGTTCCAACCTCATAGAGGTCTTTTATAATCACTACCCTGAATAGAGTAGGTTAGTTTGGTTTTTCAGTGGAGGACCTTTTGTTTTCCCTTTTATAAGACTTAACACAATCCCAATTATCTTCTATAAGTAGATTTTCTTTTTTTGTTGACCCTACTAGAATATGCACTCAATGAAAGCAGGTATTGCATCTCTGCTTAGTTACTTGGTTCTGTATACAGCACCTAGAAATGTAAACAGGGAAGGGAAAGAAAAGGAGAAGAAAGCTTGCTTAAGGGTATTAATGATTCAATTGGGACTAAAATTTTAATCTCTTGATTCCTGATTATTTATTCTTTGGGTAAATAATTAATTCTTAATTTCTAAATTATAACTTTCTTATTAGAGAATTTAAGTCATCATATTTTTTGGAGAGCTTACCCAGCTGATCTTGGGCATTCTGCTGTTATGTATAATGAATTAGAATAAATAAATAAATTTTAAAAAATCTGACCTTGGCTTCCCAAAACACATGAATGTGTTTATGGATAAATGCTCCACATTGTGGCAATTCTATCAAATTCAGACTTAGACACTTTAAAAATTTTATATAGTAATTTGAAAAGAAACCAATGGACAAATTTTCAAAGTATTTTTCAGATTTTAATGATTTTTCCTCTGACTTCATTTAGAAAAGAAATACAAGGGTTAATGTGGAAGCTTTTATGTTAGCATTTCAATTTTTCTTTTCTTTTCTTATAGGAACCTCATGGATGGGTTGTGGATTTGGTAAATAAGGTATACAACTTTTATTAATATGATTGTGTTAGCTTTTGTTGCAGTACCCATGAAAAACAACAGAGAGAAATAGAGAAAAAGGAAGGGAAGGGTTGCAGATATGATATAGTCCATGCTCCCCTCCCAGGACCCTATTCCCTCTATAGGTTATTCAGTCATGAATTCATCAGTGGATTAGTCCATTGATGCGGTCAGAGCCCTCACAATCCAATAATTTCCCCAAAGCCCCACCTCTGAACATTGCTTCACTGGGGACCAATGAAGAGATTTTGGACATTTCAGATCCAAACAAGAGCAGTGGTCATATATTTTATTTCCCATTTTCTAATGAAATTTTCCAATTGCAATATTTTAAGCAAATGACAGCTACAAAGAATAATGTTTTCCCAAAGGGATATGTTTTGTAGTTTCTTCTTTTTGTATGTACAGTGTATACAAGGAACCTCAGCTTTTGGACTTACATGTCTTCGGCAGTATCTATAGGGGAATTTGAGTTACTTTTGTCATAACTCTTAAGACCAGTAGTGTAGAGCACAGCGAAAGTAAAATATTAGCCTTAGTTCCTACCTTAAATTATTAACATGTAGTGTTTCAAAGTTAATTTGTGCCTGTTTTCTTGTCAGTTTGGAGAATTAGGTGGCTTTGCAGCAATCCAAGCCAAACTCCATTCAGAAGACATAGAACTTGGGGTGAGTTAAACTATGTGTGCGCTCAGTGTGCACCTTTACTTTATTTGGGTTGGTATACGACCAGGGGCACTGTCTGTTAAAAGTTAATCCTGAGAGGAGCAAATTCCATGGTTCTGATAACCAAAGAAATATAGTCATAACCAAATTTACATGTAGGCCCTTTGTGTTTTTTACCTCACTATTTCCCCTTTGCCTATGGCATTTTTCTCTCAATTTGTGATTGTTACATGAAATTATCTTGCTGTTTAATAGGTGCTATATGTGGCAATATATATGTGCATAACAATTTTGTGGCTGCTAAATGATCATATGAATCAGAATTTATTTCATAGGATTAAGTACAAATAAAAATATTTTAGCAAGGTTGTTCAGGCTTTTTGGTGTTACAGAAACTTAACAGATAACAGTATACCATAACATAGGAACTTCACATGATCCCTCATGTGCAGTACCATTAGTTTTTCATGTCAACTTTATTTTCTTAAAGAATTTCACTTTATAGTAAGAGAATAATTTTTCACAGACTGCTGACCTCAATGCAGCTAAGAACCTTTTATTCTAGTTAATCATTCAGTTATTTGTCACGGATAAAACCCCGTGCTAGCTACCATAATTTGATCAATGTAGAAAATGATGTAGTAAAGTAATATACCTGAATGTTACATATTGTGCTTAGAGTAGCCGTTATTTCTGTGGAATCATGACTCATTGACTTCTCTGATCCTTCTTTGCATGAGAGTGTAACATTGGTCAGGAAAGAGACTTGACAGTGTGATAGTAGACTGACCCTTTCATGCCACCCATGTTTATCTTTAAAAATGAGATATCTGCCAGATCATTAACTGTCCAGGGAACCTCTTCTGCCTGTCCTGGGAGTTACTTAAGCTGTTGGACTCTCATTTTGATCCCCATTGAATATATCAAGTATATTGGAAAGGAGTTTATTGACATGGAAAATAATAGGTAATGATTTTAAAAACAGAAAAATCTCTTTAGGGAACAGGCTTTTTATTTAGTTTGCTTCTCAAGAACTGGTCTTTTGGGACATTGGGAAATATAACAAATTAAGTTTATTTCTGGAAAATGTTTAAACAATTAGTAATTTTCTGTAGATTCAATTTATTTAAAAACACATCAAAACCAGAGCAGGTCCAAATTTCTACTGTACCTGAATGAAAATTGTTTAAGGATGGATACTTAGGATTATGGCTTTATCCTTCATTGTTGTTGAGTGTTGTGATAATTCCAAAAATTTCCCTTTAGGTCAGATGTTTTTCAGAACAGTTGTATTGTTGACTACAGTTGATGTAGAATTTTATTGTCTAGCTGGTATGGAAAAGATGGTTAAACTCAGGCACCAAAGAGATCCAAAGGTTGAAATTCTCATTTTAATAAACAAGTATAATTAAAATTCATGGTAAATATCAGATTTCTGACCAATTAAGAAGGTGGCTGTGTCCCAGAATAAATCTAGGCCATATTATAACATGAGTGCAAATCACATTTTTTTAATTTGGCAAATACTGGGGGAAAAAATTATCACTCAGAATCCCACCAGTTTAAAATGGGTGTACAAAGCAAGAAATTAAAGTTGCCTGTCCTTCCACACCATTGTCCCCCCTACACACACCTATCCATCTTCTGGGTAATGATTACCCATTTAATATATAATCTTTCTGACCTTTTCTTAAATTATATAAATCTACATGTGTTGTTTCTTTCTCATTAAAATTAAATTGGGCCAGCTTGGTGCCACATGCATGTAATCCCAGTGATTCAGGAAGCTGAGGCAGAAGGATCAAAAATTCGAGGCCAGCCTCTGCAATTTAGTCCTCCAAAACTTAGCAAGCTCTGTCTCAAAATTAGAAAAATAAAAAGGACTAGGGATGGCTCAGTGATAAAGTTCCTGTGGTTTCAATCCCCCCAAACAAAACAACAACAACAAAAAGTAAAATAATAAAAAACTAAATTGAAATCATATTATACCTACTCGTATATTTTATTTCTCATTTAGCATTATATCATGGAGATCATTCTAGGTTAGTAACATCAGTGTAATGACTGTAGCATACTTCTGCAAAGGGTATATCATGATGCTATTACAAGTACAGAAAATATTTCTTAAAAGTGGGTCTTCATGTACTTCTATTCATGTGCTACTATTTCTAAAGGATTTCCTAGTAACTGGGAAAGTTTCTTTCCATAAAAGCTTATACCAATGAGTCTGTACTCCAACAAATCCATTTCATGATATTCTTTTTTTTTTAAATATTTTTTTAAACGTTGATGGACTTTTATTTTGTTCATTTATTTATGTGCAGTGCTGAGAATCTAACCCAGTGCTTCACACTTGCTAGGCAAGTGCTCTACCACTGAGCCACAACCCCAGTTCCCTGTTTCATGAAATTCTTAATAGTGCTAAATATTTTCAATCTTTTAATTTTCTAATATAGTGGACAAAAAATAGTGTATTTTATTTGTAGTACTCGATTTCCCATGAAATTGCTCATTTCATCATGTGATTACTGGCTGTTTGTATTTCTTCTGTAAATTGACCTTGTTATTTAGGTCTTTTTGAGGTGGTGTATATTATTATTTTTCAGGAATTCTTTTTTATATTAAGCCTATCAATGCTGTGTCCATTTGTGTGTTTGTAAAATATTTCTGCCCAGTACTTTGCATCTCTTCATTTTTATTGATGGTGTCTTTTGCTATACAGAAGTTATATATTTTGTATAATCTGATTTTTCCTTATGACTTAAAAGTTTTACTTAAATTGCTTAGGGAATATTCCTGTACCTCAGGGCTTTTTTGTGGTACTGGGATTGAACCTAGTGGCTGTGGTATACCACCATTGAACTACATCTGCAGCCCTTTCCAAATTTTAAAGTTGAGGCAGAGTCTCACTAAGTTGCCCAGGCTGGCCTCAGACTTGCAGTCCCTCTGTGAATTATAGGAATGTGCCACCATGCCTGGCAGAAGTATTCTTTTTTTCTTTTTATACACTTGTAGCTTTATTTTTTTAAAAAACTTTAACATTTAGAATTTATTTTTATATATTGTGTAAGGTAGAAAATTTATTCTTTCAAATAGATAACAAATTGTTTGAAGATTCTATACTAATTGATTTCTCCGTAGTATTTTATTTGCCAGCATTATCATATATCAGAATCCCACACATATATGGATTTGTTCCTGGACATCTATCTGTTCTGGTCATTTTTCATTCCTACTTTGAACATTTTCTTGCTATTGCTCCACTGTTTTAATTTTTGGTAGGTCCACTTCTGCCTGATATAATTTTCTAAAATTTTGGTTGTTTTAATATTTTTACTCTTCTGCATAAGGTCAACATGTCTGGTTCTTCAGAAAATTCCACTGATGCCATGTTTGAATTGCATTAAATATTTGGATCGGTTTGTCTCTATATTTATTTTTACAATAAACTTGACATTTTGATAGTACTGGTACTTCCCATTCAGAAACATGGCATCTCCTCATTTATTTGGGTCTTCTTTTATTATGTATTTTATAGTAAAGTTTATAATTTCCTTCAAAGAAGCCTTAAATGGTTTATGTTAAAGCCATATTTCACTTCTTCCCCCAACTATTGTCTCCACCTTCCAAAAAAATCTTTTTAGTGTTCTATGTATGAACTTTAGAATGATTTCATCCAGTCCTCCATGGAAGTTTTATGGACATATTCTGATTTAAATTACATTGAATTTCTCTAATAATTTAAATAGACATCTTCATTTTGCTGCCATTCATTTCGTTGTTTAGTTTATCCAATCATTCGTTCATAACTTGCTCAAATCACTGCTTACATTTTTCTTAGATATGTGAAAAGGGATTTGCTTAATTTTGAAAGGAAAAAACCCTCTCACATTTCTTTCTAATCTTCACTGTTTTTTCTAGGCCGTCTCAGCACTGGTGCAACCCTTAGGAGTGTGTGCAGAGTACCTGAATCCCTCAGTGGTGCAGGTAGGATTAAGGCATTTTACATCACTACACAAGGTGATCCAAGACATGCAAACAGTCTTCACTTTCTTTTTATTAGGTTTTCAGAATTGAGTAACAACTTTTTGGGGGGGTTGTGGGGAATACTGGGATTGAACTCAGGGACACTCAACCTCCGAGCTACATTCCCAGCCCTGTTTTGTATTTTTTTTAGAGACAGGGTTTTGCTGTGTTACTTAGCAGCTCATTGTTGCTGAAGCTGGCTTTGAACTCTGGATCCTCCTGTGTCAGCCTCCCAAGCCGCTGGGATTACAGACATGCACCACCATGTGCGGCCAACTTTTTTTTTTTTTTTTTTTTTAAAGCTGTGGTTCTAGTAAAAATTATGTCAGAAGATAATAAAAAATGTTCAATAATTCAAAGTATAGAAGACCTCTAACATTTGAGAATGTTATTTATTCATTAAAAGAATCATTTTATCAAATAATTTTTTCCCATTTTTTTATCTGTTCTCTTCACAGGAATGTTTTAGGGTTTAGTGCCATTACATTAGGTCAGTTTTGAACAGTCAGCAAGGCTTGCTTACTAGCTCAGTCACTCATTTATGAATAACAGCTTTATAGCACATCTGGTTTGACTTCCTACCTCTGCAGAATTGTAATGAATAGGTCATAGAATAGTCAAAACTGTGGGTGTTTAGTTTCCTAATGCCTAAAGGCATATTACACTTTCTTGTTACTTTCCATTTCAATTAATTAGTTTTATTATACAAAATGTCTCACTGATATACCTCTGCTTGTTGTTTTCTTTGTAAGTAAGCCTGTAAAATCTACAACTTGTATTTTGATTTTTTTAAAAAATTACTGTAAATAGTTTTGAAAACATCATGTCCTTTGGGAGTAATATTTCTATATATGCTGTTTCTTTCTGATGTCAGATTTACTTAGGGCCATTTTAATCAGGGACATGTGATATTTTTGATGGGTGCTAGAAATTTCTACCATCTCTAAATGTTAGATGCTTTTACATGTCAAGATAATACTGTTAATTTTTTTTTCCTTGGTGTTAGGGCAGGGCTTCACACATGAATACTGTAAGATTTTAAGTGAAATAGGTTGGCTGTCTATGTATTTTCCTTATTTTTTATACTATTTAGAAACATTTAGTGTTCTTTCAGTTGAGGCGCATGAGTATGCCATTAGCTAGGTAGCTAAAACACTAAGACATAAACAGGCAAAATTATTTGACTTCTTAATAATAAGTGTTAATAATTTAATGATTGACATTTTTAAAAATATTTTTTAGTTGTAGTTGACACAATACCTTTAAAGAATTGACTTTTTAATAATCAGGCTCAGGATTAGATTTGAAACGCATTTGACCATACATTGCTTCATGCAACTGAATTGAGTACTAATATTCTAGCTAAATAAATAAGCACTTTAGAAACTATAATACACATATTGTGTGTGAATGTGTGTGTAGATATATATGTTTATATTATAAAAGCATAATATACTTTTTAAAAAGTAAGAAATATATGAATTTGCAACTTAATTTTTATTTTCATCTTTATTTTAATTATACCTAATCATATAGAGCTAAATTCATTAAACCATAAATTCATATCAGGATGCAAATTAATAGTTGTCTCTATTACATGATAGTTATATAACTTTAAAAGACTTATTTAATATATGCCTCTTGTTCCCTCATCTGCAGAATGGTGATAATAGTAATACCTATCTCACAGAGTTGTAGTGAGGAATACACAGGGTCTGGCATGACAAGACACTGATAAGACACTGACTCAGCTCTTAACCATAATAGCCCTCAGCCCACTACTGTACATAAGTGTAAATGAAGAAATTCTATTTGGATAATGGATGTCATTATAATCCAGTTCTAATATATTCTTGTCCCTAACAGCCAGATAATGACTTTGTTTTCCTCGTTAGCTATGTTTTAAAAATTATCTTAGAAGTGGTCATTTAGCTCTAGATAATATTATACCACTTCTCAAATACTATTTAGTTATCTGATCATGTTACCATTCTGGAACAGTGTGTCATTTGAGTCTCATCTATAGGTCTCATTCATATCAATAAGCAACAGTAGTTTTTATGACAACATTTTATGTGAACTGTATATTTATTTTTAAAAGTATGAAATGTAAAATATTTACTTTATTACAAAAATAACACAGACTTATGATTAACGTTCTTAAAGTTAGTTCATGCATCTTGAGTTCTTCAAATCACTCCTGTAAAATAGAATAACAGGAACTCTACCTAGAGTGTTAAGAAAGCCAGCTGGGGTTGTGGCTCAGTGGTGGAGCACTTGCCTCACACATATGAGGCACTGGGTTCAATCCTCAGCACCACATGCAAATAAAAAACAAAATCAAGATATGGTGTCCATTTATAACTAACAGAAAATTAAAAAAAAAAAAGAAAGAAAGAAAGAAAGCTGAGGCACAAAGTCAGCTATGTGTTTCCTTGGGGCAGTATTAGTGGTGGCTAGAATTCACATTCTCCATTGTACCCTCTCTTTTGTAAATGGTGAATGAAAATACCTTCTCTCCACTTTTGGACAGATTCAGGAGTTCTTATTAACTGTAGCATTTTATTTCTGCAGCCCATGCTAGATCCAGTCATCCTTACCACAATACAGGATGTACGGAGTGTTGAGGAGAAGGATCTCAAAGACAAGGTAAATCTCTCTTCAGCCAGGTAGGCCATAGTGCTGGTTAGTTCACAGAAACAGAGGTAGGATTTGGCAAGGTTCCTGTGCCATTTCTCTTTGGATTCTGGTCAGATACAGTTCACATCAAATTAATTTGTTTTCTGATTCAAAAATTGCTAATTTTGAAACACCAGAGGTTGGTGTTATCTCAGTCAATAGAATGAATATAGTATTCTCAGTAAAGTGATGTCATTCCAAATTTTACTAACATGATTTTGGTGGCATTATTATTGGTGTAAAGTAAAAGGAGTTTTGGAACATTAAAAGCTTCTCTGGAATTGTTCAAAGCAAATCTAGCATTTAACATGATTTGTCTGCTTTGAATTTTGCCTAAGAATATCCCCTTTCCTCTATTCACCAGTTGCTTAACTTTTGTTTAGAAGCAAAATCCAGTTAATTGGCTTTGTAGAATATCAGATATCTCCAAATCATTGTTACCCTGTACTCAAGAGAAAGAGAGAGAGAGAGAGAAAGTGTGTGTGTGTGTGTGTTTTGTGAGAATTGGGATCAAACTGTTTTTACAATTCCTTTTTTATTTTTATTTTTTTGTTTCTATTCAATAAAAGAGATTGGTTAGCATCCCTGAGCTCCTATCTGCCATTAAATTACTTTGCATGCGCTTCCAACCGGATCTTGTGACAATGGTGGATGACCTTCGGCTTGACATCCTGCTTCGCATGCTGAAATCACCACATTTTAGTGCTAAAATGAATTCCCTCAAAGAAGTAAGTTTTGCTTTTATTCTTAAAAGTTTAAAACACAGACCCCTTACGTTTTGTCCAACTTGTTATTATTAATATAAAAATGTTGGGTGAAGAGAGTAATTTCTCATATAAAGAAACCATGATTATGGTGTGTATTTATAATTGTTAATACAAATGAGAAGATGGCTTTTTTATTTTCAAAATTTGTTCTGTGAACTATTTAATGTTTTTGTGACACTTCCTACGATGTAATGTCATAGATTATGTGGTTTGAGATTTACTTTTTACCCTAACAGACAGTTCCTTTTATTTTATTTCACTTATGGATTTACTTAAACCAGATCTTCTAACTGATGTTAGAACAAAAGCAAAGTGACTACAACTGTGTCGGTGGAAATAATTTTCTGTAACTTCCTACGAAAACAGCATATTAGATCCATGCAAACAGCATGTTAAATCCATTCAAACAGTATAATTGGTTTTAGTAGAGTTGATACAGTTCAGTCATAATCCAGTCTTTTGTTCACTTTTGGGTTTATTAGGATTCTTGGCTGCAAGTGGAAGAAACTCTAGTTGAACTATCTCAGGCCAAAAGTAGAATTTATTGGAAGGAAACTAGCTATTGCACTTGAATAAAGGATTGAATTTCCAAAACATGTGAATAACTAGAATTTGAGGTCTGATACTACCAGGACCCTGTCCAAGTCTTGTCTCTGCTTTTCTGAGCAATTGGTCTCATTGCCTCTGTATCTGCAGTGTGACATCTTGAGAACATGGCCATGGGAAGTGTGTGAGTTTCATAGCCTGCACTTCCCATCACCAGGGGGCTGACATATTCTTTCTGGTCCCATGTGTGAAATTTAGAGGACATGCCCTGGTCAAAGTTTGGATTAGATTCTCATCTCTAATCCAGTAAGCAGTGGTCCAAGGGAGGGGTGCTGTAAGAATAACTTCCATGTTTTGTGTGTGGGTGGGTGTTTTATATTTTTTTTAGTTATTGAGAGATCTTTATTTTATTTATTTATACATGGTGCTGATAATTGAACCTAGTGCCTCACACATGCCAGGCAAGTGTGCTATACAATGAGCCATAGCCCCAGCCCCTCTATGTTCTTTTTAAAGAAATGTCACAAATAGTGATCTGTAAACTTCCAGTAAATGGCTTTTGGTACTTTTTGGCTAATTACTGTAAGAATTCCAGAGGACTTTGATGTTGTGTTGAGTCACAATAACCCTGTCTTTTTAGGTAACCAAACTGATAGAAGATAGCACTTTATCTAAGTCTGTGAAGAATGCTATAGATACAGACAGATTACTAGACTGGCTGGTAGAAAACTCAGTTCTATCAATTGCACTGGAAGGTAAGTTGGTTTCAAAAGATAAAATTACTTAACATAATTTAACATTATTTAAAAAGATACAAATTTTTGTTTACAATCTAGCAATTTACTATTAAATTAATTTAACTGCTTTGAATTAATTAGTTGCTTTGAATTAATAGAATCATATTTAGAGAGTCACTGCATCTCTCTTCCTCTCGTATTTTTTATTAGGCAACATAGACCAAGCACAATACTGTGATCGTATAAAGGGAATTATTGAACTCTTGGGCAGTAAATTGTCTTTAGATGAGCTGACTAAAATTTGGAAGATACAGGTAGGTTGATCAGAATTATTTTTGCCTTTTCCTGACATATTTAATCTAAGGAGAGGGAGGAGGGTGGTAAATGTGCAGGGAAATGGGAGCTCTGTCTTATTTTAACCAGAGCAGCTGTACCTAATCTGTTTTATATTTAGGTTTTTATTAAGATGGTGTATGTAAAAGAATTCCACTTGTCACAAGAATATCAAACTACTGATTTAATCTTCTTATTTTGTAAATTAAAAAAGTAAAAACCTTCGTGGAGATCTAGGAATGGGTGTAAGTCTTGTTTATCAGTCCCGTTTTCTTTTTATTACATTGTTTATTAGTGTTAATTAATAATCTTCCCAATTATCCTAATAAATGAAGATAAGTATTACTGAGCTTTCAGATCTCACCTTATCTGGACTCTGAGCAGCTGTGACCAAGTCTAACATGCCCTTCATTTTCTTTTTTCTTCACTTTGGTCATGGTCCATACTACTAGTTTTCCTTTCTATTTTTCTGGTGTTCCTTCTTAAATCTCCTTTATTCTCTTCTACTTTTCCTTTAAATGGTTTGGTTTATTTTCCCAAGCCTTAGTTCTTAGCCTTTTTTCAGTGTACAAGCTTTCATTAGTCAGTTTCATCAACTCCTATGGCTTTGACTACAGTTGTATGCTGCTGACACTGTGAATCATATCACTAGTTCATCTTTCTTCTTGGAGTTCCACTATACATATCTAAATGTATAACAATTTCACCTTCAAGTTTGTATCTCATTGACATCTCAAATTCATCACGTCCAAACCTAGTTATTCTCCGGTCTCTGTCAGTAATAGTATTATCCTCATCTAGTTGCTAAGCCAGAAAGAAATCTGGAGTTCAGCTTGATTGTGTCCACTTAGTCACTGTATCATCACAATCTGGGAAACAAAAACTATGCCAGGAAATTGAACTACAAGACTGTTTACAAAGGTGTTATTAAGGTGAAAGAAGTTTTAAGAAAAAAAGGAAGAAGACGTATTAAACTCAGAGGAAACTACTTGGAAGGTGTTTTCACTGCAAGTGTAAGAACTGCCGCAGGTGCTTCTTCCACTAGCACTTTTGGAATCTGTTGCTGTACTAGCTCACCCTGCTTTCACTTTCATTCTAAACCAGTGTTTCTAGTCTAGGAAGGAGAAACACTCCTTCGTCCTCCTGCCTCTCACCTCTCAGCACTGCCCCTCACTGGCAGAATATAATAGGAATATACCTGGGAGAGGACTTTACGGAGTGTGATTCGCAGGCTCCCAGCCCAGGATTAGGAAGCAAACTGTAGAAAGTTAGGAGTAGAAATAAAACACAGTCCTAGATCCCTTAGATTTTATTTCCCATGTCTTGTACTTGTTTGAATACCCTCATATGATTTTTGTGAATTTGAAGATGGGAGACCACGATGCCTATGTTGTTTTTCCCTGCTACATTCAGTGAACAGCTATAGGTGTAGATATTAAGGAAATTAAAGAATTAAATCTACAAATATCCCCTGCCTTTCAAGTTCCGCACCTGGAGGCACAATAGGCTGTGATTGAGATTATAAAGTGAGTGTCAACCATAGGTCAACGGTAGGCTCCTGCAGCTCTGATGCAGACTACTGCCCATGGGATAAATATTAAGTGAAGTCAGAAAATTGTTATGAGCACAGTGACAAACAAAGCAGTTTATACTCTCAATTGAGGCCCTTGAGATCATTTATAAAATGCCAAGAGTGAGGACATTTATCTTGAAATTTTCATCAGTTTCAGTTTCTTACCTAGTAGAAAATATTTAATTTCCTCTTAAAAATGAGTATCAGACGGAGAACTTGATTCTCATTTTTTTTTCACATTGTCTTTTTAAAGACTTAATGCTGCTGAGCATTTAAATAAGGTCAGATGATAACCATTAGTAATAGTTTTTTATGGCTGGGGATGTGGCTCAAGCGGTAGCGCACTCGCCTGGCATGCACAGGACGCTGGGTTCGATCCTCAACACTACATAAAAAAAATAAAATAAAGATATATAAAATTTAAAAAAAATTCTTTAAAAAAATAGTTTTGCCAATATTACTGTGAAAGTGAATGCTGATTAAACTAGAGTCCATTGATCTTTGTTACATTTTTGCTTTTGCTTGTGTCGATTGCCAGGAAAAAGACAGATGCTTCTAAGTTCTAGGTCTTAAGTATTTCTGATATGTCTGTCTCCTCTGTTTTCTAGTCCGGACAATCCTCTACCGTGATCGAGAACATTCACACTATTATTGCTGCTGCAGCTGTGAAATTTAATTCAGATCAGCTTAATCATTTGTTTGTTCTCATTCAGAAGGTTTGTGTTCAGTTGAATTTCCTTACTGTTAAGTTTTCCTAAAGTTTTTAAGCTCTTTTGAGGTTCCCACCAAAATAGCAGTGTTTAAATATCCTTTTGTTTATAAATTTTTTTTGCTTAAAAAGTTTATAAGTTTTTTCTAATTTCTCCAATATGATTGTGAAATAGTTTCTATGTCTTGTCTTTTCTGTTGCACAGAGCTGGGAGACTGAGAGTGATAGAGTAAGACAGAAGCTGTTGAGCCTGATTGGACGAATAGGTCGGGAAGCTCGCTTTGAGACCACTTCTGGAAAGGCAGGAGAATCAAATGGATTTTTCTAGCTACAAATGCTTAAAGCAGTTTTACTTGCATATCCGTGGGCTCATCATAGTGGTATTATCACAGGTGTTAGACGTCCTCTGGGAACTGGCTCATCTTCCAACCCTGCCCAGTAGCCTCATTCAGCAAGCCTTGGAGGAGCACCTGACAATCCTTAGTGATGCATATGCTGTGAAGGAAGCAGTCAAGAGGAGCTACATCATTAAGTGCATAGAAGATATTAAAAGGGTTGGTTTTTATCTTTGGTCAAATTTTTGTTGTAAGAACAACAGTGTTAGACCAAGCATGGTGGTATACACCTGTAATCCCAGCAGCTTGGGAGGCTGAGGCAGGAGGATCTCGAGTTCAAAGCTAGCCTCAGCAACAGCAAGGTGCTAAGCAACTCAGTGAGACCCTGTCTCTAAATAAAATACAAAATAGGGCTGGGGATATGGCTCAGTGCTTGAGTGCCCTTGAGTTCAATCAAGAAGTAAACCTCTCCTCAACCCCACCCCCCTCAAAAAAAAGAGCAACAGTATTGTCTGAGTAATAAGAGCCAAGCAGTCCTATTAAGTTAAGTAAATGAAATGTCCTATCTGGAAGCTCTTACCTTAGAATCCAAGATTGGGAAATTATAGGTGTTACTTTTACCACATCACTTATATTTCTCTTAAAATGAATTTTCAGCCTGGAGAATGGTCAGGTTTGGAAAAAAACAAGAAGGATGGATTCAAGGTAAGAATTTGCAGGTGGAACCAACTGAAAGGTATACTAATCCAATAATCATTTAATAAATTGCATCACAATTTTTATAATGTGTTTTAGTCTTTCTCAGTAATGTTTACATACAGACTTGATATTTATGATCTTTATTATTTTAAAGCATTATTATTATTTAAAGCTCAGTAGTTATTGAATCTTAAAGGGAAAAACATTAAAGATTATATTGAAATTTCATAGTTTTATATAGTGTTTTTAAAAATCATGACTTTCAACTTAGTTTTTTCCTCTTAAATTAGACTTAAACATGCACAATTTTAATATGTACAGTTGATTCTAAGTAAGTATCATGCCCATTTTTCTTCCATAAGGGAAAAATGGAGAAACATTCATAGATAAGAGAAAAAGAAGGGAAGAAGGAGGTTCATTCATTGCTGGCACATGGTAGTTTTCAGGTGTTTGGTTCAGATGTGTCCCTAAAATAATTTCTTACACAGATAGTCATTGAATGAGTGCCTGGTACTGCTGTTTGATTTTAGAAGGTAGAATTAGATGGTGACTACAAGAGGGACTGGAGCCAGAGAAGCCTTACCCTTCCGGACTCTGGCCTTCTGGCCTCTAGATTGCTGTGAATGTATGGAAAGTGGTTGGAAATGATGGTTAGTGGCTAGAACAGTGATGATCGTAGCTCTCTTCCAGCTCTAGTCCTTAACTCCAGTCTCTCCTGTAAGAGGAGTAATCACAGTAGCCAGCTCGGTACAATGTGCTTTCTTGGTTGTCGCAGCCCTGATCAGAGCAGTATTGTCTTCCTTCTTAGATCCTCAGATTGCCCAGACCACACTGTGTATGGGTTGGCAGGAAGGGGGAGATTTCATTTTCTTGGTTTCATTTTATTAAAATTTTTTGGTAAAATACCTAGTGGCTCAGTATTTCAAACATATTCTTGTTTTTCAAAGATACTTCTTTTAAAAATCTGGAATGTTGCTACCTAATTTTCATTGGTATAGTCAGAGATTCTTAGGGCTTGCTAACAAGCTTTGGTGACTTAGTGGGGTTTTTTTCACATAAGTTGTACTTGGCCATAAATTTTCGTCTTGAGCATATTGTCAACTCATGTTTTGTGTTTTGACAATGAAATTTGATCATGTGAATTTTCTGCATATAATCTAGTTTTAGAGCTTTTTAAAAACATTCACAAACTGAAGCTAGTAATGCTGGGGCCATAAGGAATTATTCCTTGAACTCAACAACATTGCTGTCTTTCTACTCAGTTACAATTTAAATGTTTCTAATTTTCTAAGCTCAGTAATGCGAATGATTTGGCAACCTCTCTCCTTAAGATTGAAAAGTTTTCATCTAGTCATTTAAGAAGTTTCGATCCTTCAGTAGTTTTAGTAAAAAGAAAAAGGGTCTCTGTAGAAAGATTATCTTTTCCTCTCAGCAGTAGACTCATTTCTTTATAGCTGTGAAGGTCAAAGCTGAAGGAACTTTCCCCTCCTTCCAGGGAAATGACTTGAAACCAGAAAAACCTTCCAGATAGCATTCCTCCCTTGCCATGGCTAAGCATTGCCAGCTCTTCCAGTCATTGCATCGTTGCATCTTTATTGCTTCTCTTTGCAGTCACTTCATTCATATCTGTGGTTTATAACAAAACTCAGAAACAAAAATTTTTTTGGATTTATTTTGAGAGATTGGAAAGGAATATTCTTCCTTTTTTATTTCCCCGCTGGTCCCAGCAAATAAATTATTCCCTTCCAGATAATAGCTTGCATTTTTATATAGCACTTGTCAGTTTAGTAAGTGCTTTCACAGATACTCTCTGAAAGTACACATTGCTGAAGGGGGACAGTGGGAAGATCAAAGCCCCCTGGATATGGCTCCAGGCAGGGGGGTGAATTATTTACTGCCACTAAAGGTGTTTTTCTATGCTATGCCCTTTCCTGCCAGGCAGCAAGGTGGGCTGACTGGGGATTATGTCTCCCTGCCAGGCTACACAGAAACTAAGCAAAGGGTAAGACAAGATCACCCACTTCTTACTCCCCTCTCACCCTCAGCTACCTCTATTCCCCCAACTGATTCCCCTTCCCTCTGCTTTTGACACTCTTAAAATTCCCAAGTTCCACTGTCGTGTTCAGAAATTCTGACCTTTGTTTCTATAGATTCTGCCAGGGTACCCTTGGCTCCCTTGGTCCTCTTTTCTTTCCTTTGCTTCTTTTATACCTTCCACTGTTCATCCCAACCCTTTCCCGCTTATTTCACTTCTTTTTTCTTTCAATTAAATTTTTTTTTAAATGTACTCATAAAAAAATACTAAACAAAAAATTATTTTTACTCAATTAGTTGTGTTGGATAGTCTTTAAGATATTATCTTTAGCTATGCTCTTTATGCTGTGCCCTTTCTTGCCAGGCAGACTTTCAGTAAATATCAGTTCCCTTCCTCCTACTACTTCCCCTTCACGCTATCAGGAGACTCAAAGCCTCACTTATACAGGTTGAATATCCCTTATCTGAAATCCTGGGACCAGAGTATTTCAGATTTCAGAGGTTTTGGATGTTAGAATGTTTGAATAGACTTTACTGGTTGAGCATCCCTAATCCAAAATTCTGAAATCTGAAATGTTCTATAATAGGAAACTTTTGAGAACAATGTTGGCACTCAAAAATTTTTAACTTTGGTGGCCAGATTTTTAAATTAGGGTCCCTCAACCTGTACATAATTGAGTTCCCTCTGCTTGCCAAAGCACACAACAGAAAATAAAAGTAGTAAGGTGTCCTCAGTACAAAGAGTCTCACAGTGATATGGTTAGTAGAGGAGGAAGTACGTTTAAAAAGTTTTCTCCTATGCAAAATTTTTTGCTTTGGTTCTAAATAAAAGGTTTTCTGGAAAAACAAGATGGGCAAGGAAGGTGGGGGATGTTTAGTTTAGAAGAGAGAACTCAAAAAATATGAAAACTTTCATAAGAGGATCATTACAGAGAAGCTTGAATTGTTTTACTTTTTATGTCTCCTAAGGAATTATATGGAGACACGTGTTAATGTGGTAGATCAGAGAACTTTCTTGTGAAAAGAGTCTGAAAACAGAATGCACTGCCCTCTGAGATAGTGATTCTTATCACTGGAAATACTGAGACTAGTAATTCATTTAATAAATGAATAAAGAAAATTTAGTTATAGATTTGCAGGCCATGCCTGTTGACCTCTAAGGCTTCATATGACATTAAGAATCTAATCAGGACATCCCATTAACTTTTCCTTATGAAGCCTCAACTCCAGCACATTATCAGCTATATTCATTTTATTTGTTTATCAGTCTTAGCAACTGGAGAAGGGTAATTTAAATTTTTCCTGCAACTTGGCAATATAACGTTATAATGGAATGGAATCAATATCATATTTCCTGATTGCTAAACTTTAGAAACTATAACAAATAATTCTTAAATTCCAATTTAATATGATTTATTTTAATTTTATTGTATGATGAGTTACCTTCAACAGGTAATTGTCCATGTCAAGTATAAGTATTCTGACCACCCTTGACTTAACTGGTCATGATAATTTTTAATACATCTGCTTATTGCGAAAGGGCTCGTATTTATATCCTAATTTTCATAATTCTTTTGGAAGGTACCAGTTTGGACATAAGCCTTAAAGTTTTGATTATTTTATTGTTCTGCAACTTTTTTTAAAAAACAGAAATATTCTAGCTTGTCTTGCAAGTAGTCAGCCTTTAATATCTACCATTTCTGTGATTCTAAGATGCCTGTGATTGTACCCTGCATCACAGAAATAAGTTGTTTTTACAGAGAAGAGAAAAAGAAATTGTACATTTACCAGTCGTTGTTTAGATTCACCATTGCAGTTTGAGTCTGCTTTTGAGCAGTTAGGTAGAGCTTCACCAGGGCACACTGCTTGTCATTATCTATAGTAATGCTCTGAACTACTCTGAAATTTTTTAGATTGACTTATAATTTTTGAGGCATGTTGAAGAATATGGAGTTTTGTGTGCTTGTCCTCATTCATAAAACTCAATCGGTTTTTTTCTGTTACCAAGTGATGAATACTACAAGTTACACGGCTTCTTTTGAATTAGGTGCAACTTAAGACAGAGACATTTAGTGATGAGCCCTTCACAGTGTTTGAGTCTATCAAATCAGCTTCTGCTTTGAAAAATACTTTAGTCTAAGACCACTGAAAGTTTTCTTTGCTTTTAATTGCATTTATGACCACAACAAGCTAGTCAGTGCTCTATCATAGTGTTATCTTTTTAATAACATTTAAGTGATAAGTTAGTGATCCAGATTTAAGTTAGAACCATCCTTGTTCAGTAGTGCCTATACCAAGGAACAACTGAACTCAAATATTTGATAGGTAGATGAACAAATACCTTACGTATACTCAGGGAAGGACAGTTGTAGGAAAATCTGCACCCATGTTTATTGATTAGTAAGATTTCTTTTCATAGAATTGTGAGAAATATCAGTTACAGAAATGTTTAAATTTATGAAACCTGTGTCTTAGAATCCAGAAAATATGGTATTTGCTGATTGTTTAGCTAATCTCTATGAAGCAAGGAAAATAGTATTGTTTTGGCAATAGCTTGCCCACATTTACATGTTCAGTAGCAAGCTGCTTTTCTGCCAGACGAAACAAGTATTTCTCCTCCCCAAATGGGGTCTTCATTTTGCAGAAAGACTTGATAAAACAAGAGTGATTTAAAATAAAAATATCATCCTTTTAAATAAATGTTGAAGACTTAAACTTTAATCAGTTTTCTGATTAGTAGTCAGTTGATTAAAAGTGTTTAATCTGATATTTTCCATATTTTATAATGAAATTTCAGTTCAAAGATGTTGTTTATTAAAAACCAATTATCTTCTTAAAGAGTGCATAGTGAACATCAAACTTTTCA
This sequence comes from Callospermophilus lateralis, assembly GCF_048772815.1. Lineage (NCBI taxonomy): Eukaryota > Metazoa > Chordata > Mammalia > Rodentia > Sciuridae > Callospermophilus > Callospermophilus lateralis. The sequence goes on from NC_135311.1 coordinate 101,384,969, forward strand.
GATCTATACTCTGAAGATGTGGATTGTCATGTGCTATTTTCAGAATTAATAAATTTGAAAATATTTTGAAAAATATAAATTACAGTCTGAGTAAAGTATCTGTAATAATGAATAAAAATAGTAATTGGGAGAGGGAAGGGGGAGTGTGGGGATTGAACCTAGGGCTTCACATATAACAAACACAGGCTCTACCTCTGGGCTATGCCCCCAGCTCCTTATTAATAAAATTAGAATGACCTCACAAAGTGGTTTTAACTAGGAGATATAAACAGATCATATTTTCTTTAATATTTAGACGATTGTCAGTATGTTGAACAGATCATTGGTATCTTAATCATATAACCAAACAAAGCCACTTTTTTATTCCATCTTACTTGCCAGCCAGTTCAATATTAAGCTGTTGCCATCAATTTATTTTATTGTGTCAACATGTCTTAGCAGCCCTGTGCTACTTAATCTATCCTCTGAAATTGCTAATTCCTTGTTGTCTGTTTTTTGCTGATGTACCCCTATACATTTACTGTCACTTCACATCCACTCCTGTTTGCAGTTCTTGGCTTTAGGAAATTGCATGCAGAATAAGAAGTTGAAGATTGAATTATGAGTGCATGGAGATAAGCTATAAATGAACAACATGAAGATGAAATTATAGAGTGTGTGACAATAAAACCTAATTGACTTGCAGATTTTTTATAGCTAATAAATTAATCTGCCATTAATTTCTAAATTTAATTAATACAACTTCCTTTTAACTCTAGTCATCTCAGCTTAATAATCCCCAGTTTGTTTGGGTGGTACCAGCTTTGCGTCAGCTCCATGAAATCACCCGCTCATTCATAAAACAAACCTACCAAAAGCAAGACAAGGTAAGAATGTAGCTGTTTTTATTATTGCACAGTTACTCGATTAACCATTTATAATAACAAAACAGGGCCAAAGCTATTGAATTTATAGTTATAGTGTATTTGATTTATAATCCTGAGTTTAAACATCATCTACCTTTTTTTTTTTTGATGTAATAACTGCTTTCCTTTTTATTTGCTTAATTTATTGAAATAAACCTCTTTTTTAAAGTCATGGAAATTTGAAAAAATTTGCAGATTTGTTTTGTCATGCAAAAAGATTAGTTTGCCTAAGGAGCTAGTTTCCTTAATATAATAGAATATGGAAGAAAGCTCTGGAAAAGTGTACATAAAGTAAATAGCTCTTTTTTAAAAATTTTTCCTTTATCTTTTAAAATAAATAAATCTTTGGGTGCAGAAAAATTAGTAGGTTAGTTTATCAGCTCCTTAGTAAATATACACAACTAGATTGGTTTTATTTTAAATAGGAAATTTAAGTGAAGAAATCCTTGTGTTTGCTTTCACCTAGGACTGCATCCTAAAATAGAAGTTGTGCTTAAAACCAACAAAATAACCACAGATTCTCAAACCACTTTTCTTTTTGTTGTTTTTTGCCAAGAGTATTATTCAAGACTTGAAGAAAAATTTTGAAATTGTAAAATTGGTCACGGGAAGTTTGATAGCGTGCCATCGACTTGCGGCAGCTGTTGCTGGGCCTGGAGGCCTAACTGGTTTGACCCTAGTGGATGGTCGATACACTTACCGGGAGGTATCAGGCACTGTGTTTTTGTTTCATGATTTACCACACTCATTTGGCCTTATTCTACTTTTTATAAAAATAATGTTGGGTGTAACTTTAAAGAGGTAGCATGAGCTATATTGATTATGATTCAGCAGTTTTCTGTCCTGAATACAGTAATTTCAAAATTAAGTTTAGAAGGATGATATTTGTAAGTTAATTTTTCAGTAAATTGCCCAAGATTTGCACAATGTTTTTGCTTAAAAAATTAGACAAAAATCTTAATTTGCCAGTTGTGAGGTTGTGGTGCTTTACTTTGATATTATTGAAATGATATTTTATTGACATCCAAAGTTAACTAAAATTGTAACAGACTTGAGGTAGCTTCCATTATGTTGAGCTGTCAGTTGGTAAACAGAAAAAGTTAAGTAAACCTGATTTATAAAGTTTAACATTTTGTTTTAATGTTTCTTTTAGGTATGGATGCCTGGAATTAGCTGGTTAACATTATTTCTTTTTGCAGTATTTGGAGGCACATCTGAAATTTCTGGCATTTTTCTTGCAAGAAGCTACCCTGTATTTGGGTTGGAATCGTGCCAAGGAAATCTGGGAGTGTCTTGTGACTGGCCAAGATGTTTGTGAATTAGATAGAGAGGTAAGAAGATGCTGTATGGACAACACATGGCAGAAATATTTAAATGTTGCACTCTTTTGTGTCCGACATTTTTTTGTGTCTCATGCTTTAATTTCGAAACACTTTAAACTTACATAGGCATTAACTACATAGGCTAGGAATTTAAGTACTGAAAAAATAAGTGCATGAATTTTTTGATGATTTTGATACCATTTTGATTAAAATACCAAATTCAACCAAGTCAATACAGATAAAGAATTCCAGGTATATTTTAGCTTGTTATCCTCTCCCATGAAATTAATTGTAAGTTACTACTAGAAAACTTTGAGTTTCTTAAAATGATATCATACTCTCAGAAATACTTAAGAAAGAATCAGTGCCTGGGCGGATGTTTGAAGCTATAATTAAACAGCCAAAAAAGGTTAAATCTGAAACAGAACACTTTGACATTTGCTAACAATGAATCTCAGTTTCTTCATCTCATTTTATAGAACAATATTAGCTACTACTTAGGATTGCTGAAAGGACTAAGTGAGCCAGGGCCTGGCACACAGCAAGCTTAATACATGTTGATGGGAAAACCTAGATGTAAAATTCAGTGAAAAGTATGAGTGTGTGTATTTTGCTCATATGTTAGTTTGCTTCATTTAGTTTCAAAGTTCTAAACATTTCAGTTTTGAGTGGCATCTTGGCAGTTACATGAATTTTTTAATCATTAAGAATAATGTCTGTTTACCTTTCTCATTGCACAGCATGTATCGTTAGTTATAGGGCATTATCTGTCTTAATCCACAGATGTGCTTTGAGTGGTTTACAAAAGGGCAGCATGATCTCGAGAGTGATGTTCAGCAGCAGCTCTTCAAGGAGAAAATTCTGAAACTGGAGTCATATGAAATCACTATGAATGGTAGATAATTACTTCACATTATTTGTTTTACTTCTATAGAGGAAGAAATTTTATCCTTCCCTTTCCCATAAGCCTGTTAATCAGAAGCAACTAGCCAGTCTGGTATATCCTTTTAGAATTTCCCTTGTGCATATTTAATGATAGATGCAGATAAACTCCTTTTTACATATATAGTATCTTATGATTAATTTTTATATTATATGGCCTGATAGACTATATTGCCAGATTGTTTTTTGAAATTTCTTATTGCAAAAAGATTCATTAAGGTAAAAACTTTTCAAAGTATAGAGCTCCTTTCTTTTGTTTCTTTTTATATTTTTAAAAGAATGTGACCTTTACTACTTTATAATTCCTGAATGTTTTCATATCCTCAAAAAGAAACTCAGCACCTTTTCATTTCCTACCTTGCATTATTCTCTAATCTCTTTACTTTCTTTATGGATTAGCCTAATCTGGCGATTTAAAATGGAATCATACTACATATGACCATCTGGCTTCTTTCATTATGTGAAAGTGTATGTTTTCAAGGCTTACCTACCTTGTAGCATGTATAATATTTCACTGAAGACATGCCATATTTTGTTTATCCATTTACCAGTTGGTGGACCTTTTTGTTATTTTTTTGGGCTATTATGAGAAATACTGCTATAAACATTCAAATTGCTTTGATATCTCATTAGCCTTTGAGGAACAGCCGGATTGTTTTACAAAGTAGTTGTTCCATTTCATAATCCCACCAGCTACGAGTTCCAGTTTGTCCACATCTCACCAATAATGGTTAATGTCTGCATTTTATTTTCTTTTTTAAGCCATCCTGGTAGATGTAAAGTAGTATCTTTTAAAGTTTTGAGTTGATTTTCCTTGAAGACTCATGCTATCAAGCATCTATTCATGTGTTTATTGGCAATTTCTGAATATTCTCTGAAGAATTATCTATTCTAATGTGTTTTCTTCCTTTTTTCTTTTTTTCTCCCCTTTTATGGTGTCGGGGATAGAACATAGAACTTCATGCATGCTGCCTCCCCAGTCCTTTTTATTTTATTTTGAGACAGAGTCTTGCTAAGTTTCTAAGGCTGTCCTTGAACTTGCAACTCTACTGCCTAAGTCTCCTGAATAGGTGGTCTTAAAGGCATGTGCCACCCTGCCCAGCCTTGCCCATTTTTAAGTTGGGTTATATGTCTTTTTATTGTTAGTTGTAAAAGTTCTTTATATAGTATGGATACTAGCTCCTTATAAGATAAATAATTTGCAAATATTTCCTCTTATTTTGATTTTTTTTCATTTTCTTGATAGGATCATTTGAAGCACAAAAGATTTTTATTTTGATTGAAGTCCAATTTACCTGAATAATATTTTAGAGCTTGTGCTTTTTGTTTTTTTAAGTTTTATTTATTTATTTACTTACTTTTTTATTTGTTTTTGAGATGGGATCTTGCTGTGTTCCCAGGCTGGTCTCAAAACTTCTGAACTAAAGCTCTCTTCTGGCCACTGTACTACCACTGCTTGTGCTTTTGATGCCATATCTAAGAAACCATTGTCAAGAGTTTTGTGGTTTTAGCTCTTAGTGTACTTTCAGTGTTTTACTTAATAGTGCATGACTTTATCTGACATTCTATTATTTCAGGTTTTAATTTATTTAAGACTTTTTTTGAAAATGTGAATCTCTGTGATCATCGATTAAAAAGACAAGGAGCTCAGTTGGTAAGTAAATTATTCTCAGATCAAATATAGATCATTTGAATTATCTAGTATAATAAGTTGTTGAGGCTGGCTTCAAACTTGTGATCCTCCTGCCTCAGTCTCCCAGGTACCTAGAATTACAGGCATGTGCTACTACACCCAGCAAATTATGTGTTCTAATTGAAAGAACACATGGATTTAAAAAAAAAAAAATCTTGATTGCTGACTTGGGCATTAATGGCAGAGCCTCTCTTCAAGAGTGCTGGAGGTTGCTGCTCAACTTCTCATATCACTGTCTTGGCTTCTTGGTGACCGGGGGGCTGCTGTGGCTAGAAGAATGTGGAGGAGGGAATAGCTCCATCTGGGCTTCCAGCTCTTAGGATTCAGTAATTACATGTCCCTTAAAAAAAGTAATGAAATCATCAGTCTTGGAATCTCAATGGCAGAGATTGGGTAAAAAATTTAGTAATATACAACAAAGCAGGAAAATGGGGTTGTATGCAATGTATACAGCTTATGTTTATGTTTACACATGCTGCTTTACAAAGAAAGGTAAGAACTAGCTCTTTTTCTAAGTCTCTCTCATTCAGGTCCTGACTTCCTGGGGTGGTAGGAATATTGGTAAGATCTTGTAAGTCTTCACTCTGCTATTTGTAACTGAGCTTTGGGAAGGCCATATCTAGCCCCAAGATTAAATAACTGCTTCTAGCTTGACTCCATTTTCTTTTGAAGAAAAGCTCATGATAATGGTGCCTCATCTCACTCCTGTGCTGTGAATGTGGGGAGAAAAATCTCCATGCCTATCCTAGTTCCCATGGAGGTTGCCTAGTGCTTCTGTGGTTGATTGCTTTTTTATTTTAAAGTTCCATATCAGGGGGCTGGGGTTGTGGCTCAGTGATAGAGTGCTCACCTAGACATGGGTTCAATCCTCAGCACCACATAAAAATAAATAAATAAAATAAAGGTATTGACAAATACAACTAAAAAATAAATATTAAAAAAAAAGTTCCATATCAGTACAATAGTGGTTTCCTATATAGCTGGCTTTTTGTATCCTTATTTCATATTGAACTAAAGAGGTGAAGACTCATTAAGTAATGTAATTTTGTGATCCTGGTGTGCTGTGTAATTCAATTTATATATAATTTTAATTTTCTTTTGAACAGTATGTAGAAAAGCTGGAATTGATAGGAATGGATTTCATTTGGAAAATAGCCATGGAATCACCTGATGAAGAAATTGCTAATGAAGCGATTCAGTTAATCATAAACTATAGTTATATTAATCTAAATCCTAGGTTAAAGAAGGTAAGTATCTAAGGAAAGAAACTACTTATACACAAAAAGGCAGAAAATTATATATATATTTTACTGATAACTTGTTATCTTTGGCATATCCCCAGATTGGCTTATTTGTTTTGATATTATATCCTGAATAGTTACTAAAACTCCTTTTCAAAGCCTAACCTTAATTTCCATTTACCTTTTACTTTCAGGATTCAGTGTCTTTACATAAGAAATTTATTGCTGACTGCTACACTAGATTAGAGGTTAGTAACAACTTTCACTTAACCTGTCTTTGAAGGGAATACTTTTTTCCCATTTTTAAATTTTATATTTTAAGATAACGCATAATACTGATGTTTGTGGCTAGATCCTATTGGTGAATTTATGAAGAGTACTAGATTGTGGCATAGGGAACAAACATTTGCCATGATGCCCCCAGTATAGAAATAAACTTCAAAGGAAATCTTTCTTTCTCCCTTCACCACCTGTCTTCCCCACTCTACCCACCCTCCTCCTGGGTATAGGAACTATGTTCAGAAAACAGGTCTGTACATTCCACATTTCTAGCAGTATTTTTCTCTTTTTTCTCTCCAGGAATTTTACGTAAGCATTTGTTTCCTTTCCCGTTCTTTTCCATGTTTCATGTAATTTATACAACAAATGCTATTAAGGACCACAGCAGGATACTCAGCAGTGGTTGTCTTTGTTCATCAGAAACCTGCTCTTTAATATTATCTCCTTGTATTTCCAATGCCCTTTTTCTAGCATGATGGTTAAAGCATTGAACTGAACATTCATTTTTAGTTGAAATTTGTGCTACAGTTTTTTCTCATAAAGAATATCCCAAAAGCATAAAATGCTTCTGTCTAAATATCAGTAAGTTCATCTCATTGACATATATGTGCTAGAATCTCTGTAATATTTCCTAAATTATGGCTTCATTCAAATATGTCATCATAATAAAACTTCAAGTTTTGTAAGGTGCCAGGTAAGTATTAACATATAGAGAGCAGTAGTTCTCAGCTGGGTCTTACTTTCTCTCTCAGGGGTCATTTGGTGATGACTATAAGACATTTTTTTTTAGTTATAGATGGACACAATATCTTTATTTATTTATTTTTATGTGGTGCTGAAAATCGAACCCAGGGCCTCATACATGCGAAGCAGGTGCTCTACCACTGAGCTATGGCCCCAGTCCCAACTATAAGACATTTTGATTTTCACAACTAGAAGGGGACCTGCTAGTACTTAGTGGGTGAAGGCCAGGGATACTGCTAACCATCGTGCAGTACCCAGGACAGCCTTTTGCAACAACAAAAAAGTTGTTCAGCCCAATATGTCAGTTGAGTCCAGGTTAAGAAATACAGAATGATTGTTTCATATTTTATAGGCAGCCAGTTCAGCACTTGGTGGCCCCACTCTAACACATGCTGTGACCAGAGCAACAAAAATGCTTACAGCAACTGCTATGCCAACTGTAGCCACATCAGTTCAGTCTCCATATAGGTAAGTGATTAGAGTGTGTATTAGTTTTTTTAAAAGTTGATATTTTTTTTCCCCCTCCTGTGAACATCTCTTAATTACTGATTCCTTATTTTGTCTTAAATTTGGTAATCAGTCATATCCTGAGGAATTGTATGTTCCCTGTCACATCTCTCAAATCTGGTTTCACAGATCTATAGGTCATCACTGGAACCACCCAAACATTGCTCTGCCCCTCTTTTTACCTTATGGACAAGTTCTCTTGTTACTAGTTTTGATTTATTTTACAACACTTTAATTCTGTGTAATGTGAATAACCAACTCTTTCGGATGGAAAAAAGATATATTCATTATACAAAGAGTACTCTTTTTTTGAGTTTGAAATATCCCCTTCTTATACAGCTTTTCTCCTTGGATAGTCATATCCATGGTGTTAATAAGTTAAGCAAAATGAAGTGGAAGATGGTGATTAATTAAAACCATGTGTTATAATATAATCACAGTAAAATACTGTTTACCCAATATTGTTTTTTGAAATGATTTTTAGTGAGAACTTTATCCCCAAATGTTTGTTTAAACTGATGCAACATTGTCTCTTATTCACATTGATGTTTTCATATAATTATCAGTGAAATCTGAATTTAGCGTTTGCTGAAGTTCTCCAGAATAGTAAGGAGGGACAACACATGTTTAAGAACATTAGAATGAAGTAACTAAGATAACTTTTGTGGAATTTTATGAGCCTTTTATTACTGATAAGCAGCTCCAAATCATTGATTCCAGGAAGGCTTGGCGGCCACAAACTCTGCTGCCCTCTAGTGATAACTAGATAACTCCTCTCTACTCCCAGAACAACAGCAGCTTTTATTACTTTTTTGTAATAAACAAATTGACATTTGTTTTTATTCACTATTGAGGATGTTGCTTTACTTTTCAGAGCCTTACTTTAAAGGGGGAATCAATGCAAGGTCTTGTCCATATTCTTTGCAAAAATGAGGTGTGTGCTGTGTAGCTGTACTTTATTAATATGAAGGAAGCAGATTAAGACTCTGTCCCCTCAGACTTGATTTTTAAGTGACTGATGTGACTACACATTCCGTTCATGATAGGAACACTGATGTTTTTCTCATCTCAGAAGTATATCTCAAATAGGCTTATTAAGAATTTCTTATTACATATTTGTTAAATGTAGTCTATCTCTGTTATTCAGTTCTGTACCAGTTCAGCCCTCAGGTAAATCATTTATGAGCTGTTGAATTGGGATTTCCAAACTATCACTTCTCTAAATGAATGTACTTTTTTGGTTTTTTTCTTTTTATTAAAAGTGCTTTGTATTCTAAATTACTTTATATTTGACTGACTACAGAGAAAAACCATATGATTATTTTAAAATTTTTATTGTAAATTTTGAGTAAGTAAGAATGTATAATTTCACAGTTGTAATTGAACCAGAACATTGTAGTTTATCTCATTTTACTAGTTTTGAGAAAAATTTTATCTGTAATAATTCCGTATTGGTAATCAGTATGTCAGTACAATTGTTGGAAAATGGAAATACCTCTTTTCTATTTTCAGAAAATGAACCTATTTGAAATGCCTAGAATTTCATCTAAAGAGCTCTTGAATTTTTATTTCTTTCTCTCTCTCTTTTTTTTTTTTTTTTTTTTTTTTTTTGGTACCAGGGGTTGAACTCATGGGCACTTGACCACTGAACCACATACCCAGCCCTATTTTGTATTTTATTTAGAGACAGGGTCCAACTGAGGTGCTATGCACTTCGCTTTTGCTGAGGCTGGCTTTGAGCTTACAATCCCCCTGCCTCAGCCTCCTGAATCTCTGGGATTACAGGCATGCACCACCATGCGCAGTGAATTATTTTTTAATATGTGTAGTGTTCTCTAAGTATGACACTGTGACTATATAAGCTGTTGAATATTGTGAGCCTGTTATTTCAAATAATGAGTAAAATTGTGTAAGTCTTCATCTAGAGGGTACCTCAGATTTCACTTTTTTTTTTTTCATTTTGCTCTTTGTTACCTCTGGATTTTATTCTTTGGTTTTTATTAATGCACTATAATTATACAAAAATTTGAAATTCATTGTTGTATATTTGCACATGCAGACAATATACTGGTAATTTGGTCAGTTTCATTCTCCAGTACTTCTCTTTTCCTCTGTTCCTCCCTCTCCCTGGTTTCCTTCTCTACTCTACTGGTCTCCCTTCTATTTTCCTAAGCTCCCCCCACTCTTTTTCCTCATTAGTTTTCACATATGAGAGAATACATGACCCTTAACTTTTTGAGTTTGGCTCATTTTGCTTAACGTAATGCTCTCAAGTGCCATCCATTTTTTCACAAATGACAGGATTTTATTCTTCCTGGTGGTAGAATAAAACTCTACTGTGTTTTCTTTATCCATTTGTATTTTCTTTATTCATTCATCCATGATGGACATCTAGACTGGTTTCATGATTTGACTATTATGAATTGTGCTATTATAAACACAGATATGCTCGTATCAGATTTTATTTTCAAATAGCTTTTATTTATGATCTACTTGTTTGCATTTGTTTTGTAATTTTCAGGCAGTTTATATCAGATTCCATATGTTTACAGAATTTTGTGCCATATTTTAGTTGTAAGATTATGAAAGTCAAACTCTCTGAATGTTCATTCTTGGTGGGTTGATGGACAAATAGACCTGGGGACCCAGATCTTCTATTTTTGAAACAACTGTTTTAAAAGAGAAAAAGAAATGTGGGGAGGGGCATACTTCTCCTCCCTTATTCCATCTTGGCACTTCAGCTGTGAGCCGGTTTGAACCATTGGGTAAAAAGGTTTTATCTTGGCAGATTTCAGTCTTTGTCCAGTAAGTGAGACTCTGATTATGGTTTTGGTGAAACAGATTAGAACTGAGCTCAGATCAGTAATTCATTTCAAATATGTGTAATTTTTTTTTTTTTTTTTTAACCATAGATCCACTAAACTTGTAATAATTGAGAGATTGTTGCTTCTGGCAGAACGCTATGTGATCACTATTGAGGTATGCCTTTCTTTTTTTAAAGTAACTTTATTTTATTATCATACTAATTGTGTAGGTATATATTTTTGACATGTTTAGTAGTGGCACAGTGCATCTGACTTGTTTGACTTATGTCTTATTCAAGGATTTTTACTCTGTTCCACGAACTATTCTACCTCATGGTGCCTCATTTCATGGACATCTTTTAACTCTTAATGTTACCTATGAGTCTACCAAAGATACCTTCACTATAGAGGTGGGTTTATATTAAGCTCTGTAGCCAGTTTTATATCTTGTTACTTTCATAAGATTACTGTTAATGGAGGTAGCTGCATGAATAATGATTCTCAAAGCTGTTTGATAAACAAATTCAGAATAAAGGCCTGAAAGGAAAGGAAACCATGGGGTACAAGCAGATATATAAATAAATATATAATATAATGGCAGGTGGTGGTGGGTATTATAAAGAGTAAATAAAAATAAAGCAGGACAGGGTTGGTGGAACTCTGGTGGTAATGTGCATAAGCCATTTTAGATAAAGATGGACGAGGAAGGTCTTTCTGAGGTAGTGTTATTTAAAGACTTGGACAGATCCATAAAGTGAATGATATTTGCTTGAAAAAATATTCCAGACAAAGGGAGCAGCAGGTACCAAGTTGGGTATGGTGACTGGCATGAGTAGAGCACAGTGAGAAAAAGTAAGTGGAAGGCCCTACTATCGAGAAAGGGTTTGAGATGTTATTCCACATGTAATAGGGAGTGGTGGGAGTGTGAAGTAGAACATTTAATGACAGCAGAAGGGAAGCCTTATAAGGCTTCTGCTATGATCCCAGCTTCTAGAAAAGGGCCCAGTCATAGCAGATGCTCACTAACAATTGTTTAAGGAATAAGTAAGCCCTCTCACAACAGTTTTGGATTTTATTTTACAGGCCCACAGTAACGAAACCATAGGGAGTGTGCGGTGGAAGATAGCCAAGCAGTTGTGCTCTCCTGTGGATAATATACAGATATTTACAAATGATAGTCTGGTGGGTTTAAATAATAGCTTCTGACACTTTAGCCTGATGTGAATACTTTCCTCTTCCTTTGCTTCTCAATAATTAAGAAACTACTTTTTACAGCTGACAGTGAATAAAGATCAAAAGCTTCTTCACCAGCTGGGCTTTTCTGATGAACAAATCCTTACAGTAAAGACCTCTGGCAGTGGGACCCCCTCTGGGAGCTCAGCAGATTCTTCAACCAGCTCCAGCAGCAGCAGCAGTGGGGTTTTTAGTTCATCATATGCCATGGAGCAGGTATTGAGTGATTGATAAATTCCTGTTTCTAAATTGAAATCAGTCAATATCTTTAGCCCATATAAATTTGGATCATTATGTCCTTTTTTGTCAGACAAGTTCTGATTCTTCACAGCTATGCACTGAGAACTTCTAGGATACAGCTGGGGGATGACATATAATTTACCAGTTTTCTGAGTCACAGAACCTTCTGAAGCACCAAGTCATTCTGCCTGTCCACACTGTCCTCTAGCACAACCTTCTTCATAGAGCATTGATTTTTCCCTCTCAGCTGGGTCATTCCATTAACATCCAAACATGTTGTGTTATTTCTGCCATTGTTTGAAAAAAAACACAAGCTCTTCATTCAAATTTCATCTTCAGCAGTCACTGGCCTATTCCTTGAAAGAGTTGTCCAAACTTGTTTTCAATTTCCTTTTTGCCATCCTCTCTTGGAGATAGTCAGGCTCATTTCTAGTTGCCTCCTCTACCTCTGAATCCTTATCTTGATGTTTCTGTGGAATTGATCATACAGCTGCTTCCTCTTGAAATTTACTTTCTGGACTCTCCTGACTACCCCATCTCTATGATGTTCTTTTGTCTCCTTTGCTGATTCTGCTTCATCTTCCTGATACAAAGGTCTTTCCCAGGCCAGTACTTGGAGCTCTCTTCTTTCTGTTTATTCCCTTAGTAATCTCATCTAGTCCCAAAGTTTTACATATTGCATGTTAATTGACAACTCCCCAGTTTTTAATCTTTAGCTTAAAGTCAATACATGGTTCTTTTTATTTACTATCTCCTCTTAAATGTCTACTAGGCACCCCAAGTTAAAATCCAAAAAATTTGAACTTAATGATTTTCCCCTTTCTTACCACCTTACTCTAATGCCATTCTCTTTGTTCTGTAATCTTGCTCTGTCTCAGATAATGCCATCTTCATTTGTTTTTTCTAGTTCCTCGTGCCAACATTCTTAAATTCCTCCCTTTTTTCCCCTCATACTTGCGCCCGTCAGCAAATCCTTGAGTCTACCTTTAAACTACTTCCAAAATTTAGCTACTTTTCTGTGCTTACACAGCTTTATACTAGTCTAGGCGTCCCTTGCCTGAGTGTTTCAGCAATTCCCTCAGTGGCTCAGCTCTTGCCCTTAATCCAATTGTCTCTTTCCTGAAGGGCACCCAGCAGACTCATGGTCTTACCAACTTAAGTCAGATCATGCCACTCCTCAGCTCACAGAGTCTTTGCTGCAACCTCTGGGGCCTTGCCTGATGTCCGCTCTGGATGGTCTCTGAGGCCCTCATCCACAGCTCTCCAGCTGTACTGCCTCCCTCTTTGTGCCCACACATAGTAGGCCCTGTGTACTCGCTCCACCCTGGGCCCAGGGTGTTGTTTCCAGTGCCCTCAGGCCATTCTCTCTCACTTCAGGTTTTACAGAGATACTGGTTTCTCAAGGAGCCTTCTCTCATAGTCCTACCTAAATTTTCAACCCCTTTTCTGTTCCTGCACTCTTCTCATTTCCCTTCCTCACTTATTTTTTCCATTACTTACTATACATTTTTTCCTTATCTTCTTTATTTCTCTCCTTAGTAAAATGTAAGCCCCAGATTTTCCAGGGTACAAAGATGAATAGCACTGTTCCACTGAGAACAAGCTTTGTGTGACACAAAGATATTTAAAAGACATACAGGGATTTAATTTTCATGTTTACTCTATGTATATTTCTTTAATTCCACATGGAAGGTCTTTATATCTTTCTGACTTATAGCATCACCTTGCCATAGATATCAAGAGTTCTTACTCTTCAGGTTTAATATTATAGGGGTTTTAAAGTAATTATACTTAATATTATCAAGAATCTCAGAGTGCTATTATTATGGTTAATCAGCAATAAAATACATAGCATGTTTAAGTTTGATAATTTTAAACTTATATTTGTCGTGGATATTAAAAAATCTTTCCACATATGAATAACACATTCTGTGCTGATATCTGGTTTCTTATTTCTTATAACCAGAAAATAGTGCTTTAATCATGTATCTTCTTTGCATTTATATCCACTTTGTGTTTTCTGATCTTTAGAAAAAACGGGGTAATTCTTCTTGACTTAAATTACATGTACATATGTGTGGGTATGAATGGATGTCCATATATATAATACTTAAATTCTGTGTTCAATTTACTTATGATCTCATTGGCTGCAAATGAGCTGTGATTAGCTCTCTGATGCTTTCCATTGCATTACTTACACATGACCCTTGTTTTGCCTCTCTTCAAAGCTGCCTGCCTTTTGGTGCCTTAGCCCTTTGCCAGCAGGTGGCTGGGGGAAGATACCAGGTAGTGCATGCTAGAGGTGATGATCACTCATTGTGATCTTCAGAGCATGTAAGCATTAAGCACTGTGCTCCCCTCAAGCTTGGTAATGGCCAGCCTTTCAGAAAAGTAGTGGGGGCCGTGTTTTGTTTTTTTTTTTGGTTTTAAGTTTGATGAATGAAGGAGAAAATTGTTTGATAGATTTGATAGATAGATGTATATTTACATTTTGCTTTTTTTTTTTTTTCCTCAGGAGAAATCCCTCCCTGGTGTGGTAATGGCTCTTGTATGTAATGTGTTTGACATGCTTTATCAACTTGCCAATCTAGAGGAGCCAAGGTAAATACAAATATTCATGAGACTTGAAAGAGAGAAAATTACGAATATTAGTTACTTTTCACTTAAAATGAATTTTACTTTATATTCCCTATTAGCTAAATAACTTCTTTATTGAAACTGACTTATGTGAAAGAAATTTGTATTTGAAAATTTTCAGGATAACTCTACGAGTTCGAAAGCTTCTGCTCCTGATACCCACTGATCCTGCCATTCAGGAAGCTCTTGATCAACTTGATTCTTTAGGCAGAAAGGTATGTGTGTCTTCGACAGTTATTTAACTAGCATATGAATCATAATTCAGTAAAACCACAACTTAAAATCACAGTAAGACCACATGATGCCATCTTTCCCTAGTATTTTGTCTTCTTTTGAAAAATACTTTTGCCATAAATAGAAACAGAAACTTAATGTTGGTGTGTAAAGTATCCATATGGAGTCAATAATGAGATAACATTTTAGATCCAGAAGAGGCTTTAATGTCATCCAGTTTTCCTCCCTCGTATTATATAATAGGAAACTGAAGCTCAGAAAGGTGGAAGTTACTTATTCATGATCAGACTCTGGTTTTGACTCAGTTGAAATGTTTTTCTTCTGTCATGATGCCTCTCTGGATCTGATTGTTGCATGTCTGAGTGGTTTGCATAAATGGATTTTCATTTTCTTCACAAGTGATATTTAAAATTCACTTTGTTTAACTTTTAGAATGTTGTTTCTTAGAAGATTTATATGGAGGAAGGAAAACTTTTTATTCATCATATTGTTCAATTATGTTTTCAAAATAAATTCATTTAGACCAAAATGGTTAGAACAATTTTTGTATTTTATATTTTAGTGGTTAAAATTTAGATCAGCTTAATCCTGTCATCTTTGGCTTAGGTTGTAATTTGAGAGTGAAGTGAACTAAGGTAATTAGAAAGTATAGCACTAGTATTAGCTAAAAAGAAATTTTCAAGATTACTACTTAAGCAGTCTTATGATTTCATTGTTAATATGTAAACATTCACTTTTTAAACATGGAAAGCTTAGAATACATTTTAAAAAGTATTCATGTAGTATTTGAGTATCATTGTACATTTAGAATTTGTATGGGGAACTTTGAGGTTTTGTTGATAATTACAGAGTAGTGTGGTTTTATGAAGCTAATTGTTTAGAGAAGTTTTACTAATTTGCCTTATATTAAGAGAAAAAAATATTAGAATATGCACTGAGATGTTTAATTTGTGCTTTACAACATGTATTTTTTCCCCAAATTCTTTAAAACTAGAAGACGTTGTTGTCTGAATCAAGTTCTCAGTCTTCAAAATCTCCATCCCTCTCTTCAAAACAACAGCATCAGCCAAGTGCCAGTTCAATCTTAGAAAGTTTGTTTCGATCTTTTGCTCCAGGAATGTCCACCTTCAGAGTGCTTTACAACTTGGAAGTAAGAAACCTCATTTGTTTTCATTTCATTTTGACAGATCCATTTTGGTTTATAGATTCATGCTTTCAGATGCAAGAAATGTTTGAGATTAGTTTGTAGAGGCAAAAAATTTTCACTGTTTTGATTTATACCTATCTTCATATTACCCTTGTAAAACACCATCTAAATAAATAATAAGAAATATTTTTGTTAAATAGGTCATTACCTTGCCTCTGGAAGCTTTGCAAACCTATATGATATTAATTATCTTCAGCCTTCTTGACTAAGTACATCCTAATATTTTTAAGTCTATTGTAATTTGTTGACATCAATCAAGATTAATGAGGAATTGATCAGGAAGCACATTAACATTATTATTTCAAGACTTAAAAACCTTAGAAGAATTAGAAAAAGCAATTACTTTTAATCCTATATTTATTAATTTATATTCCTTGTCTAAATGAGAGCACCTAGAAAAACAGAATGATCCAGCAGTGAACTCTAGCTTATCATCAGCCACCTAGATTACATCATCTCAGAACCAAAACACTGTAATAATGAAATATCTCCAGTATAATTTCGAAACTTCACAGTTAAGTATGAAGTACTCTGATAGGTGTGTTTTGCTTTTAGATACATCAAATATTTAGAAAGCCTAACCCTTCAGAAAGCACTTTTGCTGTTACCCAAAAGGTTGATTTCCTGCTATTTGCTTGTGAACTTATTTTTGCCCACCAGGAAACTTCGAAGTGGATATTCCAAACACAAATTCCTTTGAAGAAACCGGTCATCTTCAGTTATGTTTGCCCACTAAGCCTAGGGAGTGTGTGTGTATAGATAAAGAACTGTAATTTCAGGAAGAGCAGAGGACTCCCTTCTACGCAGTACATCATCTGAGACTGAGGAGCCCATTTCCCAAAATCTTTAAAAAAAAATCCCACATTAGAAATCTAAGTTCATAAAGTCCATAGGTTCATAGAAGCAAATTTTTTAAGACTAGAGAAATATCTTTAATTGTATCTAGTTTAAAACTGAGGCAATAAGAGATTTAAATTTTTAGATTTAAATGCTTAAATCGTAATAGTTGAATGGGCTATTGATTACTGAGCACTTGTGCTGGTACTTGCACTAAACTTAAACTTGCAACTTAATTCAGACAACTCTCTGGTGATCATAATTATCATCCTCCTTTAGGTGAGGAGAAAACTGAGGTAGCTCTTTGAGAAATGGGCTCCTCAGAATGTCTGCTGTCTTTTCAGTTTGTAGCTAGGGAAACTATAATGTGAACTGAGTTTGTTGTCTTGTATTGTAGTATGATTATTTGTATAAAATTCTTCTCTGCCCTACCACAACATTCATTTAAGCTTCCTGGGGGTGCGTATTGCAGAATTGGAGTGGAGACCTGTGTGTTAGAGTGCCACACATCTGGATTTGAATTCTAATCATGTGACTTTGAGTAAGAGGTCACTTAACTTCTCTGGTCTCAGTCCTCTCACCTTTAAAATAAAATACACATCTTAGGCATTAGAAACGTTCAGTGAACAGGAACTAGAGTCATTAGAGAGCTCATCTTGCATCTTTAACATCGGGGCTGTTTCATAAAACTTTGGCTTATGTGCTTTTTAAAGTACCTATCCAGCACATGACACAGGGTTATCTATTCTTATTTAAGCATGAAGGCCTAAGATTGTCACATTTACCTATTTCATGTAAAGAAGAGCGTGTTAGCTTTCTTCACAACAGAAAGATTTTTATTCCAAATTAAATAGAATATGGAAAATGTGGTTTTGTGAAATATGAGCCCCCATGTACTTCTGAAGGGATAACTTGTATATGACATTTAAAGAGATTTTGCCTGAATGTTTTTTTTTTCTTTTTTTAAAATATTTTTTTAGTTGTAGACAGACACAAAACCTTTACTTTATTTGTTTTTGTGTGTGCTGAGGATTGAACCCAGTACCTCACACATGCAAGGCAAATGCTCTACCATCTGAGCTACAACCTCAGTCCCAAGCTATAACCCCAGTCCCCTGAATGTTTTGCTTAGTAATTTCTGCATACATATTGGAATGGTTAATTGTGTTTGTCTGTTTCTAGGTTCTGAGCTCCAAACTCATGCCAACAGCTGATGATGACATGGCAAGAAGTTGTGCTAAATCCTTCTGTGAGAATTTCCTCAAAGCAGGAGGTTTGAGGTACGTGAGTTATAGAAAATGAGTACAGTTGTAATAGCTAATTTTCCCTGCAAAGCCTTGCTTATTCCTACAAGGTATTGTGTGAAGCATTATGAGAGTCATCAGAAGAAATGATGTTTAAGTCTCTTAGAATATTTTGATACATTTTAAAACTTTCATTTATTTGAAAAATGTACAGAAGCACATCTCTTTCCCCACTGGTAGTGGGGAAAATTCTTAAGAAGAATAGAAATGCAGAGGCTCTGGTTCTTTTGAGTCTTTTTATCTGTTTGAAGTAAGGTGAATTTCATTCTCAATAAATCTATACTGTGCAAAGCATTAGTGCTGAGGATGCAATGATAAATTAAACATTAACCCTGCCCTTGAGAGGCTCATGGTTTAAGAGTGACAGCTAGCTGGCCATCTTATAAGTATTAAAATAAAGGCATATAAAAATTTATGGGGGATGGAGGACAAGAAAGTAGTGGTTAAATTTTCTAGGTTAGAGATAAAGGTCCTCTGGACGAGGAATGAAGACCAACTTGAAGCTTGAGCAAAGAGTGGTTGCAGGAATTCGTATGTAGTGGTCTGGTGAGGAAGGGAAGCTGAGCAAGAACCTTGTGGAGATAAAAGGGCATGAGAAACAGGGAAATGTGGGCTAACCAGGCATTGCAGAAGGACTGGCACACAAGGGCTTATTCAACACAGTAATGTGTTCTTAGTAAAAATTCATTTCAAATTACCCAGCCCTCTGTAGGTCTGTGATAATAAAGGTGTTGTACTTTGGCTTATCTGTATCTGTTTGTTAATTCACATTGCAGGCATTGTTTTATGGCCAGGAAATAGAGCAGTGAATAAGTTAGACAAAATCCATGCCTCCATGAAGCTTGCACTCTAGAGAGGGAGACAAACAAATAAGTAAAAGTACACATCGTGGGTAATAAGATCTGTAGAAAGAAATAAAAGAAGGAAGCTGGGATGTAGAGGGTGGTAGTTTTTAGCAGTGGGGGTTAGGAAAAGCTTCATAAAGACCTGAAGGAGATGAAGGGATAAGGCCTCCTTAGGGGAGGGGTCTCCAGAGGAGCAGCTAGGGCACACCCCTTGCATGAGGACCTTACCTACCTGATGCCAGTGGAGGCCAGAGCAATTGGGACTGAGTGAGTGAGGCAGACAACATTAAGTTACACAGATGCCAGAGATCAGGGTATATAGAACCTTACAGGCTACTCTGCAGACTCTGCTTTCTTTTCCTGTAGGAAGCCATTGCTGGATTTTGTGTAGTAGAGGAACATGGTCTATTTTAAAGGGACCACTCTGGTTGATCATTTGAGGATACATTAGAGGGTAGAGGGGAAGGAGTGGGCAGGGAGAATTTTGAAGCTTTACCAGTAGTATTGGGTGTGGTGAATATTGGAAAACATGTTGACCAAATACACCAATTCTAGATATATTTTTAAATTGATAGTTCCATTAGTACCAAAATAGCAATTGTTCAGGAACTCAGACCATTCATGAGAATGAGAACTATTTGAACTCTGCGTCTTGGGTATCTGGCTAAATCAAGAGTCTAATTTTGATGGATTCAAGAGAGTTTTATTTATCATAGGAAACTATTGGGTAGAAATATGCATTGTTCATTTATATGTAAGAATTTTTATAGAAACTTAGTAACTAAGAATTTTTATAAGCCTCTGCATTCATTATTTTTAAAATTGCTTATGAAAAAAAAAATAGAAATCTTTTAATATACTACCTTTTTTCTTTTCTTTGAAGTTTGGTTGTAAATGTCATGCAGAGGGATTCCATTCCATCAGAAGTGGACTATGAGACAAGGCAAGGTGTTTATTCCATCTGTCTACAACTTGCAAGGTATGTAAATGTATTGTATTAGTCTCACAAGACAATACTTGACTTTATTTTTCTTCCCAAATCATATCATTTTTAATATTAAATGACCTTGAATAAGTCCAGCTTTTTCCTTTAAAGATTTTTACTTGTTGGACAAACAATGCCCACGTTATTAGATGAAGACCTCACCAAAGATGGCATAGAAGCACTTTCTTCTCGCCCATTCCGAAATGTCAGCCGGCAGACAAGCAGACAGATGTCCTTATGTGGTACCCCAGAAAAGTCATCCTACCGACAGTTGTCAGTATCGGATCGGTCATCTATTAGAGTTGAGGAAATCATCCCTGCTGCTCGAGTTGCAATACAAGTGAGTGGTGTATTCAAGAAGTATTAAACACCTAATCCTTAAAGGCCCTGCCTAGAAGATGGACCATGTAGATATGGAAGTATTTAAAATGTGAATATTGCTTTCAAGAAATTTATGTTAAGAAAGAGACCAGTAGTGCAAAAATAACTTGGAAGGTAGAGTGTAGTAAAAGCAGAGTGTTCTGTGGGCCTTCATAGTGGAATAATTTTCTTCATCTGTGCCATCATGAGTAATTTTTTTCTGGATTTAGCATCTGTGCTAAACCCTGCAGGCTAGATGGGGATTTTATATATATATATATATATATATATATAGAGAGAGAGAGAGAGAGAGAGAGAGAGAGAGGGGGAGAGGTATTTAAAGAGGTGGAGAGAGGAGATTTGTTTGAGTAAAAGGGAGAGTGTGAGCAAAGTTAAAGACAAAAGCAGGTCATGTGATAGTTTCCAGAGGCTAAAGCATAGTGTGTGGGAAAGGAAAATAGTAAAAACCAAATTGGGCTAGGCATAGCAGCATTCCTATAATCCCAGCTGCTTAGGAGACCGAGGCAGGAGGACTGCAAATTTGAGGCCAGCCCAGCAACTTAGACCCTATCTCAAAGTAAATTTGAAAAAAGAAGGGGTGGGGGGAAATTGGTGAAGGCCATTTGAAGCTAGGGCCTGAAGAGCAGGCTCTGTTTTACAATAACAGAGATACTAAAAGTCTGAACAGAGGGATAGCATGAAGAAGGCTGTCTTCTTGTATGCTGTTAGAGGGAAAAGAGTCTCACAAAGTCGAGGCCCGTAAGAAGGTATAGAAGTCAGTAGAATATGCTTGTACTGCATTACCTTTCCTAATAACACTCTTTCCACACTTCTTTAGACTATGGAAGTAAGTGATTTTACTTCTACCGTGGCTTGTTTTATGAGATTGTCATGGGCTGCTGCAGCAGGACGACTTGACCTGGTTGGGAGTAGCCAGCCAATTAAAGAAAGTAATTCTCTGTTTCCTGCTGGAATTCGAAACAGACTCAGCAGTTCAGGTACTGATTTTTACAAGGAATAGTAATTAGAACACTGAATAAGAAATAGCTGTAAGAATCATCTCTGTGTAGAGGTGTCAAGAGTCACAAAGAGAGCCTTTTGCTTTTGAGCATGAGTAAAAATTGAGCAGGCTTAATATTTGTGCACTATATGTGCCATGCTTTCTTCAAAAGAAAAGGCATTTGCAAGAACATAGAGTATAAAAATGCAAGAGGGCCCAAAATTGTGATAGTAACACAAATTCATCTAGAATTTTCTGACCTGGAAAACAGTTCTTTCCTTGGTTTGGTGGGGGTTTTTTTGGGGGGCGGGGGTCTTCCCCCCATATTTTTTAATTGGTACATTACATTTCACACACAATAATGGAGTTCATTGTTATATATTCGTATACCCACACAATATAACAATGTAGTTTGGTCAATATCATCCCCTTTCCCTTCCCTCATGAGGTTACTCCTTACCTTTCCCTACCTATCTTTCCTAGTTTCCACATGTGAAAGAAAACATAACCACCTTTGACCACCATTTTAACTGGAGTAAGATAAAATCTCAGTAGTTTTGATATACATTTTTATACTTGCAAAAGATATTGAATATTTTCCATGTATTTGTTGGCCATCTGTATTTTGTGTTTTGAAAAATGTGTATTTAGTTCATTTGGGTTGCTTTTTTGGTGGGGATTTTGTTTTGTTTTATCTTGTTTTTGAATTATTTATATAATCTGGATGTTAATCCTCTGTTGGAAGAATAGGTAGCAAAGATTTTTCTCTAATTCTGTAGATTCTCTCTTCATGCTCCTTTGCTGTGCAGAAGCTTTTTAATATGATGCCATCTGTTGGGTTGTTTTTTTTTTTTAATACAATTTTGTTTCCTAGCTTAATTTGCTTTTTCTGCTTTATGTGTTTATAAATACTTCAATAATAGAAATAAATTTATGACATACAAATAAAATACAAAATGTAAAATATAAAAATGTTAAGTTTACAATATTTTTAGGATTTTCATGTATGAGTAATCCTTCAAGATCAAGTTACAAGATATGGAACATTTTTAATATCACAGGAAGGTATCCCTCATGCTCCAAAATTGCATGTTCTTCTATCACCTGAAATTAGTTTTGCCTCATGAACTATTGCAAATGAGTTTTAAGACAAAACAGGGTGTTTCAAATATGGTGATTGAATCTATTTAGACATTAAGTGCTCTCTTGATGTATTTAATGTCGCATGAGAATTATGGATCATGTATTAAAAGAATATTAAAACTGCACAGTTCCTATAGAATCCATAGTAAACTCGAGCTTGCCTACTTTTAGGAAGCAATTGCAGCTCTGGAAGTGAAGGAGAACCTGTAGCCTTGCATGCAGGAATCTGTGTCCGACAGCAGTCTGTGTCCACCAAAGACTCACTGATTGCTGGAGAGGCTTTGTCTCTTCTTGTTACATGCCTGCAGCTTCGGAGCCAGCAGCTGGGTAAGAGGCTTCTTTGTGATTAATTTCTTTCAGGGAAAAGCCAGGATTCTAGTAGAAATTGTTTACATTGCTTGTAGACAAGGTGCTACTAATAGAAATGAAAGGAGGGGGAAAGTTGGCATGTGGAGTAGTTAAGGATGGTACTAGAATAGTTCATTCTGAAGAAGTGTTTATTGAGCAAGATTTTATAAGGGCCGTATGTCTGCCCTTCTGGAGCTTACTGTCCAGCTGAGGAATTAGGAAAACCCAAATTACTAGTTCATATACTATGTAATTAGGATTACGTATGAATCCCTGATAATGACTTATTACAAATTACGAAACTTTTAATATATTTTCCCTTTCATCTTTATTGTTAGCTTTGGAGGACTGAGCTAACCCTAACCATTCTTTAACATTTTAGCACTTAGGGCTGAGCCCTTCATTGTTTATGCTTTGTCAGCATTCATTTCTTTGGAGATCTCATCCAGTTTCATAGCCATAAATTCCATCTAGATGCTGACAACCATCAGCACCTCAATTTGGGTCTGTGACCTGAACCACTCCCCTGCCATCTCCACTGGGATAGCAGATAGACATCCTAAGCATTCTGTCTAGAACAGAACTGATCATACCCATATCACTGAAGAATTTTCCCAACATAAAGGTAGTTTTACCCTGCTAGTTCCTCTGACCACAAACCTTGGAATCACCCTTGATTGCCTTTTTTCACACCCTACTTTCAGTTGGTTGGCTTATCATCCTTCCAGCTGTACCTGGATTGCACCCCTTCACCACCTTCACTGAAGCTCTTCTGATCTGCCATCACTTCTTACTTGCCTTGTAATAGTGCCTAACCAATCTCCTTGCTTCTGTCCTTGTAATAACCAGGGTAGACCTCCTAATACTATGTCACTCCTCTCTCAAAGCCTCCAGGTGGCTTCCCAGTTCACCCAGAGTAAAAGCCAGATCTTTACTTCAAGGTCCATGGCAGTCTACCCACTGATACTCTGTTCTTTCACCTTCTCCTGCTCTCCCCCTCAGTCCTTGGGTACCTTACTTTTCCCCAACACCTTCCTGCCTGCTTCAGGGTTCTTACACTGGCCGTTCCCTCCTTCTGGTATGTTCTTTCTCATCTCTGCACATGGTTCTCTTTTCCCCATCTCCTGTAAGCCCTTGCTTTAATTTCATCTTGGTGAGACATTCCCTGACAACCTTTTTTAAAAAAAAAAATTATACCCTTCCCCTTTCCCTAGCACTGCCTTGACCCCTAACCTTTTTTTCCTATACCGTTTATCTCTTTATAACATATAATTATCATGTTTATTGCCATCATCCTCCAACTAGATTGTAAGCTCCATGAAGACCCTTTGTGCATTTTGTTTCCTGCTGAATCTTCAGTACCCAAACACTGCCTGATGTGCAGTAGACCCTCAATACGTAAATATTCTGGCATGAAATCTTAACTATAGTTTTAAAAATGGTACCAACACAAAGAAGCCCTAGTCTTGACTATTCTTACCAGTTTCACACTTCTGTTCTGTAGAGTTGGGGATCAGTATGTATTTTGTATAAAACTTAATTAGGTATGCCAAGGATAAAGGTAATTGAGATAAATACACAGAAAATGATAGAAATTTATGAAACATTAAAGTAGTGTCTAAAATGGTTTTCTCTGAGCAAGAATGCTTTTGAATGTTTATATGTGAGAAATATAAGTCATTAAAATCTATGCCATATGCTTAATTTGATTTTCTTAGAATTCTTTAGAAATATTTTCAAATCAAGATTTTAAAAAATTGAAAATATAACTTCCCTCCAAACTTTTGTCTTTTATCATATGTGATTTTATTTTTGGTACATTTTATAGTTACCAGTATTGATAGTTTATCAAGAGGAGACATTTATTCTTAAACTGGTATGTGCACACACTGTGAGATACCAAGATTACTAAAATATGGCTCTTTCCCTTGAGTACCTTAAAAATTTATACGGTAAATGGACAGACATGGAAGCAGTTGTAGAAGTTCCTGAATTTTGATTACATGTAGAAAGAAGAGATGAATTTCTGCTTAAGTTGCATTTAAGAAATTACTCAAAATTTTAAAAATTTTTGAAAATGCATTAACTAATTCAGTTCCTTTTCCCCCTTAATTTTCCTTATTCTTATCATTAGCATCTTTCTATAACTTGCCCTGTGTTGCTGATTTTATCATCGATATTCTGCTTGGATCACCAAGTGCTGAAGTAAGGATTTTTGCATTCCTTATTTAAAAAAAGAAAGAACTTTGTTCTTTTGGGGGTGGGAGCTGTCATGGATACCTTGACACTGGGGAATACAAAGGGAATAGCACTTAGTCCTCACAGGGAAAGTGGTAGACCACTCTGAAGGAAATGTGACTATTAGAACTATACCACCCTCCTCTCTGCTACCCCTTCCATGTCCCATTAGAAATTGAGACTTGCATTATAATTAATGTTTTCTTTTATGACAACCAAAATGTTACAGCCAGTGTGTAGCACCTGTAACTTATAAGGGCAGCTGACATTAAGCATCAACATGTGGTTTAAAATCAGGAAGACCACCTTCAAGCCATGAACTTTCATTGGATGTTAAAATTCTGACTTTCTTACATGACTTCAAAAATTAAACACTTAAAGAAGAGTAGTTGTGCTTTTGTTTTTGTGTTTTTCTTTTTTGTATTTTTGTTTACATTAAATTAAACCTATTGGTTCTAGGAAGATAGTAGGATAATTTAGGGAATCAGTTCCCAAAGCACATTTATAATTAGCCTGTTTACTCAGTAGATTCTTTACTATTAAAGATTGAAACATGGAGGGGCTGGAGTTGTGGCTCAGCAATAGAGCGCTCGCCTCGCATGTGCGAGACCCTGGGTTCAATCCTCAGCACCACATAAAAAATAAATTAGTGAAATAAAGGTGTTGGGTCTAACCACAACTAAAAAATAAATACTTAAAAAAAAATTGAAACATGGATATCTTACTCTAGTGTTTCAGTAGCATGGATGAATAAGTAGTGTGGACTTAGGAGGAATCACTTTTTAAGCAGTCTTTAAATGTTGTCTGACATGTCCTTTGCCACTAATCACATGATTTCAGATCCGCCGGGTTGCCTGTGATCAACTGTACACTCTTAGTCAGACAGATACTTCAGCTCATCCAGATGTGCAGAAGCCAAATCAATTTCTTCTAGGTGTCATTCTCACAGCTCAGCTGCCTCTTTGGTCCCCAACTAGCATTATGAGAGGAGTCAATCAGAGGTATGTAATAAAGATGAAAAATCTCATATTAACAAAAAACAGTGGATGAATTTTATATATATATTTATATATATATATATATATATATATATATATCTCCCCTAAAATTTATAGTGCATAATGAGATAACAAAAGAACGTCTCCTTTCTTCTTCTGACATTACATTCCTAAAAGGGGGCATTTGTGTTTTTCTTCCCATGCAGGACAGGAGAATTAAATACCATATGGCTTTCTCCTTCATCACCCCCAACTCCCAGCCCATCCTATTTTGTCTACTCATTTCAGAGAAAAAGAGGTGTCACCTGATTTGTGTGACTAAAGTTATTTGAACCAGGTCACTGTGTGAAGGTCACACTTGTCCTATACCCTGCACCTCACTTTCTTGGCTCAGATACTTTATGGCCCCATGACTAAAGGTAGCTGGGGTATCCTGCTAGCTTTGTATCTTGGCTTTATATGTGCCTAAGCGTGTAAGAAAGTTTGTGTTCAATGCTCATAGGGTGACTTAGGTAGGTCTGTTCTGCCTGTCCCATCTTCCCTCTGCAGGCTAGCCTGCAATGATTGAGGCTATTTCCTTCATCTGGTCCCAGGAAAGGAAGTAGGAGGTCCACGTTGACTTCAAGCTTATGCCACTTTATTCACCTCAGCTTTATCAGTGAACCCCTGCCATTGGGCTTGTAAAATATGGAGATTTGTGAAATCAGTATCTACTTTCATTGTACATATATTTTATAATTAGAGCCCTGAAAGAAAAGAGGCATTAGGCCAATGTAAACCCTTTTTCCCCACATCCTCGCCAACACTTCTTGTTGTTTGTGTACTTAATAGCTGCCATTCTGACTGGAGTGAGATGAAATCTTAGAGAAGTTTTGATTTGTATTTCTCTAATTGCTAGAGATGTTGAATATTTTTTTCATATGTTTGTTGATTGATGGTACATCATCTTCTGAGAAGTGTCTGTTCAGTTCCTTGGCCCATTTATTGACTGGGTTGTTTCTTTGGTGTTAAGATTTTTGAGTTCTTTGTATACCCTAGAGATTAGTGCTCTATCTGATGTGCATTAAATTTGCTCCCATGCTGTAGACTCTGTCTTCACCTCACTGAGTGTTTCCTTTGCTGAGAAGAGTCTCTTAAGTTTGCATACATCCCACTTATTGATTCTTGATTTTACGTCTTGCGCCATAGGAGTCTTGTTAAAGAAGTTGGGACCTAATGAAGATTTGGTCTACTTTTTTTTCTATTAGGCACAGGATCTCTGGTCTAATTCCTAGGTCCTTGATCCACTATGAGTTGAGTTTTGTGCAAGGTGACAGGGGCTTAATTTCATTTTGTTGCATATGGATTTCCAGTTTTCCCAGCACCTTCTGTTGAAGAGGCTATCTTTTCTCCAATATATGTTTTTGGCACCTTTGTCTAGTATGAGATAACTGTATTTATGTGGGTTTGTCACTATGTCCTCTGTTCTGTACCATTGGTCTACAAGTCTATTTTGGCGCTAATACCATGCCGTTTTTGTTACTATTGTAGTATAGTTTAAGGTCTTGTATAGTGATGCCACCTGCTTCACTCTTCTTGCTAAGGATTGCTTTGGCTATTGAGTCTCTTATTTTTCCAGATGAATTTCATGATTCCTTTTTTTATTTCTATGAGGAATGTCATTGGGATTGCATTGAATCTGTATAATGCTTTTGGTAGTATAGTCATTTTGACAGTATTAATTCTGCCTATCCAAGAACAAGGGAGATCTTTCCATCTTCTAAGGTCTTTTAAATTTCTTTGGCATTATGTAGTTTTTATTGTAGAGGTCTTTGACCTCTTTTATTGATTCCCAAGTCTTTTTTTTTTTTTTTTTAAGGCTATGGTACATGGGTAATTTTTCTAGTTTCTCTTTCAGAGGATTTGTCACTGATGTACAGAAATGCCTTTGATTTATGGGTGTTGATTTTTATGTCTTACTCCTTTGCTGAATTCATTTATTAGTTTTAGAAGTTTTCTGGTGGAATTTTTTTGGATCCTTTAGGTATAGAATCATGTTGTCAGCAAATAGTAATAGTTTTGAGTTCTTCTTTTCCTGTCAGCATTTCATTAATTTCTTTCATCCCTCTAATTGCTCTAGCTAGATTTTCAAAAACTATGTCAAATAAGTGGTAAAAGAGGGCATCCCTGTCTTGTTCCAGTTTTTAGAGGGAATGCTTTCAGTTTTTTTCCACTTAGAATGGTGTTGACCTTGGGCCTAGCATAGATAGCTTTTACAATGATGAGTTATGTTTCCATTATCCCTAGTTTTTCTAGTGTTTTGAACATGAAGGGGTGCTGTATTTTTTCGAATGCTTTTTCTGCATCTATTGAGATGATCAAATGATTCTTTATCTGTTTAACTTGTGTATGTCATCCTGATTCAGTTTGGGCAAATCATGACTCTAGAAATTTGTCAATGCCTTTGATACTTTCTATTTTATTGGAGTACAAATTTTCAAAATAAGTTCTAATTATCTTCTGTAATTCTGTAGTGTCCATCATGATATTTCCTTTTTCATCATGGATGTTAGTAATTTGAGTTTGAGTTTTCTCTCTCCTTCTCTTCATTAACATGCCTAAGGGTTTATCAATTTTATTTACTTTTTCAAAGCACCATCTTTTTGTTTTGTCAGTTTTTTCAATTCTTTGTTTTGTTTCAATTTTGTTGATTTCAGTTCTGATTTTAATTATTTCCTGTCTTCTACAGCTTTGGTGTTGATTTGTTCTTTTTCTGGGGTTTTGAGATGAAGTGTTAGGCTATTTATTTGTTGACTTTTTCTTCTTTTAAAGAATGAACTCCATTTAATGAACTTTCCTCTTAGTACTACCTTCGTAGTGTCTCAGAGATTTTGATATGTCGTATCTATGTTCTCATTTAACTCAAAGAATTTTTTAATCTCCTTTTTGATGTCTTCTGCAATCCATTGTTCATCAGCAGCATATTATTTAGTCTCCAGGTGTAGGAATAACTTCTATTTTTTTTTTTAATCATTGATTTCTAATTTCTTTCCATTATGAAAGAAGAATGGAAAGATAGAATGCAGGGTAGTATCTCTATTTTTGGTATTTGCTAATAGTTGATTTGTGGCATAATATATGATCTGTTTTAGAGAAAGATCCATGTGCTGCTGAGAAGAAAGTGTATTCACTACTTGAAGGATGAAATATTCTATATATGTCAGTTAAGTGTAAGATATTGATTGTATTATTGAGTTCTGTAGTTTCTTTGTTCAGCTTTTGTTTGGAAGATCTATGCAGTGGTGAAAGAGGTGTGTTAGTCACCCAGAATTATTGTGCTGTGGTCTATTTGACACTTGAACTTGAGAAGAGTTTGTTTGATGAACATAGATGCTCCATTGTTTGAGCTTGTATATTTATAATCATAATGTCTTGTTGATGTATGGTTCCTTTAAGCAGAATGAAATGTCCTTCTTTATCCCTTTTGATTAACTTTGGCTTGAAGTCTACTTTATTTGATATGAGGATGGAAACCCCTGCTTGTTTTCACAGTCCATGTAAGTGTATGTTTTTTTCTAGGAGTCTCTTGAAGGCAGCATATTGTTGGGTCTTTTTTTTTTTTTTTTTTTTTTTAATCTAATCTGCCAGTCTATGTCTTTTGATTGGTGAGTTTAAGCCATTAACATTCAGAGTTATTATTTAGACATGATTTGTATTTCTGGCCATTTTTGTTTATTTTTGGTATTTAACTTGACTTGATTTTTTCCTTTAGTGTAATACCCCCCCCCCCACCCCTTTGCTGATTTTTCATTGTTTTTTCCAATTTCCTCCTCATGGGATATTTTGCCAAGGATGTTCAGTAGTGCAGGCTTTCTAGTTGTAAATTCCTTTAATTTTTGTTTATCATGAAAGGTTTTGTTTTCATCATCAAATCTAAAGCTTAATTTTTTGGATATAAGATTTTTGGTTGGCATCCATTTTCTTTCAGAGCTTAGTATATGTTGTTCCAGGATCTTTTACTTTTCAGAGTCTGGGTTGAAAAAATCTACAGAGATCTTAATTGGTTTCCCCCTATATGTAATCTGATTACTTTCTCTTATGGCTTTTAAAATTCTTTATTTATTCTTTATGTTAGGCATTTTCATTATAATGTGCCTTGGTGTAGATCTGTTGTGATTTTGTACATTTGGTGTCCTGTAAGCCTCTTGTATTTGATTTCGCATTCATTCTTCATGTTTGGAAAATTTTCTGATATTATTTCATTGAATAGATTGTTCATTCCTTTAGTTTGAACCTCTATGCCTTCCTCTGTCCCAATAATTCTTAAATTTGGTCTTTTTATGTTATCCCATAATTCTTGAATGTTTTGTTCATGGTTTCTTACCATCTTCACTGTGTGGTCAACATTATTTTCAACATTATATATTTTGTCTTCATTGTCTAAGGTTCTGTCTTCCAAGTGATCTAATCTGTTGGTGATGCTTTCTATTGCGTTTTTAATTTAGTTTATTATTTCCTTCATTTCAAGGATTTCTGTTCTGTTTTGTTTGTTTGGGATTTTTTGTTTGTTTTGTTTTGTTTCAGAACCTCTATCTCCTTATTGAAGTAATCTTTTGCTTCCTGTATTTCTTTATGTAGCTCTTCATCGAAATGATCTTTTGCTGCCTGTATTTGCACTCTCATCATCCTTTAATTCACAGAACATTTTAATTATATACAGCCTGAACTCCTTCTCTGTCATTTCTTCTGCTGTGCTGGCCATGGATTCTAATAATGTAGTATCTTGGATTGTTTGGGGCACTTTCTTTCCTTGTTTTTTTATGTTGTTCATGTGCCTTCCCTTCTAGCACTTCAGATCCAAGGTGTTACAGTTTTTACCCTATAGGCTTATAGTGTCCCTGCAGGGTTCCAATACCTCTGCTTTAAAGGGGAGAACCATATTAATGATCCCAATACAAACAATATACAGCCTTGAATCAAATAGCTGCTATTATGACATTTATGATTTTGTCACAGTTATTATCTACAATAATAGTAGGTTTGCAAAAAGGTCTACAGTTTCTGATGGTGGACAAAGAGAGAACTGGGGGTGGGTTGTAGGATGAGATGTTAAGGAGGTAGGAGGTAAGGATATAGAGTTATTAGATCTTAGGAAGTGTGAAAGAGGAATCAAAAGAAGTTGGCTAGTAGCAGGAGAAAAGAGAGAAAGTGATTTTGGGGAGACAAGTATGTGGGAAGATGAAAGAGTACAAAAAAGAAACAAACATAAAAATTAAGAAAATTTAAAAATTTAAAAGAAATATACAACACAACTATTATATACTATTCAGACAGCCCAGTCCTCAGTAGCCTAATTTATGAAAAGAACATGGTTTCACAAATGTTGGGGATGTGAGGGTGGGGGAAGAGAGAGAGAAGAAAAAGAAAAAAAAATTCTCAAAAATACAAAGATTGTTTTCATTGGAGATCAGTATCTTTTCTGCTTCCCTTCTCATCCAATAGGTATGGTTGTCTGTTGTTTGCTAGTATCTTTACCCTCAGGATGGTGAAGGTTATTAGGGTGGGAGGGTTGGTCTTGGGGGCGGAGCTTCTGGAGGTAGGGTATAGCACTTGTTGGTGCCTGATGGGAGACTGCACCCCAAGGATCTCCTTTGGGGCCTGATCATGTGATGTGGGTGCCTGATCTTATCTCCTTTTATCGCCTGTAGACCTCACAATTCCTGATCTCTAATTTAGTCTCTAAACTGTATCTCACTCACCTCCTCCCTTTCTACATCCCAATCAGGAACCTGTCTCTCCGGAGGTCTTGTGGGCTGTGTTCTGGGGGCTGCACCCCTGTCATGGAGAGCTGTTTGGTATTGGGCAGTTCAAGACCAAGTTTTGTGAGCTACAGATCGGCCGCATAGCTGCAAGCACTGTGCCGGGTTAGTAGGTGCAGGAGAGAGAGAGGAGTTTGGGACTATAGGTACCTTGATATTGCTTCTAGGCCCCAGTTGGTGTCCCAAACTGGTAGGTACCCCAACTAAAGATGGCATCAGCGGTGTCCCAAGATGGAGGCAGATATCTTAAGAGATGGGGTGTTGGGCTAGGTAGTATGTTGGGCAGTGTGTTCAGAGATGCAGCTCTATGGCATCCTGTGTTGTGACTAGTAGCTGTCTCCAGACCCTGTCCAGTGTCCCCAGATGCAGGCTACCGTGTGTAAGAGACTAT
The DNA here is from genome assembly GCF_048772815.1 of Callospermophilus lateralis. NCBI lineage: Eukaryota > Metazoa > Chordata > Mammalia > Rodentia > Sciuridae > Callospermophilus > Callospermophilus lateralis. The sequence goes on from NC_135311.1 coordinate 101,417,204, forward strand.
GTCAATGGTTGCAGTGTCCCAAGATAGAGGCAACCGGGAGCTCCATATTGGTAGATGGGGTTCCCCTCGGAAGTGGCAGCCTTAGGTCTTGCATAGGCAAGCAGCTGGGAGTCGTGTGCTGAAGCTAAGACCTAGGGACCTGTGCAGGCATGGCAGCTGGGATTCCTGCACAGGAGCATCTCTTGGAGAAATCCTCTAATAACTCTCGAGAAACAGTGCTTCCACTACTTGAATCCTGGGTCATGGAGTAACACAGAATGTAGCCTCCCTCTAGCACGCCATCTTGGATTTGTTTTTTTTATTTCAGCAAATATTGGTGAGATTTTGATAGGGATATCATTGAATCTGTAGATGACTTTGTATAGACAACACAATTTTAGTCTTTAATTCATGAATAAGGACATCATTCTAATTATGTCATCTTTAATTTCTTTCCAGCAGTTTTTTTTTTGGTTTTTTTTTTTTTTTTTTGTAGTTTTTGCTTTATAAGTGTTTAATTTCCTTGGTTAAAATGATGACTATTTTTATTCTTCTTGACACTATTGTAAATGTAATTGTTTTCTTTTTTAGTGTGTTCATTGATAGTGCAAGAAATGCAACTGATTTTTGTATACTATAACTTTGCTGAATATATTTATTAGTTTTAACAGGTTTTTTGTGGAATCTTTAGGTTTTCATTTTATACAAGATTGCATCATCAGCAAATAGATTATTCTAGTTCCTCCTTTCCAAATTGTATTCCTTTTATTTCCTGCCTGATTTCTCTAGCTAGACCTTTTATACTCCAGCGAACAGAAATGGTCAAAGTAAGTGATCATCCTTGTTCTCTTAAGGAAGAAAGAAAACCTTTCTTTCACCATTGAGTACGATGTTAACTGTGAATGTTTTATATATGGCCTTTATTATGGTGAGATAGTTTTTATAGCAAAAAAGCATTAAATTTTGTCAGATACTTTTTTTGCATCAATTTGAGATTATTATATAGGCTTGTTTCCCCCATTTCTTTCTGTTAATGTGGTATTAAAATCATTTTTCATATGTTCAGTCATCCTAGCATTCCAAGTATCAGTCCTACCTGTTCCTGATAATTAATGCTTTAAATATACTGCTAAATTTGGGTCACTAATATGTTTATGTTCTTGAGGATTTGTGCGTAAGCATTTATAAGGGACATAATTCTGTAATTTTCTGGAAGATCCTTTGGTTTTGATATCAGGGTAATGCTTACCTCATAGGAGGTAGTGTTTTGGAAGAGTGTGAGAAGGACTCATATTCTTTAGTGTTTGGTAGAATCATCAACAAAACCATCTTGTTCTGTACTTTTCTTTTTTGGGTAGCTTTTTGATTACCAGTTATCACCTTGCTAATTACAGGGCTACTCGGATTTACTGTCTCATTCTGATTCAGTTTTGATAAGTTTCTAAGAATTTGTTCATTTCATCTTTCTAGTTCCAAGTTGTTGATGTGGCATCTTTCTGGTTTCTTAATGTAAGCATTTATAGATGTAAATTTTCCTTTTATTCCACTGCTTTTGATGTATCCCCTAACTTTTGGTATGTTGTATTTTTCATTTGTTCCAAGATATCTTCTAATTCCTTGGTGATTATTTGATTCATTCTTAGCTTTTCTTACTGCCTGTATATTCTAGAAAAAAGATGTGTAATCTGCAGATATTCCTTGAATTGAATTATAATTTTGTCTGTTTGCAAGTCTTCATTACATGATTAAGTGAGTGTATCAACATTTGTTATGTTTTCATATACTTTTTAATATATGAGAATTCCTAGTAGGGGCTTCAACATAATATTTTGAAGCATTTGACCTTTGGTTTTTTTGTTCCAGATGTATAAATAGGAAGAAGTCAGGATTTTGGTTTGTTAGGTAAAGTCATTATGGTTAATACTAAAATTTTAGCCAAAACCTAAAATTACTTTATAATTGACATCAACATTTAACCTGAATTAGACATAAATTGTATGATTCTAGTACTGAAAAATAAATCTTTAATAGTGTTTTTTCCCAATAGACATCTGAATTAAAAGATATAAAAATACTTTTATTTTAAAAACTGGGTTTTTTTTTTTAATTGAAATGTTTGGATTATTTTTTAGAAGTTATTGATTTTATCCTTGTTATGAATCAGTTTATTTGGGGGGAAAAGCAAAAAGTGTTAGATTAGATTAGATATTTTAATATATATCAAAGAATCTCTTAAAAATGCATTGATTAGGTTTGGTAAAATTTTGAAAACTATGCCTCGTATCTTTTTTAATGTATTTAATTAGCAGTTACCATGGGCTAACCACATGCCACACAGCTTACTAAGTTCTTTACATATATTTATTTACCTTTCAGTTCTCAGAATGGCCAAATGAATTTGTCTGTTTTTATTATCTCTATTTTTTTAAACATAATTTTTGGTTCATTATATATTTTAATCATTAATACAAGCTTGAGCCTAATTTTAGTCAGCTTTTTTTTTTTTTTTTTTTTTTTTGCTACTATGAACAAAAGAGCTGACAAGAACAATTTTAGAGGAGAAAAAGTTTATTTGGTTTTCATGGCTTCAGAAGTTCATAGATGGCTGACTCCATTGCTCTGGGCCCAAGGTGAGGCAGAACAGTGTGGTAGAAGAAGAAAGCATCTCAGGACATCACACCAGAAAGCAGAGAAAGAGAGAGATTCCTCATGGACAAAAAATAAAACCCAAGGGCATGCCTCCCTACTCTTCTAGCTACATCCTACCTACCTACAGTTACCACTTAATTAATCCATATTAGGGGGATTAACATACTGATTAGGTTAAGGCTCAGGACCCAATCATTTTGTCTCTAATTTTTTTTTTTTTTTTTTTTTTTTTTGCATTGTTTCACACAGGAGCTTTTGGGGGATACCTAATAGCTAAACTATAATAAATCTTTTTATACACACACACACACAAATATATGTCTATACACACACACAAATGTATGTCTATACATAAACATACATGTGAGTGTGTGTGTGTGTGTGTGTGTATATATATATCAGTAAATATAAACATGTGTATGGGAGTTAGAATTTAAATCAGTTGTCTTTGGACACCTGAGGTGTAAGTAGTATAAGCAGGATTAAAACCTGCATCTGATTCTAAAACCTGAGCTTTTAACCACTATAACTACAGAAAAAGCACTCCCACATTAAAGAAATGCCCTCTTTATTTTACTGTCCTCTATTTTTCTTCTTAGTGCTTGTCACCACTTGACATGTATATATTTTTTATTTGCTATCTGTCCCCCTTGTTCTTTTGTTCAGTGTCCCCTTTAAAAAGGTGTAAGCATTTGATAAGTGCTTAACAGATATTAGTTGATAATTGAATGAACAAATGCAGTCAGTGCTTAAATCATTTAAAACCATGTTTATTAAAAATTCCCTCTCTACACTATTATTCCTTTACTGTGTCATTATTAGCAAAATCATTAATATGCTCCATGTTAAAATGCACTAATGTAAAAGCAGTTACTTTATGCTTAGGAAAATTATCTTAATTGTTTTATGAACTTGTTTTTACAAGGAAAATGCTTTTTATTTTGTAAACAGCCTATTTTTAGTAACTGAAACCTATCTATTTTTTAGACTGTTATCTCAGTGTATGGAGTATTTTGATTTGAGGTGCCAATTATTAGATGATCTAACAAGTAAGTAAACGTCTAACTTTGATTTGGGGTGGGGAAGTAGAAGAGAAAGCCAGAGTAGACATTTTTAATCTGCTTTAGCAATGTCAGGTGCAAATGTGATTATAATCTTTGTTATGATTTCCTGAAAATAGCATGTAAGCCAGTGAGCTCTCTGTCAGTACAGTCCCAACTATTAATGTGTTGAGAAAATTTGTTAATTTAAAAATTGTTTAAGACTTATATTTTAATTGTACCAACATGGAACTATGATGAAGAACCTTTCTCTCTAGCATAATCTATTCTGACAGTTTTGAAGTTTGATCATTGAAGGAAAGAGGAAATCTATTGAAGCATGTTGATAGTGATAGAAGTAAATTAAATGATTAAAGTGTCATTGTTAACAATTCTCTTGTTAGAGTGTTAAGATTTTAATTATCTGTACTTACCTTTTAATAATGCAAGAGTATGTTGGAGTACTTTATGTAAAATTTAGTTGCTCAAATCAAGAAGTTATTAGTTTATTCCCCATCCTTTATGCAAATAAATTGCTTCAGTGTACAGGAAATAAGTAAAAATTAGGATGACTGGGCACAGTGGTGAATGCTTGTATAATCCCAACTACTGGAAAGTCCTAGGCAGAAGGCTCACAAGTTCAAGGCCAGCCTGGGCAACTTAGTAAGACCCTGCCTCAAAATAAAATGTTAAAAGTCCTGGGGGTATAGCTGAATTGGTAGAACACTTGCCTAGCATGTATGGAGTCCCTGGGTTTAAAAAAAAAAAAAAAAAATCCTGGTGATCAAAAAATATTAATTTCAAAAGAAAGTTAAGGCCTGGATGAAAAAACGTATTTTATGTGTATATAGACTGTAAATCCCCACACAGTCAATTTGATTGTGAGATTCCTGTGGGCCAAAGGTAAAAAGGAAACAGGGTACAGTTAGTTATTCTTGATACCCAAGAAGAAAGAGAATGGGTCCTCAAAAGAAGCAAATTTTTTCCATCACTTTATTCTAAAAGAAGTTTCATACAAAGATCTTTATGTAATAAGTACATGAAGATCTAGTGACTAATAATCCTCAGTGACATCTCCTAAGGCAGATTTCTTCCTGGGTCCTGAGTCTGTCTCAGAAACTTTCAGCAATACAGAGAGGTTGATTTTATGGAAATTAAGATAGTGGAGTTTGGCTGTGTTTTGATTCAGGGTGAGATTGGTCATGTCTGGAAAGTGGATGGACTATGTATTCATCTAACCACCTACCTCAGTGTGTTTTTCCACCAAGCTTCCAGTTTAATGTGGGCAGCAGCCATCAAGGTTTTGCTCTCTGCTTTTTGAAAACTGAATTCATGAGTTGGCTATACACATGCAACTTTCAAAAGAAATGAATAAATTGTTAAGGTAGACCTTCCCTGCATTGTTGAATAGTAAATGAAAGATCCAGGATCTCTTATGAGGTCTTAAGGCGCAGACAGAATTAATTCTCATGCAGTATTTCTTGAAACAAAGAATATTGTCTGATTTGGGGGTACTTTTTTTTCCTAAGTCAGGGCCTACACTAATACCCTTTACACCTAGCACCCTGTGGTGGAGGTATTGGCCTTATTGCCTAACTAGGGAAGCAGGGTGGTAGAGATTAGGTTCACATCTGGGGCCAGACCAGGTCTGACTAACCCTAAAGTATCCCTCTTTCACAAACCTACAGGTACCCTGCTTGTTTGTCACTGTAGTAGAAGATAATCACTCTTCTCCTCCTCATCCCAACTGTCTGTATGTAATTTTGCTGTAAGTCCTTGTTTGGCCCAGAAAGTGAGGTGCTAAATATGAAAGACTGTTCTGAGGAGTTGGGCTTATTGTTTAGAAACCTCTGCTCACACTAATCTGATCTTGACCTCCTCCTCCTTTAAAGAACTCCTCCCTCCTTTGTTTTGGAAAACACCACAGGAGCCTTGGTTCCCTTGTATCCTTCCATCCCTGCCTTCTCCAAAAGGCTTTTGTTCCCTAAACCAGGAGCTTCAGAGCAAGGATGGTCTTCTCTCCCCACCCCCCCTCAGCGTGTAGTGCAGTGGCCTGTGTAGAGGAGGCATTTCACAAGAGTTTTATTTATGAAGGTGGAATTTTCAGGCTCCTTGTGGGAAGCAACTATTAACCTGCCCTTTATTAGTGACATGCTTTTTGAGATCTGTGAGAAGTGAAAGATTGGAACTTGACTGCTTACTTTAATTCAGGATTTTGACTCCACAAAGGGAAATTCTTCCTCTTTGTAAAATTTTTTTTTCCTTCTTAGCTTCAGAAATGGAACAGTTACGAATAAGCCCAGCTACCATGCTTGAAGATGAGATTACATGGCTGGATAACTTTGAACCTAATCGCACAGCTGAATGTGAGACCAGTGAAGCAGACAACATCTTATTGGCAGGACACTTGCGGCTCATTAAGACCCTTCTTTCACTCTGTGGGGCAGAAAAGGAAATGCTTGGTAATTATTGCTTCATCTTATCATGTGGCAGAATACCTTAGTTCTCCATTATTGTCATAGTATAGTCTATAATTATAACAATGAGATAGTTGCTAAATGTTCCATGGAAAATTGACCCTTCACAAGTAAGAAATTGTCTGTAATTTTAATGGCTAACAATCTTAAGGTGTATTTTACTGGTTTTATTATGCCATGTAAAAATTTTAACATGTTCAAATGGTGGGATCACATAACTTCTTAATACCAAGTAAAAATTACAGTTCAAAGAGAAAGTTTGTCTCTTTTTGCTGTTTTGTACTTCATAATGTATTATCATACATTACTACCTGTGAGTTTGATTCTTCTCTGGAGAGGTGACCCCCCAACTACTGCCTCCCCATTGGGGTATATATGTAATCTTAAAAGCATATCCTGTGTTGTAAAATTATATTTAAAAAAATTAATGACCACTTCATAATGCAAACTAAACTCTACATAATCTTCTTGGCTACCAGGGATACATAGAAAAGTGTGATTCTTAAACAGGAAAAGCAATAAGTTACTGTTCTGGTAACTTACTCTTTAGAGTAAGATTTTAAAAGTTTGATAAACCCTTGTGCAAATTCCCCTATTCCCAGAATAAGAATTGTTCACTCACAACTTTTCTGTTCTTGGAATCTTGGCACATGTGTTTCTAAGGGGTAAACATGACTCCTTTCACTGTATTGTAGATTCATAAGGGAGGGCACCCTCTCTGGTCTACCATGATATCCCCTTCCCTAACCTTTCCTTCCACAAGTAAGCACTCCAAAAATAAGTGTTCGATTAAACTGGGTGCACTGCTGTTGGGGGGCCTTGAGTGTTTTGCTGCTCTAATCAGAAAGTGCACAATAGGATCTTTGAATTAAAATTTGTGTTCATCCTCAACATGAATATTATGCTCTATTCCAGGTTCATCACTCATTAAACCATTGTTAGATGACTTCCTTTTCCGAGCTTCTAGAATTATTTTAAATAGTCATTCTCCAGCTGGCAGTGCCGCCATCAGTCAACAGGACTTTCATCCAAAGTATGGAAAATGCACGTTGTGTTCAGTTTTGGTAAAAATTCTAATTTGAAACTTTAGTCCAAAAATATTTCCTTAAGTTGGACTTTGTCTTCCATATTGTGAGTTTGTGTGTCATGTATTATTCACTCTGTAAAGAAATGCATGTAAAGGAGCTTAGTGTAAAGCCTATTTGTAACATAGAAGGCACAGAGAAAGTGCCGGTACCATTACCATCATCAAAGTGGAAGAGTAAATAATAATAATGTGGCTAACTAAGTCCAGAACAAATTCCAAGAGAAATGAAGATTGTTAAGAATTATGTCCAGGTCTGGAGTGTGGCTAACTGGTAGAGCTCAAGCTTAATGTGCATGAGACTCTGGGTTAAATCCCAGAACCAAAAGAAAAAAAGAGAAAGAAATATATCTAAAGTAAATAGACTCCAAATAAAGTGTTCACAAGTTTTTAGGAGCAAAGGATAAGTGCTGTGGTGCACAAACCTGTTGTTTGCTGAGGATTGACTGTTCTGGTAACTGCAATGGCTAGTGATTTATTACAATTGTAACTTTGGAATCAAATTTTGTATTTGAGTAGAAAATTGGAAAATCCCTTTGTACTGTTGACCCTACTTGAGTGATATTTATACTCTTGGAGATAGGAAGAAGAGGCAGCTACAAGCTGCCATCTCATTTGCTCTGAATCAAACTTACTTATTATTTCAAGAATATGAAAACCAGAGTTGATTTAGGAATCTTGAAGAAACTGAGGATTTGGTAATTACAGTGAAAAAGAAAATTTGTGTACAGCTTCGGTGGTCATTGATATGGAAAAGACATAAAAAGCAATATTTTATGGAATCTTATGAGATAATTTATCATGAATAAACATTTTTTGTAGCTAGAGAATCCTTATTAGCAAAGTCTGGTTTTGGTTGGGGGTGTCTTCATTAGAACTCTTGGCTTGTCTTTCATGGTGTGACTCCCATTTTTGTTCTTGCTTCAGTCTTGTTTTGGAAGATTTAGTGCCAGGTTTATGGAATTTTTTAAACATCAGAAATACATGAGTATTTTGATTTTCAGTAAACACAAAAAAAGTAAATCTTCAGCAGTTTTAGTGAATTTTTTATTGATAAAATCTTCCCCTCCATCAACAATGAGTATTTTTTAATACTTTCTTTTTATTAAAAGTGATACCTCTGTCAACAAGGAGTATTTTTTTCATCATACACAGTACTTTGACTGGAAAAGGAACATTTTGTTTCATCCCTCCCCAGTGTACTAAAGGGTATTTATCACAATCATTCCCAGACTTTTCCCACTAAAAGCTTAAAGGAAAAGAAAGAGAGATTTAAAATACATAAGACCTTTTCAGAAGCCATGCTATTCTTATATCGCATGCTATTCTTATATATAACAACAGCAGCTTCTTGGTGTGTAGCTCATGTGTAATGTACCTCCCTGTTCATTTCTTACTTGTTCTTTTCAACCCATTAGTCTAGATAAGAAACAAAGGACAGTGCTGATCTAAGAGCCCCACAACCCTGCCTTGACTCCCTCTTACACTTCACAAGTGGTTCCACTCAGAGGTCACATGTCCTCTTTTCTGTGTATCCTTCATAATCTGTGATCTCCTCAGTAATGCAAGTTTGGCATAGATCACAATGAGAAATTACTATCCATGCCCAAAGGCAGGCAATCTGGGAAGTCTGGATGCTTTACAGTTATCTTTTCTGTCACTTTAAATACACAGACTTGGCAATTTATATATTTCTGTATACCTTTTTTTTCCCCCAGCAAAGTGGAAAGTTGATTAATGTCCTTGAAAGAATTTTTGATCCTCAGGCACACAGAATGTTAGTGGATCTCTATTCTGATTTTCATAGCTTTCTTTTTCTGTTACTTGCTCAGAAAGATAGCTACAAAAAAATATTTTTTTCTCCCTACTTTTATTAAAAGATGGCAACTCTTTGTTGTGTTTATTACACAGTTCTCCAACTCCATTCTTGCTGGTCCGTTCCTTATAGAAGAAGACTCTCAAGTCAAAAGTGACAGATTTTGCTATTTTATCATCAGGCCAGGAAAATATTTAGCTCTAAGCCATATTAATTCTTCCAGTTTTCATGGCTTCTGGATTACTAGATTTCTGACTTAACTATTACATGAAGAATTGCACTCTTATACTTTCGTTTCAGATGTTGTTTTAGTTTAATTAGGAGTGTGAGTAAAGTGTTCATTGTTGAAAATGATTTGTGTCTTTTGTTTTTAGGTGTAGTACGGTGAATAGCCGATTGGCAGCCTATGAAGTCCTTGTAATGTTGGCTGATAGTTCACCTTCAAACCTTCAAATTATTACAAAAGAACTACTTTCTATGCATCATCAACCTGACCCTGCTCTTACCAAGGAGTTTGATGTAAGTTTTCTAGACTGTCAAGACACTTTATTTTTTTTATAATGATCTCTTAAACATAGAATTTTAAAACCACATTTGTATTCTTCTAAGCCCAAAGAAAGTCAGTATTATTCTTTTGCTGTGTTCACATATTTAAATCAACTACAAACTGTGTTATCACACTGATACACTACAGTTTATTATGAAGTGGAGTCCTTTTAAAAAGGAGAGGCATTTCCAAGTTGGCTAATAATTATTCTCAGCCTATTATGTTCCAGCCTATTTTTTGAGTAACTTTATACCAGGCACTAGAGATAAAGTCAGACGAACATTGACTCCATCTTAGCACAGTCTGTGTTCAGTTAAATTCAGAAAGATTTATGGACTTTAGCGTACACTAAGAGGTATATTAAATTTTTGGAGCTCAAAAACATTCCAGACCTCAAGAAGGTCAGTTTATACAGTGGAAGAAAACACCCATAAGCAAACCATTTCAAGGTTTGTGATACAGTATAAGAGATGTTTGTCCTATATGCTCTAACATTGAAAGACACTTACCCACTAGTGTTGGTGTCTTAGAAAGCTTCTTGGAGATGATGACACTGTAAGTAGGGCCTCAAAGACGAGCAAGCCAATCGAAGCAAGGTGGGATGGTCATTCATTTCAGCAGTGAGAACAGGAGAAAAGCTATGGAGCCACAAAACAGCTTAGCATATGTTGGGATCTACAAGAGGGAAATAAGTTGTAGGTGCACTGGAATACTAGACCAGGAGTGAGAAGACACTTTTAAAGCAGCCTTTGCTTTCTCTTTGAACATATGCTTATTAGAAGTTGTTTAATAGAAGACTGTGACTTTCTGTAAAAGGAAAGGAATGAATATGAGCCTTCCTAGACCATCCACACTGCAGAATTCCTTATGGTAAACATGTCATAAAATCCTGTTCCTTTTTTTCAGAGTACCACCTCAGTTGCTAACATAGTATTTTTGCTTGACTAATACCATATAGTCTGTCCTACTAGGCTGTAAACTCTTTGCCATTAGGGACCACATACATTTCTGTTCTCTGTTTCATCCCTGGCACATACATAGTACATGTTAGGCCCCTAATTAATATTTGTTGAATGGTAATCAATTGAATAAATACATGACTACATAAATGAATAAACAAATACATACTTACTATATGCCAGATAATTTATGAACAACAAAAAAGAAACACAGAATCATATTTGATCATTGTGATGGCATTTTGATCATTGTGTTAGCATCTGCACACAAAGATACTTCATGAACATAAATTTTGCTAGCCTGAATTTCATAACGCACTGGATATACCTCTCTTTCCTCTTAGACATCCCTTATAGCTAAAGTGGAAATGTGCCTGAGGCAGAGGTACTAATTCTCTTCCTTGCTGTTTCTGTTCCTCTGTTTCCCAGTACCTTCCCCCAGTGGATAGCAGATCCAGTTCAGGGTTTGTGGGCCTGAGGAATGGTGGCGCTACGTGTTACATGAATGCAGTCTTCCAGCAGCTATACATGCAGCCGGGGCTCCCTGAGGTGATTTGCTTTCTCTGTCCTGTTTGGCATGAGACAAAATGTGTTCACTGCCTGAAAGTTGTTCCATACTTATTTATTGCTTTTTGGGTTTGCAGAACCCAAATATTAGTAAGTAGGGATTAGTAAGTAGCTTCTGAAATCTGTATAGACATGTTATTCATAGTCACATTTTTATAAATCTGCTTGTGTAAGATCTGCCTATATGACAGACTTGACCTAATGATTTTTGAACTCCAAAATAATTTTTACGTTGTTCTGTAAACTTACTAACATTTTTAATGCTTTAGAAATGCACAGGCTCTGTCATCAGCGCTTTGTAATAATATAGTGGTAGCATGTGGTGTGGCGGGCAGAATTTTGAGAGTGCTCCATGTGCATTGTTTGGCATTATGTCTTATAGAGATTCTAGTATACTGGTTCCAGTTTTTCCTAATCAAATGGAAGCTAAATAACAAAGCTAAATATGTGCAGAATTGTAGGTAGCCACATCCAACCATATATATATATATATATAACATTCTAAAAAAACAAGGTGGGTACATATGTCAGGATTTTCTGAAAAGTGGTTAAATATTTCTAATTTAATACTTTTCTTCTTTTTAGTCACTACTTTCAGTGGATGATGACACAGACAATCCAGATGATAGTGTATTTTACCAAGTGCAGTCTCTCTTTGGGCATCTGATGGAAAGCAAGCTGCAGTATTATGTCCCTGAAAACTTCTGGAAGGTATTTCTCCCAGTAACCTATGTTTGGAATTTGGTTACAATTTTTCCTTAGTGATAATGGTTTCTTATCTTTACTAACTCAGGCAAATTCAGACTACTAGTGTATAAAAGAATTGGGTATATAGTTGTTGAAATTGATGCTTGGTTTTAGAGTATTAGAATGTCAAAATTAATTATTCACAATTCCTGAAGATTTGCAAATTTAATTATTTTGAATATTTCTGATTCTTCATTTTAGCTCTTTGAAATATTGATTCAAATCATTTCTTTGAACCGATAACAATTTAATTATTGCCTTTAAGTAAAGAACATTGTTTTGAACATTGCTTCACTTTGTTTCACATGCTGGAGGATTACTCATGTTTTTCACAGAGATTGGTTAGTTTCTCAGAAACAAACTCTGTTCCACAGCCTTATATGTCACCCTGTACCCACCTCTGGTTTCAGAGACCTGCTGTGATTATGAGGTGCTAAGGAAGAGCACAGATGGCTGAATACAAGCTTGTCTCGCTTCAGTAAAAATCTCCATGTTTCTATCATGAACTTGGTTTTTAGAAGTATTAAAATGTTTTCATATGCCTTTTCTACTCTATTCAGCAATTGCTGCTTTCCTTTTAAAATTTTTGAATTCTTGCTACATAGATTTTCAAGATGTGGAATAAAGAACTCTATGTGAGAGAACAGCAGGATGCATATGAATTTTTTACTAGTCTCATTGATCAGATGGATGAATATCTCAAGGTAATAAAAGTCTCCCTTTAACTCCCTCAGACTCTAATTACAGTATAAAAACAATGCTTCAGGGTTTGTGATTACTGTAAAACTAAGAAATCAGAAATTAGTAATCTAACATCATAGCTGTAATTTATTTCTTTTGGGTTTATACATTAAAATTTATACATATCACTGGAATTACATATTTCTTCTCGATTCATCTAACACTCAATTAAATCTTAACCCAGACTACAGAGTAATAACCACTTGCACCTGCATATCTTACTGAGTATCCCTTGAAGCTTTAGAGGATGCTGTAACCCTAGTGAGTTGATGCCCCAGCTTCAGGCAGTCTTGGAATTTGTCAAGTTCTCTGGACAAAGGGACTGGACCAAAAAGTTATTTATGATGTTTAAACCCAAAGCTTTCTGCTTTTCCCCAGTAAAACATGTGACAGATTTCCAAAATTGTATTTTCTTCTAAGACTGCCTGCTACCACTGCCAGCATTGGCCTCTCATCAGTAGGCACAATTTATCCATAAAATAACTTATGATCACAAGAAGATTGTAGAGTTGCTCTAACTGTGTCCTTTTGACTTAGGAAGGATTCAGACTCTTCATGGAGAATGCCCTCCCTGTCATCAACTCTGACTGAACTGTCTTTCCTCCTCCTCTGCTGATTGCATTACTCTGACATTAGTCTGATAAAAAAATGACTCCTTTATTTGGGTGGTTAAATTGAAATCTGTATTTCAGCTTGGGTTTAAATAAAATTCTTTATGAACCAACTTATCAGTACCAGGGAAATAATTAAAATTTTAACTTTTTATCCCAACAGAAAATGGGGAGAGACCAAATTTTTAAGAATACATTTCAGGGCATCTATTCTGATCAGAAGATCTGTAAAGACTGTCCTCACAGGTTAGTGAAGATGAATGGCACTGACACAAAACATGATCATCAGGATTAGGGGTATAGCTCAAAGACAGAGTACTTATCCAGCATGTGCAAGGGCCTAGGTTCCCTCCCTAGCATCACCTAAAAAATAAAATCATTTTTAAATGCTTTTCCTAGTATTTTTGAATTTGGCATTTGTTGACTTATAAATATATCTTTCAGTGGATCTATAAACGTTTAATGAATTATATTTCTTTGGTTTCCATTTCCAAAATTTCTTCATGCCCTTAAGAAAATATTTGTTAAAATTTATAATTTGAAGCAACTCTATATTGTCAAAATTTGGTGTTTTTATTTGGTAGTGTACTTTTAAAATGGTAAATTTGTTATGAATGTAGCTCTGTGTTCAAGCTCAAGTGTCGTGGTAATATGAGTTTAAATTCATGGGTTTTTTGTCATTTCCTAACCAGATATGAACGGGAGGAAGCTTTCATGGCTCTCAATCTGGGAGTTACTTCTTGTCAGAGTTTGGAAATTTCTTTGGACCAGTTCGTTAGAGGAGAAGTTCTAGAAGGAAGTAATGCATACTACTGTGAAAAGTGTAAAGAAAAGGTATACTACATTTGTCCTAAGATTAATTTGTTATGCATGTGCTGTGTCTTTATAAAATCAGTATTAAACTTCTGCTCTGCTTCCATTAGATTGTGTCATTACTTGTGTAACATGGGTGGAAAGGCTTTTACATTAATTAATTTGCTGTTTTATTTTCTCCATGCAGATAATTTCTTTTCTTTTCTTTAGAGAATAACAGTGAAAAGGACCTGTATTAAGTCTCTACCTAGTGTTTTGGTCATTCACCTGATGAGATTTGGATTTGACTGGGAGAGTGGACGCTCCATAAAATATGATGAACAAATAAGGGTAACTCTTTTTCTTCCTGAAATTTCTCACAACCGTGACCTTGCTGCCTCCTTTACTTTTTTCTTTCTTAGTTCAAATTCTGTCTTCCTTTTGAAAGATTCTGGTCTCCGTATCATGAGAAGGCCACAGCCCTTGTGTGAGAACATGCTGTTAGTAGAACAGGCACATGTACAAACAGTGACCCTCATTTCTGGAAGGCATTTTTAGAAGTTAAATGCTTCCTGTAATGCACAAACCAGAGGCTACTCATATTGCCCAGACTTAGGCTGAGATGTTGTACTTGAACTGAAGAGGTGGTTAGTCTTTACATAACTTGGGAAAATACAGGTTCTTACTTTATCTGACTTGGGAACTGCTGTATATGTTCCTGGCCAACACTAATGGTCTCTTTTCACTTTTATATAGTTTCCTTGGATGCTAAACATGGAGCCTTACACAGTTTCAGGAATGGCTCGCCAGGATTCATCTTCTGAAGTTGGTGAAAATGGGCGAAGTTTGGATCAGGGAGGTGGAGGATCCCCTCGGAAAAAAGTTGCTCTCACAGAGAACTATGAACTTGTTGGTGTCATTGTACACAGTGGGCAGGCACATGCAGGCCACTACTATTCCTTCATTAAGGATAGACGGTAAGGGCTTCTTAAGGTAGCCATTGCTCCCTCTGCCTCCACAGTGTTGCCTTCTGCTTTCTCTGCCCTAATTTGTCATCCATACTTACCATTATAGTGCAAAGAACTTTGTGTTCTTTGGTCTTATTTCATTTTAAATATTTAAAGCTTAGAGGAAACTGTTTTTACCTCTTCATTTTGAAAAATTGTTTTAGAAACTAAAATTGCTATTGCTAACGTTTTTTAAAAATATTTTCACTTTAATTATAGATAGGTAATACAATGTTATTAAATGCAGGGGTTAGAATGTTTGTTTTTTAACCTTATGTCTGTATCTGGACCTTAGGGGGTGTGGAAAAGGAAAGTGGTATAAATTTAATGACACAGTTATAGAAGAATTTGACCTAAATGATGAGACTCTGGAGTATGAATGCTTTGGAGGAGAATATAGGCCAAAAGTTTATGATCAAAGTAAGTATTTATAATGGATATTTTTCCATACTTTTTATAAAAAAAAATTTAGTTTTCTATCTAATTGGAAACAGTATTCTTTATAAGGAAATACTGTCTTTTTTTTTCTTTCTGTAATTCTGCTCTTCTAGCTATAGATAATCCAAGCTGTTTATAAATTTTTTTTTTTAATAACGAGAGAAAGTCAGGAGGATGAAATGATAACTAAGAAAAACTAATAAAGAAAGAATTTCAACCTTAAAATTTGTTTCAGAATTTTAGAAAGTAGTTGCCTTCTAAATTTTTCAGATTTCCTTTTCACTTATATAGAGGTACTATAATTATAATTAAAGAAGACCATTTCTTATTCTTCTAAAACCATATACATCACGTAGAATGTAAAGCAGTGTTTCCCTCCACAGTCCCCATCCCTAGAGGGGGAAAGTATGTCATAAAACACAATCAGATTTTATTTGTGAAAAATCTAGTTTTCAGAAATAGTTCCTGAAGCCTGATTTTTAAATCTTTCAGGGGCTTTTCTAAATCTCTATACATATTAGATCCACTTTGTTATGTTTCATTGCCACTCCATGGTAATCACACATCTAATGCTGGCAGCCTTCAAGGGCTACATTTCATATCATTCCCAAAATTGACCTAGATTGGCTATCTTTACTGAAATGGATAAGAGAAGGCAATTATGATCCCATCCTGTCACCGAAGGTGTTTCTAAATGTTGCTTGCCTTTTGCTTAAATTTAGTCTTCCCTGGAGTGTTAACCCTCTTCCCTTATTCCATTGCCATACATATCTCTTACTCCCTGCCCTGAGTTTCCCCTCCCAGTGAATGACTATTCTAATATAAGAACTGAAGTATCCTGACTTGCATTCTAAACAGTACTCTACCAAAGCCCATTTTACTTATCCTTTGCATTTGACAAATTTAATGAGTAGTTACTTGTTACATTTATGAGTTCTTTGCTTTAGATTTTCAAGACAAGGAAGATTTTATTTACAAAAATTCTTTCTTATTGTCCTGTTATAAAATAGCAAATCCATATACTGATGTACGTCGAAGATACTGGAATGCCTATATGCTCTTCTACCAAAGAGTATCTGATCAAAACTCCCCAGTATTGCCAAAGAAAAGTCGAGTCAGTGTTGTAAGACAGGAAGCTGAGGATCTCTCTCTGTAAGTTTCTCTTTCATATGATTTACTATGATTCCAGTAGGTGATAATGTGATCATTGATAATATTGTTTAAATTTTAAAGATAATTAGCTAAGCTAGAGAGAAATTTTTTTAAATCTTCTAAAAAATAATAAATTATCCTTTTTTTTCCTATTGCTTCCTGGGCTTTCTTTTTTCCCTAGCAGGAAGTTATTTTGTATTTATATTTATAAACATGCATATAAGTTATTTCAGAATCAATACTTTTTTTTTTCTTTTTTTCTTTTTTCTTTTTTATGTTGCTGGGAATGGAACCTGGGGACTCCTGCATGCTAGGCAAGCACTCTACCACTGAGTTACAGCCCCAGTCCAAGATTTTTTTTTCAATCAAGTCTAGTGCCCTGTGTATGAGTTTGGCAAGTTTTAATAACTACTAAAACTATAGCTATTCCATCTTTCAGGTCAGCTCCATCTTCACCAGAGATTTCACCTCAGTCATCTCCACGGCCCCATAGGCCTAACAATGACCGCCTCTCCATTCTAACCAAGCTGGTTAAGAAAGGTGAGAAGAAAGGACTATTTGTGGAGAAAATGCCTGCTCGAATATACCAGGTAAGAATCATGTAAACAGTCTAAGGAGAAAATCCAGGTACATGTTGTATTTATCTTGTAGATCCAGAGAGCACTCCTGCTGGCTACCCTCGGGATTTGTTATTCCTTTCATTCCACCTCTTCTCCCCTCTTGCTTTGTGAGTCTTTTGTGCCAGGTGATAGAGGCTGTATGTAGAGCTTGTAGCACAGTGGTAAGAACACAGTGTGAATACATCCTAAAGATTGTCCAGCATTATCCCTGAGTAGAGAAACACATTGATGAAATGAGCTTATTTTATCTGAAGAGAAAAACAAGTTGAGGCTTATAATATTTGGGTGAGAATATTTTGGCAGTCATGACTGTTGTTGTTTGAATACCTGTTCTAATTCTTAAAAGACTCTTGTAGTGTAGCAGGTTTTACTCCCATTTTTCCAATGGAAATTCAGGCTCAGAAAAGGAGTCTCAGAGCAAGGGTTTAAGTTCAGTGTGTCCTCTTACCAAGTTGTGATTTCATATACTAAATATCCAAACGCTTGCTGGGCACAGTGGGACTACACCTGTAAATCTCAACAGCTCAGGAGGCTGAGGCAGATGGATGATGAGTTCAAAGCCAGCCTCGGCAAAATAGCGAGGCCCTAAGCAACTCAGTTAGACCCTGTCTCTGAATAAAATACAAAAAAGGGGTAGAGATGTGGCTCAGTGTCCCTGAGTTTAATCCCCAGTACTAATAAATAGACAGACAGATAGATATAGATTAGACAGATCCCCAGGACCAATGAATGAATGAATTCCCACTACCAATGAATGTGAATGAATGAATGAATGAATAACCAAAGGCTAAAGAGCCAGAACCAAAGAATTTAAGAAAACTATCAGTCTTTAATTAAGATAGAAGTGAGCCATCTGACAAGTAGTAATGGAGTTCCTTGATCTCGGGAAAGCTTTGTTTGTAACTTCCTACCCAGAATTTCAGGGTAGAATTTATTTTGTCTTTCATATGGTGGTTTTCCTGAAATTTCCAAAAGGGTTTGGTAATGAATGATAGGAACACCCTTTACAGCATTTTATATTTGAAAGGAAGGTTTTTCTCTCTTGTTTTTTCAAAATGCAAAGCTTGAGAAAAGGGAATTGTAATTTATTTTGTACAAACCCTTTTTACCTAAACATTTTACTAGAAATATCTTCCACATATTGAATACTGTTTCTTAAAAGTTTTACTAATTTTTTTGCAGATGGTGAGAGATGAAAACCTCAAGTTTATGAAGAATAGAGATGTATACAGCAGTGATTATTTCAGTTTTGTGTTGTCTTTAGCCTCACTGAATGCTGTAAGTAGGTGTTTATTTCATTACTAAAGAAATAAGAAAGGATTGCACTCTCAGTTGTTAGCATTCAGGTTAGATGCACAAAGTTCTTCATGTAAATGTGTCACTTATTGGGTGATATTAAAATGAAGGTGGTATTGGGGGTGTATAATGAAGATTGTAAGTAGGTGTTCACATACAGGATTTTTTTTAAGTATCCTTGTTTAGATTTTGTCAAGAATCTAAAAGTAGCTCTGAGGTTGTCATATCAGTGGCTACTGGACTTCGTAAAGATTGACTCTTCCTAATTTGTAATCATATATTGCCAGACTCAGAATTAACACAAGAACTTCTTTTTCTTGAGTTACTATTATTAAAATTTGCCAAAAAGGAAAAATATTCCAAGTCATTTGATTACAGACTATCTTGTGACTAAAGTCTGTTTTGAGAGGACTTCATTAAAAAAATGAGGATCTCTTCTCTTAACCTTTTTTGAAATTTAAATGGAACATTTTCTACAATGAACTGGTTAGATTTTTTTTATTTAACTTTATCATGTATGTCATAGTTCAGTTCATAGTAATGTGTAATCATCTGTAAAATAGCCTTTCATTTTCCCCTTCTCTCTTAGACTAAATTAAAGCATCCATATTATCCTTGCATGGCAAAGGTGAGCTTGCAGCTTGCCATTCAATTCCTTTTTCAAACTTACCTACGGACAAAGAAAAAACTCAGGTAAGAGTGGGATTTTGATAGTTTGTTGTGATAGAAGGCACTGGTTAATTCAAGTTGAATTTACATATTCAACTTTTCAAAATTTTGTGATGGCAGCTAACATACTCAGCTGACTAGGTAGGGGGTCTCTATAAGAAATTTTTAGTCTAATGGGAAAGACAAATAAAAAATAAAAAAGAAATAACTGATGCAAGGCATAAATTAAGTTTACCTCTGGAAATTGGGCAAAATTGTATCCAGAGATTAGTCGTAAAGACATTGGTTGATGTTCTCAGAGAATTTTGAAAGGCAAAAATAGAAATCATTCTAGACAGACAAAAGAACCCAAATAACAGACAAGACCTGGCTAAGGAACTGTGAATGTATAGTTCATTGTGTGTTACTAGTATTTGAAAAAGGGCTTATTGAGCTGAGACTGAACATTTGGTTTGGCACCCACTTGTGTGCCAGAGTAGGGAACTGGGCTCATTCAGCTTGGGATGGAGGATGGTTTCTCAACTGGGCTGCATGTTCAGAGTGATGCCCAGGGAACTCTAGACGTCACTTGCATCTTACTCATCACTGGCTCTTTTCTCCAGCACCTGGAATGGTGTTCTAGGTAAGTAGTTCTTCTATGAATAAAGGAGTGAGGGATAAAGAGTTGAGCAGTGGTTTGCAGGGTATACCTAGAATAAGGGGAGATTCTAAGTGAGAAGACCAGGTAAGAGTCAGAAGACCATTGAGTTCTCTGTCTTTCCCCTTTCACTAGCACAGTGAACTTATTCAAGGATAGGAAAGTATGGAGAAAGATTTTTCAGTTCAACTTTTGAGAAGAAAACAAATACAATAGCAGCTTCGTTTCTGTTTGTAACAACAATCTGTATATTGATTGATCTCAGTCCTTATTTTTGATTAAAAAAGAAGAAAGAATATACTCCTTTCTTCTAATGCCTACATAGGATCACTTAGGGAAATTAACTTCATTACTTATATTTGTGAAATTTTTCATGGCTTCTATATGTGGCACTGAATTTCTGCTTTATTTATATTTACTCTTTGGGGATATTGGGGAATATTACACATGGCCTCAGGAGAATTCTGAGGCCATGTGTAATATAGTCATGTCATCTTTTTAGTCTTTTGTTTTTTTGGTTTTGTTTTTTTTTTTTTTTTTTTTGGTACTGGAGATTGAACCCAGGTGCACTTAACCACTAAGCCACATCCCCAGCCCTTTTTATTTTTTATTTTGAGACAGGGTCTTCCTAAGTTTCTGAGGCTGGCTTTGAATTCATGATCCACCTGGCTTCAGCCCAAATATTTTTACTTTAAAAAGTAGGACATTGATGTCTGTAACAATAAAGTATAAAAACATTAATTTAAGCTATTCCAAAAGTGGGCATTTTTTTAATGAAAAATAGTTGTGCCAAGTAGTGCTATATGTCTGGTCTTTTTTGCAGTTGAACTTGTTTGATGAAGATACAGAAGAGAACAATTAAAGTCTGAGATTTAAGCATCTTCACTTGTTTCTGTCCATAGAGGAGAGGAGGTGTCAAACCACTGGCTCCTGGGATATATTGAGCTGTGTCAGTGGGTAGTCACTGAATATTTAACTTACCCTTCCTTCCTTCCTACCCTTGGTAGGTAGGTAGGTGGGTTGGAGTAATATTCTTTGGAATTATCTGCTGGGACCTAATATTGCTCCTTCATTTTTTTAAAGGGTTGACACTGAAGAATGGATTGCTACTATTGAAGCATTACTTTCAAAAAGTTTTGATGCTTGTCAGTGGCTTGTTGAATATTTTATTAGTTCTGAAGGACGAGAATTGATAAAGTAAGTGTCAGGCTCTTTTAATTTAAAGAAATCCATGTCTCTGTGATTAAAAAGTGAAGTTTCCTGTAACCTTTTGTATTCCAACTCAAAATTATTTTGTTTGGAGCCCATTTTAAACTCTCTTTACTGAAGCAGTGAGGAAATTATTCAGATTACTCCAAAATCATCTCCATTGAGCTACACTCAGGCAAGTGTTCAATGACTGCAAGGAGAGAGTGAGGTAGATGGCCCACCATGTGCTCTCAGGGAAGCAGGTCCCAAACCCTGCTGTGGCAACAGGGGAAGAGTGCAAGGGTCCCCAGGGACTCACAGTCTGGTGGCAAGTATATAGATATTCAGTCTGAGATTACTACATAGTCCAGTTATTGTCCAACAGGGTTTGGATTATGCCTAAAAAGTTATTTCTAAGAATTTTACCCATAGTATATTACCTATAATAGTACATTTGCCTTGTGCCTATGATTTTAAAAAGAAATCATTTGCCTTCTCTAATAAAAATACAAGATGTTCCACCACTCAGGTCAGCTTCTCTATCTTTTCCATCAACTATCTTAATTTTGGGTAATTCAGCATTCATATGGGAGCCAGATAGCACCTTCACTGTTGGTGGGATAATGTCCTGTCTTCTTTACCCCCAGTGGACTCTTCCCTCTGCATCAGATATCAGTTAGCTCATTCTACTTCTAGCTAGTGACCTAGTTTAAGAAGGAAGAGATTAACAAATGAGCACTAGTGGCAAGTTCCACACACCTGCTGGAGTCTATTCTTATCCTCTGTTTTCCTCCTGTTATAGAAGAAGCATCTCTTCTCTCAAAACAAATCTCTATATGGGCAGGTCTTTTCAAGGAAGTTGGCCAGTTAATGATCAACTTCCATTCTTACATCTTCTATCTTCTAGAATTTTCCACTAGGTCACTTTGTCATTATGTAGATATGCTCTGATATGTCTTCGTTTAACCAGACACAATGAAGATTTTAGAAATGCATGTGCCTTCCCACTAGGCAATTGGTCTGATAAGTTAGAGACCTAATTAGAATGTTATGTTTTGTTTTGCAATATTAGGGATCAAACCCAGAGTCTTTGTTGTGCATGGTAGGCACTTGCTATAATACTGAGCTGCATGCCCATCCCTAAATGCACCTCTTAATCCCATATCCCCTTTATCTCCAAGTCTGAGCTCCAGACATTCATTTACCTACTGGGTATCTCTGTTTTTTGATGTCTCTACTTCTCTTCCCTCTGAATTATGTTCATTCAGCAACAAAAGTATTTTTTTTAAATAAATTAGATTGTATTATTTCTCTGCTTCAAAATTCTTCATTAGATTTCCATTGCACTATAATAAAATCCAAAATCATTATGTATCCCACAAGGCCCTACTTGATCTAGTCTTTGACCTTCAAAGCTTGCCTTGTTCACCTCTTTCTCTTTGCTGATCAAGATCTAGCCATCATGGCTTATTGATTCATTGAATGTGCTGAGTCCATTCCTGTGTCTCCTCCCTCCCTCCCTCCCTCTCTTACACACACACACACACACACACACACACACCCCTACCTACAGACCCTTGCACCTGTCTTTGTTCTTTCTGAAACATTGCTCCCTCTCTTCTTTGCCTTCTCCTTCAGAACAACTAAAATAACAGAGTGGCTATCCCTGATCACCCAGTCTAAAGTAGGCTTTTGCTGTTAGTCTGCTGTCTCTGGTTTTGCCTGTCTCTTCCCCAGTAACCTTGGGCTTCTTGAAGGGAGAAGCCAAGTCTTATTTGGTTCCATTACTGTATGCAAAGAGCCTGGCATATAACAAGCCCTCAGATAATTCTTTATACATGCATGTATTCATGTAGCTCATAGTGACCTCTGAAATGCATCTTTGAAATGTTATATGCCTGTCTCTTTAGAATTTGCAATACAAATAATCTTTTACCCATTTTTCCAGTTCATTTCCAAAATAGCTTCTTAATAGGACCTCTGAGCATTGTGTCAGGTATTAGAATGTCATAGAATGATGATCCATTTGGAAAGAACAGCAAATATTTTATTCATTCCTTTATATCAAGGCAGACTAGCTTTTGAATAACTCCTGAGATATTCCATCTTCCTTTGGTAGTATGTATTTTATTGTTTGTTTTTTGTTTTGTTTTTTTTTTTGGTACTGGGAATTGAACTCAGGGACACTTAACCACTGAGTCATATTCCCAGCCCTGTTTTGTATTTTATTTAGAGACAGGGTCTCACTGAGTTGCTTAGGGCCCTGCTTTGGCTGAGGCTGGCTTTGAACTCGTGATCCTCCTGCCTCAGTCTCCCAAGCTGTTGGGTTTACAGATGTGCACCACCATGACTAGCTATGTTAGTTCTTAATATTCCTGATAGTCAGAAATCCAGTGAATTATCTAGTTTTTTATTGTAAGGACTAATTACTTGTCACTATCAATTGCTATGAGTTCATATGTCTAAAGAACTAAAGATTTTTTCCCTAAAGTTACTTATTTTTTTAGAACCTTTAAGATATCTTATGTTGTCATTATTACAATAAAAAAATAAATGCAAGGCTGGGGTTGTGGCTCAAAGGTAGAGCGTGCACCTAGCATGCATGAGGCACTGGGTTCAGTCCTTAGCACCACATAAAGTAAAATAAAAACATTATGTCCACCTATAACTAAAAAATAAATATATATTTTAAAAATAGAAATTTGAAAAAAATAAATGCATACAATACAGGTTGAGTAGCCCTTATCCAGAACTGTTTTCAGAGTTTGTTATTATTGTTGTTAACATTTTCATAGACATGAGGGGACCCAATTCCAAACATGAGTTCATTTATGTTTTATGTATACCTTATACACAGAGCCTGAAAATAATTTTGTGCATGAAGTAATTTCGTGATGTGGAATATTTGTGGTGTCATGCTGACCCTCAAAAGGTTTCAGATTTTGTAACAGTTCAGTGACTAAATATAAGGAAAGTTTTATCTTTTAGATCAGCACCTCTGATGTCTTTTTTTTAGGTAATTTGTAAATGTAGTCATAATTGAAAAAAATAATAATAAAAGTTGCTTACAAACTGATCTAAAGAAACTAAGACTACTAACATGAAGGATGGTTTATATCTTCTAAGTTTTTTATTTTAGAAATTTTTAAACATACACAGAAATTGACAAAATAATGAATTATCTCATGTATTCTTTTTTTTTTTAAGAGAGAGAGTAAGAAAGAGAGAGAGAATTTTTTAATATTTTTTTTTTAGTTTTCGGCAGACACAACATCTTTGTTTGTATGTGGTGCTGAGGCCGCACACATGCCAGGCGAGCGCGCTACCACTTGAGCCACATCCCCAGCCCCAACTCATGTATTCTTGAGTTGTCAACATTTTGCCAGTATATGCTTCCCTACCCGACCCCCAAGTAAATTTCAGTCATACCATTCACTGAGTTTTCATCACACGTTCTCTCAGGTAGAGTTTTTGAAAAAACACAAGCACTATCATTTTACATTTTACCTTCTACATTCAGATATCTTCCACTTTCTCAAAAATATTATTTTATTTTACCATCAGGTTTTAGACCTGAATCCGCTCAAACTCCTAGAGCTAAATATTACCAGAGTATTTGTTATCTTTGAAGCATTTTTATAGTTGCCACTTAGAATCCTAGTGGATTTTGAATGTGCTTTGTTTCTCTGACACTATATAGCATTAAGAATTGAAGGAACGAGCAATAGTGGAGTGACCTCAGGAATCCCCACTTGCCTGTGAGCATGTGCTAAGGCTTTCCAGAGACCCAAACTAGCACTTCCATGTAATTGTGCTTATTGGCTGTTAGGCAGGAGCCTTGTTGGACAAGTTGGGGTTGCAAAATTGTATTCTGTTTTTTACATCACATTTTTCTTTATTTGAGGATTTTCTTGTTGGAGTGCAGCGTGAGAGAAGTACGAGTTGCCGTGGCCACCATTCTGGAGAAAACCTTAGACAGTGCCTTGTTTTATCAGGATAAGGTCAGTCTCATCTCAGACATTTTATTTATACATTCTGTTTTTACCAAATGTTATCAATTGCACATAATAAGACAGAAAGCCTAGAATTGAAGTCTGATTATTTTGTCATGTGAAGTGCACCTTCTGTGAACTGACTTCTGATATATGCCAGGGTAGAAGGCATTCTGTCCTTTTGTCATGTTCTAGAAACCAGGATAGGCTAGGGATTCAGGTCCACTTTGGTCTGCTTCAGGATTTTCTGTCTGGAACACCCCTCTTCAGAGTCCCCTTAAGCATTTGTGTTAGACCTCTCTGAACCACTAAACTGAGTCTAGACGCTAGTCTAGGCATTTTGAGCCACCTGTGACCTTTTCTAATTTAAACCTGCAGTTGGAAACCAAACCAAGTAATGCCATTTATCCAAGGGCACTGACCAAAATAGTTCCTTCATGGATCTCTATTATTACCTAAGCTTTGTTTATGTTCCTCTGAATTTTTTCTTCTTCTTCCCAACCCTATTTTCTGTAGTATATTTTCTGATTCACAGTTCCACAAACACATGTGCTAAAACAAACTGTAGTGTTTATTCCTATCTTCCGTCCCCAAAGATTTTTAAGTCTTGGGAAAATAAGTGGTATATACTATAAATCTGATTTTTCAATCTGTTATTAAGTCCTTTCAAATACAGCAGTTACTTCCCAAGTTTGCTGTTTCAAACAGCTGGCACTACATGGAAAACTTTGAAAAATGTTATTTTTAGAACAAATTGGCTCCTTAACAAACATTGTCTGTAGGCAGTGTTTCTCAATGAACTGAATAACAAATTCTAGGAATTGTTGCTTCAAATTCAGATGTAGGCTTTGCTTTGCAATCTTAAGTAAGTTCTTTAAGGAAGATGTTGATCCATATTCAGTGCCTGGCAACTCAGCACTTAGTTCCTTCAGCATTGCCTGACCCAGGGTATGCTGTTAGACCAGACAAGCCCAAGAGCCTTGCTCAGTCCAGATGAACAGGAAGTCAAATATGTCCTTCAGGAGGGTCCTGGAAGACTGTCCCTCAATTCCAGGAACCATTAGGAAGTTGAGGTTTACTCTAAGGCAGTGGTTTACTTATCCACTTAAGTAACCAAACCATTATTCAAACAAACCATACCTGGATGTAGAATATCTAAAATAGGTTATTGATAGCTGCTTTGGGCCATTTGAATGCCATTGCTCTCAGATACCCCCATGGAAGTTTTCTAAGATGCATCAAGAATCCTTAACACAAGGACCATCTCACTCTCCTTCTCCTGTGTACCAATCAACCCTAACGAAGGAAAAAGGTAGAATTAGTGCAGTTTCCGTGCACATGGGGTCAGGCTATGGCATCCCACCAGTCTCTAAGGGCAGACAGCATGTAGAAAGGAAAGGCAAGGGAGTACAAAAGCATGGAAGCCATTTGCCTAAGTAAATTCTATTTGATGCCTAGCTGATGTATTTTAATGTCTGTTTTTCCCCATAATGGAAATGATGCCTCTTGCCACCCACTTTATATTGGAAAGTACTTTGAAAATGAAGTGCTGTTTAAATGCTAAATTTCACTGTATTTATGATGGGTGTGACAGGATGGATGGGAATATTTCAGAAGTTTATGGACACCACCTTCAAAGGATTAAACCAAAAAGAGTAGTTATCCTGGTCTTAAAGTTCAAATCACAGATAAATTTCTAGGAACTTGTCCAGAAACAGTTGGGGTGGGAGGGAAAGAAGAAGCAATGTCATAACCAAAATAGTTTCTAAACAAATAAAATGTTTTTCAAAGCTTTCCATGAGGCGTCAGCGGGCTTTCAAGTAAGTTCCCAGTTGAGTTGGTATTGCCGTTGTCATCCTGTCAGGCTGTTCTCTCCATTTGCTCCATCGGCTTGGTTTCTAGCCCCTCTGCCTGTGTCTGTGTTTTTATTCTTTGCATCTGTGACTATGTGAAGAAGCAGCATATGGAGGGAGGGAATTGGAAGCATCTCTCCCCTGAATACTCCACCAAACCTTTTTAAGAGATGGAGGAATCGACTCTGGAGAAAATGTGACCGTTAGGTAGTAGAATCATGCCCTTCACTCTAAATCAAGGAAACAGAACTAGCTTTCCTTTAATTATTGCTAAGTAGCAGTCTTTCCCTGGAAAATAAAACTGATGATTCTGGTTTTGCTCTCCAAAGCATAAATCCATCTGAAACTGAGACTGGATTATATCGGTTTCCTTTTGTTCTTATGATGGTTTACTTCAAATTAATCCTGTTATACCTGTCTTACATTCTTTTTCTTTATGTAATTTTCTCTTTCCTCTAACCAGTTTAAAAGCCTTCATCAGTTACTGGAAGTACTGCTTGCTCTTTTGGATAAAGATGTCCCAGAAAATTGTAAAAACTGTGCTCAATACTTTTTCCTGTTCAACACTTTTGTACAAAAGGTAAGTGAATTTTTTTCTAATACAGCCAAGTTAAAATTGAAAGAAGTTTTATACATGGAAAAATTTAGACCAGACATTATCCCTCCTATGTGATACAGTTTTATGAATGTTTCCTCTTCAAATTTTAAATTACGAGATTATTTTTTGCAAAATTGTGACTATCCAAGTAGTAGGTATAGTTAATCACTGATAGTGGTAGTCCTCATTGAAACTAGTAGTTATAAAAGCAGAGACTGGAATGATATTTACCCGGGCCTTGGGAGTGGGGTGATTTTATGGTGGTGTTGCCACAAAATAATCGTAATGTGTAAGTTAGTCAACAATGTATATTTCAAAATAGAATATTTATATAAGTATGTGCAATTTGATTTGACAATTAAAATAAGTAAATAAAAATTTAAGGCTAATATTATTATTTAAAAAAAAAAAGAAACTAGTGGTTACTTGTATGTTCAGTGGCCACTATGAAACAATGTAAGGCTCAAGAGTTTTTTAAATTAGATTTTAACAAGTACTTGCTATATGTAAAATACATGGACCAGCCTGCATTGTGGCACATGTGTGTAATCCAGGCAGCTTTGGAGTCTGAGGCAAGAGGATTGCAAGTTTGAGGTCAGCCTGGGCAAGTTAGCAAAACCCTATCTCAAAATAAAGTTTGGAGCCAGGGTTGTAGCTCTGTGGTAGAGCACCCCTAGTTTCCAATCCCTTATACCACACATACAAAAAAAACCAAAACTGACTTCTTTAAACTTCTCAATAAACTATATTATTTTAAAACAAGTTTTTTGTCTGGGTCGGAGTATAATTTGTCGTTCTCAATGTCTCAAACAGCAGGGTATCAGGGCAGGAGATCTTCTCCTAAGGCACTCAGCACTGCGGCACATGATCAGCTTCCTCCTTGGGGCCAATCGACAGAACAATCAGGTAATGTCTGCTTTCATGTTCCCAATGGAATGGCCAGGAGTTTCACTTTGTTTCTCTTTGGAGATGACCAGTATTTTTAATTTCATAAGAGTCTGGGTACTAGTACTGTGTAAACATTAAAAATCTTTGGAGGTCAGTGACTTACTTCATCATAGAGTTCCAACTGAAAATAGCCCATGGAAGTGACTTACTAGAATATCAGTCACAGTGTGTCATAGGAGAGAAAGTTGGATGCTGATAGAAAGAGGGCAGAGTTCAAGATACATCAAAGAATAGGTGGTTTTAGGTGTCCTTTCCTCCTTCTCTGGAGCTGTGAATATTTTTGGTGGTGGTTGGAATTCATATGTGAAGTTGGGCTTGTAAACTGAATAACGTTACAGATACAATACTCTTAGTCAAAAGAAAAGAAAGTTATTTTATAATAGCTTTGGATATATCCAAAAATGACTGTTTGAAATTTCTATATTGGTATGTCTTCCTATCCATTATATTTCTTTTGTTTGATAGATTTAAAATATGTAAAATGTTAGCATACAGTGATGGTAAGTACAGCTTATGGAGTGCTTATTATTTATCAGACACAGTAGGCCACTTTGTGGTGGACACTTTATCACTGTTCAGTGAAATGGGTGATTTCTTCCCCATTCTCAGGCAAGAATTAAAGCACAGTGGTATTAAGTAGCTTGTTCGAGGTCACAAAGCTAATGTGTCAGCCAGGCAAGGATTGAGACCCAGCTCTGAGATTTCACACCAGAGCCTTTCCACTGGGTGTCCTAAATTGCCTGGGCAGTTTTCCTTTCTTTGTTGAGGGGAAAGACTTACCACCTGGATGACTCTCAGCTTTCTATCAGGTCACACTGATATTCTTACTCTTTAGTAGTTAAAAAAGAAAAAAAGAAAAAGAAACATTGCTGGACATAGTGGCACATGCCTGCAATCCCAGCAACTTGCAGGATCCTGAGTTTAAAGCCGGCCTCAGCAACTTAGCAAGGCCCTAAACAACTCTGCGAGACCCTGTCTCTATGTAAAATATTAAAAAGGGGTGGGAATGTGGCTCAGTGGTTAAGAGACCCTGGGTTCAATCCCCACTATCAAAAAAATAAAATAAAACAAGTGCTGACACTTGCAAAACAAGTAGCATGGTCTGGGCATTTAGATGTTGGACTTTTACAATGTGCTTTTTTCATTTCAGGCTTTTCACAGGGATTCAGGGATTCCATTGATAGTGGTGATTTATTCAATTCACTGTAATTTGATTGCACATATAATGTGTACTATTTTACATTTATGGAACACACTAGTTCTGAAAATGTTTTCATTTTTAATATTTCATTTGGTTTTCACAGCCACAAAGTAGACAGAACAGATAACATTATTTCTGCCATTATATGAAGAGATCAGACACTGTTAGGGGGAATCCATGCTCTCTTACAGTACAGTTGAGTAGCTGAGGCAGGGCCAGGCCTATCTCCGTCCAGCCTTTAGGTTTTCCCAATATCCTGAGGCACAGGAAAATTACCTGCATGTCCTGAATACTTAGAACCCAAATTATACACATGAATGGATTGGTTTTAGAATCTGAGTTAATGTGTCTGGGGAAACACTTAAGATAGCTTAAAGCTTGTGACTTCTTTGTGCATTGTCCTCTTCTACCCTAGCATTGAGATATAATTGTGGCTAACATGAACCAGCAAGTCTTTCTCTTAACTAACCTATGTTTTTTCTACTCTGATGGCAGATACGCCGATGGAGTTCAGCACAAGCAAGAGAATTTGGAAATCTTCACAATACAATAGCATTGCTTGTCTTGCATTCAGATGTCTCTTCCCAGAGGAATGTTGGTGAGTTTTAATGTGTCTTTAATACATCAGGAACATGAAGAGATGCTGAATCTGTCTAACATGAAAAAACTGATGTTAGCAATTACATGAATATTACTTGTTTTTCAATATTTGAGGAAAACAGTCAGCTTTTCATAGCTATGACCAAAATGCCTGAAAAGAACAACTTACAAAAGAAAAAGGTTATTTTTGACTCATGATTTTAGAGGTTCAGTGACTCTATGGTCAGTCAATTCCATCACTCTGGGTCCAAGTGAGACAGAGCATGGTGGAAGGGCATGGTGAAGGAATGCTATCAACTCGTGGTAGCCTGGAAGCAGAGAGTGAGCAAGGAGCCAGGGACAAAAGATAAAGTATAAACACCAAGTGCGTGCCCCAGTGACCTCCAGACACACCCCACCTGCCTATAGTTACCACCCAATGCAGTAGTTCTTTGAAATTATTAATTTATCAAATGGGTTAATCCACCAGTTATATTACAGCTCTCATAATCCAATCATTTCACCACTGAACATTCCTGCATTGTCTATCACATAAATTTACTGGGAATACTGTATATCCAAATCATAACAAACACTTTAAATTTTTGTTTAATTCATGTTAAACCTCACCTTATTTTACTAGCTTGTCACAAAAGGAAGTCACAAAATGACTTAGTCATTCCTTTGAGGGATAGGAGGAGTTTGTATGTTTGTTTTTTTAAAGCACTCTAGGATTACAAGGTAATTCAGAGTTCATTCCTCACTATAATTTGAGCAACTGATACTTTGAGAAGAATAACCAAGGTACAATTTGGAGTCTCCTAGCTATGTGATTAATCAAGCCACCAGACCTTTCTGATCCTCAGTACAAAATAAAAATATTAAAAGCATAAAAGGTTAATAAGGATTAATGAGATAAAATGTTAAAGTACTTTGTAAAACAGAGTGAGGGGGCGTCTCAGATATAAATTAGTAAAACATATTTGAATATAAGGTAGATGTGATAGCATTCCCTATTTTGTCACTCACCAGTAGCACAGACACAAAGACACAAATTACGATTATCCCGTGTCCTAACCTTGATGTACCACAACTTTATACCATTCCTAGGCTGTGATGATAGTAACTGTAATAAGGCAACAGAGCAGCTAACTGTATTCAATGGTTTCTGTTGCCATTCTTTTATGTGGTACTTTATATTTATTGTTTAATACCCACGGCAAATCTATGAGAAGGGTATTATACCCTTATGTAAATGAGGAACTAAGATGCAAAGATGTTTAGTAACTTCAAGAAGGTCTCACAGCTAGTATCAGCACTCAGGGATGACATAAGCCTCTAACTCCAGGAGTAGAGTTGTAATATCCTCTGGCCAGTGAGATGTAAAGGCAGAAAATAAGATAAAAATCCCAGAGCGTCATTCTGGCAGAAAGCTGCTAGCTTTCTCTAACAGGACATTGGCAGAACACTTATAAAGTTGTAAGGTAGAGTTTGCTTCTTAAACCCTGGCTTATTCCCACCAAAAGACAAAGCTGCCTCGTTTCATGAGTTCAGACAGTTTTCCTTGGTTTTCTGGAAAAGAGATAGGCATCTGCCATATGGTTGGGTCTACTTCAACATAGATTGGTCATTATATGAGGAAAGTTGTTTGAAGAACAAAAATGTCCTATGCAGTGTCTCTTTGGGAGCAGTTGCCAAGATTTTTTTATATTCTATTTATATTTTCACCTCTTGGAAAGTCTTTCTTGGGAATCACTAGGAATGTGCAACTGCAGCTGTGGCATGCTGGGAGGAAGTAGGTGACCATCTCCTCTTGTCCCATCATCAGCTCTCCCCTCTAGGCTGTGAGGGGCCAGGCTGGAGGAAGCCAGCAATCAAGCATGTGAATATTGGGAGTCACATCACCCTGTGGGTGTCTATTTCATGGAATAACACCAAAAGTGTGTTTTGTGTTTTATTTTTGGTCCCTGAAGCTCCTGGCATATTTAAACAGAGGCCACCTATTAGCATCGCTCCCTCAAGCCCCCTGCTGCCCCTCCACAAGGAAGTAGAGGCCTTGCTGTTCCTGTCTGAAGGGAAACCCTACCTGCTGGAGGTGCGTGCTTGACCCTTTTCTCTGTATGTTTATTATTTTCTCCTGTTTGAGAAAAAGTCCTTTTGTTGCTCAACTTTATGTTACTCTGATGAAGAGTAGGACTGTTGTGAGAAGAAGTGATGCTTTCCTATACATCTGACAGAAATAAAATCAGGGTTGGGTGTAGTTCAGTGGGAGAACACTCTTCCTAGTATGTGCAAGGCCCTGGGTTCCATCCCCAGCACCACAAGAATAAGTAAAAATTAATAAAAGAGACTATTATTGGCCCTCTCTTCAACCAGGAATCGGGCCCAGGAGGAGGTAAATGACACTTCACCTGTTTAAAAGTTTACTTCGTTATCAGAGTTTTGTTCCCACTCTTTTGTAGATCCGCGGTCCTAATATACTACAATTCAAAGCCATACTTGATTTGTTTGTTTTAGCATTGGGAGCTTTGCACACATCAGGCAAGCAGTCTACCACTGAACCACATCTCAGTTCCCATGTATTCTTGAACCTTGGAGTGTGGGAGTGGCTCCCCCCAGCCCTCTATTAGGCATACACTGTGGCCTATTCTCAGCCCAAGCTTCCCTTTACACCCAGAGCCACCCCTCCTGCAAACTTAGTCTTCCTTACATGATTTACATGTATATGAATCCATGAACAGCATACCATATTGTCTTTTTAAAATTACATCAACAGTGCATCAGTGATTGTTTTAAACATTCAGAGGCTTTGAAAATTAATGAAAAGTGACTCTCCTGGAAAAAAGCACACACTTGCACAGAATTGCATAAAATGCCACATAGCCTCAGACACCCTGAAATCTGTCCATGGACCGCTAACAAGAAACCCTGATTTGAGACAATGTTGATGTTCTTAAATCTGGGTAGATTTTAGTTAAAGACAGAATTGACAGCTCAACTGTTAATTGAAGCATGAGAAGCCTCACTCCTCTCACGTCCTCCCACCAGGTCATGTTTGCCCTGCGAGAGCTGACAGGCTCCCTCCTGGCCCTCATGGAGATGGTGGTGTACTGCTGCTTCTGTAATGAGCACTTTTCCTTCATGATGCTGCATTTCATTAAGGTACAACCTGAGTTAACCCTGTTGATAGCCAGATAGAAAATGCTCCTCGGAAGTGTGGCATTAAAACAAAGTCGTTTCTTGCTTTCTGTATATATAAATTTATTAAAATGCACAATGGAATCTGAGTTTTATTAACCTGCCTTCTTTACCCAGTTATCTCAGCAGATTTTTCTACTTCATAAGCTGACTTTTCAATATACTTTTTCAAAGCAGACTTAGCTCAAAGCATTCTCATGTAATGTATCAGCATTTTCTAGAAAGTAAAATAGGATATATACAATGAACTTTTCAGTCTATTTAATGACTTTAGATTCTCCCCTTTCCTTTTATTCTCTCTCCCCCTAATTTCACAGTAAATTATCATGGAGTGTTAAGCTGGAAAGAGGTCATTTATTTCAGTCCCCAGATTTAGCATTTGGGGAAACTGAGACCCAGAGAGGGAAGTTGACTTGCCCAAGATGAGTCAGTGGTATAACTAGGGATGGGATCCAGCATGTTGATTGCCACTCCCATATGCTCTCCACTGAAAAATTACTAGAATGTTTATGCTTTCAAAAAAAACTCTTTCAGAACCAACTAGAAACTGCTCCACCCCATGAGTTAAAGAACACATTTCAACTGCTTCATGAGATATTGGTAAGTCAGATGTTCTGATTCACTTGTATTTAGGTATTTATAAGTCAGAACACAATTATAAAGTTATTATTTTATTATTTTTTACTTATTTGGTCTGCATTATTTGAGTTCTTTTTATATCATAAAACTCTGCTTTCTGGGACCTCGCAATTAAGTGAGGGAACCAGGCAAATACACAATAGTGCAGAGGTAGGAAGACTAAAGGATGATAATTAGCCCTGTTGAGGCCCTTACAGTGTGTAACCTACCAGTGCAAGTGTTACTGTGTTTAAACCTCAGGATTACCTCAGGGTAAACTGCTAATCATTTAGTCTTAGACACCATTGAATAGATATGAACTGTTAAAAATATTTAGAGAGCCAGGAAACCATGAGATATGCTCAATTATGAGTTACTTTCCAATTTGAGAAATGTGAAAAGCAGGAGGTGAAAATCATCTGCAATTGGCAAAGTACTGTATCACTGGAAACTGAGATTTAAAGAAGTAGAGTGATTTGCCTGAGGCCACCTTTGGCAGATACAGGGTTTGTGGCAGAGTCAGCATCTAAGTCAAGTGATTGGCCCGGAGCCCAGGCTCTCCACCACACACACTCTTGAGGAGCACTTTGATTTTAACCGTATGACTGGAGGAAGAGGTGGGAACTGAACAGAACTTGAGAAAAGAAACTCAGACCAGGTTGTAAAAGGCTTCTGCTCCTAATCCTAAGGTGTATGCATTTTTTTCCTATAGGCCACTGGTTGTACACCTGGATATTTCTACCTGTACACTTGTTTTCTTCATATTTTTTTTTAATTTCTGTCCTATTTTGAAAAGTCAAGTAATCTAGACTCATTAGTTCCATTTCCTGCATGTAAAGAAGCCCTGGGAGAGGCCCGTTGTCTCCAGTTTCCCACCATCCTCACCACTCCTTAGCCCTCCTTGCTTATTTCAGTTGCAATCCCTGCTGTCATTGATGGTGTACCAGAAAGTCTTCTAAGCAGGAGAGTGACATGACCCAGTTTGTTTTGGAAAGATTCCCCTGGCTGTCTTTTTAGGGATGGAGGAGAAAGCAGGATTAGGAATTGGAAGACCATAGAAGAGTTCATCAAGAATCTGAGTGTGACATAACAAGGCTTGCACCAAAGAAGAGGCAGAGAGAGGAAGGGTAGTGAGGGAGAGATGAAGAGGTGCTTTGGAAAGAGAATCAATAGTGATTGGTGATTGGCGTAAGCTAATGAGAGAGATTAGCATAGGGATTCCTTAAAGACAATCTGAATGTTTCCTTTAGATTCCCAGTGCTTAATAGGTCTTGACATAGAGGATGCATTGAAAGGGTTTAGAATAAGAAAATGCATCATGGATGCCATTTGTTACATCTTTCTGGTCCTTTATTTCCTCCTGGTTCTGGTACCTTTACACCTGGAAGATTTTTTGCTTTTCAAGGATAGGACGAACAACAAACCTCTACAGTTTATTATACTGCATAATTCAGTGCCAAGAACTAGAAATACAGTGACAAGTGAAATAGATTCAGCCCTCTATAGCAAGGCCAAACCTTTCCCATCAATTTTTAGAGCCTAATAGCAAAACTTAAATGCATTTTTAATAAGTCAGTTAGAGAATAAACCTCTTTTCCTTAGGATCTTGAAACATGTCCTTATAAACTAGAGAATTTTAGATTCAGTTGGTAGGAACATGTAGTTAGAAATGAATGGATCTTTAAATATTACTTAATATTTTTATGTCTCAGTTTAAAATGTGAAATATGTGGCAATGCACATTTGTTAGTATTGGGTTTTGTTATGTTAGAAACTAAATCTCTTTAGTAGAGCTTCGAAGAAGGCACTGTGGCTATTACACAGGTTTCTTCTTTCATTTGCCAACCTTTGTTTCCTCCCTTCATAGGTCATTGAAGATCCCATACAAGTAGAGCGAGTCAAATTTGTGTTTGAGACAGAAAATGGATTACTAGGCAAGTATACCAGTGAACAAGCGTCTGCAGCAAATATTCAGATAACAGTTGTCCTGGCAGTCCTGCCCCCACTGCTTCCTGGTGCGGATGAGTGACTGGTCCATTACAAGTCTGGTTCTACATCCTAGTTGGGAGAATTAAAACCCCAGGATCTTACCACTCTGGACTTTCTCCTGCTTTTAGTCATTAAGGTGCAGCTATTTTCCCAGGTTAGGTAAGACTCAGTAGTGCTGTGGCTGGAGATCACTTTCTGAAACAGAAAAATTTTTCCTCTACTAAACAGCAATTGAGGAGAGAAAAACTTAAAACCCCAGACTTGGCATGTTGTCAAAAACATGATGTATGTTTGAGGTTTGACTTGTGGTATGAATATACCCACGCTTCCATTTGTCTACTCATAGAAGTCCAGTGCTTTTTTCAGAAGGCTAATAGCTTAATAAGCAAATTATTTTAAAAAAAAATTTAGTTAAAAAAAAATACCCCTCTCCCACTGTAGTTAATCAGAGTCACTTTGGATTTTGCTGTGAAATCATGTACTACTCACATTTCTGTTAACAGTGGACTGTATGTACAACAGCGTCACATAAAATTACGTCACCTAGTGATGTGGCAGCCATCTTTGTTTGTGTCTACTTACTCTGATGTTCACACATAACTAAATTGCCTAGTGACTCATTACTCAATACACACCTGTGTGGTTAGGTGGCCGTGACTATATTAAGAGGAGATGTAGGGTCTCCTTTTATTGCAGAAAGGATTTACAGGCTAAAAAGTTTTATAGCAGTAGCTTTCCGGGCCCACATTTGTAACTGTGTACTGTAGTCAGAGTAGCACCCAGGCTCTCTGAAACTTAGAAAACAATAAGCTCATCAAGAGCAAGGATATAGGTTATTTATTTTTAAATCCCTAAAATGCAAAACAAGAAATATTTTGTTGAACAGAACTAATGTCATAACTTTCAGTTTATCAAACTATAACTACTTTCTGTAATGTGGTGTATGGGAAAATTTGTATAATTAGCCAGTTTAAATTATGGTTCCATTTCAGTTCTTCTGAAAGTCAAACTCATTACCATGTACCTTTTTTTTTTTTTTTTTAATGTATTTTTTTTTAACATTAGAACTTGGGGCATGCCGTTGAGATAGGCATCACTTTGCTTTTACTTAATTTGTTCCCTTGCAGCTTGCCAGAATAGTTTATAAATTTTTAAAACAAGAGAACTTATTATCACTTGGACCCACTTCAGTTCAGTGCTTTATTATTAAAATGTCCCTTCTCTTCCTTCAGCTTTGATGCACCACAGTAATCACGTGGACAGCAGTCGCTGCTACCAGTGTGTCAAATTTCTTGTAACTCTTGCTCAAAAGTAAGTATAAACTTAAGATTCAGGAATGAAATTACTAAAAACAGAAACATCTGCCTTGTCATTATATCTTAGAAAATATGACTCAGGACCTGCTTGCTAGGTAGGTTCAACAAGTGATCTTCAAAACAAATGTGGAGGAGAATTAAAAGAAGAGTATATCTTACGGAATTTTGAAAAGAAAGAAAGCTAAACTAAAAGGAGGAATCTAGGCAATGCTTTCAAGTTAAGAGCCAGAGTTTATAAACCTCCCTGAGGTCTCCTTCATTAATACAATCCAGCTACCAACTCTTAGGCCCCGGGTTCCCAATTTCTAATAGCCTCTCCATCAACAAAATCGTGATACCAGGCTGAGGTTGTGGCTCAGTGGTAGAGCCCTTGCGAGTCACTGGGTTCAATTCTCAGCACCACATATAAATAAAAAAATAAATAAATAAAGATGCATCGACAACTAATAAAAATACTTTAAAAAAAAACACAACTCCTATAGCACTGTGTGAAGTACTTTGTTGGCATTATCTTATTTAATCTTTTCAGCAACTTCATAAGGTTTGGAATCATTTATCATGGGATTTATTATCATGGGTAGTTTAAGTGTTGGAACTAAAGTCACAGAGCTAGGACTTGAACACAGGCTGATAGGCTTCAAAGTAAAGGTTTTGGGTTTTTGTTTTTTAATCTTAACCCTTTTTAGACCTACATTTCAATGGTATTAAGTTCATTCACCTAGCTGTATAGCCATCATCACGAGCCATCTCCATAAGTCTTTTCATCTTCCAAAACTAAAATGACTCTCTCCTCTTTTCCCTCCTTCAGTACTGTCTTCAAATATGGACAGCTTTCTAGACAGGCAAAGAAAAATGAAGAAGGTTGTGGAGTTGGTAGGGGCTTACAAAGCAATGCTTTCAAGTTAACTTTTCCCATAATCTCATTCTTCATATTCAAAACACAAAAATTAAGACCAATTTGATATGTCAAGAGGTCATTTATTAAATATACAATCTGTTGTGGTTTTTATTTTTGTTTTCCATCTTTGACTTTTAATAGATCTGAATGAGAGTGAGGTAGAAGGATGGACATTGACCACACGTGCACCTTGTGCTGCCTCTGAAGTGTAACCTGGGAATATGTTGCTTAACCAAACCAGAACAGAATAGAAGTTTAACACAGGTGTTAACTGAATTTTAATGAAAGTGGCAAGATACTTTTTCAAAGTAAAATTACTATGGACTAAACATGAATGTTTTCAAAGAAAACACTTGGTTAATAAAAATGTCCCTGATCACCAGGTGTCCTGCTGCTAAAGAATATTTTAAGGAAAATTCTCACCACTGGAGCTGGGCTGTGCAGTGGCTCCAAAAGAAGGTAATCAATTCTGAACTCTTCTAACTATAACATAAAGATTAATAACAGCACATCTTATCAGGGGAATCTCCAAAACCTTATTTGTAAACTGATCTCAAAAGTATTTTCAGACTTAAAGTACTTCTTTAGTACAGTCAATATCTATTTGTATATATTAAATGTGTCAATACAATAGTCCCCCTTATCTACAGGGGGTGTTCGTGGATGCCTGAACACAGGTAGTACTTAACATTGTACGTATTGTTTTTCCTCAGACCCATAAACGTATAATAAAGTTTAGTTTTATATTAAGCACAATAAGAAATTAATAATAACAACTAATAATAAAAGGGGAAAATAATAAAATAGAACAGCTGTGATAATGTACTCAAAAGTTATACGAATATGGTGTCTTTCTCTTAAAATACCTGTCATACTCAGTCTTCTTGTGATGGTGTGAGATGGTGCAATGCCAGCATGAAGAGGTGAGGTGAATGATGTAGATAGGTATCTTGACACAGCCAGGCTACTGTTGGCCTTCTCATATATTGTCAGTGAAAAAGCTCACTGCAAAATGACGATGTCAGGAAGGTAGCATGTAGCGTGGACATATTACTGGACTGAGAAATGGTTTACATCTGGAGTGGGGCAGCACACGATTTCATCATGATACTCTGACTGTCGCACTATTTCAAATTTAGGATTTGGTGGGGTTGGGGTCGTGGCTCAGCGATAGAACACTTGCCTGGCACATGTGAGGCCCTGGGTTCAATCCTCACCACCACATAAAAACAATAAAGGTATTGTGTTCAACTACAACTAAAAAATAAATAAATATTTTTTAAAAAATTAGGATTTGTATATTTCTGGAATTTTCCACCTAATATATTTGGACTGTGTCTGATCATGGGCAACTAAAAAGCAGGTGAAGCAATTATGGATAAGGGAGAACTAACTACTAAACATGTCTTAACTTCATGGTAAAGACAGGGGTGATGCTATATAAGAAGCAGTATTTCCTGGGGTTGTGGGAGAAGAGATAAATCCTCTGTGATCTCCTGAGGTGACTGGAGGTCCTGGTGGACTTAGAGCCTGTGCTGGTTAGACTCTCCCATCTGATGGTGGAGACTGTGGACTCTGATGGCATGCTTGATCTTTCATCCAGATGTCAGAACATTATTGGACACCACAGAGTAATGTCTCCAATGAAACATCAACTGGAAAAACCTTCCAACGAACCATCTCAGCTCAGGTAAGGGCCATCTTTGACCTTGTTTGCTTTGAAGTCCCCTTGTGCAGCATTCTCAGAATCCATAGCCCAGATAAGAGGTGTGGGGTTGAAAATGAGAACAGGCAGAAGCAGTAATTGGATTTTCTGTGAAAAGGCAACAGATGGGTATACACTCATGCAGGTCTATGCAAATCATTTGCCTGGAAGAAGTCCTGTAGGTTGGTCAGTCTGGTCCCAGCAGGGCATGAAAGTTGAGTGTAGTGGTGGAATACGCCACTCTGGCTGCTCGTGCTGCCGAAGATCAGTGAAGAGTTAGGATGGCCCTTAACTCTTTCTGCTTGTGTTTCAACCTCCTGCAGGACACATTAGCATATGCCACAGCTTTGTTGAATGAAAAAGAGCAATCAGGAAGCAGTAATGGGTCAGAGAGCAGTCCTGCCAATGAGAATGGAGAGAGGCACTTACAACAGGTATGACCGGGGACCTCATGGCTGAAAGGGCAGTCCCTGCTCTTAAGCTTTTGAGAAAGAATCTCCCTAGTCAAAGAAGGAAGGATGCTCTTCTGGAGTGTGTGTCTGAAGAACGGCCAGCTCAACCCTCTGGTGCTCTCAGCTCAGAGCTCACTGACAG
Source organism: Callospermophilus lateralis (assembly GCF_048772815.1). Taxonomy (NCBI): domain Eukaryota; kingdom Metazoa; phylum Chordata; class Mammalia; order Rodentia; family Sciuridae; genus Callospermophilus; species Callospermophilus lateralis. Next base: position 101,457,709 of record NC_135311.1, read on the forward strand.
CAGGCTTGCAAAGTTGAACTGTCCTGCAGTATAAAATAAGGGCTAGGCTTCAAGGAGCTGGCTCGCCACACCACTCAGTCCTGGTAAAGCCAGGGCGCACACACACACACATTGTTCTGGATTGTTTGCTTCTTTCTGCCAAGTTGCTTAAAAATCTCTTTTGGGGCTAGGGTTGTGGCTCAGCGGTACAGCACTCACCTAGCTTGTGTAAGCCCTGGGTTCGATCCTCAGCACCACATAAAAATAAATAAATAAAATAAAGTTATTTTGTCCAACTACACTAAAAAATAACTATTTAAAAAAAATATCTTCTGCTATCACTAGCCTGTTCAGAAATATGGACCTTAAAAGGAAGGACCCCATGCTACTGCAGTACACCTGCCTGGCAGAGAACTCAGAGAATAACTGGAGCTCATGGCCTGCCCGGCATCCTCCCCTCCCCTCCCCCAGTGCTGGGGATCAAACCCACATGTTATGCATGTTAGACAAGCACTCTGCCACTGAGCTACCTCCCCAACTCTCTAGGTTTATTATTTTTTAAAAAACATTTTCATTACTCATTAATAGAGAAAGTTTTTATTTTTGTTTTTGTTTTGGAACCAGGGATTAAATCCAAGGGTACTTAACCAATGAGCCACATTCCCCAGCCCTGGGAGGTTTTTTGTTTTGTTTTTGGGGGGACGTGTTTGTTTTGTTTGTTTGTTTGTTTGACAAGATCTTGCTAAGTTGTTAACTGACTTTGAACTTGTGGTCCTCCTGCCTCAGCCTCCTAAGAGGTTTTTATCCGGCACCTACTTCTTGCAAAATACTGAATTAAGTGAATATAACTGTTTGTTACGTCTTCCCAACTAGTCTGGCCCTCCTCAATAGTGGTCTGTCTCCTGTGTGGCCCCCTCACAGAATAAGTCCCATTAAGTGAAATTGTAGTTATCATATGTGTCATTTCTCTTAAATGGTCTCTTTCAGATCCTCAGTAACCTTGTGAGCAGCTATTGCCCTGATTTTACAGAAGGCTCACTAAGGCCCAGTGTAGTGACATGGCTTATACAAGGGTCATTCTCAGCAGTTTACCCATCACCTGTTTTCTTTGCAGTAAAAATAAAAACTATAGGACAAGAGCTCCAGCAGCTGTTGGTTCCCAAACTTCCAGCCCCAGTGTCCACACCATCTTTCCTGTTCTCCTGTGACAGTGGCCAGTCTCCCTCCCCCACCCCACAAGGCCTTCTGCCCTCATCCACTCCCACCCTGACAGACTTATTCCCCACGCCCTTCCTCCCTGCTATCATTTCTAGTAGAGTTTCAGCAGTTCCCTCCCATGATCTTAAAAAGCCCTCTCTTTTCTCCTCAGCCCCACCTTTCCTCTTAAGTCTAAACTTAACCATCCCTCTTTTCCTTATCTCTCACTTATTCTTCAGCCTCAGGCCTGATTCCCTTTTCTCTCATTCCACACTTGGAGGTGGCAAGTGGCCTTTATTTCCCAGTCCTCTTAGTTCTATGCTACTTGGGAACACTCTGCCCTTTTTGAAACACTCTTCAGGGACTTCCAGGACACATCTTACTCCTGGGTTTCCTCAGACCCTGTTCTTTCTGATCCTCCAGGTACCCAGCCGGCATCGCTAGGTCTCCATCCCATATCCGGATGCCTTCCCCACAGCCGTCACTGTGGCGATTCTCCTAAACTCCAGACATGAACTTCCAGCTCTCTGATTCCTGACATCACTTGCTTTGTCTCAGAAATGCCTTAAACTCAACATGCCCCATGCCCAACCCCACCCCACCCCCGCACCAAAGCCAACACCCCATGGCCATTGAGAGCCGTGGAACCTTTCACATAGTGGCCACCCATCTTTTTGTCTGTCCAAGCACTTTAGTCTCTGGATCTCTGGAAGAAGTGGAGGCAGGGGTGCCTCCTCTTGGTGCTCTAGTTCACGTGCTGAGACCTTTCAGTGATTTAGCTTTGCTGCTAAGGCTTGTAACCCTCCACGTGGTCCTGATTGATGTGGTACACCTCTCCCTCCAGCGGTTTCTGAATTTTAGTTTTTCAAATATGCTTTGTTCCTTCCCCATCTGCCTCCACACACTGCCCTAACGCCCACTCAGCTAGCATATCACTTCCACAAAGAGATCGTCCCTTCTCTCCCATCCACGCCTCCAGTCATATCAGTCCCAAGGCACATGACAGACATGTCTTCAAAACTATTTGTTAACTGTGTAAACCAAAGACCACAAATTAGTGACGTGAAAAATACAGGCCCAGGAATGAACCAGAACCCACCTTGTGAGGTGGAGTACCCAGCTCAAAGTGGTTGTCGGTGACAGCAAGTTCCTCTCTCTGCTTTGTCCCATTGTTCAGTCAGTTCTAATGAGAGCCTGCCTATGTGGTTGCGAAGGAGGATTGTGCCATTAGACAAGTCACTGGTTGCTTCAGTGACTAACTGAGATCCTAGAAAGTGTTCTGTGTTAATTATGAATTGTCAAATAGAAGGCATAATAGTTACCATTGTGTTTTATTACCCTTTAACAAACAGAAATAAGTTGCTACATGATAACCTGGTTAAATTACAGAACACAGAGGGGAATGATTATAGAAGTCTTTTTTTCCTAACTTAACTGTCTGAACTGTAACTGCCTGTTCTTTTTCACAGGGTTCAGAATCTCCCATGATGATTGGCGAGTTAAGAAGTGACCTTGACGATGTCGATCCTTAGAGGAGAATGCCCGGCACCTGAGAAGACTGGGTGCTCAGCGCCTTTTAGAAACCGGAATCTCATCCTTGAAACCCTTAGAAGAGCCTGGAGATGGTCCTGGGAGAGCTGGAGGATTGTGTTCTTAGAGGAAGCGCTCTTTGGGCGTGAGAAGGCAGGAGGCTGCAGTGGTGGCAGAGCTCCAGCTGTGGACCAGCTGCCCAGCAGCCACAGGACCACATGCAGATTGACTTTTTTTTTCCCTTGGAGTTTTAGGAAATAAAGCTGGTGGCAGACTTTTGTTACATGAGCGTACAAGAGTGAGGGTAAAGTTGTTGCTTTCTCTATGATGCAACAAAAGAAATTCCTTTGGTTTTTATATTTTAAGAAAATAGCAAGCTGCCTTTAGGTATGCAGGGGCAAATTTTTAATTCAGTAACATCGAGTAGGAAATGCAATTTAAAATGATGTAAAGTGATGTGGTAGAATTCCTTTTCATTGTAAAATAGTAGTTGAAGAATTCAGTTTACACAGACCTTTATATTTAATATGTCTCCTTCTTTGTATAGAATTTCCAGTGGGTCTGGTTGAGAACCCTGCTTGGACCTTGATGAAATGTTACCAGGATCAAAATTGGGAAATTATTAAGCTCTTTAAGGTATTTTCTGATATGATTTAGATTAAAAAGAGCAATAAAAAAACTACATTCTCCATAAGTACAAGGTGCATTCTTTGACATCTGTCACTAAAGAAATTACACAAGTTGTCCCTAAAACAAATTTTAAAAACAGCAAAATAAAAAGCACTTTAAGATAAAATTTATTGAGTTTGACTTCATAAAATTCTTTTTATTGCTTGGAGACATATTGAATAAACTGTAGTCTTAAATTATGTGATCCCACAATCATTTGTTTTTTCTTAAAAACATAATTACTGAAGCCTGTGGCAATGGTGTATGGGAAGTTAAGTACCCTAGTTGGGAAACACTGCTTTGTGAGCTTCATTATAATTTTAACACAGAAAAAGAACTTGAGACTTTCTTTCTCCTCCAGATGACTAATGAATACTGAAAAGGCAAGGTTAAGATTTCTTTCCCTGAAATAATCAGAAAGCAATTGCACGGGAAGTAGTTGTACTTCCCGTGCATAGTATCACTTATTCATTTCAGGTTAAATACTGGCTCCCTTTTGGGGTGGCAGATCGAGAGGGTTACACCAACCAACATTTCATAAATTTGGTACATTTTGTGTTTTGAATTGCTCACACATTTCCAGCCCTGTTTTGCCTTTAGTTACATGTTCTGCCTTATTTTCAACTCACCATGCACAGAACTGGGGAACCTTAGGAAGTGCCAGGTTGCCACTGTCAGATTTGCCAAGTCAAAGAGGCGCCGTCAGCCCCAAAGTGCCTTTTTGGTTGCTTTTGCATTTGTGGGGACATGTGACAAGGCAGACAGCTTTCATTGCTGTGCAGTTTCAGTAACCCTTCGTTTCATTGTTCAACTGTAGAAGTTCTTGTAGGTCAGGCTTCAGTGTGTAATTCTATAACTACTGCGGTCTAGTGATGGCTTTTGTCAAATACACAAAAAGATGAAAGGGCCAGCATTTAAGAGCAGAACCATGCCTCAAAGAAACAGGCACAAAATAGCAAATTTGGTATGGTTCTTGTGTTTTTACGATTTTGAATGTGATTTTCAAAAATTGATTTTGAATACCTGAATACCCTATGTCCTACTGTTTTCCTCTTCACCCCACCTCCAACAACCTCCTCTCCGTGCCCCTTGAAGAAAGATTGTGTAGGACATGCATTAAAATGCTGGTGATGATGCACGTTGGGATATCATCGCTGGCAGCTGCACTCTCAGGAGCCCAAATTCAGGAGTGAAGTTTCCACTTCTAGTCCCCTTATTTCCTATGGAAACGACGCCTTCTGCCCTCCCTCGCACCTCTGTCCTCGTGAAACTGCATCAGGATCGTTGTCACTCTAGTTTTGGTTCATTTTGTTATGTTGCTGCTGCAATGAGCATCGATTCCACTTTGCCAGTAACCATTTGATTTCCAACGGCTGCAGTCAACGAACTTGCTGGGGACTTTTTTATTGTACCACAAAGTGACACTTGTGACAGGCTTGCCTTGGAAGAGTTGTCATTTTTACTGCCAATTTTTTGGATGAAGATGTTTTTATAATCTTTCACAATGGTCTGCAAATCAAGCAGGAATTGCACAATTGACTCAATGCTGTGTTCTCAAGAACTTCCTTTGGCCCAGGCTGACCTTGGGACAGCCCTTGAAGTCCTGCCCTTGAAGGCATCCTGGGACCAAGAGGTGAGCATCCCCAAGGGCAGCTCACCCGGGACTTTCCCGGCAGACTCACAGGGTCACTGACCTCTAGAGCGCCATCAGTCTCCCCCAGCTTGCCCCACCCTCCCTGCTAACATCAAGGTGTGTGCAGTACCTTTTGAGCTTGGAACAAGCAGACTGGAATTTTCCGCTGCTACCTCTTGTGTATAAAATCTTGTTTATAAACTTTCAAAAGGAAGTAGATAAACTAGGGTTGAATCTTAATTCTAAATTTGGTTCATGCGTGGCAGAGTTCTTAGCTTCTAAGATTATAAAATAAAATTTTTCAAAAATGTGTGGAGTTGGAGTTTCACCAACATTTTTTCACCAAATATCAGACACAGCCAGTGGGGGCGCACGTGGGTCCATCCTGGTGCTGACTGGTGCTGTGGGTCTTCTGAGCCTTTCACCATCTTTCCTCATTTTTCGCATCCTGTGTTGCTCACCTGGGTCTCCTCCCATGCACTATTGTAGATCTTCCCTGTTCCTGGTGACCAACTGTCAACCATCTGCAAGATGGACTTGTTTCCCCCTCTCAAGCCACAAACTGTTAGGGTGTGGGTATCTAACCATCTAACTCACGATCCCATGCCATCCTAGGCAGGGAGTGGGTGTCTTCAGACCTCACAGCAGCATAGGTGCCTGTGAGCCCAGGTGCACAGTTCTGGCCTTCAAGCCATTAGCATCTGTTTCTACATACAACACTGAATTGTCCGGAAACAACTGGGGAGGATTTTTGCCTTGTGGTAGGTTCCTCATTTATGACATGGGCTTTGTAGAGCCATATCTTACCTAAGATGGTGACACATCAACCTCAGCAGGGGGCTGGGAGACCCTACACTGAAAGGGATAATTACATTTTGCAAACTGGAAAGAACAACCATCATGGACAAGCACTAGCTGCACACTTAAGAGCTTCCATAAACTGCTAGGCTGCTGCTAGGAGAAGATGGAAAAGGCAGTGGGAGTCCAGGGCTCAGTGGACATGGGCAGAAGGACATCTAGAATGTTGTAAGGGGCAGGGCATCCTGACTAGTTGGGTCCAGGGAAATTTCTGGAAGATATTCATGCATTCCTAGGAGAGGCACAAGGAATAAGTTAACTCTGCAGTACTCATCCAATACCATTCATCACTCCATTCGACATACTAACCAGTGCCCAGTATAAGCAAAACCATACGAGGCCAGAGTCCTGACAATGTTGCTTTTATTTTTAAAAAGTCACCACATAATAAAAATGCTACAAAACCCAGAATAAATATCAAATTACAAAAGCAAAACAGATCTGGAAAAGTTCCTTGCTATATAAAGGCAACAGAGAAGAACCCCCAAAGCTAGACAAGCTTATTTGTTTGGGTGGGTGGGGCGGGGCAGTGCTCAGGGAGGGACAGTCACTGGGCTACTTGACTGACCTCCACACCAGGCCACAGTGGAGGCCCTTGTCCACAGCAAGCAGGGTGCAGACACCTTCACCTTTGTAGCCTCACTGTTATCTATAAAACTGAGGAGCCCAGCCTGGTACACCGAAAACAGGCTTGGCTTCTAGCCAGATGGCTCTGGGTTCATATCCTGGCACCACTTCACTTCCTGGCTGTGTGAGGCTGGCAGGCACTCCCACCTTCATTTCCAGTTTCTTCCTTCATAAAGTAGGAATGCCAGTGCAGGGCAGTAGAGGGGGTCTGATGATGGGGCATGTGCCATGTGGCCCTCCACTGCAAATTGAAAAGCTGGTCCTGGGGTGGTGGCTCACTGCAGGTGATCCTGGGCAGTTACAAAGTCTGAGACGGAGCACAGTAAGGGCGGCTGGAGAAGCTGAGGCATGGCCTATGTTAAACAGGAGCCTCTGTCTCCACCCTCTGCCTGAACCTCACTCCACTCCCATCCCCAGAATATGTGGGATATGACCCTTATTCATCAGGGACCCCAGGGGCTTCTCTAAAGAGAGCAGGCAGTAAAGGACCCCCAACACCCTCACCCTCACTGCCCCAGGCTGATACTTGGCCCCATCCAGCCCCCAAGGGAGGACTGAGGGCCTGGCACCAGCAAGAGAGCTCTAGAAGGTAACTGCCATGGAGGGTGGGGGGGCAGTGATACCTTGGGAGCAGCTGGCAGAGCTGAGCACAACTTAACCCGCTTTAATGATGTATTAAAGGCCATCTCTGCTCCCCCAGTGAAGGAGGGACTTCCCTGCACCTTCATGGGGAGGAGGGTCCAGGGAGAGACGCTGAGTTCTCCCAGGCAAGGAGCACCCCACACCTGGCCAGTGCCAGCAGGGCCAGACTGGTAGAGCTGTTTCATCCACTTAGCACCCAGTCCCTGGCCCCCACCCAGGCATCCATGCTGGCCTGGGCTTTCACTGTAGCTCCCGGGAGACCTGGCCTGGGGGCTGGCTCCGACAGCAGATGGCAGTGGCTATTGTGGCTTCCTTGCTGATTCTGCCTGCAGTGTCCATGTCGAAGCTCCTCACCACACACGTGTTGTCCACGGCATAGGCTCCCAGGATGGGGGAGGCCCCGGGGAGGGCATTGCAGCCAGTCAGGGTCCAGCCCTCTTCACAGGCCACAGTGACCTGACATAGCCCAGGGAGAAGAAAGTGCAAATTCAGCAATGCAGGCCACGCCCCCACTTCACTTCTCCTTCCCAATAGCCCCAGTGGGGGCCGAGACAGACACCTCTGGCTCTGGGCCAGCTGGAGGGCCATGCTGCACCTCCTCATGGTGGGTCTGCATCCCAACACCCGCTTCTGCTCCACACCTGATCTTCAGGGCACAGGGGAACCTCCACAGTGTCCACTCTCTACCTGCCCCCTGAGTGCCTTTTCCACCCCATTTCACAGCAACTCCATCTGTCCAGTAGCTTAACAAAACCTCAACCATCCTCACTGCCCCCCCCACACCATCCACCACACCCACGAGCGCCTCCTGCAGGCCCCATGTCCCACCACATTTCCCACCAGCCTGAGCCCCACCTCCTAGGCCTGGACCATGGCAAGAGCCACCCTTTGTTCTCCCTGCTTTTGCTAATGTCCCCTGAAGTTTCTTTTCAGCTTGGGGACCAGAGTGAACCTGTCCAAACCCAGGTCAGATCACCCCTGACCCTAGACACAGCACTGCATGGTTCTCAGGCTACTCAGCAAAAACTGAGGCCTGACTGTGGCTTTGAAGCCCAAAGTGACCTTTCTGTGTCGTCTCTGAGCCTCTCCCCTCCATTGCTAACTCCACTGCTGCCTCATGGGCCTTCAGATGTTCCTGGTGGCCCCTGGGCCTGCTCCCCCTTTACTCTGCTGCTCCTCTGCCTGGTGTCCTCATAGCTTGTCATCTCCACCAGCTCAGTGAGGGCTCTGATGCCTTCCCACCCATTCCCTGGCCTGCTTCACTTCTGTCCACCACGTGGACGGTACCTTAGCTGACTAACCTACCTGTACTAGAACATACACTCCAGGTGGGGAAGCAGGAGTGTTTGTCTGTCTGTCTGGCTGGCTGGCTGGCTGTTTCAATGCCTGGAGTAGCACCTAGAGCTAGCACCTTACCTGTGCATGCCCAGAGGATGGATCTGACCCCATCCCTGCCCTCAAGGATGCACCATCAGACTGCAGTCTCTTCACACTGCATCTTACAATGTGGCTAAGCTCCCTAGGAGTGGGCTTGGGATGCCTGGCCCCTGGGGCCCTGCTGAAGGAGCTGCCCAGAGTCCTGGGGACACCCTGCCTTGGCTCACCAAGCCCTGCTCTCAGCTCTGGCCTCATCCCACGCCTTGACCTCTTGGCAGGGCTCTTCTCACTCCTCAACCTCCAGGTGTCCCCTCCTCTGAATCCTAGGCTGAGTCACCTCTGTGTCCTCAAAGTCCAGTGGGGCTCTTGTCCTACAGCAACCTCTCGGTTTGCTAAGTTGATCCATCCATCATGTGCACACACCGCATCTCTTCATACCATTTTTATGCATAGCCTCCTCAAAGAGGAGCAGGGGCCCAGGCAGCAAGCCTTCCTAATCTGGACAAGAGCAGAAACAGCCCCCCACAAAAACTTCACAGGACAGATACATCCACCCTGAGGGACCCCAAGCACCCATCCCATTCCCATATCTCCTCACCTGCTCTGCAGGGCCCGGGACCCCATGATCCTTGACTTTGCACTCCAGGCCTGGGGCACGGCAGCAAGAAGCATGGACGCTGGCCTCCTTGTGGCCCACACACTGGTCAGACTGCCCTCCAGGCCTCTGCCCAGGTCGTCTGTGGGTGCCAATATCTGATATCTCCCAGTGAGAGCTGCAGCCTGGGGCAGAGGAGAGAAAATTCAGATGCTGGAATTTGGGGGAACGCTCTTGCTGTCCCAGACTGGATCCCATCTCCTTGGAGTCTGAGGCTGGGAAAACCCAGAAGCAGCTCAGAGTACAAAAAGAACTGCTGGCCTGAGCGACAGGATTTCTAAGGTTATAGCTCAACTCTGCTGCTGACCTGTTATGTGGCCCAGGGATATCTGTCAACCTCTCTGAGCCTCAGTTGATCAAGAAAACAGTCTATTCTCCATCCAGAGATGGGAAGCCGTAAGTCAGAACTCAAAGGGCTGAGATGCTCAAACCACCCCAGGGGCCCTTCCCCATCCAACTGCCAGAGAGAAGTTCAGGGGTGAGCTTGGAGCTTCCTGGACCACCTAGGGGACCCCCTCCATGGACTGGGGAGACAGATACACCCACTGGCTACCCAACCATGGATAGCGGTCACTCAGCTAACTGAGCCTCAGTTTTCCTATTTGTAAAATGGACAGAGGAACAGCAACACCTCACTAGGAACCTGTGAAGATGTAGTGAAAATACACATGTGAGGTTCCCACAGGGTGCCTAGCACGTGACAATGCTCTGCACAAGTCAGGGTCATTGTGACTAGAGTTCTGTGTCTGAGATGCATGAACTTAGGGAAGTCACTAAGTATGTCTAGCTCAGGCCCTTAGCTGCAAAATGGGACTCTATGGGATATGTTTCATAGAGAGAGTGTCTATGGCTCTCATGACTGCAAATTGGCACATGCCCTTGGGCTTATCTGCTGGGCATCCCCAAAGGAGAGGGCAAGTGGCACATTCTGGGTGGTACAGTGGAGTCCCTGTGCTGGCCAAGGTCTCCAGCCAACTGACTGGGTTCCTTGTCTCACTGCAAAGCCACCTTGCACACAAGTGTGCTCTTCTGTGGGGAGCTGCCACATAGGAACCAAGCGCCCCTTAGCCTTGATGGATGAGAATGTGGAGATGTGGCGAGCCAGTCACGGGCTGTGTGTATGTGAACTATGAGCATTGAGCGCCCCAAGTGGACTGAACCAACATTGCCCCTATTTGGACAGGCCTCGCTCTGGTCTTTTTGCTTGCTCTGCCATGATCTCCACACAGCTCGTGACATGGGCGTGGCCTTCCTAAATGTCAGTCAATCTGCTGACAACAGACATCATGAAGCTATAGACTCAACCCCCTGAAACCTGACCCCTTGCCTCATTTGAATGGTTTCTTCCCAATAAAAGGGTTCAGCATTTGCTCCTTGCTCTCTCTCCATGGACCCCTAAGGTCAGAGGAGCCATCACAAGACCCAAAGAAGAAGGTATTTCTCTGTCTCTCTGTGTTATTTCATGCAGCCCAGTTCACCTGGAGTGACTTTGAGTGTTTAACTGTGAGAGCCAGGTCCTAGCCCTGTTCTCTCCTGTACCTAAACCTTCAGTGACTCCCTAGTATAAAACTGAGTATCAATTCTTGAGCTAGTTATTCCAGATGGCTCCCCTCTGTCCCAAAACCCTCCTTGGAACACTGATGCTCCATTCAAATAGAACACTTCAGCTATCTCCCAACTAGAGGGCCATCATACCTCACTCCCGTACAAGCTCCCATCTATAACTTCCTGCTACCCTCCTGGGCATGTTTGTGACCATGGCCCATGAATAGGTAGCTATACCAAAGAATGTATTTTAAATCAGTGAGTGATGACAATCATAACCACAGCTAGAGATCCAAGATGGCAGGCCAGAGGAAGGCTGCATTCCTAGTTGCTCTGTGGCTCAGGATTTAAGCAGCAGAAATACTGCTTCTCTGAGAGGCAGATGAAAGGGGGATTTCACTAAATCTCAATATTGGATAGTCAGAGTGACTTACAGACTCAGAAATTTGGGTATTAAACAAAGAAGAAGAGTACATTGAAGCCAAGTCAGTTCGAGCAGCAGTAGCAGCAGCACCAATAGAAAACCGGATCAGCGGAGAAGGAGGGAGAATTCTGAGAAACATAATGGACAAATTTAATATGGAAAAACCTGAGATCAGAAAAGCAGACTGCCCTTAGCTAATTCAGAGGCTGCACTGTGCACTGGTGCTTGAAAAGATCTCTGTGTTTACCAACTGGCCACAGAGAGCTAAGGTGGTGCCATCTTGAGGCGGCCATGTTTGCAGAAACCTTGCAGGAGACGGGAGATCAGAGCAAACACTGCCTCACTGCCCTGGCAAGCACTTACCATGTGGCCTAGGGTGTACCTAGCAGAATGGGAACAAAACAGGAACAGAAAATATTTTACCAGGGGTACTCAAGTCAGAAAAGTGAAAGCAGGAGCCCAACTCCCTTCCCCTTTGAGTCTGGTGGCTCACGTGACCAGCTGATGTGGGCTGGGAATCTGAACAGGCAGGTGTGAATGTACTCAGGGACTAGGCCTGGGAAGCCTGGCAAGGGTGTATTTGTGAGAAGCAGAGGGGTAAAGGATTGGCTCCCTTGCCCCATGAGTAGAATCCTTGGGAGGCTCCTGAGATCCAGATTCCCAGAAGAGATTGACAACTGCCAGGCCCTGGAATTGTGTTCCTCTAATCTCTCCTGCCAGAACTCCACTTAGAGCTCTTTAGTGGCCCTCCTGGGAACATACCGATCTGGTCTGTGCAAACAAAACTCCAACTGATAGTGCCATTCCATCCTACCTTATACTGGAGAGAAGGGAAGCTGAGAATTATTTGAATCAGGTTTAGTCTTAGGCTACTCTAACTGGCAGCATCGTGAGCAACACAAAAAGAGGAAGGGGAGCTCTTACTCCACTCTCAATACGTAGCTCAAGAAGAAAGAGAAAGAAAAACAGTCAGGCATAGTCAGGGGCCATCTATTCTCGTTGACTATTTTGACCAGTGAGACAATACCTTCATTTTCCATTAAGAATCTTCTCTCTCTCTCTCTCTCTCTCTCTCTCTCTCTCTCTCTCTCTCTCATTTTATTTTGTTTTGTGTTTGTGTGTTGTTTCTTCTGTGCTGATTGGTATACGGACATATATTCATATACATATTTGAGTCTTGTTTCTCATTTTTAGCATATTTTTATTTTTATTTCAGTTGTTTTTCTTTGCCTTGTACTTTGATGGTTAGGGTTTTTGCTTAGCATGTTTTGGTTTGTTTTTTATTGTTTTCATTTGTTTGTTTCTTGTTTCTCCTTGTATCTTCTTCTGCTAACAGCCAAATTCTATTGTCTCTCACTCTACTTCGTTACCTCTATTTTTTCTTCTCCTTGCTTTCCTCCATCACCTGCTACATCTCTTCTGCATTCTCTTTGTTCACTTTTTTGAATTGTAAAACCTTCTCTACTTTCTTATCACATTCTCTTTTCTCTTAATTAACTGTATTCTTACCATCTTTTAGCACTAATTGGTTTACATATCCCTGCCCCCAGCATTAATGCTGTTGCAATTATACTGCTATGGCTGTCAGAGTTGACACCTATTGTTTAGTTTAAAGACAGATATAACTCATGATTACTTATTGTTTTTGCTGTTGGCAACTGCTGATGCCACCATTTCTGGGTTTTCATAGCAATTAATACAATAAATGTCTTAGTAGGAACTGGGTATTTATTTTAATGCTGTATATTGTTGGCATTAGTTATTGCTATTGTTTTTTCTCCACTAATCTGTGAAATGTTGGGAAACTATGGGGACACTACAAGTCCACAGGGTGAAGACTCTACTGATGAACTAAACTCAAACAAAAGACAGTGTACCTTGCTCCACACACATATCGGTGACACTCAATGTTCAGCTATACTTTAACACAAAGAATAGAAGAGATAAAAACCCAAACTAACATCCAGGTCCAAGTAGAAATGGCTAGGGGTTAAGCCCAGAGTCATACATATGAACATCCATTGTTATAGAAAAAACAGATAAAAATAAAGGCTGTGGATACTGCACCTCCAAGGGGGTCTCAATCTAGATCCTCTAGGACACTGTGGCAGGTGAAGACTGTGCCCTAAAAAGGCCCACACATAAGAGTGGAAGAGAAATAACTCCAAACATAAATATAAACCCCACACAGGAACACAACAAATATGAAAATATAAGCTAACACCTCCTAAACTTCATAATTCACCAGACAATGACCCCAAAAATATTAAAGTGGATGAAATATCAGATAAGAAATTTTTTTTAAAAAAACTCATTATCAAAGTTATCAATGAATTCCAAGAGAACACAGAAAAACAACTGAATGAATTAAGAAAGTCAGTACAGAATATGAATGACAAATTCAATAAATAGATGGAAATGTTGAAAAAGAACCAAACAGAAACCATGGAAATGAAAGACACAATAAATTAAAGAAAATATTTAGTGGAAAGTCTCTCCAACAGAGGAGCCCATGCTGAAGACAGAATCTCAGAGCTGGAAGACAAAGTACCCAGCTTTGAACATTCAGACCATATAAATAAATAAATAGCCCTGAGGACCAGAACATACAAGAACTTTCGGATAACACGAAGAGACCAAATTTAAGAATTGAGGAGGGCTGTGAGATGTGGGTTAATGAAATGGATACACTCTTCAGGGAAATAATTACAGAAAAGTTTCAAAGCCTTCAGAATGAGATAGACATCCAGATAGAGGAGGCATTTAGATTCCCAAATATACAAGACAAAAAATAACCTCTCCACGACAAATGGTAATTGAAATACCTAATAGGATGAACAAGGATGGAATTTTAAAAGTCTCAAGAGAAAAACATCAGTTCTCAATTAGAGGCAAGCCAATCAGAATCACTTCTGATATCTCAGCACAAATTGTAAGCCAGGAGGGCTTGGAACAATGTGTTCCAAGTCCTAAAAGAAAACAACTGTCAGCCAAGAGTGCTACATCCAGCAAAATTATCCTTCAGAAATAAAGATGAAATAAGAACCCTCCAAGATAACCAGAAAATAAAAGAATTCATGACAACTAAATCAGCACTACAGAACTTACTTAAAGAAATACTTCACATAGAAGAAATAAAAAAATAAACCTCAGAGTTCACAATTGACAGATCTCATTTGAGAACTAGCTAAACAAATGAAAAACAGGATCAAACTAAGCATTACAAATAAATCAAAATGGTAAAAATTAACATCCATCTGTAATAACATTGAATATAAATGTTCTTGATTCTCCAATTAAAAGATATAGGGTAGCAGAAAGGATTAATAAACAAGATCCAGCTATTTGTTGTGTGCAAGAGACATCCTTACAGGCAAAGACAGTCACAGGCTGAAAGTGAAATGATGGAAACTGATTCATGATGCAAATGGAGCCCCAAAACAAACAGAAGTAGCTATTCTCATATCTGATAAAGCAGATTTCACACCAAGATTAATCATAAGAGACAAAGAAGACCACTCATATTAGTAAGGGGAACAATCCAACAAGAAGATATAACAAAAATAAATAATATGTTTTAAACATGGGTGCAATTAATTACCAAAAAAACACTACTCAAAGCTTCAGATAGACCCCCGTAAAATAATACTGGGTGATTTCAACACACTTCTCTCACCATTAGACAGGTCATCAAGACAAACTCAGCAAAGACTCCTTGGATTTGAAAAATCTTATAAATCAAATGAACCTAGCAAACATCTGTAGCGTATTTTATCCCACAATAGCTGAATACATTTTCTTCTCAGTGGCCCATGGAGCCTTCTCCAAAAGAGACCACATTTTAGGGCATCAAGCAAATCTTGATAAATATGAAAAAAATAAATTTAATTACTTGTATCTTATCAGATCATAATTGTATGAGATTAGAAATCAACATGACAAACCCTAGAGAATCTATATAAACCATGGAGATTGAGCAATACGCTTTTGAATGATGAATGGGTGACAGAAGAAATCAAGGGAGAAAGTTAAAAACTCTTAGACTCAAGGGACTGGTGAGGGAAAGAATAGAAGCACTATATTAGACAATGGGGAACAGAAGGAATAGTGGGGAGATAAGCAAAGAAAAGAAAGTGGAATGAATCACACATAATTTTCCCATGTACAGATATGAAAACAGTGTACATCCTTAAGAATGAACACTACCATGTACATCCATAAGAATGGGACTCTAACTAGAATAAGATATATTCCATGCTTGTATAATTATATTAAAATGGATTCTGCTGTTATATATAACTAAAAAGAACCAATAAAAAAATTCTTAGACTCAAATGAGAATAGTGATGCAACATACCAGAATCTGTGGGACACTATGAAGGCAGTTCTAAGAGGAAAGTTTATAGCTATGAGTGCCTACATGAGAAAATCAGAACGATCCCAAATAAACAACTTAATGATGCATCCCAAGGTCCTTGAAAAAGAAGAACAAAGCAATTCCAAAATTAGTAGAAGAAAGGAAACAATTAAGGTGAGAGTTCAATCCAATGATATTGAAAAAGAAAAAGCAATACAAAGGATCAAAAAATTGGTTCTTCGAAAAGATAAACAAGATTGATTTAAAACAACAGCAAAAAAATGACGTGCCCTCAACCAAACTAACTAAAAGAAAAAGAAAGAAAATCCAAATTAATAAAATTATCAATGAAATGTAGAAGTCACCACAGACATCTAGGAGATCATTAGATCATTATTTTGAAAATTTATACTCCAATAAATCGGAAAACCTAGAAGAAGTGGATACATTTCTAGACAAATACAATCTCCCAAAACTGAATCAAGAGGACACAGAAAACTAAACAGATCAATAAATTATAATTAGATACAAGCAGGTAATAAAAAGACAAAACCAAAGAAAAGCCCAGGACCAGATGGATTCTCAGCTGAATTCCACCAAGACTTTAAAGAAGAACTAATGACAATACTCCCCATATTACTGCATGAAATAGAAAGAAATAGGATATATCCAGATTCTTTCTATGAAGCTAGTATCACATTCATACCAAAACCAAATAAATCTGAACACATCAAGGAAAGAAAACCACCAATATCCCTGATGAATCTTCAAGAAATACATTAGCAAAACATGTTCCCCGACATATTGAAAAGACTGTACATCATGATCAAGCTGGTGTTATTCCAGAGATGCAAGGATTGTTTAATATAGGCAAATCAATAAATATAATGCAATTCATCACATAAACAGAATTAAGGACAAAAACAATCACTGGGACATCTCACAGATGCAGAGAGTCTTTGAAAAAAAATTCATCACCCACTCATGATGAAAACACTGAAGAAATTAGGGATAGAAGGAACATAGCCCAACATCATTAAAGGCCATATATGAAAAACCCAAAGCAAACCTCCAATAAATGGGGGGAAAACTGAAAGCATTTCTGTTATGGTTTGGATGTGATGTGTCCCCCAAAGCTCATGTGGGAGACAATTCAAGAAGGTTTAGAGGAGAAATCACTGGGTTATGAGAGCTTTAACCCATTAGTTGAATCAATCCCCTTATGGGAATTAATCGAGTGGTAACTACAGGCAGGTAGGGTGTGGCTGGAGGAGCTGGGTCATTGGCAGGTGCCTTTGGAGCATATATTTTGTATCTGGCCAGTGGAGACTCTCTCTGCTTCCTGATAATCATGTGAGCTGCTTCCCTCCACTACACTCTTCTGCCATGATATTCTGCCTCACGTTGGACCCGAAAGAATGGAGTCGGCTGTCTATGGACTGAGACCTCTGAAACCATGGGCTCTAATATAAACTTTTCCTACTCTACATTGTTCTGGTTTGGTCTTTTAGTTGCAGTAACAAAAAAAAAAAATGACTAAAACAGAAATTGGTACAAAGAGTGGGGTCATTGCTTTAACTAAACTGACCGAGTGGTTCAGAAGCTTTTTTGGAATTGGTTGGAGGAATTTTGAGATGTGTAACAGTGCAAGCTGGAAATGCTTTAGATTGTTTTAAGCAGAGCTTAATGGCTGATTGTGGTGGGAACTCAGAAGACCAGCATGCCATAGGAAGACAGGGCTCATGAGGTTTTAAAGGAAAAGGAGGGCACTATCAGCAATTGGACTAAAGGCTTGTTATGTTCTGGCTGAGAAGTTATCTGCATCTTGCCTATGTTCTTAATCTTTGGGTGAGGCTGATTTTAAAAGTGATGGACTTCTTAATCTGGCAGAAGAAATATCTATGCAGCATAGCATTCAGGCAGTGGCATGGATATTGCTGCAGCTTTAAATCAAGTTTTTTGTGATATTCAGGAGCAGAAATATTTGAAAAAAACTTATATTTGAAAGGAGGGAGCAAAACTGGTGCTTAGGAAGTTAAAGTTATTAAAGACATTACTGCCACTAAAGAAACACTAAAGACTTTGCCCAGAGGCGACAGGAAAGATGGCTTAAGGGCATTTCAGGGATTGGCAAGATCATATCCATCTCAGACTCAAGGAAGTAAAAGTAAAACATCTCTTGTGAAGAGACCAGTGGTGTACCCTTCTTGCACAAGGGAGTTTTTCAACATGCTCAGCTTCCCAGACACTCAGAGGCTGCCACAGCCAGTGTCCTTGGAGGCTCAAGATGGCAGCGACCTTGGGGTCAACCACATAGTCCTGGTTCTGCAGGACTGCAACATGATGGAGTTAGGGGGTCATGGAGGCTTCCGTCGAGATTTCAAAGGAAGGCCTGGGAGGCCAGACAGAGTACAGCAGGGTCAGAATTCCTGCAGATGGCCCCTGAGAGAGCAAAGCATGGACATGTGGGGAGGAAGCCAAAGCTGCAGTGGAGATCTCCAAGATTAGGAAATGCCAGTAATATGGGACGTCATCCTAGGAAAGCTGCAGAAATTGACCAGAGACAAGCCAATAGAAAAGCCACTTGGGCTGCAACCAACATGGCTGCAGGAGCAAGTCCTTTGAACAGAACATCTCCTTGCCATGTGTCCCAGATGCTGGACATGAAGCTACAGGACTTGTTTGCCCAGCTGGATTTCAGTCTTGCTTTGGTCCCATCCTTCTTTCTATGCCCCTATTTTTCTGCGTGGAAACGTTTATTCTGTACCTGTATCTATTGGATACTTGTAAGTAGCTTTTGATTTATACAGGAGTTCACGATGCAAGCTTGTCCTGAGTCTCAGAGGAGACTGTGGATTTGAACTTTTAGGCAATCTTGGAACTGTTCAGACTATGGGGACTCTTGGAAATGGACAAAATGTATTTTGCATTGTGAGATGATCATGGGCTTTTGGAGTCAAAGGTGGAATGTTATGGTTTGGATGTAAGATATCCCCAAAAAGCTCCCATGTGAGAAAATGCAAGAAGGTGTAGAGGAGAAATGATTAGGTTATGAGAGCCTTAACCCAATCATTGAATTAATCCCATGGTGCGGATTAACTGAGTGGTAACTGAAAGTGGGTAGATTGTGTCTGGAGGAGGTGGGTCCCTGGGGGTGTGCCTTTGGGGTATATATCTTATACCTGTCAAGTGGAGCCTTTCTCTCTGCTTTCTGATCATCATGTGAGCTGCTTCCCTCCACCACTATCCTAACATGATTTTCTACCTCTCCTTGAGCTCTGAGGAATTGAGCAGGCCTTCTATAGCTGGAGACCTCTGAAACCGTGAGTCTCCAAATAAACTTTTCCTACTCCTCAGTTGTTCTTGTCAGGTCTTTTAGTCACAGGAGGGAAAAAGCTAACTAAAACATAATACATGAGGAAAAACTGAAAGTATTTCCTTTAAAATCTGGGATTAACAGGATGTCCACTCCTATTTAATATAGTGCTAGAAATTCTAGCCAGAGCAATTAGGCAAGAGGAAAAAAAAAAAAAGAAAATGGATTTTATAAAAGGAAAGAAAGAAGTCAAATTATCACTTTTTGCAAATGATATGATCCTACACATAGAAGATTCAAAGAACTCCACCAAAAGACTGCTGCAGCTAATTAACAAATTTGACAAAGGAGCCGCTTACAAAATCAACATACAAAAATCAATAGATTTCCTATATATAAACAAAGAATCTGCTGAGAAAGAAATGAAGAAAATAATTCTATTCCCAAACACCTCAAAAAAACACACCAAAAAAAAAACTAGAAATAAATCCAAACAAGGAGACAAAACACCTCTGTAATGAAGACTCAAAACACTGAAGGAAGAAATTAAAGAAGACCTCAGAAGATGGAAACTTTCCATATTCATGAATAGGAAGAAATAATATTGTTAAAATGGCCACACGACCAAAAGCACGGTACAGATCCAATGTAATCCCCATCAATGACATTCTTCCAGAACTTGAAAAGACAGTCCTAAATTCATTTGGCAGAATAAATGACCTAAAAGAGCCAAAGCAATTCTAAGCCACAAAAAGCAATGCTGGAGGCATCACAATACCTGACTTCAAATTATGCCAAAGAGCTATAATGACAAAAACTACATGGTACTGTCATAAAAACAGTCACATAGACCAATGGTACAGAAGAGAAGACACAGAGACAAACCCACACATCTACAGTCATCTTGATCCTTGACAAAATTGCCAAAAACATGCCTTGGAGAAAAGCCAGCCTTTTTAACAAATGGCAAACTGGTTATCCATGTGTAGAAGAATGAAACTAAGCCCTTATACCCCACACAAAAATCATAATGGATCACAGACTTAGGAACTAGATCAGAAACTATGCAACTCCTAGAAGAAATCTTAGGGTCAACATTTCAGCATTTAGGCACAGGCAACAATCCTCTCCATAGGATCCCCTACAGCTCAGGAGATAATGCCAGGAGTTAGTAAATGAAGTGACATCAAGTTAAAAAGCTTCTGCACAGCAAAGGAAACAATTAGAAATGCAAAGAGAGAACCTACAGAGTGGGAGAAAATCTTCCTTGGCTACTCTTCTGACAGAGGATTAATTATCTAGAATATACAAAGAACTCAAAAAACTTCACCAAAAGGTCACATTACCAAATTAATAAACAAACAAATGAACTAAACAGATACTTCTCAAAAGAAGAAATACAAATGGCCAACAAATACATGAAAAAATGTTCAACATTATTAACAATTAGGGCAATGCAAATCAAAACTACACTGAGATTTCATCTAACACCAGTCAGAGTGGCAGTCATCAAGAACACAAATAGTAATAAATGCTGGACAGGATGTGGAGAAAAGGGAAAACTTTTACACTGTTGGTGGGACTATAAATTAATACAACCTCCATGGAAATCAGTATGGAGTTTCCTCAAAAGGCTAGGCATGGCACCACCCTATGACCCAGCTGTCCCACTCCTCGGTATTTATCCTGAAGAATCAAAGCCATCATGTATAGTGACACATGCACAGTCATGTTTATAGCAGCACAATTCACAAGAGCCCAACTATGGAACCAGCCTAGGTGTCCATCATTGTCTGAATGGATAAAGAAAATGTGGTGTATATGTACACATAAATAAAAATGACACCATGGCATTTGTAGGAAAATGGAAGGATCTAGAGGCCATCATCGTAAGTGAAATAAGTCAAACTCAGAAGGTTAAGGGTGGAATGTTTTCTCTCATATGTGGAAGCTAGAGAGGAAGAAGGAGAAGAAAGTCAGGGGTGGATCTCCTAAAAATCAAAGGGAGATCCGTGAAGGGCATTGTTATTGCTCCATTGCTATATTGTGTGCATGTGTGATGTGTGACAACAAATCCCATCATTATGTACAACTATAAGGCACCGATTAAAAATGTGAAAATAAACCATAATAACAACAGCAGGAATGTATACAATCCCAGCATCAGGCTCAGTGCATAGCACCCATCCTCTCCAATTTATGAGAAAAGTAAAGCACAGAGCTGTTGATTTACTTGCCCAACTATTGAGCAGGAGAGTGGAATTCTCAGTTTCATTCCAGGCCCCGGAGCCTGCTCTACCCTGCACCTGCTGCCCTGGGCTGCCTTGGTGAAGGGCACACAGAGCTGCAGGCCCCTGTTCCAAATGCCACCCTTCTGATCACAGCCATGGAGGCAGGTGCTACCCTCTTATGCAGAGGAAAGCTGAAACAGAGCAAGTGGCCTACCGGGGTCACACTGTGAAGGTGGCGGAAGGGGAGTTTGCAAGTAGCACTCAGGCTCCAGAGGTCTGACCAATCGTACTCCTGAGGACCATGCAGAGGCAGGCCATGTCAGGAGACAGGGACTCCTCCTCACCCCAAGGCAGGGCCCCGCCTCCTACCTGTGAGGACTTGGCCCTCTTGGTGGCAGTGGACACGGGTCTCCTTATCCGCCCTGGCTGGAGGAGCTGTGTGGACACTGCAGTTGGACTGGGGTAGCAGGCAGCACCTGGCAACAGCGTAGACACCCTCACCTCCAAAAGCATTAAGGGCCAGACAGACATGCCGGCTCCCTCGGGTCTGAGGACCAAAGACAGAAACAGGAACCCACTTTAGAAACAGCCTGGGAAACACCAGATGCTGGGGCCAGAAGGCATCGACCCAGTCCAAGCCCTTGGAATCCTCAACACCTTCTGGTTCCCTCTGCTCTGGGGACAAGGAGCTCACTCCTGCCAAAGGCAGACTCTTCTGCCAATGGGCAGCTGTGTGTTTTATAAAGTTCTTCCAGAAACTGACGGTGACCTCAAAATGAAGATACATGAAATCTAAGACACTGACACAAGGACCCACCCCTCTCCCTTAACCCACCTGGCCCCTAAGCCAGCACTCACAGACAACCAATCTCCTAGGCCAGAAGTGCCTAGTGGCCCCCACCCTCCCAGCCAGGCACAGCCCTCCCCTCCAAACACAGTGGTAAGAGTTCATGTGTCATCCCCTGAAGCATCAGCACCGATCTGTTTGCAGGATGGAGATTCCTCAACTCCCAGAACCAGGGACGCTCTGAGTAAAAGGGCCCTGGGGATGCTGGGTCCAGGGAAGTCACTGTTCTCCCCTGCACCAGGAAGGGCCCAGGATGTCCTGCACTCTTCCAGGAAGCCCCCTAGGTATGTGCACCAGCAGCCCCCCACCCCTGCACTGGTCAACACTTTCAACTGGCAGGTGGAGACTGGGGTCCAGTCACTAGGGCTGAGGGCTGATCAGGTCCTAGAAGTGAGAACCCTGCTTCCCATGAAGACACACACACACAGAGGGGTAAGGTCACCTCGATGTGCTCGCCACGCCGCTTCCCGCTGCTGGAGAAACTGGAGCAGCCCAGCAGCTCCTCGCCTGGGGCACAGTGGGCCACAGCTGTGGCTGTCCGTGTGGGCCCTGAGTGTGCCGACCACACCGTCCTGCAGTACAGCTGTCCTCCTGTGGGACAAGGCCCAGGGTGAGGGGGTGGTGCAGGGGTGGAGGAGCATCCACCAGGGGGTGCTAGAAAAAGCTTTAGCTCACGGGAGGTGGGTGGTGGGCTGCAAGAACACATTGAACTTCTCCCATAAAACCCCCTATAAAAATATTGCAAAGTCTTATCCAAGTCCAGTCCCCTCTCGAGGTGGCACAATCCTCCTTGCAGACACCCAGCAGAGGGGAGACTTGTCAAAGTCACACAGGCCTCTCAGTCCCAGGCCAGACTCTGCCCATCCTGCCATCTTGCTTACCTGCTGAATGGGTGCTGGGGGGCAGTGCAGCCACCAGGTTAGGAGTCAGTATCCGCTGGTCCTCAGGGAACCAGGCCTTGTTGATGACATCTTTAGCAGAGAAGTGGATCAGTCTTTGCCTCAGCTCGGCCAGGGTCAGCTCGGGCTCAGCTGTCAGCATCATGGCCACAATGCCTGGGGGGTGGGGGGCGGAGGAGGAGATATCGTGGTCTGGCCCTTCTTCCCAGCCAGGCACTCCTGCTAGGGTGCACATGCACAGACAGACACAAAAACAACCAAGCTGTTCTTCCTGAAGTTAAGCCACATGCAATCCCGGGCTTAGTGAAATCAGGCAGATGATCTGCTCGTCTGCCGCTGCGTCTTGGTGATTGATGTTCAGGAGAACTTCTGTGCATCCACAAAACCATAAATCAAATGTCCCTTCTCCAAGAAGCCTTCCCTGACCCCTCAGGCTGTACAGGTGCCTCCTCTGGGTTCCCTCTGACAGAGCTCTGACTACTTTGTGTTCCTTTTGTTTATCATCTGCCTAACCTATTAGACTGAGTGTTCTTGAGGGCACTGTTATGGTTTGGATCTTTTCTTTCTTTCTTTCTTTCTTCTTTTTTTTTTTGCATGGCGGGGGAGGTGGTGGGTAGAACTAGGGATCAAGCCCAAGGCTTGGTACATACTAGCAAGCACTCTGCCATTAAGGTACATTCCTGGCCCTCTTTTAAATTTTTTATTTTGGAATAAGGTCTTACTAAGTTACCCAGGCTGGCCTAGAACTTGAGATCCTCCAGCCTCAGTCTCCTGAGTAACTGGGATTTCAGACTGTGCGCTACCCTGTCTAGTCGTTATGGTTTGGATCTGGAATGTCCCCCAAAGGCTCATGTATTGAAGGCTTGGCTCCCAATGCAGCAGTGTTCATAGGCGGGGGCTATGGAGAGGGCTCTAATCTCATCAGTGGATTAGTCCATTGGTAGCTGAAGGGACTCTTTGGAGGTGATAGAAATTGTAAGCAGTAGGGCATGGTTGGAGAAAATCAGTCACTGGGAGCATGAGTTGGAAGGGTGCATCTTGTCCCAAGCTCCTTCTATCTTTGCTTCCTGGTGGCCACGAGTTGAGAAGCTTTGCTCCAGTACACCTTTCCGCCATGAAGTCCTGCCCCACCTCAGGCCCAGGGCAGTGGAGCTGGCCAACCATGGACTGAAATCTCGGAAACCATGCACCAAAAACAAATCTTTCCTCCTTTAAGGTTTTTTTGTTTGTGTTTGTTTTTAAAGATGTTTGTCACAACAATGAAAAACTGCGAGTAACATGCTGGACTAGGCTTGGAATGTTCCCCAAAAGCCCAAATGTTCAAGGTTGGGTTTCCAACCTGTGGAAATATTGGAAGGTGGTGGAACCTTTAGGAGAGGGGACCTAGTGGAAATAAGTCACTGGGCGCATGACCTTGAAGGGGATGTTGGGACCCTGGCCTCTTCTTGTCTCCTTCCAGTCACCATGAGCAACTTGTTCCACCACACACTCTCCACCAGGATGTTCTGCCTCACCAAAGACCCAGAGAAAATGAGGCCAAGACTATGGTCTGAAACCATGAGTTGAAATAGAACTTTCCTCCTTTAAGTTGATCACCCAAGTGTTTTGTCACAGTAATAGGAAGTCAACTAACACAGGCCCCTCAGGTCTTCCCCATGTTTGGTCTTCCATCACAGAGCCTGGCACTCAGAGGTCCTGGCACAGAGCCTATCTGCCTGCCCAAGGGGCTGCTGGCATCCTGATGGCCAGGATGACAGGAGTGACTCACCAGCCACATGGGCAGCAGCCTGTGATGTCCCACTCTGTGACACAAAGCAAGTGCTACAGTCACTGGAGGCACCAATAATGTCCTCTCCTGGGGCAAAGAGGTCCACACAGCGGCCAAAGTTGGTCCCCAAGGTCCCCAGGGTCATTGGCTGGTCCTGGGCATTGGTGGCCCCAACTGTGATGACCTGGAAAGATGAGGAGTTGGGTGAAAGAGAAAAGAGTCAACCATATGCCCAGCATCATTCCTGATGCCGCTATGGAACTTCCATCCTGGTCGGGAGACGGACAGTAAACAGGAAACCACCCCATGCCTTTCGGCAGTTATAAACCTTATGGGGAAATCCAGCGCAGCAAGGCGGAGACACTGTGCTGGGTTTTAGGCAATTTTGAATTCAGCACCTGGGGAAGGCTCTGCTGGGCTAGAGAAGGCCCGGGTCATACTACCAGGACTGTACCTGCACCACCCCCCAGGCCCCATGCCAGACCATGAAGCCCCCCAAGCGGAACAAGAGTCCTTCCCTTTGGTACCCCCAGCACCCAGACAGCCTGACACATGGTGGGTGTCCTGCAAGTGCTACTTAGATGAAGGACAAGGTGCCCCCCAACACTGTCAGCTCCTCCAGAGGAGCAGAGGTGTTCACCAGCCCCCCTGCCTGGAACAGGCCTGCAATAGCAACAGACACACAGCAGGGCTCAGGACATTCCTCACATGAGTGGCTTTGGATCTTCCATGGCTCCCAATCTCATTAGCCTTGCTCAGGGAGTCAGTCATGAAGGCTTGGGGCAGGGGCTTTGGGGAGGCATGGCCAGTGGGGAGGCCTTGGGGGTGCCGGACAGGAGAAAGGGGTGGGTTGGCTTGTGCTTTAGGTGGAGCCCCAGGGCCCTCATAGGGTAGCCTGAGAATGGAAGCAGGGGAAGGTGGGAGAAGGCTGAGGATGCCATTCTGACCACCCCAGGGAAGCAGAGAGGAGCCCCAGGTCCTTGGGAGGAGGAAAGGGGCAGGACATTCAGAAAACTTTTAGGCAGAAAATGGCCAGGACAGGACAGGGGGGGTGGCTACACGGGGAGGGAGAGTTGGGGTGCTGCTCCTTCCAGACTCTGGCACAGCAGAGGCGCAGCCCCCTCCCTGGCTTCTGCACTCAGGGGCTGACAACTTCCTCCAAAGCTGCAGCAGCCCAGCCTCCAGCAACACCCTACGTGAAACCCCGGGGCCTGCCTGCTTCCCCTCCTTCCTGGGGGGCAGCCGCATTGGCACCTACCTCTGGAGCTGAGGCTGGGGAGTAAAGGCAGGCGTCGTCCCGGAAGTTGCCCGCAGCCGCCACCAGCACCGCTCCAGTCCTTGCCAGGTGCCGGCAGGCAGCATTGAGGACCCAGCTGTAGCCACCCACTAGGGGCAGCAGCACCACCAGCGGCCCCACGGGCTGGACCAGCTGGCTTTTCCGAATAAACTCCAGGCCTGAGAGAACAAAGCCCAGTCACCTGCTGGGGAGATGTGCTTGCCCCCTGCACCCCCTTCCCACAGGGGCACAGGATGATGTTTTATTTTGTGTCACCTTTGTGCCCTGAGTTTGGTCACACTCCAATCTAAATGCTGCTGTGAAGGCAGTTTTTTTTATGTGACTGACATCTAAGCCGTTTATTTGTTTACTTTGAGCAGATGACCGCCAGCCTATGGGAAGACCCCCTCCAATTTGTTAGAAGACGGTCAGAAAAAGCTGAGTGAGGTCTCTGGAGGAAGGAGGGCAGAGCTCATAGGCACAGGCAGGCTCCTGAGCCATGCAGCCTCTCCAACAGGCCGGGGCTCCCTCTGCCAGCTGAGAGCCAGTGGGGGTCAAGCCACTGCCCAGAGCCAGCCCTTTCTCCAGTGAGATCACAGACTCTAGCTGTGTCACCCGAGCAAGGCACCCGTCTCTGGCCGGTTGGACAAATGGTTTAACAGGTGTCAAATGCCAGTCTCAGGGCCTGCTTTCTGAAGTCCTTTGCTCAGTATGTGGGCTCAACAGCCAGAGCCCCCCAGGACCCCAGAGGGTTAGCTCTCGGCTGGATGTCCCAGATGCCACCAGCTGGACTGGATGAAGTAAGCTGCCAGAGTCTGGAAAAGGCCCTGTCATTTCTTCCACCAAGTCGGCCTGGCCAGGGTGACCTGCCGGGCCCAGTCAGACATGGAAGCCAGTGAGGGAAGCAAGCAGAAGATGGAGAAAGCTTGTTTGGATTACCTCAGGGTTCATCCGAATCCCAGATAAAGAGACAACTCCAATTTCACAGGAGTTGGAAAGGCGGACAGTGAGGAATGGTGGGAAGAGCACCCGCTTGGCGGAGCCTCTGCCCTCTTGACCTCAGTATCTCCATTTGCACTTGTGGCCTCAGGACCCTGCCCTCTCTAACACTCTGGACCTCCAAGGCGGAGATGGCCTCAGCCTTCTCAGTCAGGGGAATTAGTGCTCTCTAGCTTAACCCATCCCCTCCCACACCAGGTCCAGATGGAGAGAGACCAGTGCTGTCAGGGCTGCCACTCACCTATGAGGGTGCTGCTGACAGTGCCCCTGCCCTGGCAGTTGAGCACGCGCAGGCTGCGCAGGTTGGCGCCCTTGGCCACACCAGCATCCCGGCCGCTGACCACCCCTGCCAGGTGAGTGCCGTGGCTGTCGCACTTGCTAGCCTGCTCAACCAACACAAGGACCACGTGAGAAAGCCCAGCCAGCCCAGGATACATCCGCGGTGGGTGGATAGACTGACACCCTCTCCCCACACCCAACAGTAAAGAAGGGACCGTGGCTGCTGGGTCATGCAGACACACTGCTCCAGGGAGGGGGTGGTCCCCACCAGCTCCAGGAGGGGAGTGAGAGATGGGGGCAGCCTTCCCACCTGAGGGTCATGCTCACCTGTCTGTGGAAGCGTGTCCCATCCTCCTCAGGTACATTCTCAAAGTCGGTGACAGTGACCCTGCCCTCGATTTCCCGGTGGCTGCTCTGGATGCTGGTGTCCAAGAGATAAACCTCCACCAGGCCACCTCCATCTTTCCAAGGCAGCGTTTGTGGGAGAGGATACCCAGGAGGTCAGTGTTGTAACTACTGCACACAAACTGTCTACCACATCCCAGGCCCTGCTGTAAGCACCGTGAATACATAAATTCGTTTAACCGTACAAAAATTCAGGCTATGTGCTGTTATGTCTTTATTTTATAAGACGAATGAGGTAAGGCACAGAAAGGCATAGCACTGTCCAAGGCCAAGTAGCTGGAAGACAGAGACAGGAAGTGAACCAAGATCTCTTATTTCATAACACTAACAAAAGGGGCATTCAAAAAACAATAAATATGATAGTGTAAATAAACCAAGCCCACATTTATAGCCTTTGAAAGATCACTGATCCAGTTGAAGAGTTCAAAAAGAAAAGCAGGTCCGCCTGAGCTGGCCAGCTCATGTCACTGAGGAAACGGAGGTTGGGAGAGGCTGCATGGCCTCTTAGCACCAGGTCTATGCATTCTCTGTTACAACCTTCTTCTAAGGCTGCCATGGTGACCCACTGAAAATGCTTCATTTTCAATGTGACATGATGTCACATCTCATGACAGGACTAAAATGAGTATTAGTTATGTAGAGCTGCTGTAACAAATTACCACAAACCCAGTGGCTTACAATAGACATTCTGTCACAGATACAGAGGCCAGAAGTTCAAGACCAAGGGGTTGACCAGGCCATACTCCCTGCAAAGGCAACAGGGAGCCTCTTCCACTTCCTGGTGGCTACTAGCATTCCTTGGCTTGTGGTCACATCCCTCCAGTCTCGGCCATCACTCCACATGGGCCTCTTCTTCTGTGTGTCTCAACTGTCCTTCTGCCTCTTTTACAAGGAAAGGCATTGGATTGAGAAATTGCTGGACAGTCCAGGATGATCTCATCTCAATATTCTTAATTACATCTACCTAGACCTTTATTCCAAATAAGGTCACTTCACAGGCTCTCACATTCATTCAGTCTGTAACAGGGCATCTCAGTGGCTTCTCTGAAATCCCATGCTAATTTCAGTCAAGGTCAGCCCCCTGACCTCTGTCTTCCCACCGTACAACACCACACTGCCAGAGCTGGGCTTGCCCCAGCCTATCACCTCTCCATCCTCTATGCTACTGTCCACTATACCCTGTGGCAGAAGGAGACTGTAGAGAAAAAGCCTCTCTCATCTATGCCTCTGATTTATGGTACTTGGTGACAGCATGCTTAGAAACTTATTCAGGAGCGCAGCCTTCCCTCACTCCTGCTTGGCTGGGGCCTCGCTGCCCTCTGGCCCTTGGGTGTGGACCTGGGATCCCAGGGGCCTCAGGACTCACCTGGAGAGGTGCACCTCTGTAGCAGGAAGCTCCTCCTGCAAAACCAACCTGGAACTTTCTGCTACAGTCTGCCCAGACCAAGCCCCCACCACTGCAGCTTTCAGTTCCCAAAGCATTGGTACATGCTTCACCTCACTGGAGCCTCACAACAACCCTGAGAGGAGGACAAGGACGGGTTACTCTGCTCATTTTACAGATGAGGAACAAAGAGGCTCACGAGGAAAGCAGCTCCCAAAGACCTGCAATTATCAGGGAAGGGGTGGAGGCTGTGCTCACCCTGAGATCTGAGGTCTCACTTCGTGTTGCACCGACTGACTCTCCACAGAGCTCAACCTCAGGCCGTGGGCACCTCAAACTCAACACGATCCAACTAGAACTGATCTCCTCCCCTAAGCAGGTGTGTTTCTAGCCTTCCCCAACTCAGTGTCCCCCATGGGGCCCTGCCAAGACCCAGGCCATTCTTCTTGGCCTCTCCTCCTCGCCCTTCATAGGCAGGCTGCACAGGCAAAAGGAAGTATGGGCAGCAAGGCCTGGAGGGGACGTGGCATGGCCCACACAGGGAGACCCACACAGTCTAATGGAGCTGAAGGCAGGATGGGCAGGGGAGGAGTCTGAGAGCTAGGTGAGGGCAGTCCAGATGGGGCCCTATCTGTCCCACTCAGAGGTCTGACCCTGTCTGCAGGGCTGGGCATTCAGACACCATGAGTCATGGTCAGATGCAGCCTTTCCCAAGACAAGTGTGGCCTTGGAGAGGAGAGATGAACAAGAGCTTCTAGAAGGTGAGATAGCATCGCTTAAGGAAAAACACCTGCATTCTGGGTGGAGGAAGAGAAAGCAAGAGAGAGAGCTGTACAGGAACAGAGCAGAAGAGTCAGCAGAGTAGGCTGAGTCCCAAGCCTCTGAGAAGAAGAGAGACCACAACAGAACACGGGCCTTCAGCCAGGGTGCGGAGGGCCAGGCACAACGGGGGTCTTACGGGGGGCTCTTTGTTCTGAGGCCTGGTAGCGTGCAGGGATGATCCGCTCCAGGTTCCACGGGATGCTCTGGGCAAACACAGAGGAGTCTTCCTCGATGTACTCAACATGGGGCAACCTCAGGGCCTGCAGAAGACACAGGCCAGGGGACTCTGCTTCAGAGCCATTTGGCCAGCACCACCTGATCAAACCTGTCCCTATGTCATTTTATACAAGTCCTTTTATAGGCTTTTTTTTTAAAAAAAATATTTTTTAGTTGCCAATGGAGTTCTTACTTTATTTATTTATCTGAGGATTGAACCCAGGGCCTCACACATGCCAGGCAAGCACTCTGAGCCACAACCCCAGTCCCCTTTTATATGCTTTTATGAAATGGTTGAGGCTCCAGCAAATGTCCCAGGGCCTTGTCCCTATAGGGAACAAGTAGTAGATACTTCAGCACAAAGGCATCCAGCCAGCAGATTGCCAGGTTGGACACCAGCTAACCCACATAGAAGCCAACTCCTAGCTATCTGCGTGGTCCTTTCTGAACCTTGGAATCCTCCTTTCAAAATCAGATGGACTGGGGATGGCCAGGCTTCTAAGGCATCTACCCATTGAGCCAGCAATCATGGGGCTTGGTACCAGTGGTACACTTGGTGTATACTCAATCATTACTTGTGTCTCCCCCTGATTTTTAGCAATGGGCACACTAATGTCGGTGTTCAACATGCAAGTGGCATCCAGCCCCTTCAGAAAGTGCCATGCCCAGAGAGGGTGACTCACCAGGTCCAGCAGATCACTGCTCATCTTCACCAGGAAGCCGGGAAAGAGATCATGGAAGAGATGCAGGACCTTAGTGAGGTAACCCCGGCGGGCGGCCTGGGCCTGCAGACGTCGGGCCACACGCTCCGTCTGCCATCGGTGGCTTTCCTCCCCCAGCACCACCACATAGGTGCCCGGCAACCTCCAGGCATCCTGGCCCCAAGCAAGGAAGGGTAACATTAATAACATTAAATCCCAAAAATCTCCTTCTGCTCGACTGAGCTACCCTTTATCTTTATGCTATCAGAGCCCCACTCCCTTTCCCCCCACCTCATTTCGCTCTAGCCAAAAAGGTTTTATTCAACCCTTGATTTTCTGAGTCTGACTTATTTCACTTAGCATGACATTCTCCAGTTCCATCCACTTACTAGCAAATGCCATAATTCCATTCATCTATAAAGCCCCAGTTAAAAAAAAAATACCAACAAGCCCTGCCCTAACCTTATCCCCTCTGTTTACAAATTAGGATTATGACAAAAGAATCACAATGGAGTGTAGTAAACTATAAACAGAATTTACCAAATTAGGACTGAAAAGCAAAACCCACATATAAGCCAACTCTTAGCATTATCATAGTTTATACACTTCAGAATTTGTCAGTCAGGCCAAAGGGGAACTGTGGGGCTCACTCAACAACTAAGTCTCTTCGGTAACCTCTCTAGGGACAACCCAGGCCTGGTCATTCCTGGTAGCCCTGCCCAAAGGCCAGCCATTCCCAGAAGCCTTTCCAGTCACACTCCCTCCCTAACACCTCAGTCAGAACAAAAAAAATCACTTCCTCTCCATCCTAGTACCTCCATGACTCCCCTTCAGAGGCAGTGCAAAAGAGAATATCCATGGGCTTTGGAGCCAAAAAAATGTGGACCTGAATCCCATCTCCAAGGTTTACTGGCTGTGTGGTCATGAGCAAGTCACTCAACCTTTCTGAGCCTCCGATGTCTCCTCTTGTATTACAAGAATCACAATACCTATGGATCAGGCCTGCTGTCAAGGCCAAGAGAGAAGTTTGTATAATGCAGGCAGAAGGCTGCAGAATGTCAGAGATTTGTTTGGTCTTGCTCTTGCCAGATATAACTTGTCTCAAGCAGACACACCTGCAAGCTTCCATGGTTCACCACAGACTGATGAATAAAGTTCAGTCTCCATGTCCTCCTTGGCCACTCTGCCTCAACATACCTCTGCAGCCTGCCACCTGCATCTCTGTCTATGCACTCCAGCAGAGGAGAGTCCACAGCCCTTCTTTCAAAGTTTTAGGACCAGAAGGGTCTCAAGAATCAGAATTCATTTGGATTTAAAAGTCAGTAATGGGTAACCAGGGAGCCAGCTCCGAGGAGTCTGCACCTTCTTCTATAACAGCCAAATGTATGCGTCTGTGCACAAGTGGAATCAACGAAGATCATGAACAATCTCTCAGTTCAGGCGAGGATGTACCACTGAATAGATTACAAAATGCCTTTTGCTTTCAGAGATGAAAGGCAGAAAAGAACCCAGAAAGTCTGTCAAAGGAAAGATTTTTTTTTAAAGTGAGGTGGCAGGAGATGAATGACAATGTCACAGCTAAGATCAAACAGCTTTGGAAGTAAAACCTGGGGAGGAAGCAAAGAGCAGGAAGGACAGGAGGACAGACGGCTCAGGATGCTCCAGTAGTGAGGCCCGTGGGGAACACTTTTCTGAAAATAAAGCAGATGGGACACCCAAGCGGACCTTTAAAAATTTTTGAAGCTATGTGACTCTAGTTCACAATAATACATGGCATATCTCAAAATAGCTAGAAGAAAGGATCTGGAATTTTTTCACCAC
Organism: Callospermophilus lateralis; assembly: GCF_048772815.1. Lineage (NCBI taxonomy): Eukaryota > Metazoa > Chordata > Mammalia > Rodentia > Sciuridae > Callospermophilus > Callospermophilus lateralis. Next base: position 101,490,166 of record NC_135311.1, read on the forward strand.
AAATAAATGCTAAATGCTTGATCATTGGACGTTACCTACGAGTACCCACATATCGCATTGTACCTCTATGAATATGTACAATAACTATGCCAATTAAAAATTCTAAATATATAAAACTAAATCTAAAAAAAATACCTATTGTTTTCAGAACGCTTTACACTGCGGGAGATGGAGATGTCACTGCTTCCTTAAGCTCCACCTCTGCCTTTCCCAGATCTGGACCTTGTTGATGCGGCTCCCTCCCTTAGAGTAAAATTCTCCTGCCTCCTTCATTGTTGAGCTCCTGTTTATGGTCAGAGACCCATGTAAGGTGCTCGCCACTAAATGAAAATGTTGTGAATCAGGAGGACGCTCTGCACCGTTCAACAAGATTTCTCTGAAGCCTGGTTCCAACGCACCAGGGAGTTGGTGCACCTCCATTCTGGGCCTCGGTTTCTCAGGATGAAAATAAAGGATAGGCCTAAAATCCTTTTGTTTGCCAAAAGCATTTTCATTTTAAATTCTATTCCCATGAAATATTCATTGCATGGAAGAAAAAGTGAACTTCACAAAGTAGCTTTTCCAAACTTCCCCCAGGGAAGAAACAGCCTCAAGCATGTGGCCAGGTGGTTGTCCAGCCTCCTTTCACTGGCCTCCCAGGACGGGGTACTCACTCCTGCCTGAACAGTTATGTGGGGGTAGGAGAGACCACAGCCTCAGGATATTCTCTACAGGTGAAAGGATCAGGGGGAAAGAAGAGGGTGCTGGGAACTGAATGAAGGCTAGACACTATGCCAGGACACAGAAGAGCAGGCCAGGCAACTTTGAGCACAGAATCCCCATTTGCCCACCACCCACCAACCCAGCTGTGCATGGAGGGTGTGGCCAGGTCACATTGCAAACCAGGGACAAACTATCTGCATCAAGTAACTGCTTCTGGTTCTTACATCCAGGAGTCATTCAGGGATCACCAGAATTCCTTTCCCTTCATCCCTTTCAGAAAGGATTGTCATTTCCCCTTTAATAGAGGCTCAAGTTTAAGCACTTTGCCAAGCTCCATACAGCTAGAGAGAAGCAGCCAAGAATAACCCCACGTCTGATTCAAAGCTCAGGTAACATTACTTCAGCCGAACCCTCGAAAGGTTTAACAGCCCCACCCTAGGCAGGAGCTTCCTACAGAACAGGTCAAGGGCAAGCAAAAGTTCAGGAACCTTGCCACACCCACCCTAGGAGACCCGCATCTGCCGGCAGGACTCAGCTCCAGGGTCCTGGCTGCCTGGCGCACCAGCCGCCAAGGTCCCCAGTACTGAAAGCCCTTCCTCTAACCAAAGATCCCGTCAACCTAGAGAATAATGCGACCAGTTCCCCTTCAGTTTGTTCTTTTCTTTAGCTGAAAAAATGTGCCTCAGTTGGACTTCTAAGGCACCAAGGACTTGCCTCCCGCCCCCATCCCCCACCCCTATATAAATGATGCCCTCTCCCCAGTACCCTCAACACTCTCCTCCGGGGAGACTCCCAGAACCAAGTCAGAACCCACGGGAATAAGCCTGCTTCCTCTGCACCCCGGGCCATTCTAAGCGCGCTGGGGTGTTGACTCCTTCACCCCTTGGAGCTGCACGGTCAGCGGAACCTCTAGAATCCCAGCAGGCGATCTGGACAGTACTCTGCTCGCCGACCTCGTGGCTGGCAGTCCCCCCATCCCCGCTACCCTTCCACCGCATCGTGCAGCCGCACGCTCCAGCGCGTTCCCAAGCGCTGCCTGTGCTCTTTCGCCAACTACCTAGCCTGTCCTCCCCAGACCGCGCCAAGCCATCCCAGGACCAGCAGAAGACTCTCTGAGACCTTCACTCCACAGCCCCTCCCTTACACTGGGAAACTGAGCAGGAGAAGAGGCGGCATCCCCACAGGTCCCGGTGGCAAGTTCGCCACCGCCTCCCACCCGGCGCCCGCACCTTGGCGCAGCGGTGGAAGGTGGCAGTGGCCATGTGCGGGGCCGATTCGGCTGGGCCGTCCTCCTCCGAGGGAAAGGCGAGCACCAGCTCCTCATAGTCGCCGTCCTCGTCCTCCTGGGCATGGGCGTTCGCGGGGCTCAGGAGCAGCAGCAGCAGCACCAGCGATGGCAGCGGCCACCGTGGCCGCGTAGAGCTGCTGGTGCCCATCAGGGCGATTTGCGTTCCAACCGTTGGAGACCCAAGAGACCGCATCCTCTTCTTGGAAGGAGGAAGGACTTGGGTGAGCGGGAGCTCAGGACGCAGCTGGGCCAAGCGCGTCAAGAGTGCTGGGGCTCGCGGCTGTCACTTCCCGCCCGGGCAGTCGGAGTCTGGCTGCAGGGATCCCTCCCACAGGCTTGGACCCAGAGGGGAGTGGCGTTGACACTGCCTGAAGCCACGGGTGCCTCGACGTCGGGGAGGAAACTTTCTGGGGTGTGGGTGCTCGACGCCCCGTCCAGGAGATCACGCCACCGGAGCCCCATCGGACGATCCTATCTGATTAAACATTAACGGAGCCCGGAGACTGGAGGATCAGGTTTCCGCCTCGCCCTCCCCAAACAGCGTCACTTTACGCTCATAGGGAGTAAAAGACAATCCCAAATCCTAATTGGGCTGAAAGCTGGGCCTGCGCTCAGAGTTGTCCGGTCTCCGCCTTTCACCCTGCGCCCTGCGAGAGATGCCAGACTCTGAGTTCTGTTGGCCCACCTCGCTAGTGTTTCCGGGGTCTGCCTGGCCACCTGTCAACCATGCCTTCTCCGCTCCCTCGAACGATGTTGAACAACCTCCCTGGGCCCTCCTCCTTCCTGTGATCGGTGACCCTTCCTAATCAATCTGACTGCACACTCATCACTGCCCACTGAATTCTTTGCAAGGACTGTAACTTGACATCCTAAACTCTGCCTGGATCCCTCTCTGGCCTCTGCCCCTTATGCACCTTACACCTGTACTTCACCATAGCTGTACCTTGAAGATACTGCTTCCTTTTGATTTCCAGCCTACTGCATTTCAAAGGAGTCTATTCTTTATAAAGATTCGGTGTTTAAATCTTCCAAGATGGCATATAGATACATTGGAAATTCCATTGTAGGCACAAGCTCGGTATTTGAAACAATTCATTTTGCAATTCGTTTTTGCACAGATTCCTTTTATGCACCATGTCCAAGAACTCAACAGGACATGGTCCAGTAGATGCCTACTGTGTGCCAGGCAGGAGAATGCAAAGGGGAAAGGGAAACTCAGGCTTCGGGTTGCTGTGTGACAAAACATAAGGTGCACTCTTCCCAGAAGCAAAAAACAAAGGTGGCTTTAGGATCCCACTCTGTAGATGTGCAGCAGATTCTCAGGATAGAATCTGGATCTTAGAGTCCAAATTGCTGCCCTTTCCATCTTGTTTGGAAAGACCTCACTTCAGAGGGCTCACTGAACAAAAGCTATATAACCAGTGAGTTGACAGTGGCCTCTGGGAGGTGAGACCAAAGCTACCCGCTTTAGTTCTTTTGCTTCATCCCCCCAACCAAACACCCCACCATTCTGGCACAAAACAGGAGCTCATTACTGTTTGCTAAAAGGGGAACTGGAGGCTCTCCTTCCTGTTGCCAGTAAACAGAATTGTATTTCAAACTTGCTGTTGGCAGCTTCCTCATCAAAGTCCTCCTCCTGTAGCAAGAATTGCTAAGAATAGCTGGGAGCAAGCCTTCCCCATGACAGGCTTCTCACCTGTCAGGGGTTCCCAATGTGTACCCAGAGGATGATGACGCACAGAGGGACTGGGATGTCTTCAGGCAAGGAGGGGACCCCTGTCCAGTAGGCACCAGGGGTGTTTGTATAGAAGCGGGGGAGGAAGGAAGCCCCACAGGCACCCTGGGCTCCTCAACAGATGGAACCAGAGGAGCAATCACTTCTCATCCCACATCCTCCACTGCACTCTTTGGGGGACCAGCCCCAGCTGGGCCTTCTGCCACTTGGCAGGTTTTCATCCCTCATTAATAATCTTTCACTGTAAGTTGCCCATAGCAGCTGTGTCACTTCTTCCTTCATTTCAGATCTGGTCCCTCAATCCTGGCCACTGATCACCAGCCTGCTGCCTTGGGTACTGGCAGTCAAGTTCAAAGGAATATACAGGGAGAAGTTTGTCTTCTTCCCATCCTGAACCCTATCTTCCTAGGAGAAAACACTGTTACTTACGGCAGTGTGTTGACTAGTGTCCCCCTAAAAGATATGTTCACTCCTAACCCCTGGGTACCTGTGAATAGGACCCTATTTGGAAAGAAGGTCTTTGCAGATGTAAGTAAGCAAAGAACCCCATGATGAGATAATCCTGGGTTTAGGGTGGGCCCTAAATTCAGTGGTTGGTTTTATAGAGAAAGGAGGAGATACATGTAAGACACAGAGAGGGACTAAGGGGAGAAGCCCACCTAAAGATGGAGGCTCAGGCCTGGGTGATGCTGACATAAGCAAGGAAAGCCAGGAGCCACTGGAAGCTGGAGAGCCACGGAAGACTCTCCGTAGAGCTTCTGACAGTGTGGCCCTGCCAACCCTCCATGGCAGACTTCTGGCCTCTAAACCTTCAAGAGAACAAATTTATGTTCTTTGGAGCCACCCAGTTTGTAGGGTTTGTTACAGTATCCCTAGGAAAATGATCTACCCACTTACTATCTTTTTGGAGATATGCTATTTTTGTTAAAATATTTGTAAATGACCTTTTAAACACTTATTTTATGATTTTTTTTGTTTGGGGGGGAGTACCAGGGATTGAACCCAGGGGCACTTAACCACTGAGCCACATCCCAGCCCTTTTAAAAATATTTTATTTAGAGACAGGGTCTCACTGAGTTGCTAAGTGCCTCCCTAAGTTGCTGTGGCTGGCTTGAACTCACAATCCTCCTGCCTCAGCCTCCCGAGCCACTGAGATTACTCATGCGCGCCACTGCACCCAGCTTAATTTATTGTTAACCTTTTAGTTATATTGGGAACACCTTAATCTCTTAGATCCTGGGGCTCTTATGTCTTTTTCTCCCCACGACTTTTAATTGGTGCATTATAGTTATACATACAGATAGGATTTGTTGTTACATAATCACACATGCACACAATTCAACAATATAATTAGGCCAATATCACTCCCTAGCACTTTGCCCCTCCTTCTCTACCTCCGTTCTATCCCTTGGTCTATTCCCTCACTGATCTCCCTTTGATTTTTAGGAGATCCACCCCTGACTTTTTTTTCCTTCTTCCTCTCTAGCTTCCGTAAATGAGAGAAAACATTCCACCCTTAACCTCTGAGTTTGACTTATTTCACTTAAGATGAATCTAGTGAAATAGTCCCTTCCATTTTTTTTACAAATGCCATGGTGTCATTTTTATTTATGGCTGAATAAAACTCCATTGTGTACATATACATCACATTTTCTTTATCCATTCAGATAATGATGGACACCTAGGCTGGTTCCATAGTTGGGCTATTGTGAATTATGCTCCTATAAACATGGCTATGCATGGGTCACTATACATGATGACTTTGATTCAGGATAAATACCGAGGAGTGGGACAGCTGGGTCGTAGGGTGGTTCCATGCCTAGCCTTTTGAGGAAACTCCATACTGATTTCCATAGAGGTTGTACTAATTTACAGTCCCACCAATAGTGTAAAAGTGTTCCCTTTTCTCCACATCCTGTCCAGCATTTATTATTATTTGTGTTCTTGATGACTGCCATTCTGACTGGTGTGAGATGAAATCTCAGTGTAGTTTTGATTTGCATTGCCCTAATTGTTAATAATGTTGAACATTTTTTCATGTATTTGTTGGCTATTTGTTTTTCTTCTTTTGAGAAGTGTCTGTTTAGTTCATTTGTTCGTTTATTAATTGGGTTATGTGAACTTTTGGTGTGAAGTTTTTTGAGTTCTTTGTATATTCTAGATAATTAATCCTCTGTCAGAAGAATAGGAAGATTTTCTCCCACTCTGTAGGTTCTCTCTTTGCATTCCTAATTGTTTCCTTTGCTGTGCAGAAGCTTTTTAACTTGATGCCACTCCATTTATTAACTCCTGGCATTACCTCCTGAGCTGTAGGGGTCCTATGGAGAGGGTTGTTGCCTGTGCCTAAATGCTGAAATGTTGACCCTAAGATTTCTTCTAGGATTTGCATAGTTTCTGATCTAATTCCTAGGTCTGTGATCCATTTTGAGTTGATTTTTGTGCCGGGTATAAGAGCTTAGTTTCATTCTTCTACACATGGATAACCAGTTTCCCAACACCATTTGTTAAATTGTCTTTTCTCCAAGGCATGTTTTTGGCACCTTTGTCAAGGATCAGATGATTATATCTGTGTGGGTTTCTCTGAGTTTTCTATTCTGTACCATTGATCTATGTATCTGTTGTTATGCCAGTACCATGCTGTTTTTGGTACTGAAGCTCTGTAGTATAATTTGAAGTCAGGTATCATAATGTCTCCAGTATTGCTTTTTTGGCTTAGAATTGCTTTGGGTCTTTTATTCTTCCAAATGAATTTTAGGACTGTTTTTTTTTCTAGTTTTATGAAAAATATTATTGGTATTTTTTTTTAAAGAGAGAGAGAGAGAGAATTTTTTTAATATTTATTTTTTAGTTTTCGGCAGACACAACATCTTTCTTTGTATGTGGTGCTGAGGATCGAACCCGGGCCACATGCATGCCAGGCAAGCACGCTACCGCTTGAACCACATCCCTAGCCCTATTACTGATATTTTGATGGGAATTGCATTAAACCTCTATCTTGCTTTTGGTGTGGCCATCTTAACAATATTAATTCTAACTATCCATGAATATGATTAGTGCTTCCATCTTCTGAGGTCTTCAATTTCTTTTTTCAATGTTCAGCTCTGACCTTGATAGTTTTCATTAGGGATGTATCATCTCCTTGGTTAGATTTATTCCTAGTTTTTATGGGTTTTTTTTTTTTTTTTAACTTTTTTTGAGGCTTTTGTGAATGGAATTGTTCTCTTGATTTCTTTCTCAGCAGACTTCGATGTTGGTATATAGGAGAGCTATTGTTTTTTGTATGTTGATTTTGTAAGCTGCTCCTTTGCCAAATTTATTTATTAGCTCCATCTGTCTTTTGGTGGAGTTGTTTGAATCTCCTATGTATAGGATCACATCATCTGCAAACAGTGATAATTGGGCTTCTTCTTTCCTGTTTGTATCCCTTTTCTTTCTTTCTCTTGCCTAATTGCTCTGGCTCGAATTTGTAGCACTATAATAAAAGGAAATGGTAAGAATGGAATCCTGATCTTACCCCAGATTTCAGTTTTTTCCTACTTACTATAAAGTTTGGTTTGGGTTTTTCAGACTTTACTGATATTAAGTTAAGTTCCTTCTATCCCTAGTTTCTTCAGTGTTCTTATCATGAATGGGTGCTGAATTTTGTCATAGGCATATGTTGAAATGACAAATTGATTTTTGTCCTTAATTCTGTTTATGTGATGAATTACATTTATTTATTTGCCTATATTAAAAAGTCCTTGCATCTCTGGAATAAAACCAGCTTGATCTAGATGTACCATCTTCTTGATCTGTGGTTGAACATGATTTGCTAATATTTAATTAGTATTTTTTCATTTGAATTCATTAGGAATATTGGTCAGTAGTTTTCTTTCCTTGATGTGTCCTTATCTGGTTTTGATATGAATGTGATACTGATTTCATAGAATGAATCCGGCTGTGTTCCATACCTTTCTAGTTTATTGAATAATTTGAGGAGCACTGTCATTAGTTCTTCTTTAAAGTTTTGGTGGAATTCAGCTGAGAATCCATCCTGGTCTTGGCTTTTCTTTGTTGGAGGGATTTTTAGTACTGCTTATATCTCATTATAAGTTATTGATCTATTTAGGTTTTCTCTGTCCTCTTGACTTGGTTTTGGGATATTGTATTTATATAGAAATGTATCCACTTCTTCTAGATTTTCCAATTTATTGGAGAATGAATTTTCAAAATAGTCCCTGCTGATCTGCTGGATTTCTGAGATGTCTGCAATGATTTCCCCTGTTCATATCTAATTTTATTAATTTGGGTTTTCTCTCCTTTTCTTTTAGTTAGTTTATCAATCTTGTTTTTCTTTTCAAAGAACCAACCCTTGGGGCTGGGGATGTGGCTCAAGTGGTAGCGCGCTCGCCTGGTGTGCGTGCGGCCCGGGTTCGATCCTCAGCACCACATACAAACAAAGATGTTGTGTCCGCCGATAACTAAAAAATAAATAAATAAATAAATAAATAAATAAAAAAGAACCAACCCTTTGTTTCATGGATCCTTCATATTTTTTTTATTCTCAAGTTTATTCATTTTAGCTCTGACCTTAGTTATTTCCTTCCTTTCTCTGGTTTAGGATTTTTTTTTTTTTTTTGGTTCTTCTTTTTCAAGGGTCTTGCGATACCATTAGGTGGTTTATTTAGGATCTTTCTGATTTTTTTACATAGGTACTCTAGCTATAAAACTTTCCCTTAGAACTGCCTTCATTGTGTCCCAGATGTTTTGGTATGTTGTATCACTATTCTCATTTGAGTCTGAGAATTTTTAAATTTCTCCCTTGATTTCTTCTATCACCCATTCATCATTCAAAGAGTATTATTCAATCTCCCTGTGTTTACATAGTTTTTGTAGGTTTGTCATGTTGACTTCTAATTTCATACCATCATGATCTTTTAAGATACTAGGAATCAAATCAATTTTTGGTATTCACTCAGAGCTGCTTTGTGGCCTAAAATATGGTCTATTATGGAGAAAGTCCATGAGTCACAGAAAAGAAAGTGTATTTTAGCTGTTGTTGGGTGAAATATTCTATAGATGTATGATATAAAATTTTTCATATCCAAAGAGTCTTTACTGAGTTTATGAATTTGTGATCTAATGGTGAGAGAAGTATGTTGAAATCACTCAGTATTATTGTACTCGGGTCTTTCTGAGGATTCAATTTGAGTAGTATTTCTTTTATGTAATTAGTTGCACATACATTTGGGGCATAAATATTTATTTTTGTAATATCTTCTTGTTATATTGTTTTCTTTCCAGTATGTAGTGAGTTTCTTTGTTCTTCTGCTTAATTTTGGTGTGATAGTTGGATCTTGTTCTGCCAGCTTTTATCCTTTAATTCAAAAGTTGAGACCATTTACACTGAATGTAATTACAAATAGATGTTAATTAATTTCTGCCATGTGTTTATTTATACTGCTTCATTTGATTCTGTATCTCTTTTGTTTAGCTAGTTCTCAGATGAGATTTGTCAATTGTGAACTCTGAGGTTTATTTTTTTATTTCTTCTGTGTGAATTATTTCTTTAAGTAAGTTCTGTAGTGCTGGTTTAGTTGTCATAAATTCTTTTATTTTCTGGTTATCTTGGAGGGTTCTTATTTAATCTTTGATTCTGAAGGATAATTTTTCTGGATGTAGCAGTCTTGGCTGTCAGTTGTTTTCTTTTAGGACTTTTAGAATACATTATTCCAAGCCCTCCTGGCTTGCAGTTTGTGCTGAGAAATCAGAAGTGATTCTGATTGGCTTGCCTCTAATTGAGAACTGATGTTTTTCTCTTGAGGCTTTTAAAATTCCATCCTTGTTCACTCTACTAGGTATTTCAATTACCATTTGTCATGGAGAGGTTCTTTTTTGCCTTTGTATTTGGGAATCTGAATCCCTCCTGTATCTAGATGTCCATCTCATTCTGAAGGCTTTGAAACTTTTCTGTAATCATTTCCCTGAAGAGTTTATCCATTCTATCAACCCATGTCTCACAGCCCTCCTCAATTCTTAAATTTGGTCTCTTCATGTTGTCCCAAAATTCTTGTGTGTTCTGGTCAGGGCTATTTATTTGTTTATTATTTATATGGTCTGAATGTTCAAAGCTGGGCATTTTGTCTTCCAACTCCGAGATTCTGTCTTCAGCATAGGCTCCTCTGTTAGAGAGACTTTCCACTGAACATTTTCTTTAATTTATTTTGTCTTTCAGTTCCATGGTTTCTGTTTGGTTCTTTTTCAACATTTCTATCTCCTTATTGAATTTGTCATTCATATTCTGTAATGACTTTCTTAATTCATCCAGTTGTTTTTCTGTGTTCTCTTGGAATTCATTGATAATTTTGATAATGATTTTTTTTAATTCCTTATCTGATATTTTATCCACTTCAATATTTGGGGGATCATTTTCTGGTGAATTATAAAGTTTAGGAGGTGTTTACTTATATTTTCATATTTGTTGTACTCCTGTGTGGGGTTTATGTATCTGTTTGGAGTTATTTCCCTTCCACTCTTATGTGTGGGCCTTTTTAGGGCACGTCTTCACCTGCCACAGTGCCCTAGGGGATCTAGGTTGAGACCCCATTGGAGTTGCAGTATCCACAGCCTTTGTGTTATTTTTCTTTGTTTTTTCTTTAGCAATGGATGTTTATATGTGTGACCGTGGGCTTGACCCTTAACCATTTCTACTTGGCCCTGGTTAATAGTTTGGGTTTTTATCTCTTCTGTTCTTTGTGTTAAAGTATAGCTGAAGGGCTGGGGATGTGGCTCAAGCAGTAGCATGCTCGCCTGGCATGCATGCGGCCCGGGTTCGATCCTCAGCACCACATACAAACAAACATGTTGTTTCCTCCGAAAACTAAAAAAAAAAAAAAAAGTATAGCTGAAGATTGTCATCGATACGTGTGTGGATCAAGGTACGCTGTCTTTTGTTTGAGTTTAGTTCATCAGTAGAGTCCTCACCCTGTGAACTCGTAGTGTCCCCATAGTTTCCCAGATCTCACAGATTAGTGGTGAACAAACAATAGCAACAACTAATGCCAATAATATACAGCATTAAAATAAGTACCCGGTTCCTACTATGACATCTACTGTATCAATTGCTACAAAAATAAAATAAAATAAAAACAGAAATGGTGGCATCAGAAATTGTCAACAGTAAAAGCAATAACCATGAACTCCATCTGACTTTAAAGCAAATAGCAGGTATAAACACTGTCATCCACAGCAGTGATAATTTCATCAGCATTAATGTTAGGCGTCATAGTTAGATAAACCAATTCTAAAAGATAGTAAAAATGCAGTTAATTAAGGGAAAAGAGAATATGATAGGAAGGTGGAAAAGAATTTACCATTTCAAAAAGTGAACAGAGGGAATGCAGAAGAGATGTAGCAGATGATATTTATAAGGAAGAAAGAGAAAAAAACCGAAGAAACAAAGTAAAGGGAGAGAAGAATAGAATTTGGCTGTTCACAGGAGTAGAAAAGTGACAAAGAGAAAGAAACAAATGAAAATAAATGTAAAACAAAACCAAAATATACTAATCAAAAACCCTAAAAGACAAAACCTCAAGAGATACATCAATGAAAAAATTTAAAATGTTAAAAATTAGAAAAAAATGTGTATGTATACATGTTCCTGAACCAAGTAACATACCAAGAACATAAACACATAAACAAGAAGGAAAAAGATTCTTAATGAAAAATGACAGAGCCAATTCCACTAAGGTGGCCAAAACAGCTCATGAGAAGGTGGTCCCTGTCTATGCCCGACTTTGTTTCCTTTTCTTCTTGAGCTGAGTACTGAGAGTGAGAGCAAGGGCTGGGGTTGTTAACCCTGTCTTCTCTTTGTGTTGCTTCTGAGCTTCCAGTTGGAGTGGCTTACGCCTGTAGCTGGTCAATATAATTCTTAGCTTCCCTTCTCTCCAGGATGAGGTAGGAGGATGGAGTGGCATGTACTGTCAGTTGGAGTTTTTTCTGCACAGACCAGATGGGTGGACTCCCAGGGTGGGGCTGCTGTAGTGTTCTATGTGAGGAGTTCCAGCAAGTTTGGACTTAGTTCTAATCAGGCCTCAGGGGCTTTGCTGGGTGGTGTCTGCTCTGGAGAGGTTAAGTCAACACATCCTTAGGGCCTGTCAGTTGCTGGTTTCTGTCCAGGGTCTGGATCTCAGTAGCCTTCCAGAAATTCTACTCCTGGGGCAGGGGAGCCAATCCTTCACACACTCTACTGCTCAGGAACCCAGACTTCCCAGGCCTCCTCTCTGTGTATTCACACCCACTTGTTTGGCTTCCCCACCCAACTTCAGCTGGTCACAAGAACTGCCAGGCTCAAAGGGAAAAGTGAGGTGGGCTCCCTTTGCTTTTCTGAATTGAATCCCCTTGGGTACAATCTCCTCTGTGCCTGTTTCACTCTCGAGGTACTCTGCTAGGTATATCATAGGCCACACTTGCTGGGAGGGTGTGCCAGTGTTTTTGCTCTGATCTCCTGGCTCCCAGGACAGCCACTGCAGCGAGGCCACCTCAGCTCAGAGCGTCTGCACCTCAGCCCTCCGCGGTCATCTGAGAAACACGGAGCACTTTTCAAGCACCAGTGCACGGTGCAGCCTCTGGATCAGGCCTCTTTTCTGGTCTTGGGGTTTCTGTACCAGATCTGTTTTCCTGTGTGTTCTCCATCCCTCTGTGCCGCGTAACTGGTGTGGCTCCAATGTAGTCCTTCTTCTTGGTTTAATATATCCAAACCTGAGTCTATAAGACACTCCTGACTATCCATTGTTGAGTTTTAGTGAAATCCCTCTGTCACCCAGCTCACTGAGGAACATTATTTCCGCTGCTTGAATCCCGAGCCATGGGGCAACTAGGGTAATGCAGGTTTCCTCTATCCCATCATTTGTAATCACTTTCTTTAATTAATTTTTTATTTATATTGGTGATCTCTTAGATCCTGGGGGCTCTGATGTCTTAATGAAGCCTGTAGGGTCCCACAGTGCCCCCTCTCCCCAACCTCAGTGCTTCTTTCTGTATTCTGACCTAAAACCATGGAGCACCCACCCTCAGTGCTCTTCCCCCAGTTGCAGGATTTCCCAGGCACCCTTAAATGTATCTAAGTTGTTGCCCCAAACACTAAATCTGTCCCTTGCCCTGTGCCAAACAGCTTAAATGCTCATTCGAACCTATACCCTACCCAGGTGCAGTAGTACACACTTTTCATGCTAGCAATTTGGAAGACTAAAGTGGGAAGATTGTAAGTTCAAGGTCAGCCTCAACAATCTAGCAAGACAAGATTTCAAAATAATTCTCAAAATTAATTTTACACACTCCAATTATCAGTCTTGTATTTAATGACTTGTGAATTTTACACTGTGCTTAGCAAGTCTACCTTTTGTCAAGATCATATAAAAATTATTTTCAAAAACTTTTTTTTAGTATTTTGACTTCATTTGAATCTATTTTGTAAAAGAAATGGGGTTTGCCCAACGTATAATCCCAACAACCTAGGGGGCTAAGGCAGGAAGATCACAAATCTGAGGCCACCCTGAGCAGCTCAACAAGAGCTTCAGCAAGTTTGCAAAATCCTGTTTCAAAATAAAAGACGAAAAGGTCTGGGGATGTAGCTGAGTGGTAAAGGAGTGCTGGGTTCAATTCCAGTCCTTCCCCACCAAAGGGAAAAAAAATAAAAAGAAGAGGAAGTGGGGTTATTTCTTCCAGACAGCTAGCCCAAGGATCTACATCATTCACTCAGTAACCATCTTTTCTCCAATAATTAGAAATGACAACTTAGTGACTCACTTCTCCTATGGCTTTGAATCTATTTATGGCTCTCCATTTTGCTTCTTTAGTAGCTGTGAAAATGTGCATATGGTTCAACCTAGCAATTTTATTGCTTAGGAATTTATCCCAAGGAAATAATTAGGCAAGGGGACAAAAAGGTATTAATGTTATAAAAATGATCATTGTGAAAATGTGAGGGCAACAGAAGTGTGCGGTGGCCTAACATAATCTAGTAGTATCCACTACACCACACATCATCAGGTGACAAGCCTGAGCCGGGCCAATGGCCCAGGAGAGGTGAGGGGCCAAGGACAGCAGTGCACTCATTCTTAACAACTTCCAAGGGCTAGGGGTGTTGCTCAGTGGTTACAGCATTTGTCTATCCTGTGTGAGGTTAATCCCAACACCAGGGAGGGAAGGAGAAAAGAAAGAAGCCAATTCTGCATAATAATGGGTGAGCTCAGTTCTTTTTTAAAAATATTTTTTTAGTTGTCAATGGACCTTTAATAATTAATTTATTTATTTCTATGCAGTGCTGAGAATCTAACCCAGTGCCTCACACGTGCTAGGCAAGTGCTCTACCACTGGTGCAACCCCAGGCTGAGCTCAGCTCTTAAACCATTGGTGACTCATTATGGATGGTGGAGGGCATAAGAAGCCCAGGCATTATGTAGGAGGAACTTTGCATCTAGTCCTGCTGCTGGGAGCTACAGGGCCTCTGGCCAACACTCCTTGGGGCTCAGTTTGCAACCTCTCTCTCTCTGGTGTCACCACCTTAGACTCTGATTGCAGCACATGCATACACAGTAGCTCCCCTGTCCTCTCCTAGCATAACTGTCTACTGTGATAAAACTTTCACTTTGATCTGCCAAGGTGTCAAATACTTCCGTTTGCCTTCACTGAATTCTTCCAATGAGTGACCCTAGGGACACTCAAACAATGAAATGATACCTGAGGCATGGTACGTAAGCATATATAATGTTTGCTTCTACATTGAAAGAAAAAAATCTGTTTTGTTTTGAATTTTGTTGTTGTTATATTTTTGTTGTAGTTATACATGACAGTAGAATACATTTATATATGGAGTATAACTTAATGTGGAGTTACACTGGTTGTGTATTCATAAATGAACATATGCATCCAATGGAGAGGCAGATTTTAGTTTATTGGTGTGCAGAATATTTTGCATCTATTAAAAAGAATGAGCCAGGCATGGTGGCACACACCTGTAATCCTAGCGGCTTGGGAGGCTGAGACAGGAGGATCACAAGTTCTAAGCCAGCCTCAACAATGGCTAGGTGCTAAGCAACTCAGTGAGACCCTGTCTCTAAATAAAATAAAAATAGGTCTGGGGATGTGGCTCAGTTGCTGAGTTACCAAGAGTTCGATCCCTGGTATCCAGCCCCCCCAAAAAGAATGAAATAGATGTTTATATAACCATAGAGAAAGATATCCAACACCACTAACTTTTAAACAGTATGTTATGATCACATTTCACTAAAGTAGTTAATAATGTATCTGTCAGCTTCACCTTACAACAATGAGATTTCTGAGGCAACTAATTTATCAAGAGCCAAGGTTTATTTAGTTCACAGTTTTGTAGATTCAAAGCATGGCACTTGCTGATTAGATCAGTTCTGGCGAGAGTGGCAGATGGCAGAGAGCACGTATTGAAGCAAAATGTTTATAACTCCAACAAGAGCAGAGAGAGAGATAAGGGGTTTGGTTCCCACAATCCCTTTGAGGGACACGCCCCCAAATTACCTAAAAGCCTCCCATGCCCCCCACCTCCACCATAGGTTCCATCACCTCCCAACAATGTCACCCTGATGATTAAGCCTTCCATTACAGTGGACCCTCAAGGACACTCAAACAGTGAAATGATACCTGAGGCATGGCACATAAGCATGTATAATGTTTGCTTCTACATTGAAAGAAAAAATTCTGTTTTGTTTTGTTTTGGATTTTGTTGTGGTTTTTAGTTATACATGACAGTAGAATACATTTATACATGGAGTATAACTTCATGTGGAGTTACACTGGTTGTGTATTCATAAATGAACATAGGAAAGTTATGTCTGATTCATTCTACTGTCTTTTCCTCTCCCTTCCGCGCTCCATTGACCCCATTCCTCGCTGTCCAATCTGGTAAACCTCTACTCCTCCCTGTCCCCCACCTATTGTGAGTCAGAATCTGCATATCAGAGAGAACATTCAGCCTTTGGTTTGGGGGGATTGGCTTATTTAACTTAGCATGATAATCTCCAGTTCCATCCATTTACAAACAAATGCCATAATTTCATTCTTCTTTATGGCTGAATAATATACCATTGTGTATATGTACCACATTTTCTTTATTCATTCATCTGTTGAAGGGCATATATGTTGGTTCCATAGCTTAACTATTGTGAATTGAGCTGCTATAAACATTGATATGGCTGCATCACTGTAGTATGCTGATTTTAAGTCCTTTGGATATATACTGAGGAGTGGGGGAAAAAAATGTGTCGAATGGTGGTTCCATCCAAGTTTTCTGAGGAATCTCCATACTGCTTTTCAGAGTGGTTGCACCTATTTGCAGTCCCACCAGCAATGTAAGAGGGTGGCTTTTCCCTCACATCTTCACAAATATTTATTGTTTCTTGTATTCTTGATAATTGCCATTCTGACTGGAGTGAGATGAAATCTCAGTGTAGTTTTAATTTGCATTTTCTAATTGCTAGAGATGTTGAACTTTTTTTATATCTTTATTGACCATTCATATTTCTTCTGTGAAGTATATATTCAGTTCCTTTGCCCATTTATCGATTTTGTTATTTGGGGTTTTTTGGGTGTTGAGTTTTTTGAGTTCTTTATATATCCTGGAGATTAATGCTCTGAGGTGCAGGTGACAAACACTTTCTTTCATTCTGTATGCTCTCTCTTCACATTCTTGATTGTTTCCTTTGATGAGAAGAAGCTTTTCAGTTTGATACCATCCCATTTATGGATTCTTGATTTTACTTCTTGCACTTTAATAATCTTGTTGAGAAATTCGTTTCCTAAGGCAACATGAAGGAGATTTAGGCCTGCTTTTTCTTCTAGTCAGCACAAGGTCTCTAGTCTAATGCCTAGGTCCTCGATCTACTTTGAGTTGAGTTTTGTACAGATAGGGGTTTAATTTCATTTTATTACATATGGATTTCCAGTTTTCCCAGCACCATTTGTTGAAAAGGCTATCTTTTCTCCAATGTAAGTTTATGGCACCTTTGTCTAGTATGAGATAACTATATTTATGTGGATTTGTCTCTGTGTCTTCTATTCTGTAACATTGGTCTTCATGTGTGTTTTGGTGCCAATACCATGCCATTTTTGTTACTATAGCTCTGTAGTATAATTTAAGTCTGCTATTATGCTTCCTGCTTCCCTTTTCTTGCTGAGGATCGCTTTGGTTATTCTGGGCCATTTATTTTTCCAAATAAATTTCATGACCACTTTTTCTATGAAGAATGTCATCAGAACCTTAATAGGGACTTCATTACATCTGACAGAAAAAATTCTAGGGTATTTACCCCAACCAAATTACAGGGAGTCCTGACACATGGGTTCTGCAGCCCTGTCCTGTCTGGAGTTGTAAGGTAAGCACGATGCCTCTCCGCGTCTATTTATAACTCCTCTTTGTCCATAAAACCTCTTCCCTCTCCCTGTGTCATTGGTCCCAGTCCGTGGAGCACGGGCTGTTGGGATTATCATCTCTGTTTAATAGAGGAAAACATTGAAGGCCAGAAGGGGGGATCCCCTTGCTGCTATCACTCAGCTATGAGTCAGAGTGGGCCCAGACTCTCTTTCCAGATGTTTCCTAAAGTCTCTGGAGCCCCAGGGCCCAGAGGGAAGGGGGAGGGCTGAGCCTACCATGGGCTGCCTCTGAGGAGCCAGGGCTCTTCCTCGAGCTGATGGAGCTCTGGGGAGGTGGCTGGTGAGAGGGAGGCGGGTATGGAGGTGAAGCTGCAGCTCTCTGTAGGAGCGCACTTCCTCCCAAGTTCAATAGAAGCTGCCCTGGAAAGTGACAAATACCGATGGCTGCCTGCAAATCTGTCCAGTATGTGTCACAGAACTGTGTGCTTGGTTGTAGCAGAAACCCTGTCTAAGTCACCCTGATGTCTCCAGCACCAAGACAGAGATAGATGTGTTCACTTAATGATTGATTTAAATTAATTCCTGAGCACACACTATGTGCCGAGTGATGTTCTAGATGCTGGGTGACAGCAGTGAGCAAGATGCTCAGAATCCCTACCTGGGGGAGTGCAGCCCTCCCTCCAGGCTGCTCTTGACCTTGTCCATACATAACTGTGTCTCCTCCAGAATCTTAGTTTCAAACACCTGCGTCTGACCACTGCTTCTCCAGCTGCCTCCAAGACTGACTTCTCACCTCGGCCTCTTGCTCACTCTCTCAGAGGTCTCACCTCCACCCAGCTTAGTGTCAGGGTCCCACCTCACTCACCCCAGCTCCTTTGCCCCTGTGTTTCATACTCACAGGGCAAAACCCCCTTCTGCTTTAACCTAGGGGTCCCTCCATCTGCTCCTGCACCCAGGCAGCTGAGCACGACGTGAGGGAACAGGTACTCTTCTAGTTCCATCAACCACAGATGCCCAGTGGCCCCGAGGCAGCCCCATGGGCCCACTAATCCCGAGTCCATCACTGCCCAGCTAATTTATTTTTTTATTTTATTAAAAGTTCACATAATAGTTACCCTTTGCAGGCAATATTCTAAACATGTTATGAGTAGCAGCGCATTTAGTTTTCATCAACTCTGGGAGGTACGTCCTAGCATTCCTACCATCTTACAGGTGAGGAAATAGCAGCAAGGGACAGCCTGAGCCATTTGCCCTGAAATACACACCCCCCAACCCTAAGCCATGCTGCCATGGCCCATGCTGCATCACTCCTTCTGCTTCTCCAGGAACTTCCAGGACCTCCTCCCCAACTTCCTGAAGGCTGAAGCCTCACTTCCTGTTAACTGAGAAAAGAGAAGCAATGAAGACAGGACCTCCGCTAGCTCCCGCCTCCACGCCTGCCAGGCTGAGTCCGTGTCCACCCTGCCACTGTTTGATGGGAAGCGGCCTATGTTCTGCCCTAGAGAGCTCCCCGAGGGAGCTTCCCCTCACCTTCGTGCCAGCCTTTCCCTTGGACACCCACAGATGCTATCTCCTACCTCTGAGCAAAGAAACACCCTTTCTTGGCCTCGTACTCTGGCCACACCTATTTTGGGGGTACATTTTAAAAATTATTTTTAAAACATTTTAATCGATACATAGTTGTTCATGATTTTAGTGAAGTTTTGATGTAAGTATGTAATAGGTAATGATCAAATTTGTGTAATCAGTATACCCATCACCTCAAACAGTGATCTTTCTGTGTTATAAGAGCATTCAAAAAACCTCTCTTGCTTTTTTTTTTTTTTTTTTTTAGGTACTGGGGATTGAACCCAGGGTGCTCTATCGCTGAGCTAATTCCCAGAACTTTTTATTTTTTACTTTGAGACAGGGTCTCCCTAAGTTGCTGGGGCTGGCTTCAAACTTGGGATCCTCGTGCTTCAGCCTCCTGAGTAGCTGGCATTACAGTGTGCGCCGCTGTCACTGTATAAGTGCAACTTATACAGTCGAGGGGGAGAAATAAAGAATGTCCGTGTGCTTCTTCCTTTTTCAATGTTTTATTCACTCAAATCACGCAATACAATTTCTCTCTTTAGGTTCTTAATCAAGAAAATGACAATCCTTAAAGCTGGGCACTGCAATAGACATAATCAATTCACAGCCAACAATTCTAGATTAATTGTAAGCACTGCAAACACACTTAACCATGACAGGCTCATGACAGACATTCCCTCTGCAGGCTGAGCTTAAGTGTCAGATCCGAAGTCTCAAGCCTTAGGCTCTAAGTCCAGCAGATGCACACTCACTCAGACCTTGGTGATCAGATCAGGAACCAAGGCAGGCTTCTCCTGGGGTGGAGCTGACGGCCGGTTGAGGAGGCTGTCATAGGGAGAAGTCCTTGTGTCACCAGAGTCAAGAGGCTGCTGTAGAGTTTGAGAGAGGTGAGAACAACGCAGAGGATCAGGCAGATGAGAAGAGCTGGGATATCAGTCCAGGTCCTCATCAGGCTCTCAGGCTTGTGTGCATCAGTGTGGGCACTGAATGTCTGTTCATTTGCTCCATCATTGATACTAAATTTTAGGGCTTCTGACCACCCTTTCAATCCCTATCAGCTGCTACGGGATTTCTCAGTGATGTCATTCATCCTGAGGTTAAAGCATCTGTCAGGTGGTCCTTACCCTGATTTTCTTGCTTTTTGCTCTCATCAGAGCGAGGGCAACAAGCCAGAGACTTCACTCTGAGTTTGTCAGGGTGGGGAGAGGTGACTTGTTGTGCCTGAGGGCCATACTGGAGGGCTCCATAGATGTGCCTGGTGAGAACGCAAGTCTCAAAGTGGAGTTTTAAAATGCAGTTGCTTAGGCTAAGGTCTAAGGCCATCCTTACAGTTACCCTGCCTGGCCAAGAACCCCTCTTGTGGCTGCTTTGAAACCTACATTGCTAGCTATAGTAACCTCATGCTGCAACAAAACCCCAGAACTTATTCCTATTTGCACCCCTCCCCCCACCGACCCATTTCCTGCTCCTGTTAGATCCGTGGAGGGCGCCGTCTACCCACTGGCTGTCTTCCTTCATTTCCTCTCCATGCACTCCGTCTCCATCGGAACATTCTGGTGACTGCCACTTTGCTAAATCTGGTTTCCTGATGCTTTCATCTGATCACTTTTCTGTTCTCATGGTGCTCAACCTACAGGTTGCATGTATCTCAGCTGGTCTTCTCCTCCCGACAGGTTCCCTGGGCTGCTGATGGGATGTCTGGTGAACCTGTTTCCCTGCTGAGCTCTTTCCTCCTGAACTTCCCAGTTCAGTAAGTGATAATTTCAATCTTTCACCATGCCCATGCCCCACTCCCTAAGCTCCCTTCCTCTAAGATTCTCTTCTCACACTGCCCTATTTTATTTGGTACTGGGGATTAAACCCAGCAGCACTTAAATACTGAGCCACATCCCCATCCCTTTTTAAAATATTTTATTTAGAGACAGGGTCTCTCCAGGTTGCTTAGGGCCTTGTAAGTTGCTGAGGCTGGCTTTGAACTTATGATCCTCCTGCCTTATTTTCCTGAGCTGCTGGGATTAATAAGTGCAGCTCCTCCTCCCCTCTCCTGCCGATACCCGGTCCCTCTTCCCTTCTTCACAGTGGTACCATCTCACATGGTTGTCGGTTCATTACCTGGTTTGGGGGAGGGTGGAGAACTGAGTCCCAAACTCAGGAAGACACTTTTTGTGCATGATGAATCCCCCCAGCAGGAGCAGGGGACTATAAGCATGGGCTACTACTCCATCCAGAAGGGCGTGGCCCTGGTGTCATGAATGACAGTGTCAGGGATTTATGGAGCACAGAGGGCAACCATCTGGAAGAGGCAGGCACTGAGGAGCAGGAGGACCCTCACCTGACCTCAGGCAGGGGAAAGGCTGAAGGAGAGGACAACAGGGAACCAGGTCCTTAGGGACAGGCATTTTAAAGCCAGGAGGGAAGGACAAGGGTTGTGGCAGGGGTTGTCCTCAACAGAGGACAAGGGGATGTTGATGAGGTGCCAGGATATCCAAGACTCCATGAAGGAGGCCAGGAAGGAGGAAGGAAGGAACCAAGGAGAAATGGCTAATAGTGGCGCAGGAGCGTTGGCTGTGCCCAGCAGGGCCAGCAGAGGGCGCCAAACACCCAGCATGGGAACTGGTAACGGGCTACCAAGCCAGGCAGAGCCCAGCCGTCCCTGCACCTGCTCTGGCCCTGATGTGTCAGACCTGGCTCTGTCCCGCGAGACCCACAGGGTAGCAGGCACAGTGAGGAGGCAGGAGGAAGGAAGTCCTCTGGAAGAGACAGGCTGTGGGAGCCCAGTCAGATGAGCCCTGGATCTGGGCAGCCTTCCTCGAGGGGGCAGCTTGGGATTTGGGAGCCAGCTGTATAGAGTGGTAGGGCCAGGGGGCAGTGCATGTCCAGCTGCAGGTGTTGCAACTGGAGGCTGGTTTTTAATGTGTCTTGAGGCTAAGGCAAGACATGGCCCATTCCTGAGGGTAGGCAGATTCTGTAAGTCTGTGAGCAAAAGAGGGTCTTGACCTGAACCCCAGCCTCAGTAATACATCCTCACCCCCCACCACCACCCCACTTCCCAGGAAGCCTACTACTTCAAGGAAAAAATGGAACCCAGACTTGCTCTCCGGCTTTCTTGCCAGCCTCTGAGCATGTTCAGGCCTCCTCTGCCTAAAATAAATAAATTAATTTAATTTAAAAAATAAAAAGCTCCCTGTATCGCCTTCCATGTCATAGACGCCAGTTTCCAGCAGGGAACAAAACAGACATGATCCCTTTCCTTGAGACCCTCTCTCCCATTGAGTGAACAAACCAACCAAGCTCTCAGTGCGTGCCTCAGGGACAAGAGCTCCCGAGAAAAATAAAAAGGGAAGGGGAACATGTCACAGGTACAGGAACAGGAGAGCCACACCCTTAAACAGGGCGGGCCCTGCTGCACCTCCTACCCCCAGCCCCTTCATGGTTCTCTGGCCAGGCCCACTCCTCCTGCTGGTGTCTCTCTGCCTGTCCAGGGACTGCCTGCTTCAGAGGTGGCCCCTGGACAGGGTACCGTGGTGCCGTGGTCCTACCCCACGGGAAGTGCAGATTCTTCCGACCACCCTAGAACACCTGGGCACTGCCGCCCAGATTGCATTTCCTCAGCTCCCTGGGAAATTCCGAGGCAGCCCAGTGTGGGCAGCTCAGATGGGCCCCCGGAATGCAGCGCTGTCCAAGAGGTCCAGTCTGCCCCGTCCTGGCTTTGACTCACGCTGTTCCACCCTGCTGGAACACCCTTCCCAGCGTTCTTCCCTTCATTAACTGACACACCACGAGGTCGCCTCCTCCTCCTCCGAGCAGCACGTAGGAGCTCTCTCCTGGGCTGCCTCACTCCTCTCTGCCAAGGGTGCTAACGTGACTGTGCCACCATCTCTCCACCGGACCAGGGGATCCTGCAGCTGAGTCCCCTCTGAGGGTCTGAGAGTGCTTTCAGACCCCACCACCACTCAGGAGGGCCCCTGGGGGGGCGACCCAGGGGAGGGGCCGGTGAGGGCCCTGTGATGGTAAGCCCCTCCCCCCACCCGCAGGAGGCAGTGACAGTGACAGTGGCGGGGAGGGAAGGAAGGGGGAAGGGCCCTTCATAGCAGGTGGGACAGGACCCCAGTGGGGATCCAGAACACCAGTTCGAGTCCCAGTTCTACTACTAAACCCAGCGTGACGCGGGGCGGCAACTAGCCTTCTCTGAGCCTGGGTTCGCCCGTCAGTAGAAGGGTGACAATAGCTCTAGCCTCACCAAGGACAGGCAAAGCCAAATGAGATGACAAATCTGGAAATGCTCAGTACAGCAGGGGCCTGGTGAGCCTGGACAGCATGGAGGGCCACTCTGGACATGGTCAGATGGCCGCTCCTCCCCTGCACAAACCCCGACTGAGTCACGCAGGTGGCGGTTTGGATCCAAAGGACCCCAAGGGCACGCACCCGATTCGCATCAAGTGCTCTGAAGTGTGAAGTTCGAGCTCCAGGTCTGGGGTGAAAGGCAAGAACCCCAACAGCGCAGGGCCCTGGGCAGGCGGGGTGGGGACCAGGAGGAATGTGCCGCGAGAGCTCCAGGGGTCCCAGGCCTCACCCCCAGGCCAAAATGTCTCCACTGCTTCCTGGACAGGGCGTTAATGATGCAGGGAAGTCAGCCACCTGGACCCGGAAGGGCCAGCGCCGTGAGGTCCAGCACAGGAGTGGCCTGAGGCATGGCCCTGTGCGGCAGGCAGGCAGGGCTGCTGTCCGTTACAGGAGAGAGGGACCAGGGCCAGGGGAGGTCCCACGGGAGGAAGGGCCCCCACCCAGGCAGGAAAGGTCAGATCAAAATCGCGCCTGGAGAGGGGTAGGGAAGCGTTGGCAGGCACCCCGTTAGACAGACGAGGAACCGGAGACTCAGGCAGGAGTCTAGAGCTTGGGGTTCAGAGGGGAATGGGGAGGGAAGGAATAGAGAGGAGACTGGGGTCACTGAGGGACACTGGGCTACCCCACTTTAAAGAAAAAGCAGAAGGGGGGGGAGGGTGTCACTGCCAAGTCCTCTCCCAAGGGACGTTGGACCACGACGCGAAGAGAAGACCACTGACTCCACTTGGAACCAAATTACAGCAAGCTTATACTGTCCACGGGAGAGAGCTGGCCAGCGGCTGTCTCACCCGGAAAAACAGGGCCAGAGGACACAGCTGATCTGATTACAGGGAAGTTTTTATAGCACAAAAAGTGACAAACAGGGGGGTGTCTTGGGGACTTACAGCTAACAGGGTTCTGGCGAGCGTACTACCAGGGCAGAGAGCAGGCTTGGGATCTACCTTGGTTACATCCCAAGGTAGGGAGCAAACTCGGATTCCAGCATCAACCTTAAGGAGGAGCAGCCGGGATTTCGGGGAGGGTTGGTACCTGGTCAAGGAGAGCCGGGCACGGGCAAGGTCAAAGCAGGGGCAGGAATCCCAAGCAAGTCTTTAAAACATCAGCTTATGGTCAGGCCAAATAGAAATCTTGGTATTTTACAGTAAAACAGAAATGAACTTCTCACGACTTTGTGACAAGATGGCTCCCAATCTTAAGGTGGAATTAGGCTAGGCTCATCAGGGGCCACCTGCGGCCAGTCTCCCCCATGCCCCACAGGGATGCCCCCCAGTGGGGCAGAGAACAGGTAGCTAGCGTGGGCACCGGGGTCAGGACACACCGCGGGCACCTGGAGCCACGGCTGTCACTGGAGCAGGCTGGCCACATCAGGCTGGTCCCACAGCACAGCCACGGCCCTGAGGGTGTTTGCTGAGAGAGAATCAATAGCGTCCTCCCTCCCAACGCACTGCCCTTCCGTCCTTGGCTGGCATCTCTCCCGCCTCTGCTTCTGCTCAGGGTCACTTTCACAGATGATCCAGGTTGGTATGGGAAGAGTGGCGGTGCCCTTCCCGTAAGCCTGTTTACCGCCAATACAGGTGCTGCCTGTCCACCCTGCAGACCCCAAGCTGCCCCCTTCCTGGGCTGGGACAGCTGGGGTCGGCTCCCCCTTCCACCCACACATCCACCTGGCACAAGAACCCGCCAGACAGGCTGGCTGTGGGGAAGGCAGAGCCTCCTAGCAGACCAGGACGGTCAGATGGACAAGTCCTTGCAGGAGCTGAAGGACACCAGCGCCCCTCCCTAGCCTCGGGCTCTCCCCTGTCTCTCTGGCCCCTCTGCCCTCCTAAGGTTACAATCACACTCTGCTCTGGAGGGAAGCTTGGAGGTCAAGTCCAGCCTGCTGCTTGGTGTTTGAATCCTCAGGAGACCAGCACTTTGCTTGTTCCAAAAATATCTATAATTAGTATTGGGTTATACATTAGTATAATTATATAATAATATAATTAGTAAAATTGTTTACTTTTGAAACGAAAAATCGTATTTTTCTGATCATTATTTATTTACCTGCTTAGTGAAAAAAATTCATAAGATAAAAAATACGAAGGAGAATCCCTCTACCCATAGTCACTTAAACTTTTTTCTCTTCATTATTGAACATATTGATGTGTGTAGAGAGAGAAAGGTCAGATTTCCATCTTTGTAATGAAATGCCTGAGACAATTCATTTACAAAGAAAAATGTTTCTTCGACTCATGGTTTTTGGAGTTCCCAGTCCAAGATCCAGCAGACCCATCCATTGCTTTGGGCCCCTTAGGAGGGTCCTGGGCGGCAGAGGGCATGTTGTGAAGCAAACTGCTAACCTTGAACCCAGGGAGAAAAAGAGAGAGAAAGAGGAGGGGGCTGAGTCCCCAACTCTCTTCAAGGGCATGCCCCAATGACCCAAGGACCTTCCACAGGCCCTTCCTCCCTAGTGGTCCATCACACTTTCTGACAGCACCACCCTGAGGACCAAGCCTTTAACGTGTGGACCTTTGGGGACACTCAACGTCCAAACTAAGCAATTCAGTATCAAATCTATTGGAAGTGCATTCAGCTGCTTTAACAAACAGAGGTTAATTTTTCCTCACATAAATAGAGTACCTAAGGTCATCGGCTGTGGTTCACTGGTGCAAAAATGTTAGCTCCAGCACCTCTGTGAGTCTCTTGGGAATTTTCCTATGGTTGCAGTATGGCTGCTGCAGCTCCAGCCTCTGTATATGTATTCAAGGCCAGCAAAGGCAGTCATTTTGTTTTGTTTTGTTTTTTAATGAGGAAAACAAAAACTTTTTCAGAAGTGACTCCCAGCAAATTTCTCTGTAAGTCTCATTGGCCAGAATTGAATCTCATGGCCGCTCTTAGCAGCAGAAAATAGGATTGTAATGATTGACTTTGAATCAAACATGATTTGTCAAATGAGAGTAGGCATGTGGTCCCCCCAAAACAAAATCAATGAAAGAGGGAATTAACCGTGTTTTAGTCAGCTTTGTTTTTGTAACCAAAATGCCCGACAAGAACCACTTAGCAAAGGAATACATTTATCTGGGGCTTAATTTCGGAGCTCTCAGTTCTTAGATGGATTGCTCCATGGTTCTGGGCCAAAGGCACAACGGCACATCATGGAGGAAGGGGAGAGAGAAGGGAAGCTGCTCCCCTCAAGGCAGCAAGGAAGGAGAAGGAGAGAGAGAAGAGTCACAGGGAAGATGCACCCTGCCAGGGCATGCCCTCTATGGCCACCTGCTCCAGCCGTGCAGTCCATTCAAACTGGGAGGTTACAGCTCTCACAAGGCAATCATTTCACCTCTGAATATTCCTGCATTAATAGGAGCTTTGGGGAGACACCTGATATCCAAATCATGATCCTAACAATTTTTCACATCAAGAAATAGAGACTCAGGGGCCAGGTGCGGTGGCATACACCTGTAATCCCAGCTACTTGGTGAGACCCTGTCTTGAAATAAAGTAAAAAGTAAAAAAGTGCTGGGGCTGTAGCTCAGTGGTAAAGCTCCCCTGGGTCAATCCTCAGGACCCTGGGGTGGGGGTGGGAGAAGAAATATAGACTCCGTGGTTCATTTAACAATTATTTATTGACAGCATCCTGCAATCCAGGCACTTAACTAGACACTGAGGACACAATGGTGAACATCTTAAGTCCTTGTCTTCAAGGAGCCTCGCATCTAATAAGGCATACAGAAATTCATCAAAGAAATGAGTGATTACAATTCTCATATGTGCTACAATGAGAGCTCAGATGGATTTGGTTCCATCAGATGGCTCGCCATTCTGAATGGCTGAAGGCACCCCCTTGCATAGCTGTAGTCTAACTACTGAGCTAATCTATTTCTGGGTATTGGGATTCTTGCCTCATCTGAACCATCTTATCAATACCACAAGAAGCACATCTTGGCACACTTCTCCAGTTATTTGCATTGGCTACATGAGCAGTTCCTGGATGTGGAATGGCTGAATCTAGTGGAGCCAGGTTCAGGTATTGCCGCGTTGCCAAACCCAAAACTTCTATCATCTCGATTCCCACTGGCCATGTGAGAGAGGGCGCCCTTCCTCCTCCGTCTGCCCACACCACCTATCCTCATCATTATTCTTGTCTGCGGGATGTCACAGTGTGGGGGTGAAACACAGTTGCCTGTTGTTTTAATTTGCATTCTTCCGACCATCCCTGAGGTTGATCATGTTTCCATTTGTTTCTCTTGTGAGATCACCGATCTTTCCATCCAAGGCAACCTTCAGGCAGCTGGGCAGGTCTGAGAGTTATAAAGTCCTCTTCCTTCTGCGGAATCTAAACTTATGTCCTTGTCACTCCGGTCCCCCACCTCAGGGCCTTTCTGTGTACTCCAGGACAACGCCCACAGCCCATCCAGGTCTGGTCCCCGCGTCCTCTCCACCCGCTCCACACCTGTCCTGAGCTGCCCCCACCCCCAGCGTCCCTATCTACCTGGGCCAGTCCTTGAGTGTGGTGGGTGAGCCAGGGCTCCTGACCTTCCCACAGTAGTTCCTCCTCCCTCATGGACCCTTCAGAGTGGCCAGGAATGAGCGGCCTCTTGGAGAAGCTGGGGCTCACTTCCTAGGAGAGGACAGATCCCTGCCTGCATCCTTCCTTCTGCGCTGACCACACCACCTGTCAGTTCCTTTGGCACCTATCACTCCTCTGCTCAAGAACTGTTGGTGGATCCCCATTACTCATCAGACTGAATCAAGGAGCCCCCCTCTGACCTTGACCTCTATCACTTTGACCTTGACCTCTACCACTCCAGCCAGACCAGCCTCCTCCAGGTTTTGGGAGCCACCTCTTCCCCCGTCCCTCCTTCAGGGCTTGTCCATGTCACACTCTCTGCCTGGGATGCCCTCGTCCCTTCCCTCTGCCTGCTTAAACCCTGGCTTGCAACCTCCTGGTTATTGGGATCCTTAATAATCCCGTTAGAAAAAAGCAAAAGCCGAAGCCCTTTTGTGCTTTAGAATCAACAGACTTTCTTATTCCAAATTCAGACCATCCAGACCTCTCTTAGGACGCTGGATTCTAGAGCTTCCTGGAAGAGTCTGATCCCCCTGGTGACACTGACCTGCACTGGGGAAGTGCTGATGACACAGTACCTGGATGCCAACCTCAAGCCTGTGCTGGCTCCCGATGTCCATGCTGTGTGCAGTCCCCTCATCTTGGCAAACAATTCACCGAGGGCTCTGCAGGTACCAGGCTGCATGCTCAATAGGCAGGACCATCTCCAGGCCTCACTCGGGGCTCCTAAGTGGACATTATTATCTCCATTTTATGGGTAAGGAATTTGAGGGCAAGAGGCTAAAGTCTCTTGGTCAGAGTCACAGAACTTCCCAGTGGGGAAGCCTAGTCTCAAAACCAGGCTGATTACTCCAAAGCCAGTGCTCTCGCTGCCCACAGGCCAGGAGTCTGTGCACCTGGGCTGCGGCCTTCAGAGGGGACAGCGGGTCAGTCCAGCTCCCTTTGTCCCACCAGCACTACTGTTCCTTGCTTTGGCTAAGGCCTGGGGATAGACACAGGGTAGAACAAGTCCCCTGTCCTAAAAAGACTGCCCAGTCCGGTTGGGGAGGCTGGGTGCACTCACAGCCATCCTTGGAGGCTGGGAGGGGAGAGTGGGGCTGCCTCAGGCTCCAGGGAACAGGTGGAATTTGAGCCAGGCTTTGAGGGGTGAAAGGGAATGGGGTGAAGGGCACCCAGAGGGAACAGTCCAAGCAAAGGCCAGATGGCGTCAAGTTTGGGTCTACAGTGCTGTGGGGCTGGAAGTGGTGGATTCATGGGGGAAGGCCAGTTAACACGGCCACAGGGCCTGGAAGTTCAGCCCGAAGAATCTGACCTTTGCGTGGGAGGTAATAGGGAGTCATAGAAGATGTGGGAGCAAGGGTATGTCTTCCTCAGCACAAGCAGAGGGCAAGGGGCAGTAGGTGCTCAGAGGAACTGGCCGCCTGATGGGTTGGTGTGGGTCTCTCTCCTGTTGGCACTAGAGCCAGAATAGCCTGGGGCTACTGGAAAATTCCTACTGGAAGGGAACCCCTTGCAGCTAGATGTCCCCTCCTCCATTTAACCCTTCCCTGGAACGATGGGCAAACTATTTAGCCTGAGCCTCGGTTTCTTATAAAGTGGGGGCCATACGCCAACCTTGCCTGTGGTGGGAATGAGGTGAAATCAGCGTGGAGCGGTGCACGGAGCCAGCCCAGCTCAGGGGTCCTATGCTGGAGTCCCAGCCTGCCCGCCATGCCCTTCTCCCAGGGTCAAATTCAGTGAGCTGGTCCTGGAAGCCCCCAGCTCTCTGGAGGGTCGCCTGATCTGACCAGGGACCTGCACTCCTGCTGGCCCCTCGGTGGCTGCACAAGTCCCCCTCCCTCCCGGCTTCCTGCAGTTGATATTTGACCTGTGTCTCAGCTCCTAGCTCGCTGCCCCAAGCCGGGGCACGTCTCCACACGCCTTCTTCCTAGCGGGTCTGTCGCCCGCTATCTTGTTTATAAGCAGGACAGAAGTGATCCCCACTGTGCAGATGGGAAGGAAGGACACTGCCCCTGTTGAAGTACCTGTGCTGTGCAGAGGAGTCGTACCCAGCAAGATTTCATGGCAGCCCAAGGGGTAGGTATTATCCTTCCCACTGCATCTGAGTGGGCACTGAGAATCAGAGAGGGACAGTGACTTGTCCAAGTTCACACAGCAGGGAATGGGCACGAGCTGAGCACAAACCCAGGCCTTTTGTGCTCAAGTCTGAGATTTAGAAGAAACATGGGGGTCAGTAGGTCTGTCACCCCAGGGTTATTTTGAGAACCAGATGAAGAAGTATGTGTGAGAATGTGCCCGGCACACAGCACCCAAGGGCTGGGCGTGGAAGTGGAGTCTTGACCCTTTTTCCTAATCACACAGAGAGAGGGAGGGGTGAGCCCAAGGTCACAGCCAGCAGTGGGCAGAGCCCAAGCTCCTTGTGCCCAGAGAGTGGAGATGTCTGAGCTGTCTCCTGGTGAGCAGGAGGGGACCCTGGCACACAGACCGTCTTTGCCATCCCAAGGTGGTTCCCCTGGTCATTTTTGGCACCCCTGCCCACCCCTGGAACCTCCAGGTCACTTGACCACCTCCAGGGACATCCAAGGGTGCTGGTATTCCTAGAGGGGATTGGACGTTGGCGTGGCCATGGGGTGAAGCCCATGGTGGGTTCAGACATGGTGGCAAGTGAGCAACTAGGGGGACGCAGGGCCAGCCGCCCTCTCCTTCACAGAGCCACAGCCCCTGCTCTCAAATGCCAAGCTCAGAACCCTCCCTGTCCCCAGCAGGCCCTCCCCAGCCGCCATCAGGCCCCAGAGTGGGATTCCTGGAGCAGGAAGGCTGAGGAAGGCAGGAGCACACGGCGGTCACCATGGAGAGGACCACCAGAAACAGTGCCCAAGCCACAGGAAGGACAGTCGGCCCTCTGGGCTTTAGGGTGACTGCAGCCTCCTCTTTGCCAGTGGCAGCTTTGGCTTCCATCTGGGCTCTGCCTTCCGGGCAGGATGGATGAGGACGCCTGGCCAGGGACTCACCTGCTTCCCGAGGGCACCGGGTCTGGGAGCGCCCAGCACAGCCCTGGTCGGAGGGCAAGTCCCTGGTCCCCAGGGTGCCGGATCCCCACCATGACAGGAGAGAACCTGCCTTGTTAACCGAGGCTGCGCTCCTGGGGGTCTCTCAAGTCCCCCACCACACGACCCTGCAAGACTCAGAGCTGTGGGTGCGTCATCTCCTGTTCATGCACGAGGGAGCTAAGTGAGGTCCCCTGACTGGCTCAAGGTCACAGGGCAGGGAGGGTGAATCTGTAAGCTGTCATCCAGAGCGGGAAGCTTTGAGGGCAGAGACAGTGCAAACACGGACGGTCCCAGGCAGATCAGGCTTGTGGTCTCCTCACTGGACGGTGGGACGGCGAAACCTCTTTTCCACTGCCCAGAGCCCTGCAGGCCCCCGGGGCAGTCTCTGCTGACAGACCAGGCCACCAGGGGTTCTCTGGGTGGGTCCAGGGCCCTGTGGTTGTGCCTTAGGGCCCTGGTGCCCATCTCCAACTGCATGCACAGGGATGTCTCACTCTCAGGCACCCACACAGCCCCCCCCAACCATGGCTCATTCATCCTGCCCCAAGGGCAGAAAGGAATTTTCAGATGAATAAAGGTGTCCTTCACTGTTGACAGCTTTTTTATTTCAGCCTCGACGCTGGTGCTCTTTCTGATGTGGGTCACGGGAGTTCCTACCTTGACCACCGGAGCGCAGGGCACGCTGCACCTCACCTCAGCCGTGACTGGGGCATGAGCAGGGACATCAGCAGAGAGAATGAAGGTGGCACCCTTCACTGCAGAGGTAGAAATGGCCCAGAAAGGACCCAGCACAGGGGTTTCCCCTTCCCTCCGCCAAGACCCCCAACCTCCACCCAGAGGCCCAGCCCGGTGATGCCTCCCACTCCCAGGTGGTCCAGGGAACAAGCCCTGGGCCAGGGAGCTGGTTTGAGGTGGCACCACTACTCTTTTCTCCACAGCTAGCTGCCACTGTCCCAGGCTGGGGCACAGAGGGACTTTGCAGAGATCCACAGGAGGCAGGCGTTGCCCTGAGACACCACACAGTCAGGCCTTCAGGGCTGCCGAGGCTCTTTGCTGCTGCCCTTGATGGACCCAGATGATTGTTCCGTTGTCACCGTGCTGCCTCTGGTGTCATCGTTGATGTCTCTGCTCTCACCTTAGCTCTGTGCTCTTGTCTCAAACTTATAAGAAAGTTGGCTCGCTGGATGGTGAGCCCTTTTGGGTCAAGAACCATATCAGTTATTTATGCCTCTTCCCTCCTGATGATCCCAGCTGAGCCTCAGGGACACAGTAGATGCTCAGGAAATACCACTCGAGTCTAACGGACTTAATTCAGGATGCTGAATTCCACCCACTCTCGGCCAAAGCAACCATGCTCTGTGGGCCAGTGGTGGGTACCATTCTGGGATCTCTATGCCAGGCTTAGCCATCTAGAAGTCTTAATGCCAGGGAGTAAAGAGGCCATGTGTCTAAAAGTTGGGGAAGCGGAAGAGGGTGACATTATCTGCAACGGGTTCCTGGCCCTTCGTGAGTCCTGCACATCCTCAGTGACCCAGGCTCCAGGCCACCAAACCCACCAAGATGCCACCCTGGAGCGGAAGGCAGGTGTGATGTCACAGTGATACATGTACGAGCCCCGGAGGGAGCACCGAGGAGTGAGGACCACCCATTCCCAAAGCTGCAACGTCAGAGGAGACCGTCTCTGCAGGGGGTTGCAGACTGAGTGTGAGCTGGTGGGAACCAGGGCTTCCTGTGGAGAGGAGCTTGGCAAGTCTGTGAGCTGTGGTGGAGGGATGGGGACTGGAGGAGCAGAGAAGGAGATAGGGCTGCTCAGGGCTGCAGCTGGGTGGCCGGCAGGGGTCAGTCACTGAAGGTTTGGATCCTGGCGAAGCAACAGTGGGAGCCACAGGAGGGACTGGGCCAGGGGGAGACCCAGTCAGTTTGAGCCAGACCACATCACCTTCCTGTGGACCAGAACTCAGTGGGCAAGGGGAGCCCGAGAGCCCTTGGGTAGCACCACACAGGCGCCCTGTCAGAGGCCGGCTTTGGGGAAGCAGAAAAAACTTTTGAGAGCCCAGCTGCTGTGGATCTTCACAACAAATCCCATTTGACCTTCAAGAGCTTGCCAAAAGCTGGGCATGGTGGCGCACGCCTGTAATCCCAGCGCCTTGGGGGGCTGAGGCAGGAGGATTGTGAGTTCAACGCCAGCCTCAGCAATGGCTAGGCGCTAAGCAACCCAGTGAGACCCTGTCTCTAAATAAAATGCAAAATAGGGCTGGGGAGGTGGCTCAGTGATTGAGTGCCCCTGAGTTCAATCCCCCGGTACCCTCCTCGCCTCAAAAAAGAGAGCTTTCCAGAGACAGCTAACTACTGGAAGAGCCCCTCTCCTCCCAGGTGTTCCTCCAGAGTTCTCAGAATGCTCTTTGGTCCCCTGTCTCCGTTGATCCTCCCTATGATTCCATTTAACAGGCAGAGAAACTGAAGCCCTGAGAGGTCAATCTAGAAACTTTAAGGCAGTTCCACCTTAGCCCTGAGCATCTGGCTCAAAGCCCAGTTCTTTGTCGGGGAGGGGGTCCCCGGGGCTGTCTGGCAGTCCGTAGTACAAGTCTTCCTCTTCCTCCTCGGGCTCCTCCACACCTGCGTCTACAGCCTTCTCCTCCTCCACCTCCTTTGTCCTTGGGTTCCGCTGCCAGCTGTTGCTGGGCAGGGCTGTCTCCCACGGCTGCCCCTCTCGGGGCCCATCCTCTGACACAGAAGCATCATCAATTAAGGCAAAGTCATAGAAGCGGTCCCGTGTGCCCCTGCAGGCCCGGTGCTTCTGTGCTAGGGGGTGAGGTTCCTCCCCAGCAGGTGGAGACGGGTTGGGGCTGCTACCTTCACTGGAGCCCAAGTCCAGGTCATCTTGGAAGGAGGCCAAGGGCGCAGGGCCCTGGGGACAGGCTGGGGAGCTGCAGAAGCAGAGAGTAGCTCTGAGTCAGACTGCCTGGGTCCAGAGCCAACCCCCACTGCAAGGCCTGGGGGAGGCAAGCTCACCTCTCTGGGGCTCAGCTTCCTCTCCTATAAAGCAGGGGAAATAAGTGTTCCCTCCTGTGGTTGTTTCTGAGTTTATGGCAGATAATACGTACAGAGCACTTTGCATGATTTCTACCACGTAATAAGTGCTCAAGAATCAGGGCTCTTATGGTATTATCCAAACCAGGCCATTCCTGCACTTCCCCAATCATCCAGGGTTCCCCCCTGGTCCCTCATAGCCCCTGACACACCAGGGGTCCCTCTGTTCCTTCATCTGCCTCCCCAACTGGACTGGGAGTCCTTGAGGCTAGAGAGGAGGCCAGTTAAGGCCTGGCAGAGAGTTGGTGCCCAGAATTGATAATGCAATAAGCAAATAAATGAATGAATCTAAGAGCCCAGTTGCTGGAGGTCACAGGGCAAGTCAGCAGCAGGGTCAGGATTTGATCCTGGGTCCTCTGGCTCCAGGATCCCTGCTACCCATGACAACATTCAGAGAAAGCAAGGGCTTATTGTATCCCTTTTCTATAACAGCCCTGTGTGGTAGGAGTGACTTCCCGTTGGGGAAACTGAGGCCCAGGAGAGCAGGAGACTTGCCAAGGAGACGCAGCAGGGAGCTGGGATCCCCACCCAGGCCTGACTCCTCGTCACCACTCTGCCTGCTGCTCTGAGTGTCCTGCACCTCCCACTGCCCTCCCCTCTGTCCCAAGTGTCCTGTCCCCCCATCTAGGGTCCCGCATCCCCGCCCTCCCCTGCCCTGGAGCTGGGCAGCCTCTGCTCCGAGCTCTGCGCTCACCCAGGCCTGTTCTGAGTTCGGTGTCTTTCCTCCTCATTCTCATCCAAGCCCCTGTGGACGACCACAGCGGCCTCCACCCAGGCCTGGGCATCCTGCGGGCCACCTGCTTCTCCATCACTGGTTCTTGGCTGCGTCTCAGAGGCCAGCAATGGGCGAGGATCCTCGCTATGGCCCAGGACCTTCATCTGGATATGGCTGAAGTCAGGCAGGCTCTGGTCGTAGGCCGCCTCCTCCCACAGCCTGACGTAGGGGGCCTGGGGGCTGCAGGGAGCAGACAGAGCAGGAGAGAGAAGAGGCGGGTGGGCAACGAGGCACGCAGCTGGCCTCGGCATCCATCCTCCCCTGTCCTGATTGCTCTGTTACGTGATCGCCCTGAACCTCACAAGAAGCTTCAGGGGGCAACACTGGACCCACTTCATGGATGAGGAGGCAGAGGCCAAGAAGGTGAGTAAATTAAGTGCAGGGTCCAGGCCTGACCCCACCTCTGACTTTCACTTGGTGTCTCCAAAGGGTGTGATGGCAAATAAGGCCAGTTGCTTGGGGAGTTTGTGGGTGCCCAACCGCATCATCCTGTTATTTTAAACAACACCTGGAGGCAGAAATTACCATTCCATTTTAGAGATGGGAGTGTATCGGCCATAAAAACCCAAGGCTCTGAGGGCTGCTAGAGGGCCAGCTGGGGCTCAGCTCTTCTAATTGCCCCGTGACTCTGGAGGTGCTATGGGGAAACCCAGGCATTGGGACTGAAGCTGGCTTGCACCTGTGGAGATGCAGCACTAGTGCTCAAAGACAAGGTCCCCTGTACCAAGGTCCCATGACCGGGGGATGACAAGAAACAGGCCAGGACCAGGGTGGCCTGAGCCCCAGCTGTCACAGCAGCTCACTCCTATAACTATCCCTGTGACCCAAGAGAGTTTGGGATGTCCCCATGCCCACCCAGGTCCACCACTGCACTTCCACTGGTACACGTGTTCACTCTGTGTTGCAGTAGCAGCAAATGCCATCGTCACCGCCATCTCCAAGCAAACAGAGCGAGCCTCTAAGGCCTGAACAACCTGGGCCCAAGCCTGGCCTTCAGAGTTCCAGGTCACACACCCTGGGTAGCTGAGGTTAGAGTGCTCTTGACTGTTCCCAGAGCAAGGTCCAGGGCTTGGCACCTCCAGGGGGAAGGCAGGTTGGGGCCAGAGTAGCCAGAGTTCAGGCCCCACCTCCATCACCAACTCCCCATGAGATTTCTCTGAGCCTCCATTTCCACTTCTGTAAAATGGGGGTAATAATGCTTAACCTATAGAATTGAAGATCCAACCAGTCCATGATTTCTGACAGTGTGTTCTCAGGAAGGAGGAAGGCAAGGCTCAAGGAAAGCCCACCCCACTGGCCTCCCTGGGGGAGGTTGGTCTAGGTGGCTGACCACTGCCCCCATACCTACCTCTTCACCTCTGTGGCAAGCCCATTCTCCAACAGGCCCAGGGGCTTCGGGGACAGGATGCCTTGGAAGTCAGAGTCCGCGGGTACGAAGGCAATCTGCAGGCAGAGGAGATGGCCTTTCTGCAGGTGACTACAGTGAGGTGGGGGAGTCCGCTGTCTCCTCCTCCTCTCCCTGGAGTCATGCAAACCTGTCCACACACCCTGGGAGAGAAGCTGGACCAGGCAGGACCCCCCCACCCCGCCCATTGGACAAGGGAGGAGGCTGTTCAGGGCACAGCAGCCCTGGGCAGATGGATTCCAGGCTCCTGTTCTCATCCTGACTCTTCTTCTTCGTTCTCCCAACATTTACTGAGCACCTGCTGTGTGCAGGCACTCTCCCGGGCACCTTGGTCACAGATGAGTGAGTGCGAAAACCTGCCCTGAGCTCACAGCTCAGTCATCCCCAGGGCCTTCATCCATTGTTCCCTGCACATGCCCAGCACACAGTAGGCACTTCATCCATATCTGATGAATGAGTGGGAAGCAGGTCATGTGTTTTGTGGCTCAGAGGTTGCAGTAGAGGGACAGAAAAAGGGGTGGCTTCAGTCACACCCTCCAATCTCTGTCCCTGAACTTCCAGAGGTCCAGTGGGTTCCATGAGTCCAGCCCCAGGTGGGGGCACTGGGTGGTGGAGGAGCCCTGCCTTTGGGGTCTGGGACGCTGGGTGAGGATCCTTCCCTGGGCAGGTCACGTTCCGCCCAGAGCTCCTCTGTGCTGTCCTGGATTGTGGGGTAGCCTCTGTGCTCAGAGCAGCATTGTGCACAAAAATCAAAAGGTGGCGGCCACCCGGCATCCCCTGACAGGTGAGCAGGTAAACCAACCTGGAGAATATGCACAGCGGAGCCCTGCTCAGCCTTGAAGACCAAGGGAGTTCTGCCACGCCACAACATGGGGGGAGCTCAAGGGCGGGCCGAGTGGAATAAGCCGGACACGGGGAGACAACCCCAGGGAGATTCCACGTGGCTGAGGTACCAGGACGAGTGACAGTACAGGGGCACACAGGGAGAGGGGTGGTGGGAGGTGCTGTTTAGTGGGTGGAAAGTTTACTTTTGCAAGATGGAGAGTTCTGGAGGATTCCGCACCACCCTGAACAGACCGAACAACACAGAACTATGTTCTGATGGTGTTTGAGACTGTTCATTTTATGTTTGTGATTTTACCACAGCTGTTAAAGATGGTGCTAGTTCTTCCTGTCTCCCACAGTCGTGGCGAAGGTTCTAGAAGTGCCATTCATGTGGAGCCTCTGGGCCCGGCGCCTGGTGCACAGCCGGCCCTCAGCATACGGCAGCCTGCGCTCCTCAAGACGAAGCCGCCTGGCTTCCCTCTCTTCAGAGGGAATATTTATTGAAAAAATTTTCAACAACTATTTGTTGAGACCCTCCTGTATTATACCAGGCCCATAAGTAGCAGCCCCCTCCTCCCTTCCCACGGAGTGCTGTGAGTAGAAGGCCCTCGTCTGCCAGAGAAGCTCAGTCCTGATGAGGAGAAGGGAATGATATGGGGGGTTCCTAGGCCCTTGTGAGGGGTGAACTTCCCCCAAATGTTTAGAAATAAGGCAAGGTCTGGGCATCTCCCACCCCTACCAAGGATGCTGTGTAGCCAGCCAGCTTCACTGTCACCACCAACATCACTGTCAATCATCACCATCACCTTCAATCCCATAACCACCATCATCCCCACCCTTACCCTCACCCTCACCATCACTCTCCTTACCATCACCATCACCACCTTCACTA
Organism: Callospermophilus lateralis; assembly: GCF_048772815.1. Taxonomy (NCBI): domain Eukaryota; kingdom Metazoa; phylum Chordata; class Mammalia; order Rodentia; family Sciuridae; genus Callospermophilus; species Callospermophilus lateralis. The sequence continues at coordinate 101,527,773 of NC_135311.1, forward strand.
TCATCCACCATCATCATCACTGTCAATCATCACCTTCACCATCAACACCACTGTCACTGTCAATCATCGCTGTCACCTTCAACACCATCGTCACTGTCAATCATCACCATCACCATCAACACCACAGTCACTGTCAATCATCACCATCACCATCAACACCATCATCACTGTCAATCATCACCTTCACCATCATCATCAACACCATCATCACTGTCAATCATCACCATCACCATCAACACCATCATCACTGTCAATCATTGCCGTCCCTTCAATCCCATAACCACCATCATCCCCACCCTTACTCTTACCCTCACCATCGTTATCCTTACCATCACCATCACCACCTTCACCATCATCCACCATCATCCCCACCCTTACTCTTACCCTCACCATCGTTATCCTTACCATCACCATCACCACCTTCACTATCATCCACCATCATCCCCACCCTTACTCTTACCCTCACCATCGTTATCCTTACCATCACCATCCCTCCTTCACTATCATCCACCATCATCCCCACCCTTACTCTTACCCTCACCATCATTATCCTTACCATCACCATCACCACCTTCACCATCATCCACCATCATCCCCACCCTTACCCTCACCCTCACCATCGTTATCCTTACCATCACCATCACCACCTTCACTATCATCCACCATCATCGTCACTGTCAGTCATCGCCATCACCATCAACACCGCCGTCACTGTCAATCACTGCCATCACCATCATCGCCATCACCATCATATCACCATCTTCACCTCATTATCCTCACCATCAGCATCATCACTATCCCTATCACACACACCATCATTGCCATTGTCATACCACCATCACTGCCCCCATCACTGACAATCAGTGTCACCATGAGCAGCAACAGCATTAAAGTAAGCCTGGAGGGGGCGGGGAGGAGGCAGCATCTTAGAACACAAGTTCCTGTTCTGAGGGGAAGAACGGGGTCGGGCAGAGCTGGGGGAGGTCAGACGGTGGAGACCAAAACCCGGAACGTCAAGCTAAGGAGCTCAGCCTTCATCTAGATGCAGTGGGTGCTCTGGAGAGCTCCCGGGAGAGGACCCAGTCAGACATGCGTAGGCAGAACACAGAGGAGTCCCTGGAGGGAGGAAGGAGAGAGGGAAGCCCATGGACTGCTCAGGCGTCTAGACCACCAGGCCCCAGGCCATATGAGGAAGGGGTCCTGGGGGCCAGGCTCTGCTCTCCCTGCCACTCCTCCCCTTCTCCAGCTCCCTGGAACCATCCGAGCTATTAGGCTGAGCATGTCCAAGGGCTCCCCAATTAGATTTGCCCCTCTCCCAGTCCTGAGGCCCAATTCATGCCCAGATCTGACCAGGAGTGCTTTAGAAATTCCACGAGATAACCCAGGTGAGGTGCTGGAGCTGGCCCAGGTACTCCACACCTGCATGGGAGACTGGAAATGTCTTCTCCGATCCTACAGCCTTGGGTTCAAGTTCTGCCTCAGTCCAGACGACCATCATCTCTCACGTAGACCAGACACACTCCCCCACTATTTAGCGACCCCAGACTCTTCTCCATCCGGATGTCAACCTGATAACCTTATCACACTGCAAGCCTCACGTGGCATCCAGGCCCCAGGAGCCAAGCCCGCTCCTCCCCACCTGTACCTCCTCCCCTCGCCCTTCGGCAGCCACACTGGCCCATCTGCCTCGTTCTCCATGTGTGTTTGGTCCTGTGGCTCTCCTGTCTGGGGGGGGCTTGCCTCGACTGGCTTCCCTGACGGACTCCTCTGTGACCGACAAAGCCCAGCTCAGCCTCTCCACGAAGCCTGCTTCTTCCCGCTCAGGCAGAAAGCTGTGTCTGCACTAGATCCCCAGCTCCTCAGAGACAGAGACAGCGTCCTTCATGGGGGTAATGGCTCCTCCTCACCTTCATCTTTATTAGCTGATTCAATTTCCTTATATTTACATTTCATTCCATCCAGAAAATTCCTTCTCTGAAGCTTTCCATGGGCCCTGAGAGCCAAGGGAGGGGCTCCAGGGAGGACTGGCTACAGCGGCCCAGGCTCCGGTGGACCGTGTAGACCCCCAAGCGTCCCCCTCCTTTACGACACCCTTTCTCCTTCCCCTTCTTGGAGCCAGCCTGCTCTAGTCTAACACCTGAGTCCCTGAGACACACACACACACAGACCTGGACTGTCCCACACCCCTGGCTCACCCACAACCCACCCAGTGCCACCAACACGTGTGTCCAGAGCAACAGCTCTGCCAGGGTGGTGCCCCATCTCCCATGCATGCCCCCACCTGGCCACACAGGGTGCTGGCAAAGGTGACCCCTCTGACAAGGCCACAGTGGTGACAGAGGAAGCAGGGGTTTGCATCCGGGCCTGTGGGAGCTGGAAGGCGTGGGTTTCCCACCACCATGCTGCCCCCACGGCACATGAGCATGTGAGCCCATCAACAAGAGCTCATTAAAAACCAGCAGTGTCCCACCCACTGCCACCCTGGTCACCTGGGCCACCTCTGGGGAAGGCAGCAGCAGGAAGGATGCTACCCTGCATGTCCCATGGTCCCCCGCCCAGGTCTAGCTCCTCCCTGGGGGAGGAGGATTCTGACATGGAGGCTCTGGCCCCAAGGCCCTCTTCTCCCAGTGACCTCTACTCGGGGCATTGCAGGGACAGAGGCGAGTTGACTGTAAACTGCTTGGTAAATGACCACAAACCAGCTCAGACCGCCCCAGCTGCCAACACACTGACACCCCGGGGCTGGCCCACAAAGAAGGCAGGACTGGGAGAGATTGGGCCAGCCCGAGCCTCTTCCCTGCTCTGAACTCTTGTGGGAGGAGAGGAGGGGCTGGGGGCTGGGGGCTGGGAGGCTGAGCTGCCCGGACCTGGAGCTCTCCATGTTAGGCTCAGCAGGGCCTCAGATGTCCCCCCGAAACCCTGTCTTCTTTGCTCACAAATTGTACATTTGAGAAAACAGAGGATCCTTGTCTCTCCGAGTCTGTCTCTGACCTGCTATGTGACCTTGGAAGAGTTACCCAACCTCTCTGGGTATGGAAGTTTTACAGTCCTGACACGTCCATTCCACAGGGTTGTTGGGGGGATCAACAACAGTAACAACAGCAGCAAACAGCAGTAACAACGCAGCGCTTTACCTAATTATAACACTCTGTAACTCACAAGCATTCCCGTACCCCAGCTCTGATCATAATAACCCACAAGGCTGCAGAAGAGACTTGGGGCCCCATTTTGCTGATGAAGATACTAAGGCTCAGAGAGACAAGGTCACTCAGAGTTTGGAACAGAGCTGGAGCCGGAACACAGAACTCCAGAACCAGGGCTCTTGCCTAAACTAGAGGGCTCACCAGGCTAGGAATATATAAAAGCCTGAAAAAGCACATGCACCAGGGTTAGGCCTGGCCCACCCCAGGACTCTCAGTGGCTCCCGGATCCAGGAGGGCCCGAGGTAGAGGACCGCCCTTTACCATCTCCAGCCCAGACTCTGCTACTCAGCTCTGGGGTCTCGCCTTTTGGAGCCTCAGCCTCTCTGCTCTGCCATGGAGCCACAGAGATGGGCACCACAGACCAGGAGAGCCTGGTGCGGCGAGCACTCGTCAGCCTCTGGGACCACGCACCAGAACAGGTCTGTGCCCCACTGTCTCCCCCATGACTCTGGTTCTGGCCTCTGGGCCCAGCGGCTTCTGATAAGCCCTCAGGGTGAGTATGGACGGGTGAATGGATGGAGGTACTGAGAGCAGAAGAAACCCAGGAGTCCAGTGGAAGGATGGAGAGGTCTAAGGATGGGGACAGGCGCATGGAATGAGGCACAGCCAGCACCCTTGGCCCCGGCCCATCCCACCCCCCGCCCAGCCCCTGCACTGCCTACCTTGGGGTAGCACTGGCACATGCTCCAGATAACGCCTCCCATCACCATGACACTGCCCATGGCGTAGAAGGTGCCGTAGACCTGGGGCCGGTCGTGGCTCATGAGGAAGGTGCCGAGGGACAGCAGGAACAGCCCCAGCACAATGAAGCCAATGCGGAAGGTCTTCTCATCAGCCATGGCCACCTGGCCAGGCCCTGGCCGGTGCACCCCCAGCAGAGGGAGTGCGACAATCACATGCTAACCCCCACAGGCACGGCAGGGAGGGGTGAAGCTCTGGGATTGCTGCAAATTGAGGCTTCAAGTTAAAGAGAGCAGGATCCCTTGGGGGCCAGTTCCCGATCCCAGGTCCAGCAGCTCAGCCCAGCTGGAAGTGGCATGCACCAATGGGCGGGCACGCCCAGCCATCCACCTTCACTCCTGTCCCTCTCACCTTCCCTCTGGGCCCAGCCGCCCCGACTGTGTGTGTGGATCTGAGGGAGGGAGGAGCAGGGAGGGACAGGGAGGCTGCAGAGGCTGGGCCCCAGCCAAGGCTTTGACATCACCTCATTTGCCTAGTGTGGAGCTGAGTGTGTGACCAGGCGGCTCCACACCTGCCAGCCATGGGAAGCAGGGAACCCTCCTGCAGGTTGGAATGCTGCTGGAGGAGGCCAGCATCCTGCAACTTGACATTGTAGAGCCCTGTGCTCATCTGGGGTTCAGCAGGAACAGCCCATATCTACTGAACGGTGACTTCTAGAAACATTACAGCTGCCACTGCACTGAAATGGAGCCCCACGAAGCAAGGAGTCACCACTATTCCCACTTTATAGTTGAGGACATTGAGGCCCAGATGAGTAACTTGACCAACGTCACACAAAGTAGAAATAGCAGAGCAGCTGGAACAGGAGCCCAGAGCTCATGCCCTGGCCACGGTGCAAACTGCTGCACCACAGCACGGAGTGAAAGGGGTCCAGGGTCTGGGTTTAGATTCTGGCTCCACCATCTTGGGTAGTGTGGTCTTGATCAAACTAGCTGCCTGTACCTCCATGTCCTCCTCTGTAAGATAGGGATAATAAGAGTTCCTCCCAGGGCGGAGCTGTCTCCAGGTCTAGCCTCCTCTGTCCCCTTCATATGCTATGCACCATCCAGAACTGCTTATAACAAGCTTCCCCTAACCCCAAAGGGTTGTTGTGAATTGATGCCCCTGCAGGGTGTGAATGACCCAGAACAACCTCCTAAGGTCCTCACAACACAGCCTGAGAAGGTGCCTCTATCCAGAGAATAACATTCTACTGGTGGGTTGTCAGTTCCAGGACAGCTGATGGGAGACGTCAGATTCTCTCCCAGGACTGCAGAATGAGGGCCAGGGGCGTCTCTAGGAGAACATACCCTGGAGTTCTTGCAGGGTTGAACTGCTGATACAGGGTGGAGGGGTGTCATTTGGATACTAGACTTTCAAGGTTTGGAAATTGTGGTCAGCACCTTCTCCCTCCTCCTTGGCAGCCTGTGCTGTTCCCTCACGCCACACCTGGGCTCACAAAACGCACTCTGCCTGGCATTCCTTCCCACAGACCCTTTCTCCAGGAGGGGCTCCTCCATCACTGGTTCAGTCTGCCTGTTACAGATAGTAGGTCCCCTGGCACAGAGTGCAGAGGACCCTGCCCAAGAGATCTCTGAAGGCTAAGATATTGGATCACCTCTAGATCTGGCTCCAGAGTAAATTTACACAGGTGGGCGTGACTTTTGTCACCTGTGAATTGGAAATGACATAAGGGAGGGGAAGTAATCTGTTTTACAGAGGCAATAAATCCAGGGTCACCTAGCTGATGTTGATCCCAGAAAAAGAGACCAAAACCCAGAGGAACGGCAGCCTACCCGGTCCTAGAATCTGGCAGAGGGACTGGCCACTGAATGGATTGCTGTGGTCCAGCAGGGCCTCGTGCGCCCCCTGATGGCCGCCACAACACGTGCTCACACTCTCCTGTCACACCCTGCGGGTCCGCGCCTCAGTCCTGCAGCCCCCTAGGGAGGTGGCAACAGCAGGGAGTGGGGTCGGGGGGCACTGGGATGAGGAAACCGAGACCTAGGAGTGGAGGGGTTGCTAAATATCTTCCCAAACTGAGGGGGAGGCTGAGCGGGGACCGGAACCAACGCACCCCCGATCCCAGTGGAGAGGGACCTGACTTATAGCCAGCCATTCCTGGGAGGCCTCCCTGGGTCACCCGTACACTTTCTCGCAACCCCGACCTTTTTTTATTCACGATTCTGCCTTTTTTACTTTTTTAAAAATCTGAGTCGTTTCTCAAAAAAAAAAAAAAAAAGAAAAGAAAAGAAAAGAAAGAAAGAAGGGAAAGAAAAATGGGTCTAATCTAATCTTCTCCATAGAGTCGTGATAAGAACTAAATGGAAGAATGTGTGCACCTGTTTTGGAAAATGTTCCGGGCGGTTCCTGCTCCCTGCAAGCCCTCCACGCCTCGCCTCTGACTTCTCCCTTCCCCGGTGAACCCAGGCGGAGGGGCGGCGGGCGGGGCGGGGGGAGTTGTTGAGCCGCCAGTCACCCTCCAGCAGGGGGCGCGCCAGCCACACCTGGGCTCACAACATCTTCCTGTCAAAGGGATTCAAGTTTACTTACCCTCGTGGGGAAGAATCATCCCACAAGAGGCAGGTAGGGAAAGAGCATACCCAGTTGATAATCGCAGAAATGAGGCCCATGCGGGCAAGGTAAGGGAGGCAAGGTGAGCCACCCACGGCAGCACAGCTAAATTCAAACCAGGGCCTCAGTCATTCTCTGGTTGGGCTCCTACCAGTGCGGGACACTGAGGTGTAAGGCACTCTGATCAACACAGTATTGGGGGTGCTTAGTCCTGCCTTCTACTGCACAGTATGACAAAGACTGTAATAAGCATGAGGTCAGCACATGCATAAAACAAAGAGCCAGATAAGACCAGAGTGGGGGCAGATATAGGGACAAATTCACAGAAGGGATCCCTGTGACAGGGCAGGAGGAGCATCCAGGAAAGGAGCCAATATGTGCAATGGCCCAGAGGCAGATGCCCATTGACCCATGGCTGGAGACCAGGCCACATGCTATGCACAGTGGTCCACCTTGCCGGCTCCTCCCAGACCTGCCTTCCCACACCAACTCCATCCTTCCTGTGAGTTACCAGACCACCCACCTGGATATCCAGCCACCACCCTCACTTCTTCTCTCACCCCATATCCTGCTGGCCCTACCTTCAAGATATGAGAAGCCAGCCACTTCTTACCCACTCACTGCTCATCACCCTGGGCTGGGCTTCTGTAATTTCTCTCCCCCTAACTGATCTCTGCTTCCATCCTCGACCCAGGAAGTCTCTTTCTAACCCAAAGACTAGGTCACTCTTCTGATCAAAACCTTGGAATAGCTCTTTGGCTCTCAGAGTAAAAAAAATCCAGGATGACCCAAAGCCCTGGATAATGTGCCCAGTACCCTGCTCATCACCCCTCTGAGCTCAACACTCACTCCTCTGACCTCCCCGGCTCCCTGCTGTTCCAGGAATGCATGGGTACCCCAGGGCCTTTCCCTCTGCCCTTCCTTCTGCCTGGAAAGCTTTTCCTCCAGGTAGCTATGTGGCTCCTTCCCTGACCTCCTCCAGGTATTCCACCAAGTGTCTCCTCTACAGTGAGCTCTTCCTGGTCACACCCTAAAATCACAGAAGCCCCTCCCCAGTGTGTCCTGTCCTCCTTCCCCGATCATTTTTCTCCATAGTATTCATACCATCTATCACTCTACACCCATTATCAGTTTATCTGTCTCTTGTCTCTCTCAAGGGGAACCCAGGCTCCCGCAGGGTGGCAGCCTTGTTTTGTTCACTGCTGTGTCCATGGGGCTAGACCAGGGGACACTCTAGATGGTATTTGTGAGTAGAAGGATAGACTCTAAGGAGCAGGGCAGAGGGAGGCCAGAGGGAAGTAGAGGCAGGAAACTTCCCGGGTCATGCGAAGGTATATGACCGTTCTTTAAAAAGTCAAAGGAACCGCTGCAGGGTTGTGCAGGGGAGAGACAGAATGGCTTGATTTTTCAGTTAGGGAGAGAACCATCCAAATGAGCATAGTTAGCAACAGAGGAGCAGCAGGTGAGGTTTCTGACTGTACTGGGCCCACTGCAGGTGGAACCTCCAAGGGAAGGTGTTACCTGGGTAACGGAAGCTGGGAGGAGCCCAGGGAAGGCGCAGGAGGGGACTGAGCTCCAAGGGTCCCTGACATCTGGGTCTCCAGCGACCAGCACAAGATGGTGTCTGTGTGGGGTGAAGGTGCTGGACAGCCAGGCAGGAAGCCCACTGGTGCCACCAGGGACCACCGAGGGGCAGACCTGGCCCCCACGTGTCTCCTTGATGGGGCTTCCTGTAGTGGACACAGGATCTTGAGTTTTCAATGAGGCCACTGCAGCTCAGAAGGGGAGAGCAACATGCCTCAGTCAGGAGACCTTGGACATGGCCTTGGCTGAGCCTCCACGCAGCTGGTGACCTTGAGCGGGTCACTGTCCCTCCTGAGGACTTTTATTAAGGCACAGATGAGTGATGTGAGAGAAAGTGGAAATGTCCTTCTGGCTGCCCAGCGCTCCCACCCTGCCCCCTCTGCTCTGCCGGGAGAAGTGGGGCCTTCCACTCACACCTGCAACTCATTAACTCACCTGCCCCGGGGGAAATTCCTCACTCTGGGGGCAGAAGCTCCCACCTGTTAGGAACTGCAGAGGGTCCCCAAATATGTGTGTCAAGGTCACACAGCAAGGTAGGCGACTCCCACACTGCCCCGGGGATACCTGGGAAGGGGAAGGGGTACCAGGGGAGAAGAAGGGAGGGAGGCACTGAGGGGGTCTGGGACTCCAGGGCTGGGGAGGGAGAGGGTTCCTTCCAAAAGCGCACAGGGAGGTGAGGAAGAACTTCTAGAAGGAGGGAGGGTGCGGAGCTTAGGAGCTTGGCTGTACAGGGAGCCAGGATATGTGGGGGAAGGGAGGCGGGAGATGGGAGGTTGGGATGGAGACCAGACCGGTTCCCAGACCGGTGCAGGGGCTTCCGTTATTCAGAGTGAGGTGGGTACCAGTTCTGAGCCTGATCTGATCTGCATTTGACCAGCCTCACCTTGGCCCCTGGGCTGAGGAGACTGCAGCCAGGACAGGCAGAAGCAGGAGCCTGGGTGGCAGTGATTGCAATGTCTAGGCACTGGTGGGAGATCCCAGGCCTCAAGAAAACACTGGCTGTAACTTTATTCTCTGAGATTTTTTTTTTTTTTTTTTTTTTGGTCTACCAGGGATTGAACCCAGGGGCACTCAACCACTGTGCCAAATCCCCAGCCCTTTTTAATATTATATTTAGAAACAGGATTGCTGAGTTGCTTAGTGCCTCCTTAAGTTGCTGAGGTTAGCTTTGAACTCACAATCCTCCTGCCTCAGCCTCTCCAACTTCCGGGATTACCAGGCGTGCACTACTGCATGCGGCTGAGATTTTGCCTTTCTAATGCAGTCTTCTCACCTGTGAAATGGGGACACACCACCTGTAAGGAGTGGTTTTGCAGGTGGGAAACAACGGCATAGGGCATGCTCTTGGGGCTTCTGCCCTTATTCTGCTGACTGAGCCCCAGGCCTTGTCTGCCACACGACCAGCACTGGCTTCATGAAAGAAGGTTCGATTCATGAGTAATTGCTAGGGAGTTCTAAATTAAAGAGACAAGACTCTAATTACCTTTAATACCAGCTCTGGGATGGCTTCTCCTAGCTCCCGCCTCCAGCCACCTAATGCGGTGGCGAGGTTTATAGAAGAGACCAGAGAGAGAGAGAGAGAGAGAGAGAGAGAGAGAACATGCCAGGGAGTGGGCTTTTATTGGGGAACAAAAAATTCCAGGGAGGGCTGGGGATGTGGCTCAAGCGGTAGCGCGCTCGCCTGGCATGCGTGCGGCCGGGTTTGATCCTCAGCACCACATACAAACAGAGACGTTGTGTCCGCCGAAAATTAAAATAAATAAATAAATAAATATAAAAAAAAATTCCAGGGAAAATTCCATCCAGTGAAGGTTAGGGGGGGCAGCATCCCAAGGTCAGGGGTGATGACTGGGTCTTTGGGGCAGTGGCCAGACATGCCTCTGCACGGACAAGCCCTCAGACCTGGAGAAGGGTGGGGAATAGCTATAACACAGCTGTGTCTAAGTGCCTCTCACCCAGCCAGGGAGGTAACTCAAATCATGTACAAGGATGCCTTGGAACCCCTGCTTGCTGAAAAGGTCAGGTAACCTCATCGAGTTGGATTTCTCATGGGAAGTGGGGTGGGATGGAGCCTTCGAGTTGCAGAGTGTAGCTGAACGGGAAGTAGATGCCTCTGGCACATCTGGAAAGCAGGAGGTGTGCAGCAGGGGCATCTGCACTTGGTAAAGGGATATTACCTCTATTAATAAAGCTTGCATACCTAGGAAACCTGCATTTATTATGCACCACATTGGCGCTGAGCTTGAGGCTCCATGCAAGCTCTCTGTATCCACTGCTGCCATCCCCAACTCAGCAGTCCGAGGTGGGGCTTGTGCCACTGTGATTCTCTACTCTGCTTTACAGACAAGGAAACCAAGGCAGAGAGAGGGAAGGCTACTGTCCAACATCACCAAGGATGGAATGTGCTGGGATCCCTACACAGGTGGTCTGGATTCAAAGTCCATGTTCTTTTGGTCACAAACTTTGTGTGTGATCTTGGGCCAGTTCCACCTCTGCCTCTAGGGCCCTGTGTTTTCTTCTAGATGCCAGCCAGCACCAGGCGCCAGCCCTGTGAACATGCCAACTTGGATGTTCTGTCCCAGTTGGGCCCCTGATGACTGCACCCTCTGAGAACCACAGACACCAGCCAGGCACAGAATTGTGAGACATAATAAAATAGGATTTATTTTAACTCACTAAATTTTGGGATGGTTTGTTATACAGTAATAGACTCTTAAAACAGCATTCAGCAACAGTCATATGGTTGGGTGCTTACTGCATACCAGGCACTGGAGGAGACCCTGGAAATGACACATCACTTTTGTCGCAAGTTTCAGGGCCTGCGAGGAGCCTGTAACTCGCCCCATCCCGCCCTGCAGTCTGAGCCAGGCCTGGGAAGGAGCATGCAGCACCTGGAGCAGGTGTTGTGTCTCCAGAACAGGCATCAAGAGCAAGGAAAACGCTCTCGTAGCTGGGCGGAGCCAAGGGGGGCGGAGTCCCCAGGAGGGCATCCCCTGTGTCGCCACACTTCCGGCCTTCCTCCTTGGGGCACACAGTTGGTGCCGGGGGCCCCTCAGCCGGTGGGCAGTGCGTGGCCTCCTCGTAAGAAGGGATGGCAACCACCTTTGGGGTCCTACAGAAAGAAGAAAGGCTGTTATCCCAGGCCAGGACAAGACCCTGCTGCGTGCCGGAGGCGGGAGGTGGGGAAGGCTTCATGCCACAGTCCAGGTCCTTCATATTAAACCAGGGGTTGAACCCCTGCCTGTTGCTTTGTTTTGGGTTTTTTTCCCCTCTCTTTTATGTTTTGAGACAGGGCCTCACTTAATTGCTGAGGCTGGCTTTGAACTTGCAGGCCTCCTGCCCCAGCCTCCCTAGCTGCTGGGATGACAGGCATGCGCTACCGCACCAAGCTCACAGTCCAGATCCGAGCAGCCCCTGCGTGCCCCCTGTACACAGCTGACACTGGGCATGCGCGGCCTGCCCTCCGGTCTCCTCAGGTCCTTTTGCCGGGAAAGGCTCTTCCCAGCGCGCTCCTCTGCTGCGCAGTCCCCACTTGTCCTTTGAGGGTCCTCCTGATGTTTTTTGATGTGTCCCTCCCCAGGTCAAGCTCCCACTCCTGGCTCTGTCCTTATGGTGCTGTTCCCTGTCACTGCACAGACACTGCCCAGTTGTCTGTGGGCAGAGGGGGACAGAGGGCATGAGTTCAGGGATGTCATTGGGCCACTGAGCCATGCTCCATGAACAGGAAGACGCCGACAGGAAGATCAGAGTTGCAAGGCTCAGGGCAGAGTGGGACTTCTGGGGCTTGGGGCCTAGCTATGGCAGGCCTGCCCGGACATTACTTCTATGTGCCCACCTCCAGGAGTGGGAGTCAGCCACCTCCCCAGCCCACCACCTTTACCCTTGTAAGGCTTAGCCTGTTCCCCGCCCCCACCCTGAGCCACTGAGCCATTCCCAGGGACTTGAGACAAAGACCAGGTCCTCTGAAGCTCTGCAGGCCAGATTCCAAGAACAAGCCACACCAACATTGACAGGAGTGAGACTGGCCGTTGCCTCTCAGCGCCCTGGTGGGTAGCTCATCTCCAAGGGTCAGGTGCCTCCCTGCCCAGGCCTGGGGGGTGGGAGGGTCACTGGTCTGTAGCCAGGCTGCTACAGCTTTGGGGGACACTGACAGATACGGGACTGACTAGGTGATCTTGAAAGTCACTCCTGACACCGAGTCCCTCAGCTGGTCCTGATTCTGAGCACCGGCTGGTTCAGCCACAGCTCTGCCACGGCTTGGGTGGGAGATCCTGGCTCAATAACTCCATTACTCAGGACCTCATTTTCCCCATTTGTCAAATGAGGGCAATAATGGCGTCTACCCCACCAGACAGTGTGAAAATTAAGTCAGATGATGCAAGAAGTCATGTAGCGCATGCTGCACCAATAGGGGCCATTCATATGTCAAAGGGCTTCAAGGAGCGGTGGGGCCAGGACCTCTCATCAGAAAGGCCGAGCAGCTTGTCCACGGTCAGCATGGAGCTGGCTGGGGAATCAATTTCCCCCACACCAGTGGTCTTGCTGTGGAAACCAGGGAGGGGCCAGTAGCAGGAGGCCAGCAAAGGGGACAGAAGAGGTGGGGGATGGGATTACACACCAGGGACCTGTGCTGGGAACTGGCTGCTGCCTCCTCCAGGAAGCATCCAGCGCCTGCGGGGGACACAGCCTTCTCAGGTACTATGTCTCCTTGGCCCAAGCCACCAGGGAAGCAGGCTCACTGCTCTGCATCACAGACCAGGGTGACAGAGTAGGTTGATGGAAACCTGGATTTGAACCCAGCCTGAGTGGCAATAGAACACAGGACATCAGCCAGGAGCCCTGCTGAGGAAGCCAGCAGGGCCTGCACCCTCTCTGAGCACCCAGAGGACTTTGCAGGAGAGGGCAAGACAAAGAATAGTGCTCCTGGTGTCAGGCAAGCTGAGTTCTCTTGCTGTGTGACCTGCTCCCCGTACACACGGTCTCTGAACCCTTTTCTCCTCCATATAAAATGGGATAATAATTCCCATTGCACAGATGCAGGGAAGGAAAAATGTGGAAAAGCTTTGCCCTCAGAAAAATGTAAGTAGTGGGGTTTCCAGAGCCCCCACATCTCTTGGCCTGTTCACCTTCTTCTGGTCATTGCCTGCCCTCTCCCGGTTAGTTAAGCTCTGAGGGGGACAGCTGGCAGGGCAGGGCCCAGGGGCCCTGTGAGCTCAGCATACAGCAGGAAGTTTGCTTACAGGGCAGATGTGGAGTGGCCCTAAACACCACCTCCTGTTACCTCGGTGGCCAGCTGGACCCACCAGCACTTAATCTCCAAGGTCATGGTCCATAATTTCCAGGAACTCGGGGAACACAGGCCCCGCACAGGGCAGCCAAGTCACACACCCTGGGGCAGGCTCCATTCATGGTGTGTGTATTCTGGATCCAGTGACCCAGCACTCACTGGGGCAGCCCTGCCACAATAGTCCCCATGCGCAGAAGGCTCCCTGGAGGCCGGGACTTGCCCCACTCTCTGGAGCCTGGTCAGGGCAGGAGACCTGGGGCTTAGCACCAAGTGGGATACCATTTGCCTAACACTTGAGCTCTGCAATCTCATTTCACATTCATGACGACTGGAGGGAGGGACAGCATCCACCCCTTCATAAGTGAGTCATGCTCACACATCAACTAGGTGGCAAAGTCCCCACCTTGCCTGACTGCAAAGCTGGAGCTCACTCCACCATCACCCTTCTCTCCCAAGTCAACTCATCTCTCCACACCTCAGCCCTCTCTTCTGTAAGATGGGCCTAATCCCTACACACACCTCAGAGGCAGCTGAGGCTCCAATCAGTGAGTGGGCACGAGAGGACACTGCCAGCTGTAAGCACGGTCACAGCAGGGAAAGCCGGAGGGTGCACGAGCCTTACAGCGTACACCTCCCCATCACTCAGCACATCTGAGTCTCACGGCAGCCTAGGGACCAGGTCTGTCACCCCTAGCTGACAGATGAGGAATCAGACGGAACCCAGGAAATCGATTAATGTTCATAGACATGCACTTTATAAAAGAAGGAGCAAGGACTAAAACACTTGGCTTCCGAGTAGCCCTGGGCCTTGTGCTGTGCCCACTGCAGATGGGGCCCCTGGGAGGCCCCATGTACCACCTTGTGGAGGGGGCTTATATGTCCTCTGTGAGCCCCTAAAGACAGAGGTTTTGTCTGTCTTGTCCACTGCTACGTCATCAGCCCTCAGAATAGGACCCAGCACACAGTAGGTGCTCCATACACATCAGTTAAATGCAGAAAAGAATAAGTGGGTGATAAGTGGATAAACTGAGGCCCCACAGGGGAATGAACCTGCCCACACCAAGGAGGACTGTGTCTCTGACCCAAATGTACCCACAGCCGGGCACCGGCAGAGATCGAGGTCCCTGGAGACAGGCACAACCCGATAGCCAGCTGCTGGCTCCCCAGGCTGCAGAGCTGGGCTGGCTGCCACAGGGGAAAGGTACACACTAGCAGGAGAGCCTCCTCGACACGCAGCCAGCCCAGCCTCAGGACCTGACACCCAGGAGCCTTCCGCAGCCTCCTGGTGGGTGTCCAGTCTGCTCAGAATGAAGGCAGAGTGGCCCCATCTGAAAGGTGCAGCTGCGGCCTGGACCCTGTTGCCTCAACACAGCTGTGTGTACAGAAAACACCCCCTCCCTGCCTGTGCCTGTCCAGAGTGCCAACGCCTGGCCTGGCTCCTCGTCCCACCGCCACTAGGTCCCTCTGAGTCTCACCTGAGAAGTACAGGGTTTGGTTGGGTGGTCCCCAAGGCCCTAGCCCTCCCTCTAACAGTCGGCCTCACCCATGGGCTGACTCCTGGGCTCAGTGGCTGTGCTGAGTGCCCTCTGGCCAGAGCAGGAACAAGCACATTCATCTGCCCTCTAACAAAGGGAAGAGGGGCGGCTCACAGGAATCCGGGTGAGCCCCGGCTGCGCCCAAATCCAGCGCTAGGTGGCGTGGGAGGGGGGACACAGCTGTGCAGCCAGCAGGCTCCCACCACTTTTAAGTTGTGCCTTGCAAATGGCAACAGTAGTTCTTATCCTGGGCACCCTAGATGGACAGAAGGACCAAAGGACAGATGATGCAGGCAGGCCCCTGAGGTGTGGCACACCAGGTCGTTTGTTGAATAAATAAGGACATAAGAAGGGCATGCGTCCCTCAGGCATGCTCACCAGGGCAAAACTGGTTCTGGGGCTGGGTGATGTTCCTTTTAGGAAGAGAGCACAGATGTACACACAGAGAGGCCTCACGTCTATGGGAGTCAAATTTCATGGAGAAGTAAGAAAAAAATGTCCCAAAAGGCCGGGATGACATCATGGGCCAACAGGATGAGAAATTCATGCGGCATCTGTCTCCACCCTGCCCTGTGCCCTTGCACATACCTGTCCCCTTGAGGGAAAATTGACATTTCCTGTGCATCTACTGTGTGCCGGGCACTGGGCTGCACTCTACGTAGACATCACATCATTTCATTTCATAAGGAGTGTGGGGAGGCTGCCTGTGTCCAAGTCTCAGTTCTGAGACACACTAGCTGGATGTTCCCGAGCAAGTTACTTAATGACTTGGTGCCTGGGTTTCCTCTTCTATGGAATGCAGTTAAAAACAGTAGCTGGGGGCTGAGGCTGTGGCTCAGTGGTAGAGCGCTTGCCTAGCATGTGTGAGGCACTGGGTTTGATTCTCAGCAACATGTATAAGTAAATAATAAATAAAGGTCTACACATCTAAAAAAAAAAAAAAAGCTGGCTGAGTGCAGAAGTGTGCTCCTGTAATCCTAGCAGCTTGGGAGGCTGAGGCAGGAGGATCAAGGCTAGTCTCAGCAACTTAGCAAGGCCCTAACCAACTTAGCAAGACCCTGTCTCAAAATAAAAAATAAATTAAAATGAGATAGGAATGTGGCTCAGTAGTTAAGTGCCCCTGGGTTCAATTCCCTGCTACCAAAAAAATAAAAATAGCAGTAGCTGCTTCAGAGGGCCACCATGAGGACTGACGGTGTCACCATGAATAGCGGCATATGGCAGGTACCACACAGGCTCATGCTATTATTGTTGTTGCCATTACTATGGTTTAAATTCAGATGAAGAAGCTGAGGCTTATGGAGCAAGGATGTGACTGACTTGAAGTCCCTCAGCTAGTTAGTGATAGAACTGGGACAGGATCCCAGTGGACCTGAATCCTTCCTATGCCTGAGCTCTAAATTCCTCTGCTATGCCACTGAGCTCATCTCTTCCTGGAAGCCTGCCTGGATTTCTCCATGTCCCCAGGGGACGTGTCTGTCTCTCTCACACAGCTCTAACTACTCTGGCTTGTCATCTGCTGAAGGGGCTTTAAACTCCTCCAGGTCAGTACAGACCCACTGATCAACCTGGGACCCAGGGAAGGGCTTGGTCCAGAGAAAGAGCCTCAGGGAGAATTTACTGAGAAAATGCTGAATAGTGTGACTATGATCAGTCACTTAAGGTCCCCATCCCACCCCACTGACCTGCAGTTCTCCTCCTCCGAGGTCTCCACAGTGAGGTAGTACAGGTCTCTGGAGAGGTGGTATGGGTCCCACCGGGGTGGCCCCCGCCTGCTGACCTTGAGGGACCACAGCAGGCCGCAGAGCAGCAGCAGGCCACCTGCTCCACAGCAGAAGAAGCTGACAGACCTGAGCAGGGGTCTAGAGGCCCGGGACACAGTGTGCTCAGCAGGTGGGACCTGCTGGTCAGGCTGGGCACCTGCATCCCCTTCACTCCACCAAGCGAAGCAGAGCGTCCCGGCCACCAGAAACACCATGCCGCCGATCATCATGCAATAACGAAGGGTGGAGGCCACTCGGCCCCTGTCACATGTCTGGACAGAAAGACAGAAAGGGAAATGGGCATGTGAGAGGTAACCAGGGACCTGGGTTTTAGTCCTCCTCTGCCTAAGGTCACTGTGCAGCCTTGGAGAGCTCATCAGGCTCCTCAGGTCTCAGTGTCCTCGCCTGTGAAATGGGGACGCTGCCCTGACTTTGCAGGGCTACTCTGAGGGCCACAGATAACGTTTATCAGGTTCCTAGAGCTGTGCCTGGGACACAGTAGGAGCTCAGTAAGAGAGCCACACGCACTCTATGCCTCTCAAGGGCTTCATGGCCTGGTTGTTGTCCATAAGGCTCCCTTGTGGACAACTGGGAGGGTGGAGAGTGTGCACCTGTTGGGTCCCCTGGCCTGCCAGGACCAGGACTTGCTGGTTAGGCTCTGCCTTATCTCATCTGGTTACAAGGCCATGAGGTCCTGCTGTTATCTCCACTTGACAAGGGAAGACGCGAAGACCCGGATCAAGCATAAAAAGTTTGAAAATCACTCTATGAAGCAAGACTTTGTACAAAAGGACACTCTCCATGGCTTGTTTATGCTGGTCATAAAGAGCCTAAAATGTCCACTATAACAATATGGTCAGTGAACTATGGTATAATCTCTAGATGCAATAATTAATAACCTATTAAAAAGCCAAGCTTGGCCAAATGTGAGCAGAAGGGACCTACTCACAATACCTACTTCTCCAATGTCACTGGAAAACAAAGCATGGAGAACCCCACAAGCAAAGCAGAACTCCTTCCAGGCATGTCATGGTGATTGACAGTTCCCTTCTCCCCCAGCGCCTCATCTGCCTGAGAGAGATGGACTCAGGGAGACAGGGACAGAGACCCTGAGTAGACGGAGACCCGGGTCCATGGCCAGCCATGCTTGTCCCTCCCCTTAGATGGAAAACACCTCCAGTGTGTGCCTGTAATGGATCAACTAGAACAAAAACATAATTAATTTAAGTGTCACCAGATTCAAAGACTTATACAATGTGCCCACAGGTGATTTATGGTTAAACTGCTGGACCAAAGAGAAACACTCTGAACCCCAAATATAGAATGATTATCATGGGTCTTGATTTTCAAAGAAGCTTGCCTGAGAACCTGCATATTTCTTCCCAGGAAAATCACATTCATAATCACAAAGCTCAGCCCGGGGCACATCGCCTGTCTCCTCTTCTCCGAGAGGCGAAGGCACCTACACCGTCTTTGGGTATAGACACTTTGCTGTCTTTCAATAAATCTTTGCTTGTGCCTTGCTTTTGATGAGTCTGAATTCTCAGTGGTTAAAGTCAAGAACCTGCCCAGGCTGAGTGGAGATTCCATTCTCCTGTTTGGAGGGTCCTCCCCAGAATCCCTGTCTGGTGACATGACTCCCCTCAACTGAGGCAGGTGGGCAGGACAGGCAAACATTCCCACTTTACAAATTAAGGGATTCAGCTCAAGAAGGTGAAGGACCTTCTTGATACAGCCAGATACAGCCTGGTTCTCACACCTGGGCACACCTGCATAAGGTCACCTTTGATGCTTTTTTACTTTCTAGGAAAACAATAGTTGCTCAATGTGAAGGGAAGCAAAATGCAAACTAGCATGAATCCTGCCCTCAAGAGGAGCATGGTCTGGTACAGAGGTTTTCTATCCTGCAGCTTCCTGGCCTGTGTACATAATGGCAGGGGCAGCAGAGGTGAGCTGGGCACCACACCAAGCACTTTATGGGTGTCCCCTCACTTAATGACTTCAACAGTGTTATGTCCCAGGGACACTGGGGCCCAGTATCTGATTCAAATCCCTTTGTGGGTACACAGCTATGTCCATGTATTTGCTAAATGGCGGCAGGTGAAACCATGCCATAAGTATTTTTAGCCTCGGACGTGGGTGACACCCTGCCCTCCTTCCTGCTCGCCTCCTCAAAGGCCTGTTATCACCCTGAGTGTGCTCTCACATAGCGTGTGGTAATCTGCTTGTGTGGGTCTCCCTCCCTCCCATGGCAGGCAGGGCACTTGCTAACCTGCCATCTAGGAAGCTGGAGGGTGTCAGTGTCCGCTGGATGAAAGACAGCTTGCTCAGCAGGGCTAAGGTTCTTTTATTATTCTAAATCGGGGCTCTGACTGATTCTCATCAAGGTGTCCTGTCCCAAGACATCCGTCTCAGACAGGTGGTCCTCAGGCAGTTTACCCACCCCCCACACTGGTGCACCTCCAGAACCTGTACCCTGTGGGGGCAGAGGGCAGGGCTCCCTGCCCCAGAGGGTGTAACCCCAAACCCTAGGGGGCAGGCAGGAAGCTCCTCCAGTCCCAGTGAAGTCCCACCCCAATCCCCACTCAGTGGGGCCTCCCAGCCTGACCTGCTTCTGCTACTGCCGGCCCCCCATCTTCCTCTTGCCCTTCCCCCACCCTCACTCAAACTCTGGCCACCTGGGGGTCTCTGCTAGACCTGCTCCTCCCTCTGCCTGGGGAGTCCTCTGCTCCCACCTCTGTCCCCATGTCACTGAAGTTCTGCCCACCTCCCTGCAGCCAGAGGGGTCAGAGATCTGAGCCTCTGCAGGAGAGCACTGCTCCCCACTGATGGCTCCCCCCCACTGTGGTGGCTCTGCTAGCTCTGGACCTTGAGCAGGCCTCTGGGGGTCGTGGGGGGAGCCCGTTATGCCAAGGAGAATGCAGGCCACAAATGAAGCTGGTGAGGCAGAGCAGGACAAACGATGGACCCTGCTCTGTCAGTGGGCAAGCTTCTTCATGCCATGGTGCCCTACTCTATAAAATGGGCACCAAAACAGGAGAGCACCGAGAGAATTAAAATACACAAAAATTACCCCTTCTCCTACTGTTAGGATTTTTATCTCCACAGCAGCACTTAGAACCTGAAGGCCCTCCCTCCAGCCCCACCAGGAGCAGGGCAGCCTGAGTCTAGGTTCTGGCCCTGGCAAGGCGGCAGTGGGACCATGAATCCCCTGGTAGACAGCCCTGTTCCGGTCGGGAGAACCGGGAGGAGATGCTGCACCTGCCCTGGGGTGGCGGCACGGAGGGATGCGCTGTGCCACCGCGGCCACCCCACGACGTCACCAAGAAGGGCACGATAGGGTCCAGTTTCTGTAAGAAACCATCTGAACAAGTGGCCGAATCCATCCCCATGTTAACTGCTGGGGAAACTGAGGCCTGAGTGCCACCACCTAAGGCCACCCTGGAAGTTAGAACACAGGCGTGCACTGGGGCGTCCAGCCACGCGCGATCAAGGTTAGAGGGAGGGGTCCAGGAGGGGTCCGCCTTAGCCGGAGCCGGGGTGGTCGCCAAGCAGGGAGAGAAGGGATCGCACCCACCTGGGACGCGGCCATCTGGCGACAGGAGTCAGGCGCGGTCTGCCCGCGGGGAGCCCGGCGGGCCTGAAGGCATGGTGGCAGCGGGAAGGCAGGACAGCTGGAGCGCCCCGCGGTCCCTCTCCCCGCCGGGTCCCGGGCTCCCGCCCGCCCCGCGCCGCCAGTCGCGTCCGTCGCGTCCGCTCCCGCTGCCCGCCCCTCGCCTCCTCCGGTCCGCGCCCTCGCCACTGGCCCCGCCGAGACTCCCGGGTGGCCCGGCTTGGGCGGCCCCAGGTGCCGCGCCGTCGCCCAGCCCGCCCCGCCCGACCTTAAAGCGACAGCGCGACGGGGCCCGGCTGGGATTCGTGGTTTACAGCGCGCGGTGGGGAGCCCCAGAGCTTCGCTTGGCCGGAACCGCCAGGGGAAGGTCTGGGAACTGTCCACCCTTGGAGCCGTCACACCCCACAAACGTACAGAGGCGGGCTTGGGATTGGAGACACACTTGGGAGAGCCATCAGTGCTCAGCCGAAAAAGCCCTAGGACTCTTTTGCCCAGGACTGCTCAATCCCACTTACAGAAAGAGAAACTGAGGCCCAGTGAGGGAAAGCCACTTGTCCAAGTGTTTCCAGGTCCTGCGGGGACCAAATCAGCTTTCTATCTGGAAGAGGGGTCAGCCGGAGAGCAAGCCCCCCCAGGACCCTCCCTGACACATTCTGGCCAGCAGGAATTCTCAGTAATGATGCCAAGCATTGACGTTCTCCCTATACCTGAGGTCACTTGCCCAGCCTGAAAGGCCAGGGCTGGAGTGGGGGAGCTGACTCCTCCACCCAGATGTCCTCCTGCATCAGAAGCCTGTGGGT
Source organism: Callospermophilus lateralis (assembly GCF_048772815.1). Lineage (NCBI taxonomy): Eukaryota > Metazoa > Chordata > Mammalia > Rodentia > Sciuridae > Callospermophilus > Callospermophilus lateralis. Next base: position 101,548,852 of record NC_135311.1, read on the forward strand.
ATTTAAGTGAAGCAGAGTAAGCTTCCCTCTAGAGGCAGCTTTTGTGAACAGGTGATTTGGGATCCTGGAAGGAGGGCCCCCTGCATGTGGCAGTCGGGGTTCTGTGGATTCTGTGGAAGGATACCTGAGTAGTTTTAGAAGCCAGCTCCAGCTCTCAACAGCAGCAATCTCTGCAAAGCTGGATAGTCACAGGCTGGAAAAATCTTGAGGGACTTCTGGTGGGTCCTGATGCTGCAACATGCAACCGACTGGAAACTTGGGGCTAGGATGGGCCCTCAGCCGTGGCCACAGGTTCCCCAACAAGCTGGTGGTGATCAACTCTCTTCCTAGCCCGGAGATACTAAGGATCAGGGCAGCCTGTCCAGGGAGCATCTGAGGCTCAAAGAGGGGAAGCCTCTGTCTCTGTATCACACAGCAAGGTCGCTGGCTGGGAAATCCTTTATTCAACCCAAGAACGTTAGAGTTTTCTGAGCACCGAGCCGTTCTGGTCCCTCATCTGCCTAAACCTTTCATCTTCTTTATATGTGTGGTTTGTATAAATGGCCCCCCTTTACATCAGGTAACTGGGGCTCAGAGAGGGGCAAATGCCTGAGCAAGGCTAAGAAGCTCAGAAGTGGCTGAACTGGGTCCGGGACCGGACAGAACTCCTTTGACTTTTCTCTGCTAAGTTTGGAGGTGGACACCATCTCGCTGAGGACCAAAGACCACCAGCAGATGCCTTGGAGCCCTTGTGGGCTCAGGGGAAATGTGAGTGGGAAGTTTGAATTTCAGCCCCCCTTGTTTCTGCAGGGCAGGTGTCCATGCAGGGCATAGGACCCTTATTGGTAAGGATGGATGTCCCCTCCCTGCCCATTGTCCCTGAAGTGAGTCACAGGTTGGTGAGGTTGAGGTCCAAGCCCAGGTCTTCTTAACCCTGCAGCCCACGCTGGAAACTCAGACCCAGGAGTTGGCAAGTCATAATTCCCCTCCTGCCTCAGTTACTCCCAGCCTAGAGGACTCTGGTCATGTCCTGCTCTGGACATGGACACAAGGACACCTCCTCCCAGGGGCGCTATTAGGGTTGAAGAAGACCTGAACCCTGAGGAGCTGGCCTGGGTCTGCTCATTGCACAGGGGCTCTCTCCGTGACTCTCCCCTGGTCTGTGGTGACCTCCCTTAGGCTAGGGAGCAGGTGTGACCTGGCTCAGGACCTGGGCAGACAGCGCAGCAGGGCTCCAGGGGACTGCAATTGGACACTGATTGGAATCCAAGGACCTAGTCTGGCTCCATCTTTCTAGTCTCTGCTTTTCAGAAACTGGCCCAGCCCTCAGGTCTGCCTGATGCGCAGGCAAGGTGGTGGGCACCGTGGGCTCAGATCTGCGTGCACATCCTCCATGCACAAGAGCCTCAGGTTCCCTGGCACCTGCTGGGTGACTCCGGGGAGAAAAGTGGTCACCAGCTCTTGCATCAGTGGGGAAGGAAGAGGGCCAGCACTTGTACCCATTTATCGCACATCACCAGTCAGGTGTTTTGCCCTTTAACTGCTGCCTCTGCTAAGTCATGGAGATTCAAAGAGAATTCCTCCCCTGGGGTTCACAGCTACTAAGTGGGAGTGGGGCAAGGAGGTGCTGAAATCCACGTGATCAGAATCGTCCAGACACCTATGCACTATTTGGTTCCCCTCTCACCTGTAGCCTGGGCTGCTGCTCCTGCCCCTCACCTGCTCTCTGTCTCCAAGCTGCCTGCCCTTCATGATACACCCACTTTGAGCTTCCTCACTGGTGTCCCAATCAGTCCCTCACCTGCCTTCACCTTTCAATGACTCCTCATTGCCTTAGAATAATGACCCCAGCTCCTAAGCATCCATGTGCCTATAACAAAGACCCTGGTCATTTCCCAACCTCATTTCCTATACTCCCCACCCCATGTCACTCCTGAATTCACTGTTCTTCCTGTCCCAAGTACAATGCCACACCTTGGCCACAAAGGTCCTTCTCACCAGCTTCACCTGGTAAGTTCATGCCCTGCCCCTGAAACTCAGGTCACAGGTCACCTTCTCTGGGTGACTTCTACTCAAAACAGAATTCTTTGGTACTCTTCCAGGCTAGACTGCACCAGACTTTACAGATCCTTCCATCATGGCCCTGAGCACGTAGACAAACAAAATCACGTGCTGTCTTTCTATTTTTTCCAATGAAAGGAAATAGCTGGACATTTCAGAAAAATTTAAAACTAGTAATAAATCAAAAGAAACCACAATATGCCCCTTCAGAGATAAAGAATAGTTCCAATCCTAAAAAGGAAGAAAAACATTTCCCAAATATAGCCACACTTGGAAAAGCACTGATAAAAAAGTGCTAGAATCAGACAGGCCTCTTTGGGGGCCTCTTTGAGGATTAAATGAGTGACTGTAATAATTAGCAACAGTGGCTCATAGTAAGTGCTTAGAAATCTTGGCTGCTATTATTTTTTTAGTCTGTACGTGGAAGAGAAGCAAGGAAAGAATCAGGATGTCCCTGGGAGAGACTTTTCTTCGCTCCTTTCTACTTCCTGCCTCCAGGGAAGGTCCCTGTCCTTCTCCAGGGACTTAGGACTCACGGCCACCCAGACAACCAACCTTTGTAACATTTGATATAACTTTCCAGATGTCTATCTTTTACAAAAATCCGACTACACAGTGCACACTGTTTTTTCATTTAACATATTTTATCATGAACATTCTAATTCTTTGCTTACATATCTGGTTCCCCTACTGACCATCACATCTGAAGGGCGGGTATGGACATCTCAGGTCCTCCCCATCCCATGCCATCTCAAAGCAGCACACAGTAGGTCCACCATGTGTGCATGCTGTAGACAGCATGGGCTATGCAATGGTGGGCTGCTGTGTCCCCTGCCAGGAACACACGTCCTCCAGGTTGGAAGAAAACACCTTCCTTAACATCAAATGGCAATGGGATCCTGACGTTCAGTTTTGTGAAAGGGGTGGCTCAAGCCAGGCTTCTCGAGCCTGAGAAATTTATTATCTGGACCTTTACAGAAAATGTTTGCCAACTGCTTGCCCAGGCTCCGGCTGTGGCTCAGTCCTGTCACAATTGTGTTGTGACATCCTGAGCAAATGACTTCACCTCCTCTGGGCCTCTTCACTTGTAAAATAGGGATAGAGCTCCTCTTCGCAGCTGGCTGTTGCAATAGTTTTCCACTGTTGCATAACAAATGATCCCAATCACAGCAATTTAAAATCACACCTATTTATTAACTCACAGTCCTGTAGGTCGGAAGTTCAAGTGGGTTCAACCAGGTTCTCTGGGGGTCTCACAAGGCCACGTCAAGATTTTGGCTTGTCTGAATGTTCTGAGGACGAACCCATTTCCAGGTTCTTTCAAGGTATTGGCAGAGGTCAGGTTCGTGTGCTTGTAGAACAGGGCGGGGTGGGGGGGCTCCCTTTCTTTCTGGGTGTCAGCTATAGGGTCATAGCTGTCGGCAGCTCTTGGTGGCTGCTCTGAGGTCCTTCGCTCCATCTCACAGAGGAAAACTGCGAGTCAAACCTGCCGGATGCTTGGTTCTCTCTGACTGCCTTTTCCGCTCTCAGGCAAAGAAAAAACACTGCCTTCATAGGTCCCCTGGGATTGTGTCAGCCCCTCCCAGCTCCCCAGCACCTCAGCTGCTTAGTAACCTTAATTGCATAGAACAAATCCCTCTGGCCATGTAGCATCTTGTAATCACAGGATTAATACCAGAGGACAGAGGTCACAAGAGCTGTCTCTCAACGGCCCTGCCAAGGAGTGTCGAGAGTGTGCTTGGAGAACTCACCACGGGATCTCGCACAGGAGCCGCGTAGCTGGACGTGGACAGCACCACACATGGTCAGTGTGCTCACAAAGCCAGATGGTGACAAAGCTTGCCTCTGAATGTAAGGGACACTACAGAAAATGCCCCAGATATTTAATAGGAGGCTTTGCAGAGGTGGCACTTGAACTGGGGTATGGTACCAGGAGGACTTTGACAGGAAAACAAAGGGCAGGGCCTAGGGACAAGGAGGGCCACCTCCTCAAGACAAGTCCTGGATGCCAGAGGTCACCTCATTCTTACACTGACAATGGACATATTTTTTAAGGTTTTATATAAACCCTTTAAGGTTTAAGGATTATCAACAGATTAAAAGTCAACATCTCTTGAACACCTACCAGTGTCAGACATTATGCTACAGACATTGTAGTCCTGACTCATTTAGTCCTCAGAGAGCCCTATGCAGTAGGATTTTTTTTTCTTTTTATAGCTTTATGGAGACATAATCATCGCACCATAAAACTCACCGTTTAAAGTGTAGAAGTCAGCGACTTTTAGTATCCTCACAGAATTGTGCGTCTGCCACCATGATCAATTTCAGAATTTTTTCATTGTCCCCCCAAAAAAGAAACCCTGTGCCACTTAACCATCATGCCCTAATTCCTCCTTCCCTGATAGCCCCAGGCCACCATTAATCTATTTTTCTCTCTGTGGATTTGCCTCTCTGGATATTTCACATAAGAGGAATCCTAATATGTGGTCCTCTGTGTCTGATTTCTTTCATGTTGAATGTTTTCAAGGTTCATCCATGTTTTAGTATGTATTAGGACTGCATTCTTTTTTTATTGCTGAATACTATTTTACGGTGTGGATATATCGAGGCGCATCCTCCCTATTCGTTGGTTGCTAGGCATTTGGGTTATTTCAGCCTTTGGGCTACTCGGATACTACAGCTGCCGACGTTCTGTTCCAGCTTTTGTGTAGACGTGTTTTCATTTCTCTTGGATCTATAACCCTGGAGCAGACTTGCTGGATCATGAGGATAACTCTACATTTAACTTGTTGAGAATAAGGTAGTCATTTTTATCCTTACATTAAGATTGAGGAAACAAGGCTCAAAGAAGTTCAGTTACTCAAGATCATAGAAGAGAGTAGGTTTTAATTTTTTTTTAGATTTTTTTTTAAAAATATTTATTCTTTAGTTATTGGCGGACACAACATCTTTCTTTGTACGTGGTGGTGAGAATCGAACTGGGCCGCACGCACGCCAGGCGAGCGCGCTACCACTTGAGCCACATCCCCAGCCCCAAGAGAGTAGGTTTTAAACCCAGGTCCATCCAAAGCCAAAGCTCTGTCCTCTGCTGCCTCTGGCTATGTATAAAATTTCAGAGTTCTCTTTTAACCATTTTTTTTTTCTTTTTTGATACTGGGGATTGAACCCAGTATCAGGGGTCCTTAGCCACTGGGCCACATCCCAGCCCTTTTTATTTTTCATTTTGAGACAGGGTCTCACCAAGTTGTTAGGGCTTTGCTAAGTTGCTGAGGCTGGCTTTGAACTTGTGATCCTCTTGCCTCAGCCTCTTGTGTTGCTGGGATTACAGGTGTGCACCTCCACACCCTCCCCCTACCCTCCACCACATAAAATATTAATTTCTCAAGAGCAGGGATTTTGTCTGACTTGTGTACCGTTATCTAAAAAGAAGCTACTGCTTAGAAGGCTTGCTGCAGAGTAGGTGCTCAATAAAGACTTGGTAAAGGACCGGGTGTAGGGGTACATGCCTGACATCCCAGCAACAGCTGAGGCAGGTTTAAGGCCAGTCTGTCTCAAATTTAAAGAAAAAAAAAATTAAGTAGGAGCTGGGGCTAGGGCTGAGTGGTAAAACACCCCAGGTTCAATCCTCAGTATCCCCTCTCAAAAAAACTCATTCAATTGTTAATGAAGGAGAGAGTGAGCCAGTGTGGATAGAGCCAGTGTGGATAGATGTGAAGCTGGGGATCTTGAGGTTTCTGTTGGGTCCACAGTGGCATCAGACTAGGTACCAGGATGAATTTTTCAGACCCTCAGGGCTGGCTCTGGCCACACTGAAAGGGATGTGCATGCTCTTCCCTTGAACCAATCTTGAAAGTCCCATGACAGATCGTCTTTGGTGGCCCCGTCAATTCCTGGAATTCTGTGCCTGGGAGACAGTCTATTCATGGAGAGGCAAGAAGCGGCGTCCTCTGAGTTCATGTTCTAAAAAAGGAAACTGCAGCTCGTGAGTAAGAAAGGAATTAGAAACTTCAAGGCTCCAGCTTCCTTGGAAGACATTTTCTGCTCAAGTGAGTCCACTAAGGCTATTCTGGGGCCTCTGCTCTGGGAAGGCCCAGGGGTGAGATGTGGCCAGCAGCTCCGGAGCTGGGGAAATACATGCTGTGGGAGGAGGAAATCTAGGAGCCCAGATGGAGGAGGGCTGGAGACAGCCTTGACTCCAGGGGCACCTCGCGGAGCTCAGGCAGACACATGAAAGGCCTCAGATTCTGGGCAAGAGCCAGCTGCTCCCTCTGTTTACAGAGATTCTAGAAAGATACAGCCAGCCCGGCAGTCACTGTAGAGAACTATTCTTAATATGTTGAAATGGAAAGGGCCAGGAAACAGCCGGGTCTGGCCTGGGTCCTGTCTGACGTGTGGGTCTGGCCAAATCTCTGCCCTCTCTCAGTGGCAGGTTCCCTGTCTGTAAAAATGTGGGGGTCCTCTCAAGCTCTGAGACTGACTCTCTTCTGAGTTTCATTCTCTTCCTCTCCTCCCTCCTTCTCTTGGGAATTAGACTTAAGAATCCATACGTTCCTATGCACATTGATAGGAATCCTGCCCTTTGTTCAATGTCAGAGATTTCTGTGCAGATATCCAAGGCTCTTCTGCAATCGCCTTTGTGACTTAGGATTTCTCAAGAGCCCATCTCCTTCAACTTCTGCCCCTGGGCCAAATCCAACCCCACGGCCAGGCCCACTCATCCAACTGCTGTGTCCCACAGGAACCTCCCCCTCCCCCTCCCCCATCCCCGTGCCCCTACACCACCCAGCCCCCTCAGTCTAGGCTCAGTCATGGCACCTCCACCTGCCCAACCCGGGATACAGCACCAGCAAGGCCAGAATCTGGCAGAACAGCACCTCCCGGGCTGTTCTCAGCTGTGAGACAAGGAGCTGGGCTTGGAGGCTAAGGCTGCTGACCAGCCTGGATGTTCTGATTTGACTCCCATCTCTGACTGTGCAGTGACCCTGGCCAAGTTGTTCCTCTCTGCGGCCTCAGTTTTCCCATCTGTAGTTGAGAAGGTTGGCCCAGGAAGAGTAAGAAGGGGAAGGCACCAGCAGTAGAGGAAGGAGCTCAGGCTATTAGCAACAGTACCCAGCTTGTGAACAGGGTAAGAAAGGGGTGTGCTCTGTGAAGAAAAGGGCTGCAGTTTGGGCTGGGGGTGTGACTCAAGCGGTAGCACGCTCTCCTGGCATGCGTGTGGCCTGGGTTCAATCCTCAGCACCACATACAAACAAAGATGTTGTGTCCGCCAAATAAATAAATAAAATATTAAAACTCTCTCTCTCTCTTTAAAAAAAAAAGAAAAAAAGAAAGAAAAGGGCTGCAGTGCACACCGCACACTCACCTGGCACCCATAACTTAGAAGTCACCTCTGGCACACACCTCAGCTCATGGAGTAGGCATTCCATTAGGGTAGCAAGTCTTAGGTGGCAATTTCACAAGTCAACAAAGTAAGTCTCCAAGATGAGGAATCAAGAGATATCTGAATTTTGTTGGTTAGTTATAATTCCCAGAACTGTCGCTATTCCTGCTTCATGGGTGGGGAAACTGCGACTCAGAGGGCTGAATTAACCAGAATGAAAAGATGGTCTGCCATACGTTCGCTTGGTCCCTGTTCTTTGCACCCCACAGGAGGGCCCCACGCGCACTGGCTCTTTCTCCCCACTACCTGCCTGCCCTCCCCATGGGGCTGATGTCTTCATCCTCTCCTTTGGCCCTTTTCTTCCACCCCTGATAACCCTACATCCCTCACAAGCCTCCTTTCTCTCCAGTCGAGCACAGATCATCACCACCTACTCAGGACTTTGCTACCTTGGCCCTAAAATGGAAATGGTGTAGGGGGAGAATACACAGGCCGTGGGATTTGGCTTCCCCTTCTCCTCTGCCCACAAAGAAGGGCACTACCCCTGAGTCCAGCCCCAATACACTTCCCCCATTGGTGACCAGATGTCCACCCTTTCCGCATGCCCTAGATGACCTCATTCATGTGCATGGCTTCAGTGACTATTCTTAAGCTTCAAGTGCTTCCCGTGTCACGACCATGTTGGTTTTGTTTCCCAAATCCAAAGTTGATTTCACACTCAGAAATGAAATCAGGACTTCTCAACCTCGGCACTTTTGATGATTTTTAGCTGATTCCTTGCTGTGGGGTGCAGTCATGGGCATTGTAGAATGTTACCAACACCCCAGATTTCTACCTAGCAGATGCCAGTAGTGCACACCCATGAGTTCATCAGAAATATCCCAGATAGTGCCAAATGTCCCTGGGACATTATCCTCCATTGATAACCACTAACAAAATTATCTCATTAACAGAGTAAGTAGGAAAGTTTATAAGATTATCTTGATAGATATGGAGAAAGCAGTTAATAAAATAACACCAATTCATGATTTAAAAAAGAAACAATTATAAACTAGAATGAAAGGAAACAATCTGATTAAAGTACCTATTTTAAAAATCAATCTGGTCAAGTGCAGTGGCACATGCCTATAATCCCAAGGACTTTGGAGGCTGAGGTAGGAGGATCAAGAGTTAAAATCCAGCCTCAGCAACTTAGCCGAGACTCTGTCTCTAAGTAAAATATAAAAAAGGGCTGAGGATGTGGCTCAGTGGTTAAGCACCCCTGGGTTCAATACCTTATATCAAAAAAACAAAAGAATCAAACAGTAAACCTTAACTAAAAGGTTAATACTACACATTTCTCCCTAAGATTAGGAAAGAATCAAGGGTGTCTGCTATTATTGACTTTATTACATTTTATTAGAGATCCTAGCCAGTGAGATAAGACAAGGAAAAGAAATCAAAAGAGGAAGAAATAAAACTGTCATAATTTACACATTACATGATGATCTACCTAACAAATCCAGAAGAATGAATCTACAAGTGAATTTAGTAAGTTCATTACATACAAGTATAATAAACAAAAGTCAACTTGTTAAAGAAACCAGCAGTAATCAATTAGACAATAAAAATAATAGTGGGTGGCTGTGAAGGTCAGTCTGGATCATTCTGGGCTAAAATGACCTGAACATCAGTGCTTCCAAGGACAGAAGCAAGGGATCCCCATATCTTAGAGCCCTGGGGCTGGCACTTGAAAGAGGGAACACCAAGGAGCAAACACCTTCCACCTCCTGCCCTGGTTACAGCTCCAGCCTCTCCTCCACAGTTCGTCCATCTTGCCCCATACCTCATATCTCATAGATTTATGATCCTACCACCGTGGATCCTTACCTTTGTTGTCCATGCTGGGCATTTTTTAAATGTGCCTTTGCATGTGTGCTCCTTCTTCCAAGAATGTCCTTCCCCTCTTCTTATCCAGAGAACTCCTATTCACTCTTCAAAACCCAACTCAATGTGCTCTTTTTGGTGAACGCTTCTCTCCACTCCCCCAAGCAGAGTTAGGTGTCCTCCAGGCTCCCCTGCAATGAGCCCCTCAATTCAGCAAACATGCATTTCATGCATCCTGGGCAGAGACAGGATTCAGACACAATAGACAAATCTCCACCCACAACCCATCCCAACAAGCCTCCATACTCTCCTTCCTTTATTGGATGCTCAAACATGGAGGAGGGTGGCATGATCACCAAATGGAAGCACCCTGGGTCCCCGAGTGACTGTGCTGAAACACAGTGAAGCGGAAACCCCCAGCCCATACCTGACCTTCCTTAAACCGCAATGAGGGCGAGACATCTCCAGTATAGTATTGACAAAGGTCAGCATTATAACTGCGCTCTCCCGGTGACTCTCGTGACACCTAGACCAGCCCATCAGAGTGAGGAGTGGACTGAGAGACAGCGGGGCCAGAAGACACAAAGGTCAGAAGAGAAGCCACCTGGGGGCTGGGGACTTGGTTACTTCTCCACAGCAGAAGTGACCTTGCATAGTTGGATGGAGGTGAGTGGTTCCTATCATGCATGTCTATTTAAAGCTGCACAAAAGTTGTATGTGAAGTACTTCAGACACAGTGCTGCCTAAAAATGCATGTCCCTCACTCTCTATTGCATCTCCCCAGTACCTGTTAACACCTTGGCATTAACTTGGATTACAGAGAACAGAGGCGTCAGTTTGCAGGCCAACATAGGAGTTTACAAGGAAGCAGGGTCAGATTGCTTGCAGAGATGACTCAGTTTCCTGCAGGTCTGGGCTTTGCAAAACCATACTAGGAAGGAAACTGAGGCAGATGGAGGAAATACAGACTAGCTTCCCCCCGCATGGTAGTTATTACACAGCAGGCACCGCTGTGAACACTTTGAAGACAAACATTCAGTTCTCGCAACGACCCATTTTACACAGGAGGAACTAAGTCATAGTTAAGTCAAATCACTTCACCAACCTTACATAGCCAGCCAGCCAGCAAGCAGTAGATCCAGGATTTTAACCCACACAGTCTGAGTTGAAGCATGATGAGAACCACAGGGCTATACTTTGGAGTGGGCAAAGCCAGTGGAAAAGAGACAGAAGAGCCACTGGGTACAGGCATCTGAGAAGAGCTGCCACAGGCAAATCTGACTTCCAGCCATTTTCTGGATAAACAGGCACAGAGCGGAGGTCAGAGTTAGAGTTAGGATTAGAGTTAGGGTTAGGATTAGGGTTAGGGATAGGGTGAGGGTTAGGAGAGGGTTCAGATTAGGTTAAGGCCCAGCTCACTTGATGTCTCTTTTCTAAGAAGAGAAAGCAGCCCAAACTTGGTGCACAGAGGCAAACCCTTCCTGGAACCTTATTCAAGAAGTACATCACGTGGTCCCCTGTCCCGGTGGCCTTGAGTCACCGGCTGGACAATGCCTCCTATTATGGTTTTGCAAAGCCCAGACCTGCAGGAAACCGAGTCATCTCTGCAAGCAATCTGACCCTGCTTCCTTGTAAATTCCTATGTTGGCCTGCAAACTGGTGCCTCTGTTCTCTGAGACCATCCAAGTTAATGCCAAGGTGTTAACAGGTACTGGGCAGGTATTATTAGCAGACTTTTTCTGCCTTGGAGAGCTGAAGTCACTGCTCTGAGTTCCTGTCACTTTGACAGGTAGTTAGGATACTCAGGATTCAGCCCTAAATGGGCCACACATTGGCTGAGGGACCTAGAGAATGTCAGTCACATCCTGGATTCCCCAGCTCCCTCGGAGGAGACTTCTCCTGATTGTGGCACCTGAGGACGGCCTATGCCTCTTATTTACCTGTGCCTCCCCAGCAGCCAGCACAGGGCCTGGTTGGAAGTGGGAGCTCTGTAAGTGATGGTTAGAAGAATCCATGAGGATGTTGTGCAGGGCTGAGGCCTGGGAGCCTCTGATAAGGGGCCCTGCTTCTATTTCTGGGGCCCTGCTTCTATTTCTGGGGCCCTGCTTCTATTTCCTCTTATTTCCCTGGAAGAATCCTATGAGAGAAAAATTAGCATCCTCGTTTTCCATTTGAGGAAAACTGATGTTCCAGGGGGTTAAAGGACCTGCCCAGGGCCACGTGGCTGGCCAGTGTGCAATGCTGAGGCTGCTGGAGGCTGAGGTGCACACTGGGCTGTTGAATGGAGATCTTGGCTTCAGACCTAGTCTGCTTTTCCCGGGCTCGGGGGGCAGGTAGCAGCAACATGGTGGAACAGAAAATCCCACAGCATGTAGAGTCAGCCTGGCAATTTGTGAAGGCAGGGTTCTATTTGTTCCGTGACAAGCAAGAATCCCAAATTTGTCCTTGAGAATGGGAATTAAAACCACAGAAAAACCAATGAGCGCCCCCTTGTGGTGAGTTGGGCCATCACATGTCTAATTATGGCATTTCCACAGTAGAGGAGGACTCCTTACTCCTGGGTCCCAGGCCACGTGAGCTTCAGAAGAGGAAGGGCTCCTGTAACCTCTGCACAGCTGCATCCCCAGGGCCAGGGCTCAGCCTGCCAGATTGCTCACAGTCACCCACTCTATATAGCTCAGAGGACTCACGAACTGTCATTAGTGGCCCAGGGCCAAGACATGAGGCGCTACCCAGGCACTTTTGGGCACAACAGGTTGAGTTACCCATCAGGTGGCCCCTGCTATGTCATCTCTCTTAGGTCCCAAAACTTCAGCCTCCATGCATATCACACACGGTCACTAAAGTATCACGTCAGGCTCTGTGCTGGGCTCTGGCTGTCTGACTGTCCCCAAGCCTGACCCTCGGTAGAGTCACAGCCCATGCAACTGCCAGAGCCACATCTCTTTCCCTCTTCCCATCCCCCCCCAGTTCCACCTGCCCAGCAGTGGCACCCCCTCCCCACCAGGAATCAAAGGTTCCCAGTCTCACACCTAATTACTTGGGCTTCCCTCTGATTCTGACTCCTCCGGTCATTGTCCGAGTCCAAGACACCCCCATGTCTGCCTTAGACGGCTACAAAGTCCCACTCACTGGCCTCCCTGCCTCCGCCCTTGACCTCTGCGCCTGCTCTGCACACTGATCAGAGACATCCTTCCACAAGGGAACCCTGAGCAAAGAGGAGGTCCTGGAGAAGCATGCAGGGGCGATGGAGGGCGGTGGATATCTAAAGGAGATGTCCGAGTTAGTGTGTGGAGAAGCTGGCTTTTCAAATGCCCTGTGCTCAGTGCCCAGAAGACCTTCAGCTCCGAGTGCTACCGAATCCTCACTCCTCAAAACGTGTCCGCCACCAGCAGCATCGCAGCCTGGGGGGCTGCTGCAGCCTCTATCTCCACCCCACCCCAACCTCTTGGGTCTGGATCTGCACTTTTAATCTGTTTGGAGGGTGAGCTCCTTGAGGGCACCCTGCCCTGTCACCTCTGTGGCCCTTCCCCCAGCCCTTGGGCTGACCCACAGGAATGCCCTGTTAAGAACTGGGGGAGGGACCCAGGACAAGGACAATGCCACTACCAGGCTGATCTCTGTGCCTCCCTCTGATGTGACACAACCCCACCTGGACACACAGCCAGACTCAGTGGGGACATTTGTGCCCCTCCAACAGCCACTGTGCACAGGGCTGAAGAGTGGGTGGGAGATCTCAGCATGGCCCAGTCAGCTGCAGCTTCTCACTAAGAAGGCAAGAATTAAAAGGACCATCATCTCTGCCTTCCAGAAACCAGGAAGGTGGCCTGGTCCTCTCTGGTCACTCCCTACTAAGTCCCCTTCTTCACCCTCCTGCTCTTTCCCTCTGTTACTGTGGCTGGGATTTGGGGGAGAAGGACTCTTTTCACTGCTAATTATATATAAATTCCTCAATGACAACCATCTTTAAGATCCAGAAATGGGAACGTGTGGTAGTAGAATGGATCAGGACGGAAGAGTACAGCTTTGGAACAGCCTCTACCCCCATTAGCTTGCTGTGTGACCCTGCAGGCCACTTGCCCTCTCTGGGCCTTGCTTAACCATGCAGTAAAATGCAGGCAGGCAAAGATGGGAGGACTCCACTCAGTGGTCCCTAGTTCTGAGCAGTCAGGCCATGGGTTCTGTTCTGTAGCTCTAAGCAGAGTGAGGCAACAGAACAAGCAAAAGCATGGGGCCAGAAGGACAGATGTGCATTTCAATCTTGACTCCACCACTTACCTGTGGGCAATCCTTCCTTGATCTCTCTAAACCTCAGACTCATCTTCTAAATTGGGCTTTAATAGCACCTATTCTTAGGGTTGTTGGGAAGTCTGTAGGTGCCTTTCCCTGAACCCCTTGCTCATGGGATCCGGGAGTTTGTTTCTGTTTTCCTTGGTTTCTTCAAAGAGACAGCTTTGAAAATAAGTCCCTCTTAGGATTGGGGGTGGAGAGGAGGGAGGGCTACAGACCCAGCCTCAGACACACGGAAGCCCAAGTCCACGGGTACTCCAAGTCTCCCAAGCTCCATCATAGCCCATGAGGAGGTGAGGTGGCCTGTGGGCCTGTTCAAGGTCACCCCTGGGAGCTGCAGACTCCCAGGTTGTCTCCTGGCTCCTACCAGCACCAGCATCACTAGAGCAGGTGGGAGCTGGGGAGAAGGAAGGGGTCAGAATCTCCCCGTATCTTAGTGTCTATGCTGGGCAAGATGGTTCAGACGTCCCCAACCTCCACAATGGCATGAACTAAACACCTTCTTCTGTTTTACAGAAGAGGAAACTGAGGTCCAGAGAGGTGAAGGTCTCCCAGCTAGCTGGAGGTGTGCTTAGGATTGGCCAGATCTGGCCCCAGGATGAGGCTTCTTTGCCATCACAGTAAGTACACGTCTGTCTTCCTGGGATTTAGGTCTGTGGACCTCACTCACCCCCATTATTCAGCCTGGGCAGCTCTGATGGACAGGCAGGGAAGTGCTCTGCTATGCCCTGGGCAGCACCAGGGTGGGGCAAGGGCTTCAAGAGGAAAGAATAGAGCCACCAGGGCTAGTGAGCAATTACCATTTGGTCTTACCCAGGTAGCCTCTACCGTAGTGAGCTCCTCATAGGTTCTAAGGTTCTAGCATCTCTCTCTTTCCCTCCTTTCCTCCCTCCCTTTATCTTTAGTACTGGGCATAGAACCCAGAGGTGTTTTACTACTGAACTACATCCCTAGCCCAGTGCTTTTAATGTTTAAAGACAGGGTCTCACTGAGTTCCCAGGACCTCGCTAAATTGCTGAGGCTGACCTCTAATTTGCCATACTCCTGCCTCCACCTCCAGAGCCACTGGGATTTACAACACCAGGCTCTCTTTAGTCTCTTTTTAACATTTTGCTTCCAGGGCCCAGCTACATAGCCCAGGACTGTCAGATCTCGCCACCCTCCTACAGGTCTCCCAACCCGGTGCCACCTCCTCCACAAGAAGAAGCCTCTTAGTCTCAGAATCCTTCAGTGTCTCCACATCTCCCGCGGGAAGCAGTCCATGGGCCCTAACCCAAGGTCCCCAAGGTCTGGTGCCCGCCCTCTCCAGCCCTCCCCACCTCTAGCCCTCCCCACCTCTAGCCCCCCTCCAGACCTCCCCACCTCTAGCCCTCCCCATCTCCAGCCCTCTCCACCTCTAGCCCCCCCTCCAGCCCTCACCTCTCCAGCCCTCCTCCCCCGCCCCCCACAAACTTCGGATGGTGGCTTCTCCCAAGAAGGAGCGAGGCTCACAGTAGGCAGGACGGCTGTGGGTGTGCGTCTGGGAAGGTGCCCCTGGAGCGGGTGGGTTTTGGAGGAGAGCTATGCAATCGGAGCGCACAGGCCTCGGTCCTTCTCCAGTTGCCATTCAGAGCACTTCCCGCGCTGGGCAGAGGCCAGTGCTGGTGTTTTTCACCCGGGCCTCTGGTGCCCGCTGGGTGTTTGCTCAAACTTGGGTGGGCCAATGAATAGGGAGCGGAGTGGACAACTCCAATTGTAGGGGTGGATAATAGGAGCACCAGGCAGCTAGGTGACTGTCTTGGAATCCTCCGGAGACAGAGCCCGGAATCCCCAATTTGAGGCTCCCTTTTGCATCAGACCCGTGTGCCTCTCTGCTGCTCTCCGGGGGACCCGAGGTGAAGCTGGGTTCCTGGTCCCTCTTCAATTTGCTGCACTGTGCTGCCACCTAGTGGTCTTTCAGCGACAGTTTTCGTTTTTCACCCCAAGAGCTGAAGGCTTGAAAGATTTGGGGTAAAGACCATTTTCAACGGGCTGAAATCCTAGTAAATTCATCTTCCTATTCCGTTAATATGATGTATTCAAGTGAAGCCTGGTGCAGTGGCGCACACCTGTAATTCCAGTGGCTCTGGAGGCTGAGGCAGGAAGATCTCAAGTTCCAAACCAGCCTCAACAACTTAGTGAGGCCCTAGGTAATTAGGGAGACCTTGTCTCAAAATAATAAAAATAATAAAAAGGGCTGGGGATGTGGTTCAGTGGTTAAGCACCTGCAGATACTACACAGATATAGAAATAAACAGCGAGAGACCACCAGTATGCTTACACCAAGCTAAAATTCCAACCAAAGCCACAATTCCTGATGCAGGTGTATGCCCTGGGCAGCACCAGGGTGGGGCAAGGACCATTACACAGGGTCACTCAATATCCCCAACCTGCTGGGCCCTATTGCACAGTGGCAACATTGGGCTGTGTAGAAGATTAAATAGCAGTCTGACCTTGGCCAACTTGGGCCAGCACTGTATGTGGACTGAGGACCCACTGAGAGCAAACCAGAGCTGGTCCTTACCCGGTGGAGCTTACAAGCTGTGGGTTGACAGACCTTACTCAAAAAATCCTATGAACCTATCACTTTGAACAGTTAAATGTGCTTGGGGCCTTATGAGCACATAGCCAGGGAATGGAGTCCAGAGTGGAGGAATCACAGGAAATTCTTCCTTGAGAAAATGACTTTTGAGCTGAGTTCTGAAAAATGAGTAAGAGTCAAGAGAACAGCCTGGGCTGGGGGTGTGGCTTAATGGAAGAGCGCTTGTCTAGCACGTGTGAGGCACTGGGGTTCGATTCTCAGCACCAAATACAAATAAATAAAATAAAGGTCCATTGACAACTAAAATCTTTAAAAAAGAGAGAGAGAGAGAGAGAGAGAGAGAGAGAACAACATATGTGTGTACAGGGCGTGGAATCGGCTCCATTAGGGATGCTGAAAGAACAGAGTGGCTGGGGGAATGGAGAGAAGAAAGGGGGAGAAGGAGACTCTGGCAGAGTGGACTCAACTTGCCAGGCTCAACCGGGAGGGGGACTATTTAGGGGCTCACAGGCCCAGGTTGAATTCTGCTAATAACCCAAAGGAGCCTGGAAGCTGATTCTTCCTCAGAGCCTCCAGAGAGGAGCTTAGCCCACAGGCACTTTGACCTGGGCTGGGAGACCCTATGCAAGAAGTGTCAGCCATGTTGGATTCCGCCCTGCAGAATTGGGAGGTAATCAATTCGCTGGCTTTGAGCTGTTTCATTTGTAGCGATTTGTTACCACACATTAGAGAACTAATACAGAAAGAATGAAAAGAGAAGCTGATGAGGGCACTTTGGAGAGAGAAGCTCGTCACCTCAGTCCCAGAGAGGAGGCCTTCTGGGGACCACGCATTCCCCACACCTGGTGAGAGAGCACCTGATATGAGTACCAGAAATATGACAGGGTTATTGACTGTTGATTATATTAATTAGTGTGTGTGTTGGATAAAAGACTATAAGCAACGTGCCCATGATGTAATGTGACCTGCAAAACTCAAATCAACTGAAGAACTTAGATTTAAGGTAGTGATGTAAGAGTCTACACCTGTGCATACACCCCAGACCTCACCCAGTTATCAGCTGCAAGAACAACTGAAGTAGGACTTAAAAACCCAGGCTTGGGCAGGGGTTGGTGACAGGACTAACAGGACCCGGACAGAGAGACCGAAGCCTCCGGTCGCTGTTGTCTCCCCTGCACCAGACTCCTCTGGCCCAGATGGAGTTCCAGTGACCTGGATTTCCGACATGTCACAGGTGAGCATCTGGGACCCTTGGTGTAGACTCAGGACTTAGAATTAGGATGTGTCTGAGTGTGATGAGCATCCATAAAATAGGTTGGATTGAACCTACCTGCGCCTCAGACCAACACAGCCACCTGAGGCCTGACTCTGCTAGGAGCTGAGAAAGTCGAAGCAGAGGTTGGGGACAAGTACTGCAGTCCACGCTTCTCTGCCATTGGGCTTCCAGGCTTCCAATTACCCTGTGAAATGGTGAATTTGAATTATCGACTTGATTGGAATTAGAGATGCCAAGGATTAAGAGGCTTCGGGGTGTGTCCATGAGGGTGTGTCTAGGAATGATTGGCATGTGGGACAGCCAACTGAACTGGAGACCCTCCCTAAGTGTGGGCAGCACCATCCAACAGGATGATGGCTTGGATGGAATAAAAACTGGAAGAACAAGGAAGCAGCAGCAGATGCAAGCTGGATTCTTCTTGGATGGGTTCTCGATTGCTGCTGTGATCATCTGAGGATATCAGACTCTCACTTCTTCACTCTTCCAAAGTGGACTCTGCCAGTGATTCTCCAGAAGCCTTCAGTCTCAGATGAGGGGTAGCACCGTTGATCCCTCTTGTTCTGGGGCTTCAGCCTCCTGGACTGTGCAGCTACTAGTTCCTCCAGCTCTCCAGCCTGTAGATGGCCATTGTGGACTATCCAGCTTCTGGTCGCTGTAAGTCAACCTAAAAAAAAAATACTTTTTTTATAATTATACTTCCTGTAGATTCTGTTCCTGTAGAGAACCCTAACTAATACACCCTGACTCAACCTTGGTCCAAAAATACTAAATGGAAAATTCCAGAAATAATCAATTCATAAGTTTGACATAAATTTTATTACAATATATTATTATAATTATTTTATTATTGTTGTTAATCTCATCCTGTACCTAATTTATAAATTAAACTTTATCATGCATATGCATGTCTAGAAAAAATCATAATATATGGGATGCAGATTTATCCTGTTTTAGACTGTCACTGGGGATCTTGGAACATTTCTCCATGGGTAAGGGGGACCACCATAGTTGCCCTTGCCTGCAAGGGCAGCTCAGAGGATTCCAGATGTCCCTCAGTCATGGTAGAGCCTGCTGGAACCTTTGCAACGCCTGCAGGGGGACAACCCAGGTGATGCTAGGCTCTAGCTACGGGTCTGTGAGCCCTGACAGGTGGAGAGACTGGAATCTGGGAGGGGCATCAGCCAGAGAAACTGGAAAGCCCCAAAGGACCCACAATGGGCTACAGGGAAAGGTCACTTTAGTTTCCAGAAAAAGCAAAACCAGCCTTGTTCATCAGCAAAACAATCTTTCCTGTGCTCTTTCCCTGCCTCAGAGGTGCCTGAAGCAGTTATTGAGCCTCATCATTTACTGAGCACATCACCTCACTGATTCTCACAACTCACCCAGCTCACAGGTGAGGACACTGAGGCACAGAGCAGGGAGGGGATTTGCCCAGGATCACACAGCCGGTGAGAGTGATGTAGGACCTATAAAGCTGGACACCTGAGGAATTTTCAGGAAGCAGGTTTATTTAGCTGCAGCCGTCCAGAGGGGCTACAATTTTAGGCCACAATCTCTGGACCCCGAGTCTGGAAATTCTTTAAACTTTAGATACACAGTGGAGTGGTTATATGTCAGTGGGTGGGTACATAACAGTTACTCTTTGTCCCATATTCTTAGGCCAGACAGAGGTTTTACAGTTTTTACCAGCAAAACAGAGATACTATCTTTTGCACAGCAACAAGCTCTCTTTGAGACAGACTCTTTCACAACTTGCGTCTACAGACCTAGCACTAACGAGAAAGAAGCAGCTTCAAACCATAATGCCATCTGCAGAAACCTGGCTGACATTCAGTTGACACTCTTTGTAAAATCTTGGGGACAAGAAGCATAATTAGGGCAAGGGTCTTTGGAGAAGACCCCTTATGTTCTTTTGGGTGGGGGTCCCTGGTCTGCTTCAGGAGCAGCCCTGAGGTTCTAGCCCACCCCTGCTGCAGCAAAGCCCATGCTGTTCTATTGTGCTGCAAAAACCTGAGGACCCCAGCAGGTAGCAGAGCATGTGAGGCAGGCGCTGAGGGTCCAACCTGCCTGCTGTACCTTGGAGGGAGCCCAGCGACAGGCGCCAGTGCACTGAGTCTCCTCAGCAGCCCAGGAAGTCGTTCATATTATTGATATCATGGTTATTGTTGCTGTATTTTGGATGGGGAAGCCCAGACCAGAGAAATAAAGTACTTTGCCAGTTCTTTTGATGCCATCTCCTTTGGCCTTCCCCCTCAGCTTGGAGCAAGTTTCTGGAAGGTGGAGGGAACTCAACTGGACCTGGGGCATAGGACATGTGTTAATCGCATTTCTGTCACTCTCACAAAATACCTGACAAATATTTAAAAGGCAGAAAGATTCAGTTTGGCTCCTGTTTCAGAGGTTCCAGTCCAGGGTTGGCTGATTCCATTGTTTCTGGGCCTGTGGTGAGGCAGAACATGCTGGAAAGATGTAGTGAAGCAAAGCTGCTCACCTCAAGAAGGCCAGGAAGCAGGGGATGGGGCCAGGGACCGGATATAGTCCCCAAGGGTGTGCACCCAAGGGTGTGCTCTCTAGGTCCCACCTCCCACATTTTCCACCACCTCTCGTGGGTCCATTCAGCGATGACTCCATCAATGGATTAACCCATCCATGAGGTCAGAACCTCATGATCCAATCACTTCCTGAAAGCCCCACCTCTGAACATGGCTATACTGGGGACCACGCCTCCAACACGTGAGCCTTTGGGGAGCATTCCAGATGCAGAGTGTAACAGGACAGATAGGAGATGCACAACGAGCAGAGCATCTGGGATGAGTGAGCTGTCAAGAACAGGCTTGGTGATGCACACCTAGAATCCCTGGGGCTCAGGAGGCTGAGGCAGGAGGATCACAAGTTCAAAGCCAGCCTCAGCAACTGAGGCACTCAGCAACTCCGTGAGACTCTGTCTCTAAATAAAATACAAAATAGGGCTGGGGATATGGCTCAGTAGTCAAGTGCCCCTGAGTTCAAACCATGGTACCCCCCCCCAAAAAAAAAAACTCCCCTTCTTTGTGAAGCTTGCCCTGCCTTGTCCATCTCCTCCTCAGGCCCCCAAGGAAGCCCCTTCCTTGCTGTGTTCCTTGTGTGCCTTGTGCCTAGCGCTGCTTTTCTCCAGGCCACTACTGGGCTAAGGGCCTGTCTTAGCCGAGCTTCCCTACAGAAAGGACTGGAGGCAAGAGCTTTATGGGTGCAGTCCTGTGGATGCAGAGTGAGGGGAGTGGAGATGAGGCAAGAAGAGGGAGCCAGATGAGAGGTTAGAGAAGTCCTATAGACTCTGCTGTGTCCTGGACTGTGACAGCCTCCCCCATTCACAGGTCAAAGCCCTCACTTCCATTGGCATGGTGCTGTAGTTCAGATCTGAAACATCCCCCAAAGGCTCGTGTGTTTGAGGATGGGTGTCCAGGCTGGAGCTGTTGGGAGGTGGTGGGAACTTTAGGAGGTGTGGCCTAATGGGAGATTTTAGGTCTTTAGGGGTGTGAAACCCAGAGTCATCTGAGGATATCAGATGTGAAACCCTGGGTCTTTTCCTCTTCCTTTCTTGTTTGTTTCTTTCCATGAGGTGAACATGTTGCTGTACCACACACTCCTGCCATGATGTACCATCATAGACCCAAAATAAAGGGGCCAATTGGTCATGGACTGAAACTTCTAAAACTGTGAGTCAAAATAAACCTTTTCTCTCTATAAGTTGATTTTCTCTCAGGTATTTATTATAGTAATGAAAAGCTGGATAACACAGATGGCATTTGGAGATGAAGATTCGGAAGGCAATTGGGGAAGTAGGTCCGAAGGGTAGGGACCTCATGGGATCAGTGCCCTTATATGAAGACTCTCATGGGCATTAACTGCCCTGCACTGTTAGCTTGTGTTACTTGGCACCACAGAGCAGCTGAACCTCAGAAGATTTGATCCAGTCCGACCAGTGAGCAGGATCAGTTGTCTTTCCTTATCAACTAGCACATGGGAATTCTCTGTGACAATAGCAGCTAGACTTTAAGGCTACTGTATTAGGGTGCTCTGGAGGAACAGAATCCACAGGAAGCATAATGATAAAAAGGGTACTTATTAGGTTGACTTACAGCAACCAGAAGCTGGGTAGTCCACAATGGCCATCTGCAGGCTGGAGAGCTGGAAGAACCAGTAGCTACACAGTCCAAGAGGCTAAAGCTCCAGAACAACAAGGATCAATGGTGCAACCCTAGTCTGAGACTGAAGGCTTCTGAGAATCACTGGCAGAGTCCACTTTGGAAGAGTGAAGAAGCGAGAGTCTGATATCCTCAGATGATCACAGCAGCAGTCAAGAACCCATTCAAGAAGAATCCCAACTGGCATCTGCTGCTGCTGCTGCTTCCTTGTTCTTCCAGTTTTTATTCCATTCAAGCCATCATCCTATTGGATGGTGCTGCCCACGCTTAGGGAGGGTCTCCAGGTTGGTTGACCACCCCACATGCCAATCATTCCTAGACACACCCTCATGGACACACCCAGAAGCCTGTTAATCATTGACATGTCTTAATCCAATCAAGTTGACAATTCAAATTCACCATCAAAGCCACTCTGGCTAGGGAGCAAGTAGGCTAAGCAGATGCAGGGTGGTGCCTAAATGGGTCTGGAACCTGGTCTGTTCCCCAGTTGAACCAAGTGTTCCTTGAGCCTCCTCCATGTCCCACGCAGGCTGTTGAGTCAGAGTTCCCTCTGTGTGGAGTGAACTAGCTGCAAAATAAAGGTAGGAAAAGGAGGCAGCGAGAAAACCACACTACACAGAAAGTAATTCTGAAAAGCAGGGGCTGGATGGCTCTAGCAGTCCAGCTTCCACACTGGGAAGAGAGAGAACGAATGAGCCCAGGTTTATTTATACAAGGGAACATCAGAGGTTTTCTACAGAATGTTCTTCACCAAATAAGGCAGGTGGTGGGCTGTCCAAACCCAGTGGGTTATGCCCAATTCTGGAGCTACGAGAGCTGTCCCCACTGGTAGAGCGAGGGTAGAGATCTCACACCCTGGGCAGTCGACACACAAGAATGCCAGGATCATTCCCAAGAGGAAACCCAAGTCCCCCACGGCTCATTACCTAGTAAAAGACCACTCAAGTAGCTTCACAGGTGGCACACCACACTTGAGGGCAAGATCCTGGCCTGTCCTTTGCCTGTCCCTTGCCTGTCCCTGGCATTCAACGTAGCCTGACCCAGCAAGGATCCTGAATGTTTAGGGATGTGGGGAACACTTGTCACTTTGGTTGCCGTGGAGTGTGGATGAAAATCTTGTGTAGATGAAGTCTGCTCAGTGGGGGATTTCTGAGTAAATTTCCCTGAAACCCAGGGCCCACTAAAGAGCAAACCCTGAAGTTACTTCTAACTGTGTAGACACAGAACTCCAGAGAGACTGACCTAGTTCTGGAGGCATGTGTTTGCATTTCAAGGGAGAATGGAGACTTGGTTTACCCAGAGTCAGAGAAAGGGCTTTGCAAGCCAGTGAAGGCAATAGGACCTCAGGCCTTTAGATTTCCTAGGAGACCCTTCTGAGAGGGGCCTCTTTCCCCCTTTGAAGCTGAAGAAAATTCTTTTTCCTGTCCTTCTTCACCTAGGATACAGATTTGGTATGCCTAGATCTTCCTGGCTTCCATTGTGTCCCCTCAGGGAAAAGAATTGGGGAGTAAGGAGCCAAGCCATGATTTTTTTTTTTTTTTGGTACCAACAATCGAACCCAAAGAGGCTTAACCACTGAACCACATCCTCAGCCATTTTGCCTATTTTATTTAAAGACAGTGTCTCTCTGAGTTAGTTAGGGCCTCAATAAACTGTTGAGGCTGGGTTTGAACTCGCGATCCTCCTGCCTTAGCCTCCCAAGCTGAGGTGATTACAGGCATGCACCACAGCACCCAACTTATTCTTTGCTTTTTAAATGAGACAGATACTCCATGTAATCTAGATCGTCCTGTGTGTGCATTCAAGAGGAAATTAAGATGAATATTAAAAATCCAACATGTTCTCTTCATCTGAGCAAACTTCCTATGTTGTGGGAACCCCAGATGGGGAAATAGGCAGGAAATCTCCATGAATTCAGTGTCCTCCAGCCCCAGGAACCTAAAGTGTGGGCTTACGACTTTAGTAGACTAGCTGCTCCTCCAGGGCCTCACTCCTTAAAGGAGTGATGCAAAGATGACTGGTCACTGGGGATTGTTGACAGAGGAGTACAGAGATACTGGTCATCATGGAAGTGACAACTGTCCTCACTGGTAGTAGCAAATGACCAAGTGGCCGAGCCAGAATGATACAGATGAGGATCTCAATTGAAAGCAAAAATAACCGAAATGAGGACAGACCTCAATGGATCAGTGATGCTTTTTATTAAAGAGTGGAGGGACAGAAAATGGTCACAGGCTACAACAAGGGTCTGAGTTTTACAGAGTTTAGCAGGGCTAGGTCATGGGAGGAGTTGGTCAGTTACTTTTGTTGGCTCAGAGGCCTATTGTACTGGGGATAATTTTGCTCATCATTTGGCATTACTCATATAACAGGAATCCCATACAATCCACAGGAACAAGACATAGTTAAAAGAGTTCATCAAACTATTAAAATGCACTTATTAAAGCAAAAAGAGGGAATTGGGAATGGGTATAAATCCCCCAAAGATAAACTTAAAATAACCCTTTTTACTCTAAACTTTTAAAATTTGGATTCATTAGGGCTTAGTGCTGTGGAAAGGCATATGTGTCCAAAAAATCTACATAAGCCCAAGGTACTTTGGAAGGACATTCCAACAGGACAATGGAAAAGTCCTGACCCAGTGATTGTCTGGAGTCAGGGGTCTGTTTGTGTGTTTCCACAGGGAGAACAGCAGCTGATTTGGATTCCAGAGAGATTAACTAAAGCGATTTCTACAGACCAAAAAGAAGATGATTTGGCTCAAATCCATAACAGCTGATATCCAGAACTCCAGTTTGACTATCCTTACATCTGCGACAGTGGTTCTTCCACACCTGGAGGCTAATGAAACCAGGATGCTTTTTTTTTATTATTATTATTGCCTTTTCCCACATCATGAAGTTCTATTTTATTTTTTGAGCTCATACAGTCTGGCTGAGCACAAATAAATGAGTCGCCACAAAGCACTTGTATGTTCAAACAGGAAACTTTATTGCCTGAACTCCACCAGCACTCCACACACACTTCCCGGGAACTCTCCCAGCTCTCCACTGGGCTCTGCGCACACTCTCTCTCTGAACCCCGTGAGAACTCAACGGGAACTCCAAAGTAGCAGGGCGCCCGAGGCAGCAAGAGCCGCCCTATTGCCAGGCAGCAAAGGTCTATATACAACTGAATACATAGCTTAACTTAACCATCATCATCTCAATGGCTCGCTGGCGTCACCTCTCAACCACTCCCTTCTGGCAAAATGCCATGCGTCATCCCCACTCGGCTGTGGCCCTCAACATTCAGCAGTAAGGAGATCTAGGCCCTGACAGTTTTTGCAGGACAACAGATGCCAGGGAATCCAATTTGTAGAGTAAGTACCAAATCATTTACCTGTTGGATATCTTCAATAACCTATGCTGACAATTTTTATACTAGTGAAGAGAGGTTCCTAATCCTGCTGCTCCTGTGCCAAGCCTGGCAGATATCTATAACCCTATGAGTATGGGAATAAACTTAAGGGCTCTCTTGTGTTTGGTATGCACTGTTATCAGGAAAGGCACACTTTGGTTGTTAGGTAAAATATCAATTTGAGGAGTAAGGAAGACAAAGGTACAGAGGTCAGTCTAACTTTACAAAGGAAAAAAATGCCTCAGAATTTGGGAGGCACCAGGGCTGAGGATCTGACACAAGTATACATCTTAAGTTCTATTTTGAAAGCTATTATCTTTTCTTTTAAATGCCCAGGCATGATTATAGTTTTGTTATAACTATTTTTGCTAGGTGTTCAAGACCAAGCTGGTCAAATTGACCTCGTTCCTTTATATTATTGATTCAGCCAAGTCCCCCCCCTGGGGGGGACAGTCACTCTTAGGGAACTTGAGAGCAGCCTCTTAGCTCTTTTAGTGCCATCTGCCAGGATGGGTTAGGGTCTCCTTGATGACGTGGCTCTTCCCTTGGAAGCATCATTTGCAGCATGTGCACTGGTCGTCTTTCTGTTCCCTAGGGTCTCATAGATCCCCCTGATCTGGAGGTCATATGGCCCAGAGTTGCAAAGTCTTTAGAGAAGTTCCCTTATTCTATGGGTTCAAGCTGATTCAGAGGACAAGGGCAAAATATTGGCGATTTTCTTTCTTGACCCTTTACTTCCTTAACCTTGTCTCTAAGCTTTGGTCTTAAACATCCAGCAATCCAGTTTCACAGTCTTAATTTTAGAGTACTGGGTTTTAACTTTAATGTCTATAACTTTACAGTCATTCACCTCTTTGATTTAATTGGGGTCAGCATTAGTACTGGAAGTCAGCCTTACATCCTATCTGTCTGTAGATGATGACCTATTATCGCAAAGTAACTCAGGTTGTTATATTAAAAGTTGTATTTCTATAAGGCACTTACAGACAACAGAGTTTACAAGGAAAATACAAAATGAAATTAACAATAATAAAAACATATTGAGTTTGTATAATAACTATCAATAAGAAACATGATTTTTATAATCCCAATCTGTTATTTTAAACTTTAGTTTGAAGAACAACAAGCTTGGTAAAATGCTATTTTTAAACATTATATTTTAAACACTTATATATT
Organism: Callospermophilus lateralis; assembly: GCF_048772815.1. NCBI lineage: Eukaryota > Metazoa > Chordata > Mammalia > Rodentia > Sciuridae > Callospermophilus > Callospermophilus lateralis. The sequence goes on from NC_135311.1 coordinate 101,575,023, forward strand.
TGGAAGATATGACAAAGAAGCCAGTAACATGATTACACTTCCACCATGCGACCAGCGCACTGGTTTCATTAATGAGGTTCTTGGCATAAAAGTTAACTAGTGAGATCGAAATAAACACACAGACTCAGTTACCTTTTTCTATGACCAGGTCCGAGACGGCTCCCCCCTCTGGTTCCCACCTCGAACCGCCCGGTAGGGCAGCAAGGATTACTCAGGGCTAGCAGGAGAGAGAGAGAGGGAGCACGCCAGGGAGTAGCCTTTTATTGGGGAACAAGAAATTCAGGGGAGAATTCCATCCAGTGAAGGTTGAGGGGGGCCGCACTCCAAGGTCAGGGTCAGTGATTGGCCCCCGGGGTCAGTGGTCAGTCACACCCCCGCACGGACAGGCTCTCGCACCAGGAGAGGGCCGGGAAAGCTCCGACACAGTTTAGCCAGAGCTAAACTCAGTTTAGCCTCAGACCCAAACCGGGAGTTGCCCAGTCACGTGTGAGAATGGCTCCCCACAACACTGATGTTTTTATATTAACCAAGTTTAGCTTCTAGAGAAAAACTGACTCAGTAATGTAGTGTAATATTTAAAATAACAGTTGTTGTTTAACCAGAGTTGTACAAACCCTAATTCCTTTAAGACCAGTTCCTCTAAAGAATAAAACTTAACAGACACAAGAAATTATCTTGATAGTTAAGAGCAGATTAAGAAATCTTTGCCACTTTAACCCTTAAAGGATTAAACTTTGGTTTATACCAGTACATTAATATTTGACCTTAGGCAAAAAACCTGATTATGCTAATTTTATATATAACCAACATAGTTACACACAAACTTTTTGAAATTTACTCTCCACAAAACTTTTTCAACTTGCTCAGACATTTTACAACTTTTTACTTTATAACACAAAAGGCTTTCTCATCCATAAACATTTCCTTTTCCTTCTACTTTCCATTCTAAAATACATTCCCATACCTAGAATCTTCTTAGGTCTCTTTCCTAGCTGTTGACCCCCATTTTTTTCATTCTGAAACAATCCTCATGGAATTTCTGAGTTAAGACAAATTACTCCATTTTAATTTGATGAAATAATTTATGCTATTTATAGTACTCTACTTGAAACACAGCTGAAAGTTTTTGGACTCTTTGCATATAGAATTAGACCTGTTAGAACTTTAACTCTTAGTAACGTTGTTTTAGTGAAGACACAGAAACAAGGCAATAGTAAACCTTTTCCATTTACCCATTTATGAAAACACACATAATGTTTAAATATGTTACCTTATGGAATTTAAGAGGTCAAGAGTACTTGATTTTATATTTAGCAGTTAGCACTTTAACTTTGTAAATTAATCAGTGTGACAGAGGGCCTGGTGGGGCCATAAGCAGCAGAAGCTTTTTTAGGGTTATGGATGGCTGAGGCCAGAGGTTGATATTTAACTTTAAGATGGTTTTCTTTCAAACACATTTATGAAGATTAATCCCATTGATCTTAAATCTAGTTTACTTATTTTCAACTGTATAAAAAAGATATCAGAAAAGTGTAGTTAAAACTACTAGCCATCTCTTCCTTGTTGAAGAAAAATTTTAGAAGCAATGGATATTACATTTTAGACATTTTATAGAATTAAGACTCTATTAATTATCTGACCATCTAGAAAAACTTGTGAGTTAGTAATTTTAGAGATATCTTCACTCTCATTTATTTACCTAATTTATTTATTTATAATTAGCCTCAACACTTTTTTTATAACTTTATTTTATTTATTTATTTTTTTGTGATGCTGAGTATTGAACCAAGTGCCTCACACAAGCTAGGCAAGCACTCTACCACTGAGCCAGAACCCCAGCCCATACTTACCTAATTTAAATTGAACTTTCTAAATTATGTAAACTGAAAGACATTTGGATCCATTTCTCATTTAATTTTTAATTTATGAACACTCATTTATATATATGCCAATTTTGATACCATGTACATGATATATGGACACAAGCACATGTAGACATGACAACACAATACACAAAACATTCTCAAAACAGACAAAAAACAAAGATCTTGTAGCTTTTTGTAGATAGGTCTCCACTTCAATGCTACAGATATTTATTAAAGCCTCTATTCGATTGAGAACTAACCCTTGAAAAACTTGGCCTCTGAATAAAAACAGTGTAAAACCTCTATAATTAGATCAAATAAGACTGATCAGAAGGGCTGGGGTTGTGGCTCAGTGGTAGAGTACTTGCCTAGCATGTCTGAGGCACTTGGTTCAAATCTCAGCACCACATGTAAATAAGTGAATAAAATAAAGGTCCATCAACTACTAAAAATACATGGTAAAATAACTTAAAAAAAAGACTGATCAGAAAAATATGTTAATTTAGGCACACAGGATGAAATGTGAAATCACCATAAAACCATGAGCTCAAAAATACATAATTTAAGAAATAAGAGTCCTAGGGGGGAAAATAACATGGCCTAATTAGTAAAGAAGCATGCAGAACATCTTTATAAGATCAGAGTCTACTTTTGGCTCAGATTAGAGTGAGTTCAGATATTTTTGAAAAAAATAAGAGAGATCCCCGAAATACTTAGATAAAGATTCTCAAGGTAAACAAGATTTGGCCATTTTCCTTCCCTCAGGGTGGTCAGATTGCCAGCCACCCCTGGCTTGGATTTAAAAGGGGAACATTTTTCTCCCCTCTGGCCCCAAGTCCTGTAAGCTTGGCAGGCCTCTGCAATATACATTTCAACGCAAGCCTTGCTGAGACAGAGATTAGGGGAATGATTCCCCAGGGGAATCTGCTATTTGAGCTGCACCTCCTGCCTAGGCCATTTTAACCATCTTTCCTTTGTGAGACAAGTATCTCAAGGTGAGTTCCTGCCGTTTATGTTTATTCCCCAGCTGGCCATCAGGCCAGGTTTGAGTGGGACCTTTTAGTTGGATTTGAATAGGGGGATGGTGTTTGGCAATGTTGGGTTGAGAGGCGTCCCAAACTGTGGGGTCAATCCCAGAAAGTAAGAATAATCCAGAGGCTTAAGGGGAACAGGCACCAGGTCCTGGCTGAAATGTATTTTCTTAAATGGTAGTAGATCTTCAAGGAGGAATGATGACAGAAGTTTTTAATTTGGAGACTCCCATAACAGGGATATTTGCTTTGGTGTTAAGTCCATGCCATTGTGTTAAAAGGAAAGCCTTGCCCTAGTGTTGACCACAAAAGAAATTACCTGGCCATTCACCATCCCTGTAACTTGGGGCTTCACAGATGTATCATCTGAGGTGATGGGGGCAGTGGCGTTTGGAGCTCATTCCACTAATTCAGTGTATGGGGCTTGGAAAGCAGGTTATACTGGGGGGAGGGGTGTCCTTCCCTGGGGACAGTCTTTCTTCCAGGGTCCCCATTGTCCACAGTTAGGACAGGGCTTAATGGGGGGCCTCAGGTGAGGGCAGGCCTTTGCCCAGTGTCCTGTCTGCCCACTTAGGACACAGGCCCTGGAGGTGTGTCAGAGGGCCTGGTGGGCCATAAGCAACAGAAGTTTTTTTAGGGTTATGGATGGCTGAGGCCAGAGGTTGATATTTAGCTTTAAGATGGTTTTCTTTCTCCTTTTATGCCTCCTCTTCCCAATTGTTAAAGACTTTGAAAGCAGCATCTAGAAGTTGCTGCTGAGGAGTCTTGAGACCCTTTTCTAACCAAGTTTTTTATAGATATCAGGTGCAGATCTGCCAATAAATTGGACATGGACCAAGAGAGTACCAGCAGGAGTATTGAGGTCTAGGGTGGTATAATTGGTAATAGGCTCAGTAGTAGGATTTTCAGCAAATTGGCCTAATCTGTCCTCAATTTGGGACATATCTATCATAGAAAAGGGAACATGAACGCAGACCATCCCTTCATCCCCTGCCACAGCCTGGAGAGGGAACATGTGTTTCATTGGAAGAGTTTTAGATTGTGTAAAAGAAAGTGACAGCAAAGGGGAAGGGGGGTGTGGGTGTGGGGTTTGAGGAGGAGGGTGGGAGGAAGGAGCAGTGGGATCTTGGGGTCTGTAAGGAAGGTGTTTGCCTGCTACTTGTGGGGCAGTGAATAAAGAAGAGAGTTGTGATTCAGGGAGAATTAGCTTTGGAGCAGAGCAGGGCTGGCATAATGGAGGCTTTGAGCAAAGGTCAAAGAAAGCGTGGAGGTAGGGCACCTCAGACCATTTGCCATTTTTGTTGGAGGAAATTGTCCAAATCTTGTAGCATTTTTTTGATCCAAGGTCTTGAATTCTGGCCATGGATGCAGATTGTCTAATTTGTATCACGGCCATATCAGAATAGTAAGAGGCGTTTGCTTTTGAGATCAGATTGAAGGTGGAGGATTTTGAGATTTTTAATTAGACAACCTAGGGGAGAGTCCCGTGGATCAGACTGGTTAGCCCCCATGTTGGAGGGGTTTGTCTGGGGTGGTGGTGGAGATCAAGGTGTCCCTTGATGTCTCCCATCACTGGACAGAGTTCCACCAGAGAATGAGAGGGCGTCCCCTTCTACAATCTCAGTGGTAGAGGACCCCCCGCCCCCCCGGGGACCAGATGAGCCAAAAGGCAAGGGTTTCTGGTAGGACACCTCTGTGAGAGACTGGAAGTGATCTTACCTCTCCAGAGAATGAGAAGGCTGGCACTGCATGCAGGAACAAAATGGCAGTAAGTGACCTGTAATCTGGAGGTCTTAAGTGCAGGGAAGAGTTCCAAGTAGAGGGAGGGATTGGAGAGGAGAGGGTTAGAAGGAGGAGGCCTCCAACACCAATACAGGGCCCAGTAAATCCTTACTCTGTCCAGGTAGCAGTAAGGCAGCAAAAATGTAGCCCAAGAAAGGGGCCAGTTTCAGGTCATGCACCAGGTGCCATTTAGCCAAAGTGGACATCGGATTGTGTGAAGGGTCTCCATCTATACGGCAGGAAGGAAGGGGCGGTAGTCAGTCTGGGAATTCAGCCATGGTCTCATAAGCTGTAGCTGAGGGCTTCCCCCGACCTCAGAGAACTATTATAGGAGTGCCAGACAATCAAGGGTCACTTCCCGGGTCTCATTGGCCATTTAACATGACTGTTGGGCGAAAGGCCAAAAGTGGTAGGGAAGGAAGGTTCATTGGAATAGGGAGGGGTAAAAAGAACCTCAAAAACTCCTGTTCTTGGGTTTTGGCAACAAAATAAAAGCAAAAAAAAAAAAAAATGGGGATAGACTTTGACGGATCAGCGATGTTTTTTATTAAGCAGGGAGGAGAAAATGGTGACAGACTATAACAATGGCGTGAGTTTTATAGCGCTTAGCAGAGCCAGATCATGGGAGGAGTTAGTCAGCTACTTTGGGCTGGCTTATTTAGGGTGGGACAGAAGGGAAGGTAGGGAGGTTCCCTGGACTGAGGACAGTTGGTTCCAGCAGGTGGCGGTCAGGTGCCAGTTTCTTTTGTGTTCTCCCTGCTTTCTCTTCCTGCCTTCCCTCTGGCTGAGGCTTGGGCTCCTGAATGATGAAACCTCCAATTTACAACTCCCTAAACTCCCAGGAAGGCAGGCCCGGAACAGCTATAGACAGGGAAGTGCCCCGGGGATTATTCTCCGTGTCCTTCATCTATGGTGCCTGCCTCTTTCACTTTCTGCTAAAATCTTGCTCCTAAACCATTAAGTCTAGGAACTTCTTGTTACCCTTCTAATAGATTCCCCTTTCCCTTAGATGAGTCAGAACCCATTTCTGAGCTTGGGGGAAGACTAGTCCAACAAGCCTAGCTGAATTTACTTTGTGGTTGAATGCATGTGATTAAAATCTCAAGCCAACTCAAACCAGTTAAAAGGCAAAAGACCTTGCTCTTTAGCCAATTTCACAGTGGAGATAAACAAGGGCATCAACCTTGGGCACGTCCTGGCCTCTGACCAACAGCTTTCTGGAAATCTGTGCCATCTGGTAAGTGACATTCTGTCTCTACTTTCAGTGGCAAAATTGCATTTATGCCTTCAGGATATCAGAAACTCAACTGGCTGAGAGTAATGCTGTTCTAGATGGCTAAACATAACCTTCACTGTGCCTATCTCACTGTGCGGATCTCACCCATCTAAAGGGCCGGAGTCTTCTGTGCCGCGGCCGTGTGATGACAACCATGTGTTATGACACAGGATAGGCCCAAAAAGATGGTACCTTTTTGGAACTTCTCTGACTCCACAGTGAGCTACATAAGCCACTTTCTTTGTAACCTACCCAGTCTCAGGTACTGTTACACAACAGAAACAGAAAACTAAGACAGTGGTAGGGCTGAAATTTGAAATCAAGTCTGCCTGAATCCAGAGGCCCATGCACTATCATTTTCTATGTCTTCCCCATGATCATCATTGCCATCGTGACCACCATCGACACTATCCACCACCCCCATACCACCATCAGAACCACCATCATCACTACCAACACTGCCAACAAACACCGACAACTGGCAATACCATCTCAACTACATCTGTTGCCATCATTATTATCTCCACTATTCCCACCATCACCACCATTACCATAGGCATTACCACCTCCTGTACCATCATCACTATGGATATGGAAAATGAAAAATCCCCAAATAGCGAGGCCTGGGAAAAGGGAATGAAAAAGAAAGCCATACACGGATAGCTTCCATCTTTCTCAAGGTAAATCCCTTTCAGATGCTGGCTGCAGGTGGGGAGAAAGCGCTCCATCAAACCTAAAGCGAGAGTCCCTAGGAAACACTAATCTCTTCCAAGATAACTTCTCTCCAGGTGCTGGCCACCGACCCCCAGCCCCAAAACTCAAATTCCTGAATGCCTAAACTGACATGTGCACTAAATGCCTCACAACCTACATGAGTCCAATCCCCTCCTTTGTTCAGGGGCTCATTTTCCACCAGGAAAGTGGATCCATTCCCATAGGAGTAGTCCTGTTCCTGAATAAAGGCTGAAATGATCCATGCAGTGTGCCTCCGATCTGGTCTCTTTCTGCTAACAATCAACAACATCACAACTACAACAATTAACAGCTACCCCATCAGACCACTCTATCATCATCATCGCCACCCTCCACCATCACCACCATTGTCACCACTACCAGCACCACCAGCTCTACCACAACCCCAGCTGCCTACATTATTTCCCTCACTTCTGTCACTTCTGCCACCACCTCCATCATGATCATCATTGTCATTATATCACAGATTCATTCAAGAACTTTCTAGTGCTAATGGAGTCCCTCTTACTCCCTGGACTCCTCTTCAGTTGGAGAAACCAGCCTTTCTGATGCAGCAAGACCCCAGGCTGGCCACTGTAAGCCTTCCTCTGGTGACCTCCAACAACCTTGGTGCTTTCTCTACAGGACTTTCTGTGGCTGTTTCAGTCAGTACACATGGACCATGGCATGGAGAACAGGCAGAGCTTCACATCTACCAAGAGCATGCTGGGAGAAAGTGGCTGGGCAGCGTACGCCCTCACATCACTGCTGTGTCTTCCGTAGTGGGCTCTGAAGTCAGAGTCTGGGTTCAGATCCTGGCTTTGCCTCTAAATGGCTCCATAACTCTGAGTCAGCCCCTAACAATTCATCCATGAAATCTCACTAATGGCACCTACCTGCAAAACTGTGGGAGCAAGCGGTGAGAGGACCTGTAATGGGTCTGGCTCATGACCACTGACTCAGGAGTGTTCACCCTCCTTCTGTCTCCCCAGACTCTGGCAAAGTGCTTGCCATATGGTCCTCTCCATCACTGATCCCTGTGCTGGTCTCACTGGGGTTTGAGACCAACCCGGATTCCACAGGGGATGTGACTGAACTTAGCTGCAAGCTGGAGTGGATGGGGCAGGGCTACTGGCAGGGTGGAGTGGGGGGCGCTTCATGGAGAAGGTGGAGATGGGGCTCCCCTGGAAGACAGGCAGAATTTCCCTCTACCAGATGCATGGGAGAACAGGCAAGTTTTTGACCCTTCTCTGACTTTTTTTTTTTTTTTTTTTTTAGTTGTTGATGGACCTTTATTTTGTTTATTTATTTATATGCTGTGCTGAGAATCAAACCTAGTGCCTCTCACATGCTAGGCAAGAGCTCTACCACTGAGCCACGACCCCAGTCCCTTCTCTTTTAACCTCAACTCATGCCCCAGAGTACCTTGCCCACAGCTGACTCCTAAAAAGGGTTGTTGAGTGGATAAATGTATGGTGACGTTATGGTCTCATTACCACTTTCAAACTGAGTCTTGGGGAGCAGGGACCCATCTCATTCGTGTCTCTGTCCCCAGGACCATGTCCAATACTCCGTCTAGGAGAGCCACTGCAGCAGCACACCCCAATGCCACGTAAAATTACTGAGAGGGTCTTGGGTATCTCACCACATCTCTGGGAGGACCTTGGAACTGAGCCCTGAGGTTATGTAGTCTTAAACGAGGCCACCACCGAGAGCCAAGCCAAGACCCTGCTGCTGCTGGGCATTGACTCACTGGCATGGCGGACACCATGAGCTGGGCCTGGCCTCCCCATGATGGAGCTGAGGGGAAAAGTCCCCTGTGGCTGCCTCTGAGGTCAGGGGGCATGTTGTGGAGCAAATCAGAATCAAGTCCAGGAAGGTAGGGCGGCCCCGTCTGAGGGCCTTGAATGCCAGGTTGGGGAGTTGGTGCTTTTCTCCATGGACGACGGGGCCATTCAAGGTTTTTGAGCAGTTGGGTGACATGAGAGGTGGCACAGAGTAGAGAGAAGCAGCTTCAGGTAATGGGCGGAACTGGGTATTGAAGTCAGACAGGCCTTTCCACAAAAGAGTGTTACCGAAAGCTCCGTCCTTGTCCTCATTGTCAATTCAATAATGAAGACAAAGTTTTAAGAAAAAAAAAGAAATGCTATTGCTTTGCTAGCAAAGGAGAAACACAAGGGACTCCTGTGATTCTGACCATCAGGGGAACAGAGAGGGCTTGTAGAGAGGTGCTTTAAAGGCTATCTTCTAGCTGTGTCTCCTTGGGGGACATAATCCATTTGTCGTCTTGAAAGATCGCCATTCCTTAGGTTTTTTTCTGGTGCCATTTCTGAGTCTGAATGACTTCATTCCTGTGGGTGTGAGCCTAAGAACACAGCCTTGCGTGGAAGAAGGTTAATCTGGCTTCCCCCAAGGTTAGGGAGCAGGAGAGGGACAAGAGAAAAAGGAAAACAAACAACTGTGTCAGTTTTAAAAATAAGCTACAGCAGCCAAGCAGCAAGGGTTATGTTTACAGGAGGAAGTGGACCCAGGTACAAGAGGCCCCCTGGCTCCCTGCTTTCTCTCCACCTGCCCATCAAAGTCATTCCTCTGGGAAGGGAGATGAAGTTTCAGAAACGAAAGAGATTAACACTCTTGTCAAAAGGACATACCATTCCTCCCAGAATCTAGATGAACATGAAATGGTGACCCGTATGTTAAAGGAGATAAGTTGTTCAAGGCACTCAGAACACATGAAATTGGTCTGAGTCAACGGTGGCCGGTAACAAGCCCCTCTTGAGTTCTCTGCCACCTCCCGGCACCGACTGTGCTGGCACCTGCCCTGTGTCACCTCCCTTCACCCTCGCCACAGCCCCTGAGGTGGGAGATCACCCCATGTGAGGGGTGAAGCCTGGCGTGGACTTGGTTAAGGCCTCGTGGGGAACTAGTGGAGGAGTGGTATTCAGACCCAGATCCGGCTGCTCTCAGCTGTGACTTTCATGTTCAGGGCAGAACTGAGCTTTAGGGGTGTGGATTTGATGGCAGTGGGTTCACAGGGAGGGAGGGGAGAAAGATCGACAGGCAGACAGACAGACAGGAGGCTGTGAGACTGTTTAAATAGCAATGTGAGCCCGAGGTGCCTGCTGTTCTCTTGGTTTCGCTGACCCCTTGTTAGATTCTGAATTGCTGACGTCAGGGGTTGCCTGAATCAACTTTGAAGCCCCAGCTCCTGAACCAGGGCCTGGTACCCAGTAGTTCTTCTGTGCGTGTACATTAATGAATTGATGGAATGTTCTATATGCTTCCGCCCCACCCCCAAAAAAACCCTTGACTTATTCATCCCTGTCCTCTTAATGCCCAGCATAGAGTCTGGCCTAGAGAGGGTCCTCGCATCTGTAAGCCAAATGACCCCTCTGTGGTCACCAGGTTCCTCATGAAGTCCTCAAACGCCTCATAAACTCAAAACCTTCTCTAAGAGGCCTTTAGTCCCTCCTTATCATGACTCCATCAAGACAGTAACTCCTGAGTGTCTCATCGCCACGGGCAATTTAACCTCCCAAGCTTACCACATGCTTCTTGTTCACCTCCCCTGGATACTGATTAGATCGCCAACTTATGTCCTCTTAACATATCCTGCCCTGGCAGAGATCCAAAGTAGTCTCCAATGACAGCAGTTACCTCTAATTCTCACCACACCACACAGGGAGGGGTCACACCTCATCTTCCAGAGGAAGGAAAGCGGAAGCAGTTGCCTAGTTTCCTGAGAGCTGTCATTAATACAGACCAAACACATGTGTCTCTCCATGATGTCAGAACTGAGTAACAGTACACTCACAGGCTGCCCGACTGTCACTGGTGGCAGTTCACTGAATATTTGTGGGTCACCTGGTAGTCATAAGCTCTTATAGTCCAATTTTAATTTCTAATATCTATAACACTCAAGTCACACATCACACTATATACAGATGTGTGTCTGTGTATATATATATATATATATGTTTATATATATGTTCATATGTATATTTGTGTGTGCAGTACATTTGTGTGTGTGTGTGTGTGTGTGTGTGTGTGTGTTACAGAAAGGCTCAGAAAGGGTTAAGGCGGCCACAGGAGTTACATAACCTTATGAATCAGGCTGAAGAACTTGTTCAGGGCTGTTAATACATAGGAACTTATTCTAGGCCCAGGTCCCAAGGGAAGGCAGTTTCAGTGTCAGCTTGGAGGGGGCCATGTGGGGTCCTCACAGGCAAGAGAACACCACCACCACCCCCCCCCCCGCCGCTAAAGCCCGTGAACGGACATTCAGAAGTTAGTTGCTGTGGCCATTTTCCTGGGCAAGGCTTGCGACAAGCAACCAGATGATGGGGTCAGGGTGCCACGTGTCCAGTCTCAGGTGCTCCTCCTTCTTATGGGCCTCACATGAAGGGGTTGATTCATTTGGTGGTCTGGTGTGTTGGATAAGCGCATGGGCCTGGTTTTCCAATAAGAGTTTGATGCATCCATGTATCCATGTGCTTCTGATTAATTTAATAAATTGACAGGTGGTCTTATCACAGGTCACAGGTGCATGATTTATGAATTTGTGCCTTATGAATGGGCCAGGAAGATGGTGGTTGTTCATGTGTATGAACCAGATAGAGGGTCATTTTACCTCATTCTACCTCAGCACTTATACCCAAAATAGAGTAGCTCATGGCAAACTACTGCTTATAAAACGGAGCAACTCAGGGTTAGTTACAGCCTGAACACTGCTGTTCTACATCATGGAGTGACTCTGAGCAGAGCACAGCCTGCTCTCTATACTTAGTAAGTGGAAAGACTGATTTATTCTATAACCTGTACTTTTTTCATTCCTCACCAGCCAAAGATTCATTTTTAATCCAACCAGCAAATATTTAATAATAAGGCCCTTCTGTGGGCCCAGCATGAAGGGAAATGTAGACAACAGCTTTAACCCTCTTTGCCAGCAGCATGGTCGCCGGGCCCAGGCTCTCACAGGAATGGACGCTAGACTCCTGTGGACATGCAGCTGCCCTCCAAGAGACAGAGTCCAATGGGAATGGTGTTTGTTTTTAAATTGACACATCATTGAGCTTCTCAGTCAAGGCCCAGTGGTTTTAACAGAGACAATTTATTATCAAGAAATGTAAGTGGGTTAAATTGCTGACTCAGTAGCAGAAAGTTCAAGAAGAAACCACTTAAGTATCATGAAGTATCAGGTACAAGAACTGCACACGAGAAGGGGTGGGAGCCATTAAAAGCCCACCATTGAGGGGGGGACTGGGGTCCAGTGCCTGAGGGAGGGGGACTGGGTGGCTGGTGCAGGTGTCCCTGAGGCTGAGGGCAATGAGGGCACTCTACAAGTACTAGTGTTGGAGCAGGACTGTGTTATGGGTTGAAAGTGTGTACCCTCCCAATCCCACCAAATTCAGATGTTGGAGCCTAATCCCCAGGGGGGTGGTATTCAGAGATAGGACCTTTGGGAGGTAGTTAGGTCATAAGGGTAAGGCTTTGTGGATGGAATTAGTGCCCTTGTTTGCATGCTCTCTCTCCCTCCCCCTCTCTTTCTCTCTGCCACATGAGGACATGATTGCAGCCACCTGCAAACCAGAATGCAGGCCTTTACCAGATACCACATCTGCTGGCACCTTGATCTTGAACTTCCCAGACTGAAGAACTGTAAGGAATAACTGTTGTTTGAGCCACACAGTCCAGGGAATGGGTTTTAAGCAGCCGGAACAGACTGAGAGAGGCTGGGTCTGTGCAAGCTCACTTTCCTGCTTTGCCTGCTAGCCCTGTGTTAGGATCTTTGTGTGAGCTAAAGAGACAGGAGGTACAGGGAGACTGACTCAGCGGCCAGATGGACAAGGGATGAGGCTGCTCCTTTCTGTTTGCTCCCTGACCTGGCATGGGGCCACTGCACCTCTATGGTGGCAGCAATTTCCCCTGGGGCTGCTGGGTCCAGGCTGCAGCTGTCCCAGTGGTAGGAAGTCAGCCATGAACTGGTAAGGAATGGGCAGCAGTAACTCCCGGGGAGGTCGCAGACCTGTGTGCCGCACAGAACTAGAACCTCAGGGAGCCGCATCATAAACAGGTAAAAGCAAACGATTACTGGTGGTCCTAAGTCCTTTAGGTGGAGTGGGTCAGAGAAGCTCTATGACTTTGTGACCAAAGAACCTAAGTCCTTAAATATCCCGATCCTGTAAAGAATGTGCCAACTTCCTCAAGGTGACCCTTCCTGTCTGCCCTGATCACCTGGACACTCCAACTTTTCTAATCAGCTTTCATTTTCCTCTTGGTGACTTTCTGGAAATTCTTTCCTGCAGAATGGCAAAAAAAACAGGGGTCATTAGAACCCTGGTGGGACCCTCAGACTGTGGTTGGGGTGGGCGAGTCTGCTGTCTCTTGTAAGGGCACTAATTCCATCCACAAAGCCTCACCCTTATGACCTAACTACCTCCCAAAGGTCCTACCTCTGAATACCACCCCCTGGGGATTAGACTTCAACATATGAATTTGGTGGGATTGGGAGGGTACACACATGCAATCCATAACACAATCCCCATATCCAAAACCAGCAGGGTAGGCAGGGTTGTAACTTTCTTTCAGTGGAAACTTTGATCCTGCTGAGTTTAAGTTTCACAGAGGACTCCAAGTGGAAATGTCCGGTAGGCATTGTATACAGAATGAGAAATATATTCATATATGTATGCCAGGTTATGTCCCCATCACCTGCTCAGTATATGTCTTAGTCCATTTTTCATTACTATAAAAAAGTCCTGAGGCAGGTTAACTTTATAAAGTAAAGAGGTTTAATTAGTTCATCATTTTGAAGGTCCAAAATTCAAGATCAGCAGCCCCATTGGTTTGGCCCCTAGGGAGGGCTCAACAATGAATGGTGTCACAACAGAAGCATGATTGGAGGAAGAGGTCACATCTTGACACGGAGAACTGGAGAGCAATTCTGAGGTCGGGTTCACTTTTATTTTATTTTTTCCTTTTCAGTACTGGGGATTAAACCCAGGGGTGCTTTACCACTGAGCTACATCCCCAGCCCTTTTTATTTTGAGATAGGATCTCACTAAGTTGCCGAGGCTGACCTTGAATTTGTGACCCTCCTGCCTCAGCCTCCTGAGCTGCTGGGATTACAGGTGTGTACCACCATACCCAGCCTAGGTTCATTTTGTGTGTGTGTGTGTGTGTGTGTATGTGTGTGTGCTGGGGATTGACTCCAGGGACCCTTAACCACTGAGCTACATCCCTAGCCCCATTTTATTTTTTATTATGAGACAGGGTCTTGCTGAGTTGCTTAGGGTCTTGCTGAGTTGCTGAGGCTGACCTCAAACTTGTGATCCTCCTGCCTCAGCCTCTGGAGTCCATAGGACTACAGGTATGTGCCACCAAGCCCAGCTGAGCTCATTCTTATAAAAATTTACTCTCAAAGAGAACTCAGGGTCCCATGAGAGGTACCTTTGAGTAAAATAAGGTCTTTCTATTCTAAATTTTAATGATAAAAATACTTTTCTAGATAGAAAGATCTTTATATCATTATCTAACCAGATGATATAAAAATTAAAACAATTATAAAAGAGATTTATATCTACTGGATTGACTAAAATTTTAACTAATTAATTCAAGGATATTTTAGGCTATTCTTCTAATTTTACTGTTGTGAGCTAAGATTTTTGTCCATATTTTGACATGATAAAAACCCATTAAAATTAAGTTATTTTTTTAAAAAATGTCTTTATTGCCTAATGATTCTTATTGTTTAAGCAAAGATTAATTTTGGTAAATAAATTCACATTCTTGATTAAATATTAAATATATTGAACTACTGACTTAGATCCCAATTTTGACAATTGTCCTTGAAGACTAGATTTGATTGATTCAAAGACACTGTTGATTCTTACATTTTATTTATTAGATCTGAGATTCTCCAAATTAAAGTTGTATGTTACTTTTAAGCAATAAAGGTTACAAACTTTAAAAATTTATTCATATTATAGAAGCTCTCTGGCTGGACCTATTGTCCATAAAAAATACAGTAAGATTTATATATTGCTCCCTATACTGGGAAATGACCTTAGACATATTTTTTTTTAAAGACAATTAAGAGATATTTAAGAGATACTTAAAGGATAATATTCTAAAAGTAGAGATATTTTGAGACACCTCTCAAAAAGAGATTGAAGTTTCTTTCTAAATTGTTAGGATGGATCAACTAGTCTATATTGGAAAATTATAATAATCAATAAAAGGTAAATTTATTCTTATCATTTAAGTACTTATACTATTATTTAGAACTTAAACTGATGATAGTATGACTTATGCCAAGCCTTTACTCAATTTTATTAAATAAACAAAAGGGGGAATACAGGACCTCAGAGACGCATATTAGATTTTACAAAATATTTTAATTTTTTTCCTTAAATTGTAATATTAAGAGTCTTAATATTACTGAACATGATTAAGTAAATCATATCAGATTTCAAAGGAGAATTTAAACTAGTCATCATAATAATGACTGAGAAACCTGGCACAGGAAGATAAACTTTCAGCTACAGATTTTATAGCCATGCAGCTTCACGGGCTTGTCAGGTAGGTGAAAATTATGAAAAGACTTATATGGACCCATTTCCCAGGTCCACCTTTAATGTGTCTTGCAGTGTGGACTGGAAAGTCCACCCATAAAACTAGATTAATTGTCCTGACTGTAATGGTCAGTGATACCTATATATTGACTCTATGGTAAACAGACTGTCTGGAAGTATCTTTTGAGAAAAAGTGTTGAAATAACGGATTGTTCCACATCCGTATGGATGGCGGCTATGGACCAGATGTGAGTAACACCAACTAAGAGCCAGTTCTGTGAGGGATCATGCTCTGAGTCTTAGCACTGCTCTCCTCTTCATCTACCTGTGTCTCTCAGCTCTGTCACAATATTACTGTTTGTCGATGGCCTTTCTCCTTCTTTCCTGATGCAGCCTCACCAGCCCAGTGCTGGGCTCTGGGCCCTCCACGGAGAAGAAACCTGAGTTTCCTGACCCTAGGGTAAATGCCGGTGTGGAGGCCATGGCGTTATCTGTCAAGGAGACAGAGAGCCCTCTCGGGGACAATGCCGTGCACACTCCACATCACCCTGTTTGGCCCCGGAGGATGGCTGGGTAGTCAATGACGGGTAAGATTCCTCCAGGGAGGGGCAACCTAAGACAGGCACAGTCACAGCGGGGCCATCAGGAGAAAGCTTGGGGGCCCACAGAGGTGAGGCACAGAACCTCACCCCCACACACACCTGTGCAAAGGCCCAAGTCTTCACCCCTTCTGAGAGAGGTCTCCTGTCCCGTGGC
Source organism: Callospermophilus lateralis (assembly GCF_048772815.1). Taxonomy (NCBI): domain Eukaryota; kingdom Metazoa; phylum Chordata; class Mammalia; order Rodentia; family Sciuridae; genus Callospermophilus; species Callospermophilus lateralis. The sequence goes on from NC_135311.1 coordinate 101,591,038, forward strand.
TGCTTTGCTCCCCACGTCCAGCTCAGACGGGAACCCAAGTGACAGACGGAGACCTAGTCAACAGCGACTGCCCTCTCACCCCTGCCCTTTTCCTTTCTTCTCTCATCATGGTTCTCCTTTGGCAATAAATTTAATAAAAGGGGAGGAAATGTTGGAATAGCCTTCAGTTGCAACTAGCAGCTAGGAGCATTTGGAGTTTCCTCACAGTGTGGTTACATTAAGCAAAAGATGATTGGCTTATAGATACTATGATTGACGGGCTCGCCCCACTCGATCCCTATAACAGTTGTGTGCATTCCAAAAAGAAACTGAGCTACTAGACATCGACTTGAGGTTTGTCACCAGCCAGTTCTCATAGCTCCTGGAGTCTGTGTGTTGATTCGGTGTCTCTACTCCCCACCCCCCGACTGAGGTAGCCGAAGTAGCTGCACAACTAATTGGCCACACCAGTGACAGGAACATATGCAAGACAGCATATGAGAAACCTCAGCTAGCCAATTATGCTGGACTTAGTGACTAAGTCTATATTTACCTATATGGACAATTGTTGGAAAGATTATTAAAATAGATTTTTTCCAAGAGTATTTATATTACTGATAGACCTAATTAACTCCTTAAATGTGAGAGTTAAAAGATGATAAATATCCTGTAGCCTGTAAAAATATAACTTATTGTATCATTAATTATTGCCAGCTAATATTTCAGAGCTATAATATGCTAAAGTTAATATTCAGGCTTTAAAACAGGTGTATGTCCATTAACCAGACCTAAGCAAGTTTCTGGTCTCATGATCCCTGAAGTGACTACTTTAAATATTATCCATTGTTTATTCAATCGTAGCCTTTGTGGCTATGTCTTAAAACTTACAATGTTTGGATTTTCTTAATGTTCGACTTAAATTACTTCCAAAATCCTTCATGGTCAGATAAGTGCTGATGGAAGGATGAGAACTAAGTAATAATGTTCTAGAAGACAATGTAATAAATAATGTGAGTGAGCCCTTTGCTCTATGGTTTATGGAGAGGCCTAAATGCCATGCCAATGAAAATGTTTTTGTTACTATGGCCAAACGCAATTCTTCCCAATAAAATTGGGAAAAGATTACAAATCTTCTGATGAGTGTTTGGCGAAATAATAATAATAATAACCTGGATCTTCCAAGTTGATTGTGTAATGAAGATGATATGTTTTCTACTAATTCCTTTTGTGTTTCAATAGTAGATCGTGATGACCTAGGACCAAGAGTCAAGTGATTGAAAGATAGCATTTCCCAGTTACATTATTTTTATATATTAAGAAAGGGGGAATATGTGGGAGACCGACCTTGCACATGACTGAGTCACACTCCCCAGCTGGGTGCTGAGGCGCTCAGTCACAGAAATGTGGCAGAGCTTTCCCCACCCTTCTTGGGTTCGAGGGTCAGTGTCTAGTCACATGGGAGTGTCTTGCTACAGCCCCATGGGTGGAGCTATGCTCACCTCTTCCTTTGTAATATAACCCCTTGCCCTGTTTAGGGTAGAATCTTCCATGGAAGTGCCTTGTGTGTGTCCCTTTCTCTTACTGTGTCCTTGGGTGTGGCCTACCCAGGTGTCAGTCAACCTGCTGACAGTGGACATCATGAAGACAGACTCAGCCCCCTGAAACCTGATCCCTTGCCTCATTTTGAATAGCTTCTCCTCAATAAAAGGGTCAGAGTGTGCTCTCGCTCTCTCTTCCTGCAGACCCTTAAAGTCAGAGGAGCCGTCACAGAGACCCCAAAGAAAAAGGTATTAGTGTCTCTTGTGTGCTTATTTCGTTCAGCCCAGTTAGCCCAGTTCTACTGGAGTAACCCCTGAGCAGAACAGAAACCCAGCACCGGCCTTATCAGAATCATAGGTGTAACTTGGAGCACTGGGAGCCCACCCAAGAACCTCCTCACCACCTAGGTGATCCCTGGGATCAGCTCCCTGATCACAATAAAGGGCAAGCCAAACCTGTAGAACAACTCAAAGGATCAGATAACACAGAACCTGGACGGTCTGCATCCTGTGAAAGACTTCGCTCCTTCATTGGTGTCTGGCCAATGTTCAGATACCTGTAGTTCCAGAACAGATCGTGAGTGCAGATCCAGGTCTGGGCAACATTCTCCAGGGTAGAGATGCCAGCTACCCTGGCCCGCCAGTCTGTCCACCTGAGCTTCCTCACTGTGGTTCAGCTGAACGTGACTGTCTCGACCATTCCTTGCCTGTCTTCAACATGAGGTCTAGAAAGCCAGCTGGGGACATCACATCTCCTGTGTACCGGGCCCTCCTCAAAATGTGGTCACTACATGATGTGGCTGAGCCCCTTTCCCCAACCTCCTGCAGGTATTGAGCCAAGGCTTCCAGGGAGGCTTGATTAGAAAAGGCTCATTGGCCTGCGTAGGGGAGATGACGTTCCTGCCTGTCCGCCCCCCTGCAAACCATGGTGGTAGCCATGTGGCCTGATGGCAGCCCCCATGGCTCACCCTCCAGGTGGACCCCTTTTTCTGACATGTTACAGGTGTTTGGCTTAGTGGTACAGGGCTTGCCTGGTACACACAAGGCTCCAGGTTCAATCCCCTAGACCTCAAAAGAAAAAAGGTACAGAGGACTGCCACAAGCCACAGTCAGCACTGTGACTGACCACCCACGTGGTGGTCCTTCTCCCAGCCCTCTTTGGTGTCTTGGTGCTGACCTCCATCTGTGATCTGGTCATGGATTCAAAGACCATCCCCCAGTGCCACCACCTTCAAATCCCCCTTATAACTGGGGAACCCAGGAGCCGCAGGAGCTTTCTCGGTTGAAGTCCTTGTCTACCCAGAGACTCCCCAGGAGTGGTGAAACTTGCCTCCCCGTTGTCCCCCCATGAGGGGCCCCTGGGGTCAGGTCCTTCCCAGACCTCCCTAGCCACAGCAATCTGCCTTGGAGCCTGGCTTGCCCCTAGACTTCATGTCCTCCCTGGCTGATTCAGACACACAGTGGCTCTGATTTGCTGAGTGGCAGCTGTGTCTCACCTTGGTGGCTATTACCCAACCCCCCTAGTCTGGGGCCTGGCTGGGGGCTGGCCTTGCTGCCATCAGGCCTCATTCCTACCCTTGACCCCCAGTCTCTCTTCCAACCCCACTTCCCCTGCTAGGGGGCTGTGTTCTAGGGCTCCCTACCTCCCCACACTGGATGACTGTCCAAACTGATGTTGACAAATAAAAACAACTTTATACCAAAAAAAAAAAAAAAAAAAAATCTGGGACCACAAAGAAGGTCATGATGATCACTGGCCTCAGATCATAGGGAGAAGGGTGGGGGAGGTGTCGTCTCAAGCCTCCTCTTCCAGGGGTGCTGGGATTCTTACATAAACTGCTTCATGCTCCCTCAGATCCTCAGATCCCCCACACACCAAGGGCAGAGGAGCATTGGCTGGGGCCCTCTTCTCCCAGGTCATGTGACCATGCTCAGAGACCCTGGCCACACTGAGGTCAGCATCAGAGCAACTTTACCTGAGAGTCTCTGTCAGACTGCCGCTGCCCGGGAAGGCTTGGGAGCCTCTCTACCTGGGTGGTGAGCAGGCCCACGTGGGGGTGGGGTCAGCATTCAGAGGGCAATGGGCCCTGGAGCGGGCCAACAAAGTGCCTCTCCTCTTCCTCTCAGGCATGTCACCTACATGCCACACCTGATGAAGCCATCAGCCATTGCAAAGTCACACTGACATTCAAGCAGGCGCCTGCGGGTGCTGAGCCTAGGTGTGAGCCAAGGCCTGGCAGCATCTAGCTAGGGGTGGGGCTGGGGGCAGAGCCAGGCAAGAGGCAAGGCGTCAGAGGGGTGGAAGGAGGCCACTGGTCTCAGAATCAGGGGGGCACCAGGTTTCAAGGACAAGTTGGCATTTAGGAAAACTGACCAGGGACGACTGGATCGAGCCCTCCACAGTTATCCAGATGGGTGGTGAGGAGAGGGCCCAGGAGGGAGGGGAGGCCGGGGTGGGTACAGGGGTGGAAGTGGGCAGCAAGTGTGGCCAGGGTGTCCAGGAGCTTGTCTGGGCAGAGAGGGTGAGAGGTGAGGGCAAGCACTGGGTGGGGTAGGAGACAGGATCAAGAGAGGGCTCCGTTGTTGCAGGGGCACTTTGGAAGACAGGACAGAGGAGGAATCATTGCCCTGAGTGAGGGAGGAGAGAGAGAGAGAGAGAGAGAGAGAGAGAGAAACAAAAAAACAGGAAGCATGGGTGGGGCCCGGTTTAGGGCACCCTGTGGATGTGGGAGTAGGAATCCGCCCTGACAGAGCCGGCAGCTGGCGCTGGGGCCAGGGGCTGTTAACACTGTGCTGAGCACTGGGAGATGAATGTGGCTGACATGTTTGCTTTTTACCAAGTCTCTCCAGGGGGGCCTCTGGTTGTTTGAAGCCAGCTCATCAAATGACCACATAGGCTTCCATGCCCTGCTCCTCAAACCTGGCATCTTCACAGTGAGCCCAGCCGCACTCGTGCCAGTAAAGCTGGGGCTTGGCTGGGGAGAAGGTACTAACTCAGCCTGTCTCATAAAGGTGCTGATTTATTTAGGGATAAAAATGTCTTAAAATTAGAGTAATGGTTGCACAACTCTGTAAATGCGCTCAAAAATCATTGAATTATACACTGGGTGCATGGGTGAATGTAACATGTAAATTCTATCTCAATAAATCTGCTAAAATAATTAAAAAAAAAAAAAAACACCTTTTTTACCCGAGGGTGACATTAGATTTCCATCTTCCCTCACCTTACTGTCACATTGCCCAGTGAGTTATGAAAGGATAGCATTGAGAAATCTTGATGTGAAAAGAGAACTTAATTGAATCATCAGGCACCAGCCCTGCCAAGCCGCCTACACCTGTTTTTCTCCTGACACATTTATGATAGCCCTGCAGTCAGGAACCAGGGCTAGGCTGAATTCCCATTACGTGGAACAAAGTTCAAGCTATAGAAGGTCCAACTTCTGAGCAATTGTATCCCCAGCACCCAGGACACAGCCTAATATACGGGAGATGCCCAGGAGAGGTCTGTCTGGTGAATGAAAGAAGGTCATAGCTAGAAGGAACAGAAAGATTTGTTGAGGATAAGCAAACGGAGACACTCTGTTAGGGAAGGGCAGTTGATTCAATTTAGCACGTATTTATTTTGATTTATTATTTTTGTTGTCATTGTTTTGTGGCACTGAGGGCTGAACCCAGGGGTGCTCTACCACTGAGCTACATCTCCAGATGTTTTGGTTTGTTATTTTGAGACAGGGTCTCACTGAGTTGCATAGTCTGGCCTCAAAATTTCAATCCTCCTGCCTTAGCCACCCAAATCACTGGGATTACAGGCGTGCACCTCTGTGACAGGCTCAGTGTGTGTTTATTGAGCTCTGAGTAAAAAGTAATATTCTAAGCACCGCGAAGGATAGAACGGTGATTAAGGGGAAGTCGATGTCTCAATGAATAGGGAGAACAGGGGAGGGGTAAGAGACAGAAAGTCAGAAACTTGCTGTGAATGAGGCTCTGAGCAGGGGGCCTTGCATTCCTCCGTCTTGTTTCATCTTCACAGACACCATATGAAGGAGATTTTATTATCCCAAATTTACAGATAAGGAAATTTAATCTCAGAGACATGATATACAAGAAGACTCAGCATTTGAACTCAGGTCTAACTGGTGGCAAAATCTTTTTCTTTTCATTATTTACTTTTTAAAATCAGGGCATTATAGTTAGACACAGTAGTTGATTCATTTTGACAAAGTCATACATACATGGAATTTGGTATGCTCTGGTGGCAAAATCTGAGCTATTTGTAACACTATTATAAGTCAAGAAGCAAAAGTCAAATGAGTTGAAAGAAATATAATTGCCCACATTTCCTTGGAGGTTGCTGGGAGCCATCAGCCAAGTAGGTATGACAAATTCCTTGCCAGCTTACTCCCATGCTGTCTAGTGGAAGGACTTCTGAAAGGTGACCTTGCTCAAGGACCAGGGCAGGATCCGTGTTTAGGGTGTTCCCCCTTTAGAATAGGGCAGTTTAGCATAATAGGAGAGTAGGGTGTTCCCCCTTTAGAATAGGGCAGTTTAGTATAATAGGAGATTAGGGTGTTCCTCTTTTGGAATAGGGCGTATCCTGCTGCTGAGTTCCTCTTGAGTGCTTAGGGTCAAACAGTATTTTTTGAGAGACAGAAGCCCATGCGGTGTGGATTTAGGCAGGAGAGGATTTGGGAGAGAGTGGATTAGGGCAGAGTGGAGATTTGGGAAGAGACCGTGGATTCCCCCAGAACGTGTTTGTAGACGGCCGGTGTGAGTTTGGGAATAAAGAATTGCTGTTTGAATCTACAAGCTGTGTGGAGACTCGTGATTTGTGCCCAGCAAGAGACTGTGGCATCTGGTGGCCCGTACGGGGAACACCTGAAGCTTGGGGGTAAGTGAAATTACTCGCCCCTGAAGGAGAGCGAAAGAATGGGTGAGCATTTCAAAAAACAATGTGTTCTTGTTCTAATTTATTTTGTTTTTGTTTCAAGTTGCCTGTTCCTAGAACTTTCTCATACAAACTGGAAAAAATGGTTGACCCAAGGTTTTAAGTTGTTCGCCTCCGAGGAAGAAAAATTGTTAGAGAAAAAAGGCACCCCAGTAAGACCAAGAACAGCTAGGGCATATGTTGATACAATACAAAAATGCAGCCCATGGCTTTTAAACGAGAAGTTATTAAATATATCAATGGGACCATCATGGTATCCTGTAGAAGGATTTTTCTTCAACAAGAAAGAGATGGCTAGTTCTGTTTACTATGCTTGTCTAAAATCTTGGTTTTTACAGACATCTAATTAATTTACAAAACTGAAGTGTTAAAATATCAACCACTAAATATGAAATCAAGTACTCTTTACTTATTAAGTTCCATAAGGTAATATATTTAATCATTATGTGTGTTTTCATAAATTGGTAAATGGAAAAAATGTTTAATATTGCTTTGGTCTATGTCTTTGCTGAAACAAGGTTACTAAGTGTTAAGATTCTATCATGTGTAATTTATATACAAAGAGTATAAGAAGTTTCAGTTGGGTTTCAATTACAGTATTATAGTATCATAAAAAACATGAAAGTCTTTCATCTTCTTAAAGTGGAGTAATTTGTCTAATTCAGAAATTTTATAAGGGTTATTTCAGAATGTGAATTTATAAAAAGGGTTAATGGCTAGAAAAGAAATATTAAAAGATTGAAGATGTGAAAATATATTTTAATATGGAAGGTTAAAAGAAAAAGAAATGTTTCTAGATGAAATAATCTTTGTGTGGTAAAGTAAAAAGTTGTAAAATGCCATTTAAAAAGATTTTGAGGAAACTAGACTTACCTTAAAAGCGTGAGAAAAGAAGTAAGAAGAAAAAGGTATTTGTACATGGCAGATTGAGACAAAGCTTCTTAATGGAGTAAAAAAGGCCTTTGGTTGAAGGGCAGCCATGTAAACTAATATTAAGCGATTTAAACAGAGTCTAAGCCTCGTTTAAAAGAGTGAAAATGTAGGTGGTGAAAAAGTACAGTATAGATGACAATTGTAAGACTTTAAAAGGTTAAATTGAAGGTGGTTAAGATGCCTTCATGATGGAGGAAAGATTGTGTCATTCGAAGCCTAGTTAATCTTAAAAATTGGAAAGGGGTATATATCCCCCAAAGATAAACTTAAAATAACCCTTTTTACTCTAAACTTTTTAAATTTGGATTCATCAGGACTTAATGCTGCGGAAAGACATATGTATCCAAAAAATGTACATAAGCCTAAGGTACTTTGGAAAGATATTCTAACAGGACAATGGAAAGATCCTGACCCAGTGATTTTCTGGAGTCGGGGTTCTTTTTGTTTTTCCACAGGAAGAACAGCAGCCGATTTGGATTCCAGAAAGACTAACCAAAACGATTTCTACAGATCAAAAAGAAGATAATTTGACTCAAATCCATAACAGCTGATATCCAGAACTCCAGCTTGGCCATTCTTACATCTGCGACTGTGATTAACCAGGATGCTTTTTTCAATATCTATTTTATTATTGCATTTTTCCCACATCATAAGGTTCTATTTTTATTTTTTGAGCTCATACAAACCTAGGTTAATGTTTTTCTGATCAGTTTTATTTTTTGACTGTGGAGTTTTTAAACATTGCAATGGAGATTTCACCTAGGTGAAGCTACAAGGCCTTTATTATTATCTTATGTGTTGTACGTTTGTTTGCACATTTGTGTTTTGTGTTATATGTCTGTGTGTGCGTATGTCCATATTTCATATATGAGGAGCGCTCATGAGAAAATGGATCCGAATTTTTTTTTTATTCACGTGATTTAAATGGCTTAATTTAAATTAGGTAAACAGCTGTTAAGGATTGTTTTTAAAGGTGGTTAACAGATCTGCTTGTTTACTAATTTAAATCAGGTAAACAGCTGTTAAGAATTTTTTTTAAGGAGGTTAACAGATCTGTTTGTTTACTTTCACCTTTCCTTTTCATTATATTTAATAATTCTTTTCAGGATAATGTCTTTTTTAGCATCATTGCCAGAATTCCTATCTTCATCCCAATGAATATAACTCAACAAGTATGCTCAATCAAGGAGTCAACTTACTTTGGGAGGAAACGGACTTTGGGAGGAGACGGACAGATTGATAGATTCCTCCCCTTTGAACTGCTTACAGAACTTGCCTGGACTATGTAACTACGTTTAGTGCAGCAAATTGTGGTAATGCTGGCATATCTTTGCTGATGGTGTCACCAGTGATCTTTGCTGATGGTGTCACCAATGATGCAATTTTTCCAAAGGAACTGTCAATTGGCTTGGTGTCGTGGCATTTCTGTATCCTCCTCCCTTCTGCTAGTGATGGTCTAAATTTGGGGGCCAATGGCTATATGCTGGACCGGCAGTCAGTGACGGGTATGATCCAATTGCAATGGTATCAACCTAAGACAGGAGGCTGACGCCTAAAGGTCAGTTGCCTAAAGGTCAGTTTTCCCATGACGGGTAAGAACCATATGTTGAATTGGACAACCTACCAGGCGCGGTCCTTAAGCCACATTAACCTCACTCCCCCACTGGCACCAAGGCCAAATTTGGGGGCCAACAGAGGTGAGGCAAAGAACCTCACCCCCCCACTGGTGCATAGACCTATCCACAAGTATGGCTGTATGCTGGACCGGTAGTCAGTGACGGGTATGATCCAGTTGCATTGGTATCAACCTAAGACAGGAGGCTGACGCCTAAAGGTCAGTTTTCCAATGACGGGTAAGAGCCATATGTTGAACTGGACAACCTACCAGGCACGGTCCTTAAGCCACATTACTTGTTGTTTAATTAATCAGAAGGGGGGAGATGCTGGGAGCCATCAGCCAAGTAGGTATGACAAATTCCTTGCCAGCTTACTCCCATGCTGTCTAGTGGAAGGACTTCTGAAAGGTGACCTTGCTCAAGGACCAGGGCAGGATCCGTGTTTAGGGTGTTCCCCCTTTAGAATAGGGCAGTTTAGCATAATAGGAGAGTAGGGTGTTCCCCCTTTAGAATAGGGCAGTTTAGTATAATAGGAGATTAGGGTGTTCCTCTTTTGGAATAGGGCGTATCCTGCTGCTGAGTTCCTCTTGAGTGCTTAGGGTCAAACAGTATTTTTTGAGAGACAGAAGCCCATGCGGTGTGGATTTAGGCAGGAGAGGATTTGGGAGAGAGTGGATTAGGGCAGAGTGGAGATTTGGGAAGAGACCGTGGATTCCCCCAGAACGTGTTTGTAGACGGCCGGTGTGAGTTTGGGAATAAAGAATTGCTGTTTGAATCTACAAGCTGTGTGGAGACTCGTGATTTGTGCCCAGCAAGAGACTGTGGCAGGAGGTGGTGGGACAAGTATGCATTTTAGCTGGTATGAACGCGACTTAAGACAAGCAAATCTGGGTTGAGTCCTGTTCAAGCAATTTCTAATTATATGGCCTTAAGAGGTCTCATTTCTTCTTGTGCAATGGAAATAATGATAGCACCTACCTCATAAGGCTGCTACAAGTAGAAAATGAGTTAGTGCTTATAAAGCACTTAGCAAAGTACCCAGCACACCCAAGCACTTGATAAATAGCTGTTACCACTACTGAACATATGTACTCAACAATTATGCCCCATATAGATGGGGCATATCCAGACGCATGGACATTTAAGTGACATAAGTCAGTGTCCTTCCCTCCCCACAGAACACCCACCTAGTTCTGGTTCTAGATTATTTCAGCAATCCCCTGTTTTCCTCCCTCCAAATTCTCTTTCTTGGCAAAGTAATGATCTTCCTACTCATTGAAATTTTTTCCACAAAAAGCCCAGAGGTATAGGGAGTGGGAGGAGGTGAAGAGGGTGCCATTTTGAATGAAGAAAATGCAGGACTTTATGTATGAAGAAAGGCTAAAACTCGGTCCAGCTAGAACCAGAGTCCACACAGGGCAACAGTGGGAACAAGGTGAGAGGGAGAATTTGGAACTGTGTATTTAAAAAAAAAAAATTTGAAAGCCTAAAAGAGAAACTTGGACTTAAGTTGAAGATGGTGTTTCAACCGGGCAATGATGCACATAATCAGAGCTGGGTTTTAGAAAAATTAACTTGTCAATTCATAGAGATTGGTTTGCAAAAGAGAGAGAAATTGTGCTCAGACAATCAGTTATGAGGTTGCTAACCAGGATCAGAAGCAGGAGGTATTGGAGGGGGGCTTGCAAAGGACGCTGATTTATGTCACTGTAACTTGCATGTGTCTGGACACACCCCATCTATATGATAGTTACATGATTGCTGAGTATATACATTCAGTAGCAGTAATAGAGCTATTTACTGAACATTGTTGTCTACCAGGAACTTGGTATAGTGCTTTTTAAGCACTAATCCATTTTCTACTCATAGCAGTTTTATGAGGTAGATGCTATTATTATCTCTATTGTATGGATGAGGAAATTGAGGCTCAGAGAGAGTAGAAACACAGTTAAGTCCATATAATCAGTAATTCTATAGACAGGAGTTAACGCTGTGTAGATCTGTTTGACTCCAAAGTCAATGTCATACCCACCACACTACACACTCTGTCCTGTGGCCACCTCTTCCTGGCTCAGGCTCTCCTTGATCTGCCTGGATGAATGCTTACCCTGAACATATTTGACCTTTTGGAAATACTTCAATGTCGCATTCCCAGAAACTTAAACACTCAGGGGTCACTCCAGGTGAACTGGGCTGTGCGAAATAACCACACAAGAGACAGAAATACCTTTTTTCTTTGGGGGTGCTGTGACAGCTCCTCTGACCTTAGGGGTCTGCAGAAAGAGAGAGATCCCATACATGCTGACCCCTTTTATTGAGGAGAAGCTATTCAAATGAGGCAAGTGATAGAACCAATCTGATCTTTTCTTAAAATTGGGAGCCATCTCGCCACAAAGCCATGAAAAGATAATTTCAGCTTTACTATAAATTACTGAAAATTCTGAACCTGCTTGGAATGCCTGCCCGTGCCTGTGCCTTGAACTCACCCATGCCTGGCTCTCTGACCAGATAGCAGCCCTCTCTAAAACTATAGTGACGCCTCACAAATCTTGGCCTTCCCTGGCCAGATACCGACCCTCTCTGAGGCTCTAATGACCTTCATAAATTCTGATGTCGGGGCCAGCAAAAATGTAAACTACCATTAGTGTTATGCTCCTCAGAGTTTTGTTATCTGTAACCACCCTTTGTGTTACTTTCTGGGCTATAAAGCTGGGCTGCAGGAAAGCTGCGGCTGCTGTCTTGTTCCCGCAGTTTTGGGTGGGAGAGGCAGCCCGGCCAGTCGAAATAATAAGCTTGCTTTAATTTGATTTTAATTGGAGTCAGTGGTCTTTTCTTGCGTCCTAGTCTAACACAAGGGGTCAGGTTTCAAGGGGCTGAGTCTAGCTTCATGATATCTGCTGTCAGCAGGTTGACTGACATCTAGGTAGGCCACACCCAAGGGCAGAGTAAGAGAAGGGGACACACAAAGGGTGTTTCCATGGAACATTCTATCCCAACAGGGCAAAGGGTAATATCACAAAGGCACAGATGAGCATAGCTCGACCCCTGGGGATGTAGGAAGGCAAGCCCATGCCTGAAGACACATTTAAGTTTTCTCAACCCTAAAGATGGGGGCTACTATCTTTGGTTATCTAAGCAACCAGATCACAGTGTAACTGACAATGCCACACCCATCAAAAGGGGAGGCAAACACTGTCACATGCTATGTTGGCCTCCCACACTTCAAGATCTCATCTTTTGATAGAAACTTCAGGACAGCCTGGTGTAGTGTAACTAGCATGAACTCCAGAGTACCACAGACCTAAGTATTGAATCCTGGCCCGCTTACAAGCTAAGTGTGCTGGGTGCAAGCTTATTTTCTTTCTGTACGTTGGACATCGCAGACCTACTTCATAAAGTTGTTGTGAACAATTAAAGTCAAGCCCTATGGAACTTCTAGGTAGTGACTGGCACCCGGTAACAGATTTCCAGTAATAGTAGTTGTTCATAAACAATGGGCATCCAGATCAGACTGATGAGAAGACTAGAGATCAAACCAGGTGAGGACCAACTAAGAGGTATGGCTGTGCTGACCTGGAAAGGGGAGAGGAAATGATCATGTCCAAGTATACACAGTGTTGTCAAGGAGTAGAGACTGAGAAGACCCATTCCATGTGGATCAGGAGGGCAGAAGTGGGACTAGGAGACAAACCAGTTTTCTTCCAAGCTGGCAGTGGATCTTGTTTCTGAAGATTGTCTAGAAAAGGCCTATGTGATCTGTCTAGAAGGGAGGTGCAGTAACGGTCTCGAACAGGGTGTGTCAGAACTATGTGCAGGGTTTCCTAAATTCTGATCCCGTGACCAGAATCTTTGCCTCACTTGCCCTGGCACGGAGCCTGTGAATCTGTATCTCTGGCTGGTTCCCAGGGAATGCCAACCCTGCTGCTCTGGACCCGACACTTGGAAAACCATTGCTCTAGAACAGAGTAGCTTCTAAGTGCAGGGCCCATTTGGGGGGGTCCATAATGATGCTTCCAGAAATTGCAGCAGGTTGGAAAAATTTTGAAATGCCCCAAGTTTTTCTTCATACTCAACACATCCAATTTGAGGATTGTCTTTTATCCCAAGATTGTGAGCTTCCTACTGTTTTCCTTCCTTTTATGAGAAGAAGGCAACAGTAGATGGTAGTTCTTTTATTGGTTTACTTCTTATCATCTTTATGTGGCAAAATAATAAGCCGGCAACACCATGGTGGTCCTTCACTTGTTAAAAATTCCAGTAAACGCTGCCCCTCAGTGTATCAGAGTTTATAGTGATTGGCTCCTCTCAGAGGGCTCTTCCAAAGGCACACTCAGGATCCTCAGGAATCTTATTTTATTTCATTTTTAAATTTAATTTAATTTTTGTAAAACTGGGAATTGAACCCAGGGCCTCACACATACTCGGCAAGCACTCTACTACTGTGCTATACCCCCAGTCCTCAGGTGTCTTTTTTTAAATTTTGGAACCAGTAATTGAATCCAGTGTACTCAACCACTAAAAACATCCTCAGTCCTTTTTTATTTTTATTTTGAAACAAGGTCTCGCTAAATTGCTGAGGCTGGCTTTGAACTCACAATCCTCCTGCCTTAGCCTTCTAAGTTACTGGGATTATAAGCGTGCACCACTGTGCCCGGCTTTCAGGTGTCTTTTAAGAAAGCATTATACACCTTTCTGCTCAGCTGAATGCTTCCTCTGAACATATTTGACCTTTTATGAATTCTTATGGTGTTCATTATATACATCTATTACTAAAAAGAGCTGTCAGACCCACAGCCGTGCCCTCTAGGAGTCTACTTAAGTCAGGAGGACTGCTTGTCCCCCATTAAGCCACCCTGGGTGTGCTTCTAATTTTGCACGGCAACGTCAGTACCTCTGCAGTTTACTCGCCCCATTAGCCATCTCTTCTTCATGTCAGCTTTTTCCTGTCCCCATGCCGCAGAGTGTCAGGCCACCAAACTTATTAAATCGGTGCTTTCTTTATGCACATCAATTTGATTCAATAGTCTGTAACTCTAATAAGACGATTTATCTCTGTCTAGGAATGAGGGCATGGGCTCAATAAGTCACCAAAGAGATTTGCCCCTTCTGCTAAGACATGGTAATGACAGAATCATCCATAACTTAAGACAGACCTTATCTAGAGTAGCTGAGTAACTTGCCCAAGGTTAACAGGTGGAAAAGTTAGGATTCAAACTAGGAATCCCCGAATGACGTTTCTATGGCTAAATCCTGTTAGTGTTTTCAACAGTAAGTTGCTAAAGTCTGGACACTAAATAAGTGAAGATACATATATATTACTCTACATATGTTAGGCTTCTATGATAATAGAACTTTTTTCAGGAAATTCTGACAGAAAAAGTTGATATTATTCTGATTCAAGAACCAAGCTGAGAAACAGTTAACTTAAGGGCATTGGCCTTGAGGGAACTGGGCCCACAGAGATTAGGACAGAGCGCTTGCCCTCAAGGGGATCTTTGCCTAATGGAACCAGCTACAAGAGAAGAAAACAGTACAGGGAGAAGCAGGAGAGACTTCTTTGGCCAGTTGGATTTACATGCCAGTAAAAGCATTTATAGTGATTGATTCCTCTCAGAAGGCTCTTCCAAAGGCACACTCTGGATTCTCAGGAATCTTATTTTATTTCATTTTTAAATTTAATTTAATTTTTGCAGAACTGGGAATTGATTTAATTGTCTTAAACCTTTATTAAAGTTGATCAAAGCCAAAACCCATACTGGCTATCTGTGACTGGTTTGTGGTTTCAACTTCTCCAGGAAAGTAAATGTCTGGAACTTGATTCTACCAGTTTGTACCTTAAATTAGCTCCCTAATTTCACTGAACACTTATATATTGAGGGTATATATGTTAGTCAGTTTTCTGTTACTATATTAAAATACCTGAGACAATTAACTTATAAATAGAAAAGGGTTGTTTTAGAGGTTCTAGTCCATGATTAGTTGGCCCTATTGCTTTAGAACTGTACCAAGACAACACATGATGGTGGGAACATATGGTGGAGTAAAACTACTTACCTTATAAGCCAGGAAGAGAGAGAGAGAGAGAGAGAGAGAGAGAGAGAGAAACAGGGGACCAGAGTCCTACAATCTCCTTTGGGGGAATGCCACCAATGACCTCTCACAAGGCTCCACATCTCAAAGGCTCTACCACCTCTCAATAGTGCTGTCCTGGAGACCAAGCCTTTAACATACAGGCCTTTGGGGGCCATTCAACATTCAGACTATTACATTTAATGGCTGGCCCCCAAAGATTCCTGTTTGTTTCACATTGTAAAATCCACTTAGTATGTCCTCAAGGGTTCTCCAAAGTCTTAACTGTTCCAACATTACTCCAAAATCCAAGTCCAAAATCTCCTCCAAGACTCAAGGCAAAGTCAGCCATGAGCCCCTGCTAAAAAATAAAAAAGAATGTTACATACTTCCAAGAAACAGTGGTGGGGCAGGGAGAGGGTAAGCGTTCCCATTTCAAAAGGGAAGGATAGGAAAACAGTATGAAGGGATAGGCCAAAGCGAGACCAAAACCTAGCAGGGAAAACATTAAATCCTAAATCTGTGTGTCCAGCAGCCTGGGCACACTATGGTAGGATGTGGGCTCCCAAGAGCCTGGGAAGCTCTGACCCATGGCTTTGCTGGTTGCGCCCACATGGCCGCTCTTCAGGGGTTCCGCTCACTGCCTGCTTCTTCCCTTCACAGGCTTTGCATGTTGCTGGCACATCTTCCTTCCTGGGGTCTCCATTACAGTTACAGTCTCACTCCCATAGTTCCACAAATCACCCTGCAGGAGGTGGTTGCAAGACTCTGACCCTGTAGCACACTGGTTTCCCAGGCTTTCCTTTGAAATCTTGGTGGAAACTATACCACTATAGCAAAATAGCTGAGATAATAACTTATAAAGATAAAAGGGTTGTTTTGGTTCATAGTCTTAGAGGTGTCTGCTCCATTCATCCAGGACTGGTCTACAGGGTAAAGGTGGAGATTCTACTACCTAAGATCCAGCTCAGTGTGCCATACGTAGTTGAAGCCGAATACTCAGAAAAGTATGCAATTAGTGAAGCTTAGGCTTCCGAGCTCCTCACTTGATGGAACACTTTCCAAAGCTCTGGTTAATGAACACACGCACTTCAGAAAGTAGAGATTAACCACTACGTGAGAAAATCTGAAACATTTGAAAACCTTACAGTTCATAATTGAAAGAAACTCAATAAAGATTTACCAAAATTGGAGAAAACCCCTAAAAAGATTGGCATGACTTTAACAACAAGTATTTGTGTACCTAAAACTTTCCCAAACTATCAGTAATAAAAAGGAAATTTTAATTCACCATGCAGGAAGGAGTGTAGGGAATGATGTAATGTGGGACGTGTTGCATCTGAAAAGAGGAAACCTAACTTGCTGGCTGCTACCCCCTTCCCAGTCCTGGGGCCACATGTGGCTAAGAGAGCACCTAGCGATTAGCCAGAAGGCATTGCCTTGGGTAGTGATGAAGAATCAGACCACCTCTAGGATAGGCTCAGAACCCTTCTGCCCTTTCCCATTCTGCCTGTAGGATGGGTGTAGATGTAAATTCTCCCCACCCTGCTGACCTTTACCCTGATTGGTTCCTGTACATTATATTAGCTGTGAGTGTTTTCTCAATAAATGAGATCCTGCTTTGACTGTTCTCCCTGGCACGTCTGATTGTCCTCCTGCAAGGGAGGGCTGGGTGTGGGCGGCCAGTTGACCTTTACCTTTCTTGGTCCCCCCTGGTTGGGGCGTGCTTCCCCAATCTCTCCCGCGGGTCAGGAGGGAACAGCGGGCTAAAAACCCAGACAAAGGAGAACTGAATTATCACTTTATTCTCTGCATATAAAATGGTGTTTTAAAATTGTTGTCACATGCAGAAACGTTAAAAGAGAATGTAGCCCCCAAATATAGGGGGAAAGTATTAGAAAACTGTATCTGGCAACTTATAAAAATACTCTGCTACTTTTCTAGATTTTTATATTTGTACCATTTGTCAGCTTTTAAAAATTGTAATGTGTTGTGCTTTTTAAAATTATAAATGAATAATCAAATTTATATTTCACAATTTTCCTTAAGAAGGGCATCCCAAATTGTATATACCTTATGAAAGACTCTCCGATTCCCTGTCCAAGAAAGACGCACGAGACACTGGCTGCAAAAACAAGAGGCAATTTATTAATACACAGACGCCTGCGGGTGCTCAGCAAAACCTCAGCCGGAGCTTTGGTGAACTGGCACACCGGGCTTTGGGGTACAGGTCTTTTATAGGATAATGGGGCAGGTTTCGCGCGCGCGGGAAGTGACAGGTTTCTTATTGGTTATTTTGAACCCAACATATAGATTACCTAAAGGGCAAAGTTGTTTTTCACTTTATGTTCCTGGATAAACCTCATGACAGTTACCTATTAACACTCTGGTTTTTCTGTTCCTGCTTATCATTATCAGTTCCTGTTTGTTCAGGCATGCCTTGGGATCTGCTTTTCTGTTCTTTCTCAACCATCCTGTCCTCTCACAATAGACTACCCTTAACTGATTAACAGATAGACCTCTCCGGTGTTTACGTGGGTTAGCAACACGCCCTGATGGTTTCACAATGGGGCCTGGGGTTTCTGGGCTGGGGTCTTTCACTTAGGCTCCATGAAATTGGAAATAGCCTCATTGATATTGGCTAATTCTTTTTTAAATAAAAATCTGATTAAATCACATGAAGCCCCAGTCACATAGAACTTTTTCCACAGTTCCTCTCAGGTCCAAGGCCTTCCTTCAGGGAGGCTATTTCTTCCTTCTTGACCAATTATCACCCCTAGTTCTTACTGGATAATGCTTATTTGCTTCTCAGGTTTCAGATTAAATACTATTTTCTCAGGCAAACTGTCCCTCCTCTTCTAGACAAGATCATGTTAAAGTGAAGATTGAATATGTGTTCTCCACCCCAAAATGCACATGTTGAAATCCTAACCCCCAATGTGATGGTTATAGAAGTGGGGACTCTGGGAGGTGATGAGATCATAAGGGTAGAGACTTTATGAATGGGATCGATGCTACTATTATTATTTAAAAAAAAAAAAAAAAAAAAAACAGGAGAGTGCCTTCATCTCACTAAGGACCCAGAAAGAAGCCCAGGAAGAAAGCCCTCTATAGACATCAAATCTGGCAGCACTCTGACATTGGACTTCTCATCTTCCAGAATGTCAAGCCACCCAATCTAGGTATTCTATCATAGCAGCTCAAATGGACTAAGACACAGGTGATGTGGACACTGCTGTCCAAAAAGCCTGCATTTTGAGTAGCCAGGCATCATTTTGAGTAGCATCATCAGGCCCTTTGCTTCTCCCCACTGATCTCACTCTGCAACCTGAGAAGAGTTCCACTCGTGATTGCTCATTCAGTCTGTCTCCTCCTCACACTGGTAATTCTCAACCATGGCAGAGTTCACCTCCCAGGGGACACTCAGCACACCTGAAGACATCTTTGGGTTAACACAACCTGGGAAAGGGTGATACTGGCATCTATCTACTGAAATCCTAAAATACACAAGATAACATCATAGCCAAGAATGATTTGGCCCAAAGTGTCAATGATTCCAAGGTTGAGTAGCCTGCCCAGTCCCTGAGGGTAGGAACTACAAGGTTTTATTCTCTGTTTAATCCCCAGAGTCTGGCAGAGTGCCTGCTTATAGTTCAGCATGGCCACAAAGGTTGTAAGCATGCTTTTTACTACTCTCCATCCTGATTCTAGCTGCATCTGTGTTCTGTACATTTCCTCTCATAGTGACAGCTAGAGGGTATGAAGAAACTTCCTGACATCATAAAGTTCTACACATACACAAAAAAAAAGAATAAAAATGAATTAAAAAAACAGAGACATGAGCCAATATATAGGGGTTTTCTGACTATTCTGTAGATGTTTAATAAATATTTAATGACTTATTGATGACTGAGTGGCATTCATGAACAGTAGTCAGAAAGTTTGTCACTGACCTAAGCACAGAAGGTTGTAGCCACAAAGCAACTGTAAGAACTGTGCTTGGAAATGACACAGTCTGGGCTGCCACAGCACCAAGGACTTCTGCTGACTGCAGAAGACCAGTCAGCTTGGGATGTTTGCTTCAGTCTTTCTTATCTAGAATGTGGACATGATGGCAGGCTGGGAAAGGAAGTGGGTGGCCAAGTTTCCTTTGGTCTTTGCTGGTATTAAGAAAACTACTTACCTGTGTGATGGGAGAGATACTGAAAGACCAAACGGAGCAACCAGCTCCCCTGAAAGGCTCCTGTTTAAACTATGACGGGATGCCACACAGTGGTAAGGTGAAGGAGAAACTGGTATTTTTATATCCTGTGGGTAGCACTCTTGGACAGCAATTTGGCAATAGGTTTTAAAATTTAAAAAAAAAAAAAAAAGTTTTATGAAGGTGGAAGGATGTGCTGTTAAGCTGCAATCACTTGAGGAACTGTAATGTCAGAAAGGGCCATTTGACTTCCCTTGTCCTGTGTGAACAAGCCATCACAATTCTTTTGGGAGGGATTTACTTCACATACCAAGGTCAGAAGGTAGCTTTCATCATCAGAGACTGGCAACTGAGGCTGCAGTGAATCTGAATAAACAAACTCTTTGAAGTGACCCTATCTTCTACTGGCTTCTGAACCCTTCCCCCATATAACTCTTAGTAAGATCCCTAGAATTTACTACTCCGGACCAGATACCTGTCTTTCCTTCACCAATTTATTGTTCCTTGTCTTAAATTATAAAAACATCATACTTTGGTCATTTCTTCCAGCTTTACTTTCTCATGAAGACTCCTTATGCACATTAAAATTTAAAAAAAAAAACTGTTATGTTTTTCTCTTTCTATTAGCTCTTGCATTTATTGGGTTCCTAGATCCAGCCAAAAAGCTTACATAAGAATTAAGGGAGGAAGAGGGCATATCTCTCTTCTCTATGTGTATTTTAAGATAATTTCATAAGATGGGAAACACGAATGATAAGGAAACTGCAATGAAATTTTGCTCATTGTAACAAAACTTTGGAAACAAATGTCCTTTAATAATAGGACGATTGATTAAAATAAGTCACATACGAGTTCACACACAAACACTCACACACCTATATATACAACACACAATCACACTCATTGGAATACAAAGAAAACATTTGAAATAACTGTTACATATTGTCAAGTTTTTCAAAAGCAAACTGTAAAACTCATGTAGAGTTAACATTTTGTAAAGTCATATAAATATATAGATAGATATACACATATATGGATTACATACACACACGACACACGCACGCATATATATGGGTGCAGAGACAGGTCTAAAGGCAAAGTCATGAAAATGGAAACCTTAGTTAGCTCTGCATGAGGAAATTGGAGATGATTTTTACTTTCTTCTCTGTACTTTCCTGTATAACTTGCTTTGTTTAGAAGAGTATATCCCATGATTTAAAAAGCAATAAAACTATTTTTATGTGAAATATGTTATAGCTGTTATTGTCTCCTTTCAAAATCTATGATGCCTTCTGAGATGACTGTGCTGTAGTTAATTCCTCAGTTTGATTCACTGACTTTCTGGAAAGACAACAACAGTGTCCAAATGGAAAGGATACAGGAGATGAGCTCCCACAGCTTTGTCTTTCCTCATACCCTGATGATGTCAGGTTATCATTTCTTTGCATCAGACCAGAAGACCTCTGACTCATCCAGCCTCCCACTCTACCTACAAGTCTGGCCCTAAACCTACTCTCTGACTTGTTGGTAAACATTCCCATCTACCTTGTCATCCAGGCAAGACACCCAGAAAGGCATCTTGGGCTCCACCTCCTTTTTCTTGTCTTCCCCTTCAGTATCTCTAATGTCCATCTCCTCTCCATATCTACCAGTACCACTTGAGCTTTATAAGCCCATCACTTCTTACCTGGATTTTCATCATGTCCTCCTAACTGGCCTCACACCTGCTCACCACTTTTCCTGATTCACTCCCCTTCCTGCAGCCAGAATGATCAGTTCAAACACGGGGATGACTCTTCTAAAAGTCTGCCAGTTGCTCTCCTTTTCATTATCCAAATACCACATCCTCTTGTTCTCTTCTGGGCTTTTGTGGTGCTGGGGATTGAACCCAGGACCTTGTGAATTCAAGGCAAGTACTCTACCAACTGAGCTATATCCCTAGCCCTCTTCTGAGCTTTTGTATGTGGCATTACTCTCCTGGAATGATCTTATCCCTTTAAACCCAATGCATTGTTTCACCTGCCTAACTCCCACTCACCCCATGGCATCTCTGCGTAGTCTGCATACACCCCCACACACACACTTTCATGTGCTTCTATAGCATCCTATAATTCCTTATCATAGCACTTATCACATTGGTTTATAATTGCTTGTTAATCTGTCTGAATCCTCCACAACAATCTGTTAGGGCAAGATTTCTATTTCACTACTGTATCCTCAGCACTTTGCACAATTCCTACACATCATTAATCCCAGAATGAATGTGCTGCAAATGTGGTTAACTTCCATTCCAAATCCATTCCCCTTCTTTTGCTGGAAGCTGATCTATCAGCTACAGCACCTAGAACTCTGGCTGTTTTTCACTACTGCCAGGGGAGGTGACCTGAGAAGGAGTGGGCAAAAGATAGGAAGAACTGGGTCTTTCACACTGCCCCTGACTAACAAATTAAACCACTCTGGGCCCATCTACATTCAGATTTGTTATGCGGACTAACAAGCACCTCTGCTTTTGGAGCTGCTGGAATCAGGGTTTTCTGTTACATGCAGCCAAAATCATCAGAACATGAGTGAATGAATGTCCAATGATAACTGGACATTCACTAGCATAAGAAAGCCAACTCCCCTAGATCCATTCAAGTCTTGCCTTGGAGACTTCAAAAACTTCTAAGAGTTCTTGAGAAACTCAAGGCAATAAGAATAAAAGTCTTGATTATCTGAAAGTTAGCTTATTATAGTTTTCTGAATAAACTTGGCTTTTTGGTAGAAATCTCACTTTGTGAGGGAAAAGAAATCCCCCAAATGGGGCTTTATTTAAAACAAGAGTAAAATCCTTGGAGACATTCCAGGATCAATATATACTCAGTCCCATCTTCTAAATTTAGCACACATAAGAATATCTTGAAACCATTTTTTAAAAGCAGGTTCGTGGGTCCCACTGCTGGAAGTTTAGATTCAGTGGGATATGGTGGAGTCCAGGATCTGTATTTCAATAAGCATTCTGATGTAATTGGTCTGCAAACTACACAAGAACTCCTATTATATAACACTTTCACTTTTATCTACGGAATGGAAACTCAAGAAAATGTGTTTCACACCATAATCAAGGGAATAGATTCATCTGATGCAAATATCCAGAAGATGGGAGCTATATCTCAGCTTCACTATTTACAACAAGACATCATTTAACCTCTGAGTCTTAGTCTTAATGTCTCCATTTGTTAATAATAACAGATCAATAGTTCTTTGCATTGCCAGCCCTCATGCTGGTTGTAAAGACCAAATGATCTCAGTATCTGTACTGTACAAATATAAGAAAATGCTGTTTCTAGGACTCTGGTATTTATTGAGCTCCTTAATTAAAAAAAAAAATTGAGTTCATTAGGGTCTATATTGAAAAAAATAGAGACTCACATTTCATAAGGATTACAATATGACAAAAGAGAAAAGGATTTTGCTTAATTCCCAGTTAACCTGAGGAGTTATTGCTCAGAACATCCTATTCCTACACATACTGTTTTCATGAGTTATCAAGTCCGTAAATAAGGTACAATTATGTGTAGATACCCTATGAAGGAGAGAAGCTTTGACTCTAGCAAAAATTAATGGGATCCAGTTGGCTTTCATATAATCATGCATTTGATCTTCTGGAAAAAACAAAACTATTGAGGCCAAGAACAGAGCAGCAGATGCATGGGGCTTGGGTGGGATTTCAAATAGGCAACAGGAGGGAGGTTTGGAGGTGATGGAACTATTTTGTACCCTTTGCATACTGAAGATGCCTCCTCAAGACTGCAGCTTCTAGAGATATAATGCAAGACAAATATTAAATTTTAAAATTTCTAGTCGCCATCTTAGAAATGTAAATAAAGGGGTTGGGGTTTTTGCTCAGTGGTAGAGCACTTGCCTAGCACATATGAAGCACTGGGTTCAATCCTCAGCCCCACATATAAATATATATATATATATATATATATATATAGATAGATAGATATAGTCCCCATCTACAACAACAACAAAAAATTTTTTAAGTAAATAAAGCAGGTGACAATGACTTTACTACTTTACTCAATCCAATATATCAAAATGTATCATCTCAATATATAATTAATGAGAAATATTAATGAAGTATTTTGCACCATCTTTTTTTTGTTTTCCTAAGTCTTTGAAACCTAGTGTGTGTTTTATTCTCGAGGCTTCTCAATTTGAGTTTCCCACATACATGTAGCCATACATAGCGGTTATGTTAAGACAAGTCTAGACTGTTCCCTTTTCAGGTCCAGTGTAAACAACCTCTCACTCTTTGGACTTCAATTGCTATTGAATACTTGAGCCTTTGCCTATATTCTTTACTCAGCCATTGGTCAACACATCCTGGCATGTCTACTATGCTCCAAGCACTGTGCTAGAAACTTAAATACAAAAGCAAACAAGATGATGTTTGCCCTACAGCTCAGTCTATGGGGGTGGAGACACATAAAGAGACAACTATAAAATAATGTGGCAGAATAATGCACATTATTTTATGAGCACCTGAAAGGGTAGACCAGTGCCATAAATGTAGCTTCAGGTGGGTCTGAGCTGTGGAATGCTAGCTCTGTGAAGGAAATGGGGAAACTATCCCTGAAGTGGCTCCTTAACCAAAGAGGCTGAAATGAGGAGCCCAGAAAGCCAGCCAAGGGAACCTCCTAGAAATGTGTGTCGGGGCAAAGGTGAAAGGAGAGGCAACTGTAAAGATAGGAGGGCCAGACAGAGAAGGCCGGGTAGGTCACGTTTGGCTTCTAAAATAAAACACCTCAAAAACTTCCTATAATTCCAGATGAAATGCAAATCACACCAGGCTGCTCCTGGTTGCTCTGGGAGGGCGGGGCCTTCTGCTTTGTTCACCACCTTACCCCAGAGCCTGCAAAGGGGCCCTGGCCCTGGAGGATTTATTTACACTGGCTGGAATTCCTTCCTTCCTTTTTTCTCCTCAGGCCTCCCCAAGAGCCTCAAGGGTGGGAAAAGTGGAAGGGCGTCAGCAGTGGCCTCTATACTTCAAAAAGTGCTTTAAAGTTCATGTCGGGGTCTTCACCCTCTACCTGCTGGGTCCTCGGGTAAAAAACGGGGCTCACAAACTACTCATCGCCTAGTACTGCTGGGTAGTTCAAATGAATGTATGGAGAAAGCACTTCGAAAAATGAAAAGGTGCCCCTGCTGGGCCTAGCTCGCCCTGAGTGACAAGACCTGCCAAGACCTGTGGGATGGCGGGGTGCCTGACTCGTGGCCTGGTGCGCCTCCCACTCTCGGGAGGCAACCCAACGCGTGACCGTTCGACACGCGTCTCCAGGAGGCGCCACCTAAGGGGAAATGGAGGGACGGCTCTGCAGACCCCAAGGCCGGGAAACCAGAGTCCCTGCCGCCCCCTGCGCGACTAAACGCAGCCAACCCCACCAGCGTCCCCGGCCCGGGTCAACCCCTCCTCGCGCGTCGGCGGGAAGAGGGTGGAGCGGTCCGGCTCCCGCAGCCAATCATAAAAGCGGGTTCCTGGTCCGATCCCCAGCGCGGTTCACCATTGGTCGCCTCCTGGGTCTCGGCCCACCGAACCTTGGAAATCTAAGCCAATCACGAGGCGGCGGGCGACCTACCGGCTCCCGGGGCGGCGGCGGCGGGCGCTGAGCCGGCCAGGCGCTGCGCGGGTGGCGGTGACAGGCGGCGCGAGCCCGCACGCTCCCCGCGCGCGGCGCGCCGCTGCACCATGGAGCCCGCCGTGTCGCTGGCCGTGTGCGCGCTGCTCTTCCTGCTGTGGGTGCGCGTGAAGGGGCTGGAGTTCGTGCTCATCCACCAGCGCTGGGTGTTCGTGTGCCTCTTCCTCCTACCGCTCTCGCTCATTTTCGACATCTACTACTCCGTGCGCGCCTGGGTGGTATTCAAGCTCAGCAGCGCGCCGCGCCTGCACGAGCAGCGCGTGCGGGACATCCAAAAGCAGGTGAGCGACGCCGGCCTGACCAGGGCCCAGCACCACGGGCTTCGGAGATAGCGGTCCGCGAGGCTGCGAAGGCTAGAACGGTGCAGGAGGCACCCTAGATCTGGCGGAGGAGGAGCTGGAGCGGGGGAGGGGGGGTGAATTGGACGAAGCAAACCTGTGATGGGGGCTTTCTGGAGAGGGAAGAGAATAAGGAAAGGTTTGGGGGCAACAAAACATTGCCCCGATGTTTATGGAGTGCCCACTAGGTGCAAGGCATGTGCCGGTACCTGGACGGATATAAAGAACACTCAGTTGAGGGGAAGGTGCGCAACAGTCAGGTAACTCTCACCAGGCCCAAGCATTTCAGAGGAGGAAAGGCTTCCGGGAGGTGGGGCTGGGAAGGAAGGGAAATTATTGGGGAAGTTATGTTAGGTGGAGAAACTGGTGTGAGCAAAGGCAGGGAAAGAAAAGTGCTGACAGAATAAGGTTGGATAGTTAATTTGGAGCTACCTTGGAGAGGGTCCTTGATGCCAGGTTAGAGGTTAAAGTGTATCTTGTAGCAACAAGGTGGTTTGACGCATTTAGAGTAGAAGACTAAAGTATAAAGGTAGAGTCCAGCCCACAACCCCTAGTGAAGAGCTTCACATCCTCTGGTGACCCAGGGTTCACTCTTTGACCCAGGCAGTCCATTTCCCAGTAACTGGATATACTTCTATGTATTCCCAGCACCCTGCTGGGACCTTGCTGCAGCTCCAGGTGGAACCACCTTCTTCACATTCAGGGCTGGCTTGGAATTCTGGCCTGGGCAGTTTCTTGGTCCCCTCTGTCCCTTCTTATGTTCCTCTCTTACTGGCATCAGGTTGCAGAGAGCTTCTGTTTCCTGCTGTCACCTTCGTTGCAGGTGCAGCAGCCTTTATATTCTGTCTGTTTCACGCTGGGTACTGCAGGCAAGAGGGTGACGATGCAGAGACCTTAGGCCTGGTGGGAGAGAATGCAATGTTTTGGAAGTGTTTTTCCTGAGCAGTCATAGCATAAGAGCTCTGCCTGCCCTCCCTCCAGGTGCATTCTTTTTCCCAGCTCTTTCCTAGAGTTCAGATTCTTGATTTACCTGCTGGTCTACCCCATCAGATGGTGAGCTTCTGGAAGGCAAGGACTGTTATCTGACTCACCTCTGGCCTCTGGGGCCAGATTCCAGGCAGCTTGGGGAGTGCTTATGAACTCAAACTCAACAGAAGGATGCACTGTGGACAGAAAACAAGGGCTCAGCTAAACCAGCCTCTTGCCCTGGACCTGCCATGTCCCACTCCGCTGTGCTATTAATGTCCCTTATTTATAATTCTCATATCACGTCATAGGTCTTATACCTGTTTTACTAATGGAAAAAAATGGAGGTTCAAACTGAGTTACGTGCCCAGGATGACAAGCTCATCCTGATTAGCTTGAATTCAAAGCCTGAGCTCTTGGTCTGTTTTCTTTCCCATCGTTTCCATTCCATCCTGTAAATCTGGTTGTTGTAAATTGCTGCCTGACCAGTTACCCTTTTCCAAGGACCTACCCCTAACCTTTGTCTTGTGTAGTTTGAAGAGTGTTTTTCTCAGCATTGCTTCCCTGCCCAAAATGTTGGTCACCTTCCATTAGAATCCTATTCAACCCTTCTACCCTTCGGTAGAGGCTGGCCTACCCTCCAGCTTGACCAAGGACTCAATGTTTGCCAGTCAAAACAAGAGCTATCCACCTCCCCTGCACTTTCCTTCTCAGCAGGAGCAGATGCCTCCTCCTCTGTTCCTGAAGGCTTGTCATCATCAGGGTCATTCATTTCCTATTTTGTACGCTGGTCACTTATAGTCAAGGCTTAACCAAAGCTGTCCCTTCCATTGGCTTTCTAGTCTTTTCCTCCCCTTTTGTTCCTATCAGAATGGTCATGAGTTCACCTGGGTGAATGCTGAGAACAGGGCATGTGCAGAATAGGCCTCAGTAGTGTTAGCTGATCTGTGACTACCATCACAAGCCCAGCTATGCTCCTAGACATGTTGTCAGACAGTCCTGGCTACAAATCCAGGCCCTGCCAGTTATTTCCTGTGTGACCTTGGGAAAGTTTTATTGCCTCTGAGTTTCCTCATATGCAAAAGAGAGTCATCTCAACCACCTGGAATTGTTGTGAAAGACTGCATACAACAGTTACATAGCATGTGGGGGTACATGGTAAATGGTGATCATTGTTGTAATTGCACTAATTACAATTGCAAAACCTTTCCTGAACTTTCCAGTTAGTATTTTCAAAACACCCTGATTATGTATTCTCTCTGTCTTCATTCTACCTTGAGGTGTAGCAATAAATCAGCTGTTTCTGTCAGCCTTGCCAAGCAGGGAGATGCCAAAGGGTGGGGCCAGCAGGCCTTTTACTGTCTTAATCAGTTCCTGAATGGAGGCGACTTTGCCAGCTCCCTCCCTGAAACAAGGCTGCGGCTCTCTGGGAATCCCTGGTGGGACTAGCTCAGCTTCTGTCCCACCTTGCAGGTGCGAGAATGGAAGGAGCAGGGAAGCAAAACATTCATGTGCACCGGGCGCCCCGGCTGGCTCACCGTCTCGCTGCGCGTTGGGAAGTACAAGAAGACACACAAAAACATCATGATCAATCTGATGGACATCCTGGAGGTGGACACCAAGAAGCAGGTGAGAATGCACTGTGGGTGTCTAGCTCTGGGAGGGGGGACAGACTCATAGGATGATGGTTTTAGCCAAGAGCATCCCAGAGTGGACAAGGCCAAGGCCCATGGTCATCAAGAAAGTGTCTGTCTACCATTGCTGTTCTCCCAAGCCTCCCAGCTTGGGGACTGGTCAGCCCCGTTCCACAAAAAGGCAAACTCAGAACTCAAGGGGGTGGGGGTGGGTCCTTTGATTGTCTTCATTTCTACAGAAAATCAAGGATGGGGAAATATGAGTAAAGATGAGACAAAAGAGCATTTGTTTACCCCTACCTGGTATGTGCTGGTAAAAAAAAAAAAAATGGGCTACAAATGTGTTGGAAGGAAGGGACCTTGTTACGAGCTTCTTTGAGACTCACTCATTTATAACAGTCTTAGGAATAGGCTTACTCTTTGGCCCACCAGTAATTCTACTTCTTGAAGCCTGGCTTAAACTCCCTGCCTCTTCTCCCATATCCTTAGGCAAATCATGGTCTGCTTTCTCTCCCTATAAATTAGTTCATATTTAGAGTTTGATATCATTGGAAACATATAATATATACTCTTTGGGGGAGAAAGGTTTGACTGCTTTAATGATTATTTTGAGATTCATTTGGGGTGAAAGCATAAATCAGTAGTACGTTCTGTTTTACTGTTGTAATATTCCATTTTGTGAATATACAGTTTGTTCATCCATTCAGCTGTTGATGACACATGGGCTATTTCCAGATTGGGACTATTACAAATAAAATGACTAGGAACTTGAGTGAGCAGTCTCTTTATAGGCACATAAAGACTTTCTTCTGGACAAATACCTAGGAGTTGAGTGGCTGAAGCTTATGATATTTAACTTTCTTTATCTTTATGTTTTTCTTTTTTTCGGTACTGGGGACTGGACCCATGGGCACTCTACCATGGAGCTACACTCCCATTTAGTTTTTCACATAGTTAAGTTGCCCAGGCTGGCCTCAAACTTGCAATTCTCCTGCCTCAGCCTCTCTAGTTGTTGGGATGACAGGTGTGCACCACTGTGCCAGGCTCTGTATGTTTAATCTTTAAAGAAATCGCCAAATTGTTTTCCAAAGGGGTTGTAGCATTTTGCATTCCCAACAGTAGCATGAATGTTCCCATTGCTGTGTACCATCAGAGCACAGTATGGTTAGTCTTAATCTTAGCCATTCTAATAGATGTGTACTAATATCTCATTGTGGCTTTAGTTTGTATTAATGATGGGAGTCTTTTCATATGCATGTTTGCCATTTGTATGTATATATATATATATATATATATATTTTTTTTTTTTTTTTTTTTTTTTTGAGAGAGAGAGAGAGAGAATTTTAATATTTATATTTTAGTTTTCGGCAGACACAGCATCTTTGTATGTGGTGCTGAGGATCAAACCCGGGCCGCACGCATGGCAGGCGAGCGCGCTACCGCTTGAGCCACATCCCCAGCCCCATTTGTATATCTTTGGTGTGAGGCCTGTTCAGACTTTTCGCCAATTTTTAAAAATCGCGTTATTTCTTTTCTTATATATTCTATAAACCAACAATTTGCAAATATTTTCTCCCAGTCTGTGGCTTGTCTTTCAAAAAGTTTTTAATTTTGATAAAAATCTAGCTCATTAGTTTCTTCTTTTCTAGATCATGCTTTTGGTGCCTTATTTAAGAAATCTTTGCCTAATCCAATGTCACAAAGGTTTTCTCCTATGTTTATAGAAACCAGCACACAAATAGCAGTATATCTTCTTTTCATTTAGTTCAGAGATTTAATGATTATTATTATTTTGATTTTTCTTTTGAAGTGTGCTTTGATTCCCTGGGTTATTCACGAGTATGTTACTTAGTTTCCAAATACTTGGAAATATTCCAGAGATCTTTATATTTCTGATATCTGATTTAAGTGAAGCTGTCTGGGCCTGGAGTTGTGTGCAACATTTTAACTACCAGTTCAATTTCTTTAATAGATATGGCTCTTCTCTTTGTTTCTTGTTAGGGGAGCTTTGGTAATTTGTTCTCAAAGGCATTAATTCATTTCACAAAATTGTATGATCTATTGACAGACTTGTTTGTAATATTCCCATTCCTATTGTCACATCATTCTTTCTTTTTAACCGGGGATTGAACCCAGGGGCTCTTAACCACTGAGCCACATCTGCAGGCCTTTTTTATATTATTTAGAGACGAGGTTTCACTAAGTTTCTTAGGGCCTCACTAAGTTGTTGAGGCTGGCTTTGAACTCATCATCCTCCTGCCTCAGCCTCCCAAGCCACTGGGATTCCAGGCATGCGCTACCATGCCTGGCGACATCCTTCATTCTTGATATTGGTAATTTTTGAGTCCTCTCCTTTCTTCCTGATCAGTTTGGCTAAAGGCTAGTCAATTTTATTGAGCTTCTCAAAAAACTAGCTTTTGATTTCATTGATTTTTCTCTAATTCATTGAGAAATAGAGATCTTGCTGTGATCTTTTCTTTCCTTATTATTATTATTTTTTTAAATTTTACTCTCCTTTTTGCAGTGCTGGGGATTAAAGCAGGACATGCAAAGCACTTGGTTTTACCACTGAGCTACATCTTCAGACCCTTTTTGTATTATTTTAAGGTTACGGCATAAATCATACATTAGACCTTTATTTTTATCTAATAGGGATGTTTAATGCTATAAATTTTTTCCTGAGCACTGTTTTAAGAGACAGCACACAAATCACAGTATATCTTCTTTTCATTTAGTTCAGAATACTTTGATTTTTCTTTTGACATGTGCTTTGATCCCTGGATTATACGAATATGTTACTTAGTTTCTAAATACTTGGAAATATTCCAGAGATCTTTATATTTCTGATATCTGATTTAATTCAGTTGTCAAAAACACTTTCAGATTAGAATGTTTTCAATTTATTGAGGCTTAACTTTTTTTCCTACATTGCTGGAGCTGGAAACTGGGGCTTCATGCATGCTTGGCAAATGTTCTACCACCGTGCTTCACCCCCAGCCCTGAGATTACCTTTATAGCCCAGAATATGCTCTATCTGGGTAAATGTTTCATGCTTATTTTTTTTTAAATATATTCTGATATTTGGGGATGGCATGTCCTATGAATGTCTATTAGGTCATGTTGATTAGTAGTTTTATTCAAGTCTTTTATGAACTTAACAAATTTTATTTGTTCTATCATTTATTAAGAGAGGGGATATTGAAATCTCTACCTTTAACTGTGTACTTATTTCTCTTATAGTTTCATCAATTTCTGCTTCATGTATTTGGATGTTCTGTTATTAGGTATAAACATTTTAATATTTTTATGTCTTTGATTAATCAATCCCTTTTTCATTATGAAATTAGCTTTTATAATCCTTCTATATTCTTTGCTCTGAAATCTATTTTGATATTAAAAAAAAAACCACCCAGTTTTCATTTGACTAATGTCTCTTAATCTTTAAAGGGTATTTCTCTTGTAGACACCATGTAGTTGGGTCTTGCTTTTTTTATATATATATATATATATATATATATATATATATATTTAGTTGTAGGTGGTCACAATACCTTTATTTCTTCATTTATATGTGGTGCTTGGGAGCACACCAAGCACCTCATGCAAGAGCTCTACCACTGAGCCACAACCCCAGCCCTGGGACTTGATTTGATTTTTTTTTTTTTTTAAGAAATGATTTATTTTTAAAATATCTTTTTTTTTTTTAAGATGTTGCTGCACCTTTATTTTATTCATTTATTTAACAACAATAAGTGTTGGCGAGGATGTGGGGGAAAATGTACACTCATATATTTCTGATGGGACTGCAAATTGGTACAGCCATTATGGAAAGCAGAATGGAGATTCCTTGGAAATCTGGGAATGAAATCACTGTTTGACCCAGCTATCCCTCTCCTCGCTTTATACCCAAAAGACTTAAAAACAGCATACTACAGGAACACAGCCACATCAATGTTTATAGCAGCACAATTCACAATAGCTACACTGTGAAGCCAACCTAGATGCCCTTCAGTGGATGAATGGATTTAAAAAATGTGGTCTATATGTATATACACAATGGAATATTACTTAGCAATAAAAGAGAATATAATCATGGCATTTGCAGGTAAATGGATGGTGTTGAAGAAGATAATGCTAAGTGAAGAGAGCCAATCCCCCCCAAAAAATGCCAAATGTTTTCTCTGACATAAGGAAGCTGACTCATAGTGGGGTAGGGAGGAGGAGCATGGGAGGAATAGATGAATTCTAGATAGGGCAGAGGAGTGGGAGGGAAAGGGAGGGGGCAGGGGATTAGCAAAGATGATGGAATGTGATAGACATCATCATCCAAAGTATATGTATGAAGACATATGGTGTCAACATACTTTATATACAACCAGAGATATGAAAAATTGTGCTGTATACATGTAATAAGAATTGTAATGCAGTCCGCTGTCATTTATTTTTTTTAAAAAAAGAAATGATGTATTTTTTTAAATATATTTTTAGATGTTGCTGGACCTTTATTTTATTCATTTATTTATATGTGGTGCTGAGAATGGAACCCAGTGCCTCACACGTGCTAGGAAGTCCTCTACCACTGAGCCACAACCCCAGCCCCTGGGTCTTGCTTTTTTATTGAATCTGACAACCTCTGCCTTTTAACTGGGGGTGGTAAGACCATTTACATTTGATGTGATTGATATGATGTTTAAATCTGACATCTTGTTATTTATTTTCTATCTATCCTATATATTTTTTATTCTCTTGTTTCTTTTTTAATCTCCCATCTTCTTTTGGATTATTGAAAAAAATTTTAAGACCCTGTTTTAGTTCCTTTATTGACATTAGCTATTCACTCTTTGTTTTGCTATGTTAGCCGCTATTTTAAGGTATATGATACACATTTTACTTACTCGGGTACACCTTCAAGTGCAGTTACCTTATTTCACATGTAGTACATAATCATCTTACAGTAATCGACTTCCACTTCTTTCTTCCTATCTTTTTGTACTATTGCTGTCATATTTTTACATGTTATAAACCCCACACTATATTATTATTTTAAATGTCAATTTATCTATTAAAGTTTTTTTTTTTTTTTTTTTGATATCAGGGATTGAACCCAGGGGCACTTAACCACCAAGCCACATCCCTACCCCTTTTTTATATTTTTAGAGACATGGTCTCGCTGATTTGCTTAGGACCTTGCTAAGTTGCTGGGGCTGCACTTGAACTCCTGATCCTCATACCTCAGCCTCCTGAGTCACGGGGATCACAGACATGCGCCACTGCACCCAGCTTAAAGAAATTTAATAAGGAAGAACCTTTCGTATTTGTCCTTGTACTTGCCATCTCTGTGTTCCATTGTATACTTGTCAGCCTTGATGTGTGTGTGTGTGTGTGTGTGTGTGTGTGTACACACATACCATTTATTTCCCCTGGTTGACAGGTGTTTCTTTCAATGCCATAAAGAAGATACTCCACTGTCTTTTTGCTTGCATTGTTTCTGGCAAGAAATCTGTTACCCTCATCTTTGCTTCACTGTGTCTCCTGTGTTTATTTTTACATCTGCCTGCTTTTAAGATTTTTTTTTCTTAATTACTGGCTTTGAGCAATTTTACGATGATGTTCCTTTGTATAGTTTTCTTCATAATTCCTAGGTTTGGAATTTATTATTTTTCATCAAATCTAGAAGCTTGATGGCCACTATTTCTTCAAATATTTTTTTTCTGTCTCCTCCTTCTCTCCTTTGGAGACGATCTCATATATATTAAGCTGCTTCAAGTTCCATAGTGCAGCTCATTGATGAACTGTTCATTTTTTTAAATGTTTTTCTCTTTGTTTCATTTTGGATAATTTCTGTATAATAAGTTTATTAATCTTTTATTCTGTAATATCTCATTTGCTGTTAGTCCCATTCAGTGTATATTTCATTCCAAACATTGTGATTTTCATTTCTAGAAGTTTGATTGGGGTCTTTCTGATACGTTTGGAATGTTTCCTACTAAAGTATTTGAATATAGAAAATACAGTTAGAATAATTGTTTTGGTATTCCTGATTGCTAATTCTAACACACATTTTTGTTCTGGGTCTGTTTTGCTTGAGTGATTTTTCTCCTCCCTGTGGCTGGAATTTTCCCGCCTCTTTGCATGCCTGGTAAATGTCAAGTAGATTCTGACATTAAGACATTCTGATGTTTTACCTCATTGGGAGCTAGGTGTTGTCGTCCTGTAAGTCTTAAGCTTTGTTCTAGGAGGCAGCTGAGTTACTTGGAAACAGTTTGATCCCACTGGGTCTTGATTTTGTTGGGTGGGACCACAGTAGCATTTAACCTGGGGTTCATCGTTTGCCATTGCTGAGGCAAGACCATTCTGAGTCCTCTGTCCAAGTCCCTGG
Organism: Callospermophilus lateralis; assembly: GCF_048772815.1. Classification (NCBI taxonomy): domain Eukaryota; kingdom Metazoa; phylum Chordata; class Mammalia; order Rodentia; family Sciuridae; genus Callospermophilus; species Callospermophilus lateralis. Next base: position 101,625,320 of record NC_135311.1, read on the forward strand.
GATCATGAGGGTTCCCCAGGCTGGCTTCTGGGAACAGATACTGTTTCCTGCCCCATGTGAGCTGTCTTTACCTGTTATCTTTTCTGATGGTTGTTCCCTGCTTCGTCCTCAGCCCCAGCCTCAGGTACTGTCTGCCTGAATGCACCAGTCCTACTCAGTTGATAGCCAGCGGCACCCTTTGCAGTTCTTCAAGGTGCTCTCTCTGCAACATGTTCCTCCTAGTACTCTGTCCTGCGAACACTTTCCCCTTAGTCTTCCAGGTCTCTCACCTCCACCTCCACGGCTCAGTGCACTGGGCTCCACCTGGGTTCGCTTCCCCACACTGCCTAACTCCAGACAGCTGGGGCATGCATGCGCAGAGCTAGCCATGTTTGCTTTCTGTCTCAGGGCCTGTGTCCACCAGGTCAAAAACTTGTTTTATATATTTTTTTTCATGCTTTTTTTTTTTTTTTCCCCAGACAGCAGTGTAAATCTGTTCTTTGTTGCTCCATCTCAGCTAGAAGCAGAGAAGTTCAGGTGACAGCATATTAACATGTTCATTAAAAGCATGTTTTCCAAGGATATTTAATGATAAGTCACAGTACTGTGCTAACTTTTTAACAGGCAAGACAGCAGGGTGTGAGTACAAAATAGCAATATATAGGCATATATGGAAGAAAAACATGTAAATCACTCCATCATTAACACTGATAACTCTGAAGAGCTAGGATAGATTATTTTTGTTTTCTTTTTCACTTTTGTTGTATCTTCCAAATGAATATTTTTTCCTGTTATCTTGAAAAAAATTAAGAAAGCATTCATTGGAAAATATTTGAAAGGATACAATCCAACTCTGGTTAGCCTAGAGCCAGAGATCACCTGTAACAACTGCATAGGAATCCATACGTTGAGTGTTTTCAGGAAAGTTTGGGATGACACTTTCATATGCAAGAGCCCTCGACAGGACTGGCCACCTTCTTGAGACCTAGGATGCTTTTCTTGTGTCTACAGATTGTCCGTGTAGAGCCCTTGGTGTCCATGGGTCAGGTGACTGCCCTACTGACCTCCATTGGCTGGACCCTGCCTGTGTTACCTGAGCTTGATGATCTCACAGTGGGTGAGTAGTCCATGTTCAAGGGCAAGAGGAGTCTGACAATCTCAGGATCCGAGCCAAGGGTCCTTGGCCACCTTCCATTTGGTCCAGGAATGGCCACTCTTCTGTCGGTGACATATAAACACCCTGTCTTTTACTTGCCTGGAGCCAATGACAGGGCCCTCCCTATCCACCACCCAATTTCTGAGCAACTCAGGTTAACAGACAGCACTTCTAAATTTCTAGGTTGAATCTGCTTCCCTGTGACTTGTGCTCCTTGCTCCAGTTCGACCTGTGGAACACACAATCAGTCTAATCCCTCTTTCCTTTGCACAGCATTTATGGCCCCTAGAGCCTATTCTTGTCCAGGGGAAGCACCTTCCATTCCTTGAACCATTCCCAGGAGTCATGGCTTCCTGCCCACCCAGCAACAGCCCTTTCCATAAAGTCCCTCTTAAAATGAATGCACACGGGTGTCCAAGTGGAGAGGTGCTGGAGGTCAGGTCGTGAGCACCTGGAGGGGTCTGCCCATCCCTCCTCTGGTCTGGGGGAAGCCCTCAAGCTCCCATCTAAGTCCATCTAAATTGGCAGAGATGGGAAGTCTCCCCTAGGTCAGCGTCCCCATCTCGGCCCTGACCTGCAGCTCGCTGTTCTCTCTGGCTAACGCTTGTGTCTCTGCAGGGGGCTTGATCATGGGCACAGGCATCGAGTCATCATCCCACAAGTACGGCCTGTTCCAACACATCTGCACCGCCTATGAACTGGTCCTGGCTGATGGCAGCTTTGTGCGATGCACGCCAGTGAGTTGGGGACATCTGCACCAGCCTGCTCTGGTCATTAGGGATCCTGGGGTCAGAGAAGTAGCTCCCTGATTTATCATTTCAAATAATAATAACAAAAATTTATATAGCCCCTTATATGTGTTTAAGCACTCTTGAGAATGCTTTATTTATATATATAGATAGATGATAGATAGATAGATAGATAGATAGATAGATAGATAGATATAAAGGCATTTAATTCTTCAGCAGTCTGTAAGTTGAGTTCTAGTATTATCTGCATTTTTATGGCTAAAACACTAATGCACAGAGAGGTTAATAAGCTTACCCTACATCACACAGACAGTAAATCCTACACAGTTGGGGTTCAAACCTAGATAATGAAGCTTCCATGGATCATTCCAGATTGCCTCTCTGAAGGAAGTCAGGCCTCTGCATTAAAACTCTATGTCAGATGTTTTGAGGTAATTAAAAGCAATTAGAGGGGCTGTGGGACACAAACATTTGAAGAATTTATCTAAGGAATGAGACAGAATTGAAGCTTTAAATAACCTCAGATCTGTCCTGGCATAGGCCAGAGGCCCCTGGGATAGGAAGGACATTCTGATCCTTTTGAAGGGGATATTTCAGAGAGCCACCAGAGCTGTTGGCCTCACAGAACAGAGTCAGGCACTCGCAGCCTGCTTGGAGCTCTGGTCTTGGACAGGTGCACTTCCATCAGTTTCAGCGTGTTTTCCTGAACACTTGCCTGGGCCCCCACTTTTGGCCTACTTGTTACCAGCAGAGAAAGGAGACAGATGCTATGGATTGGCCTCTCTTCTGAGGCTAGGCTTCAGATGCACAGTTAGGAGGATAAGTAGGTGGTGTGTTCAAAGCTCCTAGCATTGAGATAGGCACACAATGAGTGTCCAGTTTCTGCTGCCACGATCAGAATGGTGCAATAAGCTAGCAGCCCAGATGGGGGGCTGGTCCATTTCTGCAGTTCCAGAGTCTTCTCCTGGCCCACTACCGAGTGTTCCTGCCCTGGCTTCCCTATTCTACTGCCTCCTCCATGTCCACCACCTAGGGTGTTCCAGTCTAGGAGAGCATCCACAGCGCTAGTCTGTTGGTAATGGCAACTAGGGCAGGACTTTTGCAAAAGGAGTTGTTTTAGAATCAAAGAGTCTGAGTTAGAATGGCCAGAGGAAAGGCCAGCAGTTTGTCTCTGAGACAAATGTCAAAGCAAGAAATTTGTGAAGTAAGAAACAGATTGATGGGACCAGATGAGATCCTACAGGAAGAATGTTGGACCCAGAGTTAGGGAGCCTGGCCTGAGCCTAGCAGCGCTGCAGCTGGCTTTTGGGGAAGCCTTGGGGAAGGTAGGCCACCTCTTAGAGGCTCACTTTCCTTGCTATCGAAAGAGGCAATGCCCCCCACGGGCTTTGTGTGTGTGTATCAGGGTGAAGGACGATCTCCCAATCTAGTGGACACAGGAAGGCAGGGTAACTCTTCGTGCCAGCTGAGAAGAGAGGCAGTCCTGTCGCTCGGCTACCTTGACTCTTAGTGAAGGTTCGGCTCTTTTTTAGCCTGGCTTGGACCCCCTGCCTCTTAGTCCCTGTTTGGGATCTGAACAGTTCTTGTCACGGCCTTCTTCCTGGGTGTCCTATGGCTCAGGGGCTTTCCTCGCTCAATGGAAGAAGACGATGCTGTCCCAGTGAACAGCCCTACTGTAGAGAGCAGCGTTGGGATAAGTATCATGTGGAATTTGAAAGGGAAAGCTGGGTACAGTTTATGAAGTTCCTCTTCAGATGTATATGAGATAGTGACAGGTCAGGAATGCAGCCCCAGCCCCAGGTCCTCCCAGTGGCTGCATGCCACCATGTGGGGTCCAGGGTTCAAGTTCTCAATGTGTGTCAATTCCGTCTCCTAGTCTGAAAACTCGGACCTGTTCTATGCTGTGCCCTGGTCCTGCGGGACCCTGGGCTTCCTGGTGGCTGCCGAGATCCGCATCATCCCTGCCAAGAAGTATGTCAAGCTTCGGTTTGAGCCAGTGCGGGGCCTGGAGGCTATCTGTGAAAAATTCACCCGCGAGTCCCAGCAGCCGGAGAACCACTTCGTGGAAGGGCTGCTCTACTCCCTGGATGAGGCTGTCATCATGACAGGGGTCATGACAGATGAAGCAGAACCCAGCAAGGTAGGCCAGGGCATCCTCTGCCCCAGACCAAGACTCGGGGAGAAGACGGCCTGGGGGCCTGGGTCACCCCACCTGGACTCGACCTCCTGAGGTGGCTTAGGCAATGATGAAAGCCTCTGTCTTCTCTCTCCTGCCACCTGCCAGGGTTGTGGGCCCCTCTTGGTAGGTGTGATCTTTGCTTCTCACAGCAGCACCATTTTATAGACCGTGGGGGAGACCAAGGCTCCAAGAGGTGATGTAAATTTCCACAGGGTGACAAAGCCAAGATCTGATGCCTTAGAGTCCAGATCCACACTCCTTCAACTTACACCAGGTCATTTTTTAGTAGCCATTTTTTCTCCATTTAGAAAGGATTTTGTCCCTCCCAAGCTGGGCGAGGTGGTGTATGCCTATAATCCCAGCAGCTTGGGAGGTAGGGGCAGGAGGATCATGAGTTTAAAGCCAGCCTCAGCAACTTGGTGAAGCCGAAAGCAACCCAGCAAGACCCCGTCTCTAAATAAAATATAAAAAGGGATTGTAACTCAGTGATTAAGCAACCCTGGGTTCAATTCCTGATACCAAAACCAAAACCAAAAAAAAGAAAAGAAAGGAATTGAATTGTCCTTCTTAAAGAGACTTGGAAGGTGGAAATAAGTAAAAGGAAAAAAAAGAAAAAAAAAAGACTTCATCTGTAAATGTGACCCACAGCCAGCTGCCACTTCAGGTAGAAGACAATAGACATAGAAACTCTATGTCAGAGTTTATTTATTTCCTGTCTTTCTCTATGCATAGAGTTTAACTTGTTAAATTATAAAAGTGATAGATGATATTGAAATATATAAGAGAAAAGTTAAAGGGTATCTCTTTACCCCCAGGGTAACCACTCGGGGGTTTGGTGTGCATTCTTCCAGACCCATTTTCTGTGTGTATGTGTGTGCACACGTGAGTGTGCTCTGATTTCATTCCTTTACATCCATTGCTGTTTAGAAATAGCCTGACTCATCGTTTACTGATGAGCATTTATGTTGCATAAGTTGTTTTGCTCCTACAAGTAAGATGACACTGAAGATATAAGATTCTCTCACATCTGTCCTTGGCCTTTCATACAGACATTTTTGTAGAGTTGAGTCAAATACGTGGAATTCCTAATCTAAGGCTTTGAGCACATTAAATACTGATAAATAGGACCACACAGCCCTCCAGAAAAGTCACTTCGATGTCTGCTGGCAGCAGTGGGGTAGCAGAATTTCTTTTCCCCTACATTTTTGCCAGCACTAGTGATGATAGTGTTACTCTTTCATTTTTGCCAATCTGATAAGCTAAAAATAGTAGGTCTTTTTATTTGGCAGTTCTTGGGTTACTCGTGAGGTTGGACATCTCTTTACAGAGTTTTCCAGTCTTGTCTTCGTCTGTGATCACCTCTTCAAATTCGTCTCACTGGGCATGGTAAGCATTGCCCGAGAAACAGTGAGTCACCACCTTAGTTGATGTCTGCAGAACACTGCACTGAGCGAGTGCCCTGTCACTTAATGCCACTGTCCTGTAGTGGGAAATTTAAGTTGCTTCCAGTTTTTTCATGATTGTAATTAATGAAGCAATGAACTGAGGCTGGTGCTGCCACCTGGCCTCCGCAGCTGACACGCACTCCAGGAGAGACACACTATCTAGCTTCTTTATTGTCTCCTAAGCTTCTCTGGCACATAAGGTACCTGAGGTGTCTAGACACCGGGAACCCTGTAGCCAGGCACCCCAAGTCTCAACTTCAGTATAAAGTAGGTGCCACTGCCAGTGTGGCTGGACCCTGCTTGGCGTGGTCCAAGTTGCTGCATTGCCAGGAGTGGGCCACTGGGCCATACTTTGGGGAACAAAGACCTGCTCTGTCCTGGAGGAGTGGCGAGCCTCGCCGAGCAAATGGATTCTACCCTGTATAGGGCCAGAACTAAGGGTGAGCCCTGCTGCAGGCCAGGCACCAGGCTTGGCACATCCTGTGTTCTCTCTTTTAGCCTCCTCAACCACTCCAGGGGGCAGCAGTGTCTCCATCTTGCCTGTTCAGAAAGTGAGGCTCAGAGAGGCTAAGTAGCCTGCACAGAAGCGGCCAAGTAGGTTGTAAATGGAAAAAGCAAATTGGAACAGTATGTTAAGAATGGTTCTATTTTTATAACAACTGCATGCATGTGTGTGTGAGAGAGTATGTGTGTATATTATCTATAAGGCACAAAGAACACAAATATGTATTTTTGTCATTTTTACATATGAAGAAATAGGCTCAGAGAGTGACCTGTCCAGAGTCACATAGCTAGGGGATGACTGAACAATATCTGGCCCCAGCCACCCAGCCCCAGAGCCTGTACTCTGTCCAGGATGCCCCTCCACCCCCACCAATCCCCAAGAGCATCTGCCCAGAATGCGTTTCATAGATGAGGGAGCTGAGGTGTGGAAAAGCTGAGTCATCTCAGGGTGCACAGCACAGTGAGTCTGAACCATTTATAACTGCAGAAGATGGCTCACTGTAAGAATTGCATGTTGCAGACCACAGAGTGTGCTGGTTCGTACTGCTGAGCTTCTCCAGGGGATGAGGATGCCTGGGGAAGTACTGTGCCCAGAGGATGGTGGAGCTTGGTCCAGGGGCAGCGGGGAGGTGCCATGGTCAATTAGAACTGTGGGCAGTGGTTGCAATGAGATGGGTGCCCCATGCTGGCCTAGTGAGGGCAGGAAGGAGCCCACCTGCACGGAGCTCTGTTGGTGGCAGATACTGTTAATGCCCAACCTCACCTGGCTTTCAAGTCTCAAAGGCAGCAATCAACATGACAGCTTTGAAAGGGCCAAGAGTGCCAAGCGGCAGCCCGTATCGCTGTCACTCCCTGGTGGCATTTGGCATTTGTCTACATGCTGATCACAGTGGCCTCTGTCATTTCAGCTGAATAGCATTGGCAATTACTACAAGCCGTGGTTCTTCAAGCATGTGGAGAACTACCTGAAGACAAACCGAGAGGGCCTGGAGTACATTCCCCTGAGACACTATTACCACCGCCACACACGCAGCATCTTCTGGGAGCTCCAGGTGAGGCTTGGCTTTGCACAGTCCTGGGTCCACCTGGCCAGCAGCAGGAACCAGGATGGTTAGCACTGTAGCTACACTGACGCCTTGTTTGTCCTGAGGGACAAACTCCTTAAGCTGCAATAGTTGTGATCCCTGCAGTGAGAGCAGTAAACTTCCTTCAAGGGTCTGGCAGTGGGTCTCTGGGCTGGTGTTTTGGGGAATAGAAACCTGCTCTATCTTAGAGAAGCAGTTAGCCTCATCAAGTTGATGGATTCTGGCTTAGTACAGGGCTAGAGAACAAGAGGAGGAAGTGGCTTGTTCTCCTTCCAGTGGAAGGGGGCAGTCAAACTTGGCCTTGGCCTTGAAAGGTGAGCAAGAATTTGTGCTTTATGTAGGGAGGAGTGGGCAGATGGAAAGCAGTGACATTTTAAATGGGGTCAGAAAAGGCCCCTTAGGAGATGAACGTGAGGAGGGCAGACCACGCAGGACCTCCTGGAGAGTGCCCAGGCAGGCGAACAGCTGAACAGCTAAGGTGGACCAACAGAAAATTCACCGTGTCAGGCACACAGAGGAGGGGAACCTCCACCCCTCTGGCTCCAAAACACTTTCCTCGTCCTACAAGGAAGTCTGGTGCCCATTAAGCAGCGCCTCTCTATCCTGCCTTCCCCCAGCCTGTGGCAACTACAATTTGCTCTCTATCCCTGTGGATTGATCTATTCTAGAAATTTCATAAAAATGGACATACAGTATGTGCCTTTGGGACTTGCTCTTTCACTTACCAGAATGCTGTCAGATATCAGTATTTCTCTTTGTGGCTGAATCATGCCCCATTGGATAGATGTCCCACATTGGTTTTTTCCATGTACCTGTTGGTGGACATTTGGGTTTCAGCCTTCTTACACCAGTGCTGTTGAAAGCATTTGTGCATGAATGTTTGTTCAAGGGCCAGTTTTTGGATCTTTGGAGGGATGTGTACATGGATCCAGGAGTGGATTTGCTGGATTATATGGTAATTCTGTCTGGTTAATTAAGGAGCTACCTGTTTTCCACAATGGCCACACCATTTACCATTCCCACTAACAACATATGAGTGTTCTGATTTTTCTGCCTTCTCACCAACACTTACTTCTGAGATAGATAGCTATTTATTTATTTGTTTGTTTATTATTTACTTATTGCAGTTTAGTTTGTTTTATTTTTCCACAATTTTTATTGGTACATTATAGTTGCGTGTAATGATGGGATTTCTTATTACATATTTTCACATGCACAATATAATTTGGCCACTATCATTCCTCAGCACTTCCTCCCTCCCTGTTATGTCTGATTGGTTGTTTTGGCTGGGTGGGGGGGGGGGTTGTTTGTTTGTTTGGTACCAGGGATTTAAACCCAGAGGCACTCAACTACTGAGCCACATCCCCAGTCCTTTTTATTTTTTATTTTGAGACAGGGTCTTGGATAACTTGCTGAGATTGGTCTCAAACTTGTGATCCTCCTGCCTCAGCCTCCCAAGTCTCTGGGATTACAGGCATGCGCAAACACATCCAGCATGATTTTTAAAGTATTAGTCTAATTATAGCCATCCTAGTCAATGTGAAATGTTTATCTCTTGGTTTTAATTTGCATTTGCTTATTAACTAACCGTGTTGAGCATCATTTTGTGTGCTTCTTGAGCATTTGTATATCTTTTTTTGCAAAAGTGTCTATTTAGATCCTATGTCCATTTTTAACTGGGCTGTTTGTTATTGAGTTCTAAGTTTGTTATGTTCTTCATATGTGATTTGCAAGTATTTTCTTCCATTCTGTATGTTGTTCTTTCGCTTCCTTGGTCATGCCCTTTGGTACTCAATAGTTTTTAATTCAGACAAAATCCAGTTTATCTATTTCCCCCTTTGTTGTTTATGCTTTTAGTGTCCTATTTAAGAATCCATTGCCAAACGCAAGATCACAATTTGCCCTTTTTTCCATAAATGCTTTATTTAAGGTTTTAGCTCTTCTGTTTAGGTTGCTGCACATTTTGAGTCAACTTCTCTATGCTGTGTGAGGTAGGAGTCGACCTCCATTGTTTTGCATGTAGCTGTGCAGTCCAGGCAGAATGTTTGGAAAACAGCACGAAGGCCGCAGGGCTAGAGCCTTGGTGCAGAATGAGGTCAAATGGCAGCCAGAGGCTGGACCCTATGGCTGTTGTAAGTGTGGCAGGAAGTCAGTGGGGGATCCGAGCAGGGAAGTGACAATGACCTGATTTTTGTTTTAAAGAATGACTTTTAAACAGCTTGATGGCATGGCGGGTGGACAAAAGTAGAAGAGGAAAGGAAAGATTTCTGCTGACCAGGTGACAGCTTTGGAAAGAAGTGTCGGACCTGAGATATACTGTAAGAGACAAGCCAGTTGACAGGCTTTCTAGATGGATCGGCAGTGGGTGTGAGTCCGAGGTTAGGGGCCCAAGAACTGGGTGGACAGAGGTGCCCTTGGCTGCCACGGGAAGAAGCAGGGGTGCTCTGGAAGGAGCAAACAGAAGTTTAGTCTGGGGCGTGTCAGTTTGAGATGCCTCCTGACACCTGGATGGGACACCTGCAGGCAGCCTGTATGTGGGTCAGGACCTCAGATTCAGCAGAGGTTGAGGTTATAAAAATAAATGTGGGTGTCAGTAACAGATGAATGTTATTTAAAGCCAGGGGAGTAGAAGAGTGAGGGTAGATAAAAGAAAGGTGCAAGAGCCTGGGGGGGCCTGTAGGTTAGGGGAGGGCAAACCCACCAAGGAACCCAGCAGCTGGGAGAGAAAAACCAGGAGAAGATGGCATCCCAAGAGAGGAGTCCTCTTGTTTTTGGTGAAGGTGACTAGTCCTGTAGGCAGTTAGCACAGGTAAGAGCAGATACTGGGCCCTTGGTCATTGGTCTTCTTGGGGGGCTGTTGCCATAGGCTCTGCTTCTAGGAATGAGGGTCCTGGCCTGGCTGGGTCCCTAGTGGCCCCTGCAGCTCAGCAGTGCACACAAGTGAATTCACACTAGCGGTTGCTCTTGGGAAGAGTCAGGGTGTGAAAGGAGGCCTTTTAACCTTTGTCCAATGGGATATCTGCTTTTTTAAAGCTTCCCAGGAAACAATAAAAGATATATATAATTTATTGAGCCTTTGCAGTGTACAGGCATTGGTGAGCCGCAGGGATTCAACAGAGAAGGAAGCAGATAGATCCCTGCCCTTATGGAATGGTCTGATAATTTGAGGGGGTGCAGAAGACTCACGTGCCTTCAGTGCTTGGCATGTGTGGCTTCTTTGATGAGCTGCTTCTGTCTCCATTTGTCTCAGCTCATCCACACCACAGTCCAGTGGCCTGTTCCTTCCATACCTGAGGGAACAATGTCATAAGGACAGGGCCCATGTCTCCATTGCCACAGGTAGCACAAGTGCCCAGCATAGAACCTGGTACTGATCTCACAGGTGCCTTGTGACTGTCTAAAGAATGGAGCAGCCATGGCTTCAAGGGATTCCCCCTGGGCACTGAGGCTCTCAGGAAGACGGCAGGACTTGCAGCATTGAGGAACATTGCTAGCCAGGGGGGCCAAAGTCTTCTCTGGGGTCGGCAGGATCACCAGCTATGGGAGCCCTGGAGGGGCTGGCAGGGAGCAGAGGGCATCACTGGAAAGCAGCAGCACTGTGTGAGGTGGCTCATCCCTCCTGGCAGTCAGCATTGTGGAAGAGGAAGGGCTGCTTCTGCTCAGCAGGGTGGCCAGCAGCCCTAAGCTGGGAAAGGCAGGCAAGTGTCAGGCTGTGAGCAAGGGAAGTGCCAGTCAGTGGACTCCTTATGAAACCTGAGCCAGGCTCCCTGCTGTGTAACCTGAAGGAAATTACTTAAGCTCTCTGGGTATTGCTCTTCTCATTCAACAGCATTCATTTTTCAGACATTTATGGAATGCCTGCTCTGCGCCAGCCACCCTGACCTCAATTATTAGAACAGGGATGATAGCCACCTTATCATTTTGCTCCAGGAACTGGGCAGAGTGTCTTCCATTTGATGTCTTATTAGCCTCACAAGTCCCTTTTCACAGATAAGGAAACTAAGCTCAGAGAAGTTAAATAACTAGCCCAAGGTCATCACAGCTGGTAAATGTCAGAGCTGACAACCAAACCCACACCTGCTTGATCAAGTCCTAAGTGCCCTCACGCCCCCCACATGAGGAGATTGTACATGGAGTACTTACATGGAGCACAGAACAAGGACCTGGCCCTGATCCATGCACGTGGACCCTCAGCCCTGCTCTCCACCCCCGCCTCCATCTTGCAGGATATCATTCCCTTTGGCAACAACCCCATCTTCCGCTACCTCTTTGGTTGGATGGTGCCTCCCAAGATCTCCCTCCTGAAGCTGACCCAGGGCGAGACCCTGCGCAAACTGTACGAGCAGCACCACGTGGTGCAGGACATGCTGGTGCCCATGAAGTGCCTGCGGCAGGCCCTGCTCACCTTCCACAACGACATCCACGTGAGCCAGGGGCCGGGCGGGGTCCCACCGAATCCCCAGTCTTATCTAAGCCACATGCCCCACTTTGGCAGGCCTGCCCTCTGGGCCTCACCTTCCCCAACTACAAATTGGGGGGCTCATCCCAGGCCTATGGGGGCCTCAGCCTATCTCAGTGATGGCCTGGTGATGAGCACCTCTGTGGACCGCTCGGGTGGGTCGCCTCATGTGGGGGAGTCAGGAGTCTTAGGCAGGACTGGAGGGGGCGGGCTACAGCCATGCAACTGTCACCTGCTGGAGAAAAAGCACCAATACCCTCCTCAGGTCTACCCCATCTGGCTGTGTCCGTTCATCCTGCCCAGCCAGCCAGGCCTGGTACACCCCAAGGGAGACGAGGCAGAGCTGTACGTCGACATTGGAGCATATGGAGAGCCGCGGGTGAAGCACTTTGAAGCCAGATCCTGCATGAGGCAGTTGGAGAAGTTCGTCCGGAGCGTACATGGGTGAGCAGGTGTCTCAGGGTGCCAGGGGAGTTGTGGCTTCTCCCACGTGCCTCTTATCTCCTACCCTTCTGGATGCCATCAACCTGTGCCCTCACCCGCTTGTCTCCCTCTGCAGATTCCAGATGCTCTATGCCGACTGCTACATGAACCGGGAGGAGTTCTGGGAGATGTTTGACGGCTCCTTGTACCACAAGTTGCGCAAGCAGCTAGGTTGCCAAGACGCCTTCCCTGAGGTGTACGACAAGATCTGCAAGGCCGCGAGGCACTGAGGGGGGGCCGCCTGGAGAGACAGACACGTGGCAGGGACCGGCGTCTTCCCTTTACTCCAGCTTGGCTGCTTTCCCAGATCCACATTTTCAGAAAGAATCCCCTGCAGAAATCCCATCCAGAGAGCCCTGACCGCTTCCTACTGGCTTCTAGGGGCAGCCCAATCAGGTGGCAAGGACATGGGATCTGGAATCAGGCACACCTGAATCCAGGCTCAAGATTAGCCACTCATTAGCTGTGTAACTCTGGGTGAGTCACTTAATCCCTCTGTGTCCCAGCCTCTTCATCTGTTGAAGGGGCAGTAATACCTACCTGCAGGTTGTCCTCAAAGTCATGCACCTGTCACATGGAAGGGGCTGCGTGAGCAGGCGCTGTTATTAGTGCTTCCCATTCAGTGTCATTCTGACTAAAGTGCTTTGGATTCAGCAGCTGAGTCCAAAAAGGCCACCTGGGTTAGGTCCCCTGGGCACAGGTTTGGCTGGAATGATGAAGGGGACGCCCTGGAGTTGTACTGCCATTGCCTGAGTCAGAAGAGCTCCTCGTGGGGAGAAGGAAGACTACTCTCCACCCCTGGGGTCTCAGGAGGGCAACACATAGGGTGGGCAGGCCCGAGATGTGCCGTGCCAAAGCCAGATTCGATTCCAAAGTTCTCTCTGCCATCCTTGGTGATGTCCTATCCCTTTCTCCTGCATGCTCAAGCCTGTGGGTCCACCTCAGCCGTCACCAAGTTCACTCAGAGGACTTGTGTTCCTGGAGAAGACATCTGGGATCCTGTCCGGCCCGGCCCAGTATGCCCAGGTGGGGAGAAGGGCCTTGGTTCTGATTGGATCCAGAGCACCAGGCTCATTCTCCATGGCTCACCAACCCCCTAGGCCTCCTCTTATATGCAGACCCCACTTAGGCATGGTGGGGGCAAGTCCACGCTGCTCTGTGGCATCAGGACAGGTGGACTGCAACAGGTGGGAAAGTGGAGTCTGCCATCATTGTGTTTCTGTGAGGAGTCTTGCTGTGGGGCTGAAAGAAAAGACCATCAACTGGATTTCTCCAATCATTAATCCCCTTTTTCTTTCTCCCGCCCCAGCTGTAGTTAATTTCAGTGCCTTACAAATCCTAAGCTCAGAGAAAGTTAGCTCAGTTTCCGTTCAGAGGGAAGGGACCTTCCTAGGTCCTTCTGCCTTGTTATCAAAGCCTGTTTGTTTACGCAGCTCCACTTTGAGAACTGCTGGCCCAGCTGGAAACCCAGAATGTGGGAAGGACCTATTAAAGGGAAGCCAGACTCTGTGAGCTGAGCCAGTCAGGCCATGATGATGGAGTCAGGGGGCGGCTTTCAGTCCCTGCTCTACCGTCAATGAGCTGTGCAACCGTGGGCAAATCATTTGTCCCTCCGAGCTGCAGTTTCCTCATCTGTCACATCGGAACAGATAAGACCTCCCTAGAGCCTTTCTGTCTTCGATATCATGGTTGCAAAACCCATGAGGACCAACCCTTATTTGTGTTGAAAGTCAGAGGAAGAATAAATGAGGCAGGTGACCCTTAGGGATTGTCCGTCATTTAAGGTCCTTCCTTCAGCCCCAGGGCCAGTTCCCATCTCATTTTCAGAACGGCTCATCTTCAGCTGGCTTCTGTCTTGTCCCTTCCAGGGCCAGTGTCCTCTTGAGATCTTGTCACACTTTTACTGAAGGACCTTCCCATCCAGGCCTTGGCACACTGCCGTGTCTTCATGTGGTCCTGTGAGGTCTGGCTGTGGCACTCAGGAGGCAAAGGAGCCACCCTTACCCATTGGCCTCTGGGCGAGGCAGAAGAAAGTAGCCTTCATTCTCTAGTCTGCAAAGCTGCACGTTGTGGCCTGAGCTCTGAGTGGGCCCCGGGCTTCCTCACTCCGTGTCAACTGATGACTCCACTTCTGTGGATGAATGGTTGACCTGAGAGGTTAATCCAGCAGCTGAAGTGTCATCATTTCACCAGTGGAGGCCCCATCGCAAAGCCACTGGTGGCCAGAGATGCCAGCATCCTGTGTCACCCTGAGTCCTATAACCCCAGTCCAGCCCTTCACAGACCTTAGGCAGAACCCAGGGCTTCAAAGGGAAGGTTTTTGGAATCCCACCAGGTTGACGTTTGGCCCCTGTGACATCTTGCCTGAAAGAGGCCGTCTCCCAAGCATGCTGAGCTGCATTCTAGCTTTTCTTGTAGCCAGCCCTGTCATTGTCCATCCATGTGGTGGCTTTGGGCAGAGTTAAACTTGGTGCCACGGGGCAGTGAGTGTAGAAAGGAACAGTGAGCCTCTCCCCTCCAGGGTCCTGGTTTCTTGGTTGCTTGAGGTTTCATGTAAAATCCAGTTTCTTTTGAAGGATGAATTGTTGACTGTTAACTGACAGAGAAGAGAGGGGTGGGGATGGGTGTGGCGTTGTGTGGTGTGTGATTTTTACTTTTTTTTCTTTGGTCATGGGGACCAAAGAGAAAGGCATGAGTCTCTCCTATTAGGCTCTTGCAGCTGCAGACACTGTGCCTACTTGAACACGCGTCCTGTGGCTGTGGGGCTGCTGCTTCTGTCAAAATAAAAGTATGGCCTGGAAGCTAGCCTTTGTCATTTCTTGCTCGGGACCACGATGCACAGTCACACCTGGGCTTAGGTGCAGGCCATGCTGCTCTGCCCCTCAGATGCCTTCTCCAAACCTGCGTGCCCAGGGGCAGGACAACAAGAACATGGGGGGATGAGCTGCATTTCTGTCATCCCACTGAGGTCTGGACTGGGCTCTCCTGGAGTCCCTCTGCCAGGTAGAGAACAGGCGGAAATGAGGAGACCAGAGAAAAGGCCGGAGTCCAAATGAGAGGAGGGCTGCTCAGGTCAGGGTGGGGCTGTCCTTTTTAAGGCACCAGACAGAGTCATCAGGAGGTTTGGCTGCCGTCCTGACTTTATCACTTGGTTGTGACCGACTGGTTTTGACAAGCTAGTTAATCCATTGAGTGTTTTCCTCATCTGTTAGTTCAGGAACCATTAGCTGTCCACCAGAGCACATCCCTCCCTTTGTACACACACAGCTGGATGGTGTTTCTCAGCCTCCCTTGTAGTCAGGTGTGTCCTTGAAAAGAGTGTTCTCCAGTGGAATGTAAGCTGGGTGAAAATGACATCTTGCCTGAAAGAGGCAGTCTTCCAAGCATAGGTGGCAGGAAGGTCCTCAGTTGGAGAGAGGCTGGATCCCTGAGTGACTGTATGGAGAACTGGCCACCAACCCAAACCCTATCCTGAGTTATGGGAGCAAGAAAAACTTCTATGGCAGTTGAGCCACCTCAACAAGATTGTATAGTAGTTCACCTCAAATGCTATAGGCTAAGTTAATAGATATAAAAGTTGAATTTAATGCAAAAAATGTTTTATGCAAACACAAGTATATACACAGTGGTCATTTTCCTAAAATATATGCAATGTGTGAATCTTACTCTAAGGTTCTCTCCAGAGATGCTTTTAGGAAATTCCTTTTCCAGTGGTTCAGTTTCACAAACTGGGTTCTGTATATTCTCTTTAAAGGAGAAATCTTTAAGGTTCTTTATGTTCTCGGCTTTCCAGCATTATAACAAAACACTTGAGACTATCAGAGAAGGGTTTATTTTGGCTCACAGTTTTGAAAAGATTCAGTCCATGGTCAGTTGGGCCTGTGGTGAGGCAGCTCATCATGGTGGAGTGTGTGGTGGACCTAGACCCTCACTTCACCAGCCAGGGACTAAAAAGAAGAGCCAGGAGGGGACTGAGGTCCCCCAGAGGCCTAAAGACTTCCCACCTCTCAAAGGTTCCACCACCTACCAATAGAGCCAAGCCTTTGACACATGGCCCTTGGGGCATTCCAGATCCAAGCCAAAGCATTCCTTAGAACAGCCTGCAGCTTCCATGATTTTTGAATATATTTTATCTCTCTCTTTTTTTTAATAGCTGTACATATTGGGATGGATTGTCGGGTATTTGTCCATGCACACAATGTCACATCAAAATTTGACCAGTATCACTCCCTAGAACTTCCCTCTGCACCTTACATTTTAATAGTACAATATCTTATTTAATCTTCACAATTTTAGAAGGGTCAGCTTCTATCCCCATTTTACAAATGAAGAAAAATGAAGTTCAAGAAAGCTTAAATGAGTTGCCTAAAAAGCCACATTGAGACTGCTCATGGGTTAGGCAAGGATGCAGACTCATCGACTAGCCTTCCATCAAAGCACTTTAGAGCCCAAGTCATCGGAAGTGAAGCTCCATCCGAGGTGAGGGGAGGCCTGTGTCTGAGCCTGTGGGTGGCAGGTAGTCAGAGTTCACAGCACTGGGCTTGGCTTAGAAGGGAAGCCACTAGTGGTCAACAAGGAGTGTTCTGCTTTGACCTGGAGCAATTCCTTCTGTTGGGAGCCAGATCCTCAGTCCCCAGGGCAGTGTCCAGATAATGACCTTCATGCCAGAGTTGTAATAGCTGGCTTTCCAAAGAGAAAGAATCACAAACCAGGGGTGGTGGCACATGCCTATAATCCCAGCGGCTTAGGAGGCTAAGGCAGGAGGTTTGCAAGTTCAAAGCCAGCCTCAACAACTTAGTGAAGCCCTAAGCAGCTTAGGGAGACCCTGGCACAAAACAAAAAGGGCTGTGGATGTGACTCAGTCATTAAGACTTTGTGGGTTCAATCCCTGGTACCAAAAAAAGAAAAATCACACACCACTATGCAAGTTACATGGAATGCATTTCAACAACATGCTTCTCGGCTGTGTCCCAGTGTTGATATGGCCCACAGGTAGCATCCTGTGGCCATAGCTAACTGTGCTGTGTGGAGGAGGATTGCGAGGCCTGCTGAGTAAGGAGGTGAGCTTTTGATGATGTTAATTTTGTTGAGCCAAGTGACTCAGAAAGAGCTGAACTTGGCTCTGCCCATCACCCCACCTCCCCACGGGCCTCCTACGGAGCAGATCCAAGGAATGTTTTTTGTTTTAAATTGAACCACTTGCTAACTGGGCTGATGCCCAAGAGCTCAGACCAGAGGCCTTGATGGGTTGGGTTTGCACTTCAGTCTGCACACTGCTGTGTCCTCCTCCAGTTCCAATCCTGAATCTTAGAAGCAGTGGGCTCCTGACCTGAAGCCCGGGACCTGGCACTGAGACTGTGAGAGGAGCAAGGGGACTGCCCTGTCTTGCAGTCAACTCAGCCATGCAGGAGGGTGGAAGAGCAAGGTGGTCAGGCCAGCAGCATATCCACTCCCCAGCCTTGTGGAGCTGCAGAGAGAAGAGCCCTCCCATGCATGACCTTGAAACTCCCAGAAGCCTCACCCACAAACTCCAAGTCTGACTCCTCAGTGGGAGCAATGTGGAAGGTGTGTGGAGGAGGCGACAGCGGTGTACTGGGCTGCTTTAAACTGTCTTCAAGAGCCACTGTACACACCTTCTCCCACCTCTGTGCTCAGTGATGCCCGCAGCATGAAATCATTTGTCTATACCACAGAAATTAGCAATCACTACAGATCAGGGCCTGTTTTACTCTGGTGTTATGAGAGTCAGAGTTCTCCAGAGAACCAGCACAACAGGAGATGTACATAGAGAGTTATAAGATATCAGCTCCCATGATTACGGAGGCTAAACCATTCCAAGGTCTACAGTCATCGGAGTAGAGACCCAGAGGAGCCCATACTGTAGTTCTAATCCAAGGCCAGCAGGCTCAAGACCCAGGAAGAGCCAATGTTTCCATTCAAGTCCAAAGGCAGGGAAAGACTGAAGCCCGGGCTCCAGGAGTCAGGCAGGAGGGGTTCCCTCGCTCAGTCTTTGTATTCAGATCTTCAGTTGACTGGATAAAGCTCACCCACACTGGGGAGAGCAATAAATGCCCTCATAGGACAACCAAAAGAATGCTTGCTCCAGGGTCTGGGCACCCTATGGTGTGAACTGACATATAACCTTAACTATCACAGGTGCTCCGTTTTGAGAACCAACTGTCAGACACCACTTAGATAGCTCTGCTCCTGACACCCTCCCGACTGCAAGCTCAGCAGGAAAGGGCCTCATCCCTCAGCTCTCTGGCCTCAGCACACTCATCTCTCAGGCTGTGGAACCTCTGCATCTCTGAGATCCTCCCCACACCCCAGCCGCTCATTCCCATTCTTGTTGAATCCCCACTCCCTGGCCAATACTGTAGCAGATCTAGGAAGAGAGAGTGGACAATGGAACCCAGGACACACAGAGACAGCCCTAAGGAGGACCTGTAGGGTCAAGCTCAATGAGTGAGGCTGCCTGCAGGGCCCAAGGACCACAGCAGGCAGGGCCAGCAGTGAGGCTGCACTGACTCGGGACCAGGACACATACCCAGCAGCCAACAACTTTGAAGATCCCAGCCACCCAGGAGGCTAAGGTAGGAGGATCCCAAGTTTGAGCCCAATCTGGATAACTTAGCAAGACCCTGTCTCAAAATAAAAAAAAATAAGAAAGGCTGTGAATGTAATTCAGTGGTAGAACACTTGCCTAGCATGCCTGTGACCCTGGGTCCTAGAACAGTACTCCTCTCATCTACCCTGGTTGTTGGAATATTGTGGATTGTGAATATAAAGCCAAATAAGACACTGGGGGTCAAAACCATTGCCCTCAGAAACTGATAAGACCCTCATATAGCCAAGGAAAACCTTGTTCTATATGTTCACTAAAGCACCAACACTGTGTCAACTAGGCAAATGGGATTCTTCTCTGGGCTTCGGTTTCTCCTTGTCAAGTGAGCAGCTATGGCATTCATTCTTGGTGCTGCCACAGCATGGCCAATGCCCACCTGCCACACCCACTAGCTGTTCACCAGGACCTGGTTGCAGCAGGACTGTCTGAGTGTGATGCCCACTCCTTGTTTTAGTACCTGCAGTCTGTGTGGCAGGACAGTGCGGGAAGCCTAGTGAGGAACCTGGATGTTAGGTCTGGTGGCTTGGGAAAGGCAATTTTGGTTCTGCTCAGAGCTTCTCACAACCTGGCAGGATCTCACACTGGAGTGGAATAAAGTGCTACCTTCCTGACCAGCTGGGGAGGTGCTAGAATCTATGTTAACTTTATTAGATTTATATTCCCGAGTGTTCAACCCAGTCTTCTACAGAACTGTGTTAAAAGATCAAACTAGAATAGGTGGCTATTAGCATCTATTATTTATTGGCCATGGAACTCTTTTTTTCCAAACAAATGCTTTTAGGAAAAGTCCACTGTATAACCAACATGGAACTTCTTTGATTCCAGCAGGGTAGAGCCAGAAGTCCAGCCCCTGTGCCCTCATTCCCCAAGGGGTGCTAGAGGCCTCAGCAGGGCCCTGTTAATAAACCTCACATCTCATGTCCTCTTCTGGCCTTGCCCAAGCAAAAGGGCAAAGGTCACAGGAGCAAGATTTCAAGTCAACATCAAAGGACACTGCAATCATTGCTTCTCTGTGATGAGAGAGGCTGTCTGGGGAATGAGAGAGGAGACTGGAAGACGGAATGATTGTCGGGGAGAAGAACAATGGTCTTCAAAATGAGGTACCAAATCCAGAGGTGTGCAAGATGATCCACCGGAATGATGCCAGAATAAATATTAGCATTTGTCCTGGTTTAGGTTTCCCTAGAAGTCGACCCTGAGAAAAGAATTCAAGGGCAAGTTGCTTATTTGGGAGGTGAAGAAAATAGCAGAAGAGGAATAGGGATGGGATGACAACCAGTAATGGGTACAGGATCAGTTACCCAGTTTAATTGCATGGGAAAAGCTTCAGAAGCCAATGTAAAACATGCACTTCAAATTGTACCCCTCAGGGGTTGAAGGAGCTGGGTGTCAGATACACCAACTTCCACCAGCGAGGGCAGCCCCTGAGGGTGTGGTGCCTTTAGCCTCCACACTGATAAACCTGACCTGGCAGCCAGCCAACCTTTGCATTCAGAGGTGGGCATTCCTCCCCAGCACACGTGACTTTCAGAACAACATGCAAGTTCATTGGTTATCTCCAGCAAAATACTTAAAAGAACTAAGTGCAAGTTGTTACACAGTCTTCTCTTATATAAAAGTGAGTATTCTAAATCTGCTGACCTCCATGGGGTCAATGACTATCAGTAATATGATAGTTGACATATTCATTCCAAGAAATGTACTCATTCTATAAGGTAAACTGTCTTTTAACAAAAGTTTTATTGAATGTATTTTTTATTTTGAATTAGTTTAAGCTTAACAGAAAAGCTGCAATGATAGTACAGAGTTCCAACATCCCCTCTCCCCCACTCTCTCCTAATGTTCACACTGGCTACATGATCACAGCAAAATTATCAAAACCCACAAATTCACATTGCATAACATTGTCAACTAAACCACTGACCGTATCTGAATTTCACCAACTTTAACTCCATAATTTCTTTCCAGAATCCTATCCAGTATCCTACATCGCACCTGCCCATTCTTTTTTTTTTTCTTTCTTTTTTTTGACTCAAATTGCAGTTGTTTACCAAGGTGCAACTAGCATATGATAAATTGCACATGCTGAAGGTATCAACTGGCTGAGTCTTGACATGTGTATGGGTAAAAACCACCACTGATGTCTCTTAATTGACCGGCTGATGGATGGATGGCTTGTTTCTAGTTTGGGGCTCTTAGAAATCAAGCAGCCAAAGACATCTGTGAACAGTCTGCATGGACATATGCTTTCCTTTCTCTTGAGCAAACACCTGGGAGAGGAAGAGCGGGGTCAGATGGGGTTAGGGTTCACTCCTTCTCTTGCTACCCTGTCTTCCAAGGGAGGTGTACCATTACACATGTCCCCCAGCACTACATGAGAACCCCACGTCCTCCTCCAGCCTCGGTAGGGTCAGCCTTTTTCATTTTAGCCAAACTAATGGGCGAGCAGTGGTAGCTCATTGTGGTTTTAACCTGCATTTCCTTAATGACTAATGAGAGTTCAGGTTTCTTTCCATATGCTCATTTGCCATCTATCTTCTTGGTAAAGTATCTATTATATCTTCTGTACATTTTTTTTTTTGTTGTTTCTTTTGTTTTAATTTTTTAAGATGTTGATAGACTTTTATTTTATTCATTTATTTATATGCAGTGCTGAGGATCAAACCCAGTGCCTCACACATGCTAGGCAAGTGCTCTACCACTGAGCCACAACCCCAGCCTCTATTTTGTTGTTTCTTATTCTTGAAATATATATATTTTAAAATATATATGCATATATATGTATATGTATATATATATTCATATTCTGAATATAAGTCCTTTATCAGATATATGATTTGCAAATATTTTCTCCCAACCTGTGACCTATCATTCTTTTAATAGCACCTTTGAAAGAACAAAAAAAATCTCAATTAAGTCCAATTTAACAATATGTATGATTCATTTTTTTTAAAAAAAAGTTAAATCTGCATCTCAGAACTTTTTGCCTCACATAATGTCCAAAGGTTTTCCTCCTGTGTTTTCTTCTGGAATTTTCACAGCTTAGGTCTTAAATTTAGGTCTGTGATCTTGAGGGGAAAACAACTCTTTCCTCCCCTCACACGCCACTCAACACTTCTGATGCCAGATGTGTGGGATCCTGGGATCGGCTGCCTTGCTAGGATGGCTCACAGCCCCCAGGGAAATGCTTTTCATATGTCTACCCATATATTATAAAGAACATTATGAAGGATGCAGATCAACAGTCCAGATGGAAGAGATGAGGAGGGCAGGGCATGTGGGAAAGAGGGGGAGCCTCCCTGCTCTCTCTGTGTGTCCGCCGTGCGTTCGGCTATCTGGAAGCTCCCCACACCTAGCCTGTCGGGGGTTTTATGAGGGGTCATTACTAGGCATGATTGCTGCATCCTTAGCCATTAGTGATCAACTCAACCTTCAGCCTCTTTCCCCTCCTCCGAGGTGTGGGGTTAAAGGTTTCAACTCTTTGAACAGGCCTGGGTCTTTCTGGTGACAATTCTCCACCCTAAAGCTATCTAAGGGTCCTCAGCGACCAGTCATCTAACTAGCATATGAAAGACATCGCTCTGGAGGTTCCCAGGGTTTTAGGAGCTGTGAGTCATGAAATAAGAGGAAAACCAAGTATATGCTGTACTTCTGAGTATCACAGATGGAGTTAGTTCCTATCCATGAGGGACTTGCTGAGCACAGTTCACTTGGTGGAAAGACTCCCCACCCCACCCCCAGCTGACTTTGCACCACTGTTGAAGTGCAGTTGTCCATATCTCCTGTTCCCGGATTCTCTGCTCTGTTCCTTTGATCTATCTTGGCACCTATTCCACTGTCTTGGTTCCTATAGCTTTGTGATGATGAGTCTGGAAATAAGATAAGGTTGGTCCTACAGCGTTGTTCTTTTTCTAAATTATTTTGGATATTTTATGTCTTTTGTATTTCTGTATGAGTTTTGCTATCAGCTTGTCAGTCTGCGGGTATTTGTTTTTGGCAGTGCTGGAGATCAAACCAAGGGCCTCCCTAGGCAACACCCCCAGAGCTCCAGCTGGTCAACTTTTACAGAAAGGTCACTGAGGTTTTGATTGGCATTGCATTAAATCCATAGATTAATTTGGGGAAAACAGCTTAACACCCATATCAAATCTTGTGGTCCATGAATGTGGTATCTCTCCCTTTCTGTCTTCTTTAATGTCCCCGCAGTGATAATTGCTTTGCTTTTCGTGTACAGACCTTGTTATCTCTTTTGCCGAAATTCAAAATAAGTGTTTCATAGTTTTTCATGCCATATAAGTTGTATTTTAAATTTCCAACTTTTTGTTGTGTGTTGCTATATACGAAAACAGTTTGGGTAGATTGATCTTACTTGTTGTAATCTTACAAAAATGACTTCTCAGACCTTGTAGCTTTTTGGAAGATTCAGGAGGACTTTACGGAGCTGATGTTGCTGTCCGTGAATAAAGATGGTCTGACTTCTTCCAGGAGTGCCGTCTGACACGGTTGAGAAAGCAACTGCTCTCTGTAAGACACCCTCTGAAGGAAGCATTGGAAATATATTTTATTGTTATGTGAGTTTTGTGGCTCAGTCTGGGGTCCCAGCCTCCTCTCCTCTAGGAACAACCTACTCCCCCATCCCATCCAACCCTCACTGACGAAAAACAGTGAGGGAAGAAGCTGGGAATGTTGTCACCAGCCCCCAGACACAGCTTTGGACTAAACCAGGGTGCGCACAGGGGGCACCTCTAGGAGAGAAGCAGGTCGTCCCCAGTGGATGGACATTGCCTGAAGGTCAGCAATCTCCTCCTGGCATGAAGCCCTGCTGAGTTTCCAGAAGCATCCAGGGATGGAGATGGGGTGCTCCTGGAGGGAGCCCAGGGCAGCCATAAGATATATGCCACACTCTCCCACCTCCTTTTGGACTTTGAAGAGCAGGAACCAGCAGTCTGGCTTTAGAATAAAAGGGGCTTCAGGGTTCACCCACATCCCCTCCTGGGGTCATTCTGCTGTGTGGTTCCCATATTCCTGTTACTGGTTGATTGGCATTTTTCAGG
The DNA here is from genome assembly GCF_048772815.1 of Callospermophilus lateralis. Classification (NCBI taxonomy): domain Eukaryota; kingdom Metazoa; phylum Chordata; class Mammalia; order Rodentia; family Sciuridae; genus Callospermophilus; species Callospermophilus lateralis. The sequence goes on from NC_135311.1 coordinate 101,649,038, forward strand.
ACAATTGATCTCTTGTAACAAAAGATAACTGGCCCTTGCTGTCCCAAAAGACATTGGGATATGGCTCCAGTGAAGGAGATCCCACCAGACCTCTCCCTTCTCCCAGGCATTCTCGTGTACCCTTTCTCCAAGACCCCTGATCCCACTCCCATGCTCCCACCCACCATCTGTCTTCAGGCTTTGGGCCCTCCAGTCACCATAGCTGTTCTTCCCATGTGGCTTTAAGGAGTAGGATTTGAATTATAATCCACAGTTGGAGGGCACCTGCCCTTTGTAAAAGGTGTGATCCTTTCCCTTTAAAAAGACAGAGAAAGACATAATGCAGTAATCCCTTGAAAGGGAGTGGGCCCCCCATCCCTAGGGGGGCACCCCAAGAAATGAATAGGTCCCTGTCGGTTGTTCTTCCCCGAGATCCCACACTGGATGAGGGGCCAAAATTGATGACCTTGAGACCTGTACCAATGAAAGGACCTGATCCTCAGGAGTCCCTCCACTTTGCACCTATTGGACTCACAGAGCACCGAGGTCTGTTTGTAAGAACTTCAAATTTACATAACCAAAAAAAAAAAAACAAAAAACCACCTTCAAATTAAAAAATCCATAGCATCTGAAAGAACATCAAGGCCAACCCTGAGAGGGAGACTAAGGGCCAGAGAGAAGAGGGAATTTGCCTGAGGTCACCTGCAGATCAGAGGGAAGGTCAGAATCCCGGCCCAGGGCTCCTGACCTCAGTCCCACATTTCTTTTTCTGCTTGGATTCTGTCCTGGGAGTGAACCTCTGAGGACTCTGGTCCATTTCCCATGAACCAATAGGAAGATGGCGTTCCCCCAGGAACCCCTGGCTGTGTGTCAAAGAGCATCCCGAGTGAGCCTTACACATCTATGTCCCTGTCTATTATCTGTCTTCCCCATCCAGAGGCAAACTCTGTGAAGGAAGGATGTGGATTCCTCCTTGGTATTTCCCCATGCCTAGATCATCACCTGATGCTTAGTAAGTGCTCCACAGATATTTACCAAAGGCAGGAAGTGAGAGGGTGAGAAGGAGAGAAGGAGGGTTCACCGGGGTAAGGGGGGCCTTTCCTGCTATCCAGTGGGTCTCCATCTCTTTGTCTCTTCACTCCTCCCTGACATCCCCACTTCCCCTGGCCTGGCCCATCTCCCCTTCTCTCTATTTCTCCCCACTCCATTCTCCACCCAATAATGCCACAGAGTAAACTTATTAAAGCACAGTATTACTTCTCATTAAAATCCTTCTGAATGGGAGAAAATATTTGCAAAACACATATCTGAGAAAGGACGAGTGTCCTGAATCTATAAAGAACTCTCAAAGCTTAATACAATCAAGCAACCCAATTTTAAAATGTGCACAAGATTTTAAAACACTTGAACAAAGAAGAGATGGGGAAGTGCATGAAAAGATGTTTAACATCTTGTCATTGGAGAAATGCAAATTTAAACCATAATGAGGCACATTATTAGAATGGTTAAAATTAGAAAAAAAAACCTATCAATACCAAGTGATGACAAGATGCAGAGCAATTAAAACCTTCAGACATTGCTGGTACAAATACAAGACAGTACAGCCATTTCAAAACAGTTTGGCAGTTTCTCACAAAGCTAGATATACACTTACCAAATGACCTAGAAATCCTACTCTGAGATATTTGCCAAAGAGAAACAAAAACATGTCTACATAAGGACCTGTACATAGCTATTTATTATTGTATCAACTTTATTAAAAATTGCCCAAGCTGGAAACACTGCAAATTCCCCTCTACTTGAGAGCATATAAATAAACCATGGCATATCCATTCATTGGACTCCAACTCAGCATGGAAAATATAAGCTACTGACACACACAACCTGGGCCAATTTCAAGAGCATCATGAAAAATGAAAGGAAAAGATACAAATGTCTACGTATGAATGATTCTACTTACATGACACTCTGAAAAAGGCAAAAATCTCTGGATAATTATGCTAGTAGTTGCCAGGGGCTGGGATAGGAGTAGGCTGACCACAGACAGCACAAGGGAGCTTCCTTCCATGTGGTAATGACAGGGCTCAATGCATTTGTCAAAATTTATAGGATTATATACCTTAAAAGGATAAATTTTATTGTATGTGAGTTATACTACTATAAGTTTGACTTTTAAAAAAATCCCATGGCTTCCCACAAAATATGCAGGATGAAGCCCAGGCAGCTTACCTTACGTTCAGGGTCAGACCTAACCAACCTCTCCTGCCTTTCTCTCCACTCTAGCCCTTCACACCTTCCACACAGCATTTATAAGGAATCGGGGAGTGTGTCCCAATCCTGAGCTTTGTGCTTCCTTTCCTTTCCTCATGCTCTTCTCTATGTCCTAAATGTTCTCCTTCTCCCTGGAAGAAGTGAACCCTTTCAGAAAGAAAGCTTGGAGCCAACTAGACCAGGGACCAACCCTGTTCTGCTATTGTACTAGACAGAGATCAAAAATGGTGCAGCCTGTACACCTCGTTGCACCAGTGTGTCCTTGGCAATGTGACTTCGCAGCTGCTGCCACTGAGAGGTAGAGTCCACTTCCCTTTCTCTGGAATCTGGGCTGGCCTTGTAACTTGCTTTGGCCAACAGAATGTGGAAGAAGTAATGATGTGGCATTCTGAGCCTAGGCTGAAGAAGGCCTTGCATATTTCCTACCAAGCCTGGCCTCCTCCATGAGAGCAAGCCTGGGCTACCCTCTGGAGGATGGGAGTCCACGTGGAAGTCTAGGTGTTCCATCCAAGACCATCCCAGACCAACCGACCCCCAACTGTCTCATAGGTCCATGAACAATAACAAATAGCTATTGTTCTGAGCCACTGAGTTTTGGGCTGGTTTATGACGCAGCAATAGCTCATTGATACAGTTAGTAACTCATTATAGCTCTGGGAAAGTCACTCAGTCTACATAATAGAAGTAATAACACATACCTCGTGGGACTTTGTGAGGCCCACAAGAGATGATGTACATATTGCCAAGTTCAGTGCCTGGCACATAGTCAGTCTTTGATCAGTGGTTATTATTGCTTTTCCAAGTCCAGGTCTTACCCAGTTTTTGAGGGCCAGCTCACATGCTGCTTCTTCGAAGCCACCCTCCCTGAATCTCTAGACTGCACATAGTCTATCCCCTCTCTGAACTCCCCTAGTACTTTCTCCATTCCTCTCCAGTACATTTCGTCCTCAACTCTGAGTCCTTTGGAAACATGGTCATGGCCTGAAACACAGGTGTCTGGTCCAGACGTAGACTCCAATCAGAGAAAGATTAAATGATTTTTGCAATCGTGGGACAGAAAGTCTATTTTCCTGTCTCCAGGACAGTGGCTGCTTCTACCATACAAATATCTCTGCTTTCAAGTGCAAACCTAGAGTGCCTCCTTGTACATCCTTGGCACTCAACAAATGTATCTCAAATTGAAACAGCTAAAGAGAGTGGTGTTTGCTCTCCTTAGGGAGCATTGAAAATGTGTAAGAGTTTGGGGACTTTCACAAAGACTTGAAGCCACCAAAGTGCAGGCACCAGGAACTCCTACTCCTGCCCGTGGGTAGCAGAGTTTGGCTAACTAGGAAGAAGTGACCTCCCCATCCCTTGCTGAGGGGTGCTGGCTAGAGGGAAGGAGCTGGTGGCAAGTCTTATTTCTTAACAGACAGTGGCCTGAGGGCAGGCTTCATTATTCCCATTCTACAGCTAGGAAAAGAGAGAGCCTTACTTAGTAGCCCATGGTTATTACGCAGCTAGGAGATGGCAAAGCCAGGACTGGAACCTGCATTTTGAACCTGAAGCCCCGTGAATGTGTCAGAGTTCTAACAGGCCAGCCTGGGTAGGAAGTACAGGCTGATCTGAGTGGGAGTCCCTGGATAGAGCAGAATCCAGGCCGCCTGCTGGGTCCCTGGTATAAATGCTGAGCTCTACAGAGGAACAGGTGTGCCTTGGGAAGTCAGGTGACTTGTCCAATGTTACATGGCTTGAAGGCAACAGAACCCCATTTAACTCCCCAAATTCTTTTTTTAGGGTCTATCATTATGTTTTATAATCCCCTGAGGGTTCCCTACCTGTAATTCAGACTCAGTGAGGCAAAAGGCAAGTCACACTCTGTCATGGTTTGAATATTAAATGTCTCCCAAAGGCCAGGTGCTAAATGCTTGATCACCAGTCTGTGGTGCTATTGGGGAGGGGTGGGGTGGAACCTTCAGGAGGTGGAGCCTAGCGGAAGGACCTTAGGTCATGACGGGAGTGGACCCTGAAGGGGATATTGAGACGCTGCTTGCTCACCCTTGAGCGCTCTCTCTCTTTCTCTCTCTCTCTCTCTCTCTCTCTCTCTCTCTCTCTCTCTCTCTCTTTCCTGGCCACCATGAGGTGAGCAGTTCTGCACTGCCACATGCTCCCCATCATAATGGACCCCCCTCACCACAGGCCCAAAAGCCACATAGCCAACTGATCATAGACTGAAACTATGATTCAAAATAAACCTTTCTTCCTTTTAAGTTGATTTTCTCAAAGCTTTTTTTTTTTTTTTTTTTTTTTTTTTTTGGTGCTGAGGATTGAACCCAAGGCCTTGTGCATGCAAGGCAAGCACTCTACCAACTGAGATATATCCCCAGCCCAAGTTGATTTTCTCTGGTATTTTTGTCAGAGTAACAGGAAGCTGACTAACACACCCTAATGTTGCATATCCCAGGTGGCCCTGTCCAAAGACTCCTTCTGTGTCAACTGCAGTTTTATTTGCAGGTATGTGTTGGCAAAGAGTCCAGATTCCTACATCCAGACGGCTGATCCCACCCAACTAATCCATCTTTCTTCATTCTTCCACACCCCTTCCCATGCCCACCCCCAGCTATTCAGCCATGCCTCAACAGGCCAAGCTTGCTCACCCCTCCATGCCCACAAGGGCAGCCTGCAGCATCTTCCGTCTCTACACCTCCTTTCCAGGCAGAGTGGGCATTTTTTTCTCTGTACTCCCATCATGCACCTGATGCTAAATCAATCACTTCCCTTTGCCCTACTTGCCTGTGACCTTCTAAGGACAAGGACCCCTGCCTCTAGCAGTGTTTACTAAATTTAATTGAATTATCAACCTTTCTGTCTCCGATGCCTCCATCCAAGGCCACCATTTCTCCTGGTGCTGAGAGACCACCCCTCCAACCCATGCAAGGAGTGTGTTCCTCCATCTCAAGATGCAATCTCCCACTCCCTTGCCCATCAGCTCAAATCTCCACCTCCACCCACTCTCACAAGAAATACAGAAAGGAAGGTGGAAGAAAAGGAAAGGAGGGAGAACTAGAGGGAGGGAGGGAAGGAGGGAGGAAAGAAGCAAGGGAAGAAATATGGCCTTCTCTGCACTCCACCCTCCCTTGAAGCTAAAGCCCTATCTTTCAGTTGTCTCTATGGCAACCACCTGGCTTCTGTGCTGCATAGTAATTGTGTAGTGGGAGTTGAGGGGAGGAGGAGGGGCACTCTGCAGGTTGAGCTTCCTAAGAGTCCCCTTTCCTACCCAGACTTCCAAATTTCTCACCAAAACAGCATGCACAAACATCCAGGAGGAAAAAGGAAAGTGCCCGGGTGAGGGCAGGTGGGATGAGGACAGGAAGATGGGTTAGGATGGAGGCCAACTCTGCCTCAGCCTTCCTGGGTTCAAAAATCCTTCCCCCCGGTCTCATCTTCCAGAACAGCTTAGGGGAAAGAGAGGGGTAGTTGTTGTGGCCATCAGCAGACAAGTTCTGTGTCCCACCTGCCCTCATCCCTCCTCTTGTGCGTTTCCTGTAACTATGTGGAGGGAAGGAGTGCATTTCCCCATGAAGCTGGGAGCCACTCTGGGGCAGAGCTGCTGTCTCCTCTACAATGTCCCAGGTGCCAGCATGGTGCCTGACATAAGAAGCGCTCATTCAGTTTTGAGGAATGTGTACGCCAATGCCACGTACTGTACTGACAGTGACTTGGGTAGTGATGGTCTCTCTCCAAACTTCAGTTGTCCCAACTAAGAAACATTAAAATTAATACCTATCCTTTAAAGTTACTGCATAGAATACATACATACAAAACCACTACATGTTGGGGATGTGGCTCCGTGGTCGAATGCTTGCCTAGCATGTGTGAGGCCCTGAGTTCAATCCCAGGTTCTGCAAAACTAAATAGACTAAAAGTGATTTTTCAAAAATCACTACATATCCACTCCAAGAATATTAGAATATATTATTATTACAGAGAATGAACATAGATTTCATTTTCAGATTTTGGAATAAAGAATATGGATTTTAGATTGAAATGCTAAAAAGCCAGTCTGCATGCTGTAGTATTTAAGAAATGTACTGATGTCTTCCATTTGTTTTGAAATTTTTCAAAAATAAAAGATCTTTAATTGATGAATAGAGTCCCGGGGATGTAGCTCAGTGGTAGAGCACCTGCCTAGCAGGAGCAAGGCCACAGGTTCAGTCACCAGAACTGCAAACAAACAAACAAACAAAAAGATGGATAGAAGGACAGATAGAAAGATATGTCACAAAGCAGGAAGAGTAAAATGTGCCAGGCGTGATGGTGCATGCTGTAATCCCAACAGCTCTGGAGTCTGAGACAAGAGAATCGTGAGTTCAAAGCCAGCCTCAGCAACATAGCAAGGCCCTAACCAGCTCAGTGAGACCCTGTCCTCTAAATAAAATATAAAAAAGGTTGGGGGCGTGGGGCTGGAGATGTAGTTCAGTGGTTAAGTGCCCCTGGGTTCAATCCCTGGTACCAAAAAAAAAAAGAGTAAAATGTTAATAATATAATTTAAGAAAGGTTATGCAGGTATACATTATATAATCCTTTCAAGTCTTTTGTGTTTGAAATTTTTCATGATAAAACATCAGACCAAAGATTTTTTTAAAGGAAAAACAACCTTCTGCCAAATCAAACTGGAAGTTTCTTATGTGCTCCTTTCAGGATTATCCGGACCCCGTCCCGTTGCATTAACGAATGCACTGACACATCATCTAACAGATATTCATTGAGTTCCTTCTATGAATGCCAGAAAGACACTGGAGCTGGAGAAAAGAGAAGTTTTTTGTTTAATAGGGACCAAAGTCATGTGAAGAATATAAAGGATGTATAAAGTGAGCTTAGAATAAAGAGCCAGGGGAAGCTTCACATTTAAGCAGAGGCCTGGTGGATAAACAAGAGTTTTCCAAATAGTCACCAAAGGAAGGTTGTTTCAAGTACAGATCAGAGTGTGGCCAATGGCCCAATGAGCTAGAAGAGCCAGGGAGTGGTGCAGAGCATGGTCAGGCTGGAGCAGGCTCTCCTGTCCATGTGGCCAGAGAGTAGGCAAGCTAGGATTAAGAGGACCTGGCTGGAAGATCCAGAAGGTCCAGAGAGGTGACCAGATGGAACACTTGGTTTACTGGAATATTCAGGAAAAGTAATAACCCTTAGCGATTAAGAATGTAGAATTGAAAATTTCAGTGAGTGAATAAGAGAATATTTCCGCTCACCTAAAAACAATCACCAGCTCAGATGTGCCTAAGAATGAAGCAATGAGCACCTTTGGCAAATGAATCAGTCCTTGAAACAGTGTATAAGGGACTCCTTCACACGGTGCCACCACTTATCTTCTGGGCCTCTTGGCTCAGTCCTAACTCAGAAGCCCAAGTGAGGTCAGGGGTTGGTAGAAATGAGGAACTTGAGCCCCAGGGAGCATCATTCACCAGCCTGACAGTCTGACACCCACCGGACCTATTGATTGGTTCCTGCTCCGAGCATTCACAAACCTCGATTATGCTTTACGGTGTCCCTGCAGGGCACAATTTATTCCCCTTTCACAGATGGGAAACTGAGGACTGAAAAACAAAGGATGACCCTTGGCTGGAGATGAGAACACTTAATTTGTGTAGTCTGTCTCAAGAACTCTTGTCCTCCTCTTTCTGTTTGCATTTTTTCTTGATTTTAAAGGTAATAAATATTTATTCTGAAAAAAAAATCCAACAATTCAGAAATAAACAAGGTAGAATGTGAAAGAACCTGGTGACCCTCCCCTCCAGAGGTAATCATGGTCAACAGTTTGGAGTTTATCTTCCCTGTTATGATTTCTCTGCTCTTGCATTTTTAAATAGTATCATTTTTTTAACTACTCATAGTTATATACTCTTTCAGATGATGTTCATAATCAATTTATCCAGTTCCCTTCTGCCAAGCTCTTTGGGATTTGATTTTAAAGGCATTAAATGTGTAAACCAAAGGAAATAATATTTTCCCAATATCAAGTCTTTCTTTCCATGAAAATGATATTCTCCTTAGTTATCCGGGCTTCTTTAACATCCTTTAGTAAAGGTTTATATTTTTCTTCATATGTGCCTTAAATGGACCTTTTTAAGCTTATTCCAATGCATTTTATCATTTGTTTTGCTAATGAGAATGGAACTCTCTTTTTCTCTCAATTCAGTTTTCTATTCGCTGTGCCTGTGGCATAGGAGGGAACTATTCATTCATACATTTCACTGCTCTTGCCTTCTAAGCTTTACAGCTTTAAAATTAACTGTCTTGGAATTTTTTAGCAAACACATATATCATTACAAACTGCAATGATTTTGCTCTTCCCTCCCAATATTTATATTTCTTATTTATTTTTCTTGTCTTACTGCATTTGCTAGAACCTCCGAAGCAATGCTGAATAATAGTGATACAAGAATCCGTGTCTTATTTATGACTTCAGGAAGAAGTGTCTAGTTATATTCAATGGGTTCCTCCTTCTCTTTCAAAGCCCTCCCTCCTCCCTCAGGATTTAAATGTCCCCCTCCATTTTTCCCTCTATTAAAAAATCTCTAACTTTTCCTTAGGTCTTTGACAACAAGAATAAGTTAAACTGCTAGGCACGGTGGCACAAGCCTGTAATCCTAGCACTTGGGAGGCTGAGGCAGGAGGATTGAGAGTTCAAAGCCAGCCTCAGCAAAATCGAGGTGCTTAGCAACTCAGTGAGACTCTGTCTCTAAATAAAATACAAAATAGGGCTGGGGATGTGGCCCAGTGGACAAGTGCCCCTGAATTCAATACCTGGTACCAAAAAAAAAAAAAAAAAAGAGTTAAACCACTGCAATTTCTTTCCCTAAATAATGTGCATTTCCAGCATCTATAAAGAACTTACCCGTGGAGAAAAAGGCACACTCATACACCGCTGGTAGGACTGCAAATTGGTGCAGCCAATATGGAAAGCAGTATGGAGATTTCTTGGAAAATTGGGAATGGAACCATCATTTAACCCAGCTATCTCTCTCGGTCTATACCCAAAGGACTTAAAAACAGCATACTACAGGGACACAGCCACATCAATGTTTATAGCAGCACAATTCACAATAGCTAAACTGTGGAACCAACCTAGATGCCCTTCAATAGATGAATGGATAAAAAAATGTGATATATATGTACACAATGGAACATTACTCAGCAATAAAAGAGAATATAATCATGGCATTTGCAGGTAAATGGATGGAGTTAGAAAAGATAATGCTACTAAGTGAAGTTAGCCAATCCCCAAAAACCCAAATGCCGAATGTTTTCTCTGATATAAGGAGACTGGTTCATAGTGGGGTAGGGAGCGGGAGCATGGGAGGAATAGACAAACTCTAGATAGGGCAGAGGGGTGAGAGGGGAAGGGAGGAGGCATGGGGTTAGAAATGATGGAGGAATGTGATGGACATTATTATCCAAAGTACATGTATGAAGATATGAATTGGTGTGAATATACTTTGTATACAATCAGAGATATGAAAAATTGTGCTCTACATGTGTAATAAGAATCATAATGCATTCTGCTTCACATATAAATTTAAAAAATTTAAAAAAGAACTTACCCCTTACATAAATAAATAAAACAAAATTCTGCCAAAGCATCAGCTGCTAAGGGGAGAGTTAGCTGACATTTGCAACATCCCTACAAAGAGAATCCACAGGATGGAGCACATTCTCACAATCATCTCATCTAATCCTCATAACAGAGTCTGCAGAGTAGTTATGACCATCTTTTTTCTGATAAAGTCTGTTTGGGAGGTCACAGAGCTAAGTGGCAGATGGAATTCTAAGCCAAGTTGTAAAGAAGAGACTCTCAGATGCCTGAGTGTGAGAATAGTGGTGATGGAGAATTTTAGCCCCAAGGGGGAAGAAGACAGAGGCCCCAGTGGGACACAGCATCCTTCCCTTCCTTAGAGTCCTTTGCAAAGCAAATGCTATGTCACCTAGAGCTTTGCTGAAACAGTGGCTGGGAAGGGGTGGCCTGTGGACAGCTGGGCATGGCCTCTTCCTGGCTCCCCCAAATCTTCACATAGGCACTGGTGTGTGGGAAGACACTGCCCTGGAAAGGAAGGACTGGATTCTAGTCCCTGCTCTCTCTGTCGCCAAGTATGACTGGGCAGGTTGCTCCCCTTGTTCCCTTCTCTGGTGTTGGTTCAACATCCATAAAAATAAGGCTGACCACCTCGGCTAGGAAGGGGGAAAGATCCTTTTGCACACTAACAGTACTCCTTATGAATTACCGTCAAGCAAGGCAGGTGAATGTACACATTGATCTCTGTTCCCTCTTGCAACCCACTAAAAGATGTACAAAGGGATTTAAATAAAATAGATGACAGAGGAAGAGAGAGGAGATATCAGGGGACAAGGACATAAACATGCTTTGGGGAAGGATCAGCAGACCTGAGAAGGCCGCAGGGAAGAAAACAAGAAGCTGGTACTCCTGCTACAAAACCCAGGGCAGGCCCAGGCACTGGAGGCACCAGTGTCTCAAAACACAGGTACCAGATCAATAGGAGAGAGAGCAAGCTACACACGACCCCACCAATCCCTCGCCCCCTCTCAGGGACTGGAGGGTTAGTGCGTGGAGAGGTGCCCCGTGGCCTAGTGGAACTAGGCAGATGGGCACCACAGCAGGAGTAGAGGGGTGAGGGGAGGTGCACAGACGGCAGGAGGCCCCCCAACCCTTCCCAGGACCAGCAGCCACACCTATCCCGACCCAGGATGGAGAAGTCTTTTCTAGTGGAACCAAATAGATCCAGAGAAAATCCCTAAAAACATTAGAGTGAATGACCAGATCCCCAGCCAGGCTTCTGGTATTGTTATGGTGCTGTTCTCTGACACCTGAACCGATGATGGAGGAAAAGGAACTTAGAGGAACAGGACCCAATGCAGGGAGCAGGACACACTGCGTACATGACACAGAACAGGGTGTTATTGAAAGAAGGAAAAAAAAAAAAGAGCAACCTGCAAGAGCAAAAGATCTCCTGGAAATTTAAAAAATATGAGAGTCAAAATTTTAAAAGGCAAGAATAGGGTTGGAAAACAAAGACAAGGAAATTTTACCAGAAAGAAGTAGAACAGAAAAGGCAGGGATGGAAAATGAGAAGCCGTGCCCCCCGGTGGCACACACCTGTAATTTCAGCAGCTCGGGGAGGCTGAGGCAGAAGGATCACAAGTTCAAAGCCGGCTTCAGCAATTTAGCAAAACCCAGTCCCAAATAAAAAGGGATGGGAATGTGGCTCAGTGGTTAAGTCCCCAGAAGGGAAGGTGCTGAGTTTCCAGATGGAGGATACCCACTAAATACCCAGCACAGTGGGTAAGAGCCGACCACACCGAGTCACATCACCATGGAATTCCAGAACTCAAGAGAAGGCCCTGGAAACTTCTAGAGGGGAGAAATGCAAGTCACAGAAAGCCAGAATGGCATCAGCCTTCTCCACAGCCATGCTGAAAATCAGGAATCAGGGAGCGAAGCCTTCAAAGTCCCGGTTTAGGATTTTACTTTCATCCAAATTATAGATCAGCTGTTGGGAATGGGAAAAATAAAGAACACTTTCAGGCATGCAGTCTGTCAAAAGAAAATCCTACCTTCCAAAGTTCTTTCTCAGGAACCCTCTGGAATAAGAGAGTGAATCAAGAAAGAGGAAGGCACAGGACTACTTTGATAAAAATAAAAGATTTTTTGAAATTGCACTCAACAGCTGTTCTTTTTTTTTCTTTTCCCTGAGCAATCTGGTCTCCAGGATCTGGTCCCTGAGCCTCACAATTTCTAGAAAACAAAACATTGAATTCTAAAGTGCATGTTTATTCACATTTGAACATTTCTGAAATTGAGATTATATTGCAACAGATGGCCTCTTAGGCCAACACAACACATTTAATATTTACAATCTCCTTTCTATTTTCTACGTCATTTTATGTACCTTTTCTTTCTTAGGTTTCACAATAACTTCCTGAAATGAGTTTAACAACCCCTTTGTGAGCACCAGGGAATTAAGACTCTGTGCAGTGGAGCTATCCAGGGCCGTGTGGGTCAGGGGTAGAGGATTTAGTGTTGAGTGGGTACCTTTTCCTTACCAAAAGTTTTAGATCATCATCTCATTTGAGCCTCCTCAGCCACCTGCTCATTTGACAGTTGAAGGAAGCGAGGCTCGAAGGAGTTAAGCAACACGCCCCCAACTCACACAGCCAGTAGTTGGCACGTAGGTGGTCACCATCTGAAGGTGACTGTCTCTGCACTGCCTCTGCTGTTTGGCTGGCTTAGAGGGAAGCAGTCATGTTCCATGGGAACCAAGCATGGGGAACCCCCAGTCCATCCCGGGGTCAACTCTCCCCCTCCCCTCCCTCCCCTTGCCCCTCTCTCCTGCAGCTCCAGTTGCACTCACTGCATGATCCTGTCCCGGTTCAGATCTGAGAGGTAGCGCTTGGGTTCACCCATGTACAGGGACCGGTATCGCTGCCGTGTGTCCTTGTTCTCCAACCGCGTGGTATTGAGGTAGCGGCCCACCCCTACTGGGTTCTGTGCCAGGGAGAAGATGGCAGGACATTAGCAAGCCTGCCTCAGACACGTGATCTCAGGCCTCCTCCTCTCCCCTCCGACCCTGCCTACCCCAGCTGTTATGAGTTGGATCACGCCCCCCAGAAAAGATATGCTGAAGTCCTAACCCCAGTACCTTGGAATGTGGCCTTTATGGGAATAGAGTGGTTTCAGATATAAGGGGCTAAGATCATTGGCATAGGGTGGGACCCTGATCCAAGGTGTCGGCCACCCTCAGAGGCAGAGATTAGAGAGTTGTATTCACAAGGTGGGAAACACTGAGGATCCCAAGGATCGCTGCCAGGAGCTACAAAGAGGCAAAGAAGGACCCTCCCCTACAGGTTTCAGAGGGAGTGTGTTCCTGCTGACACTTGATCTCAGTCATCTAGCCTCCATAGCTGCTCTTTCTGAGAGCTCATTTCTGGTTTTGAAGTGTGTCTGCAGTGCTCTGTCCTGCAGTCCTAGGAAGCGCATCCACCATCCCACCCAGATATCTGCCTACAGAGGTTCAGGCAGGAGACGAAATTTGCCAGGGTGACACAGCAAAGCAGAATAAAGGCAGGACAGGAATCCAGCCAACCACAGGCAGCAGTGCTGAGGGGAGACATGCAGACCCAGCATCTAGACCAGTCCAGTGGACTGCCTCCCACAGGACCACAGGAGAGGTCTACTCAGGAACATGGGCTCCCTGCTGGGGGTCCTGTCCCATCAGTGAAACCCATCACATGTCACCTCTTCCTACTTCAGATGATGCCCTTGAGGTGGCAGTGTGGTCATTTGGCTCCAGTCTAAACATTTAATTGGGGGGACCCCAAAAGCTCAGGTTGGGGAGTACAGGATAGGGAGGGGTGGAACCATAAGAAGATGAGTAAATTATAAGTAAGATATGCCCAGGGAGACTAGGACAGACCTTAAAAAACAGTCAATTCAGGGGCTGGGGATGTGGCTTAGCAGTAGAGCGCTCACCTAGCATGTGCGAGACCCTAGGTCCGATTCTCAGCACCACATAAAAATAAATAAAATAAAGGTATTGTGTCCAACTATAACCGAAAAATAAAATATTAAAAAAAAAAAAAAAACAGTCGTTAAAAGTCAGGCAGAACTCCCCTGTGCTACTAGAGTCAGGACAGGGCTACCCGAAGGGGACAGAATGCACAGGAGACCCTGGGGTGCACAGAATGTGCTCTTGAATGCTCTGGGGGTTGGTCACAGGACAGGAATCTAGCCAACCACAGGCTGGTCACAGGGCGAAGGCATTCTTTGGAGTTGTTCACTTAGGATTCCTGTGTCTTTCTGTGCAATCATTAGTCGCCAATAAAAGGTGCACTTAAAAACTGAAGGGAGGGAGGGAGGAACAGAATGAGGTCAGGCCTTTGGCCATGTGTGTACATGTACATGAAGGAGGCATGTGCAAAGCCCAAGAACTGGCCTTTTTTACAAGAACACTGCAAGCTTATAGGTTCCATCACACACATGGGGATGGCTGCCTCTGGGGACAAGGAAGAGAACAGGGTCAAGATGGGGGGACTTGCTGACCCAGGGATGAAAAGTGGGCCAACTCCAGCAGCTGCTCCTGAGGCCACAAGACAAATACAAAGAGAAAGTGAAAAAATCGTTTCCCTGGGAACCGAAGAGAATGGGCCAGGGTGGTCTGAGATGGCTTCGCTGGCTGCTTCTCAAAGTGTGGTCCCTGGAACAACTTCATCACCGTCATCTGAAAACTTGTTAGAAATGCCAATGCTTGGGCCCTACCAGGCCTGCTGTGTCAGCCACCTCTGTCCTAACAAGCCTGCGATGGTGCTGCTACCTGGAGTTAGCCAAAGCCTTGGGAGAAGGAAGACAGTGGGAGGGAGGGAGAGAGAGATGGCTTGCAGCTCCATCTGAGGATCAGTGCTCAGGGGCAAGGAGGGTTCAAGGCTGCCTATAGAGGCAGGGGGGTTCCCTGCCTGTCACACATATCCGCCACCCCAGGCCCACTCACCCAGCTTCCCAAAACTATCTGGTTGGTCTTTACACCTGAACGCTTAGAGGCCAGGAGGAATGGCGGCCGGTTGACGTGTTTGATCTCCGTCTCTTGAGGAAGCCATGAACCAGGGCCAGAGGTGTTCTAGGGGGAAGAAATGAAGGCCAAGCATTGAAGAGGTCCTGGCAGTACCCAGCCAGGGCAGGTGGGGGTTCCTGGCAGCAGTCTTACCTGCTCAGCAATGCTGGGCCTTGAGTCAAGGACAGGGGACATGAGGGGTCCCCTCATGACCCATGCATCCCATTTTAACCACCCCCACCCTGACATCTCTTCTCAGGTTCCTGAGAGACCTCATGGTTGGGCAGGGTCCAGAGAGATACTCCAGACAGCAGCCTGGGGAGAGACAGCACACAGGCCCGGAGCGGGGTGCCAGTCCAGCTCATTCCCTCCCCTGCTGGGGGAACCCGGCAAATCCCTTCCAGCAAATCCCTTCCCAGGTCTGGGCCTTGGTTTCCTTTTATAAAACACAAATGCTGACCCCTGGGGGTGTGGTGGAAAATGGCCAGCAGGGCTTCAGAAGCTGCCTGTGCCTTGTTTTCCTCTGCCCATTCTACTCCAGGTCCATGCCCTTCCAGACAGACCCAGCCTGGGGGGCCTGAAGAAAGCCCAGGGCCTATGCAGAGCACTGACTGTCCCCTTCAAGTCCCTCACCCCAGAGAACACTGCCTTGAACCAGGCAGAGCCTGCTAGACCCTGGATGGAGCAGGTGGGCAGACCTCTGAAGGTGGACCCCTTACAATCTGCCCGATCCAGTCTCCCTTTGCCCTCTCTCCAGCTCTGGAGGGCCAGTGGGGGAGGGCAGGGTGGATATCAACACTGGCTGAGCCTGACCAGGGAATCAGGCACGGCAGGCTCTAAGCTTCTAGAAAAATCTAATGCTCACAGCCGCCTCTCTGTCCTCAGAGGGCAGGTGTATAATGAGGCTGGCAGAAGAAGAAGAGAAGTGTAAGGCCAGGATTGGAAACAGGTGGGTCTGTCCCTAAAAATGAGCTTCTCCCTGCCACAAACAAGCCACCACACCCCATCTCCCCAGCCCATAGGGAGCTGCCTTTGGACACTGACTAGTTTTCGGGGGCACTGGCTAAGGGTAGACCAGTAAATCCTCTCTGGAGGGGTTTTCGGGTCACGGGGAATTTCTGAAAAAACTCCATGCTTCTTATTGTGACGTGAGTTAAGTTCATCCACGAAGCTCTTGAAATTCACCAGTTCCCTGGGCCTTTTTTTCTGAGAGAGAGAGAGAGAGAGATGTTACTGCAGAAAAGTCAAGAGCCCACCCTCTTCTTGACCCTCACACACCAGTAATCCAAGAAAAGCAAGTGGTGTCATTTACTACCCCACTGGACATCCCTGGGTCAAACTATGCAAGGGCCAGGCCAGCCCCAAGGCCCATTATGGCCCCAGGTTGGGGTGGGGTCAGTCTTTTTCACCCTCCACCTCTGGGTTACACCCTGAGACCCAGCTTGCCTTTATCCATTCTTTCTTTTCCTGATTTATTGGACATATTTTGAGGCAGGCACTGGTCTAAGCAGGAGCCATATTTTGAATATATAAAAACCAGTGTAACTGGCAGAAAGCAGAGAATTTTTAGGGCCACAAAACTATGCTGTAGGATATGAAAACAGTGGATACAGTCATGTGTGTCAAAACCCACAAAAAGAACACCACCAAGAGTGAGCCATCTTGCAGACTTTAGGCTTGGTTGACAAAGGTGTATCACTGTAGGTCCACTGATCATAACAAATGGACCACTCTGGTACAGGATCTTGACAGGGGTGGGAGAGGCAGAAGATCCATAGAAACTCTACTTGCCACTCAATTTTGCTGTGAACCTAAAATTGCTCTAAAAAGTAAAGTCTATGAGGACAGAACAAACAAGCACAGGCAGTGTGGCCTGGCACCTGCCAATCAGAGTCGACTGGCTGCAGCATCAGCAGAGGGTCCCGGAAGCCCCTGTGGCAGGATGGTAGTTTCCATGACTGGTCAGTGAAGGTCTGAGGGATTCCAGGGGAGCAGGCAGGTCTCAGGGCAGAGGCTCTTAACCAAGTGGCCCAGATGTATTTACACATTAACTACCACTCTTCTAGCTCTGACACCCTCTTCACCTGCTAACACTCCAAAATTTCTTTCCTAGTCATTGATGATTGTTTCTCTTTCATTAGGATATGGACTCCCCAGGGCTGGCCTCCCGCACCTAGATTGATAGTAGACAGGGGGTGAACACGCACTGGAGGCTGTATGAACAGGTAGGTGGACAGTGACTCAGTCCCAACTGCTATGAGCGCAAGGAAAGCAGAGCCCAGTGAGCTGTGGAATCCCGTGACAGGAACGTGATGGGGGCAGGAAAGGTAGCGGCAAGCTGGAATCCTACCCCAGCTTCCCCTCCCGCCTGTCAGTTCTCTGCCTCATTAGCAGAGCACTGGCACTAGCCCAGCCCCTGTGCTGGGTCTGTGAAGCCTGGGAAATGCTTCTGAAATAGTGGCACACCCACACTTGTGTCTTCAAGAGCCCTGCAGGTCCCACAGCTAGTCACCCACACAACCCTGACATCATGGGTCACCTGAGCCCCAGTGCAGCACCTGCTGGTGCAGAGAAGAGAACTGGCCACAGGATCAGACAGTCTACCCAGAGTCCAACTCCAGCTCTGCTGTGTGGCCAGCCTCAGTCTCCTCATTCAATACAGGAGCCGTGTCCCTCCCTGGCTCTGGGGGTAAGGGAAGCAGGGTGTGGGAAGGGCACTGGGCAGCATTTGGCACATAAAGCAGTGGTCCTAGGATAGGCGAGTGAGGGGCTGTCATCTGCTGGGGAAGGAACCCTATGAGCTACCCAGGTACACACCTGCACAGAGTAATGTCCAAAAGGCAGGGGCTTGCTTCGGTCACCAGAGAAGATGTCATAGGGGCCGCGGGTGCCAGTAGATCGTGCCAGGTAGGTCTCGATGCCAGTTTTGAAGGAGTAGGTGCCAGGTCCTAAACCACTCCCCTAGAGCACAGCATTGTGACAGTGTCTGGTGGGGAGCCTCTCAGGCCCTCAGTTTCCCCATCAACCCTGGGAACCCCCTCCAGAACCACGTGAAAGAGCCTGGCCAGGCTGGGGGTACCTGAGGAGCCTCAGGTGGCGACTTGTTTGACATCCTGCACATGATGCCCTCGGAATGGGACCGGTTCCAGGCATTCTCCTCCAGCCGTGTGTATGGGTTGCCCTTCTCCCCATAATTCCCGGGGCCTGGATAATAGTTCTGTGGGACACAAAGTGGGGACATATAGGCCACCAGTCCTGCTCTCATTGTTCGTGCATCTGAGGAAAAGGCTTGTCAGATCTCCACCCCCCACATGGGGAACAGGATTTTCAGGCTGCCCGAGTGTCCCCACCCCCAACGCACACCACATCACCCATGAGCCTCCACAGCTCACGCCTTCACCTCTGTCTTCGTCATGAGGACCCGCTGTCCTGTCCAAGGCCTGCCTTACCATTTGCTTTCTACATGCCATGCTTCAGCCAGCACCGCTCCTTGCTGCAGCCTGAGCACATGACATTCTGCCAAACCTCCCTGCCCTGGCTCACTTGTGCCTCACGCCACCTCAAATGCCTGTCCTTATCTCTTCACCTTGGGAAATTCTACTAATCCTGCAAAGCCAGCAGGAACATCACCTCTCCTGAGAATGAAGGCTTCCTTCTTTTGTCACCCCAGGGAGTTGTCTGCTTCATGGTCTTAGCAGTTTCGTCCTTGGCACCTGCACCTGCGTGAATGGCTTTCTCACTGTGTGGTGAACAGTGCCGGGGAACAGAAACAACTAGAGTCCTGGTTCAGATCCGGGCACAGCTGCTTCCTAGCTGAATGAGCTCAGGCTTCCTGAGCTTCACGGTGCATATTGATAACAAGGGGATGGCAATACCTTCCTCCAGGGTAACAACTACCAAGCTCAATAAGGTCTGAAAGTCCCCTGAACAGTGCCTGGCACATAGTGAGCATCCACACATAAGCCAGGCAGAGTGACTGACAGTCCTGGGGGGCAGGAGGAGTTAAGAACTGTGCCTGGAATGACCATCTGGAGCCTGGACTGCCAGGGACAAAGGGTGGCCTTTGTGGGGAGAATCTACCTGCAGTGTAGGGGATGGGTGGGCAACCTTAGGTAGAAACCTGGCAGGACTTTTGCAGCCAGTCTGCACCTTTTAGCCACATGGGGTCACTGCTGCTCCACAGATGGTCCAGCCCTGTCTACCTCTGGGTCCTGGAAGCTGGCCCTGGGGAAGCCAGGCTGGGTGGAGACATCAGGGACTTGGGGAGCTCAACCTACTGTGGGCATCAGATTGTTTGTCCCCAGAAGAATGAGACTATACCTTGCCTCCCTCCAAAGCTCAGGTGCCCTGATGTGTTCTAGAGAAAATCCCTAAGGGTAGGAAGGAAGCTGGGCCCCTAAATTGTGTGCTAGATGTGTCAAAAGCCTTAGTATCTTGGTCCTGGTGGCAACCTGATGAGATCATGTCGACACCATCCACAGTTAACAGAAAGGGACCCTGAATCTCAGAGAGGCAAGCCACATGTCCAGATTCCTCCCACATCCAGAAACAGGCAGCATGAGGGCTCCGGCTCTAAGACCCTGTCCTTCCTGAGCCCATACAGTTTGCCTGGCACTGGGATGGGGGGCAGGGTGCACTACAAGTCCTGGGGTGGGCCCTGACTCAGGAGTTCACGGATGGAGCTAAGCTCAGTGTTGGGTTTGTCAGCATAATCTCATTTCTTCCATAAGATCTTCAAGTTTAGAAGTTTTATATCACATTGGGCTGGTGTGAAAGCCTGATTTTAACTAGAATGTGATGCTGTCAGAGCTTTTAGGACCCAGGCAGGATTAATTGAAGAAGAGAGTTGAGGAATGAATGGTCACTAATAAGAAATATATGTAATATATATAAATATATGTAATTTACATTATATATGTATTTACATAACATATAATTTTTAAAATTTATATGTGTGTGTATATGTGTGTGTGTGTGTGTGTGTGTGTGTGTGTGTATACACACACATACATATATATAAAATCTGGAGCTTGAAGAATGAGAAGGATCCCCAAAGAAAGGTATGGGAGAAAGTGGGAAGTTCCCCCAAGCAGAAGGACCAAAAGCAGATTCTCCAGTGTTGGAGACACTCTCAGACTTGTCCCCCAACTTCTCTGCTATCAGCTGGGTTGAACCCCACAGAGACTCTCTCCTGGACAGAAAAGGGACAAAATCCAAGAACTGAGGGAACCAAGCCTCTGGGCTTTGTTTATATGATGGACACCTTGGATTCCAATTCTGCTACTGTCACCTAGTAGCTCTGTGACCTTTGAGTGGTTTGACCACTCACCCTCTCTACTCCAGTTTTGTTACCTGTGAACACAATAGTGGTGCCTCCTTCATAGGGCTGTTGTGAGGATTAAATTAATTAGTACATGGCAAGTGCTGGCGGGTATCGGTTATTATTATTTGGATTGGAAGGCAGTGACTCACTTCAAAGGCCTCCAGGCACTCTGCTCCCTGGGGGAGGGGGAGCTTCTGCACCTGGAAATGTATCCATTTGCTCTCTGTCCACTGGTCTAATTTGCCAAGCGTGCTGGCACCCGGGGCCTTAGCCTCTGCTGTTCCCACTGTCTGGAATGTTCTAACACAGATATCATAAGTCTCCATTGCTCATGCCCTGCAAGTTATGCTCAAATGGCACTTCCGCCCAGAGACCTTTCCTCACTGTGTTCTATAAACTGCCCTGCTGGCACTCTCTAGCTCTTCCCTGTGTCATTTGTCCTCTTAGCCCCGATTAAACATGTACTTCCTTCTTTGAACTATTGTTTTTACCACTAGGATGTCTGCTCTATGACAGGAACCTTGTCTTTGTTGTTGTTGTTATTATTATTATTATTAGTGTTAGTGTAGTTGGACACAATCCTTTATTTATTTTTATGTGCTGGTGAGGATCAAACCCAGGGCCTTGCACATGCTAGGCGAGCGCTCTATTGTTGAGCCACAACCCCAGTCCCTTATCTTTGTTATTTCCAGATCCCCAAGGCCTAAGACAGCACTTAGTAGGCACTTACTGGTGATTTACTGGTTGACTGACTGGGTACATAAATGGATGAATTCATTGAGCACCTAATATATGCTGGGTTCTTTCCTGGGAACCTAAAAATGAACCAGACCCATCCCTGCTGAAATCGTGACAGCCAGTGGGCTGAAGATTGAGGCACAGGGAAGCAGAGGGACTGTGGAGACCCAGGGGAGAGTCTGGCCAAGCCTGGGGAAGAGACAGGTACAAGGAAGGGCATTTCCAGAACCACCAGGCTGCATAGTCTGCCACAGACCGCATGGTGGGGTGGAAGGACTCCTCTGCAGACAGCAAGAGGAGCTCAGAACACGTACCCCAATGAGACCTCGGAAGCGGATCTCCCCAGAGCTAAGCAGCCCCCGCTTGCTGCCCGGCTTCTGCTGCAACTGTTGTAAGAAGTCTTTGAAGTTGTAAGAGCCAGGTCCCAGCTTTTGCTCCTGCACCAAAAGAACATAAGAGGAAAACTATTAACTAGGGAATGTCCACACAGGACAGAGCCCAAGGGATGATGTTGCTCCCTCAAGAATGAGCTCTGCCTGGCCCTGCTCTGAGCTATGCTTGGAGCAGCCGTAATAAATTAGGAGACATGCCCCAGTGGGCACGGTACAAAGCCCTCACCTGCAACTTCCTCTCTCTCACAATGGTCTGGTACCGGAAGTGGGGCAGCTGGGTCAGCCGGATGGCTTGCTGGGCCAGAGCCCAGCCTGTGTCCACTTCCTTCTTCAGCTTCTTTTTGCTGAAGCAGGTCTCCTTGGAGCTATAGGTTCCAGGTCCTATGTGGGACTGAGAGGGAGTGTGGTCAGAGTGGGATAGTCACATCCACCCAGGCCAACCCCAGAGCAAGTCCTCCCCAAGCTGCCCTTGACCTGGGACTGGGCCAGAGTAACAATCTGGCCCAGTCACAGGTAAGTTATCCCCAGCAGTAACCCGGCACCCAGAGGTTGGCCCTCAAGGGGCTCTCACGACCTCCTCTGTCACTGGGAGGCACAGTGAGTCCTTGAGAGCCTGCCGCTGGACAGAACAGGAGCTAGGAAAGGAAGCCAGGTCACCTGTGGCCCCCAGCATGCTGTTTCACCTACCGTCCTGCATTTATCAAACCCATCAGAAGCCTGACTCAGAGGCAGGCTCAGTGCTGGGGGATGTGACACAGCTGACACAGCTCAGCTGCCACCAGGGTGGGCCTCTCAGAGGAGCAGTGGCCAGACCACGTGGGAGGCGGCAGGGAGGCAGTGCCCACTCACCACTTCCACAGAATGATGTGTGGAGTACGGGGTCTCTGTGAAGGTGCTGTATTTCTTCTGGTTGGGATAAACAGCAGACACATCAAATCTAGGAGGGACAGAGGCCCAGTAAGAGCCCAAAGCCTGGCACCTGGCTCTGCCCTGGGTGGTCCTCAGGACGGGAGGAATTGGCTTCCTAGAGAAGGTGACCTTGGAACCAGTCCATGAAGAACAGAAGGGTTGTAGTGGCTTTGACCATCAGGGGTGCTGCTCCACCCGAACCATCCCACCCACACCCACCCTCCTGCTCCTTCTTCCAGCTTGGTGTTTCTCCAAAGATCTTAGCACTCCCCAACATATCTACCCCCTACTACACCACACACACACACACACACACACACACACAATCCCACAAGAATGCAAACTCCTTAAGTGTACAGTACTGTTTTGCTCACTGCTGTAGCCCACAGATCCTAGGAGTAGGTCATACAGAGAGAGAGAGAGAGAGAGATGGAGGGAAGGAAGGAAGAAATATAGGAAATCTGGACTGAAATCCCAACCATGACTTTAAAAGCTGGGCCTACTATAGGCCAGGCCTGTGGCCTTTCTAAACCTTGCAGAGAAGTTCTGTGGTCATGTTTTTTAAGAACTTACTAAGGAAGTGGAAAAGAAAGAACAAAGGAAAGGAAAAGAAGCAAAGCTCAGGATGGTGACAGCTTGAAAGAAGCTTAGGAAGGGAACAGCCTGGGCCAGGAGGTGCTGCAGATGTGCAGGGGGGTGGGGAGGGCCAGCCCCCAGTGCTGGCCTCTCCTGGGCTCTAGCCCACCCCGGGGCCTCTGCCCCTCCCTCCCAGGGAGAGTGGCTGCGACGGGCCCCTCGGGCCGCCTTGGACATAGGTGCCAACGCAGGATGCGGGTGGGCCCCACCTGTGGCTCTGCACCCCGAAGGGCGCCCCTTGGAACCACTTGGCCGCATACATGGCGCTGGCGTGGCCCGGGCCGCGAGTCCTGCGGGCGCCTGGCTTCCACTGCTGGCAGCGCCTCCCGCGCCTGCTGGGCGGGCTGGCGGCCACCGCCGCTGCCACGGCAACCCGGCCTTGTGATCCGCGGAGCCCCGGCCGCGTCGGTGCCCGCGTGGCGCCCCGCCGAGGAGCCCGTGCCGCCTCCTGGAGATTTCATTTTGATTTTTTCGACGCCCCCTGGCCACAGCACCGTCCCAAGCCCCAGCAGATATAGGAGACCCAGCTGGTGTTGAAAGAGGGTGGCCGCCCCTGGGTGGGGCTTTAGAGTCACCCGCTGAGGAACTGTTTCTGATTTCTGCAGGGCTCCTCCAAGAGAGGCGCGAACGTTCAGAGTGCCGCCTGTAGTTGACCTCCTGCCGACGGGACCCTGAACCCCGCCAGAGGGCAGACTAGGGCAAAGTGCACCCTGGCCTTCCCCATGTGGCAGAAGGAAGGAGGAGAAAGGGGACAGTCAGGGAGGGCGGAGCAGGGAGAGCAGGGGTAAGGCTGGACTGACAAGTGGAGGGATGCAGGGATGCTGGGTGATAAGGTACCTCCAGACACCCTGACAACCACTCTGGGTAGACACTGTGCAGAGTTCCTGGGACGCAAATGTGGTCCCTGCCCTGAATCTAGTGGGAAAACAATGACCGCACAGTATGGTCAGGCCAAAGAGAGAGGAAAGCCTCAGACCCAGCCTGTGGGTTGGCAAGTCAGGGAAGGCTTTTGGAGAAAATTCCAGACTTCACAATATTGAAGCATGTTTGACTTGTCAGTCCACAAAAAGAGTTGAGGGTGTGTCTACACACAACAGGCACAGATTAGCCCTCTCTTCCTTTCTCCTACCTCACCTGCCACCTGTGTCCCGTGGTTGTGCTAAGAGATTGTCTATTATTGTCTCCATACCTTAGGCAAGGACTTGGCAGAGATCTACACCCCATTCCATGGTGACAAAAACAAAGCCCAAGAGAGGTAGGATGTGCACCAGGTCCTGCATCCAGTCCCTGGCAAAATAAACAAGAGGCACAGTGGGTCTCCTTCCAGGCCCAAGCTGGTATTTAAATAAAGGTGGCCCTCAACCACAGCCCACAGATGGACATTTGAGCTCCAGGCCTGGTGGGCATATGGCCACAGCTGGTAGAACTGCACTGCTGGGCTGATAGTTAGAGGCAACAGGCCTCAGGAATACACCCAAAAATGAGTCACCTGGGCTCAGCCTTTGCTCCTCCCCAGCAGTGGAACTTTAGGTAAGTCACTTCCTTCTCTGTATTTCTGCATTCTTATCTGCAAAATGAAGCTGATAAATCTGTCTCTACAGGCTGCTATGAAAAATAAGTGACCTAATTTAGGTAACACTCCTAGTATACTGCAGGAGCTCAATAAGGTCATTCCCAGTTCTTGGAAAGAGATCTTGCAGAAGCCTCCATCTAACAGACAGACTATCTCATCCACTCCTGGCACAATTCACACCACAGAGTAAATGTTCAATAAATATCTGTTGAGTGACAAGTGAATGGATAAATGAACGTAGTCCAACTTCCCCGAAGCATACAAATCCTCAGCAACTGACTGCTTCCTAGCTGGTGGCTTTAGGCAAAATACCCTCACCAAGCTTCAATTTCCTCACCTGGGACAGGTACATAGGGCTGGCGCTTCCTGGAGGAGCTGTTTGGAGGTATCCAGGAGGTGTGTACACTGTCAAGCCCTGTCCACCAGCTGGGGTCTGTTCACATGTGCTCACGGAGGCACAGACCTGCCCGCAAAGGCTCTGCAGCTTCTCTTTGGGCCTGATCTGTGGTTCAGGGACTCATGGAGTAGTGACAGAAGAGGAAAGCCAAGGTGCACTGGGCTGGGAATCCCCCTGCCAGGCAAGCCGGAACAGGCAGGTTGAGTCAGCTCTTCAGCAAGACAGCCGGCCGGAGGCAACCCCCTGCGTCCCCAGCACAGCAACTTCCCTATCCAACAACTAACTCATTCCCTCCTGTAGGCACTATTCTAACATCGCCTGACTCTTACTGTACAGAAAAGGAAACTGTCCTTGGCCCATTTGTTGATTGGGTTATTTGTTATCTTATTGTCTAATTTTTTGTATATTCTGGATATTAGGGCTCTGTCTGAAGTGTGAGGAGTAAAGATTTGTTCCCAGGATGTAGGCTCCCTATTTACCTCTCTTATTGTTTCTTTTGCTGAGAAAAAACTTTTTAGTTTGAGTAAGTCCCATTTGTTGATTCTAGTTATTAACTCTTGTGCTATGGGTGTCCTATTGAGGAATTTGGAGCCCGACCCCACAGTATGTAGATCGTAGCCAACTTTTTCTTCTATCAGATGCCAGACATTTCTCAGAGGAGGACATACAATCAATCAACAAGTACATGAAAAAATGCTCTCCATCTCTAGCAGTCAGAGAAATGCAAATCAAAACCACCCTAAGATACCATCTCACTCCAGTAAGATTGGCAGCCATTAGGAAGTCAAACAACAAGTGCTGGCGAGGATGTGGGGAAAAGGGTTCACTTGTACATTGCTGGTGGGACTGCAAATTGGTGCGGCCAATTTGGAAAGCAGCATGGAGATTTCTTGGAAAGCTGGGAATGGAACCACCATTTGACCCAGCTATTCCCCTTCTCGGTCTATTCCCTAGAGACCTAAAAAGAGCATACTACAGGGACACTGCTACATCCATGTTCATAGCAGCACAATTCACAATAGCAAGACTGTGGAACCAACCTAGATGCCCTTCAATAGACGAATGGATAAAAAAAAAATGTGGCATTTATACACAATGGAGTATTACTCTGCATTAAAAAATGACAAAATCATAGAATTTGCAGGGAAATGGATGGCATTAGAGCAGATTATGCTAAGTGAAGCTAGCCAATCCCTTAAAAACAAATGCCAAATGTCTTCTTTGATATAAGGAGAGTAACTAAGAACAGAGTAGGGATGAAGAGCATGAGAAGAAGATTAACATTAAACAAGGATGAGAGGTGGGAGGGAAAGGGAGAAGGGAAATTGCATGGAAACAGAAGGAGACCCTCAGGGGTATACAAAATTACATACAAGAGGAAGTGAGGGGAAAGGGAAAAAAATATAAGGGGGAGAAATGAATTACAGTAGAGGGGGTAGAGAGAGAAGGGGGGAGGGGGGATAGTAGAGGATAGGAAAGGCAGCAGAATACAACAGACACTAGTATGGCAATATGTAAATCAATGGATGTGTAACTGATGTGATTCTGCAATCTGTATATGGGGTAAAAATGGGAGTTCATATCCCACTTGAATCAAAGTGTGAAATATGATATATCAAGAACTATGTAATGTTTTGAACAACCAACAATAAAAATTAATAAAAAAAAGAAAGAAAAGGAAACTGAAGCTCAAACACAGAATAAATTGTCCTGGTCATATCCGGTCAATTATATAGGTCACATAGCGGACATGGGACTCTAGGACATTTGAGAGCTTCCTGGCTGCAAGGCTTAACCACCCAGACACGGGAGCCCTGTGTCCTGTCACTGGATGTAACCCAGCCTTCCAGGCAGGACTGAGGGTTCTGAGTGGGCTTTGGCTGCTGCCTTTGGTCCTCATTTCCTATCACCTCTTCCCCAGGTTCTATGAGGTACAGCCACTGGGGCTGTTCTGTCCCTAGGACACACCAGGCACAAGAGGAACCTCTGACATTTTCAAACCTTTTCTGCTTCTAAAAACACACACAACTAACCTCCTTCTCCTCCCAACTCCTACTCATCATCTCAAAGTCAGATCAAAAGCTGAGCCCACCCATCAGGATGGTTATTAGAAAAAGAAATAGAACAAGACACATGTGGACAAGGATGTTGAGAAATTGGAACTTTTGTGCATTGCTGGGGTGGGGAAAATAAAAGATGCAGCTGCTTTGAAAACCAGCATGGGGGATTCTCAAATAATTAAACATAGAATTACCATGTGATCCAGCAATTCCATTTCTAGATATATATCCAGAAGAATTAAAGGCAGGAACCCAAACATCTATTTGCATAATATACCTCTGTTCAAAGCAGCATTGACCACAATAACCATAAGGTAGAAGCAACTCAAGTGTATACCAACAGATGAATGGCTCAACAAAGTGTGTCATATACAGGCAATGGACTATTACTCAGCCTTGAAAAGGAAGGAAATTCTGACTCATGCATTATGCTAAGTGATCTAAGCCAAACACAAAAGAACAAATATTGTATAATTCTACCTACATGAAGTACTAGGGTGGTCAAATATATAGGATGTGGGGACCCAGGCACTGGGGGAAGGAGGGAATGAGGGGGTATTCTTTAATGGATATGGAGTTTCAACTTGGGGAGATGAAAAAGTTCCAGAGATGAAAGGGTGATGGCTGCACAATGATGTGAA
Organism: Callospermophilus lateralis; assembly: GCF_048772815.1. Classification (NCBI taxonomy): domain Eukaryota; kingdom Metazoa; phylum Chordata; class Mammalia; order Rodentia; family Sciuridae; genus Callospermophilus; species Callospermophilus lateralis. The sequence continues at coordinate 101,676,553 of NC_135311.1, forward strand.
TGTACTTAATGACCTTGAACTATACCCTTAAATGATAAATTTTATGTTAAGTATATGTAGCCACAATTTAAAAAAAAAAAAAAAAAAAAAAAAAAAAAAAAAAAGCTAAACCCTCTGGGAATCCATCTCTGATACCCCAAGCAGTTGAAGTAAGATTCATCTCATGATTGCCAGAAATTTATAGTAACAACTCCTTACTAAAAAATATTAAATGTACTAAATACAATTCCTAAAAATCAACAGGTTAAAAAATCGTACCAAAATGTTGATTTGATTTACCTTTCTATTGCCAAGGTCAAATATTTCCCCTAACTTCACTGAACTGGCTCTATTTCCTCTTTTGAGAAGACTGGTGTATTTTTCAAGAAGATGAGGCAGCAGCCGGTGATGGGAGCCCAGTCTCAGATGGAATGAGGAGGGATCCAAAGTCCAGACCTGAGTCTGTAAGACTCAGCCTCTAGAAGACTCCACCCTGCGGCAGGGAGCACCACTGCCCAGCCTGCAGGCTAGAGGTCAGGGGATCTCTCCAGACTTGAGAGGAAGACTGGCCAGAGCAAAAAAATTAGGGCTATAAGTGGGGTGCAGGACCGGATTGGGGCCAAAGGGAAAAGAATAGAACAGAGTTTTATCCAGAGAGGCCAAGTATCAGGTTTACTCCTCTGGTAACTCCCTGCCCCTGGGGTAGAAACTGTCATCCTCATGTCACAGAGAAGGAAAGTAGAAAGAATGACCAATGATGTGTTATTAGGGTTGGAGAAATGGGGTTAGAACCAGCACATGGAAGCCATAGTCTTTCCACAGGGGCCACTGCTGAGCAGAGAGCAGGCAGAGAAAGCCCAATGGTGAATAGTGGCCAAAGGAAAAGAGGAGGGAGGTGGCAGGCTCTATAGAGAGGAAGAGCACAGAGGAGCTGCGGAAAGGATGGGACAACATCAGGATCCAGGACGGCTTCCGCAGTTGGAAGGGCCAGTCCTGACAGCTCAGCTCACACAGGGAAGGCGGAGCAGCGCCCCCGGAAGAAAGGCCAGGCCAGCCTTGGGCAAACTGGGTTCCACGCCTCTTTGGGCACGCCCCACTTCTGTGACCTGGGCAAGTCCTCTCCTCCTCTCAGCTTGTTTCCTCTTCTGCTGGGTAAAAAGTGAGAATTTGCCTTTTGGCTCCCACCAGGGTTTGCGCGTCCCGCATTTGGCGATGCACCTGTTTTTCTGGCACACCTGGTTGTGCAATGCCAACGTCTAGCTGAGCAGCGAAAGCAGAAACAACTGCAGGGAATTCCCCAGCCAGCGCTGGGACCCACCCACCGGCGGGAGGCGCTGGAGAAGGGCGTGCGCTGGGCCACCGCGACTCACTCTCTTCGGGGGAGACCCCGTCCACTACCCTCTTCATCCTCGGGGACCAGCGCGCGGCCAGAGGAGCAGCGAGGCAGCCATGTCTGAGCCCGAGGTCGCGGCCGACGACCTGGACGCCTTCATCGACGACCTGGACTACCTCCCGGGCCACTTCCACCTGGAGATGCAGCTGAACTTCGAACCGCGTTCGCCGGCCCCGCTGCGCGCCCGGGACCTGAAACTGCAGCGGGAGGCTGTGCAGCAGGAGCTCGAGCTGGCGGCCGTCTCACAGCGGTCGGCCGTGTGTCACCTGCTGGGTGCGTTCGCCTTCTACCTGGAGGAGCTGGACGAGGCCCGCGAGCGCTTTCTCGAGGTGGTCCGCGAGGACCCGGGCAACCTCAATGCCTGGGCCAATCTGGCACATGTGTACGGGCACCTGGGCCAGGAGGAAGAGGAGGAGGCTTGCGCCGCGCGACTGGCTGGCCTCATGGGCCTGGCGGCGGACCCAGAGGCACCCGCGGACCCCCAGCTCCGCGCTGCACGCTGCCTGGCGGAGCAGGGATACGCGCACGGCTTCGACGTGGGCTGCGCCAGCCTGAAAGAACGCGCACGGGTACTGGCAGCTGGCATAGCGCTCTATGACAAGGCGCTGGGCTACGGGCAGCAGGTGGGTGACACCCCCTCCTTCGGCTGGAAGGGCTGTGGTCATGGTCTTTTGATCTGTAGGGTTGTCCCCTGCCCCAAAATCAACCTTGACCCTGGCCTTTGGCCTGTGGAATACCTTTCCAATGTGCATCCCCCATTTCCGTCCCAGAATAAAACCAAAGCTTTGCTTTTTTGGCTAGGGAAAAGACGCTAGCAAGGCTGCTAGTCTAAGTCCCTCCTAAACACCACAAACCCTACCTGGCCAATCCAACCCTCTCCCTTGCTCCTTCCAGCAAGTACCTGTCCCCGTGCCTGTTCACACCCACCTAATTAAAGGCATGGCAAGACAGCCTGCCAGAAACTCAGGCATTCCTGCCTCTTCTTTGCCACCTGCACATCTATTCATTCAGACCCCAAAGCTTGTCCACTCCACTTTTAAGGTCCACCCACTCCTCCCCAGCTGCCCTCAGCCAGTCTAGCCTCCATAATTGCCCACCTGGACCTGTGTAGCTGCCTTCCTCCTCTGTGGGCTTCTGCCCTCCAGCTTGACCCTTCTCATCTATGCTACCAGGGTGGTGTTGCTCCACCTTGCTGGCCAAGTCCCTCAGCCCACTCCCCACTGGTGGGCAGAAGAATCCTAGGCTCTTGAGTGTGTTTTGATGCCCACCCCCACCCTGGTGATTCCCCTCTGTCCTTCCTCTGCAAGTCAGGCTTTTGCTATATTTTAGTTCCCTTCACTCCCCTCTAGGGAGCGACTCACCTTGTTTTCTCAGCCCCTTCCCCGGGTGCTCTTCTGCTCCACCTCTCCAGTCTTGGGTTTGTCTCTAGAAAGCCTCTGCTGGCTCCCCAGGCAGGGTCAGAATCTCCCCTGGGCTCCCATAGCACTCCCTCTATTGTCTGTTTACAAGTCTACCTCTCTGACTCAATCTTGAGGCTTTGAAAGAGGGAACAACATCCATCTGGTTAACCACTGTAAACCCAGTAACTGGAACATGGTAGCATTTGATAAGCATATCTTCAGTGGATGGATGTACAGCATACGGCCTGCTACTGAATACGTACTAGGAATACTAGTCATCTACTGCTGAAAAAAAAAAAAAACCTACCAAATTTAGCAGCTTAAAGCAATAAGATTTTATTCTGATACAGTTTGGGGTGGGGGTGTCAGCTATCTAGGCCTGGCTTAGCTCAGGACCCTTAGGCTGTGATCTCATCTAAAGTCTTGCCTGACTGGGGGACCATTTGCTACCAAGCTAGCTCTCATGATTGTGAGTAGGATTTAGTTCTTCCTTGGTGACTGGCTGACATCCATGGCCTTTGTCATATTCTGTTCTTTAGAAGCTAGTCAATAGGTCAATCCCACATTCACAGGATTACAGAAGGTCATGAACCCCAGGAGGTGGGGATCTCTGGGGTCCATTTCAGAAGCTGCCTGCCACATGAAGCATCAGATGATGGATAAATGGTATGGAGGGCATTATCCTCTTTTATGAAAGAGGCCATGCTAGTTCAGAGGGGCACCATGACTTTTCCATGAAGGCCAGTATAGTTTTAATTTTGTGATATTTAAATAATTAGACCAGGCATGGTGGTGCATGCCTGTAATCCCAGCAGCTCAGGAAGCTGAGGCAGGAGGATCTCGAGTTCAAAGCCAACCTCAGCAACTGAAGTAATGACAAATTTTCACACATGGGTAGCACAGCTCAATTCACAAAACCTCTGAACTCCCCCCACAAGTGCCTTTTTCTCCAAAGTTCATAGCTTCTCTGAGGGGAAATGTGGCTGTTACATTTTCAGAGAGTACGGGTTAGAGGACAGGGACTTGATTTAAGGACAACAGTGCAGGAAGGAGCCTCAGAGAGGAGACTCCAGGTCAGACAGTCCAGGTTCAAATCCCAGCTCCCCCATGCTGACACCTCTAACCTGTGCTTAACATCTCTAAGGTCCTTTCCGTCTCTGAGATGGGGATAACGATGGTATGTCTGCCAAAGCTTTCTCATCAGTAATATGGAGGTACTGCTCATTTGGTCCATGTCATAATTAAGAGTTTCTACTTGTAAAGCTCCAAGAGGGAGCCTGTGCAGAAATGGGCAGGGTCACAGGCAACCCACCCATCTCCCCAGCTAGGAAGCCTCCCCTGGCCTGAGCTGGATGTTGATGTGACCATCACCTAGGGCCACGTCTCCAGTTTCACACTGTAGGTGCTGAGTGTGGTTGTTGCTGCAGGTTACAGCAGCAGAGCAGGGTCTGAAGAGCTCTGGTCTAGGAGCCAACAGGCTCCCCTCTCAGCCACCGCACAACCCACAGAGAAGACCTCACTGCACTGTGTTTTCCCCATCTGCAAAATGGGTGCAGAAAGTGGGGGACCATATGGACCCTGAGCTCCATTTCTGCTCTCTGGAGGTATTCAGTGTGGGGAGGTTTCCTGGAGGAGGTGAGTGGCAAGGCAAATATTTAGGAATAGTGAGCAAAGGCCAGCTGCCCCCCACCCCTGCATAGTCAGCACAGCCACAGTAGGAACCGCCCAGTGAGTGAACACCCAGAGGGAGTGGGAAGCAGGGCACCCAGCACTCCAGGGAGGGAGTCATTGCTTCTGGAGGTGTGGCACCAGGCTCTGGGCTGCATTCCTGGGCTTGGCAGCTGCTCCTCGGTTCTGCAGAAAGCAGCTGTGACCAGGAGAGAGTTGGGGATGCAGAGCCCCCATTTGTCCTCTGAGGAGTACACAAGGTCACACCTATAAAAATCACCACAGTCAGGGCAATGAGGGTGATTTTGGCAGTCAAGAGGCTCAGGAGCGTCCAACTCTGTTATTATTTTCTTGTGTGGCTTTGGACAAGTCACTTGTCATCTCTGGTCTCAGGGTCTACTTCTCAAGCATTTGTCAGTAGTGATCTCGGCCAAATGATGAAGTGAAAGTGCCCATAAGTAATTCTGGGGACATCCAAGAGGCATTTATTGAACTTCTTTACATTTGTTGAGCACCTAGTATGCGCCAGGCCCTATCTTTTAAGAGGTTCTTGCTGTGAAGAAGCTTCTGGACAAAAGGTGAAGGAAGCATGCATTCCTTCATTAGCTTGTCTTACCTGAGCCCTTCCTTGGGAAACAGAAACCAAAGGGGGAAATCAGAGATGTGTCCGCAACTGGCTGAGGTCACACGCCTGTGTCATGTGACAGTCATCTCTTAAGTATTATACAACCCGAGATGGCACTTTCTGAACCAAAATTGGGGTCCCAGAGGCTGACGATGAAAATGCACTTCGGGGACACAGGGACAAAAGTGTTGGCACCAGCAGTCCCTGTGGATGGAGTGGCAGTGAGGGACTGTAGACAATGAATCCTCCTCTTGAGCAAAAGTGACTGAAGGGAAGCTTCTGGAAGAGGCAAGTGCACTGGTCCCAGGAGGCCCTGGTGTGTGCAGAGGCAGGAGGGCTTGGCCAGGAGCAGGAGAGGAGGCCTGGAAGAAGGCAGTGCAGGCCTGCACAGGAGGAGCACAGCAGCTCTGCAGAACAGCTGGCGTGGTCTCCCTAAGTGAAGCAGGGTCCCGCCTTCCTCAGCCCCCATTTCCTCTTACGGAAGTCCAGAGAATTGGACCCTGCTTCACAGCAATTATAATCTACTTGAGGTTCCTAAACATACGGCGCTGGCTGTCATCTCCCTCTGCCTAGAAAGAAAACTCCACCCGTTAAAACTCAGTTCAAATGTCGCCGCCTCCTCCTGAACACCTTCTGAGTCCTCTGGGCCCCTTCCATACATGAACCCTGGGGTCCCCATTTACAGACATAGGAACTGAGGCACGTTCGTCTGCTCCCCCACACCTGCCTTCAAAGCTTTGCTCTTTTGAAAGATGTCAAAGAAATGGGGATGGGATGAAGAGATCAGGGGACACATCTCGCACGGGGCTCCAGGAAACCCAGGGCAGATCAGTGTCAGAGAGAAGAGGTGGGTAGGTTGCCATGGGTGAGGGAGGCCAGGGAGGATGAGGCAGGAGGTGGAGTCAGCGTTGGGGCTGTTAGAGCAAGAGTTCTGCACTTGAACTGACCAGGTTAAAATTCTGCCTCTGTCACCAGGTGGCTACAGGCAGGTCACCTCACTTCCTGAGGCTTTTTTTCCTCATCTGCAAAATGGGGTTGTAATGTGGATCCTCCCAAGGCTGCTGGGAGGATCAAGGGAATGTGAAGGTGCCAGGCAGGTGGGGGTAGGAGCACACCTGGTCCACCTGCCCCCTGGGCCCTATGCTTCACTTTGCCATTGTTCTTTAGCATTGCCAGTCTCTGGCTTATCTTCAGGTGAGTTTTGTCTTGTCCCCTAGAAGGTGAGCCCTCAGTCTTGGGCCTCTCTCCGTTGCCCGTGCCCCCACACCCAGGAGCAGTTTGGACCATTGTTAATGTAATTTAGTTGAATAACTCAATTCTAAGTCTTAAAGACCTCTACAATTTTTAAATAAAAGATAGTTTGAACTACCTCCCCTCAACAACAACAACAAAAACACATGTCCCAAGCCAGTTTAGTTATTGGATTTTCCATCCCCCTTTTCCCAGAAAATTGGGGACTTAACAACATGTGTGCATGCACACATGCCTGCATGCAGGTCTCTCGCCCCTGCTTCTATCCCAGGGCAGGTCCTTGGTAATGACAAGGATGGGCCCAGGGCCATGCGTGTGTGCTGGACATCGAGGCCCCTTTGATTTGTATTCACATCTCCCAGACCCCCTGCTAGCTGGGCCTGGGGATCCCCTTCCCCACAGAGGTGCAGTGACTTGCTCAGTTTGACCGAGCCCCCCCACCCCACACTGTCCAGATTTCACTCCGCAGCCAGGCAGGAGAGGAGGGAGGTGGCCTTGGTAGGCCAGCCTCACATACGAGGGTGTAGGCCTTGTAAGGCGAGCGCACTCAGCACTGTGGGGACTGGCAAGACTTGAGAGTATCCTGGGTCAGCGACCTCAGGGTCCCTGGTTTGTGTATATTTGGATACACCACAAGTGCACACGCATGCACACACACTACTACAGTGCCCAGTGGTTTGACTTAGTTAGTTCAGCTAGCAAAGGAAGTAGATTAATTGAATGGTGAAAGTGCCACCAGGCTATCTCGCTTGATCTTCACAGAAATGCTGGGAAATTGGATCCGTCATTGGTCCATATTACAGATGAGCAAAGAAAGGCTCAGAGAGGTATAGTGACATGCCCAAGGGCACGCAGCCATGAGTGGCTGGCAGGAACTAAACTCAGGTCTGTTGAACTTCTAAGGCCTGGCTGGGGAACAACATTCCTGAGGCTCTGGCTCCAGACTTCTCTTGGCCTCAAGGCCATTCACCTTTGCATATCAGTGCTTCTGCAGTGAGTTTGCGTCTGGCTTCTCTCCCCATTTACCTCATCAATTTGAGAGCCCTGAATGCTGGGTCTCCCCCTTCTAATGGGTACAAGATCCCAGAGCCAAAGCATCGTTCGGCCCAAGTACCTCTGAGAGGGGAAAATGGTCAGTCATTACCTGAGCACAGCATAGCATCGACCCCTGGTGGCACTGCAGAGTAGGGTCACACTGTTGTTACTCCAGAAGGCAGGGGACTTCTTCAGACCCACCCAGCAGCGGCCAGCCCTGGGGTTGGACTTGGACCAGAACTAGACAGGAGATGCCTGATGAGGAGGACAATGGGGTAGACAAGTGACTCAGTGCGGCTCAGCCAGCCTGGGAGCCAAAGCAAAGATGAGCCACAGGACCTGCGTCCTAGACAGACCTGAGACCAGGAAGAAGTGGCAACAGGGGGCTGCCATCCACCTACGCAGCGGAAGTTCACGCGGAACCATACAAGGAACCCAAGACAGGGCCGAACTTAGCACCCAGTAGCACCCAACCCCCGAAGTCCCTCTGACTGGTCACACCTACCACCCCCAGCAACAGTTGTAGGGGCAGAAGCTGAACCAGTGGCCTTTCCCAGATCCCTGGGGGGCGAGGGGATCCGCAGTAATCCCTGCGAGGCAGGAGCAGGAGTGCAGGAGCATGGCAGTGGGGGTGGGAAGAGCTCCCTCCTGGCTGCTCTGTGTGCCCCTCAGGTGGCAGGCGCACCAGGCAGGCGGCTCCCTGTGCTGTGTGTGCATCTCAGAGGAAGATCCAGTCATGCAGGAAGGACGGAATTCCAGGCCTGCCCTTGTGACTCTGACTTGTGCAGCGTCAGCCTTCTCAGGGTCGGCCTGATGAGGTGGAGGGAGGCAGATCTGAACTTGACTCTAGACACCGGGTTGGGGGCTGGGCCAGTGGCTTTTTTCTTAGTCTATTTCCTCATCTGTACCAGGAAGAAGATGCTATATACCTTCTAAGGCTGCTGTGAGGACCCAGTGTCACTAAAATGCCCAGTGACCCTAGAGAAGTGTTCATTCTTGTCATTTCCTCTCCTTGAGAGAATTAGTCAGCTCCCAGGAACCAACTCTGGAATGTGGAGTGTAACCATTAAGGGCAAAGCTCAAACTGCTAGGCAAATACTTGCCCCAGGAACAAACAGGATGTCTGTACTGCCTGTCTGATGCATGGAGATGTATAAGCCCTTGGTATGGGAAAGATTTTTTATTGAAAAACTTTAAAATAGCCAAGCCCCAAAATGTTCCCTTCTTTCGAGCCCAACCTTTTAAAAATTTTTTAGTACCAGGGATTAAACCCAGGGATGTTAACCATGGAGCCACATCCCCAGCCCTTTTTTATATTTTATTTAGAGACAGGGTCTCGCTGAGTTTCTTAGGGCCTCGCTAAGTTGCTGAGGCTGGCTTTGAACTCATGATCCTCCTGCCTCAGCCTCCCAAGCCACTGGGATTACAGGTGTGCGCCACCACACCCTGCTTGGGGCCATCTTTTGAAGAAAATGAATGTTTAAGATTCATCCTAGAACCAGAGTTAACACAAACCTGCTCCTGTAATGGCTTATCCAAATCCCACCATTTCTGTCAGGTCACCAGCCATTGTCACTTACCCACCCAGTTATAGAAGCTGGTGTCTTCAGACTTCCCTGTGGACTGTGATCCTTTGATTCATTTAAAAAATGAGGCACCTGCCGGATATTGTGGCGCACACCTGAAATCCCAGCGGCTCAGGAGGCTAAGGCAAGAGCATCCAGAGTTTGAAACCAGCCTCAGCAACTGTGAGGCACTAAGCAACTCAGTGAGACTGTCTCTTAAAAAAAATACAAAATACAAGAAAAATGAGGCACCTGCTAGCTGCATTTATTCCACTGTCCAAAGAGAGAGCCTAGCACAGTGGTTTTCTTCACCATGCAGTAGAGGGCCTGTGAGCTGCTGGCTGGGCCACCGCCCCAGCAAGTTTCAGAGTGATGGGTCAAGAATTTGCATTTCTGTCAAATTCCCAGGCAACATCCATGCGCTGGTCTGGGGCCCGTGCTTTCAGCACCATTATTCTGCGGTAGTTACATGTAGGGACCATGGAGTTAAAGTTGCTGGGTTCAAGTTCTCCTAGCTTCCAGCTGTGTCACTCTCACTCTGGGCACATGACCTGACTACTGTGTGCCTCAGCTGCTTCATCTGTAAAATTAGAATAATAATAGTCCCTGCCTCAGAGGTAACACTTGAGAGAGTCAAATGGGTTAATATACATAATGGTGTGTCTAGTGTATAATATGTGCTCCATAAAATTTCCTCGTATTTGTATAGCAGAAAGGGGATCCTCCCCAGCTTTCAGTCCATGGTTACCGGAGCCATGGGGCTTTTTACCATCTTGCCTCAGTTTTCCCATCTGTACTAAACATTCCACACAGGACATTCTGAGAATCACATGGAATCATGCAAAAGCACTTTGTAAATAGTAAACACTGAACAAACACTAGCTCTCTGCAAGCTAGATGTTATGGGAAGAACATGAACTTGAAGTCAGAGAGAACTAGCCTAAAATATCAGGACAAGTAGTCAGATCTCTGCTTCTTTTGGTCTTGGTTTTCCCATCTCTGAAATAAAGAAAATAATGACAAGGACCTCAGAGGACCTGGGAAATGACCTGAGAACCCCTCACTGGGGTCTGCGCTTCACTCTCACCTCAGTCAGTATCAGGGTTGCAGATTTCACTCCAGGGGCATCATGGGCCTCACCAGTTCCCTCCCACAAATTTGCCAGAGGACAGCCGCCTTCTCGGAGACCCCTCCAGCTGAAGCCTGGACTCCCATGCTGGCCTCACACAGAAACCCCAGCTCAGGGACTAAGGAGATCATGAGGTGTCCTCCAAGAGCCCACACCAGGCAAATCCTGGAGAAATACCTCTTTCCCAGAAGCCAGCCTGTGAGCCTCCTCTCATTCAGCCTCCAACCCCTGGCCTCTGGGAGTCATAAACCCTGTAGCAGCATTCCTTGCAGGCAACTTTATTCTCCAGGAGAGGTGAACAGCTCCTCCCTTCTGCAGGAGGGAGGGGCAGCCAGAGGCCTGTTTAATTTAATTTAACGCACTGTGGCTTGCCAGGTTGCCCCGGTAACCGCTGCAGCTGCTGCTTCTGCAAAAACCAGAAGAATTTTTAAAGAGACAGCCCATTTACAGGCAGGCCAGAGTTGCACGGCAGAGCGAACAGCCTCCACCACTGCTGCATCACAGGGGTAGAAGACGAAAGCCCCAGCACATCAAGGTCTCCAACTAGATCTGTTTACTCCATTAACTCCATTCCAGTTCCACTGACCTCATCTGTAACTCCACAAGCCCTCCTGCAAACAGCACTCTCAAGTGGGATCTGTTGAGGGAATTTGGGATTTGTCACACAGATGTCACGCAGCTAGATCCTTTTTTGAAAATCAAGTTTTCCAAAAGATTCTTGAAAGTTCGGAAGGCGTTCACTTCTGGGCTCTACCCCTGCAATTCAAGCACACAGCCACCAGGTGGTGATATTGCTTGCTTAGTGAAAACCATAAGGAAGCTGAACTGTTGGAAGATTTTCAACAGTGACCAGTGAGGTGTCCTCCAAGAGCCCACACCAGGCAAATCCTGGGGAAATACCTTTTTCCCAGAAGCCGGCCTCTGAGCCTCCTCTCATTCTGCCTCCAGTCCCTGGCCTCTGGGAGTCATAAACCCTGTAGCAGCATTCCTTGCAGGCAACTTTATTCTCCAGGAGAGGTGAACAGCTCCTCCCTTCTGCAGGAGGGAGGGGCAGCCACTGGGTTCTAAGTTCTGATGCTAACAAGTGTAGAACCTTGGGTAAGTCACTTCACCACTCTAGTCTCAGTGTTCTCAAATACATAATGAGATTGATAAGACAACTGAGTGTTGTGGACTACGCTTGGGGCTAGAACTATGGGAGGCACAGGTTAAGTCCTAGTTCAATCATGCAAAAACTGTCTGGCTTGGGCACAAAATTTAATTTATTTTGGTTTGAATACCAAACGAGAGTGACTATGAACCAGGAAGAGCCCCGGGGACAACAGAGCACTCAACTTAAACACTGAGAAAGTTACCTGGGACCCCACGGGGTCCTGCAGTCCTGGGAGACATGAGGTACGGAGAATGGGATGAGGCAGGGGGTCTCCAGACTCTGGAGCCTGGGACCTCATTGCCCCATAGGGCACCAAAACAGGTCTCAGTGGACAAAGCAACTAACTTAGAAACTAGAGAAACTAACTCGGTTTGGCTCCAACCCAAAACAGGAGAAAGGGAATAAACATTTCTTCTGGGCCTGGCACTGCCCTTGGAACTTCCTGGAAGCCCATAGTGTCACCCTACTTTGCAGATGAGGGCATAGCCTTCAGGGGCAACTCATCCCCAGGGTCATACCTCAGGCCAGGCCTGTGGGACACCCAGGCCTCTGCCCTGAATATCAGAAGCCAAAGTCCACTCCACCTACTCCAACTTGGCCTCACCCCTTGCCAGGAGCACTGAGGACAGGTCAGGGCCTCTCCTGCTATGACTATTCGGCCAGCCACAAAGCAGGCTGTGGCCAGAGTCCTGAGATCACACCAACAAGTGGCCAGGTAACCAAGGCCCCACTACCTTTTGCGCTAACCGTGGTCAGGCCTTGACTTTATGTCCAGGTCTTTGGTTAGTGTGGCCCACAGAGGGTGCTCCATAAATCCAAGCCCCTTCTTCCTTCCCACATCCCCTGTAAGGAAAGCTGACAAGATGATCCAGCATCCTACCCCCTCTTTTTGCCCTGGGAAATGTTCCCCACTTCTGAAAGATGCCTTGACCCTCAGGGCCTGCCCTCTCCCCTCCAGAGAGCACTATTCTCAGCTAAAGCCCCGGTGCACTTATTCCCATCTATGTGACAGGATGACCCTTCAAGGTGATGTGAATATAAAATCACACTGGATCTTGGCACTCCCCAGCTCACACTCCTTCTATGACTCCCCATTGCCCTGAAGATGAGCTCCTGGCATGGGAATCCCTCCTAATATGCTCCTGCTGACTTTTCCCCTGCCCCTTACCACCGGGGTCTATCCTCAGGGCTGCCTGCGGATCCTGCCATTCACACTCGTTTTCCTCTGAGTCTGGGCACAGGGTGGCCTCCGGGAGTGCCTTTCCTCGTGGTATCCACCTGGGTGATTCCTCTCATCCTTGAGGACCTGCTCCAGGTTGCTTCCTCTGGGAAGCCCCAGGGAACTCCTGGATTGGGCAGATACCTCCTCTGGGCTCCCAGGGCACCTGTGTCCCTTCTATTCTAACTGTATCTTTCGGACTGATAGACCAAGGGCCTCTCGAGATGGGCCTCACCTTTCCTCTCCTGTCCCCATTGCCCAGCCTAGGGACACACAGAACAGAGAGCAGGGAAGAGTAGGCTAAGACATGCTGTCGGTGGGTCCTCCTCTGCGTGCTCTAGCTGGGGCCAGGGCTCTCAACCTGATGGGCAGGCACCACTCAAGTGAGTCTCACGCATGGGGTCTCCTCTCTGCATCCCTCCCCACACCTAGTTCATCCAAGGTCTCCTTGCCAGTGTTGACTCCCCCCACCCAATCACACATACAGCTCCAGGGTGTCTGTTTCCACACAACCCCGTGTCTCTGTTCATGCCAGGCCCTCCGTTTGCGGGTGCCCTGGTCTCCATCCCACATGAGGATCCCTCTGAAGTGCTACTGCCCACCTTAAATCCACAGCCTCGGGCTGGGGATGTGGCTCAAGCGGTAGCGCGCTCGCCTGGCATGCGTGCGGCCCGGGTTTGATCCTCAGCACCACATACAAACAAAGATGTTGTGTCCGCCGAAAACTAAAAAATAAATATTTTTTTTAAAAAATTCCCCGCCCCCCCCCCACTCTCTCTCTCTCTCTCTTTAAAAAAAAAAAAAAAAATCCACAGCCTCTAACTGGGAGTCTTTTTCCATCCTGCTGCATCCTGGTCCATATTGCTCTCATGACCTTGATCCGACTTTACTTCCTACTACAGTTTTTGGCAATTCATGTGGCAAAGGGAGCATGGGCTTTAGAGCCAAAAGGCATTGGATGCCCAGCTCTGATGCTCTCAAATTCTGTGACCTGGGGCAAGTCACTTTACCTTTCCAGGCCTCAATATGTTCACCCATAAAATGGGGCTAACACCTCCCTCCTGGATTGTGGGATTGAGGTGATGGTATCAAGATCCTGGCCCATGGCAGGCACTGAGTCGAATCCTGTTACTGATACCTGCATCTGTTTCCTGAGCTAGCTTGGGAGCCTGTTCAAGTCAGGGTGCAGCTGCTGTTCACTGTCACGTCCCCAGAGCACCCGCCCAGCACACCCTGCTGGAGGTGTTTGGAATGTTGCTGGGGCGGAGTGGATGGATGATGGGGGTCTTGAGCTGGGGAGGCCACAGTGGGGGCAGGAAGTGCAGAAGATCAACTGTGGGCGATGAACGTGGAAGGAGGGGCTGGAGCCTGAGGCAGAGCTGCCGATATGCACTAGGGGTTTTATTGGTTTTCATTAAAATTCCTTCTCGAGGCAGGAGCAGCTACTCCCATAAATAACGGCATAAATATTTTATCTGGTGCCCAAGTTGGTCTAAATGCACAGCAAGGCTGGCAAGAATAATAATGGGAAACAGTCCAGGGGCGTCCTGGGCTTGGGCTGAGCCGGACTCACTTAACATGCCTGAGGGGCTTTCTCAGGAAAGCGGGGGCTGAGGGAAAGCACCCCAGGGGAGAAGTAAGGAGAGCAGGGGAGAGAGAAGGCAACCCGTGGGGGGTGAGACCCCAGTGGGCAGCCAGAGCCTGGTGGGGGAGCCAGGGCCAGGAGAGAAAGGGATTCCACACCTACTCTGTGACAGGCACCTCAGTAGGGGTCACACAGCTTATCTTGTCAAATCCTATGTGGTCAGGGAGGTGAAGCAACTTGTCCAAGGACACCCAGCCAGACATTGGCAGAGCCAAGATTATCATCAAGGGCGTGTTAGGCTAAGGCCCTTCGACTGTGTCTGCTGCCTCTTGGGGTTCAAGGTGGACAATGGCCTGAGCACCTCCATAACAGCAGCATGGGTATTCTCTGCTTTCCCAGATCCCGGTGGAGGAGAAAAGGGGCTGGTACTTCACCATGGCAACCCTCCTCATCAGGTCAGGCCAGGGGTAGGAGGGGGTGCAGGATGGGGGGAGGTGTGGCTCGGTCGCCTGGGCCTGGAACCAGGCAGCGGGTGGGGGCAGAGGTGGTGGAGCCCATTCCAGGCAAGGGCTTCTGGAGGGCTGCTCACCTGGGGGTGGCTAGGAGGGGGCGCCGACCAGCCACAGCCCCTTCTCGGCCACAGGCTGGATGGCATCTTCCTGGAGCAGGGCAGCGAGGAGCAGAAGAGGCTGCCTGCCTTCAACCGCACGCTGGCCCTGCTGCGGCAGGTCCTCAAGTCCTCGGACCCCCGACACCGAGGTAGGGACCCCAGGGGGTGGGCGGGGTGACAGCCTCTGCCCCGCTGTCCTTGCACCCGTCACTGGCACAACTGCTGGCCTGTGGCACTGTCCCCACGTCTGGCACTGTGTCCCTTTTCTTTCTCCCTCCCTGTTTGTGTCACATGCTCATTTCTTTACCTCAGGAGACCTCCCACCTGGCCCAAGGGAACACCCAATTACAAATCACTACAGTGACACGCTCCCAAAGTTCCCAATTGGTCTCAGGACCTGGAGGGAGATCTTGTCCTGCTCCAGCCCACCACCCTCACTCTATGGTGGGAGATGAAAGTCTGCTTGATCGGGTGTGTGTGAAAGTGTGTGTGTGTGTGTGTGTGTGTGGAAGGGAGCCATCTTCTCTACGGCCAGAAGCCAGAACAGGCGCTGCACCCACCCGGAGAAGTCAGAAGAGACCCTGAAATGAGGTTCCCTAGGTGACACATTAGACTCAGAATGGACACCAAAACCTGTTCATTCACTCCCTCCCATGTCCCTTTGTTCCGCCTTTCTTTCTCTCTGCCACTGTCCCTTCCTTTGTCATCATGGGTGCCTTGAGTGGAGCTGTCCCTGCCCCACCCCGGCTCCCCTTCCCCTCCTCCCCCACCGCTGCTTCCTAGAGTCCCTCTCCCACCCTCCTCCCAGCGCTGGCCTGGTGCTATCTTGGGATGCTGCTGGAGAGGAAGGACACCTTCTCCACCACCCCTATGGGCATCCACGACTGCGGGTACTCGGGGACTGACCCCCTGGACTGCTTCGGCAAGGTATGTCCCCAAACCGCATCCCCTCTGCAAACTGGAGGGGGGGCTCTCCTCCAGGACCCATGGCTTCTCTGGGTGTCATTCCCCCACCATGTGACCTACAAGAAGGCACTTACTCCACACCCCTCTCCACCCTTCCCCTAGTTCTAAACAAAAAGGGCTCCTTTGTGGCTCTTTTCCTCTGCCTAAGACTAAGTCCTTCCCCATATTCAAGCTGGCCCAAGCTCATTTCTCCAGCCTTGACATAGACTTCTCCCCTGAGGCCAGTGTCCACATTGTTCCTCTGCGGGGATCCCTCCCTCCCCAGCCATAGTGGCACAGTGGAAAGAAGATCTCTAGCTGGGGTTTTCTTACCAGTTCTGCTTACAAACTGTGTGGCCCTAGGGCAAGCCACTTAAGTCAAGCAGCAGTCAATGCCAACATAGGGGGAAGTGCTGAGGCCCAGCTAGAAACGTCGTAAATATGGGAAGGGGCTGACTCTGGCCCCTCCTCTCACTTACCCTGGGATATGGCAGAGCACATATGGGAAGGAGGGTTTACCTGGGGTCTAGAAGGGTTTGCTGGCCATGACCAGGGAACAGGGCAATGAGCTGGGCTCTGGGAGCTGAGTATCAGTGGATGTACCCCAAAGGTGTTGGATTCCATGATATGACTGACATACAACAGGTAGGTGTGGGTAGATATGAGGAGTTAGCACATGTGGTGACAGGACTCTGTGCAGAGGTGGGGTCCCTATGGTTTAGGCACCATTTATCCAGGCTGGCAGACAAGCAAACAATACATGGTTTGTCTCTACCCTCCTCTCTTACCTAGGCCATTGAGATTGCCAAGGACCAACCTCCTATCCTGAATCACCTGGCCAAAATCTTCCACTTCCTAGGAAAGCAGGATATGGCCATTGGAACCTGTAACATGGCCCTGGATGTCCTACGAGATCCAGAGCTCAACTGGCAAGCATACTGCACAAGGGCCAAGGTGGGTCACCCGCAGCCCCTCCCATTGGGAATCAGGGACCAAGGACCAGGGGCCATGACCCTATTGCAAAAGCCCAAAGGACCTGGAGCCTTCATGGTGGAGGGCCATTTAGGGGTCATCAGGGCACACAGTTGTGGTCAGTAAGGTTGCTGAGGTCAAGAATAGAGGAGCCTCTTCCTACGGCAGGGATCCCTTCTGCAGCACCTGGTCAGGAGCCTCCAGACTCCAGTGGAATTAGACCGTTGAAATCTGGTCTCTCCAGCTATGATTGTGGAACCTGTGGCAAGCCACCTTCAAACCTCCGTTCCCAAATCTGTAAGAAAAGCTAATAACACGCATCTTAAAAAGCTCTCAGAGGCTGAAGCACAGCACCTGGGCATGGCAGGTTCTTTTGGAAAGTGGGAGATTCCACTTTAAGTGGAAGTAGATTCGTCTGGTGGCTCAGAGCTTTGGTCATGGACACAGAAAGTCTTGATTCAAATCCCACATCACCACTGACATGCCGTGGGACCTCTGACAAAATACTGGGGCCCAATTCCTAAACCTTGGTTTCTTTATCTGACCCGAGATGGTAGTACCTGCCTCACAGAGTGGTTCTGAAAAGTGAATTAGATTCTATGTAAAACTCAGCACCAAGCATGTGGTAAGAGTTCAGAGGTGACTGATGGCTATTATTAGGTATATTTTTAGCTGATCAGCTGTCTCTTGTGACAGTCCCCTGCATAGTATTTTAGGGCTGCAAGTTACACATTCAGGTGAGAGCTGCCTCCTCCCATCTTTCCCCTCTGGGCCCACATCTGCCCTCTGGAGCCTCACAAAGGTCATTTGCCTGGGGACAGCCCTGGAGCTCCAAGTTTACTATGTGCCAAGCGAATAAGCAACCCCCTTCCCCCTATTTTTTCCACTACCTTTCACATGACCTAATGGCAAATCTGCTCCTGGTCTTGGTCTCAACGGCTTAATTTCCTGCTCCTAGTGCCATCAGGGACTAGGGTCAGCACATTCCTTCACTGTAGTTGATATGGTTAATATTATGAATAATAAGAATATTAATCATAATACACCATAAAACATTTCTATAAAACTCTGCATTTCTGCATTTCACCAAGCACTTTCATGATTGTGGTCTGATTTAATCCTTATAAGAATCTGAGAAAGACCAGACCTATGTCAGTCTACAAATGAGGCCACCAAGGCGCAGTGAACATTCCCAGCAATCTGCATTCAAATAGCCAGAACCCTGGGGCTATGGCTGTGACTCAGTGGTACAGCTCTTGTCTCACATATGTGAGGCACTGGGTTCGATTCTCAGCACCACATATAAATAAGTGAATAAAATAAAGGTCCATCAACAACTAAAATATATATTAAAAAAATAGCCAGAACCCCAGCCTTACTTTCTCACTCTCTTGCCTTGTGTCTTAAGCTTACTGCTTCCCTATAGTTCTAAAGGTCACTTGTTATTTAGATGTCCAGAGGAGGAAGGAGCAGGAGGGAGGGACTCACATGATCTATGTAGAACCCTTGGACCACACTGTGGCCCATAAACTCAGACCTGGTCATGATGGCCTCACCCCTCCCTCTACTGATGTCTCTCATTCTTTTCCAGCCCCACTGGCCTGAGCCTCCATCTAGAATGCTCTTCTCCCAGATCTGTGATTGACTTCCTCCCTCACTTCTTGCAGGCCTGATAAAAGGCAGTTTCTAGGTCAACCCCCTGCCAATACTTTCTATCCTTTTCAGGTTTGCTTTTTTTTTTAATATTTATTTTTTAGGTGTAGATGGACACAAAACAATGCTTTTATTTTTATGTGGTGCTGAGGATCGAACCCAGGTCCCACCCATGCTAGGGGAGCGCTCTACCGCTGAGCCATAATCCCAGCTCCAGGGTTGCTTTTTCTTAATGCCAATTACTCCCGAACACGCTATTTAACCATTTATTATGTTTATTGTCTTCCTCCCTCAGTAATAACACATGAGTTCCATGAAGGCAGGATTTTTGACATTTTGCTCTGCACTGTATCCTTGGGCCTGGAACAGTGCCTGGCTCGTGATGAATATCTGTTGAAGACAAGAACAAGGGTTCATGTGCTAGGCCTAACTAAAATATGATCTCTCAGTCATCAGGGTAACTCCCAAGGGAGGTATCAGTGTACTAACTTTTCAGAGATAGAAAATGGGGCTCACAGAGGTTGTGTGACATCCTCCAGGTTACATGGCTAATATGGGGGGGGGCACTCAATATATGTTGAATGAATGAGGGCCACTTACTTCACCCAGTCCCCTCATTGTACAGAAGAGAAACAGGCCCAGAAAGAGGAGCAGCTAGCCCAAGTGGCCACAGGACCAGAACCTAGGATTCCTGGGTCCCAGCCTTAGGAGCTTCCTGCTACCCCACAGAATATCCCTGTTTGCTATTGATAAAGGGACAGTCTTCTTGTAGGGCAGAAAGAAGGGAGGTCCTTACTTGAGCACTTTCCCTGAGCTAATCCTCTGCCTGCAGATCCACATCAGAGCCTACCTGCACGACCTGACACGGGCCAAGATGGGGCTTGGGGGCATGCCGGACAGGAAACACCTGGCCTGCGCCAAAGCTGACCTTGAGGAAGTAGTTAAGGTGTGCCCAGGCCTCAGGACATACCTGGACATTGGCCAGGTAAGGCTGCCTCTTGGCTTGATTACCGAAAAGATCATTTATAACCTACTGACTCCCTGCCAGGCTAGGCCTGAGTATGAGGACATGGATAGGAATAAGGGGCATCCCCCTACCCACCTCCTCCAGCCATGTGGAAGATGAAATGAGATAATGTGTGTACCGTGTTTAGAAGAGGGCCTGGCTCTCTGAGCACTCAATAAGTATTCTTTACCCAAAAGTGACTACTATGCTCAGGGGATAGTTACCAAGAGGTGATAATATCATAATTTTACATTTGAGAAAACCTGGGTCTAGAGATTGACTTGCTCAAGGTTATATTTGGCCAAGAGTGGGCGGGCTGGAACTGGAATCCCTGTACTGCCTCTCCTTTTCCAGGGGCGGGGGCAGCTACAGAGTTTAAGAATTGCTGCTGTAGGGAGGTAGGGAGGGTGGACCAAATGAAGGAAGTTTTTTTGAACCAGCTTGAGGGTGGTATGACCCTGAGGGCGGTGTTACTGGAAGGAAGGCTCAGCGGCCCCCCAACCTCAGGTCTACTACTACATGGGCGTGGACGCCATGCGGGAGCTGCTGGCGGTGGACGAAGCGGCGCTCAACCAGGCGCTGGTCTTCCTGGCCAAGGCCGGCGAATTCGAGCTGGGCGCCACGCTGCCCGAGCTGCAGCTGCTACGAGGCAAGTGCCTGCGCATCAAGGGCGAGGAGGCCAACGCGGCGGCTTGCTTCAAGCGCGCCGTGGAGCTGGACGACATGGGCTCCAGCCACACCGAGGGCTTCGGATGCCTGCTTGAGGCGCTGCTGGTGCAGTGGAGCCAGGCGCAGCTGAGCGACGGCGAGCTGGGACTCGAGGTGGACGCCTGGCTGCGCCGCGCCCGGGGCAAGTACCCGGAGGCGTGTCTGCGCCAGGAACTGCAACGCGTGTGGCGCGGCCACACGGACGAGATGCTGGGGGTGGCCGGGGCCTTGGTGGCCCAGGGACGGCCCGCGCTAGTGCGGATGCTTTTCGAAACCATGGAAGTAGAGGGTGAGAGTGGTGGAGATGCGCGCAGGCGCCGTGCGTTCTCCTTCTGAGTCGCCGAAGTCCAGGCCCCGTCCCGCAAAGGCCCGGTCCCGCAAAGGCCCCGTCCCGCAAAGGCCCGGCCCCGCAGAGTATCTGAGGCTGTTCCAAGCACTGAAGTTGGGCACCCCTGCCACCCACAGGCTGCTTGCGGTAGCCAATCAGACTCCTTTTCCGAAACTGAGAGGTGGACATTGAGACTAAAGCAGTTCGAACTGCCCACTAAGGCCGGACTGCCAGTTTGGGGACTCTCAAGAGCCATTCTCTATAAGAAGATAAGGGATTGCCGGGTGTGGGAGTGCACACCCGTGATTCCCAAGTGCTGAGGCAGGAGGACTGCGATTTCAAGCCCGCGCTGGGCAAATTTAGCTAGACCCTGTCTCAAAAAACAAAAGACTAACGTTGACTGTTGACTGCAGTCTCGGGTCCTGCAGCCGGAAAAAGTTCAGAGTGGAATCAAGGGCAAGGTGGCACAGTGAGTGAGCTAAGGCAGGGCCTTAACTTAAACCTGGGTGCTCAGTCCTTTCTCCACCTCCTACCAGTTTTCCAGCAGGTGTCATTCTTGGTCTGCTTGGTCCCAAAGTCCTCTGGAATTCCTTGAAATAGAACTTGTCAATAGAACCTTTTCTTGACTTCTCTATTCTGGAGAAAATCTAGGGGCCCCACCCATTAGGAAATGCCACACCTACTTTCAATCTTGAATCTTCTATGAGAGAATGAGGGAGAACTTGGACCTTTATGTTCTGGAATCATCATCACAGAATCTTAGATGTGGAATTTTGTCAAAGACTTAGTAGACCTGATAGCCACTAAATTGTACAAGGGTTGAGCTAGATTCTGTGGTCTCCCACACAGGAGCTACTTTAACCCCAAATCCCAGATTAAGTTTTTGCCAGACACCAGAAATGCTGGTTGTACATATTGCAAGAATGAGACTCTGCAAGATTTATGATTTCTTTTCATCTTTTCCTTTCTTTGAAGAGCTATCCTCCCTGCATTGTTCATGTCCATGGTCCTCATTTTTGTTCATGTCCATGTCCCTGTCTCCACCAGGGACAGGGTGGCAGCCTTGCACTGCAGCTCTGTATTGCTTTTTGAAACCGTGGAACTAGAGGGTGAGAGTGGTAGAGTGGCACCACTCTGAAGTGCAACACCATCTGACCCCTTCACTATGCAGATGGGAAACTGAGAGTCACAGAAGCGAAGCATTTGCCCAAAGTCCCACTTCCTGTGCTCCTTGCCCTGAATCTGAAGCTTACTTTCAGCATTTTTAAGGTTTGGAAAAATAATACTAAACTGATCAATGCTAAAACATTATTATGTGTTAAAGGTTTGTGTGTCACTTGTCCCATGGTGCACTCTGATAGTCAATGTTTTTAACGCCACTGATGCTTTCCAGATACCTAGAAATCAGACAAGGAGGCCACCTTGAGGTTGCTGAATTCCACCTCGGGCTCACCATGGCTCACCATTTGGGACTGTGGTATTCTCTCCCCACCTCCTTCTCCTCTCATCACCATTGCATGAGAGGCCAGGAGGTGACTCATCAGTGGGCAGTACTTGTGGCCCTTTTCTCCCTTCACCCTGCCCACTCCCATCCTTTCTCCACCAAGACCATGACTATGACCTTCCTTCAGATGGAGATGCATTTCCTTCCACTTCCCTACTGGCAAGATTTAAAAAGTTGCTGAAGTTGGTGCCCCCACCTCCAGTGTTTCCTTCCTTGCATTTCTTGTCCCCAAGTTCATGCATTTCTCCCTCCATTGTCCCTGCCTCCTGTCATAACCTTTTTTTTTTTTTTGGTATCAGAGATTGAACTCAGGGGCACTTGACCCGGAGCCACATCCCCAGCCCCATTTTTTATTTTATTTAGAGACAGGGTCTCACTGAGTTTCTTAGTGCCTTGCCATTGCTGAGGCTAGCTTTGAACTTCCAGTCTTCCTGTCTCAGCCTCCTGAGCCGCTGGGGTTACAGGTGTGCGCCACAGCGCCCAACTATCATAACCTTTTGAATAAAATTTCTTTCTGATAACTTCGTTCACACTGATCATTTAAATGGTTAACAAACACCCGTTCTAGTTTCTCTCAGGGCCATCTGCATATTAACCGAAAGCCAAAAAGAGGTAAGAAATCCCATTCCCCAGACTGCCTACTATGTGCTAGGCACTTCATGTGTGTAACCTCACTGAATTCTCTCACCCACCCTGAAGGGTAGGCATTTTACAGAAATGAGGACACTGCGACACAAACAAGGCCATAGGTAAGTGTGTGAAGAGCCAGGACTTGAAGTGAACCACCCTGTTCTGTGCCTCCTCCTGAACACAGCCCATGTGTCATCTTCCCTCCAGAGTTGGCTTTCCCAGGGTCCTGTGAGCACTAGCCCTACCTGTTACTCTTCCCCCAACTCCATTCCTAAACTGCCTTGCCTTTGGGTCTTTCCACATTTTGTTCCTCCACTGGCTTTTTTTTTCTGGTCATTTCTATCCCAAGTGCTCAGCTCCAAGGCACCTCGTCCAGGAAGCCCTGCACTGAGCTTTACATATAAGAAAGTATTAGTTTTTGAGGTTGAACTGAGCAAACCCACAGCAATGAACTGGCACCTCAATTCCAAACAGGTGTCACTATTGCCAGGTCCACAGGACTCAGGTTTGAGGGCAGGTCTGCAGCCTAAGGTCCCTTAAGGTCTGAAGATCAGACAGACAATGATTTTTCTTCCTACCTCCTATCCAGCCTCACACCAATCTCCTAGTTCTGTGATTGGGAAACTGAGGCCCAATGGGCAGAGACTTTCCTAAGGTCAGGCTCAAAACTGCCTCCAGACCTGTAGTCCACTGCTCTCTGTCCTCCTTGCCAAGTCGGCTTCTGTCAGACCCAGGAGGATGACAGTCCTTCCATTCATTTACTCAACAAATACTTACCAAGTGCTGGCCAATGCCAAACTCTGGGGCTACAGTAGGGAACAAAACAGAGCTTGTCCTTGACTTCAGGGAGTTCACAGCTTAGACCATGAGGAACAGTTATTGGGGTCTTATGGGTCATCAGAGGAACTTTGGAAGACTTATGGGAAGCTATCGATGGTTTTAGATGGCAAAGCACTGTTCCTCCTCCAATCCAGCCATCCTCAGCTAGGGTGAGTAGCCTTTCCAAAGTCCGGCAGGGTTGGGGAGGAGAATGTGGCTGTCCCTGGGGCCCAGGACCTGGTTCTTGACCCCACTTTTCAGCAAGCCACTGCTCAGGCCAGGCCTGACAGTCCTCTCAAATTGTGGTCTCAGCTGCTTGGGGAGGCAGCTTACAGCTTTAAGCCCAAGGGACACCTCTGCCCACTACGGTGCTGGGAGAACAGCTGTCATGCAACTGAAGTGGCTTCTCAGGGAGCACTGCAGAGTGAAAGCCTTAGTGGCCACACAATCAGAGCAATGAGAATGGAGCCTTCCTCAGGGTCCAGCAGCCATCATTAGGCAGCCTAGCACTGGGGTTCAGCCGGCACGAGCGAGGCTTGTTACAGATGGTGAACATAGCCGAGATCCCCCAGTTACAGGTCCCCAGGGTCTCAGAATTGGAAAGAACCTTAGACATCACCTGTCTCAGCCTCCCACAGTGAGTGTTCTAGAAGAGGGTCTACACAATTGCATGCCTTTGGAAGAGAAGCAGCTCTGGACTTCATAGAGGAATCAATTCATTTTCCAGCAGATCTACATCTTCTGAGTTCATCCCTCTATTGAGTTGAAGTCGTCTTCTCTGCAATTTCTTTCCTCATTTCAAATTTATCTTCTGAGGCTATGCAGACCCTAATAAGCACTTGGTCTGAACACTTGGTCCTTGGCCCCTATTCTCGCTTTCTATCATGGCACCTGGTATGGTATTGGAGTTGTTCAGAGGGTGGCTGGCTACTCTGCAGCTGAGCTCTGGCCTGGCCTCCAGCTTCCAGCCCCAGCCGGGTGCTTGCTGCTGAAAGCAGAACAGAGCAGGGCTTCTCCCTGTCTCCAATCAGACCCCAAGAGAGCATCCTGTGTGGATGATGGTGGCTAGACGCCAAATGAAGTGAAATATCTCCTTTTCTGAGGCTGTTAACTTTTTTCTTGTTTAAGGAAGGGGAGGATAATGACATTTAGCACTTTACAACTCAGCAGTAAAATGAGCAGATGGAAACAGATCCCCTGCATGGTGGGCATGCTTCCAGCAGGAAACCCTACTCTGCTCCATGGGCCAAAGTCACCGTCGGGCTTGCTGGTGGGCACAGAATCATAGTGGTTCCTCTTCCTCCTGCCCCAATTCCTCCCCACACCCAGCTGCTCTGGGCCTCACACACACCTGGCCCTACATCTGCCCCTGATAACACTTCTTTGCCTTTGCTTGCTCTGTCCCACCTAGCTAGAGCACTTGTCATCCCAGGTCTGGTTGGAACACAATCTCTCTGTTAGATGAAAAAGTGTGTTCGTTAGCTTTTCATTGCTGTCACAAAATACCTGTGAAAAACACCTTATCAGAGGAAAGACTGATTTTGGCTCACTGTTTCAGAGGTTTCAATTCATAGTTGGTCAACTGCATTGCTTTAGGCCTGAGATGTGGCAGAATATCACTGTGGAAAGGCATGGTGAAGGGAAGTTGCTCACCTCATAGTAGTAAGGAAGCAGAGAGAGATAGGAAAGGGCCACAGACAGGACACAGTCAGAGAGCATGCCCCCTAGGACTTCTGCCCTTCAGCTAGGCCCCACCTCTAGTCTTCTCCCAATAGTCCATTCGGCTCTGAATCCCTCAGTGGGCTCATCCATGGTGAGGTCAGAGCCCTCATAATCCAATCACTTCCCCAAAGCCCCACCTCGGGACACTGGTGCGGTGGAGACCTGGTCTTCCACACCTGAGCCTTTGGGGGACATTCTAGATCTAAATCATGACAGGGATGAGGAAGAGGGAGGTGATCCTCATGACAGAGTAGGAAACAGACTTCTGAAGAAGTTTGGGGAAATTCCAGCTGGTCACAAAAGAAAAATTGAACTAGGCAGGGTTGGCCCCCCAGGGAAGTCATAGAGAATCATTGCTGTCGTCACCATCAAAACGATTTGCTAAAAACATGCCATGGCCAGGCAGTGAGCATGTGCTCCTGTGCCTCAGCCCCTGAGAGGTTTAATTAGCTTTCCTGAGGTCCCTTCACTCTGCACAGAATGGCAGGCAAGCTAAAGAGTACTAATGAATGGCTTTTTAACTCTGGGGGCTTTAGATTACTTTCTCTTCTAGCACATATGTTGCTCTGTAAACTGAACACATAAAATTCAGATGGATTTTCCCGTTTCTGTTTTCGAGCCAGTCAATAGCTCTGTGGTGGGGCTTGTTCTCTTTGGGCATGTAAATTGTTGCATTAAACTGCAGTTCCTCTTCGGGTTTTGTTGAAAGAAAGAAAGAAAGGAAGGAAGGAAGGAAGGAAGGAAGGAAGGGAGGGAGGGAGGAAGGAAGGAAGGGAAAGAAAGAAAACAGGCTCAAGAGCTCCTACTGTGGTGGATGGAGCTCTATGGTCTCAACTGCCCAGCACCCCTCCCTGCTAGGAACACTGCACCCCCCTATTTGGGTGGGCTTCTAATTGCTCCTTCCCTCACTGTGAGTGGTGATGAAGACTGTCAATCATAATACCCTGCTTCCTTGATCACAAAAGCAAACATGTGACTCAATTTCGGCCAATCAGTGTTCTTTCCATAAGATTTTTTTAAATTCCCAACAGGAACAGGAGGGAAAGAAAAATGCCCTTTGCCTCTCTGCTGGCATAGGTATTAGGATATGTCCCCACTAGGATTAGGTTTATCTTGGGGCTCAAAGACCCAAAAAGCAGTATCTTTAGCAAGATGGCAGTTTCTTTATCCTGCAAGGTGGGCTCAAGTATCACCTCCCTGTCCTGCACATAGCCCCTCTGCCCTCATCCACCAGGCACATGCGCAAGCAACTGCCACTCTCAGCCCAAGCATGTGGCAGAGTGGACACACTGGAGATTCCCCCCGGGAGCAGCTCTCAACCAATGGTAAGTAGAAACTGAGGATAAATACCTCGCCTCCTAAGCTCTGGGAGCAGGCTAATTCTGGGGCAGGTTCTGCACTGTCTCCAGAGGTCCCCAGTAAGATGGAGGCCCAGTTCCCCACACAGCAACCCATTCATCAGCACACCCAGCCTTCATTCCCCCCCTGCCTATCTCACATGCCCACTACCCTACCAATGCTTCCTGGAATCTACTGCCAAATAAATAACTTTCCCTGGATGCCTTGATTCGGTGTCTGCTTCTCTGGGGAGCAACTTTACACTCTGTGCTGTTCACTTTCTGTGTCAATCTGGCCTGACCACTGCTGCGTGTTTCCCTCCAAAATCAATATGTCATAATGTAAGCCTCAAAGGTAAAGAATTGGGGCCTTTTGGGAAGTGATTAAATCAGGAGAGCTCTGCCCTCATAAATGAATTAGTGCCCTTTAAAAGAGGCTTCAGAGAGCTGCCTGACCTTTTATGCCCTTCCATCATTTTTGCTGTGTGAGGACAGTGTCTGTCCCTTTTGGTTTCCTTTTACCATGGGAGAATGCAACAAGAAGGGATCATCTTGCAAGCAGAGAGTACCCCTCAGGGAACATCAAATTCTAGTACCTTAATATTAGCCACCAGAACTGTAACTCATGTATCAATTTGTTATAGGTTACCAGGCCTCAGATATTTTGTTACAGTAGTTCAAATGGACCAAGATAGAGAGAGTGCCCAGATATTTGGTCAAATGTTATTCTGAATGTTTCTGTGAGGGTATTTTTGGTTTTTGTTTGTTGTTTGTTTTTGTTTTTTGGATAAGATTAACATTTAGGGGCTGGGGTTGTGGCTCAGTGGTAGAGCATTTGCCTAGCATGTGTGAGGCACTAGGTTCAATTCTCAGCACCACATATAAATAAATAAAATAAAGGTCTATTGACAACTAAAAAAAAAAAATTAACATTTAAAATCTTTGTAGACTTTGAGTAAAGCAGTTTGCCATCCCTCATGATGAAGTGGCACCCCCTTTCTCCACAGAAAAGCCCTCTTCACCATGGCTGATTTTAGGACTGTCAGCAAAAGAGTCCATTGTAGATAAACATCCTATTTTCATGTCACCCTGTTTACTTGGTCACTGGCCGAGAAGATACCAGCACTCTAGGTGCTGAACAACCCCTTACTAATTTTTCACAAACGTATCCAGTATAGTACTTTGAAGAAATGTGCAAACAAGGCCTCTGGCCTTGAGCTGGGCTTCACAGAGATGTCTACATTTTTAAGGTAAGTTACAAATGGACTCCATGGTAACAGCTGGCAGGGGGAGGAAAGAAAGGGGAGCAGAAGCTCCCCCCCTCTCAGGTGTTGTCCTTGAAGGGTTAACTTGCCCAGAACAGTGAAAGAAAAAGCTGCTTTTATGTGAACTTCTGCAGACTGTGAACTTCTGAGCCCCTCCCCTTACACACTGGGTATAAAAGTCTGAAACTCCCTGAACTCGGGGGTTCAGGGGATTGATTGATTACAGCAAAGGCTGTGCCCTCTGAACCTGGCTGCAGCCAAATAAAACTGTTTCCTGCTACCTTCTGTGCCTTGCCTTGTTTGTCCCTACAACAATGAGAGTAGGTCTCATCCAACCAGTTGAAGCCCTGAACAAACAAAGACTGACCTCCCTGGAGCAACTTTGTGACCTGAAAGTGCTGTATAAATAATAGTGATAGAAATATGGCCCTCTCATCTTTTTTTAATTTTTTGGTAAAGAGTCCCTGGGTTCAATCCCCAGTACCCAAAAAAAAAAAAAAGGAAGGAGGAGGAGAGAAAGAGGGAGGGGAAGGGGGAGGGGAGGAAGAGGGGGAGGGAAGGGGGAGGGAGAAGAGGAAGGGTGTCTGGGAAGTTCTGGCTGCACAGGTGATACTGTAGCAAAGACCTGAAGGAGTGAACCGTGGGGATGGAAGTTGGGGAGCTACCAGGTAGAGAAATGACAGATGAGAGGGAGGGCCATGCTGGAGCAGAGTCCATAGTTAAGACTAGAGTGACCACTAGGTAAGACGCCCTTCAACTGCTTCATATAATAACCCCACTTGATTGCTTACAAATCACTATCTCATTGCACAAGTCTTCTTACAAAAAAATGAGCTCCATATGTTTCTGTCACTATTATCTATAGAGCATTTTCAGGTCACAAAGTTTTCTAATGTTTGTTGCACTTCACAACATTTCAAAGAGGCTGCTGGCCCCATTATAGAGTAGCTAAAGGCCAGAAAGGTCTAGTTACATGCCCCAGGTAACATAGCCAGTAAGTGCTGAAGCTGGATCCTGGTGTGTGTGTAAACTCCTTTGGGTTAGGTATGAGTGGGGTTGATGGATAAAATGTTAAAGGAGCTATGATCCCCACCCAGTGGTACTCGCTTGTAATCCCAGCAGCTCAGGAGGCTGAGGCAGGAGGATTGTGAGCCAGCCTCAGCAACAGTGAGGCACTAACAACTCAGCAAGAACCTGTCTCTAGATAAAAAACAGAAAACGGCTGGGGATGTGGCTTAGTGGTTAAGAGCCCCTGGTTTCAATCCCCAGTACCAAAAAATAGAATCCATGCCCTCCCAAGTTTGTTATTAAAATATAATTAGTACCTTTTCCAAAAAATATTTTAAAATATGACAAAAGATTTTTAAAATCTTTTTTTTTTTCTACAACCTCTGAGTTGTAGAAAACCCATATTCAGGCTGGAGTTGTGGCTCAGTGATAGAGCACTTGCCTAGCATGTGTGAGGCACTGGGTTCAATTCTCAGCACTGCATATATGTAAATAAAATGAAGGAATGTGTGCATCTACAACAAAAAATAAATAAATAAAAAATAACAAATTCAAGGACAACTTGGCTAGCTAAGGAGAGAATACACAAGAACTGTCTATTTAATAAGCACTTTGAAGATTTAGACAAAATTTTTGTTATGTGCCACATGACCTAACATATGCCAGCCAGGGGCACTGTCAATACATTAACAAGAGTAATAGGAAACAGTATCTAACCCAGATTATGTGCCAGTGTATTGTCCCTAAAGCAAAGGGGGACATTTAAATATCATGTCCCTGTATGTCCCTTTTCTATTCCCCAAAACCTAGCCAAGCTAAGGGAACAATGAGGGCAAGCTTGGGTCAGAAAGTACAGATACATATTGGGTTGAAGGACACTGGCTCTCCAGCACACTGGGAACGAGGGCAAGTTAGTGTTATCGGCAGAAAGCTGCTTTCTTGCATGTACACTGCAACAGTCACTCCTTGGGATGTTGGTCATACAAGCAAGCTAAGGCTGTGATGTCACTGTTCTTGCAGCCTTACACATAAACCCCTCTCTGAATAGGGACTGGTGTGGAACTGAGGGTATAAACCACATGTCTCCTGTGCTGTCTGTCTCTAGGCATTTTCTTTGACCTTTCTGCAACTTACCCCACTGCCCTGATGCAACTAGGCTATGGACGAGACAGACACCGAGCTAAGCCCTTTACATGCCTAGCTCACTTCATCTTCATCACAGCTCCACAAGGGAGATGGCACTACTGTTTTAAGGATGAGGAATTTAGGCTCAGGGAGGTCAAGTAGTTCACCCATGAGTGTGTAGGAAATGAGTAATGAAACAAGGATTTGCACTTAAGGACATATGCAACTGTGATATCCCCAGGCCAGATGAGGGACTCAACAAAATCATAAGTGATGTCCAGAGAGGGAGAGTCCCTGCTAGTGGGACTTCAAGGAAGTCCAATACTGTAGCAAAATACCTGAGACAGCTTAAAAAGAGGAACTGTTTATTTGACTCATAGTTTTGGAGGTTCCAGTCATTGCTTTTGGGCCTATGGCAAGACAGCACATCATGGTGGGAAGCATGTGGTAGAACAATCTGCTTACCTCATAGCAGGAAAGCAAAAGACAGAAGCAAAAGAGAGACATGAAACTGGGGTCCCACAACCCCTTCAAGAGCATACCCCCCAATAACCTAAAACCTCCCAAACTCTTAAAGACTCACCCTGTCAGAGCTAGGGACCAAGTTTTTAACACTGGCACCTTTCGGAGACATTCCAGATCCAAACTATAGCAGAAGGGGTCCTAAAGAGGGTACCACTGCGCTGGAATCTGAAGTGCAGGCTTCTAGACAGAGGGACCAATTCAGATGACAGGGTCTGTTTGGGTTGTGCTCACACAACATTGGTTATGAGTTAAGATGTGCTTGATACAAGTAAGCTGCTATTGGAAGCTGTGAGTGCAGACATGGGGCTGTATGTCTGGTGGACCTGAGCATGCCTCCTTTCTTCCCTTTTTAGTAATTTTGTTGGTTGTGGATAAGCTAACCAATCTTGTGAACTTTGATTGCTTCATCTTTAAAAGGGATATCACAATGATATTTATACTTAATGAAGTGTTGTAAGGATATAATTGGATACAGGTGGAAAGTATTTAATACTGCTCCTGTACATAGGGACAATACATAGCAAGGACTCTGTAAATTCAAATGACCCTCCCTGCTTCCGTCCCTCCCTCTCTTCCTTCCTTCCTTCCTTCCTTCCTTCCTTCCTTCCTTCCTTCCTTCCTTCCTTTCTTTCTTCAGTATTGGAGATTGAACTCCAGGGTGCTCTAGCACTGAGCTACATCCCCAGCTCACTCCCTTTTTATGTTTTATTTTAAGACAGGTTCTCACTAAGTTGCCCAGGCTGGCTTCAAACTTGCAATCCTGTTACCTTCACCTCCAAAGTGGCTGGGATTGCAGGTGTGTGCCATGGCGCCCTGCTCATTTTCCTCTTTGATAACTAATATATGAGTGAATTTTTTCTGGTTTTCTTTTTTTTAAACTTGTGGGGCTTTAATCATGAGTGAACTCTGTAAACCAAGACATCCAATAAATAGCTGAGCAACTGATGGCTTGAAATGTCAGGCAGGGGGCTGGGGTTGGGACTCAGTGGTAGAGCAGTTGCCAAGCATGTATGAGGCACTGGGTTTGATTCTGAGCACTGCACATAAATAAATAAAATAAAGGTCCATCAACAACTAAAAAATATATATTTACATATGTGTGTGTGTGTGTGTGTGTGTGTGTGTGTGTGTATGAAATATCACACAGGAAGTTGCTAGCAGTGACAGGGCCGGATGCTGGGTCTCGACCACTCTGGACTTTCTCAGCAGGGAGGAAATCTACTTTTGACTATGGCTGTCTTGACCAGGTTCTGCGGCTCCAGGCTGAGAGCTTTCTGCAAACTCTCAGTAAAATGCAGCTTTTCTTGGTCTGCCTCCCAAGAGGGTCGTGAGCATTAATTAGTTACCACTAGTAAGTGCTCTGAAGATGTGGGGGTTTATAAACACAGCAAGTCATTAGGCCTCTCCACACCACTATGCTGTACAGCCTGGGAACTGCTAATTGAGAAATAATTAACACCTCAGGGTACAGAAGACGGCTGCCTGGCTTTTCCAGGATTGGAAGGGATGTAATAACATGTAAGGGAGCATGGAGAAATAAAAGGCTACTTTAGAAGTGTGAATCGCGGGAAATTCTGAAGCTGATTTGGCCTTGCATTCCCTGAGGAAGAGTGGGGAATGTTTCCCCAGTACATCCCTTCAAAGCCTAGGAAAAGCCCCACCCCTAGTCCTGGGCTACAGAGGACAAGCAGGGCTCCCAGAGACAGAGCTCAGGTCCACCCAGCTCTGCCTGGCCTCCTAGTGCCACTGGTATTTTTCCAGCCCAGCTGCATTTTGCTAATCTGTGATTGTAATGATACTGCACACCCACCGTCCCCCTGAATTCTCCTCACTAGGCTGTCTAGGGACTTTTCTGTAGACCAGTTGCCTGTGCATTGAACTCATTCTGGGGAAGACTATAAAATATTGCTGCCCAGGCTCACCTCAGATTGATAGCTAGTGTAATGCCAGATCCGTGGGACCCCAATAGACCTCCAGGAGCCGAATCGGATGCAATCACACAAGAGTCTTTATTGCAAGCTCGAGCGTGGACCCACAACCATTCCTGATGTAGTGGTCCCAGGGAGTGAGTCCTGGTCCTTTGCCCAGTGAGATTTTATAGGTTTTGGGGGGGATACTCTGCCGCAGTCTGGCTGGGCACAATTCAGGAGCCACTTGTCAAAAGAAACTAACTTTATTTTTAGAACCACACAAGATAAACAAAACAGCTCCTCAGGAAAAAACCCTCAGAGCCCAACTGCCACCACCGGCTTCCCACAAGCCACACACCCCAACAACCTCTTCCTCCCACAATCCTCCTGCTCTTGAGGCCGATTGGCTGGGTCGCATGGGCGGAGCCAAAAAAGTCCCCCAATGAGCAGCTCCGTGGTCTGAAAGGGCAGGGAAACAGCCCAATGAGCATCACTGCAGAGGAGCCAATCAGCTAGATGTTGCTGGGGCCGCTGTGAGCCAATCATCAGCTGGCAGTCTGAAAGTTTGCTGGGGCCCCTTCAGCTCATCAGCTGGCAGTCTGAAAGTTTGCTGGGGCCCCTTCGGCTGTGGCTCTCAACATCTCCCCCTCTCTGTTTAAACAACAAGCATGTGGCTTAGGGACCGTGCCTGCCTTAGGTTGTCCAATAGTACATATGGTCCTTACCCGTTATTGGATGAGCTGACCTCAAGGCGTCAGCCTCCTGTCTTAGGTTGGTACCATAGTAATTGGATCTTACCCGTCATTGACTACCAGTCCAGTATACAGCCACACCTGTGTAGAGGTCTTCGTACCAGCGGGGGGGGTGAGGTTCTTTGCCTCACCTCTGTTGGCCCCCAAATTTTAGCTGAACGATCATGACAAACAGAAGGGAGGAAGATACACCAAGCCAGCTGACGGCTCCTTTTGGAAAAATTGTACCACCGATGACACCATCAGCATAAATACCCCAACACTACCAGAAGTTGCTGCACCAACAGATAGTTCACAATGCATACAAGTGAGTTCACAATGCATATAAGTGATACATAGTCCAGGCAAGTTCTGCAAGCAGTTCAGTGATGGCTATTGCAGAAGCTGTAGATTGGTTTTATCTTTGTCTTCATGCACTGGGATGAAGATAGGAATTCTGGCAATAATGGCTAAAGAAAAATTATATAACATTATATAACATTCCAGAAGGCACTAAAAGAAAACAATTTTCTTAACAATTTACATTGTCTTCACTGAAGATAGGAATTCTGGCAATAATGGCTAAAGAAAAAATTATGTAACATTCCAGAAGGCACTAAAAGAAAACAATTTTCTTAACAATTTACATTATCTTTAAGAGAATTATTAAATATAATGAAAAGGAAAGGTGAAAGTAAACAAACAGATCTGTTAACCTCCTTTTTTGTTCACATTATAAAACAATCTTCAACAGCTGTTTACCCAATTTAAATTAAACCATTTAAATCACGTGAATAAAAAAAAATTATTTGGATCCATTTTTTCATGAGCGCTCATCATATATGACATATGGACATACGTACATTCAAACACAAAACACAAGTGTGCACACATAATACATACGACACATAACATAATAGTAAAGGCCTTATAACTTTTTACAGGTGAAATCTCCATTGCAATGTTTAAAAACTCTATAGTCAAAAAATAGAACTGATCAGCAAAACATTAACCTAGGTCTGTATGAGCTCAAAAAAAAAAATATGGGAAAGGGCAATAATAAAATAGATATTGAAAAAAGCATTCTGGTTCTGTCGCAGATGTAAGAATACCAAACTGGAGTTCTGGATATCACATCTTCTTTTTGGTCTGTAGAAATCGCTTTAGTTAATCTGTCTGGAATCCAAATCAGCTGCTGTTCTCCCTGTGGAAACACATAAACAGACCCCCGATTCCAGGCAATCACTGGGTCAGGACCTTAGTTAATCTCTCTGGAATCCAAATCGGCTGCTGTTCTCCCTGTGGAAACACACAAACAGACCCCCGACTCCAGACAATTACTGGGTCAGGACCTTTCCATTGTCCTGTTAGAATATCCTTCCAAAGTACCTTGGGCTTATATACATTTTTTGGACACATATGCCTTTCCGCAGCACTAAGCCCTGATGAATCCAAATTTAAAAAGTTTAGAGTAAAAAGGGTTATTTTAAGTTTATCTTTGGGGAATATATACCCCTTCCCAATTCCTTCTTTTTGCTTTAATAAGTACATTTTAATAGTTTGATGAGCTCTTTCAACTATGCCTTGTCCCTGTGGATTGTATGGGATTCCTGTTATATGAGTAATGCCAAATGATGAGCAAAATTGTTTAAAAGAGGTAGAAGTATAACCAGGGGCATTATCTGTTTTTAACTGTTTTGGAACGCCCACAGTGGCAAAATTTTGTAAGCAATGAGCTATAACATCTTTAGTTTTTTTCTCCGGCATGAAGGGAGCCCATCAAAAATCCAGAAGAAGTATCAACTGTAACATGCAAATATTTTAATTTTCCAAATTCTGGCAAGTGTGTGACGTCCATCTGCCAAATATGGTTAGGTATCAATCCTTTAGGATTGACTCCAAGATTAACTTGTGGTAAAAAGGTCACACAATTTTGACATTGTTTTATTATTTGTCTAGCTTGTTCCTTAGTTATTTTAAAACGCTTTTGTAAAGTATTAGCATTGACATGGAACTTTTTATGAAAATTTATAGCTTCTTCTAGTGTAGAGAAAATATGTATGTCATGTGTAGTTTTATCTGCTAAATCATTGCCCAAACTAAGGGCTCCAGGCAATCCTGTATGTGCCCTGATAAGTCCTATAAAGAATGGATCTTTTCTGTCCCAGATTAGACTTT
Organism: Callospermophilus lateralis; assembly: GCF_048772815.1. Taxonomy (NCBI): domain Eukaryota; kingdom Metazoa; phylum Chordata; class Mammalia; order Rodentia; family Sciuridae; genus Callospermophilus; species Callospermophilus lateralis. The sequence continues at coordinate 101,711,531 of NC_135311.1, forward strand.
GTATAGTGGAAAGCAAAAAGAAAATAGTAGAGGAAGGGGAAATCCTACCAGCATCTTCAAGGGATACTATAGCATTAACTATATACTGACTATCGGAAAATAAATTAAATACAGAATTTTTAAACATCACAAAAGCCTGTAATACTGCCTTAAGCTCTACCTTTTGAGCTGATTGTTTGGGTACTAAAAATGTAAAAGTTTGATCAGGTGTAACTATTGCTGCTGTACCATTATTTGATCCATCAGTGAATATATTTGGAGCATTCCCGATAGGTGTTTTTCTTGTCATTTTTGGAAAAATTACAGGATGCGATGACCAAAAAGACAATAAAGGATTAGATGGTAAGTGGTTATCAAATGAAACATTAGATTTGCACATGATTATTGCCCAAGTATTTAACTCATTAGCTAACTCATCAATTTGATTCATAGTATATGGAGTAATAATTTTATTGGGAGAAATTCCAAACACTCCCTTTGCTGCTTTTATTCCTTTGAGTATTAATTGTCCTACAGCCTCAGGATACCTAGTAAGAATAGTGTTAGGAGAATAAGATAAATGTATCCATAATAATGGGCCTTCTTGCCAAAATACTCCTATAGGAATATTTTTTGTTGGTAGTACAATAAATAATAAAGGCAAACTTATATCAATTCTATCCAAATGCATATTTTCCATATATGTTTCAATGATTTTTAATGCCTTTCTTGCTTCAGGCGTTAACATTCGGGGTGAATTTGGATCTGATGGACCTTTTAGGATATCAAATAAAGGTCCCAACTCTCCTGTTGGTATACCTAGATAAGGCCTTATCCAATTTATGTCTCCTAATAACTTTTGAAAGTCATTAAGTGATTTGAGTTGATCTACTCGTATTTGAATTTTTGGTGGACGGACCATGGTTGAGGATAATAGAACTCCTAAATAATTAATTGGAAAATTTAATTGCACTTTATCTATTGCTATCTCTAGATTATAATTTTTTAATAAGTTTGTAAGTGTGGCATAACAGTCTAGCAATGTGTTTTTAGCTTTGTGTGCTAATAATACATCATCCATATAGTGAAATATTTGTAGTTCAGGATTTTGATTTCTAAGTGGCTGGATTGCTTTGTTAACATAAATTTGACACATAGTTGGGCTGTTAGCCATCCCTTGAGGGAGTACTTTCCATTCATATCTCTGATCAGGACCTTCATGATTCAGTGCAGGGATAGTAAATGCAAAACGTGGACTATCCTCAGGATGAATTGGAATTGAAAAAAAACAATCTTTAATATCTATAACTAAAACATACCAAGTTTTTGGCAAAGCAGACAATTGAGGAATCCCCGATTGAGCAGGTCCCATAATAACCATCTCATTATTAATGGCTCTTAAATCTTGCAATAATCTCCATTTACCAGATTTCTTTTTGATGACAAAAATGGGAGTATTATGGGGAGATACAGAAGGTTGTATATGTCCTTCTGCTAATTGTTGTTTGACCAGATCATGGGCTGCTAGTATCTTTTCTTTAGTCAGGGGCCACTGAGGAACCCATAATGGTCTTTCTGATTTCCAAGTAATTTTTATTGTCTCAGTGGCCCTTTCTGAAAATCCAACCCATGTCTGTCTGTTCCTTGATCTATTTGTATTGGTGCTACTATACCTTGTTCTTGTTTTCCTAATCTTTTTCCTTTCCTAAAACCTTGTCTAGTCATAATAGCGGGTGCATTTTGGTTGATGTTATTTGTTAATGTCAAACCTAATTGATCTAGGACATCTCGTCCCCATAAATTTATAGGAAGATGATCCAATACATATGGCTGTATAGTTCCTTCACATCCTTCAGGATCCTTCCAATCTAATACCATTGCACTTCTATGGGGATTAGTCGCCACTCCTAGGCCTCGAAGCGTTTGAGTGGCTTGTTGTAATGGCCAATGTTTTGGCCATTCTTGACGAGAGATGATGCTAAGGTCTGCACCTGTATCCAGTAGCCCATTAAATTCATGTCCTTGAATATTTAGTTTTAGCATGGGGCGAGAATCTAAATTTAAAGACAGCATAGCCCAATCTACACCTGTGGAGCCTAATCCCTTGGAACCTCTTTCTGTAGCACGACTGGAAAATTTATCATGTAGGCTTGGTATTATTAGTAACTGTGCTATTCTATCTCCTGGTGAAATTACTGATATACCATTTGGAGAACTGGCTATAATTTTTATTTCACCTTCATAATCGGGATCAATTACCCCAGGACTTATCATAAGTCCTTTTAGAGTAGAAGAGCTGCGTCCCAATAATAAGCCTACTGTTCCTTCGGGAAGAGGTCCTTTCACCCCTGTGGGAATGATTTGAACTCCCATCTCTGGAGTTAGTACTGATCTGGCGGAGGCGCAGATGTCCAACCCTGCGCTCCCTCTGGTTTGTCTGATGAGGGATCTGATGGACAATGTGTCCTGGGCACTACCCTGATGGGGTTGCTAGGTTCCTCCAGTGCTCCGTATATTTGTGGTTTTGGGCCCCGGAGCATTGGGCCCCCCTGTCCATTTTTTGGCAATGGAGCCCAATGCCTTTCTCCATGATATCGTGGATAAACACTTGGTCCTTGTTCGTTTTTTGATAATGGAGTACCCTCTATGGTGGTTTGAGAATGGCATTCATTAGCCCAATGTCTCCCTCTATGGCATCGTGGGCAAATACCCGGTATTCTACTCCTTTGATACCTAGTTTTGTTAAACCCTCCTCCTATGGGGCAATTCCTTTTAAAATGTCCTGTTTGCTCACAATTGTAGCATGTTCTTGGCCTGGAATCTAAAGCCTGTTTTACTGCAGCTGCCACAATTTGCCCTTGTTCATTAATGTCTCTGGCATCTAAAGCCTGTTTTACTGCAGCTGCCACAATTTTCCCTTGTTCATTAATGTCTCTGGCATCTAAAGCCTGTTTTACTGCAGCTGCCATGACTTGCTCTTGTTCATTAATGTCTCTACATAATTTAATATATGTGTTTAAATCTTCATGTTTCCATGGTCTAATGATATCTCTGCACCAACGATTCGCTTGGTCATAAGCCAGTTGTTTTATTAATGGCATTGCTTGTTCTGTATTCCCAAAAACTCTGGTAGCTGTTTGAATAAGCCTATCTACAAATTCAGCATAAGATTCATTAGTTCCTTGTATTATCTTAGATAATTGACCTTGTAAACCTCCATGTCCTTGTAAAGTCTTCCATGCCTTAACTGCATCTACAGCAATTTGTAAATATACACCAGGATCATATGCAATTTGTTGCTGCTGATCCTCATAAGGTCCCTTTCCTAACAACATATCTAGATTTCTCTGAGGATAACCAGCTGCTGCATTTCGCCTAGCCGTCTCCTTGCAAAATTCCTCATTGGCAACCTTCCATAACAGGTATTGTCCTCCATTTAGCACAGCTTTACACATATTAGCCCAATCTGCTGGCGTCATGTTCAAGTTGGTAATGGATTCGACCAAGCTTACAGTGAAGGGTGCTTGAGGACCATAGGTTGTTACAGCCTCTTTTAGCTGCTTCACTGTTTTGAAATTTAAAGTATGGTAAATTCGCTGCCCTCCTACCTCAAATACAGGGCATGTTAATACTTGAGATCCTGTCTCAGGATCTGAACTATCCACTGCGGGGGTTGGGGGCCTCTCAGCATATGAAGGTGGCCTTGTCAGTTGGACACTTACGTCTTCTGGTGATAGAAAGGTGTTAGTAGCAGTCTCCTGTAGAGGTGGTGCTGTTGGTTGGACACTTACGCCCTCTGGTGATAGAAAGGTTTTGTGTCTCCTTTTGTAACTTTCCCCCTGATGGCTTTTTCTGCTCTAAACTTTCTTTCTCTGTCTGATTAGCTCAAAAGACCTTCTCTTTTACTTGAATATTTTCCTCTTTCTGACTAACTTGAGAGACCTCCTCATTTACTTGAATCAATATGTCTTCTCCTTCCTCTACCTTTGTCTGAATTGAAGGTTTTGGACTAAGAAAACCAGATACCAACGCCCACAATGCCAATGTGCCAGCTGGCAGAGTTCCTGGGCTGTTCTTTTCTATTCTTTTTAAATCTTCACCATGATGGTTCCATTGTGATATATTTAATAACTCCTCCTTAAAAAGCCATGGGCTACATTTTTGCATTGTATCAACGTATGCCCTGACTGCTCTTGATTTTACTGGGATGCCTCCTTCCTCTAACAATTTACTTAACACTCTTTCAGTTTGTTTTTTACTAGTTTCTGATCCCGTATTTCTACTATAATACAACCCAACAAGATGATGCCAAACAAAACCGAGACAGAATGAAATAAAAATGGAACAACAAAAATTCATTATAGCCTTTCTATCCTCCTGACATGTGCATCCGTCCTTTCTCCCTATCTGTTCCTCAGACGTAAATAGTTTTTCCTCAGAAGTGAGCGGTTTTTCTTCCGTCTCACTCATCTCCAGGGACAGGCAACTTAAAACAAAAATGAAGCAAAACAAAAGAGGAATCTTAAAATGGCTCCCCATCCTCTCACCCTGCCCTCAGGGGCGAGCGGTTTACTTACCCTCAGTCGCTCCCCGTGCGAGCCACCAAATGCCGCAGTCTGGCTGGGCACAATTCAGGAGCCACTTGTCAAAAGAAACTAACTTTATTTTTAGAACCACACAAGATAAACAAAACAGCTCCTCAGGAAAAAACCCTCAGAGCCCAACTGCCACCACCGGCTTCCCACAAGCCACACACCCCAACAACCTCTTCCTCCCACAATCCTCCTGCTCTTGAGGCCGATTGGCTGGGTCGCATGGGCGGAGCTAAAAAGTCCCCCAATGAGCAGCTCCGTGGTCTGAAAGGGCAGGGAAACAGCCCAATGAGCATCACTGCAGAGGAGCCAATCAGCTAGATGTTGCTGGGGCCGCTGTGAGCCAATCATCAGCTGGCAGTCTGAAAGTTTGCTGGGGCCCCTTCAGCTCATCAGCTGGCAGTCTGAAAGTTTGCTGGGGCCCCTTCGGCTGTGGCTCTCAACATACTCTATGCATCACAACATCACACAGCAAATCATTATCACATTGCGGGAAAGTCAAACAACAACTCTTAACATTGATTAGCACATTCACTGGCGGGAACAAGTTGGGTAGGGGTGATTGCTACCTAAATTGCTCTGGCACATTTTAGGCATCCTATACGCCGTAGTTGTTATTAGGTAGAGTTATAAAACATGCAGCTCTTGTACAAGAGGGGGATTCCTCTGAACTGGTTGATTTAAGCCACGAGGGGTCTCCAAACTACATGGTTTCCCAACATGTTATCAACCACCATAAACTACTGGAGGGTCATTTGGCATCCCAGGTATTTTCCCTGTCTCATGCTGATTGGTGGTTACTAGGGGGTTGCTATGGGTCCTCACCTAGCTTAACTGAGTTGGGGACACCTGGCGCCACAGATCTCTCCTGTTATTTGCAGATAAACAACTCAGCAGGGTGGGTATGTGCCTAGGAGCTCTCTGTGAGTTTTTCCAAGGACAAGGGTCACTCCCCTCTCCTTGGAAACACTTTGAGGTAGAAGCTTTTTTCAAAAATGGAGTCACATCAGTTTCTCACTAGCACCTTGGGTGGGGTAGGGTGGGGGGGGTGCACATGGCGATTCCAGTATAGTCAAGGCTGAGAACCACTGCTCTGACCTGAAGTTCAAGATGGTGTTAAAAGCTGTAAAGAAATAAAGATGAGGGCTGGGGTTGTAGCTCCGCAGTAGCTGGGTCGATCCTCAGCATCACATAAAAATAAATAAATAAAATAAAGGTATTATGTCCGACTCCAACTAAAAAAAAAAAAAAAATGAAAAAAGAAATAGGATGTAATTTCCACCACATCCCACACCTCCTCACCCTGGCTCATCATTTCCCAGTCTGTGCCTTGGAGTGTCCTAGGCCCTCTGTGTGGATGTTCCATTCCACTCCCACTGCCATTCTTGTCCTGCTAATCTTCACCTCCTCAGTGAAGCCCTCCTTCTCCAGGCTCCTCAGGATTTTGCTTAGTGCCCCCCCCGCCACCACTGATATCATGACATGGTTCCTGGAAGCTCCCTGAGAGCAGCGAGCTGCTTGGGTCAGCATCAGAGTCACCAGCGTCTTACATCTGCTCTGGAACATTTTAGGCATCCTATACACCGTAGTTGTTATTAGGTAGAGTTATAAAACATGCAGCTCTTGTTGAAGTGTTTAGGGACAAATGAGGCAAGGCACAGAAGATAGCAGGAAACAGTTTCATTTGGCTGCAGCCAGGTTCAGAGGGCACAGCTTTTGCTGTAATCAATTAATCCCCTGAACCCCGAGATCAGGGAGTTTCAGAGTTTTATACCCAGCATGTAAGGGGAGGGGCTCAGAAGTTCACAGTCTGCAGAAGTTCACATAAAAGCAGCTTTTTCTTTCACTGCTCTGGGCATGTTAACTGTTCAACGACAACACCTGAGAAGGGGAGAGCTTCTGCTCCCCTTTCTTTCCTCCCCCTGCCAGCTGTTACCATGGAGCCCATTTGTAACTTACCTTAAAAATGTAGACATCTGGGGCTGGGGATGTGGCTCAAGCGGTAGCACGCTCGCCTGGCATGCGGGCGGCCAGGGTTCGATCCTCAGCACCACATACAAAGATGTTGTGTCTGCCGAAAACTAAAAAATAAATATTAAAATTCTCTCTCTCTCTCTCTCTCAAAAAAAAAAAAAAAAAAAATGTAGACATCTCTGTGAAGCCCAGCTCAAGGCCAGAGGCCTTTTTTGCACATTTCTTCAAAGTACTATACTGGATATGTTTGTGAAAAACTAGTAAGGGGATGTCCAGCACCTGGAGTGCCGGTATCTTCTCGGCCAGTGGCCAAGTAAAACAGGGCAACACGAAAATAGGAAGTTTATCTACATTGAACTCTTTTGCAGAGACTCTTTTGCTGACAGTCCTAAAATCAGCCATGGTGAAGATTTCTGGAGAGGCCCGGTTAAGACTTTTCAGTGGAGAAAGGGGGTGCACTTCAGAAGCACATCATATTGCTCCCTGGGTCTGGAATATTCTTCCTCCAGATATCTATCTGCAAGGCTGTCTTTCACCTCTTTGGGTTCTTTGCTAAAATGTCACCTTCTTGATGTTTCCCTTGAGCATCCATTTTAATTGCCACCTCTCAAATCCCCACTCCATTCTCCTTCCCTAGTTAGCTTTTCTCCAAAGCAACTAACACCTGCTGACAGACTGTGTCATTATTTAAAATCTTGATAATTTTTCGCTGTAGTTTTTTGTGTTAATTTTTATTTTAAAAATAATTGTATTAAAATGCTATTTATCTTTAGTACTGTGGTCCTTGTAGTCCCCCTTCCCGCACTGCTTAAATTTCACCAGACTAGTTTGTTAACTGTTTCCTTCTTAGAATGTAAGCTACACTGAACATAGGTAATTTTGTCTGTTTTTTTTTTAATTTTATTTTTTTATTGGTTATTCAAAACATTACAAAGATTGCAGAATCACATCGGTTACACATCCACATTTTTACATAATACCATAATAGTAACTGTTGTATTCTGCTACCTTTCCTATCCTCTACTATCCCCCCTCCCCTCCCCTCCCATCTTCTCTCTCTACCCCATCTACTGTAATTCATTTCTCTCCTTATTTTTTTCCCATTCCCCTCACAAACTCTTATATGTAATTTTGTATAACAATGAGGGTCTCCTTCCATTTCCAAGCAATTTCCCTTTTCTCTCCCTTTCCCTCCCACTTCATGACTCTGCTTAATGTTAATCTTTTCCTCCTGCTCTTCCTCCCTGCTCTGTTCTTGGTTGCTCTCATTATATCAAAGAAGACATTTGGCATTTGTTTTTTAGGGATTGGCTAGCTTCACTTAGTATAATCTGCTCTAGTGCCATCCATTTCCCTGCAAATTCCATGATTTTGTCATTTCTTAGTGCTGCGTAGTACTCCATTGTGTATAAATGCCACATTTTTTTTATCCATTCATCTATTGAGGGGCAGGTTCAATGCAATGCCAATCAAAATCCCAATGGCATTTCTTGTAGAAATAGATAAAGCAATCATGAAATTCATATGGAAAAATAAAAGACCCAGAATAGCAAAAGCAATTCTAAGCAGGAAGTGTGAATCAGAAGGTGTAGCAATACCAGATTTCAAACTGTACTACAAAGCAATAGTAACAAAAACAGCATGGTACTGGTACCAAAACAGGCGGGTGGACCAATGATATAGAATAGAGGACACAGAAACCAATCCACAAAATTACAACTATCTTATATTCGATAAAGGGGCTAAAAGCATGCAATGGAGGAAGGATAGCATCTTCAACAAATGGTGCTGGGAAAACTGGAAATCCATATGCAATAAAATGAAACTGAATCCCCTCCTCTCGCCATGCACAAAAGTTAACTCAAAATGGATCAAGGACCTTGATATCAAATCAGAGACTATGCGTCTGATAGATGAAAAGGTTGGCTGCGATCTACATATTGTGGGGTCGGGCTCCAAATTCCTTAATAGGACACCCATAGCACAAGAGTTAAAAACAAGAATCAACAAATGGGACTTACTTAAACTAAAAAGTTTTTTCTCAGCAAGAGAAACAATAAGAGAGGTCAATAGGGAGCCTACATCATGGGAACAAATTTTTACTCCTCACACTTCAGATAGAGCCCTAATATCCAGAGTATACAAAGAACTCAAAAAATTAAACAATAAGAAAACAAATAACCCAATCAACAAATGGGCCAAAGACCTGAACAGACACTTCTCAGAGGAGGACATACAATCAATCAACAAGTACATGAAAAAATGCTCACCATCTCTAGCAGTCAGAGAAATGCAAATCAAAACCACCCTAAGATACCATCTCACTCCAGTAAGATTGGCAGCCATTATGAAGTCGAACAATAACAAGTGCTGGCGAGGATGTGGGGAAAAGGGTACTCTTATACATTGCTGGTGGGACTGCAAAATGGTGAGGCCAATATGGAAAGCAGTATGGAGATTCCTGGGAAAGCTGGGAATGGAACCACCATTTGACCCAGCTATTGCCCTTCTTGGACTATTCCCTGAAGACCTCAAAAGAGCGTACTACAGGGATACTGCCACATCGATGTTCATAGCAGCACAATTCACAATAGCTAGACTGTGGAATTTTGTCTGTTTTTGTTCACTTCACTCTTCCCTGTGTCTGCAACAGTGGATCATACAAGGTCGATCCTCCAAAAAAATTTTGTAAATGAAAGTTTGAATTCGTGTCTTAAGGACCATCCTGGGCACTAATAAAAGTGCCTCTCTCCAACTGTTTCACAATTTTAAAATTTTAAATGGAAATCCTTAATAATCATCGGGTGGATGGCCTGCAGGTTGTCAGAGTTACACTGCAGCCAGCAGCACTCCCATTGGAGAATGGGGAGGGGTAGTGGGAGAGAACACTAAGGCAAAATCTTCTGGAGTCGGCTTTGACCATAGAGTTAAGCCTCCCTGATTCCTAGAGGGCACTTCCGGAATGGTGATCTACTGATCCAGGCCAATCTATGATCTCGGGGAGACCCGATCTCTCTCTTCGACTAAACTTCCGGAAAACCGCACACGCGCGACCACAGAAAGGTCCAGAGAGCACCGCCCCATCCCCGTGAGTGTGGTCTTGCGATTGGCGAGAAGGTCTGGAGGCCGGGCTTAGCGCGAGCTGGCGCAGGCGCGCTGGCTCGGCGGGGTGGACAAGCGGGTGGCACTGGCCGGGACTGCTGGTGGTGAGCGTGGATGACAGCGGGAGGAGAGCAGCGGGCGAGGGTTCTGGGCGTGGGGACCCTGGACCTGGTGTTCGTTTTCTTACGTGTGTCCCGTCCTTGAACTGGGGCGCGGTACAATCACATGAACTCTTGGATGGATCCGGCTGGTCTCAGTTTTCTAGGTGGAAAAGTGAGGGCAGCACTTGACTGCGTCGGGTGGTTTTGAGAATCGGCGTTCCTAGAAGTGCCGGCCCTGGAAGGGCCTCGGGAATCACCTGGTGGTCGAGCCAAGCTTCCCGTTCTAGGAATGGGAAAGCAGGTCTCGGCAGTGGAGTGACTGGATCAGGGTCACTCCTAAGTGAAGGCCTAGCCAGTTCTCAGAACCCGGTTCCATTGCAGTTTTATTGGATTGGGAGCGGGGAGTGTTCCTTGTCTTCCAAGGTTGACCATGTGCATTTGCTTCTGCGTGACGAGGGATTTCTCAAGCATCCTGGTATTACTACTACTAGCAGTAAACATTATGGCACTGAACTGTGCACCCAGCACTATTGTATGCACTTTGTGTACAACTTTCCTGATTGAATTGCAGGGCAGTTGGGAGTCTTGAGAATCTTTTAAAAGACCTGATGAGGAACCACCAGCAGCTCCACACAGAGTAGGTACTCTGTAAAAGTTTGCTGAATTTGAATGACTCAGAGGCTCTTTGCTAGGCCACAATCATTACTATTTGTTACCATATTTGTTACTCTGTTACTATATTGTCTGTGGCCAATATTTTGAAAAATAAGATAAAATACTAATTATTCTGTTTGTATAAGCAGAGAACAGGCACACATTTGGTGGGGGAGGGCTTAAAGCTCTTATTTAAATTACACAAATAATTATATCATTGCATCTCTGTTCTCTTCATTTTTAATATTTGATCAAGAAATGTCATTAATAATTGCCCAAATATTAGGCATTGTGCTAGACCCTAAGTCTAAGAGTGTATAAATTTCATGAACTCATAGTTTAATGGAGGATTAGGACATGAAACATTCACTCCCAATACTAAGACATTAGAAATATATTTTAGAAGTGGCTGCAGTACAATACACTGCAAGGAAGCATGTGCCAAAGGAGTTCGGAGAAGGAAGTGGCTCTCTGTCCTGAAGGAAGCTTCTGGAGATAAGTAAACGTTGCATGGTGTGTTGAAGTTGCTGGGAGTTGGAGGTTGCCCTTTTCCAGGAATGATTAGTAATTTGGGGCATGTTAAGGAATTGGTAGGATAAAAAGCTGGAAAAGATGTGTTGAGATCAAAATATGAAGAGCTTTGATGCCATTCTGAGAAAACATGATGGGGAGTTGTTAATGGATTATAAGTAGTGGAGTGTTCTGACCAGCTACCTTTTTGTCAGTAATGTGGAGACTGAACTGACAGGTAAAAGGATTCTTTCAGCACTGTGCGCAGGCACTGTGCTGGATGCTGCAGATACTACCTGGAATAAACTAGACAAGGTTATTGTCTTCATGAAGTTTACAGTCCCAGTCAGCACATGTGCACAGCTTGGTCCCTATAGTGTTTCTCCCAGTGTGTCCTGAACCAGCACATCAGCACCGCCTGGATGCTCGTTAGGAATGTGAGTTCTCAGCCTATGACTACTGATTCAGATACCCTGAGGTTGAGACCTGGCAATCAGTGGGTTTTCTGGTTTTGTTTGGTATGGGGATTGAACCCAGGGACACCTAATCCACAGCCCTTTTTTAATTTCATTTAGGGACAGTCTCGATGAGTTTCTTAGGGCCACACTTAGTTGCTGAGTCTGGCTTTGCCGTCCTGATCCTCCTGCCTCAGCCTCCTGAGTCAGTGAGATTACAGGCGCTGATATTCAGTGTTAGGTGATTCTGATGCTCCATTGAGTTTCAGGATCACTAGACTATTGTAATGTAGAAAAAAGTGGGTGGACCTGAGAGAAATTATGGAGACTTTCTTGTTTTAGGAGGAGTCAAAGGTGAAGGAGTTTCTTACTTGGGCCACTGAGCTAAGGTTGGACCTCATGTAAGTGATGAAGTCAGGGGTGAATCCATATGTGTCTTCTTCTAGGCCATACTTCTGTGAAGCCACACTAGGGCTCTATGATAGTGCCTCACAACCTTTTAGAATTTGTACAGTGCACAGGAGAAATTGATGAGGCTACTTGTTGAAGGGGACCGACAAGTGGTGGACCTGAATCTTGGGATTCTAATACTCCAAAGATGGGAGGCATCAGTAACATATTGGCATACTGCCCAGAGCTTTGCTGCAAGGACTGTGCTGAAAAGTTGAGGTACTCAGCTGAATTTGGCACTGTAAATCAAGAGCCTCAAAGGAGTTTATGCTCTTTGACTCATTAATTCCTTTCCTGAAATGTTTCCCAAATATATACAAAAAAGAAGAAAGCAATCTGTTCATTGTAGATTATATGTAACAGAGAAAACCAACAACTCTGGTGACTGGAGAATCGTTTTTGATGTAGTCCATCAATGGAAGGTGGTCCTGCTCTTAGAAATATGTGAATATCTTATAACAGGGAAACATACTTATTCACTGGACAGCATATAATAAGTCTTGCCATGTGCCAAGGATACAGTGGTGAGCAGGACAGATGGGTCCTTGCCCACACAGAGCCGAGTGTCTGGAGGAATCAGCAGCCAAATGAGCAGCCCCCACACAGGATTCATGTTTTGGGAACCAGTGGGTATGCAGGAGAAGCCAGTTGTTTGATGTCTGGAGAAAGGGACAAAAGAGGCTTCCCAGAGAACAAGGCAGTGATCCTTAGGCCTGGAGCATGAGTAGGTGTTGGGATGCACAGGGCAGGGACTGTGTTCCCCAGAGGAATCGGTGTGTTTAAGAGGCACATGGGGAGGGCTGGGGATGTGGCTCAAGCGGTAGCGTGCTTGCCTAGCATGTGTGGGGCACTGGATTCGTTTCTCAGCATCACATAAAAACAAAATGAAGATATTGTGTTCACCTAAAACTAAAATAAATAAATAAATATTAAAAAAAAAAAAAAAAAAAAAGAGGCACATGGGGAAACTGGAGCAGGGAGCGGGCACTGGTGTGACATGGCCAGGAGGGGCATGCTGTATACACCCTGAAGGTCAGAGGCTTGGACCTTATTCTTGGGTCACCAGAAAGCCATTTTGAGCCACAAATACTGGGACTGCATTGTATTGGAAGCCTCCCTGAAGGCTGCAGTGGGGGAACAGATTGAAGGAGGGCAGGAATGCAAGTCGAGAGATGAAATGACAGTGGCCTAGACTGAGGTACAGGCTGAGAAGATAGAGATGGGGACAAGAATGACAGGATCTAGAAGGCTGGTGAATGTGGCCACAGCAAGGGGCAGAGTGGACATACCCAGGCTTCTGATTTTGTTTTGTTTGGTAAGGACAGCTTGCAGTGCCATTCAATATGATAGGCAGGTCTGGGGAAAATGTTGAGTTTATTCTGTGGTGCAGAGTTGGAAGTAGGCTGTGCAGTGTGCTCTCCAGGCAGGGGTCAATATGGAGGTTTGAAACTTGAGATGAGCCACACAGGGGGGAGTGGAGATTCGGACTGCCCAGGACACGTGCAAGAAGGAGGGCCGAGGCACCTGAAACTGATTTTTAAACAGGGTGAGAGATGGGAAGAGCAGGGCTTGCAAAAGAGACAAGGGATTGCCACAGTGTCCACAGCAATTGCCTGAGGGATTATAGTGGATTTTCTTCTAGTTTTTTTCCCTCTCAGTTTCCTACAATAATAGCAAACATCAGTAGGCTCATAGTATTGTGCCAGATACTATTCTAAGAACTTCTAAATTCCAACAGTAAACCTTCAAGATAGGTCCCATTATTATTATCTCCCAGATGAAGAAACTGAGCACCGGGGGCTAAGGCACATGGTCAGGGAAAAGACTGTCTGGAATCCAGGCTGCCTGGTCTCGGGGCCGTGCAGTCACTGCTGGTGGCGTCTCCACAGCATGTTGGTATGCTCTCATAGCCAGAAAAATACTGACTTTTTTTAAAGAAATAAAAGGTAAGAGAAGTAGTGCTTTGATCTGCTAGGATATCAGAAATAGAAGGATTCACACCTACAGAGTCAGTGGCTGACTTGGAAGTTTGCTGGAGACCAGACTGAGTGGCTTCTTAGTGACTCGGAACCCAGCTCATTCCCCACAACTCATTTGTCTCCAGGTACCTGCTTCCCTGTGCCAGGTTGTCATGGAAGGGCTGCTGACAAGATGCAGAGCATTGTCCACCTGGACCACCTGCAGCCACCAGCTCTCCAGATACATATCCCACAGGTGTCACCACTCTGCCTCAGGGAGAGGGCAGCGCTTGATATTGTCCCGCATGTTTCAGCCACAGAACCTCCGGGAAGACCAGGTGCTTTCTGTGGAGGGAAAATCTAGCGACCTGACTTGTAAGAGCCAACGACTGATGCTGCAGGTGGGTCTGATCCTCCCAGCAAGCCCTGGCTGTTACCATCTCCTGCCCTACACCGTTCGTGCCATGGAGAAGCTTGTGCGAGTGATAGACCAGGAGATGCAGGGGATTGGGGGGCAGAAAATCAGCATGCCTAGCCTCAGCCCAGCAGAACTCTGGCAGGCCACCAACCGCTGGGACCTGATGGGCAAGGAGCTGCTAAGACTTAGAGACAGGCATGGTAAGGAATACTGCTTAGGTCCAACTCACGAGGAGGCCATTACTGCCCTTATTGCCTCCCAGAAGAAACTGTCCTACAAGCAGCTTCCATTTCTACTTTACCAAGTGACGAGGAAGTTTCGGGATGAGCCTAGGCCCCGCTTTGGTCTTCTCCGTAGCCGAGAGTTTTACATGAAAGATATGTATACCTTCGACTCTTCCCCAGAGGCTGCCAAGCAGACCTATGGCCTGGTGTGTGATGCTTACTGCAGCCTATTTGACAGGCTGGGGCTGCGATTTATCAAGGCCCAGGCAGATGTGGGTAGTATTGGGGGCACAATGTCTCATGAGTTCCAGCTACCAGTGGATATTGGAGAGGACCGGCTTGCAGTCTGTCCAAGCTGCAGCTTCTCAGCCAACGTGGAGACACTAGGCTTGTCACAAATGAATTGCCCTGCCTGCCAGGGCCCACTGACTGAAACGAAAGGCATTGAGGTAGGACATACATTCTACCTGGGTACCAAGTATTCTTCCATTTTCAATGCCCAGTTTACCAATGCTCATGGTAAACCATCCCTGGCTGAAATGGGGTGCTATGGCTTGGGTGTGACACGGATCTTGGCTGCTGCTATTGAAGTTCTCTCTACAGAAGATTGTATCCGCTGGCCCCGCCTTCTGGCCCCTTACCAAGTCTGCCTCATCCCCCCTAAGGCAGCCAGTAAGGAGGAGGCTGCTGCAGAGCTCATGGGGCACCTGTATGACCACATCACAGAGGCTCTGCCTCAGCTCCATGGGGAGGTCCTTCTGGACGACAGGACCCATCTTACCATTGGAAATAGACTGAAAGATGCTAACAAGCTCGGCTACCCCTTAGTGATAATTGCTGGCAAGAGGGCCCTGGAGGACCCTGCACATTTTGAGGTTTGGTGTCAAAACACTGGTGAGGTGCTCTTCCTCACCAAAGAAGGAGTCATGGAATTCCTGACCCAAGTGCAGGTTGTCTAAGTGCCCATCTCATAGCCCAGTATTAACTCTAACAATACAGTTCTTGGCCCATGCTCCTCTCCTGGTGGTCTCCACAGAAACAGGACCACTCATGGAAAGTGAGAAAGGTTTAGAGAAACCAGTGTTTACCCAGTCATTTGTTCAGATTATTTGTATTTGAAATTGTTAACTTGATTCCCTTCTTTGGGCTGGCCATCTGACCATATGCCATTCCTTTTACATACCATTTTGGAAGCTTCTATTAGAAGATTGAGAGGCAAGAAAGAGACCCAAGTTCTAGTCTTGGCCCTTGAGCAAGTCACTTACCTTCTCTGCTGAGTTTCCTGTGTAGGATGGGAATGGCAGAAGGCCAGGGGCCTCAGCTTCACTCAGTCCAGAGAGCAGGCCCACCAGCCTTCTCCTGAGAAGCTGAGAGTGTAAATGAAAGAGTCTGATTGTCACCAATTCACTGGTGGCTTGACACGTCTGCTTCCCAACTTGGGCTACAGTTTTTCCCATCTGTTACATGAGAAATTGGAATTCTGTGAAGTCCTTAAAGCTGTCACTGAGTGGTTCCACAAGAGGCTCACAATACACAAATCTGGTTCTTCTGATCCTCCATGGTCTGAGTTTCCTACAAATTTGAATTGCCTGATAACCCAAGAACCACCTCCAGAGACCTAACCCTGCTGAGATGGCTTAAGCACTGAGATCATGTTTTCTTTATTGACTTTTTGTTTGTTCCTGAGTCCTGAGGCTTGAACCCAGGCGTGCTTTACCCCCATGCCACATCCCTAGCGCTGTTATCTTGTTAAGTTGCTGAGGCTGGCCTCAAACTTGTGATCCTCTTGCCTCA
Organism: Callospermophilus lateralis; assembly: GCF_048772815.1. Lineage (NCBI taxonomy): Eukaryota > Metazoa > Chordata > Mammalia > Rodentia > Sciuridae > Callospermophilus > Callospermophilus lateralis. The sequence goes on from NC_135311.1 coordinate 101,727,742, forward strand.
GCTTCCTGATTAGCTAAGATTTTCTTGATTGAATAAAATCTAACTATTAGACTTGAGCCTTTCATGTTAATTTGAAATGGTAATAACATTTCCTATTTTAACTGCTTAGAATACCTTACTGTTCCTTTTCATTCTTTTTCTTCTTTTTTCACACTCAAAAAAAGAAAAAAGCATGGTTGGGAAATTATGTTTTAACCATCTGTGAGCAGTGGACTTCAAGCCCCATGGTGACCTTGTCTTGGGTGCAGAGTTGGATCCCAGAGCCACAATGGAATGACTATAAAGAGCCTTTCTCTGCCTGAAATCCATGGGAAACTGGGAGTGGACTTGAGCCACACAGCAACACTGCCTGCTTTTCTTGCTCCTGCATACTAGATTAGGAACATAACCAGAGTTTCCATCCTTGACCCCTAGAGTCCCCCCTCCCATGTCCAGGTTTAACAAGAATCTGTCAAAGCCAATCTCAAAGCCACCAGCTCCAAAAAACCTGCCTGACAGCTTCTAGAAATGGTTCTTCCCTCTGCCTCACACAGCACTGGTCACATTCTTTCTTGTGTGCACACACCCAGTCACTCTACAGTGTTCAGGTGGTCTCATCGTTGATGGTGAGCTGCAGGAGGCCAGCCTGAGCTGCTTCCTAGTGCACTGTAGCTCTTGTCTTGGTGAGTCCTCACCCCCCGCCCTGTTAAACTGCTGCACAAAGCTTACTACCTCTGGGGTTACTGCAAGAGTAATGCCACCCCAAGCACAGGCAACATTGTGTTCCCAGTGAATATATCTGCCCAGCCCTGATGGCTCCCAGGCCTCCCTTTGGAGTCCTGGATCCCTTTGGACCAAACTTAGAAAGGCAATGATCTTAGCTTTACTGCATGTTGGAATCACCAGAATTCCCTGCAGAGGTTTTAGTTGGGCTGTGGCCTGGGCATAAAAAGTTTAAAGCTCTCAGATGATTCTCATGACAGTCAGTGGATTGAGAGCTCCTGCTGTAAGAGCCGCTTCCTTGGGGGCCCTCTTGGTAGTTGGGCATTTCTCTGAGTAAGGTATTGTCAGACTGATGCAAGCCGTCTGCTTTTATTGGTCTAGTTTTTTGTTGAGAGCTTGCCATATGTCCCTGTGCTGTGAGGCATTTTTACATACTGTTTCCATGTCTGCAAAGTAGACATGATTCTCATTTTACAAGTGCAGAAACCTGAGGTTCCATTAAAACAAATGACTCAAACATGCCCTGCTATTAAGGATTAGAGCTAGAATCTGGGCGGTGGCCAAAAACTATGCCCTTCCAAATATTGCTTGGCTTCTACTTAGATAAAGAGATTTTAATAAGTAAAATTGAATTTATATCTATCTAGTCAGGTTAGCCTCGAATATTTGAGAAATTAGAATCCATGCAGATGAATGCTTCAAATAATCCTTTTTAACTTTGTGCTTATTTATGGAAGGTTAGCCTAATGGCACTTCAAAAACTGAGACTCCGGGAATAGACAGCCAGTTAATTTTCAACTTTTCATAAATGTGCAAGTGCTAGGATAATTTGAGGATAAGGTAGAGTCCTGGAACTTGAGAACAGGAGAACATCAAGCTGGCTGTTCCAGCTGTGGGTTCACAGAGAGGAAATAGCCTGAAGCAGGAATGCACTGCCACATGCCATCTGACTGGCAAATATGAGGGCAGGCACGATAGCCCCTTGGGTCAGGCCTTTTGGAAGAAAAGAGGCCTGGGTCAGCCTTTGAGTTACCAAAGCCTTAGGCTGCTGAAGCTGGTACTTGTCCTCTTTATTTTATAGCAGAGAGACACATGAGGAGGACAGTGATATGCCCAAGGTCAGCATCCTGACCACTAGGCCAGTGTTTCTTCAGTTGGGCCAGGGGCAGTGAGATTTGGTGGAAGGATCAGAGCCTTGAGGAGACATGATCTAGATTCACCACTTGCTGGGAACGTGACTTGAGAAAATTACTCATCCTTTTCGCAGCTCTGATTCTTCATTGGTAAAATACTTCAGTTAATGGCCCCTGCCTTATGTGGTGGTCTGAGATGACTGAGCTCATTTGTGGTGAAATACTTAACCCTTAGTGTGCTTTCAAGAAACTTTCCCTTATACTGGACCACATAGGGACCCCTCCACACACACCCCCACACACACCAGGAGTTCAGGCTCTGCTGTTAACTCTTAGCTCAAGACCTGGATCTTGGTTTTTTTGGTAGGATGCTTTATTGCCTTCCTGGGGAGTGCTGTGGATAAGGACTAGGCAACACCTACTGAGTGGGTTCATCTCAGAGCAAAAACAGAAATAGTCAAACAATGTTCCTTATTTTCTCCCATTTCTGAACTTGCTGATTTTACTTCTTGCTATAAATAGATCAAATGAAGATGCTGGAAAAATAACAGGGACAGGCTATATTATCATTGCTCATTCCTTGGGGAGATCTAGAGGCAACTGGCTGGGAAATAGCAGAATTAATACTTTGGGACAAAGGCTGGTTCATAACAAACCCATCATTATTAAATGGGTTAAACTTAGAATGTAAATCAAGGTTTCCATTAGTATTCTGTGTTTTCATGGAAGAAACTCCTGCTGAACTGTCAATAAAGGCATTTACAGAAATATGCCGAAATTGCCATTTGCTTAACTGCTTGAGTGCCATGCTTCTTCAGAGTTCCCACGATCCATTTCTATATTAAAATGCCAGGATGCTTTTTAGAATGGACTGTTTGTATCCAGGGGCACAGAGGCTTTGTTTGGAGTTAAGGAAATTATCATGATGTTATTACAAACATTTTATTTAAAAATTCAAGGTACATCACTTAATTTAAAACAATGACTTGAATCATCAAGTAAGACTACAGACTGGAATCAGATCAGCTGGACCATATTACTGCAAAATGCTTCCTTAAGTCTCTGCACTGTAACTTCCTCATCCATAAAGTGGGGAAATGGTGTCCTGCTCACAGCTGGTACTTGGTAAGCAGCAGCTGGCTTTAAGTGATGGTGATACTTTGGCAATAGTAGGTGGATGGGTGGTGCACTGTGGCCAGCAGAAAGGGGTGGTACTTTAGGCTCCCTTGTGATGCCGGAATGGTGTCCATTCCCGTCAAGCCAGACTCTCCAGGCTGCTAATGAGCTCCCATGGTTAGAGCTTAATTGCCCTTGGCTAATGGAAACTGTGTAGGTCCTGGAGAGAGAAAGAGAGAGAAGCACTTACTGAGTGACAGTAACTGAGGATGCTTCATTTGCAAGCGCAGAACTGCTGAAGTTCACCTAGAAAGTTCATGGGTGATAAGAATCTTATTGATGGAGTGACAGGTGCTATGGGGATTTTGACTGTAGGCTCTAGCAGTGATTTCTGCAGACAGTGGATTATTCTATGCAGGTAGACAGGTTGGAGACATTGCATTCATGTCACAGTGAGTGCCAAAACTTTACCATAGCTTGGAGTGAGCAAGGCAAAGGCACCTGGATCAATTGCGAACTCCTAGAGGGAGAGTAAGGCCTAGTAATACTGATAGCTCCTGAAGAGCTTAGGAGGGTTCTGAATTCATGGCCTGCTCTGTTTGTCATTAGCTTGCTTTCTTTGGACAGGTATCTCAACCTCTCTGTGGCACTTCCTATCAGTAAAAGGCAGGAGGGGCATGAAAATTCCTGCTTCCTAGAGGTGTGGGGAGGATTTAAGTGAGCCAGTCCACACAAACACCTGGGATGCTGCCTGGCTTAGTCTAGGTACTCAGTAGGCAACAGCTGTTGTTTCTAAGCCAGGCCAGCCTATGCCCTTTCAAGGCTCCTTTGCTTGAGGGCCTTTCCCCTTGCCGTACCCCTGATTCCTTCTTCAGCTTCATGGCCCAGGTCCATCATGTGTGATCACTTCTACCTATGATCTGTTCAGAATCAATCCTTTCTCTGAGCCATCAGCCAACAATCACTTGTGCACCTACTAGGTGCCGTGCAGGTGCTGTGCTAGACCCTGGCAGTAAAGAGGTTCAGGGACCTTGATTCAGTTTACAGAGAGGTAGGGGGAACCATCAAATAAACAGGATTCAGTGTGGTAAGAGTAGTGATGGTGCAGCTTCATGGGAACACCTGGGTGAGGAACCAGGAAGGGATTCCTGGAAGAGACAGAGGACCTGATTGAAGGATGGGCATTAAGCAATGATGGCAGGAACAGTTGGAGGTGAAGAGAGGGAAGCAAGTGGGAGGCAGAGTGGGCCAGGCCGAGGGAACAAGGTGCAAAGGCCCAAAGCTAAGAGAACATGGCTGTGTTCTATATGCTTCACAGAGATTATTTCAACCTCAGCAACTGCATGAGGTTGGTGCTATTATCTTGCTTATATTGCAGATGAGGAAAGAGCCACAGAGCTAAGCAAAGTGCCCAAGACCTACAGTGGTGAGCATGGGGCTGGAACTGGAATGCAGATGGCCTCACTCCAGAAGTGAGCCCCTTAGCCACTGCACCCTCCTGCTGCAGAGATGAACTGTATCCAGGATGTCTGGGTTCAGGGGGTCAAAGAGGAAGGAGGAAGCTGCAGCAGGGACAAGGGCCCAGATCCTGGAGGGCCTTGAATGTCACACTGAGAGTGCTGATGAGGGCAGGGGAGCCTGGGAGGGCTCTGAGTAGGCATAAGGACAGGCCTGCTTGTTGTAGCTGTATGTCTCGTCACTGGAACATTTCCCAGTCCAGGGGTGGATCATCACGACAACTGAACAGTGGGCACTGAATGCAGGCTGCCTGATGCCCTTTGACCTTGATGCTTTGTCCGTGTAAGTGCAAGATAAGTGTTTGTAAAGAAAGGAAATGAACAGAGGACAGGAGGATGGTGGGTCCTGGGTGAGGTGTGTGGGTTCAGATGCTGGCTTTGATACTGACTAGTGCTGCAACTGTGTGCCTCCATCTCCATGTTTACAAAACTGGGGTCACAGACCCAAGAGGGTGGCTATTAGGATTAAATAAGAGAATCTAGTTACAGCATTTAGCACGATGTAGGAATTCAGTCAACAGAGGCCAAGACTATTGTTCTTTCCAGGCCACCCCTGTGTACTTGACAGCAGTGTGTTTTGGAGAGCTTTGTCCCCCTACTCAATTCTCCAGCTGCCACTCCAAATCCACAGAGGTAACCAAACATAAGTTTGATGTCACTGCCTCCATTACTGACTCCTGACTCTGGGAAGAGCTACACTCTGGTCCTTCTGAGAGGAAGGGTCACTGGGATGGGGATGGAAGAGGCTTTGCCCTCAAGACAGGTTGGCGGGCAGAGTGTATGGATGGAGTGCGTGCCTTGTCCTCAGCCTTCCCCTTCTATGGGCCTCCATTTCCCTATCTCATAAAAGGGGCAGGGAGATGCTGGAAGCCTGGGAGCTCTGCTGAAGTCTCAGTTATTGTTCCAGTAGCCAAGGTCACCGGATGATGGTCAGGTCCACGATTCCCATAGGAACCATCAGGTCATGCCCCTGTCCCCTCTACACACTCCCGCCCTGCCTCCCATAGGAAGGGGAGCACTTTGCCTGGTTCAGCCTAGCCTCCCCTGATTCCCGGTGCTCCTGTTACCACCATTACTGCCATCAGCATGGCTAAGACCTGAGGCTGTGCCTGCCACTCATTTATTCTTCCTTCCCTAGAGCAGGGGTGAACTGGGCTTAGCCAAGTAGTAGTCCTTCCCTCTATGGGGAGAGTGGTTGCAGGGCCTTCTGCAGAAAGAAGTCCCAGGATGGACAGAGGCCCCCTGCTTCCTGTGTACCACCTCAAGTCCTCCCACCATTCCCCGAGTCCACTATCCTGGTAAGCAAAAGGGAAAGCAGAGGCCAAGGGAGGTCAGGAGCCTTCCTGGAGGAGGTGTCAGGTGGCCATGTTGGGCGTGTGCCTGGGAATGCTGTAACAGCTGGTGCTTGTGTGCAGGCTGGGGCTTGGGAACAGGAGGCATTATTAGTTACTTCTTTCAGCCATCCAAACACTTGCTGCACTCTTAAGCACACTCTCACCATGCTCCCTCTATATCAGGTGCTGGGCACTCAGGTCTGAGTCCTTATGTGACCCTACCTGCCTGGCTGAGAGCTCACCTGCTGGGAGACACCACTGGACTCTGCAGGTGCACTGCAGTACTGCAGGGGTGGGGCAGGTTCTGCAGGTGAAGATGGGGGCAGGTGCATGCACCTCCCAGTGGAGGTGCCCTTCCAACTTGTTTGGGGCATGTGGACCAAACCAGAGGAAGAAGGTTCCAAGTTCAGGCAACTAGAGCAAAGGTGTGTGAGGGGAACTGTAATCCAGTTTGTGTGGGCAGTGGGAAGAGGGAAGCCTGGAGAGGCCAGTGTTGGCGGGGCAGAGTGCAAGGATGGACTGCTTCAAGGGATGGAGGCAGCCTCTCATCTCATTGGTTGAGGAGTCTGCTGTGGGCTTTGCTCTGTGCCCTTGAAGCATCAGAAGGTGGCTCCCACTTGGGGACAGTATGCTGGTAGCAGGCCCTTGGAACACATCAAGACCCTGCATTTGTCTTTTTTGGCACCTTCTGTCCAGTCATGACTTCTGCTGGGTTCCTAGGGCCATTGAGCACCTATTAATGCATGCCAGGCACCAGGATGAAGCACTGAACATACTGCATCTGATGAAAGTGTCACAGCACTCCCCAGCCCCCTATATTTGGCAGTGTTTTTTGCCTCAGTTTACAGGTGGTCAAATTGGGGCCCAGAGGGGCTAAGTGACTGGAACATAACCTTGTTGCAGAGCCAGAATCCAAATTAATATCAGTTGCATATCAAAAGTCATACTGGGGCTGGGGCTATGGCTCAGTGGTAAAGCACTTACCTAGCATGTGAGGTACTGGGTTCGATTCTCAACACGACATGTAAATAAATAATATACAATAAAGGTCTGTCAACAACTAAAAAAATATTTTAAAAAAATCATACTGGCCAGGTACGATATGGCTTGAGAGGCTGAGACAGGAGGATTGCAAGTTCCAGACCAGCTTTAGCAACTTAAGTGTGGCCCTAGAGCACTCAGTGAGACCCTGTCTCTAAATAATTTTTTTTTTTTTTTTTTTTGTGGTGGTGCTGGGGATTGAACTCAGGGCTTTGTGCATACACGGCAAGCATTCTACAAACTGAGCTATGTCCCCAGCCCTAAATAAACTATTTTAGAAGAGCAGGGGATGTGATTCAGTGATTAAGTGCCCCTGGGTTCAATCCTTGGTTAAAAAACAAAACAAAAAATCACCATACAGTATGAGCTAAAGATCTGTCTTCTGAGTGGGGGCCCTTGCTACTTGCTATTTAAAAAGAATAAGCCGGGGCTGGGGTATGGCTCAGTGGTAGAGCGCTTGCTTAACACATGTGTGAGGCACTGGGTTTGATCCTCAGCACCACGTTTAAAAAAAAAAAAAAAAAAAAAAACCTACAAATAAAAGTTATTTAAAAAAAAAAAAAAGAAGAAGCCTTATAGGGATGCAGTACTATGTTACTATGTTTTAATATATTGTCCCCATTTTTATATGGAAAAAACAAGGCCCAGTGAGAGCAGGGACTCGCTAGGATTAGGCAGTGAGTACCTGGTGCTAGCGCTATGGGCAGTCTTCACCCTCCTGCTTTCCATCCAGTACTCTCTCTAAATGGCAGGACCCTTCTCAGCTATACTTCTGGGGCCCAGGATTTCAGGAGGGACACCTGAGGACCAAGTCCTTACATGAAGAGATGTGTGCCTGCAAGGGGCCCTAGAGCTATGACAATTTCTCATCTGGGGGTAAAGGCAGGGGAGAAATATCTTACATTTACGTTGCCCCAAAGAGTGCCTGGTGCTCTTAACAGCTAATGTTTTCTAGACACTTACCATACATGTGCCAGGGGCTAGCTACTCAACCCTCAGAATAATCCTCCAAGTAATATTAAACTTCCTTACAGATAGAGAAATAGGCACAAGCTAGATAAGAAACATACCCACAGTCACACAGCTATTAAATGGCAGAATTGGGGATTGAACCCTGGCACTCTGGTCTGAGAGTCTGCTCCTAGCTATTACATTCCAATTGCTTTGGAATATCAGCATCTTGTATGTGGGTGGACGAAGGACCCTGTTCCCACCAGTCATTGCCAGCCACTGTCACCGTACCAGCCTGTCCCTCAGGCTTTGCAGCACACATACTGGGCTTCAGCCAGAGCAGCTTCTCCCTTCTACATAGGGCTCGGCCTATGCCTTCTGTCACCTGAGGCTTTTTGCCATGTTCTATCCAAGGGAGCTGCTTGAGGATGATGCCACAAGAGGACTTGCTCTTGACTGGCTGCCCAGAATTTTAGAAAACCCCTCTGGGCAAACCACTCCTTCCTTCAACACAGCAGTGGCTGTCCAGTGTGTAGGGATTTACATCCAACATTTGAGCCCAGTGACAAAGGGCACCTCCCATCTCCTTTTTTCTCCAGCATTATTACTCGCTAGTTCTCAAACATGCCAGTCGGGCACCCACCACATTCTCTGCTCTGCTCCAAGGGGCATTGGGTATCTGGAAATCCCACAGGCCCAAGTCTCAGGGAGCTGTCTGGTGGCAAAGGGGTAACAGTCCTTCGAGTGGGTGCTGTGTAGAGCAGTAAGGAAGGAAAGGCTTCTGTGCCTTCACATGTGCTGAGCCTTCTGCCAGGAATGCTCAGCTGGGGCCTCTTCAGCACTAAGTTACCTCTGGAACCTTTCCCCATGTGGACTGATCACTCATCCCTCTGCTCAGCCAGATCATGCTGCTTAGCCTCTTCTGCACTTTCATTTTATCCTGTTGGGTTTCCACATCCTATCCCTGAAGGCCTGGGAACTTCTCAAGGGAAGGGCCCAGGGCAGGAGCTGGCCCAGGGCAGGAGCTGGCCAAAGCCAGCTCAGTGAAGGCTGTGGTTGAATGACAAAAGCAGGTAAATAAGTCTTCCCAACCCCGGTGCAGCCAGAAGGATCCATGCAACTGCTGCTAAAACAGTAGGAGAGGGCGCACTTCTAGCTCCAGAATTAGAGCACCCTTGACATTCTAAGGCCTGGGGATCAAAGTCCTAGGTTTCAGTGACTAGGAATCTGTCTCACAGGATCAGATATGCAGACCTCACTGCCTGGCCCAACACCCTTCCTCATGCAGCATATGTTGTGTTTCTCAATCACCTCCTGAAGAAGTAAGTAAAGCAGTACATCCTATCATCTAGTAAGTGCAGCTACCATTATTGACCTCATCTTGCAGAGATTATGAGGATTATGAGGCTCAGAGAGGTTAAAGAACTTTCCCTGAACGCCACATGGGCTTGAACCAGGATCCATCTGAGTCCCTCAGTCATGACCATAACTGGTCATGGTAGGAGAGGGCATCAGGAGAGATGTGCTCTGATCTTTTCTGACTTGTCCTGCTTTAGCTGGTCATCTTCTCTGTATGTTGGACATGGCCATGCTGAACATCTAGAGGTTTAGGCAGATGATGTTAGACATCATGGGTGACATACTCTCAACAAATACAGCTATGGCTTAGACTACAACATTAGCCTCTTCTCTAGGAAGTCCTTTACTAACCTGTAGGCCACTGACTCCTGATACCTGGCTCTGCAGCTGCTATCCCATCACCATTGCTTCTTGTCCCTCTAGAACCTGTGCTGTGTGGCCTTAACAGTCTGAGGCTGCACTACCTGGCCACATACCTCTCCAAGCTCCAGTCTCTACTGACAGGGAGGCATCACATGGCTATACCCCCAAGCCCCCATACTCGGGGCTCCTAAACCTGGAATGTAGAACTGCATAGGGCCTTAGTGATCTCTCCAGGCCACTCATATAGCAGGGGTAGACCATCATAATATGACAGGGATTGTCCTAGACCACATAAACTTCTTCAGTCCCATTTAAGAGCAGTGAGGAGGCTGCACCAACTTGCCCACTAACCCAGAATTTGTTGTGGGCTTATTTCTAGCCACAAAAGCGTCTCTCCAGCTGCATACACACCTTGAGCCTGGTATGTCCACCACACAATGGTTTATCAGGCTCTATTCTTTGTGGACTTTCTGCAAGGACTGCACACTGAACCTTGATGGGAAGGGGTCAGATTCTGCTTCTCACATCAAGGATGGGGATAAAATTGTAAAGAACCAGAGAACATGGCAAACATCCAGTCCTCCATTTCCCTTCTCCACCTGACACTTCAGAGAGAAAGAATGTCATGTGACCCCCACAGTGTGTCAGAGCTGGATCTCAGCTTCCTGTGTGGTTACAGTCCTTTAATACAGGATCTTGTCTCTGCAGGGTCAGAGCCCCTCCTTTAATAAGTGCTGATGACTTAGGCACAAATGACTAAGAAGTTAATGGACATGGGATCCTCTATGCACCCCTATTGATAGACCTGGGAGAGGCTGAAAAAGTACTTAATGGGATGGTTACTTTAAAAGTATTTCAACATACATGGTCTTTAATAGTGTTTATTTTATCTTTTTGGTTTAGAGCAGCATTTCTCAATCTCAGCATTATTGACAACTCCGGTCAGATAATTCCTTGTGGGGGCTGTCCTGTACACCATATGGTGTTTAGAGGCATCCCTGGCCTCTACACTCAATGTCAGTAGCACCCACCAAGTAATTATGTCCCCCAGGAGACAATCTTACTTTTGGTTGTGAATCCCTGGTTTAGTGCTACCTGTCTGCATAGATGTGCCCCTGGATATAGTGTGCTTATGTGAAGAGCCATTGAATTAGTACAGGCCAGGCACTGAGCTAGGTACTTACATGTACTATCGTACAGAAGAGCCATCAATAAGCTGGTGTCACCATCATTTTACAAGTGAAGCAGTTTCCAAGCAGCAGTCCCTAACCCACCCACATTCATAGCAAAGTAGCAGCCACTGAGCTCTACCTCTGGTCTAATACTGTCTTCTAAGTCCCTCTCTTCCCTCTGCCCCAGCTGTTGGAGGGGAGTAGGAACTGAAGAGAATGTACAGCAAGAAGCTGGCTGATGGCCTAGCCTGCTAGGAGCCTAAAGAGAGGACTGGGTGCTGAGGATAAAAGTCACAGAACTCTTCTCAGGTACATTTCAATGTACAATTTGGTGGCATCCAGCACTTCATCCCAGTCTCACAGTATCTAGGAAGGAGGCTGTGCAGGCATCTCTAATCAGAGATAAGTGAGGGCACAGTGGAGCCTACTGTGCTCCACAATAGTGAGGTGGCCAGTGACAGCTGCTACAAGAACCCTCAATGCCTGCAGGGGTTGTTGCTGACTACATGTTATGCCCTCTACCCAAAATTCTGAGTTCTTACAAAGGGAGACAGATTGAAGTGAGAGAGGATGGCCTAAGTGTGGCCAAAACTAGACTTGGGAAAGACCCTGGCCTGGCAGGAACCAGCACCTAGAAGGAAAGCTGTCTGGTTCTTTGTAAATATTCCACAGCCAATTTCTCTTCCAAAAACAATGATGCACACAAGACAAACCCCAAACTAGCTCATCTGAAGGACAGCAGCTGATTTCAGTTTAATGAAGTATTAGTCAGCTCTGCTATTATAACCAACAACCCCAAATCTCAGCAAACATCTATTTCTCATTCATGATACAATCAATGGCTTCTGGCCGGCTGCTTGGGCTCTGCTCCCTGTGCCTTCCCACTCTGTCACTCAAGCTGAAGGCAATGCCCCTATTTGGGATCTCACAGAAGAGTCAAAGAGCACAAGCCATCATGTACCGGCTCTTCAAGCTTCTGGATGAGCACAGGTCCCATCTGCTCACATAACTTTGCACGAGCAGTAAGAAGTACACTCCCATCCGGGGAAGGGGTGGCCACTGCAGGAAGTAACACAGCTACCAGTAAAGATACACAAAGCCCTCTAGGACATGAGGAACAAATAGCTGAAGACAAAAATATAACCTATGACAATGATCCAAGATGCAAAAAGATTTTCTATTTTAAAAGGACTAAAAGCCTAGCCAGGAGCAATAATGATGCATGCCTGTTCCCAGTAGTCAGCAGGCTGAGGTAGGAGGATCACTTGAGCTCAGGAGTTTGAGAGCAGCCTAGGAAACATAGTGAGACCCCAACTCAAGACAAACAGGCAAACAAACAAGAAGGCATAAAACCCTAAAATGTGAAAACCAGAGAGGAACTGAGAGACCACTGTCCAAGTCTACTGAAGTTTTCACACTGCAAAGACCAGGGAAACTGGCAAACCTCTAAGGGGTACCAAGGATCCTAGCCTTAAGGCCTTACAACTCTATACAGAGCTGGTTTTACCGACTTAGAAGAGTGTTCTTTCCTAAGGTGACTGACACCACGAAGGTTCAGAAGCACATCATATCATGAGTTGGTTTCCATAGGCCAGTGAGTTTTTTGTGGTAACAGGAGCAGACAGTCTCTTGAGATGCACTACAAGGACATCACAACCAAGGCACAGAGTTTTGTATCCACTAGGAGAGTGATAAACAGCCAGAGCTCAGTACTTGGCCAGAGGCTCATCCTTCCTCCAGCATGAAGATAGGAAGGACTGTCTCTGGGGTGACAAAAGAACACTGCTGGACCGAGGATGTGTCCTGCTGATTCAAGTGAGCTAAATTGCAGGTGACGCAGGAGATCCAGGAAAGCTGGCTGTCACAGCCTGGTTCAGTCACTTTATCTGGTGTACCTGCCTCCCCCGGAGATAATTCTTGCAAAAAGAAGAGGATCCTACACAGACGAGAAATGCTGGTGTCAGGGCTTTTACAGAGTACCTGTAGTAAACACACAAAGAGGGGGGTTAACTAAATTATGATCTTAAATCATCAAGGTGAATGATCTTAAACAGCCAGCATTCATATGAATAAACATTAAAACCCAAGTTTAGCAAATTTATTTGTTTGACTGTTTATAAATCTGTAAAACTAGCATGACATTCTTCCCCTTACAACCTAATCAGAACCTTTAGGCCAGTCTTCCAGCATCAATGCTTATCCATGGATAAACAAAATCATAAAACATTTTCATTTATTCATTCAGCAGTCAGTGAGTGACAAGGACAACCTAGGCCCTGTGTTGAAAACAGATTAAAAAATGAACATACAGCCAGGATGTGCAGATTACCTGTAATCCCAGCAGCTCAGGAGGCAGAGGCAGGAGGATCATGCATTCAAAGCCAGCCTCAGCAAAAGCAAAGCACTAAGCAACTCAGTGAGACCCTGTCTTCAAATAAAATACAAAATAGGGCTGGGGATGTGGCTCAGTGATTGAGTGCCCCTGAGTTTAATCCCTTGTACTCTGCCCCCCATCCCCCCTCAAAAAAGAACATATAAAAACGTAGAGGAAAAAAGTAAAAAACTATTGTCCCTTGCTCTCAGGTTCAATCCTGGGAGATGGGGGCAGAAATAAAAAAACAATTGAAGGCAGCAAGCACAACTATAGAAGCATTTGTGAAATAACAGCCTCAGTGCAAGGAGGCACAATTCCCTCTACAGGGAGAGGAACCAGGAAAGGCTCCCTAAAAGATGCCATGTCAGAACATGGTTTTAATTTGGGGAGGGGGTTGAGGAGTAGGGGAGCAAAAGCCAGGAGGTGCAGATTATCAGAGTATAAAGCTATCACTGGAACATAAAGTAAATGGAGTGAGACAGGTTAGAGAGATGGGCAAGGCCTTGGCCTCCCAGGTCTAAGGGTATTTGCGTTATCCAGTGTCTGGTTCTGGACAGAGGGGTCTGTTTCTTGGCTCCACCCAGTTCAGGGTCTGGAGCTTCCAGAAACCCATCCCAGATAGCCTAAGTATCACTCCTAATACCATTTACATTTTCTAAAAGTATGACATTGCTTTTCCTCCATGGATCAGTCTGCTTTATTTTTTGGAAATGGGGTACATGGTGGACCTCAGGCCTTAAGAATTCTGGGCAATTTACTAACAACAGAGAAAATGATCAGCTGATATTCTGTCCATAAACTAGAAGGAAGATTTGGGATCACAGCAAAATACCACTAAGAGAACTACTAATCAAATTTGGAAAGTCTTCCCTATCTGCCTCCCAAGGCAAATCAGAAGCATCAAGCTCAGCTAGACCTTGACCCTTAACAATTCAGTCAGCACTTCACCAACACCTATCCCATCTGTTCTAAAGCTTTTTCCAACCCATTCCCTCATACTTCAGGGCTTACCCAAGAGTACACTTCAAACCTCTACATTACTATGTACAGTTTACTTAAACAAATACCTCCGTGACTCCATACACTACCAGGGTATAAAGTTGATGTGCCTTAATAAGGCATTCAAGTTTATGCTTCATGTGTGGTTCTAACTTAGCTCTTCAGCCTCATTCTCTTCAGCCTCATATCCAGCCACCTTCTTTCTCCCCAAAACACTGGGCTCCTTTAACCTAAGCGCAAAAGAACCTGCCTGCCTTCTCTTTGCTCAAAATTAAAGAAAGCAGTCTAATAGTCAACTTACTAATGCTGAGGGCACTCTCATATAAGCAGATGAGAGACAACCGCCAAATCCCACCTGCTGCTACTGCTAGTGACAAAGATACTCTATTGCAGAGGGTTTATCCTACGTAGTTTATAAGACCACTCTGACTCCTACTGGCTCAGTGGTATTCAAGTGCCTGAGAAACACAGGTGAGAGTTACTGTTCCTATTCTAGAGATGAAGGAAGAGCCCCAGGGAGGCATAGCGGGCTCAGGGTCACATGGTCAGTGAATGAAGGTTTCTGACTTCAAAAGCCAATGCTCTTTCACATGACAGTATCAGGAGACAAGAGAAAAATTAGGAAACCCACTTGAATCAAATGTATGAAATATGATATGTCAAGAGCTATGTAATGTTTTGAACAACTAATAATAAAAAAAATAATGCTTAATAAATAGTAAATAAATGCTCAAAAAAAAAAAAAAAAGAAGCCTGTTCTGTTTTGCTGCCTTCAGGTACAAAAGCCAGGTAGCTTTTCCCATCTGAGACCAGCCTATTTACTTGCCCTGCCCTGGGGGCATCAGAGCTGTAGTGCAGTGGCTATCATCACCTTGCAAGCTGTCTGGCAAACAGCTGGGTTTCATGGGCCAGGCCAGCCCACATGGCTGCTGTCTCACACAGCTTTGTGCCAGTGCAGAAGGGAGGAGAGTACAAGGTGATCACTAAGTGGAGGAATGAAAAACTGGCTGTACCCCTGGGGAGATGCCTGAGCATCTTCCCCAGTCTACTCAGACCCACAGAGCTGCTCACCTGGGGTGCTGCAGCACCTGTAGCAGGGTGCTCTTGGGAGGTACCTGGTATAGTTCTGCCCCATCCTCATCCTCAAAGTAGACCTATAAGATTAATGGAATAGAGTCAGAAACCAAGAGCTTCAATAGCCAGAGGCATATTAAGGTCTGCCGCAGTCTGGCTGGGCACAATTCAGGAGCCACTTGTCAAAAGAAACTAACTTTATTTTTAGAACCACACAAGATAAACAAAACAGCTCCTCAGGAAAAAACCCTCAGAGCCCAACTGCCACCACCTGCTTCCCACAAGCCACACACCCCTACAACCTCCTCCTCCCACAATCCTCCTGCTCTTGAGGCCGATTGGCTGGGTCGCATGGGCGGAGCCAAAAAAGTCCCCCAATGAGCAGCTCCGTGGTCTGAAAGGGCAGGGAAACAGCCCAATGAGCATCACCACAGAGGAGCCAATCAGCTAGATGTTGCTAGATGTTGCTGGGGCTGCTGTGAGCCAATCATCAGCTGGTAGTCTGAAAGGGCAGGGAAACAGCTCAATGAGCATCTCCACAGAGGAGCCAATCAGCTAGGTGTTGCTGGGGCCGCTGTGAGCCAATCATCAGCTGGCAGTCTAAAAGTTTGCTGGAGCCCCTTCGGCTGTGGCTCTCAACATCTCCCCCTCTCTGTTTAAACAAGAAGCATGTGGCTTAGGGACCGTGCCTGCCTTAGGTTGTCCAATAGTACATATGGTCCTTACCCGTTATCGGATGAGCTGACCTCAAGGCGTCAGCCTCCTGTCTTAGGTTGGTACCACAGTAATTGGATCTTACCCGTCATTGACTACCAGTCCAGTATACAGCCACACCTGTGTAGAGGTCTTCGTACCAGCGGGGGGGTGAGGTTCTTTGCCTCACCTCTGTTGGCCCCCAAATTTTAGCTGAACGATCATGACAAACAGAAGGGAGGAAGATACACCAAGCCAGCTGACGGCTCCTTTTGGAAAAATTGTACCACCGATGACACCATCAGCATAAATACCCCAACACTACCAGAAGTTGCTGCACCAACAGATAGTTCATAATGCATACAAGTGAGTTCACAATGCATATAAGTGATACATAGTCCAGGCAAGTTCTGCAAGCAGTTCAGTGATGGCTATTGCAGAAGCTGTAGATTGGTTTTATCTTTGTCTTTTGGTGGCAGTTGGGCTCTGAGGGTTTTTTCCTGAGGAGCTGTTTTGTTTATCGTGTGTGGTTCTAAAAATAAAGTTAGTTTCTTTTGACAAGTGGCTCCTGAATTGTGCCCAGCCAGACTGCGGCAAAGGTCAATCCCAGAGACAAGTTAAGGAGATTGCAACCCTTGTTGGTTGAATGCCCCCTTTCCACAGCTGTGGGACCAAGTGTGTTACATTCGTCCTCCCCTCAACACCATGAGAAAGGCTAGCAGTTCCATTCTCCAAAGACAGAACCAAGGTTCAATGTCACCAGTAGTAAAGAGACAAGCCAAGGCTCAAGCCCAGGCCATATAACCTTCTCTTCCCTAATAATTTAGTCCTTGAGCCACTGTGGGGTGGGAAGAAAGCCATGGTAACCCAGAGCAAAGAACTAAGCAGGTGTCTGCGTGGGGAGAGTCAGGGGGAGGGGTGTCAGAGCTAGACCAGTGAAGGAGGGGTCCCTGCTGGGAGCCAGCCAGCCTCAGCAAGGTGAGAAGGGCTTCCCTCTCAGATGGCTGTCCAGGGTGGGTCAGAGCCCAAGTGGGATGAGGAGCGTGTCCATGTGTAGGCCAGCTGAAGTGGACTATAAGGACAAAAGCAGGTGAGGAGGGCAACCAGTCAGCAGAGATGGCCTGTTGTATAGCGAGAACCCAAGCAGGATGAGGAGGATGTGAAAGTAGGGATGTCAGATCCTGCACAGGATGAGGAAGGCAGCCTGCTGGAGCAGCAGCCTAACAGAGTCAGGAGGCCAGAAAGGCTGAGGACTATTCCATGGAGGAGAAGAACCAGTGCTACTGACAGGCGGGGGAGATGATTAGACAAGTTAAGTATATTAAGAATACTAAAGTCATTGGTACAAATATAGAAAGGAAAAAAACAAATCCTGTAGTGATGGGTTAGAACTGGAGATACCTCATGTTTTTACACACACATATACATGCTCTCTAAGCAGGGAGGCACTGAGAAGGCACAGAGCTTTGGGCTTCTAAATAGCATTCTCCACTAGAAAGAACCAAGGCTCCTGCGGGGGAAATGACAGACTTCAGAGCTAGGGCAAGGAAAATACATTCAGAACTTGGAACATCTTGTGCTTAAAACATGGAGGTAAGTCAAAAGGACAAAATTTGAAGAGATTCCCACTGGCCAAATCTAGGACAATTAGGCATAAAATAAATAATCAGAGTAGCACATTATAAAGAAATTTGTATAAAAGAATAAACCATAAATTTACTAATATAAAAAAAACAAATATATTGAAGGTTTGAGGAACAATGGGATATTTACATCATTTCAAAATTTTTCCCTATAAAATACTTATCAATCATAAAGGAGAAAGAATAACTGTATATTAGAGAAGCCTGGCAGACCCCTTTCCCATCAGGCGATTACTGAATTTCAGTAAGGGGGAAAATTGAAATCAGGTACCACCTGATAGGATGCAATGAGAACACAGCATTATTTCTGTGATAGTCCAACTGAATATATAGAACCCAAATCCAGTCACAGAAACATGAGGCAAACCACAGACAGGCACTCCACAAATGGTCTACAATCTGCACAGAGTTAAGAAACTGGAGAAAAGTCTGAGGAACACTTCTATGCAGAGGAGACTACAGGATATGATCACTGAATGCCCAGCATGGATCTGAAAGGCCCCATGGGCTGGGAAGGACACTGAGTGGAGCCCAAGGATCAAAGAGCAGCAGTGTGCCGCCAATATAATCCCTGACTTTGGTGGCTATTTGGGGATTATGAAGAAAAATTTCCTTGTAAGAAACATACACAAGTACAGGAATTTAGGACATTAGTTGGCATCTTAATTTCAAATGATTACAAAAAGATAAATTCTTTCTACTATAAACTGATTATTTTTTAATCCCAAGAATGGGATATTATTCAGCCTTAAAAAGGAAGGATGACACATACAATAATATGACATATAATACAACATGGATGAACCCTGAAGATACTAGCTAAGTGAAATAAGCCAGACACAAAAGAACAAGCACTATACAATTCAAACTATGTGTGGTACCCAGAGCAGTCACATTCATAAATAGGAAAGAATAGTGGTTGCCAGGGCTGGAGAAAAGGAAGAATGGGGAGTTATTGATTAATAAGTGAAGAATCTCAATTTGGGATTATGGAATGTTGTGGAGATAATATTGGAAAACACTGTGCATCTACTTAATGTCACTGAACTGTGTACCTAAAATGATTAAAATGTTAAAAATGTTATATATATCTTACAATTTTTTAAAAAAAGCAGTCAGTCTCTCTCCTTTTGTCCCCTCCCCTAAATAAAATCTCATAAAGGAACAAAATAAAACTTCTCTTACCTCCAGATTATCAGGGCGGTATTTTTGCTCTGAGTCCCAAGCGGGTATTTCACCAAACATCACCATTAGATGATCAATAAACCTAAGGATGTAACATATACTTTCTGGGTATCAAAACCTCAAGATCTACATCAGTCCCTGGACAGCAATTCACAGAGACAAAAAGAATGTATAAAACGCAAAATAGGTTTAATCCATTCTGACGGTAGTGCCCAAAATGTGGTATATGCATATCACTTATCTATGACATAATTTCTTTAAACAGACTCAAGAGTTAAAAACATTTCTCATATTTAGCCATATTCTAAGCATTAACCCTATGAAATCACAAGATAAATGTGCCATCTATATTTTTTCTAATATACACTTAAATTACCTAAAATGATTTCACACTTCACCAGAGGTGTGCCACTCTTTGGCAAACACTATACTGTGGTGTTACACTGACCAGCCCAGGCAGTATGACAATGAGACTTGTCAATGAGACTTGTATCTATCATTAAAACCTAGTTGGGCTGGTATTGTGGCCTAGCATGCGTGAGGCACTGGGTTCAATCCCCAGTACCACATATAAAATAAACAAATAAAATAAAGGTATTATGTCCATCTATAACTAAAAAAACAAATTTTTTTAAAACCTAGTTAACAGAAGTTCACTCAGCTATAGGATAGAGAAGTTATATCAAATCAGATTGTATGAAACCCTCTGAACTATTCTTTTCCCTTCTCAACCAAAAATCCACCTGTCCTACCTACAAAGACAGCAGGGAGAGAAAATGCCAGCCAGAGCAGAAGGTTTTGGGGCAAGTGATTACCTGGAATCCTCATGGAAAGCAGAGATGAAGTCCGACTGGGCATACTCCGGGTACAGAAAGAGCACAGGCCAGCTTAGCCTTCCCTGGTCATCTAGACTCAGCCTGGCTCCATAGGGATTCTCAGAGCTAAGTCCATCCAGAAAAATCTCACCTATACCTTCTGAGGCTGAATCTTCATCCTCACCAGCAGCTTCAGGGATGAGCCTGATGTTCCTAGCCTGGGTTAAAGACAAGGTTATGTGGGAAGACAGAAATCCATTTCACTGAAATAGGGAAACCTAACAACGTAAGCTCCTAGAGGGCCAGCTCTACCCAAGATTAACCATCACGATCCCTGAGGACTGGCAGGGCACAGTAGGCACCACTTGTTTAACTCACTTTCACTAGGCATCTACCATTTATCTACCATGTGGACTATGTCACAGAGAGGAGCACACATGGTTCCCCCCACCTCCCGCCCTTAAGCCTTTGTTTATGTCTAGTGGGGAGACAGCTATGGAAATAATTACAATAATAAAATTAAGAAGTACAATTGTGGAACTGCAGACAATGGAATTATTCACCCTGGGGCTGGAAGTATTGGAAAATGCTAAGCTCTGAATGATGACTTTGAAAGGCAGAGAAGATGGGGGTAGGGGATTAGAATAATATGCCACCATAAAAAAAAAAATGTGCAAAGACAAAGAAAAGATCAAGAGTGTAGCCTGGACAAAAATGTTAAGTGTTTCAATTTGGCTAGGACATAGGATACTATAAAAAATGTATACAGACTTTATCTTGACAGTCAGATAAAGAAATGAGGATCAATCAGGGGTCTGAATAGAAGGGTCACCTCTTATGTACATGTGTGGAGGTTTATAAGTTTAGCACATGAAGGGAAATCATATGCAATCAGAATTACTTTTGATAAAACAGGGACTAGCAAACTTTCTTAAAGAATCTGATAATGTATGCTAAATAGTCTCTGTTGAAATTAACCAAATTTGCCATTGTAGTGTGAGAACTACCATAAATAATATATGAACAGTCAAAGCTGTGTTCCAATGGCTGTAGTTTGCTGATCCTGCTTAAAACCATCAGTAAGGGTTGGGGTTGCAGCTTACTGGTAGAGCACTTGTCTAGCACGTGTGAGGCACTGGGTTTGATCCTCAGCCCCAAATAAAAATAAATAAAACTACTGTGTCTATCTATAACTAAAAATATGTTTAAAAAAATAAATAAAGTATGGCTTGTATTCTATTGAGAATAATTCTCATGCATACTGAAATCTACGATGCAGGGTTGGACTAAAGGAGAAAACCAAATTAAAAAAAAAAGTCTGTATGTAAATGTCTAGTATTCCAATATCCTACATTTGAGAAAATGACCAAATCTTTCATTGTGAATGAGATGAGAAATAACAGATTGTTTGTTAGATAAGTGGAGGCATTTTAGAAGTGTTAAATCTTAAAGTCAAACATGTACCTTAAATGTGTGGATAATTTAACTGAACAAAAAATCAAATCAAAACCCACCCCACAATCTCTCAACAGGTGTTATGTACCTTATGGAAATGAAGCCAGCACTAACAAGGTTCAAGCAAGATTTGAGTCACAGTACAAAAATTTCAAAATGCAGGAAACAGAGGAAAAGGGAGGCAGGATGTTGTTGTTATAAAAGAGCAACATCCTAAAAATTCAGCTTCTCAGGATGTAGTATAACACAGTGATGAAGAGCAAAGCCCTGGCTGACACTCATTAGCTGTGTGAGGTTTCTTCACCTCTCTGAGGCTATTTCAACAGTTAGCAGAACAGGAACAAGAAGACCCCCCTCAGATGCTGTAGTGAAGATGAAAGGAGAGGTCACTTGACCCAGAGCAGTACTCAGTATGTTAGAGACCAGCACATTCACACAGTGGGAGAGCTGACTCAACTCGGGGGGGTCTGACTCCAGAGCCGGGGCTCCTTTGTCACACTGCTTCACCAAAGCAGAAAGAAAATGAACACAGTCATTCCAGTAAGAAAGGTCCCCAGCAGGCATCACAGGATTAGTGGATTTTGCAGGACTGGGGGACCTAAGGTTTGAGAACTTACCTTGATGGCTTGGAGTAAAGCCTCATTCTGATTCTGCTCCTTCTTTTCTTTCAACTTTGCTTTCCTCACATCCCTCTGTTCAGTTCGCTGGAGATGAAATTCAGATACATCAGCCCCAGGGAACTTGCTTCCTCCTCCCCTGCCTGCAGCCTATGCCTGAATGAATGCCTCTCTGGACTCTGTTCAAGCCATGCTCCTATGTTGAGGGCTGCCAGGGGCTGATTCAGTTCAATAAACATGCACAAAGCACACACCAAGGTGTGAGGTGCTATCGGCAGAAGTATAAGGTCTAGTTCCCATACTCAAGGAACTCACAGTCTACTGAGAGGTACAGACCAGTGAAGAGACACGTGTAACAGGTGTGCTCTGTGTTAGTCTGCTGGAGTGAACCAAGTGCTATGAAACACAGGCAGTGACTGACCATGCCCAACTGAGGAAGCAGGCTTAGACAAGGAAGACTGACTGACAAAGAAGAAAGGGCAGTCTCCATATAGGAACTGACACAGGGCAGATGAGCACCTCATGGGGAATTTCAACTTCCCTGGTTTGGCTGGAGTACAGGATAACACAATGGAAAAAACTAGGACAAGAACCTATCAGAGGTTCTGCCTTTTGAACAATTGTAATCCATGACAGAAAAACACCAACATTCTACTCAATATAGCAGAAATATACTTCAGATTTTCTTTTCCTGCTAATCTACCCAATACCCATTGTTTCTGCTTTCATCCTCAGAACTACACATTAGTAGGAGTCAGCAAATGTTTTCTGTTAAGCAAGACAGTAAATATTTTAGGCTGCACAGACCATGGATGATCTCTGTTGCATATTATCTGGTTGTCTGTTTATAACCCCCCTTTGGTATATTTTTTTTTAATTGAAATGGAGTCTCAGTGTGCTGCCCAGGATGGTCTTGAACTCTTGGGCTCAAATAATCCTCCCACCTCAGTTTTGTGAGTATTGGGACTACAGGTACATGGCACCACATCTGGCTTATACTACCTAAAAAAATAATAATTTTGCTGAAATATAATGTGCATGTTTTAAGGGCACAGTTCAATGAGTTTTGACAAATGTATACACCTGGGTGCCTAAAAGACCAATCAAGATAGAGAACATTTCTACATCCCTTCTGCCTCTTTGTAGTCAGTCCCCCTCCCAACCCATCACTGATAAGCTTCTTTCCTTTTATTGCCAAATAATATTTCTTTGAATAAACATACTATAATCTGCCTATCTATTCTCCTGTTGTTGAACACAAACTCTGTTTCTGGGCTGTTATATAAGGAAAAGGCTATGAACATTTGTATATAAGTCTTATTGTGTACACCTTTCAATTTCTCTTAGGCAGACACATAGAAGTGAAACTGCTAGGTCACAGGATAAGTGTCCAAAATAAAACACTGACTTCGAAAGTGGTTTTACTATTTTATGTGTCACTGGCAATGTACAAAAGGTCCAGATGCTCTATATATTCACCAATATTTGATTTTGTCAGTCTTTTTACAATTTTGACTATTCAGATAGGAATGAATTGGGATCTCACTGAGGTTTTTTTTATTTTTTTCTATACTGGGAATGGAACCCAGGGTCTTGAGCACGCCAGGCAAAGTTCTACCGTTGAGATGTATCCCCAGACTTGTTTTTTGAGATGGTGTCTTATTTAATTGCCAAGGCTGGCCTTGAACTTGCAATCCTGCCTCAGCCTCCTGAGTTGCTGGGATTACAGGTGTGCACCACCTCACCTGGCATCCTTGAGTTTTAATTTACATTTCCCTGATGATTAACTATGTTGTTATATTTTCATGTGCTTATTGTAAATCTTCTTTTGAGAAATATCTGTATTTTTTTACCACATTTTAAAATTTTGGTGTTTTGTCTTTTTGATGTTGAGTAGATTTCTTTATGTATTCTGGATACAAATCCTTTATTAAATGTAGTATTACAAATGTTTTCTTCTATTTTATGGCTTGCCTTTTAATTTTCTTAATGATGTCTTTATAGATCAGAATTTTTTTCATTGTTGACCAAGTTCCAATTATTAATAAATTTGTTTTTTATTGTTGGTAAATAATTTAATTTTTGAAAATTGAGGTGAAAGTCACATAAAAAAATAACTTGTTAACCATCATAAGGTATACAATCAGTGACGTTCAGTACATTCACTATATTGTACAATCATCACCTCTATCTGGCTCTGTGACCTTTTCAATACTCTGAAAGGTAATCCCATCCTCATTAAGTAGTCACTTCCCATTCACTCTCCCCAACAACCCCTAGCAACTATCTGCTATGTCCATAGATATACTTATTTTGGATGTTTCATATAAATGGAGTCATACTATACGTGATATTTTTTGTGTCTGTCTTCCTTCACTTATCATAATGTTTTTGAGGTATCCACATTATAGCATGAATCAATCCATTCCATTTTTATGGCTGAATAATATTCCGCTGAGTGGATATACCACATTTTATCCACTCATCAACTGATGGACACTTAGACTGTTCTACTCCAACTAGTGTGAACAGTGTTACTATGAACATTCAGGTACAAGAATTTGTTTGAATAACTGTTTTCAATTCTTTGAAAGTATATACCTAGGAGTAGAACAGCTGAAACATATGGTAATTTTGTTTAACTTTTTGAGGAACTGCCAAACTTTTCAACAATATCAGCATCATTGCAATGTATGAGCTTTCCAATTTCTCCACATCCTTGTCAACATTTGTTAGTTTCCTTAAAAAAAATGTATAGTCATCCTAATGGTTGTAAAATAGTATTTCTCTGGTTTTGATTTGCATTTCCTTATTATTAATGACATTAAGCTTCTTTCTATGGGTTTGTTAGCCATTTGTGTACCATCACTGGAGAAATGTTTATTCAGAACCTTTGTTCATTTAAAAAATGGAGTTCTTATTGAGATATTAAGAGTTCATTATATATTCCAGATAGATGGGTGTGGTGGAGCATGACTATAACCCCAGCAGGAGGATCACAAGTTTGAGGTCAGCCTCAACAACTTAGCAAAACCCTGTCTCAAAAATAAAAAAATAAGCCAGGCACAGTGGCACTTGCCTATAATCCCAGTGGCTCAAGAGGCTGAGGTAGGATGACTCTAGCTCAAAGTCATCCTCAGCAATACAGCAAGGTCCTAAACAACTAAGCAAGACCTTTTTTCTAAATAAAATATAAAGAAGGTCTGGGGATGTGTCTCTATGGTTAAGTGCCCCTGGGTTGAATTCGATACCCCAAATAAAATAAAATAAATCATAAAAAAAATAAGAGGGCTAGGGATATGACTCAGTAATAAAAAAAACAAAAACAAAACCCTGGATTCAGTCTCTAGTACCAAAATTTTTTAAAAGTTTATATGTGTGTGTATACACACACATACGCATATTTATATATAATAAATTTATGTATTTTTCTAGATAAATATT
Source organism: Callospermophilus lateralis (assembly GCF_048772815.1). Lineage (NCBI taxonomy): Eukaryota > Metazoa > Chordata > Mammalia > Rodentia > Sciuridae > Callospermophilus > Callospermophilus lateralis. The sequence goes on from NC_135311.1 coordinate 101,752,729, forward strand.
TCTTGCAAGATGACTTACAAATATTTTTCTCCCATTCTGTGGGCTGTCTTTTCACTTTTTTGAGGTTTTTGTTTTTGTTTTTTTGGAACTAGAGATCAAACCCAGGGTCTTGCATGTGCTAAGTAAGCACTCTATCACTAAAATAATCTCCATCATCTTTTCATTTTTTTGATGGAACCTTCTAAAGCAAAAAGGTTTTATTTTGATGAAGTCCTATTTATCTATTTTTTTCTTTTCTTGCTTGGGCTTTATGTCATATTTAAAAAACCACTGTATAATTCAAGGTTGCAAAGACTAATGCCTATGTTTCCTTCTAGGAATTTTATAATTTTAACTCTTACATTTAGCTCTTTGATCCATTTGGAAGTAACCTTTCTTATATAATTTCAAGTAGGAATCCAACTTCATTCTGCTACATGTGGATATCCAGATGTCCCAGAATCCTTTGTTGAAGACTGTTCTTTCCCCACTGAATAACCTCAGCACCCTTGTTGAAAATCAATTCTCTACAAATGGTATTTATTTCTGAGCTCTCAATTCTACTACACTGATCTACATGTCTATCCTATGCCAGTACTACAATATCTTGATTGCTATAGCTTTGTAGTACATTTTGAAATTAGGAAGTATGAGTCTTCTAATTTTTTTTCCCCAAGACTGTTTTGGCTATTCGGTGTTCCTTGAATTTCTAAATGAATATTATGATCAGCTTATCAATTTTTGCAAAGAAGCCAGTTGGAATTTTGATGAAGACTGTATGATCTGTGTATGATTATAATGTTCTAATTTTAAAAAAATAAAAGATTATATGGTTTGGCACACCAATTTGGGAAGTACTGCCATTTTAACAATTTTTAAGATCCAATCCAGAAAAAAATGGATTATCTTTCATTTATTCACATCTTCTTTAATTTCTTTCAACAGTGTTTGGTATTTTTCAAAGTATTTTTCAAAGTATTTTTATGCTACTTTTGTTAAACTTGATCCTAAGTATTTTATTTTTTGATGGTAATATGAATGAAATTATTTTCTTAATTCCATGTGGAGTGTTAATTAAAAGTCTAATGTATAAAACTCGTAAAAGTCTAATGTTAAAACCTACAAGCTTGTTCAACTTGTAAGTCCCAAGAAATTTTTACTGAATCCCTTAGGATTTTCTATACATGAAGTCATATCATCTGCAAGAAAAATACTTTTACTTCTTCTTTTCTTTTAATTTTTAAAGAATAGGTTTGCTAGATATAGAATTCTTAAGATTCTTTTTTTTTTTCTTTCTGTACTCTGACTATGTCATCTCACTGCCATTTGGCTTTCATAGTTTCTGGTAAGAAATCAGCTGTTAGTTTTATTGAGGATTGCTTATACATGGAGAGTCTTTCTTGCTGCTTTAAGATTCTTTTCTTTGCCTTTCAGCAGTTTGATAATGATGTGTCTAGGTATAGGCCATTTTAAATTTATCCTACTTGGAGTCTGTTAAGCTTCTTGGATGTACAAATTATTATTTTTCATTAAATTTGACAAGTTTTGGGACTGGGGATGTGGCTCAAGCGATAGCACGCTCGCCTGGCATGCGTGCGGCCCGGGTTCGATCCTCAGCACCACATACAAACAAAGATGTTGTGTCCACCGATAACTAAAAAATAAATATTAAAATTCTCTCTCTCTCTCTCTCCCTCTCTCTTAAAAAAATGATCTATTTAAAAATAAATAAATAAATTTGACAAGTTTCTGATCATCACTTCTTCAAATATTCCTTTGTCTCTCTTTCACTCTCCCCTCCAATTGGAACCTCGGTTATTCCTACACTAGTGCACTTCATGGCATCTCAAAGGCCTCTAAGTCTTTCTTTATCTTTCTTTTTCTTTTTCCCCATTCTCAACTATCTTCAAGTTTTCAGATTCTTTTCTGCCTACTCAAATTCACTGTTGAGCTTCTCTAGTGAATTTTACATTTCAGTTACTGTTCTTTTTCTCTACAGAAATACTATTAGGTTCTTTTTAAATAATTTATTTTCATTGGCATTTACTATTTGGCAAGACATTACTCTTGTGCTTTTCTTTAGTTCTTTAGACATTGTTTTCTTTTATTCTTAGAACATATTTAAACTAGATAGTTTACAGTCATTGTTTAGTAAATTCTATGTCTGAGCTTCCTCAAGGACAATTCCATTGACTTTTTCCCATCTGCATACTTTCTTCTTTCTTGGCATGTCTTCTAATTTTTTGCTAATAACCAAACACTAGTACACACCTGTAAATCCAGCAACTCAAGGGGCTGAGGCAGGATTGCAAATTCAAGGCGAGCCTCAGCAACTTAGTAAGACCCTGTCTCAAAATAAAAAATAAGATAAAGGAAAAGGAGAAGGAGAGAGGAGAGAGGAGAAGGAAGAGAGAGGAGGAGGGAGGAGAGAGGAGGAGGGAAGAGAGAGGAGGAGGGAGGAGAAAGGAGGAGGGAGGAGAGAGGAGGAGGGAGGAGAGAGGAGGAGGGGGGAGGAGGGGGGAGGAGGGGGAGGAGGGGGAGGAGGGAGAGGAGGAGGAGGAGGAGGAGGAGGAGGAAGGAAGGAAGGAAGGAAGGAAGGAAGGAAGGAAGCAAGCCAAACAGACACTATAATGTGGCAACTCTAGAACTCATATTTGACCATCCACTCCTGGATTTATTATTGTTGCTGTTACTGTTTATTGATTTTTCTCAACTAATTCTGTAAAATGTCTGTATTCTGTCATATGTGACTACTAAAATCTCTACTCATTTGGTCGTCAGCTAACAACTGAGCACAGATTTCCACAAATACCAGAACCAGTAAGTCTTCTAGCTGCTGCCTAGAGGCTCTGTGCACATGCCAGAGCACACCTTCAACACACACTTACTTGAGCAGCTTACAATTCTACCTTAGCCGCCACTTCCTGCTTGGTCAGCCAGAGGTGAGAGTTTAGGTTCCTCTCAGGTCCTTTTCTAAGCACATATGTAATACCCTTGGCATACATATAACCTTCTAGAGTCCCAGGAATACCGAAGGTATTCAAAGCCCCTCCAGAATCTTATCCCTAGCTTTTACTTTTAAGCTTTCTGGTAAGCCTTCATTATCTGTACTAAATGCTATCTGGTGCCGCAGGTATGTGGAATCTTAAAATAATTCCTCTAATGGTTTCTGATGAATGTTCTCCCTTTTAATCTCCCTATTACCATATCCTATCTGAAAAAGCTTTCCATACTGGGTGAGCTCCAAGTTGGGTCATATAAAGACAGCCTATAAGCAGGGTCTTCTAGGGATCTACTAGATGGTCGAATAATGATAACTTGGGAATAAGGCTTTGAAGGAACTGTAATGTTGTTTTTTCTGGTGGCCACCAGGTCACTTTTTTTTTTCACCATGATTATGGACTACCAGCTCTCACAATTACTGGGGAACTGGGAAGGGAGAGATAGGACTGAAACAAGTTGAAATGTCACCAGCTTATTACTACAGCTTATTATTCTTATTATTCTTGGCTATGTTTTTTTATTTTTTCTTATTCTTTTTTGACATTGAGGAGTTTTAGTTCTGAAAACAGAATAGTATACTAAATGATTGTTATGCTGTATTTCCTGTAGTCAGTCAATGGGTAATATAGCAAGAGAAGTCAAATCACTCCATTTCCATTTATGTGAAAACAGTTGCTATCAGTCTTAGAACTGCTGCTCTTTGTTTCTTAGTGTTAAATTCCAAATGTCATGTTTAACACTTAATTCTACCCACAGGTACCACCAAGAAAGCAAGCAGCACACCAGGCAAGCACCTAATTCTCTGTCCTTCTTCAGACTTCAAGAAGCTGTCCCTTCGTGGTCAAGCTGATTTTCTACCTTTACCTATCCTCTCCAAGAGGAGCTCTCAGTTCACACAAGCTACTAGCAAGGCTCTCAGGTCACCATCTTACACAATAAACAAAAAGAACTCCAGAGATTTTGAGCTCACAAAGACTCTCCAAGTGCAATTGCTTTCAAGTACCATGGGAACAGAATGAGTTTCACTTAGGAAATTCCCTTTTATCTTCCCCACTAGCTTTCCCTTTACAGAGCAATTAAACCTAGAGACAAAAAGGTTAGAACTTCATTTGTATGTTATTTCCACAACCTCATCAATATTTCTATAGTTAAAAAGTTCATAGAACATTAGTCATGTTTCTTGAACAACACTTCCTAGCCTGCTGCAAGCTTTTGGTTCATTTCCAGAATTCTAGAAAAGTTGATTTTGACCATTTTTGCCAGTTTTCTCATTGATTTTATGGAGGAGAGAATTTTTGTAGATCTTTTAGTCAACTCTTTACAGTGATATCATCTTATTTATTTTTTATTTACTTGATCTCATCAATCACTGAGAGAGAAGGATATCATCAATTCCATCTATCTGTAGAATTGTCTTTTCCTTCCTTGGGTTGTCAATTCTTGTTTCAAGTAGTTTCAAGCTCTGTTATTAGGTTCCTACACATTTAGAATTATTAAATCTTCCCATAAGGTGATCCATTTTTAAAAATCCTCACTTTATTTTAGCAATACTCACTGCTTTGAAGTCTACTTTCTCTGGCATTAACTTGGCCACAGAAAATCTAGTGCTTATATATGCCAAGCACAAATGAATCCAGAATCAATTTATACTATGACTTTTGAGAATAATTCGGTTATTCAGTAAACAAAGTCAGTTATATCTGATGTCAAGCTTTTGGGCACTGAAATCTCCCCTAAAGTGTATCTTTGCTGCAGACCAAGACGCTTTCACTTAAGTCCACTCTGGGTTTTCTATGGACAGGTGTGGCCACAGCCTTCCACAGGAGCCCTCTCGACATTCATTCCTGTATATATACTTTAGAAACGTTAGAAACCCCCCGTTACCTGGGCTTACAATTCTGTTTACTTAACCAGGTGAGGCCATAGAGATCTATCTTTTCTGATATTTCAAATGATGAGAATGACTTCTGACTCCTTGTTCAGGACCAGCTAAAGATTCTCCAGGCACTAAAATTTCCAATTCCATAGAATAAGCAGTGAGAAGATATTTAAGCCAGGAAAAGGAGACATGAAGTTTCATGCTGGCCTTGTACTGAAAGACAGATGAGGCAGTATTGCACAGTGGCCAAGAGCCTGGGCCCTGAATCAGACTGCCTGCATCTGAAGTCTTCTTCAGCAGAGTTGTGTGACCTGGGCAACTTCCTGATCTCTCTGTGCTTTAGCTACCTTTATAGTGACAGCCCCTACCTCATAGGGGTATTGTGTTGTTTAGATAGTTTAAATAAGTGAAAATTTTAAACTAGAGCCTAGAACATATACACAGTAAATACTATCTAAATATTGGGTAGTATATTTGGTATTAATGGTATTCTGTTGTTATTACTATTTTATCATCATTTTGGCTGTTATGTGTCAGAAATGTGGCATTGTTTTAGCAAGTAATAGGTGTCTTAATACTGGAAGTTGTGCATTAGAAACTTAAGGTTTTGTTTAAATATTTAGCTTGTCCTTTTTTCTTCTTTATTTCAAGAGCTCTACACTATACAGATAAACTATGGCACTCTTATGTTGTTTTCTATTTATTAAAATCATTCAATTCAAAGTCAATTTTTTAAAATATTTTATTTTTTAGTTGTGGTTGGACAAAATACCTTTTATTTTTTTATTTTTATGTGGTGCTGAGTATTGAACCCAGGGCCCTGCATGTGCTAGGCAAGCACTCTATCACTGAGCTACAACTCCACTCCAAAAGTCAATTTTTTACAGAGTCCTTACTGTAGGTCAGGAAATGAGGAGGAGGAAAAACAGGAGGGCAAAGTTAGATACCACTAGCATATACTACTACTACTACAATACTGTATGTTCTTGCTTACCTCAATTTACTTGTTTGTGTCCTCTACAGAGTTCCAAGAATAGAGACTGATTCTTTTGGTTTGTTTTTCTTTTCTTTTCTTCTTCATTTTTGTCTTTGGTACCAAGGATTAAACCCAGGGCTGCTTAATCACCGAGCCACATTCTCAGCCCTTTTTTATATTTTATTATAGGGTCTTGTTGAGTTGCTGAGGGCCTTATTGAGTTGCTTAGGGCCTTGCTAAATTGATGAGGCTGGGTTTAAACTTGCGATCTTCCTGCCTTAGCCTCCCAAGTCGCTGGGATTATAGGCATGCACAACAGCACCTATCTGTTTTTCTTTTCTTTTGTCTCTTTATTTTTATTTATTTATTTGTGTGTGTATGTGTTGCTAGGATCAAACCCAGGGCCTCACACATGCAAAGCATGCACTTCCACTGAGCTACATCTCCAGCACCCAGGTTTTTACAATGACCTGAGAGATGCAATCTGGTAAATGCAAATTAGCCAAAGCCAATTGTCTGCTAATACCAACCTTCAGCTTGTCTGCTTTAATCCTTATTTCCAGAAGCTTCTTCTCTTTGGCATCTATCTGCAGCCCCTCATCACACCAGTTCACAGCCTCAGCAAAGTGTTTCAGTTCCAGATGGCACAGGGCACCTACAGAAACCAGGGCCCTTAAGATCTAGGAATGACATACATGAATAAGCCCTGCCTTGAACAATACCTATCCCATACCAGCTACCAGCTACCAGCCAGCCCCTTGAAAAGAACTTCATTCCCCAAAGAAGAATATTTTTTGTATTATAGATCAGAAATGCCCTAGTGCCTATTCAGCTCAAAATTCCTCTAAGTCTCCCTGGTATAATGTACTCTAAAAATAGGCTTACTAGCAAAGAGCAAAGGCTCTGGAATCAGACTGATTTGGCTCTATCATTCACCATTCCATTAGGACAAAAGACTGAATATCACCAAGCTCCAGGTTCCTCATATGCAAATGGAAATAATAAAGCCAATCTCAGATGATTTTAAAAAGACAGACAGAAAGCAGAGTTTGCTTCAGCCATTCAAAGATGTTAGGTCTCTCCTAATTTTGTTCCTTATGATCATTAGTTTAAGTTGCCTCTTCTATTAAAATGTTTTAATGCAATCATGTGTGTTTTTCTTTAATAGTTAGCCTCTTTAGCCTTTCCACAGAATTTCAAAATATCAGAATTATAAAGGCTTAGATGTCAAAGGAACCTAACTCCATCTTCCAGAGATGAACAAACTAACATCAGAATGAGTATCTTCCTACTGTCACATTATAACAGAAAATCAACAACTGAATTCAGGATTATGGGTTTCTAGCCTAAGGCTAATTCCACAGGACTGTCCAATCTTTATTTAGTAACTTCTTTCTATACAGCTGAGAGACAAGGACCTACTTACTATCCCTTAGCCATGAACACCTAAAGAAACATAACTTAATAAAGCATTTTAAGCTGGTCATAAGAATGCAGGGAAGATTAAGTGTGATGAAAAAAGTGTGCAAAGCATCTATGAAGTTCTCAAAGAAAAAGTGAAGTATAAAAGAAATACAAGCACTATTATTACACAGAAAGGTCGGACTACAAGAGAAAAAATAATCTGGGGCCATCTCAGCATCAAAGCTATCAGCAAATGTCCTGTAACTTATCTTTTCACTGAATTAACAAGGCATTTGAAGATTTTGCCTTTCAATCAGCTAATCTGGAAAAAAAATCAGAATGTAGCTTTTGGGAATTACTTTAATTCATTTTTGGAATTACTTTAATTCAATACAAATTTAAAAAGAGGAGTCTCAATTTCTATACAAATTCTTATAAAGGATTAGAGTATTTTCTTTCAAAAGCGGCATGGTGCTGTTAATAAGGAACAGGAGCTTAATATCAAGAGTGCAAAAATAAGATAACTTCACTAGGAAGTATCCTACTACCTTAACATCAAAGCTTTAAATGTCAGTTTTTGGTAAATGAATACCAGCTTTTCCATAATGATAACCATACTACAGTTCTATAAGACTTACCTCTTACTATGGCTTTGAGGTGGCAGGGTTTTAGCTTTCTAGCAGCCATCACATCATTGAGAGCAGAACGAAAATTACCTACAAAAAAAAAAAAAAGCCATTTAATAAAAGAAAGAACAAGTTTTAAGATCAAACATTTCCAAAATTTTGTGTGATAAAAACAATCTTGGAGAAACATAAATCAGAGTGCCATTTTTAGAAAACATATAGTTGTGCTCATTTAAGCCTTAGAAATGTTTATAACATCAGGCAATCCACAGAACTATAAATGGCTAATAAGCAAGTGAAGAGATGTTCCATGTCTTAGTTATCAGAAAATTAAAACTGACATGAAACTGGTAATAAGTAAAGACAGATAGATAATATCCAGTATTGGTGTAGATATAGAAAAAGGGCACTCTCAGGATAAAATTAGCAAATTAGCATGCATTTTGTGCAACTACTTTGACCCAATAATTTCTTCTCAACATTATGCTCAAAAAAGTTTGTATAAATGTAAAAACACAATAATTACAGCATTACTTTTAATTGCAAAAAGCTGGAGATAACTCATTTTTAGTTTGGTAATGACTAAATGAATTTTTATGGATTCATACTATTGAGTATTATGCAGTCATTAAAAGAAGAGTGAGACAGATCTGCTTGTAAGAGACACAGTAGGACGTAAGTGTTATACTGTTTTAAGTGGTAGTGGTATCCACTCCAAGAGGATACCAGATTTCTGTTTGTGTAAAATAAACCAAACTAAATATTTAGACATATAGACACACATACGTAAGTGCATTTAAAAAAAAGTACAATCACATACATACCAGTTATCCAAACTAGGAGGAAGGCATGAGGCAGATTTACATTATAAATATTCCTTAATGTAATACCGTATTTGTTTTTTTGTTTTGTTGGGGTTTTTTTGGTACCAGGGATTGAACCCAGGAGTGCTTAACCACTGAGCCACATCCCCAGCCCTTTTTTATATTTTATTTAGAGACAGGGTCTTGCTGAGTTGCTTAGGGCCTTGCTAAGTTTCTGAGTCTGGCTTTGAGTTCATGATCCTCCTGCCTCAGCCTCCTGAACTGCTGGGATTACCAGCATGTGCCACTGTACCCAGATGTAATAATCATTATTTCTAGTTATACTCTTTTTAGTTTAGACTATAAGTATTACTTAATGGTTTAATATTTCCTATTAATTTCACTTCTAAAACTCTAGATCAGGGGTCAGCAAATTTTTCTGTGAAGGGCCAAATAGTAATCACTTTAGACTTTGCAGGCCACATGTGGTCTGTCACATATTCTTCTCTGTATTTTTAATAATCCTTTAAAAATGTAAAAAACAATTTTAGTTCACAGCCAGCCAGAAGGTCAGACATGGTCTGTGAGCCACAGTTTATCAAATCCTGCTTTAGTCTAAATTACTGAAAAAACTTTATGTCTAACTTTGTTCATTTTCGCATGATTTAAAAACCTCCACATAGCTTATACACTCAAAAATAGTAGAACAATAAAGCAAACAGTTGTAGGTCCACATGATGTAACTTCATATAGCTATTAAAATAATATTCACAAATAATTTTTAATGACAGGTGAAATTATTTACCTGATAAAATTACATTAAAAATACAAAGTTGGAAGAACACAACAATCTCAACTTTGGGGAAAAATTCATATGTAAAAGAATCAAGGACTTCTGGTTAAAGGTAGTAGATGGAACACGTGTATTTAACTACACCGTCTTTCCCAAATCCTCAAAGCCATAAACCCACAGAGACAAAGAGAATGAGAAGAACACAGAACACATTTTAAAAACTGGAAAACAAAAGGACAAAGACTGATATATAAGGCTAGAAAAAAATGGATTCTAAGCCAGCAGAGGGAAAGCATAAAGGCTACCAAGTGGTACTGCAGAAATCATAAAGTACTCAGGTAAGACTCAGACTCATAAAAGACTCAGGTAACTCCAGAACTAAGAATGAAGGTGCGTTAAAGTCTAAGAAACAGATTCCCAACATTCCTTTCCCTCTGGTGTTGCTGCGATCTATCTCTGTCCAATTCTGGGAAAGTACTAGAGGTTTAATCTATACAGATCCTAAGACAGAGAGCCTCTGGACTGGAACCTCCAAGCACATTGGTGAATCAATAAAGGAATACTAAATACTGAACCCCAGTAACCCTAGACCCCAAAGCATCAGCAGCAGGACTTCCAAAAAGAGTAAATGGAAAACAGAAGAGTATCAAAATAATTTAAGAAAATGTCCTAGAAACAAGTTTCCAACTGAAAGTGACCACTGAATACCCAACTTATAGAACTACCATACTTTACACAAAATGTTTCAGCACACCAAGCATAAAAAGAAAATACTAGAAGCTTCCAAAGAGAAAAACCCAGAATGCCAGAATCAGAATAGTTCTAGACATCTCAACAGCGATACTATAAGCTAGAAAGCAGTTATGACTACAAATGCCTTATACATACATAATGGGCACAGTATATGGTGCACACCTATCATCCCAGCTACTTGGGAGGCTGAGGCAGAAGGATCACAAGTTTGAGGCTAGCCTTGGCAATTTAGTGAGACCCTTCTCAAAGGAAAAAATAAAAAGGGCTGGAGATGCAGCTCAGTGGTAGAGTGTTCCAGGGTTCGATCCACTACCAGGGGAAAAAAATAGTAATGGCAGGATGAGAAGTAACTGAGGCAAAGAAACCAACCAGTCCATACTGAAGTAGGTCAGAAAGCTCCAGAGGGGTATCACCAATCAGGTAAATGGTTATAACACCTGATGAGGAAGGGAGTGAGAAAACAGGGCAAGAGCACAGCACTGACTCAGTGATAAGTACAATAGGAACCAAGTAAGCATTACTTAAATTAAAAATTTAAAGCTTTATTACCAAAATAGAAAATGACCAGAATTCTCAACATGGTTTAGCTGTGAATAACAATTACATAGTTATAAATGAAAACAATAAATAACAAACACATAGGTATATGCACAGAGCGACAGGATACTTGTGGATCTGGGGTGGCAGTGATGAGAGGGGACAACATACTCACTTCCACAATGGGAATCAACAGGCATTGCCCCAAACTGGAAAGTCAAAGCAGCAGAAATACAAGCATATTATTTAGTTATATGAAGGTACATAAGAAAAGAAACAGCTAAAATAGTTGGTAGTATTTGCCTCCAGGGAATAGGAAATAGTAGGAAAAAGAGTCAGGGGGCTGTACCTTTATAACAAGCCTTACAGAACTTTGCCCATTTAAATTATGTGTATAAGAAACTGACACAAACCAAGACTAATTTTAAATAAATAAATATGACCAAAAGGCTTCATATCAAATGTTCAAAGTGGTTCATGTAAACTATGGATGGGCTTAATTTTCTTTTATAATAACCTTTCTGTATTTTTCATTATTACAATATGCTTGTATTACTTTTATAATAAAAGTTCCTAAAATACCTCACGTCTAAATCAACAGATAAGAGTCCTAAATTCCAAAAGCAGACATCCATTCATATAAAGTTATAGCCCCTGAACCTGTGCAGTACAAAGCAGGAAAAACTCCATTCACGAGAGTAGCCAAGTCAGATGCAGTGTTACACACCTATAATACCAATGGCTCCAGAGGCTAAGGCAACAGGATTGTGAATTCAAAGCCAGCCTCAGCAACTTAGTGAGGCCCTAAGCAACTGAATGAGACCCTGTCTCAAAGTTCAATCCCTAGTACAAAAAAAAAAAAAGAGTAAACAAGACATATTGCTCATGGCCAGTTTTACAGAAATACCTGTAATCACTACTTGGAATGAGAAAAAAAAAGCCATTCTTCTATTTGTAACTTTTCTGCTACACTGACATCTTTAATTCTTCAGATACCTATAATATAACTTTTTCCAAATTTTCCTCATTTTTTCTTATTAACCTCTCTTTTGGCGACTTCATCCAACAGTTTCCTGAAACTAGTTCCTCAAAGCTTCTTCCTCAGCCACATGTTTTCCCTTGCTGTACACCATCCCTAGACTGCACTCTGGGTTAGGTTTCTGCCTCTCATTGATGCTGATGACTATGAATACAGATCTCTGGTCCAAGCCTCTGCCCCAAGTTTCACACAATCAATCCACTTTCTAGATTTCTCCACCTGGTATCTCATAGGTACTCCAAGTGAACTGAGTATTCCAAGTACACTCAAATAGTCCCCAAAGTAAATTTTGAACCCCTCATCCTCACCAACTTCCTCTTCTCTAGACTACCTGTTTCAAGTAGTGGCACTACAATCTTCCCCCAAAACCAAGAGCTCATCACCAATTTCACATCAACAGGCTATATCACTATGATCAAATTAATTTCTATTGTATCCATCTTTTCTTCATCCTCACTGCCACTGCCTTCCTCAAAATTTTTTAAATCCCGTGGGTGTGGTGGCACATGCCAATAACCCCAGAGACTTAGGAGACAGGAGGATCACAAGTTCAAGGCCAGCCTAAAAAAACTAAGTGGGACCATATCTAAACATTAAAAAAATAAAGCTGGGTGTGATAGTGCACACTGTAATCCCAGCAGCTCAGGATGCTGAGACACAAGGATCAAGAGTTCAAAGCCAGACTCAGCAACTTAGCAAGGCCCTAAGCAACTCAGCCAAGACCCTGTCTTTAAATAAAGTATTTAAAAAGGGCTAAGGATGTGGCTCAGTGGTTAAGCACTTCTAGGTTCACCACCTGGTAGCAAAAATTAATTAATTAATTAAAAATAAAAAGGGCTGGGGATATAGCTCAGTGGTAGAGCACTGGTCTCACATGTGCAAAGATCTGAGTTCAATTCCCAATTCCATAAAAAAAAAAAAAAAAAAATCTTTAAGTCTGTCCTCTTCACATTATCTGCTAAGGTAATCCTTCTGCAAATTCATAGAAATATAACCCTATTACTGACCTGCAATAAGCCCTTAAATGCCTCTTCACTAAGCTATACAAAGTTCAAGCCCAATGTGGCAACCAACCCTACCAATTTCTCCAGCCTCCTCACAATTTCCTGTCTTGATTCCACTGGCAATAATGACTTTCAAGAATTTCTCCTGCTTTTCCCTTTTGCTGGAATGTCCCAATCTGCTTCTACTTGATTAATGCCTACTTGTCCCTTTTTTTTTTTTTTTTTTTTTTTTTTGGTACCAGGTATTGAACCCAGGGGCATTTAACAACTGAGCTACATCTCCAACCCTTTTTATTTTTTATTTTGAGACAGAAATAAAGAAAAAATATTCTTCCTAAAATTAAAGACAAGTTTCCAGTTTAGGTTCAGGTACTAATGAAAAGGACCCTCTCGAAATTATGTAAACTGAAGGGGTTTGCTAGCTTAAATAATCTTTCAAATTTGGTACCACTTTAACTTTTTCAAATTTTCTAATGAAACAGACTGAGGGAGACCTACCTTAGAGATAAACTGTTCAAATGGTGATGAGTTAGAAAAAACTATTCCAGCAAGACTACAGCACTTGTTTTCTACTGGACCCTCAGAAATGCCTGAGGTTACCCCCAGGTCCTCTTTAAACTCTGTGATCATAAACAAGGGCCTAATATGACCCAAACTAGTCCCCAGCAATACTACTACTTAAATAATCAGCACTTCCTAAAATCATATTAGCAGAACAGCCCTGCATAATGTTTTATCTGAAAAGCGGACAACAAACTTGAGAAACCCAGGATAAGTTTTTTGTTGTAGGCTATTCAGTATTAAATGTTAATGCATACTGAAAATCTCCAGCAGAGAAGCAGCATTTTCTAAACTTCCTCATCCAAGAAATATTTTTTACTTCAAGAGTTCCATACAATACTGAGAAATTTCCCCTTAGATTACAGCTTTTCTCACCTAAAGAGCTCTGCTGTTTTAATCCTTCAGCATTCTTGAGAAGAGGATAAAAGGCCAGAGGGAAAAAAAAAACAAAAAACACTTTTTAAAGTACAGAAGCATTGGGGCTTAAAGATCACAGATCATACTGATTCATACATCAGTTACTTATAAAGTAACTAAGTCACTTTTATTTTTGTTTCAGATAGTAAAAATTATAAAATGTTTCCTTCTCACCATGTCTACAAAGAAGATCAAAACTCAATTGGAATAAATGATCCTTAGTCTCGGTTTCTGGGATGAACAGCCCTTCTTTCTCTGACATTCTCAAAACCTCCTCTAGCCATCTAAAGGCTTTTATCATAAGTAATTTCTTTAGAAAGCATTTAATAATGAAATAAATTACCCAGATGGTACTGTGCTGCTGCCCGGTTAGTATAAAGGACAGCATTTAAATCAGGATCTGCACATTTTTTCTTTAATCCTTCCGTGTACGAAATCACAGCTTTCTTATAGTCTTTTTCTTTAAAGTAGTCATTGCCTTCATCTTTATAGGTTTTGGCTTGTTCTGCAAAAAAGAAGAAAAATAGTCACTATTTCTCACTTTAAAGACCCATTAAGAAGATTTTAAATCATGTATTAATTTAATAAATGATAAGTCAAAGAGAAGAAACCAACAGGAAAAAGAAATCAATAGGGAAAGAAAACTCAAAAGTAATGCTGTGATAAAAATGGGTATTAACTGGGCAGTGTGTGGGGCATGGGGTGGCATGCCTGTAATCCTAGAGACTCAGGTTGAGTCTGAGTTGAGGCAGGATGATCCCAAGTTCAAGGCCTCTGCCTCAACAACTTTGTAGAGCCATCAGCAACTTAGCAAGCCCTAACTCAAAATAAAAAAAGGACTGGGGATGGAGTTCAGTGGGTAAAGCATCTCTGGGTTCAATCCCAAGTACCACAAAAAAAAAAAAAAAAAAAACCAGGAGTGTCAATATGGAGAAACAATGTCATGAAAACTTAATGCTTCAATCAATTCCAAATATTTTACAAGGTACATTACTAAATACTTAGCAAAAAAGAAAAAGAAGTATAAAGGGGAAAAAAAGTTTACTTATCCTAGCTTTTGAAAACAGGATTTTTTTTTTAATTACCAAGGATATGGGAGGGGTTACACTTTATTTATTTATTTATTTGTGGTGCTGAGGATTGAACCCAGGGCCTTGGGTATGCAAGGCAAGCACTCTACCAATAGAGCTATATCCCCAGCCCCTCTGCTTTTATTTATACTATTTTATTCTCTGGGATGCAAATCCCCTTCCTTGCCCTAGTCAAACCCTACAAAATTGTTAAGATTCAGCTCAAATTTTCCAATCCACTGAGAGGCCACTCCTGCTCCTTCAGTGTTCTAATAGCACTCACTACAGCTATAGTATACACATTGGCACTTAACACAAGTTTGTCCTAATTCAATTTAGCTTCTCACTGGAGCCTGACCTTTGAGGGCGGGAACTGTGTCTTATTTACCCCCATGTCTCCAAAACCTGGCAATCTGTAGGTACCCAAAGAAATATGTGTGAACAGTGACAAATTAGCTCATGCAAACTACTTCTTATCAATCAGAACCTTTCTGACTCACACATTATCTCAATACAAAACAAATGCTAGTCTCATAAGATACCTTCTGGAGATCGATCCTCATCAAAAATAATTGACTGGAGGCAAGCCAAGTCAGGATTCTCTTTGGGATCAATTTCTGATGGTGCTTTCTTCATAAATAAGGGGATCTTGTCAAATTCCTAAATTTTAAAATCACAATGAACAGCATGAATAAACTTTTTCTATTGAGTAAAGCCAATCCACGACTCATCATCAAGATTTCCTTATTCATCACAATCTGCAAATTATCGTGATTGGCTGAATCTTTTTTGTAAAATGAGAATGCAGGATAACGATATCTATTCCTTCAGTTCTCACATTCTACAGGATTCTACAAGGGCAGTAGTAATTACCATTAATTGAGCGCTCTTATGTTCCTGACGCTTCATTTTATCTTTGCCACAACCCTAAGTTGGTGCCACAGGTAGGGCAATTTTCCAAAAGAGGAAACCGGCTCAGAGAACTTAGTAAACTAACCAGTGTCAGAGCCGGTAGGTGACGGCGTCACAGGCCTGACTGCAAACCCGGTACTCCTGAAAGTACTGACAGTTTAAGAAGACTCTCAAACCTCAAGGCCGATCGCTAATACTCAACTAGAAACCATCCACCCGCTGGCAGCTACAGGGACCTGGGCATGCGGGAGACACCGCGGAGCCCCAGGAGTCCAGAGGACGCCCAGTACACGTGCCCAGTCCCCGGGCCCGCCCACCTCCTCCCACTGGTCCTCGTGGAAGCCTCCGCGGTAAGGCTGGCTCTGGAACTTGTCCAGGAACGAGTCCATGGCGTTGTCGTCAGCAGCGTCAGGCTGAGAGCGCTCCATAGCAGTTCCAGGATCTCTTGCTCCGATCCTGGGGCAGACCAGCGCGCGGCTTCTTCCGGCGGTGCGGGTGCCCTTTGCTCAATCCTCCGGGTGGCCCTGACCCTCGCGCCTCGGGTTCCGCCCGCCTGCACGCCCAAGCTCCACCCCTCTCTAAGGAGCGAGATCTCTCCAGCCCGAACCTCCTCCAGTCCTTTAGCGGTGGTGGGTAAGCTCAGGCCCCACTGAGTCCCCACTATTACTTCATTCACTTGTTAGCAAGAAGTTACTAGGCTCCTTCTGTTTGCTATAACTTCTAGGCCCTGGGTTCAGAGTGATGGACAGAGCAGATGAAACCTGCCCCGTAGGCACCAGAGTGGAGACATGGAGAAGGGATGAGATGTGAGAGTTTGTCAGGTGGTAGCAAGAGCTGTTGGAGAAAAGTGCCAAGTAGGGTGGACAGACATTCAAGCAAAGAGGAGGCCTGGGAAAGACCAGGAGATGTTTGTTCCCACAGAGGGAATGGACAGCATGATGCCCAGGAAGGAGCAGGTGGGCACCCCTGCCTGTGGAACACTCAGGAGCCCTCCCCACACCCCAACAGGAGGCCAGAGTATCTGAAGCAGAATGAGATGGGGCCAGGGAATGACGAAGTGGGAGGTACAAAGAGGATGTGATTGTGAGGACTTGTCTTTCCTTAGGGTGGCATAGGACATTTAAGGAAAGGAGTAACTGCTCAGATATGTCTAGTTCCCTTTTTTTTTTTTTTTTGGAGGGGAAGTGGTACTGGGGATTGAACTCAGGGGCACTTAACCACTGAGCCACATCCCCAGCCCTATTTTGTATTTTTATTTAGAAACAGGGTTTCACTGAGTTGCTGAGCACCTCGCTATTGCTGAGGCTGGCTTTGAATTTGCAGTTCTCCTGCCTCAGCCTCCCAAGCCCCTGGGATTGATTACAGGTGTGAGCCACTGCACCCAGTAAATGTGTCTATTTCTGAGCCTAACTACCTCCTCACCCATACAGCTGGCCTGGGAACAGGGTGTGCAGTTCAGATGAGGTGAGCCTGCTTATCCAGCTACTGTGGCTTCCTGAAGTGGCATTCAGAAACCACCTGGTCACCCCGCAGATGGCTGCAGGACTGTATGGGCTGTCATGGCCTTGGTCTAGAATAAAAAGCAGACAGGTAATAGACCAATTTAAACTGGCACTAGGTTACAAGTGTGCATAATGGAGACACAGAAGATCGGGGTCTAGGAAGGACAAACATAGGTGACACAGAGCTGAGAGCAGATGAGGAAGATCTCTGCACATGGATAGAAGTCTGGAGGGAGCTGGGAAATTCAGACAGTATTTGCCCATGTGCAGAGAGAGGCATAGAGGTATCTAACAGCCTGTTGTGGTACTGCAAGATATAAGAGGTGAGGCCACTAAGGTGGACAGAGGCCAGAGGGCCTGACTGCCCTATTAGCCTTTATCCTGCAGAGAAGAATGAGCCACTGAAAAGACCCAAAGAGAAGGAAAGCCATAAGCCAATTTATCTTTGGAAAGCCTGAGCTGCCAGGTAAAGGACTGGTGGAGGGAGGCTGAATTATGAGACTGATAAGGAAGCTGCTGGGGAGCCAGCAGTGGAGCTGGCAGACTTAGCCAATATGGGGATGAGGGAGGATCAGCACCCTCCCAGGGTCTGGACTGTCTTTATCTTTTAACTCTGTCAAAACACCTGGTCCAAGTGTTCCCTTTCCTCCAGACCCAAGCCTCCTTTTTTATACTTCTCCATGCTCACTCCCTAATCCTGGTTTCCTTCCTAATTTCGCTCTTCATTATCTTTTCCCTTCTTAAATACAGAGCCTATAAAGTGCCTTTGCTTCTGTTTTAGTCCATTTTCTATTACTGTAACAGAATACCTGAGAATGGGTAATTTATTTTAAAATGAGATTTATTTTGGCTTATGAGTCTAGAGGCTGGGAAATCCAAGAGCATGATACTAGCATCTTCTCAGCTTCTGGCAAGGCCTTCCTGCAGCTTCAACTCATTGCAGGAAGCATGTGCAAAGAAAGGCATGTGCAAAACAGAGACTACCAGAATGGGCTTGCTTTATGACAACCCTCTCTTACAGTGACTAGCTAGTCCTGTGAGAGCAAGAACTCATGCAAAAAAGGCAGCAATCCATTCATGAGGCTCTGCTTCCAGGCCCCACCTCCCAGCACCACTCGATGAAGATCAAGCCACAACACGAGTTTGGGTGGGGACAATCAGTGTTCAGTCCACAGTGGCTTCCATTTTTTTTTTCACTTGATCTCTATAGAATCTGTACAAACCCGTTTTTCAAGTAATAGCAGGGGAGACTCAGAGAGAGGAAGTGACCTGCCCAGTGTTCTTGAACCTTCCAAGTAGTTATTGACTACTTGGCCAATAACTGACCAAATCTCTGCTATGCTCAGAGACCAGACACAGAATACAGCAGACCTGGGTTCTGACCAATGAAACAGCAGTTCTTCTGAAAAGAGAGAGTTTGGCTGTGGCTTGGAGATCAGTACTTCCACTGGTCCCCTCGTATGACCTTCACAAGGCCCATCCCTCCTTAAGAAGTGTCAGGCTGTGTCTTCATCTGTGGAATGTGGGCAAGAAAGCTGACCTGCCCTCCCTCAATCCCCAGGGCTACTGTCTCACAGAGGCAATGGTTATGAACATTCTTGGCTGTTAAAGGGTTGTGCAAATGGACTCCCCCCACACATTCCCACCCTCTGGTCCAGTATCCCAATGATCTTGGCCTACCATTTACTGGAGGACAATTGTGTGGTCAACTTCTTTGGTTCCTCATCCACAGCAGGAGCTTAGATGATGTGCTCCTCAGGCTTCTGTCGCTCCCATGCTGTCCCTCCCCCATCTCACTGTGCACAAATGTTTATTTTCATCTCAGACCCTCTGCTGAGCTCCACCTCATGCAGCTGCCTTAGTATGTTCAGGCTGCTATAACAAAATATCATAAATTTTGTGACTTATAAACAACAAAATGTTTATTCCTCGCAGTTTTGGAGGCTAGAGGGTCCGAGATGAAGACACCAACAGATTTGTATCTGGTAGGGGACAGCTTCTGCTTCACATGCGCCATCTTTTTTACCATGTCCTCACATGGCAGAAGTGATGAGGGAGCTAGCTCTCTGGTATCTCTTATAAGAGCACTAAGCCCATTCATTAATCCTGAATCATCTCTTAAAGACCCTCTTTTTAAATTTTTTTTTAGTTGTAGGTGGACACTATATCTTTATTTTATTTGAATGTGGTGCCAAGGATCAAACACAGTGCCTCACATGTGCTAGGCCAGTGCTCTACTGCTGAGCCACAACCCCAGCCCCGACCCTCACTTCTTAATAGCATCATATTGGGGTTCAGAATTTCAACATATGAATTTTGGGGTGTCATATTCTGCCCACAGAATCAGCCAGCACCCTCATGGATGGCTTCACTATCATGTTGACAAGGTCTTCAATTCACTGTGTCCAGACTGACCTTTATCCCCTGCTTTATTCCCCACCCTGCCCTGGTTCACCTCTAAACATGTTGTCACCATTGGCTCAGTCATCCATCACAAGTGGAATTGCTGGGTCATGTGTAGGCATAAACTATGACCAAATAGGGACAGGTTCCAATCCCAAATAGCTGTACCAATGTATGCCCCACCTGTATCCGTATGAGGGAGCTTTCTAAAGCTGACATCCACCCATCTCTCTCCCTGCTTAGCATCCCACAATGCCTTTCTGTGGATGAAGTCCTCCTCCTTGACACAGCCTCCCCTATGTCCTCTCCCTGCCCTCTAGGCTTCATCCCACTACAAACCTGCAGTTGGTTCTTGGTCCTGCATACCCTGCTCCCCTCCATACATGCCCACTGTGTAGTCATCTTTAACCCACCCCCGGGGGTTCACTTCTTGGGAAACCTTGCCTGACCCCTCCATCCCCACCTGGCCTACATACCTCCTCTGGACTCCAAAGTCTCCCAAACACCCTGTTGTACTTTTGGTGTGTCTTTATATGTATCTGATTCATCTGTTAGACCAAAATTTGTCTGCCTCGGCATTTTAAACAATTTGAACTGAATGACTGTGGGGACTGTCCTGTGCATTGTGGAATTCTTTGCTTAGTAGCATCCCTTAGTCTCTGTCCATCAGATGTTAACAGCATCCCCACCCTCAAGTCATTAGCCAGAAATGTTTCTGGATGTTGTGAAATATTCCCAGAGGATCAGAAGTACCCCTAATTGAGAACTGCTGCATTATACTCTGGACCTGGGCTCAGGACCTGGGGATGGGTCTCATTCATGTCTGTATCACTGGCATCCAGAGCAGTCCTGGCCCGGGTTAAGATGTCAACAAATACTGCTTGAATCTGTGGTGGAAAATCACCAGGCCAAAAACCCAAGGGTGGATCTCAGAGATCAGTGTTCTGAGATATACAGATATCATAGAGTTGGGGGTGTCTCTTCCCCTCCTTTTCTTCCCCCAAAGGGCATCCAAATCATCACCTCCTTTTGCTCTTATAATGAAGGGAAGACGTCCAGCAGGCTTACAGTGCAGCCTTGGGCAAGCCCCTTCGCCCCTCTGAGCCTCAGCTTCCCCAGTTATACAAAGTGGACAAAACAGCCTACATTTATCAGTAAATGTCAAATGAGTCAACAAGCAAAGGCCATGACAAATCCTCACAGATTCATCACACAGAGTGATGGCTGCTTGGAGCCTGGGGCGTCTCCCATGGGGAAACACTCATGATGGAGAGGTAAGCCACCTGGCATTTATAGTGAGCACAGTTGCACTTGGCCACCTTGAGCACAGATGGGGACTCTGGGACATCACTGCTTCAAGGACATCTTCCAGGAGTTCAGTGCCTGCATGATCCAGGAGCGCCGTTGGTGGGAAGTGGGCAGATTCTCACAGCTGGGGCTCCAGCGGTGAGTGGTGGCTGGGTCACACATCCATGAGTCCCCACGTGGCAGCGGCCAGGAGTTCCGCCAGCAGCTGGCCAGGATGTGGTCCTGGGCCTGGGCCGCACAGATGCACACTGATGCTTCTGGATCATGTCTCAGGTTTTCCAGAGCTGAGTCATGGGAGGAGGAAGGCCACGTGTTAAGATCCCTCAGCAGGTCTCACACCTCATCCTTCCTCCATTCCTTGGCTTGGGTGCCCTCTCTCGGCATCCCCTCATCTCACTTTCCTCCCAGCCCTTGATTGTTCACATCTTTCAATGCCTGAATCAAAACCAGCCTCCTCTAGGAAGCCCTCCGGATGGCCCCAGCCCGCCTCCATGTTCCCATTGTCTTCACTGTTACAAAATGAACATGAGTCCCCTTAAGGGTCTAGACTATTCGCTCTGCATGATGTGGTTTCTGTTATCCTTTTTGAAACTCATTTCTTTAATAAGATGTAAGCTCCCCAGAGTGGGGCTGTGTGTTCTGCCTCTTAACGGCCCCAAGGTATCTAACACTGTGCTTGCCCCAGCTAACAACGAGCAGAGCTGAAGTGAGCTGAAGACCCTTGCCTTAGGACATGGCCTCCATTCCTATTGCCCACTCTGATCCTGTTTGCTGAATCACTGCCCCAGACACATCACCCACCCAGGCACTACTTACCACCTTTCACTTCATTCAGCCAATCTTCCGTCATTATACTCTCCATGCAGGGGACCAGGGACCCTTGAGCATAATCCAAAAGGTGAGGGTGTCCATCTGATTATGACACCACCCACCTCATCCCCACACCAGGCCCTCAGGGAAGCTTTCCTTGTCTTCCTGCAGCCTACAACTGAGGGTATGAAAGGAGAACATCATTTTGATTGGGAGCAGATTCCTTAAGAGAGGCTGGGAAAGGTCCAGCAGGCAGGGATAGCACCAGAATAGGGGCAGGATCTGGGCTGCAGCAGATTGACAGTGCCACCCCAGGCTGGGCCCTTACTCAGCTGGGCCTCAATTTCCTCAGCTGTGACATGGGAGGAGCTGCCCCTGCTGTCCACTCCTCAGGGAAGTGTGAGCAACAGTAACATGCAGGATGCTCTGCACCCTGCACACATGCCAGGCAGGCTGCTAGCAGAGTCCCCAGAAGGACTGAGACTCAGCTGTGCTGGATCAGCTCAGTAGCTGGGAACTGCTCCCAGTGGCCCCACGGGCAAATCTCTTGCTGCGACCAGCCTGTGTGCCTGGCTCCCACAGCACCTGCAGGTCCCTGAACCTCTCACTTCTCAGCAGGTCCTTTCCTCACAGCTTACTTTTCCTTTTATGTTCCGTGTAGCAAGAAATCCTTCCTGATCCTGTCTATGTTTCCAGAGTTGTCTCTGTCTATACTATGTTGCATTTTACTTGTGATTTGTGAAACTTTATCTTCCACCAGACAGCAGTTTCTTGAATTTAGGTATACTTGGGGAGTGAGAGTGGAAAGGGAAGTCTTTGAGAATCCTAAAATTACATGCAAAAGTGTGTGCATATTGTGCCCTTTTCTAGAGTAGTGATCATAACTTTCAAGTCTCACAGAAGATTTATGACTCAGAAGAGGTAAAAAAGCACTGCAATGTGTCAGGAGCTGTCTGTGAGCAGAGCCAGCCTCTGCTCAGCTTTGTTTCCCCAGCACAGGTCTGGCACAGCGTGTTAAACACTAACATTTTTAGAAGTGGGTGATCTGGAGCAAGACTTTAATCAGAAACCAGGAAATAGATGGCGTTCCATGTAAGAAGCTGCTTCTGAGCAGCACCTTACATTCTCAGGCATGCCCTCAGTCCTAGGCATTGTTCCTCCGTCCCAGTATGATCATGTTAACAGACCATCCCCCCAGCTCCTTGTCCCCATCAGCAGCACCTTCCAAGGGGCTTTTCCTTTCTCTAGCCTAAGCATCATGCCTGGTGCATAGTAGGTGTCAACCAATACTTACCAAAAAAAAAAAAAAAACAACAGAAGGATGGATGCATGGGCGGGTGGACGAATAGATGAGTAGATGGCTCGCTAGTTGGATGGGTGGATATGTGGGTGGGTGGCTGGTTGGCTGGCTGACTGGATGGATGGGTGAATGGGTGGGTGGATGGGTGGATGGGTGGATGGATGGTTAGCTGGATGGGTGGATGCAGGACTGGCTGCCTGGCTGGGTGGGTGAATGAATGGATGGATGAGAAACAACAAATTAATTGAGGAAAGGCAATAAAAGAACCTTCACTTTACAAAGGTCATCACCTTGAAGCCTGTCTGTAGCAAGGTCTCCTGGTCCTCAGTGAAGGGAGCATGGTTATTTGGAGGCAAGGTAGAGGAACAGGGGGAAATACCCCAACATGCCATCAGAAGGGTTGTTTGGAAGGATTTGGAACAAGGGTAACCTATTTGATTTCTTCACAGAAGGGCAGGGATTGTGATTATGGGAAAGAGAAGAATGAAAACAACTGACATTGAACACCTTGATGAGCCAGGCCTCACCTTTTTAAAAATATTCTCATCCAGTCTATGAAGTAGGAGTTGATCCTTATTTTACAGATGGGGAAACTGAGGCTCCATGGGAATAAATGACCCAGTTGGAATCACACAGGAAGGGAGATTCTACTTGACTCTCTACCCAGTTAGTCCCGACTGCTGCAGTCAATCGGGGATTTGCCTAGACTGCTGCTTAGCTCAGACCCATGCTGTACTCCAAAGGGAAATAGCAGTCTGCTGTGTACAGTTGCCAGGGTTGTGACCTGTACAAAGGCTTAAGGCTGACTCAGCCTGAGGCCCACTTCTTAGCCACAATCTTTGAGGAGGGAAGACCACTGTAACATGCATCACAGCTGATGGCTGGCCAAGCCTTGCACATAAGGGGAGGCGTCTGCCCAGGTACTGGATGGGCTGGCAGCCTTGAAGGAAGCAGACTGGAGAGCAGGCAGACCCCTGGAAGCAGGACTGGTTGTGCTAGAGCAGGTTACCTATGAACATGACTGAAGATTTCCGGAGGGAGGCCCTTGAGTTCTTGGCATACTCCAAGCTCTGGCCGAGGAAGTTGAAGGCATTCTCTCGATGGGTGTTTACCTGGAGCAAAGAGAAACCCCAAAGTGCTGGGTCCTCAGAGAGATTCATTCCCCATCTACCCATCTTGAAGTTAGAAATAGTGACCCTGCCCAATAGTCACACTTTTGTCTCCTTGCTTCCTAAATATCTCTGCCCTCTCCCTGAGGCTCCCAAAGGGGGCCTCATCTCCTCTTAGCTGATTGCAATGTGTTCCTGTCTTGTGTATCCCTTCTTCCAATCAATTCCCTTGCTGCTGCCCGAGGGAAAGTTCCCAAATGCAGATCCTGCTCCTGAGATCAGAATGGACATGACAGGCAAGGAGATAGATCTGACCAGAGTGAAGGATTCAAGTTATAGAGCAATGGGGGAATAAACTAGGGATTGGAGGCTCTTAAAATCCAGACAGGAATGGGATTTACTCATGCATTGGAAAGTAGGAAGCCAGCATTCATTTGTGGCAGGGCAGTGACAAAGCAGTGTTTGGGTAAAATAGCCTGACAGTAGTAGTCAGAATGGGTTTGATGAGCAGGAACAAGGAGGTGTCCAGCTAAGAGGCGAAGAGAGATGATGAGAAATCTGATCGGATCATTCTCCTGTTGACAGACCCTGCACACTGAGGTCTAACCTCCAAGGCCTGGCATGCAATGCCTTCAGAGAGTCTAATGCAGATCTAGAACACTATGCTTCCAAAACACACCCCCTTGCCCCCTCCCCACTACCTCCACCTGCCACACACCCTGCTTCAGACCAAGAATATGGCCTGCTCCCCCAGATCTATGCCTCGCACAAGCAATTGCTCCTATTCAGAAGGTTGTTCCCTCTCTTCAACCAATAAATTACCTCTCACCCTTCCAGCCTCAACTCAGAAATCTTTGTGACCCGCAGGCAGAGCTCACCTACCACCCTGATGCTTCTGCAGCATCTTGCACATCCTGTCACAGCAGCGTGTTGTGATTATTTATACTGTCTTCCCACTGGACAGGGAGCTCTCCGAAGATAAGGGCCCTTTCACTCAAGCTTAGAGTCCTCAGCACTCGGACAGGGCCTGGCTTGAAACCAGTGCCCACAAAGTGTTGGATGAATGAATGAATGAACAAATGAACAGCAGGTTCAACAGGTTATTAACAATATAGCTTCCTCCTCCTCCTCCTCCTCCTCCTCCTCCTCCTCTTCCTCCTCTACCTCTTCTTCTTCTTCTTCTTCTTCTTCTTCTTCTTCTTCTTCTTCTTCTTCTTCTTCTTCTTCTTCTTCTTCTTCTTCTTCTTCTTCTTCTTTTCTCTTTCTCTCTCTCTCTTTTGTACTGGGAATGTAGTTCTCAGTAGCACTTTACCACTGAGCCACATCTCAGCCCTTTTTTATTTTTTACTTTGAGACAGAGTCTTGCTGAGTTGCTTTGGGCCTTGCTAAATTGCTGAGGCTGGCCACAAACTGCAGTCCTCCTGCCTCAGCCTCCCAAGTTGCTGGGATGACAGGCGTACACAACCACACCTGGCTACTGTGGCAGTAGCCACAGTACTGACCCCTTTTTAAAGCTGAAGCTCATATGACTTTCACATGAGCAAAGCTGTTGATGGCCTGGAGAGCAAGGAAGAAAGTGAGAATCCACAGAGGTCTGCCATACAGGACACGAGCTAGGTGCCACAAGTAGCTGGCAGAGCAGTGGCCAGCAGTGTTTTAAATAAGCTAAATTGATACTTTGTTAATGTCTTTAAAATGTAGGTTTCAAACTTTTCTCCTGAAACCAGAGGACCTGGCCTTTGACAGGGCCAGGGCTCTCCCAGCTCACAGGCTGCACTATGTCCATGTCACTCATGGTCACTGTCTGCCTAGCCACTGTAGGTATGTGAATTAGCAACACTGCCCAAACTTCTTCCAGACCTCTTTCCCCTCTGTAAAGTGATGGAAATAATATTAGAGGCCTGACTACAGAGGCTTTGAGTGTGGCTGATAGCTGTGGGGCCTTGTTACTTTTTATATTTATGATAAACTCCTGTGAGGGTGCAAGATGCCTGCTTACACCTTCAGGTGGGAAGAGCTTAATGCCCCAGCTATTGGGATTGCCTGGTGAAAACTGCCTGACCCAGGCCATGTCCCTTTCCAGGGTGGTTGGCATCCAAGGACAGATGGACACAAGGGCATAAAGACCTAACTCCAGCCAGGTGTGGTAGCACATTCCTGCAATCCCAGCTCCATGGGAGACTAAGACAGGAAGATTGCCTGAGCCCAGGAGTTTATGGCTAGCCTGGGCAACACAGTGAAACCCAGTCTGAGGGGAAACACACACACACACACACACACACACACACACACACACACACACATATACACACACATGCACGCCTGACCCCTGGGCCCATTTTGAGACTCTCACTGCAGGGTCTTGGGGTTGGCTGAGACCTCCACTGAAGCTCCACTGCAGCTCCACTTCTTCCTCTGCCACCCTACCCCTCTTCTCCCTTCCACAGGGCTGATTCAACAGAGCTCCTCCTAAACCTTCCAGCTAATCTCATCTGGCCCATGACAACAGGGAGGAGATGGTAAAGACTGCCAAACGTTCTGCATTTGCAGTGCTGTCCTTCTCAGCACGAGCATGGTTTGCTCCTACTCAGGCTGCCCCCAGGTACCACCTAGCAAGGGGCTTCTGTGGTTAAATTAATTTACCTTGAAGTCAACAAACGCTTTACCTCAGAGACTTTCATGTGCTGAGATGCACACATCAGGAAGCATTGCCTAAATTTATTCATCCTAGAACTTCTCCCCACACTCACCCGGGGAATATCTGGTGAAATTAGTGTCACAGGGAATACATCCTGGGAATTGCTATTGCAGAAAAGGAGACCACTGTAACCCCTTATGCAGGGATACATTGTACAGGCTAGGGATTGTGGGTATAGCTCCCACATTTGCCTAGTACATGCAAGGTCCTGATTCCATCTGAGCAACACAGAAAATATTATCTATTATTATTATATGTACATATAATATGCGAATTATATAAACATATATATTATGTATAAATATATAATATAAACATATAATATTTATTATACATGCAAATACATAGAGAGACAGGCTAGTGTTTTTGTTTTGTTTTGTTTTGTTTTGGGTGCCAGGATTGAACTCATGGGAGCTTGACCACTGAGCCACATCCCAGCCCTATTTTGTATTTTATTTAGAGACAGGGTCTCACTGAGTTGTTTAGCATCTCACTTTTGCTGAGGCTGGCTTTGAACTCACAATCTTCCTGCCTCAACCTTCCTAGTCGCTGGGATTACAGGCATGCACACCACACCTGGCTCAGGCTAGTGTTTTAACAATGCCACCCTGGTGGTCTGGAAGGGGAGTAAATTAAAATTAAAGGCTGGGAGACCCACAAGATAGCTGGACTCATGGCCCCAATGAGAGAGAGAGTTAGGATTTTTAAGATTGATCAGATGTGGAAGGTGAGGAAAAAGGAGTCTAGGATGATTCTAGGTTTCTTCTTTGAGAACCTAGAGGGTCAGAGCAAGAATGAAAGGGAAGTCTTTAAAGTTCAAAAGAGACGTGCTAGCTCGCAGTGCCTGTGGGTCATTGGTCCAGTAAGCCAGTGGAGAGGGACCACCAGAGGTGGGGAGAGAAGTCAGAGATGGGTTTTCCAGAGCCAACCAGTTGTAGGTGGTCATGGAAATTGTCAGGATGCTGGTGTGCAGAGAAGGATAAGAGAAGGATGGGATCCCCACCTGCAACACACTCGTAAGGAGCCTGGGCAGAGTCTGGAAACTCACAAGGTACTTGCAGATTTTGGCCACCACCTGTGGCTGGTTGTCCCAGGGCTTCCGGCTATAAGCTTTTTTTGGCAACTCCCAAGTCATGAAACAAGAACAGCGGAACAGGGTCTTCATACATTTCTGGGGTCAAGAGAAAGGGAATACCAGAACTATGAAATTCTAGGACACTCAGAACATGTTCCAGGGGGGGAAAAAAGTGTGAAAAGTGGATTTTGGAAAAATCAATTCCTGTTTGAAGGGGTACAAGTGAAGTCAGGCATTTTCAGGGAGAATCCTGACATAGACACTTTGGGAAGACAGATGTGGCTGGACATAAATAACCGCCCCCAATGGGTTGTTTGTGGTCCGGGTTTGTTTCCACAAAGGGAGACATAGCTACAGGCCCAGTGCCTCACACGCTCACCTGGCCCACCTTGGTGTTGCCCTCCTGCATGATCAACAGTAGGGGCACCAAGGTATGGATCAGCTGCTCCTCCATGGCCTGAGTGCGGGGTGGCCGAAGTTTCTGGACCACCTTCCCGTATATGTTGATGCAGGAGAGGCGCACATCCTCTCTTGACTGCAGCAGACCCCAGGCTCAGAACGCCCCTCCTCCAGGAGGAGGCTCCATGGCCTTCTTTTCCCTCATTCTGAGGGGCCCTCCAGGCACAGAGACACAGAGACAAAGAACAGCCAGGCCACCCAGTGGGGCTGTCTGGGGCCACTACTCCTCCCCCAAGCCTAGGTCTGCAGTTCTCTTCATTCTTCTCAGCCAGGGCCCTCAATTCACTTAAAAGGTGCCTTTGTGCCAAGTGGGGAAATGCCCCCCTCTACCAGGACTGGTTAAAAAAAAAAAAGTATCCCCTTTTTAGGTGAACCAACAGCAATATGATCACCTTCTCTGGTCAGACTTGATTAGCTCCCTCCGGGGGGAACCAATTAAAGAGATCTTCTCTGGATGAACCAATTACAAAAACATATGGGCCAGTTGAAACAAGGTGCCCCTTCCTCTGGGCTGGGCCCTACTCAGAACCCAATGGGGTAGGGCCATCAGGGGAGGTATCACAGCCCCCAAGTCAGTAGAGGACCCCACTCCCTATCCCTCCCTCAACCTGTGGGAGTCCTTACATCACTGAAATGTGGAAGCAGGACCTGTAGCATCTCCACATAGACTGAGCTGTCCATCAGTTTCCGGTCCTGTCCCTTGAAGATGGTCTTGAGATTGTGGACCGCCTCTACCACGAGTATCCCATCCACATTCTTCAGGCCCTTCACCATGGACGGCAGGAGGGCCTGCACCTTGGCCGTCTGTGGAACAAAGCCATTTGGGAGAGGGGTTCCTATCTAGACTAGCAGGTAGGAGAACTGGCCTCTAGTTCACCAGTTGCACTTGGTGGCCCAACTCCAATCCCCAGGCCTTTGTGAATGCCCTCGCTCAAGCTCTTCCCTCTCCCTGAAGCCTTCTTTGACCTTATAACTCCTTCCTGGCCTGGATTTCTAGGATCTCTGTCATCATCCCCCTTTTGGGGATTAGGTAGGTGACATCTTGCATTTTCAGTCAGCCCTGTCCCTTTGCCATGGCTACATCCTGAGCTGTAACAGTGCAACAGAAAAACAAAGCATTTTTAAAAATATCAATAACAGGGGCTGGGGTTATGGCTCCGCAGTAGAGCACTCACCTAGCACATGTGAGGTGCTGGGTTCCATCCTCAGCACCACATAAAAATAAATAATTTTTTTAAAAATGCCAATAACACACCAACAGTCTGCACCTGTGTTTCCTGATGATCTGTAAAATAGGAATAACTACTACCATTCCCTTCCCTCCTAGCACCTGCCTTCAGAGTCATTGTGGGAAACCCTGATTAGAAAGTATTCAACAAGAATATAATGCGTAAAGGTTACAAAGGTAGATCCTCTGTACGGATGAGACCACTGAGGATGGACAGAAATGGGCTCTGATTCCAGCCATGAGCTGAGATGCTGATGGTTGAGCTCCATTCTCCTCCAGCCCAGGGCCAGACTAGGCTAGGTGTTCCTCTGCCTTCCACTCACCTTCTCAGCTCTACGGGCCAGGATGACCAGGCCTCGGATGGACAACACCTTCATGACAGGGTCACGGTGGCTCAGGCCTTCCACCATCCTCCCCAGAGAGTACTCCTCAGGGATCCTGCGCACCTGCTCCATTTGGAGGAGCTGAGGAAACCAATGGCAATTACTCCCAGGCTGAGGTGCGAGTGGCCCACAGGTCTCCCACACTTGGGGAAAACCAGGCTCAGCTTCTGCCTAGAGCTGCAGACTTGGAAAACCAGCAGCTGGCTGGAGACCTCCTCTGCATGTCCTCCACACCTCGCGACAAAAACGATGTTTCTCTCCAGCTCAGAGCCCTGTGCCTCTCCCTGCCTGTGCCATCCAGCCCCTGCTGGCCCCTGTGGCCTCATTCACACCATGCCCACCCGGCAGCCCACAGCTTCCACCCAAGCTGCCCACTGTTCCAAGAATGGCTGGGCTGTCTTGTCCTTTCTGTGTTGGCAGGAAGCCCTTCTGCTGGGACACCCACCTCCTCTCTGACCCCCATCACCTTCCATAGCTCCATCCAAAACTCAACCGCTGGAGCCATGCTGGACCTGAACATCCCAAGGCAGCACCTGGAAACCTTCAGGCCCCTTCTGCCCTGTGTGCCCCTCCTGGACACCTGGGGGCTTCCTTGGGGCAAAGATCAAGGCTTCCTCCTTGGGCTGGGTACCTAACCTGAGCTCTTGGGGAACACCTGCAGCGTGAGCTCAGGCCCAACATGAACTCTGGCCCCTTCCTTCCTGAGGACTGCCCTTCCCCTGTCCCCACTGCCCTCCTTCCTCTTCCTCATGCCCTCCCTTCAGTTTCTGCCATTAGCCTCATGAACATGTGTCCCCTTGTGCCCATGCCTAATACCTACCACCACTATTAAGATCTGTGTCTGTGAGAGGGGAACACAGGGCACAGGGAGAGCTGTAGGAGAGGGTGGGAAGTTGACCAGACGGAGGGGACAGGGAAGGGTGGCTGCACCCACCACCCATCCATCCTTCCACACAGCTTGGCACCAGGTCAGACAGGAGAGACACAGTGATATTGGCTGTGCTGACACACAGAAAGCACTTTCTAGGTGCCAGGCTCTGTTCTAAGGACATATGTGAGCACATGTCACCCTCATTGAAATTCAGTGAGGCAGGCAATTCAGTCTTCAAATTGCAGGTGAGGAAACTGAGGCACAGGCAGGCTAAGCAACTCACCCAAGTCACAAAGTTCCCTCCCTGAGTTTAACTGCCCTTGGAGCAGCAAGCACACACAAGGACAATCACAGGTAGAGGGCTATGGGGTGCAGGCACAGGCACAGGCACCTCTGCTGGGGAGGTGGAAAAGCTTGAACCCACAAGACGACCCTTGCCCCAGAGAGGCAGGGCCAGTGCTCAGGGCTCCTGAGGATTGCTGGGATCAGAAAACTTGGAGTCCCTGACCTTGTAGTGGACCTAGAGACACCCCTGAGATCTACCAAGTTCCAACCTTCACCCCCTCCCCCAAGAATCTTTGTGTCAGCCACTAGCAGACTTACAGAGAAGCCCCTCCCAAGAGACCAACCAGGGCAGAATCTCTGCACTCCCTGGGATGTGTGGCCTTGAAAACTACCCCTGGCCTCCCTCAACCATAAGCACCACAATTATTTGCAAGGTTGTGTGCAGACTGATGGGGTTGAAGTGGCACCCCCTTTCTCCACAGAAAAGCCCTCTTCACCATGGCTGATTTTAGGACTGTCAATAAAAGAATCTCTGCAAAAGAGTCCAATGTAGATAAACTTCCAATTTTCGTGTCGCCCTGTTTACTTGGCCACTGGCGGAGAAGATACCAGCACTCCAGGTGCTGGACACCCTTACTAGTTTTCACAAACGTATCCAGTATAGTACTTTGAAGAAATGTGCAAACAAGGCCTCTGGCCTTGAGCTGGGCTTCACAGAGCTGTCTATATTTTTAAGATAAGTTACAAATGGGCTCCATGGTAACAGCTGGCAGGGAGAGGAAAGAAAGGGGAGAAGAAGTTCTCCCCCCTTCTCAGGTGTTGTCCTTGAAGAGTTTACTTGCCCAGAACAGTGAAAGAAAAAGCTGCTTTTATGTGAACTTCTGCAGACTGTGAATTTCTGAGCCCCTCCCCTTACATGCTGGGTATAAAACTCTGAAACTACCTGAACTGGGGGTTCAGGGGATTAATTGATTACAGCAAAATCTGTACCCTCTGAACCTGGATGCAGCCAAATAAAACTGTTTCCTGCTATGTTCAGTGCCTTGCCTCGTTTGTCCCTACAACAGGGTGACACGTGAACAAGGCTGCACACAGTAGGCCTGCAAAACATGGTCCCTTCCCTTTCCATCACCAAGTCAGGGAAATCAGAAGTATAACTGAGCAGGAGCTGGAGCCCAGGGATCCTGACTCCAAGGTTTGTCCTCCCTGGAGGTGACACATTCTGCTGATGCCCACAGGGCCTGGCAGTGTTCCTCGGGCACTCACTTGCCCATCCAAACCCCACTTTCTGGAGCCCTCCTAGGACGGGCCTGGGGATGGAATGCAAACACAACATGGCCCCTTCTCCAGACTCACAGTGCACCCAGAGAGGGGAAAGATGCAAGAAGTTCCCCTGCTGCCTCCTGTCCATCCGATAAACTACTCACCTGTCAAGGCCCAAATGTCACCACCTCCAGAAAGCCTTCCTTATCCTTCTTACTATCCAAGCAGACATTGAGCCTCTTGCCTTTGAGCAATAAACCCTTGTAATAGCCAGGACTCCCCTGCATGACAACTGTCAGGTCATAAAAGGCAGACAAATGTGGTGGCCAGGAGAGTGGACTTTACATTGTCAGTCAACAGATGAAGGGAAAAACGACCTGTGGTGTGTTCATATGATAGCAATCCAAAGGAGGAGTCCTTTCACATGCCACACCTGGATAAATTGTGAAGACCGCTGCAGGGAGGGAAATTGCAGATAGAGAAGGACAAAATCCCCCCTTGCATGCAGCATCTAGAGTAGGCAAACCCATAGGGAGAGAAAGTAGAATGGAGCCAGGCACAGTGGCACACGCCTGGAATCCCAGTGGCTCAGGAGGCTGAGGCAGGAGGATTGCAGGTTTTGATGCTAGCCTCAACAACTTAGCAAGACTGTAAGCAACCTAGTGAGACCCTAGCTCAAAATAAAACATAAGAAGGGCTGGGGATGTGGCTCAGTGGTTAAACACACCTGGGTTCAATCCCTGATACCAAAAAGAAAGAGAGAGAGAGAGAGAGAGAGAGAAGAATGGAGGTTCCCAGGGCTGGGGGAGAATAGGAGAGGGAGCTAATGTTTAATGGGTACAGTTTCAGTTGGAGAAGAACAAAAGTGTTTTGGAGGTGGACGGTGGTGATGAAGGCAGGATGATGACTGTACACTTAAAAGGGCTGAATGGCAGATACTATGTTTGATATATATATATATAATCCCAATAAGAATGAGAGAGAGGGAGAAAAGGAAAACGAAGTGGAACCCAAATGTCTGGCTTGGAATTCTGAATCTGCCACTTGGACCCTGGGAAAGGGACAGAAACCTGTGCCTCAGTTTCCTCCTTCAAAGTGATCATAGGATTACTGTGAGGATGAACTAGATCAATAAATGTAAGCTCCTAGCACATGCCTAGAACATGGTAGCACTCAACAGACACTAGCAACTGCCGCTAAGGACTCTCCCTTTCTGGATCTGTCCCTTCCAGCTTTCCCTGACCTCTCCAGCACCACCCCCCAGCACCTCCCACCGACTTCCTTCCTCCAGGAAGCCCTTCCTGACACCTTCTCCCTCGAGTCTCCTCTTCTCCCACCACAGCCTGGACTTCCCCATCTTCAAACAAGTCACACTATGGCCCCCCAGGTTAATATCTGAGTGTCCTTTGTCTCCCAGATGCACCAAGATGCACGTGATGATGATCCTCACCATCACCCTTCAAGGCAGTTGCTGTGGGAGGCCAGGTGGGATCAGGTTCATATCAGCATCTCGAGGCCTGGCAGCCAGGGTTGGTGGTTGCCTGGGGCAGTCGGGGAGGAGTGTGGGGAGTGTGAGGAGGGGGCGAGCAAGGGAGGGAGACGGGTGGGGTCTTCATATTCTGAGCAATCATACCCCTAGAAAGGCTTTGGATACTGTAAGGCACTGTTTGCACAGGAGAAATAACTACTGTTGTCAACTGAGGCCCGGGACAACCCCACCCCATGCCCCGGTCCCAGTTGGTACCTCCACGAAGAAGGCTGTGGCGGTGATCTTGTGCTTCTCGTCGCCTCGCTCCAGGAGCGGGATGAGCAGGTAGAGGATGCGGCACAGCTCCTGGCAGGAGTAGTGCACCATGGCCCTGGTGGGGGGACAGTCCCTTCAGGCTCTCCTGCCTCAGGGGACATGCCGGAGTTCGACCATGGCACTGGAAATCCCCAAGCCAGGGTCATCTGGGTTCCTGTGTTCCCAGGCCCTGGGGGGGGGGGACTGAGGCCCCGAGTGAAGGCAGTGTGCCTGAGGGCACAGAGCCAGTCAGTAAGAGACAAGCTGAAGACCCCAGCTGCACAGGAGAGAGGGACAGGAAGGAGGGGAAGTGAGGGTCCTTTCACTAAGCGCCAGGTGGCAGCCAAACCCTTTGACCTTGCTACTTGATTTGATCCTCACCATCACCTTCAAGGCAGTTGCTGTTATTATCCCCATTTCACAGCTTCGGCTGCTCAAGGGCACAGCGCTGGAAAGCAGCAGAGCTGAAGCCCCAACCCAGGGCTCCCCTATTCCTGCTGCCTCGCTCACTCTAAGCTAGTGGTGCTCAAAGTGCCCCCTCCACCCACCACCCAGCATCAGCACCACCTGAGAATCTGTTAGAAATGCACATTCTCAGGTCCTAATCCACATTTCCCAAAGCAGGAACTCAGGGCAGTGGGCAGCAGGCTCTAGAGATGGTCCCAATGCATGCTCAAGTATGAGGCCCATGCACGGTGCTCCAAAAATCAGCAAATCAAGACAATGTGGCAGGTAGGAAACAGGGACAGGAGTGAGATGGCCTGGGTTCAAATTCTGGCCCTAGCACTAGCTGTGTGATTTGAAGCAGTCACTTAACTTCTCTGGGTTTCAGCATACTCACATGTAACCCTGGGATAGTAATAATGTAATTCCAATGGTCATGGTGAGAGAACTAAATGAGATCATCCATGTAACCACTCTCCACAAGGTGTTTAAAACATAGTTGGTGCTCAGTAAATGTAGTTGTGCCTCAAGACCCTGGGGAGAGTGCCCTCCTGAGCACTCCGGGGTAGGTTCTCCTACAGGAGACACATCACAGAAATCAAGGTGCCCCCCCTGACCCACAGGAAGTTGTGTGTATTTGAGAGGAGAGCTCTGGTCAGGACCAGTGGGTCACATATGGCTGTGTGATCTTGGGCACATGACTACCCTCTGGAGCTAGGCATGTTCTTATGCAAAATGTATATTAACGCCTGTCCCAGGCACCAGAATGGAAGCAAAAGCTAATCTGTGCTGGGCTTACCACATGGCAGGAGCTCTTCAAAATACCTTATTTAGGGCTGGGGTTGTGGCTCAGCGGTAAAGCGCTCACCTAGCATGGGGGCGGCGCTGGGTTCGATCCTCAGCACCACATATAAATAAATTAATTAATTAAATAAAGGTATTGTGTCCAACTATAACTAAAAAAAAATATATATATAGCTTATTTAATCCTCACTCCACTCTCAGAAGTGGGTCTTACTATTTCCATGCTTTCATGGGGAAATGGAGACACAGAGGGGCAGTCATTGGCCCCTGGTCATACAGCAGGGAAGGGGCTCGGCTTCAGATGCAAGCAGACTGTCTCCATGGCCCCTCCCGGATGCTCTGACATCATCATTTCCATCACATTGGTGTGGGAACCAAATTCCTATGAAAAGGTGCTTGGTAAATAACCTACAGGCTCTAGAATTGCCAGGCGCCACTATGTCCATGGTTACTTCCCTGAGTAAATGCCACCTTTCATGTTGGTGTCGTCCACCTGCCAAGGAGGACAGTAGCCCCTTGCAGAGACAAGTTGACAAAAGGAGCAATGAGTCTTGCTCAGAGAGATGGGAATCCAAGTCCATCTGAAATCTGAGGGTTCCACCCACGCCTGCCCGAGGTGTCCGCAGGGCTCACCTTGCCAGCAGAGACACTCCGCGATGGTGGTTCTCCGCCTGCCCCATGAGCTCCCAGCCACCCTGGTCCTCCAGGGAAGTGGCCTCGTAAGAGCAGCCCATCTTCAGCAGCAGGGTTTTCACCACTTTCACCACCCAGCTGCCAAGACAAGGGGGCCGAGCGCTCAATCCCCCCACCCTGGCAGGCCAGGCCTCCCTCAGCCCTCCACTTTCCCACCATCAGCTGCCGCCAGCCCCACAAGCTTCTCCCCCATGTCGTTACAGGTAAGCAGTGTGTCTGCAAAGGGAGGCTTGTAAAATACTTAGCTTGGAGAACAAGAGAGCAAACAGAAGCAAATCTCCTTCCCTGGGAAGATGGGCGTTTACCCTCCCTCTTCCCCCGAGCCTCATGCACTGCAGGAAGAGGCTGAGCAG
Source organism: Callospermophilus lateralis (assembly GCF_048772815.1). NCBI lineage: Eukaryota > Metazoa > Chordata > Mammalia > Rodentia > Sciuridae > Callospermophilus > Callospermophilus lateralis. Next base: position 101,789,256 of record NC_135311.1, read on the forward strand.
GGTCTCCCCAGCCTCAAGATCTGAGGGTTCCACCTGGTTCTCTCTTCTCCATTCCTCATCAAGCCCATGGCTGGATGGGCCCCTGGCAGGTCAGTCCTCTCTGCTCACTTGGACACTCAGTATCCTGTCCAGGACAGAGTCCTTTTCTCCCTTGGGACATTTAAGAAATGATTCCCTGCTGGGCAGGTGGCACATGCCTGGAATCCCAGTGGCTTGGGAGGCTGAGGCAGGAGGGTCACAAGTTCAAAACCAGCCTCAGCAACTTAGAGTGGCTCTAGCAAGTTAGCGAAACCCTGTCTCAAAAAATAAAAAGGGTTATGGATGTGGCTTAGAGGTTAAGCGCTCTAGACTCAATCCTTAGTACTAAAAAAATAAAAAGAACCATCAGGGTGCCCAGCAGAGTCCCCTGGGGACCTTTTACACCCCAGGGCACTGACCAGGCCTCTGCATTCTTAGACTCCTGAGTAAGCTCAAGGAGCTTTTGGGGTGTGTGGGGGTGCATCTATTGGGATCCTACCATATGCCTGGCATTGCACGGTTCTGTAGTTGTTCTTATACAGTCAGTCATAGCTTAACTACAGGATATATTCTAAGAAATGCTTTGTGGGCTGACCTTGTCCTTGTGCAAACATCACTCAGCGGTCTAGCCTACTCAACACCTGGCCTCCACCATGATCCTAGGGGACCTCCAAGGTGTACCCACCATTGAGCAAAATCTTGTTATGAGGCACAGGACTGCATACACAAACTTTTACTAAGATAAAAACTGACACAAATGGATAAAGTTTAAGTTTACACAAAGTTTTCCAAAACATACACATGTGCTTGAAGGGTTCACCATGCACTGATCTGAGGAGCTCAGGAGACACAGAACTGCTAGTTCTTGTGATTCAGAACAATCCTGTCGAAATCAGGAGAGCCTCATCCTCAGGAATTTGCTTTCATTTCTGTGGGTTTACTTTTCAGTACAGGATTGGGACAGGGATGCTCTGCCATGTGCTATACCCCCAGCCCTCTTTTTTATTTTATAAGACAGGGTCTCACTAAATTGCCCAAACTGGCCTCAAACTTGTGATCCTCCTGTCTCATGCCTCCCAAGTACCTAGGATTATAGGTGTGTACCACCTCATCTGTTATGTTTCTTTCTTTCTTTCTTGGTACCAGGGATTGAACCCAGGGGTCCTTAACCGCCAAGCCACATCTCCATCCCTTTTTAATATTTTATTAGAGACAGGGCCTTGCTAAGTTGCTGAGGCTGGCTGTGAACTCATGATCCTCCTGTCTCAGCCTCCTGAGTTGCTGGGATTACAGGTGTGCACCCCTGCACCCAACTTGTTTCTACTATTTTTTAGCAATCCAGTGTGAAAAAAAGAGCTCCAACTGAGGCCAGGGCCCTTGGAATCAGAAACATGGAGCCTTTGTGCTGGCTCTTTGGAACCTGTGCTGTCAGGAGCGTTCCCTAGCAGCCATGGAGGGAGTGGGAGGGCATGGGGGAGGTGTCTCTGCCCTTCTTCCTCCCCCAGGAACCCCTTGTGCTGATGGAGTGGCTGAGCTGAGCTGTTTAGGTTTGCATTCAGAAGAGAAAAGTGGTTTTTCTCTTCAAGTTAGAGCATTAGCGCCTTCTGCTAAAGCAGATTAGTGCTCCCCCTGCTACTACAGCGGCCTTCCCTCCTGGGTGGCCCCATGTGCAGGGCAGCTTTGGTCATCTCCCCAGCAACGGGTCCAAGGGAACGGCACTGAGATCAGTGCGTCCAGACAGCTGCAGCTGGGCTGCCCTCTTGGCCCTCCCTCACACAGCAGGACAAGTATGTGTTTAGGCCAAAGCTTCTGGACATAGAATTAATTCCTAATGTGTCTTCTGCACTGTTTCTTATTTCCTCAATCTGGCCCTACATTTTGACAAAAACGACCCTACCCATCTCCCTTCCTCTTCACCCCAGGCCCAAAGATTTGCTTGTAACAGCCCCAAATGCCACCATGCCACCATGGAGAGTTGAACCAGGCACCATGGCACACACCTGTAATCCCAGCAGTTTGGGAGGCTGAGGCAGGAGGATTGAGAGTTTAAAGTCAGCCTCAGCAACTTAATGAGACCCTAAGCAACTTAGTGAGATCTTGTCTCAAAAATCAAAGCATATGGCTGGGGATGTGGCTCAAGCGGTAGCGTGCTCGCCTGGCATGCGTGCGGCCCGGGTTCGATCCTCAGCACCACAAACAAAGATGTTGTGTCTGCCGAGAACTAAAAAATAAATATTTAAATCTCTCTCTCTCTCTCTCTCTCTCTCTCTTTAAAATAAATAAATAAATAAATAAAAAATAAAACATAAAAAGGGTTCGGGATGTGGCTCAGTGGTTAAGCGCCCCTGGGTTTAATCCCTGGTACAAAATATATGAATTTCTGAAAGCAGAACACAATAAAATAATTTCAGATCAAGTTAAAAACTAGAATACAAAGGACAAAAAGTTAATTTCTTTAATATATAAGGAGCTCTTACAAATTAATAAGAAAAATCCTCAACAGGCCAGGCACAATGGCATACACCTGTAATCCCAGCAACTTGGGAAACTGAGGCAGGAAAATCACAAATTTGAGGGCAGCCTGAGCAACTTAGGCCCTAAGCAACTTAGCAAGATCCTGTGACAAAAATCAAAAAGGACTGGGGCTGTGGCTCAGTGGTTAAGCACCCTGGGTTCCATCCCTCATGACAAAAATAATAATAATGAGACAGTTCTGTGTATGATGAGATCTAAGATATGGCATAAGATAGGAGCAAAAATGGGTACCTGTGTGAGGTATGCTACCACTGCGGTAAGAACAGAGAATTAAACACATCCGTCATGCATCACCCACCCCTGAAAGAACCTGCTTGTCCTAGGGGAAGCTGGCATAAGGGCAGGAAAGGAGACTCACTTTTAATGTCCTTTGGGGTCTTTTTTTTTTAATCCATGTGCATATACTACTTATTCCAATAAATAATTAAAAATTAAACTGGTTGAGCCTTACACATGCACCTAATGCAAATGTCTGTAGGGAGAGAGGGAGAAAATTCACTGGTGAGCTGCTGGGGGAGGAGGACAGCTTCCTGTGCTCCTGGGCTAAGCAGTGTTGGGCACAGAGAGCAGTTGCTCAAAAACAGCTGCTGGATGAAGTATTAACTCTAATAATAAAGTGTGCTTCTGGGGCTGGGGTTGTGGCTCAGTGGTGGAGCACTTGCCTAGCATGTGGGAGGCATGAGAGCTGGAACTTGAACCCAGGGGGAGCCTGGTTCCCACCCCAGACCTCAGCACCATGTAAAAATAAATAAATAAAATAAAGGTATAAAAAAATACAATAGCATTATTTAAAAAAAAAAAAAAAAAAAAAAAAACAGTGTGCTTCTGCTTTCTCCTCTAGTCCCAGAGCTTTCCATTGATGGACTGCCCTGAAGCCTTGTGGAGGGTCTTGCTGTCCCCCCAGGGAGAGCGGGATCAAGAGAGATGGCAGAACATACTGCACAGGTACGAAGGCAGGCGGCTGTATGTCGGTCTTGGCATCCTTGCGAGGAGCCACGCGGCCGGGCAGGTTGAGGCCAATGTGGTAATGCACCTGAATGAGCAGGGCCAGCAGCAGCTGCGGGTAGATGCGCCTCACGCGGCAGACACAACTGTTGACGGACAGCAGCTCACACAGGCCGCTGGCTGCCTGGGGGAGGAGTGGGAGCTGGTGGCATGAGAAGGCATCTTCCCTGCACTCCTGCCTAAGGCCTGGCCTTCTGCTCTGGGAGGCTGGACCTGGGTCTTTTCTCTTCCCTGGCCCAGCCAGGGAGAGCCTGGGTCCCACCCCAGACCTCTAGCCAGGTCTCAACCCAGAGTAAGAACAGCCTGTCTTCTAGGTTTGGTCCAGGGTTATGATGTCATCTGACCTGGGAAGATTCATGGTAAGGGATCCCTTCCTACCTCCTGAGAATTAAAACAGTCTTGATTCCATTTTGCAGTTGAAGAGAACTGGCTCAGAGGAATGAAGCAGCTGCCCAAAGTCACCTATCCCCATAGGGGCAGAGCTGGAACTTGAACTCAGGTTTTCAGATAGCAGCTATAGCATTCCCTGCCTCTTCCTCACTCACAACACAGGTGCCCAGAACTGGGCAGAGATCTGGGCTTGGGTCCTGGTGCCACCACTGGCTAGCTGTGTAACCTTGGGCAAGGCACAGGCTGTCTCTGAGAAGGTCTTGCTGCTGAATCCCCAGAACTTATCAGTGTGCCTGGCACTAAGTAGGTGCTAACAAATACCTATTAAATAAACAAATCAGCCCCCCAAAAATAGTTGGGTACCTACTATGTGCCTGGTGTGTTTGACATTGGGGATATCATTGTGAGCCAAATAGGACAGGCACTGGCTTGTGCACCTCACAAATTAACCCAATGGCCCCCACACTATTACTAAATCATAACTGGGATAAATTCTTCCAAGATAAAGTATGTGAAGCAAAGTATACGATGCCCAGATCAGAGCAAGTCAGGGAGAACAGGGAGGCTTCCCCAAGGAGGTGATGCTTGCATTCAGAGCTGAGGGATAAGCAGAGGTTAGTTTGGTGGAGGGCATTCCAAGGAGTGGACACAGTGTGCAAAGGCCCTGTTGCAGAAGACTGCTGGATGTTTGGAGTTCTGACAAACACCAGCGAGGCTGCACTAGAGCAAGCAAGAGGCCCGTGGAGGGAGGAAAGGTGGGCAAGGGGTACCAGGTAGGAGCAACATGGCGTTCCCCAGGGGAAGAGGAAGCCAAAGCAGGGGCTGAGAAGAGCAGGTGTGCATTCTGGAAGATGCTTTGGTAGGGGTCACAGGGCAGGAGTGGAAGCAGGAAAGCGAACAGGTGGTGAACCAGGTAAAGGTTAAAGGTGAGAGAGGCAGAGAGAACCCCATCACCAAGAAGGGCGAGGCCTCCATCGCGTCCTGGCTGGTGAGGACCCAGCCCCCCTCCAGCTCATGCTGTTCCCACTGCTGCAGGCTGCTATCCCCACAGGTGGCACCACTGTGTCATCCAGTGGATCACAACCAAGAGCCCAGAGTCAGGGACTTGCCCAAGTATCACTGGCAGGTGGGACCTGGAGCCCTTTAAGCTGAACACAGCGGGAGGGAAGAAGGGAGGGAGGGAGAACAGAATGGTGGGGCTGGTGGGCTGCATCCTCACCGCCAAGGGCACAATGGAGGCCCGGCCCTTCTTGGTGACTGGCTTTTCCTTCAAGCTGGTCAGGAGCAGATCCAGGAGGTCGCGGACATCACAGCTGGGCTTGCGCAGTATCAACTGCCTCCACATCTCTGCTCCATTACTGAGGTGGGGGAGGGGGATGGTTAGGGGATGCCAGCAAGGAAGGTCCAGAAAACACTCTCCAAGGGAAAGGAGGCTCATGGTGATTGAGAACCCTGTTCCCAGTGACCACACCAGGTGCTTTATATTCAATTTACTATTTCAGCAAATATTTATTGAGCATATGCTGCATTAGGCAAATCTCTAGGGCTACAGAAGCAAAAAAAGAATCGGATCCACGCAGGGTAACTGAATTTTCACAATGATCCTCAAAGCAGGCATTGTTATTTCCATTTGATAGAAGCAGAAGAGAGGCTCAGAGAGGCGAGATTGCTAATCCAAGAAGATACAGCTAATGAGCTACAGAAGCAAGGAGTGACCAGATCTGATGTCTCCAAAGCTGGTGCTCCTCCCTTCACACCAGTGAGCAGGAACCAAGGCAAGGGAACCCTTGTCACTTAATACCAGGGAGCATGTCTCCTGCCCCTGGGCAGGCAGTTCCCCAGGCAGGGGAAACCCCTGAATGCAGCAGAAACCAGCCCACAGAAGTCCTGCCATGGGAAGTTGACAGAGTGCTAAAGGGTTAACAAAAACCCCTGCCCCCTCTACATGAGCATCGGAACCTTCCCTTCACTCTCTAGCTCTGTTCCCCTGGAAACCTGATAAAGATAGTATGTCAACTATGTTGCTAGGCAACATTACTTATGGTAAAAATGGTCTTTATGGCCACTTGGTAAATTGCTTCTGGACTGAAACTATCAATTAGCAGTAAGAACTGATGGGGATGATGGGGACGCTGCCGGGAACAGTGACTCTTTCATGGGATTGTCCCTGTGGGGTCCCCAAAAGTGAAGCCTCTAGAGTTGGTGTAAGAGACTCTGGTCTCTGTGGTTCCATTTCAGCCACGTGTTCCCCATGGGACTCCTTTCCTCAAACCTGAGCTTTACCTGGGAGGCCCAAGAGACCATTTCCCAGACCCAAGCATCCCGGGCACAAAACTCAAGGAGGTCCTCGCTCTAGAACTCATGCAAGTAAGGCTTAGCACCTGCAGAGGGGCCTCCTTCAACACCATGCCTGGGTGCTTGGCCTGCCTCTGCCTTGTCCTCTATCCTGACTGACTCTGCTATCACATGTGATCCCTGGAAGTCATATGAATCAGTCTATCTAGGGGTCCCAAGAAGAAGGCCCCTGATATCAGTGCAGCTGAAAGATGCTGGATCATTCCACTCTTTTTTTTTAATATTTATTTTTAAGTTTTAGGTGGACACAACATCTTTATTTTATTTTTTTGTGGTGCTGAGAATCAAACCCAGTGCCTCACGCATGCTAGGTGAGCGTGCTACCACTTGAGCCACATCCCCAGCCCCGAGTTGGATCATTCTAATGGGAGGATGTGTGGCTGGGTCCTCACTTCCCCTGCTGATCTCCTTGGCTTCTGCAAATGACCCCAACTGTCCTTATTAGAGCATACCCTAAAATGCTGTTTGCACAGCTCTGCATAATTCTTTCACATTTACTCAGAAAAAAATCATCCTAGGGTTTTGATCAGCCACTGCCTTGTTTTATTTATTCAAAGACATGGTGGGAGCATTTCCTGGGCTGAGAGGTCAAAGTCAGCCAGAGTAGTCACCATCTGGCCACCGTCCCCTCTGCCCATCAAACCAAGAGCTCCCTGGAGGCAGTGAACATGGGGCATCTCCCTGCACAGCTACAGGCCCAGCAGGTGCTCAGCCCAGCTGGTCGTATTACTTCATCACACCACCCACCTGGGGTGTAAATATAGGGATCAATTCCTCCTTTTGCTTCTGGGGGGAAAACTGAAGCCCAGAGAAGGCAAGCAGCCTGCCCAAGACCACCAGCTGCTGGAGGTAGAATCAGGACATGCAGGCCTCCTTCTTATGACACCATTAAGAGCTCTGGGCTTAGAGTCAGTCAGACCCAAGTTTAGGTCCTCCTTCTATTGATAGCTCAGTGGGCTCCTAGAGTAAGAAACTTCCCCTGAGTCTCAATTTCCTCATCGGTAGAATGGAGCTTCTTTGAGAACAAGAGAATGTACTGGTACTCAGCACAACACCCAGCAGTGCTCAGGAAATGATTAATGGTTGTCTAAGTACCTCAGGTCATGGGCAGGGGCCATCTGGGAGGGCGAGGGGCTTCTCTAGGTAGAAGGGGGTTCCAGCCTGGGGGGGAGCTACTTTGTCCCTCTGAGGTGTAGTGGCTGAGAACCCGCTCCCAATTGGTACCTGTCCAGCGGGAGGGGACACATGAGCAGGGCCACCACAACCTCCGTCATGAAGGAGCTGGCCAGGAGGGAGACGGGCAGCAGGGCCACCTCACGGGCCCGAGGTTCCTGGATGTGGCTCAGCTGCATATAGATGCCCTGCATGATTTCTGGGATCTGGGGTACAGCCATGAGCAGGCAGAATGAAGGTCCATCAGAAAAACCAAGAAGGCTCCGGAGGGGAGCAGGAGGGGAGGAGGAAAGAAGATGGAGACTGGAGACAACAACAGAGGCAGGGGTGGGAGGGGACAGGAAGGAAAGAGGAGAGCAGCACGGGAGAGAAGAGGGGGCTGCGTCCCACTTCCGCACCCCATCCCGCCAGGTGAGCCGGCTTCTCTGAGGGTGATAAGCCACCCACTGCCTTGCCCCAGTGCTTGGGGGTTCCACCACCTCCCACCCTGCTCACAGTCAGGCTGTGCCAAGGGCTGAGCAGGTCGAGGGACAGGGGAGTCCCCCAGGCCCCAGTGGCCACCCGCCTCTGCCCCTGGGGAGGCCTTACCACCTCCAGCGCCCTGTGGCGGTACCACTCCAGCACTGAGCTGAGCGTGACCTCAGAGGCCAGCTGCATCATCTCCCCGGAGTCCTTCCCCCGAGCCTCTGAGCCGCCTTTCAGCCCTTCCAGGGCTGCCAGCAACAGGTCCTTTACCTGCTGGGGCCCTAGGAAGTCTCCAAATTCCTGAAGCAAAGGTGCAGAGAGAGCTCCAGACCTTGAAGCGAAGGGCCAGAGCCATACAGAGGCTCAAAGACCACCTGACCCGCTACAGAGGGCATGCCGCCTTCATCAGCAAGGGCTGAACCCTCTGGGGAAGAGCTACAAAAGTCCAGGTGCATGGGCCCTGCACTCAGGCTGGGTGTCAGGGAGAGGGAAGTTGTGGCATGGGCTGGGGGAGGGGCACTCAGGTGGGCTCCTATGGCTGGAGCTATGGGGAAGCTGAGCTGGCACTTGGGGTGTGGCACTGTCCTCCTCCCCTCCCTCCCATGGGAAGCCCGGGCTGACAGGCAGCAGTCACCGCGATCACACGCAGGATGTTCTGGCACGGGCTGACAGGGTTGTAGGGCCCCAGGAAGCGCTTATTGCTCTCGTAAAGCTCCTTCTTGTTGGTCTCTTCCTTATCTCTGGCTCCTGCAAGAGAAGAACCTTCCAGGTGAGGCCTGACCAGACTATTACTCTTAACTTTTTATTAAAAGCCACAGAAAGGGGCTGGGATTGTGGCTCAGTGGTAGAGCTCTCGCCTAGCATGTGCGAGGCCCTGGGTTCAATCCTCAGCACCACATAAAATTAAATAAACAAAATAAAGGTATTGTGTCCAACTACTTCTAAAAAAAAAGCCACTGAAGGAAGGACCCAAATCCTGCACAAGCAGCTTAATTATTTTCACATAGTGATCACACCCAGGTAGGGTAGCTGGCACCCAGGTCAAGAAGCAGAACACAATCAGCATCCCAGAGGCTCTCTTGTGCACCCCTCTCAGGGCTACCCCTTGCTCCCCACAGGGCAGCCATTCCTGAACCCCTACCTGGAGTTCCTGGCTTTGAACTTCATAAATGGACTCATGTGGTGTGTGACACTGGGCTGGTCTCCACAAATACTCTTTTTTTCCTCCCCAGGTACTGAGGTTTGAACTCAGGGGGTGCTTTATCACTGAGCTATACCCCTAGTCTTCTTTATTTTGAGACAGGGTCTCACTAAGTTGCTCAGCCTGGTCCCAAGCTTGATATCTTCCTGTCTCAGCCTCCCTGGGATTACAGACATGCACCATCATGCCCAGCTCTTAGGAAAGGCCTCAAAAGCTTGTAGATTTTGTTCTACTGTAATCTTTATACAGATAAGGAAATCTAAGCCTAGACAAGCAAAACAGCTAGGAAGGACCAGAGGTCTTTGTAGGCGATGACATTCTTTCAGAGCCAGAGGAGCTTAAGCCAGAGGAGCAAGCCAGGGTCACCTGGACTGGGGCAGAATGGGACTTTAGAGAAAGAAAGAAGACAAGAGTCGGGGCTTGTACAATGCATGCCACATCACTAGCTCCCTGAAATTGAGTCACCCCTAGATTCTTCCACCACTCCAGATCCTAAGACAGGACCTACTCTTTGTTAGAGCACCCACCATGTGGCCTTGGGCACACAGTGATGACTAAGATGCAATCCTGCCCTAGTCTCATGGGATTCCATTTGAGTGGGGAAGACAGACAAGAAAACAAGATGTTGGGACCAACTTGACTGAGTGTATACGGTACTGTAGGGACATGAAAATGACTGTCACAAATTAAGCACAGAAGGATGAGGAAAAGCTTAGAAAGGATTATTTACATCAAAATAGGTCTGTTTGTAGGTAGCTTCTGTCCCCTGGTTCTGTGGGAACTAGGGCTTCACACCAGCTTCCACAGTGGCCATCTGACCCCGGACTGGTCTTCCCATCTCCCACCAGGGCCTCACTGCCTGTCTCCAGCCAAAGACCAGCTGAGTGGCCTCCCAGGAGACCTGCCCTGGGGGCTCCCACAGGGCTTACGTTTCTGGAGCTCCAGGATAGTGTAGAGGATGGTGATGCCGTCCAGCGCCTCCCGGCCAATCTCCTCGTCAGGATCCCCAATGCGAAGGATGAGCCTCCCCAGTAGGAGCCCCAGTGCGGGGAACCCCGAGGGCATCTATTGGTGTCGTAATCACAGGGGCGGAGTCTCACAGGTTCAGTAATACTACACAGAAACTGGTGAACAGAGCCCTGACAGCAGAGCCCTCAGAGCTGGGAAGAGTCTCCCCAGGAGCGTCCACCCCTCCCGGCCACACTCACGAAGAAAGGCAGAGTCAGGAGTGTGTGGTTCAACACGGAGACGTTGCTGTTCACAGCTCGCGCTCGTTCGTGGGCCTTCCCAGAGTTCATCCAGGGCCCTAGGGGCTGTAGGGACCAGGGCAAGACTCAGCTAACCCCTGCTCCTGGGCAGACAGGCCAGCCTGCACCATCTGCAGGAGCTTCAGAGAGGGCACAGAGGCAGCTCACCAAGCCCTCCTCCTCTTGTGGGGCTTAGGGAGAGATAGGGTCCAGGAGCTGAGAACAGGACTCACTGACTAGAGGGAAGGAGGTCAATGAGGAGAGAGATGAAAGGAGGAGAGTCATGAGAGCAGAAAGAGACAGGGACAGATAGAGAGAGGGAAGCTATGGGAGCAATCGCAGGAGCTGTGTGGGGTGGCTCTACATAGAGTGAGGGGTGGGGAGAGAGTTAGCGGTGGCAGGAGTCTGGGACAGGGCCTGTGAGTAGCACCGGGAGGTAGAACGCTGGCCCAAAATGACATCCTGAGGTCAGATCACTCCTGTTCCAGCCTCCCTCTGCTCAGACCTGACTCCCTGCTTCCTTCCCTCTGCCCTTCCCTGCTCCCTCCCCAGCCCCACTCCCTGCACCTCCAAGATGCTCTTCAGTCCAGCAGGAGTGGGGTCTTCAATAAAGAGGGCATTAAGCAATGTCTGTAGAGCATCCAAGGTCTGATGGTAAAGTGTCTGTGGACAGGAGGAGACCCAGTTGCTAGGGGTTAGCACCCTCTCTGGTGGCAGGGAAGAGGGGGCAGTTGGGCCCATGAGAACCACTTTCTGGCCCCACTTCTGAGACTCGCCTGATGTGTGATATTGGACAAATCACTCCCCCTTCATGGGTTCCAGTCTCCTTACCAACAAAGTGGTAATTATGATCCTTGTACTTCCTACCTTAAAGGGGAAAAAGCAGAGAACCAGCATTTATTGAGACTCTGCCATGGGCCAGGTGAGTGCCTGGTGATTTGCATATCCACATCCTCAAATTGAGGAGACACTTGTCCAAAGTCACACAACAAGGAGCTGTCAGGTTGGGACAGCTTATTTTCATTATCTCTGCTCTGATTAAGACCCAAATGGAGTCTCCAAGTTGCCTTAAAGGAGCCATCTCTCCCTTGGCTCACCATGCAGCAATGCTGGAATTGTTCTATGGCTGCAGCAACCACACACACATAATGCTAAGCAGTGGGTTTGTGCCACTCTGGGGAAGGCCCTCCTTTCCTTGCCTCCCCTCCTTCTGTTGGCTCCCCAAGCATATCTCCCAGGTTGTCACTGTCCAGTTGTCACTCCTGAGTCTGCACACACCCTGGAGCTAGTGGCCCTTTGAGGCACACCACAACCACCAAGCAAACTTCACTGCCAACTACCTCCTTCTTCCCTCCCATTTGCTGCTGATTACTGTGCAGAACTTCCCTCTCCTGGTCAGACCTGGTACTGCAACAGGGCCGCCTGCTCTTCCCAGCCTGTGGGGATTCCTTGCCTGGCCTTCTGGTCTTCTCTGAGGGCCCCAGCTCCACGCCCAGAGCCCTCCAGCTGTGTGCAGGGGCTGGCTTCCCCTGCTCTCTAGCCTGGCCTCCCCGAACTTTTGTTTCCAGCCACATTGCCTGCTTGTGGTCCTTGCAGTCACTATGCGGTCTGTCCACAGGCTTCTGCACAGGCTGCTCCCTCTGCCTGAAATACCCTTCCTTCTGCCCCCTCCTTCAGTTCTTAGTTCTCTTTAACCTCAGCTCCAGAATCATGACCCCGACCCTCTCTAGGCCATGTCTCCCATTTCAGGCTCTTTACAGCACCAAGACTTTCCTGTGTGTAGCACTGCCTGCTGGCTGCAATTTTGCATTTCTTTGAGTGAACCTCTGATAATGTTCCTCCACCCCCAGCACTACTGTGAGGTCCCCACACTGAGCCGGGTGTGGAGAGGTACTCAACTAACACTGGCTGAGGGGGAGGATGGATGAACACGCCTCACCCTGAGCTGGAATCCCTCTTCCTCAACCTTCCCCCCCACCCCACCTGGCTCCCCACTCATCCTGGACTGAAGGTCACTTCCACCACTTCTCCCGCAATGACATCACAGAAGTTCAAAGATGCTCAAATGAGCCCCTTGAGGTTCTGCTCCTCTAGGTGTCTGCTCCAGCTCCCCAATCTTGCTTCCTTATGGCTCAGTCCTCAGCACCTGCCCCCCAACCCTGGCCACCTCCTTCGGCCATACCAATATCTGCCCACTTCCTTCTCTCAGGGCAGGGCCTAGAAGTGAAGGGTCTCCAGATGGAGAGGCAGCCTTTGCAGTAATTTTATTTACATACAAAATTTATCGAATGCCAGCTCAGGCCAAGGGAGGTGACTTTAGTGACCCAGGCCACATGGCTAAGGCATAGGGTAGAGGCTCCTACCTACTCCCAGAATTGGCCCTTTTTCTTGCCCACTAGGTGTCCAGAGACACAGCTCACTCCAAGACCCCCCACAGCCCTGGGGACACACCTGGGAAGGAGGGCAGGCACCTCACCTGGATGTCCTCTGCTTTGGCCTCGTCTCTCTCCTGCATGGCCTGCACCGAGGGCAGTGAGAACACACTCCGCACACACGTGTTCACCAGCTCTGCCCTCTCCCGCACACCCAGGATGGGCTGGGTGTGGCTGGGAGGAAAAAGGAAGTGAGGCATGGAATGAGGGAGGGGCTGCAGGTGCGGGGCAGGGGTCAGGGCCCCTGGCACAGGTCTGGATGCTGAGGTCTGAGCCACAGGAGGACGATATGAGGTGGCACCAGGAGAGTGGGTGTGGAGGGCTGACAGCCAGGCAAGGACTGGGCCAGGGAGAGGGGAGGCTCGGAGCAGGGAGGGGCTCAGGGAAGGGCCCAGGAGAGACAGGCAGAGCCCAGAGGTAGGGTGTGGACACCTCAGTTGGGTCAGGGTCTCCATGGCCTGCCGGCGGACGGAGCTTGAAAGGGAATCCAGCGGCTCATCCTGGATCTGCCTCTGGACAGGGACCACAGAGGGCCAATGAGGACACCTGGTTACAGACCACCAAAGCCAATGCCACCCCTCCTCAAGGGAGCAGGTGCAACAGCCCTTCAGCCTGGGCAGAGTCCCCCACCAGCGGGGTCCAGAGAGCCAGCTCACTGCTCAAACTCTACCCTGAAACTTCAGTTCAAAACCCCAGGGGCTGGGGCTGTAGCTCAGTGGTAAAGTGCTTGCCTCGTATGTGTAAGGCACTGAGTTCGATCCCTAGCACCACATAAAAATAAAGATACTGTGTATTCATCTACAACAACAACAACAACAAAAAAAAAAAACCCAAACACCCCCAGCCCTCACCTGCTGCACCCCACATGGAGAACTCGGTAAAATTGTTCCTGCAGCAGCTTAGTGACAGAAGACTATTTCACCCACAGACCTGCCCAAGCAAAAATACTACTCATGGCCCCTGAAAGCTGCTGGTTGGATTTCTCTAAAAGGACCTTCTACTTTTCACTTTTGATCTAGCACCTACATACAGTAGGTGCTCAATGAATGTGTGTTAAATGAAAGTGTACTGTGGATTGAACTCAGGGCCTCACACATGCTAAGCAATCACATGACCCCTGAGTTACACCCTAGTCTTCTCTCTCTCTCTCTCTCTCTCTCTCTCTCTCTCTCTCTCTCTCCCCCTCTCTTTCTCTCTCTCTGGTACACAAAGCCAAATATAATTTTATAAACTTCAGTGATTAACCCTGCCTAACTCATTCTGGTGGATAACAGAGAAGAGACTGCATTCAGCAATCCTGAAGTTGCCCACCAGGAGGAATTTCTGGGAAAAGAATGATTCAGTGATAACCATTTCCCATGCACAAGGCTCTGCAGGGAAATGCCCACTGGACTGCTCTCCCAGAGACACAGCCATTGTGACCCCATCTGTAAAATGAGGAGAGTTGGCTCAGAGAAGAAAAATGACCTGCCCAGGCTCCCTCAGGGTAGGTGGAGGGCAAGTAGAAGGGGAGCCAAGGCTCAAGTCCAGGTGACCTATCCTTCATCCTATCTTCCTCCCACCTCACACCCACCCTCACCCAGTCTCATCAATGGGTGGGCTTGGGAATTCCACCCCTTCCCACCCAGTGCCGCACACCGATGTGGCCCCCTCGCACCATCATCTTCTTCATCATGGACTTCTTCTTTCCTTCCCCTTCCAGCAGGTCCTGGCCCTTCTGGGCGGCCTTGATGTTCTCAGCCTTGGAACAGAACCACAGGGAAAGCCCCACTGAAGCCAACCCTTAGCGGGTGCATACAGCTTCTGCTGACACCCAGCACCTTGAAAAGGCAGCTCCCAGCATCAGCTCAAGAGAAATGACAAGTCCTCCCCCGCCCAGGGGGAGGCAGGGAGAGCTTGGGGTGGGGTAGGGTGAAGACTGGAGAAAAATCTTGGTGATCAGGATGGGAAGGGTAATCCTGAAGGCCAGCATTTGGAGATCAGAAATGAGAGACGGCAAAACATTCCTCCTTCTCCAGGAAAAGACAGGGAGAGACAGAAAAGGTCTCGGCATCCAACCTGAAATTCTACCATTACCAACACATAGGAACCTTCTAGAACATACCAGTCAAATTAGGGCATTCTGCTGCATGACAGAGGGAACATAGGAACCCACCTCCAAGTAACCTATCGGTTTCCCTGTCTTAAAGGTGAAGAAGAGAAGCTAGCCATGACATAAGTAAATAAATTTCAAATAGTAAAGAAAAAACAGAATGGAGATGGTGGCAGGGTAAAGTTGAACCAGAGTTCTTTTTTACTTCTATCAATGGAAAGGGCAAAGACCCAGAGTCGGGAAGGAGTTCAGGGTGTGAGAAGAGGGAAGGGCAAGAGTAAGGCGGATGACAAGAAGAACGCTCTGGGAGGAGGATGAATGTTCCCCAAATACAGGGCCTCTTGCTCCTGTCACCTTCTCCCTGCCCCCACCCACACTGCCTAGGGGCTGGAGCTGGCCTGGCCTGGCCTGGGTGGATCCCCTGACTTCAGACCCCATCCACAAGCTGGTCTTGCTCACACTCGAGTGCCACCTTCATGTCCACCAGCTTGTCCAGTCTGCCCCACTGGCCCTCACCAGGTCCTGCAAATGCTGGCCCTCACCAAAGCCTGCTGCGTGGCCCAGACCTAAACTGGGAAATGACTGTGTCCTTAAAAACTTTCATAGCGCACCTACTAAGGTGCCACGCACTACTCTAAATGCTGAAAATGCTTCTGTAAGACAGATAGACATCTCTGACTTGTGGAAGACTCATTCTAATGGAGGAGATGAACAAGAAACAGGAGTGAGGAGGCACATGGTGCATGAGAGGGTGCTGACTACTTAGGAGGAAGAAACTCCACCAAGGAACAGGAAGCTGGGTGGTGGGGAGGGGTGCCCCAGGAAAGTGGCTAGGAGTGGAGCAGAGGCATACCAGTGCCGGTTTGTTGTCATCTTCTCTGTTCTCTGGCACCTTCCTCAGATTTGAGGTCACTTTATCAAAGATTTCTGCGTGTCACGATTTCCATGAGAAGAGAAGCAGATAGAACATAGGGGGACTCAGGGTGCCAGAGTCCCTTCCCACCCGACACGCCCAACCCTCACTCCCCCAGCAGGCCGAGCTTAAAGTATAAATCAGCTCAGGTCACCTCCCCTCCCTGAAGCCCTTCAGTGGAGCCACATTCCATTAAGCAGGAAGCCACCACCATTGGCAGGGCCCTCCCCCTCCACTTCCCAACTTCATTTCCCACGGCTCTCCCACCCTGGCCTCCTCCAGTCCTGGACAAGTGTACCCCAAGGCCCTGACACAGGTGGTTTCCACTGCCCAGTCACTCCCCTGCCATTCCCCCTTGTCCCTCCGGGGTCCCTTCTTTCCGGTCTTTGCCTGCCACTCCTCAGAGATGCCTCTCCTGACCGTTGGGCCAAATGAGGGCCCACTGGCCCCTCGGTGCGGCCTCCTAGTTACCCAATTTATAAGTGACCACTTATTTGTTTCAATAGGCACCTGCTACTGCTCAGCCCCCAATTCTCCCACTTTTTTGGGGGGTGAAGGCCCCCCTTTTCCCTGGTCCTTTACTTATGGGGGCTGAGGGGACACTGAAGGTCAGCAGGTCTCTCTCAGAATTCTGAGGTCAAGAACCAGAACCTGGGAGAGCTGGAACTTGGGCACCGTGGCTGCAACCGCCAGAGGCTGCCAGGGGAAGGCGCCAATGGGGAGAACCCAACGCGGGCCTCGCTGGGGCCAAGACCTTGGCTTCCAATCACGTCTCCACTGCCACCAACGGGGCTCCCTGGAGAAGCGGCTGATTGCAAGACTTGGGCAGGGGAGCCCAGGATGCGCCTGGGATAGCTTGTATCAGAAAACAAGGGAACAGGAACACTTACTTGAAGGGTATTCCACTGGCCAAATAAAGGAAATTTCGAATATCAAGAAAAACAGACATTTTAAGATAAAAGTTGAAATTACTATCAGCAGAATTCACCAAAGGAAATTCTAAAGGGTATCCTTCAGGCCGGAGAAAATTAATCCCAAATAGAAGGTCTGAGACAACAATAAATAAAGAAGCAACTGAAGGAGGTTAATATTTGAGTAAATAGAAGAATGTGAACTATATAAAATAAATAAGGGTTATGAAGTTAAGAACTTAGAATTAAAATGTCTTACTGCAATAGCATATAAATTGGGGGGAGTGAATTAAATGGGATTAACGTGTTCCTAAATCTTAAACTCTCTGGGAGAGTTGTATTGGTTAAACTGGACACTTTTATTCAACCTGTACATTAAAGCTTCTCTACAGAATCACTAAAACAGCACAGAGGTGCTGGGTGGCTCAGTATAGTGTGTGGCTAACATGCTGCAGGCCCTGGGCTCCTCCCCAGAACTGCAAAACAAACGTCTACAAATAAAAGACAGCACAGGATATTACTTCCACCCAAGGAAAGGAGAGAAGTGAGGCGAAACAACCACCCCAAAGCCAAAAAAGGACAGAAAAAGAAACCGAATCAGCAGGACAAAGGACACAAGCAGGTGAAGACACACAGACACTCAAGTCGTCACATTACATATGAGAGGACTGGGGCTTGGAAACAGCACTATATAGAGGACACTGCCTAAGTCCATCTGTGGGTTTAATGAAATCCCAAAGAAAATCCCAGCTGGTTGTCATTCTATTTTATTTTGTGGAATTTGACAAGTTGTTCCTAGAGTTTATATGGAAAAGCAGAGCACTTAAAACAGAGGTTTTGTTGTTGTTGTTTCATACTGGAGACTGAACCCAGGGGCACTTTACCACTGAGCCACATTCCCAGCCCTCTTTATTTATTTATATTTAGAGACAGGGTCTCACTGAGTTGCTTAGCGCCTCACTAAGTTGCTGAGGCTGGCTTTGAACTCGTGATCCTCCTGCCTCAGCCTCCCGAGCTGCTGGGATCCCAGGTGTGCACCACCATGCCCAGCCTAGAACAGCATCTTCAGGAAGAGCTAAGTTGGAGGACTGTGGTACTAGATATCAAGAGTAACTAAATGTTCTCTCTCTCACATGTAGAACTAGAGAAAGAAAGGAATAAAAAGGAAGCTTGTGAAAACAGAAGAGAGACCACAGAGTAAAAAAAAAAAAAAGGTGATGGAGCGGAAGGGACAATGGGAGGGCCCAGAAAAGTCCTGGAGAACAAAATCTACAAATTATGCCATGTTCATGTACAAATATACCACAATGAATTATGCATATATTTATAATGCACTAATTAATAAAACAAAAATAAGAATGGAAGAGAGCCGGCGCGGTGGCCCACGCCTGTAATCCCAGTAGTCAGGAGGCTGAGGCAGGGGGATCGTGAGTTCAAAGCCAACCTCATCAACAGCAAGGCACTAAACAACTCAGTGAGACCCTGCCTCTAAATAAAATACAAAATAGGGCTGGGGATGTGGCTAAGCGGTCAAGTGCCCCTGAGTTCAATCATCAGTACTCCCCTCCCCTGCCCCCCTAAAAAAGAATGGAAGGGTGATCATTAGAACAGGGCCAGTAGATTGGGGAGAGGGAGAAGCAAGGGAAATGGAAGGTACTGGGAAATGAAATTGATCAATGCTATGTGCATGTAAGAATATGGCCCCAGGAAGTCACTAGTATGTAGAATTATAATGTCCATCGAAAAAGAAGTTTTAAAAAGAGTAACTCTAAAACCCAGTAATTAAGGGAATGGTTAGAGGTACGGCTTGACATGACTGCAGCCATCTTGAGTCATTAGTGACAATACCAAATGTTGGTGAGGATGTGGAACACACTGAACTCTCACATTATGGGAGGGTAAGTTAATTCAACCACTGCTATGGTTTGAACACTGTGTCCCTCCAAAATTCATACTAAAATCTAGTCTCCAATGCATCAGTACAAAGAGGGGTGGACTTCAGGAATGTTAGGTCATGAAAGTTCTTCCCTCATGAATGAGATAAAGACACCTTTAAAAAGAGGCCTCAACTAGGTGCAGTGCAGTGCACCTGTAATCTAGTAATTCAGGAGGCTGAGGCAGGAAGATTGCATGTTCAGGGCCAGCCTGGGCAACCTGTCAAGACTCTCAGCAACTTAGTGAGACCCTTTCTCAAAATAAAAATAAAAAAATAAAAAGGTCTGATGGTACAGCTCAGCAGTAAAGCATCCCTGGTTTCAACCCCCAGTACTACAAAAACAAAATAAAAGAGGCTTTACACAGCCTTCAACCTGTTCTTCCCCTTCTACCTTTATGAGAACACAGCATTTGTCCTTCTGCCATGTGAAGATATTGTTAAGAAGGCCTTCACAAAACACCAAATATTGGTACCTTGATCTTGAACGTCTAGCCTCCAGAACTCTGAGAAACAAATTTCTGTTATTTATAAATCACCCAACCTCTGGTATTTTGTTACAGCAGCAAGGACCAACACAACTACTTTTAAAAACTATTTGGTGATGTCTACTCAAGCTGTAAATACGTATACACTATGACCCAGAAATTCCACTCTTAGATAAAGGTCTCTGCACCAAAAGTCATACACCAAAAGGTTCACAGTGCTGGGAGCAGTGGGGTATGCTTGTAATCCCATTAGCTCAAGAGGCAGGGGCAGGAGGACAGCAAGTTCAAAGCCAGCCTCAGCAATTTAGCAAGGCCCTAAGTAACTTGGTGAGAAACTCTCTCAAATTTTTTTAAATTACAAAATGGCTGACAGGGGGAGTTCAGTGGTAGAACACCTGTGGGTTCAATCCCTTAGCAAGGCATTAAGCAACTCAGTGAGACCTTTTCTCTAAATAAAATACAAAATAGGGCTGGGGATGTGGCTCAGTGGTAAAGTGCCCCTGGATTTAATCCCCAGTATGTATGTATATATGTATATATATCCTGAATAGCTGAACAATCTTGAAAGTAGAGCAGAGCTAGAGGTCTCACACTCCCTGATTTCAAAACAACATGGTACTAGCACAAGGACAGACGTGAAGACCAACAGATTAGAATAGAGAACCCCAACATAAATGCTCCCATACAGGATCAAATGATTTTTTAATAAAATGCTAAGACTTCACTGGGGAAAGGACAGTCTTTTCAATAAATAGTGCTAGGAAAGCTGGACATCCACATGTAGAAGAATGCATTAGGAATATAAGGTCTTCATAAATCAAGGAAGACAGCCAGTCACATTTTGGGTGCCTGGGGATAGGCCTGGGGAAATGGGGAGTTATTGTTTCATGGGAACAGAAGTTCAGTTTAATAAGACGAAGAAAGCTCCGGAGATTGAAGGTAGTGACAGCTACACAAGATTGTACTTAATACTACAGAAATGCACATTTAAAATGGCTAAGATGGATTCTGGGGTTGTGGCTCAGTGGTAGAGTGCTCGCCTAGCATATATGCAAGGCCCTAGGTTCGATCCTCAGCACCACATAAAAATAAATAAATAAAATAAAGGGATTGACAACTACAATTAAAGAATATACATTAAAATAGTAAATAAATGAGGGCTGGGTTTGTGGCTCAGTGGTAGAGCGCTTGCCTTGCACACCTGAGGCAATGGGTTTAATCCTCGGCACTACATAAAAATAAATGAATAAAATAAAGATATTATGTCCATCTTCAACTAAAAAAAATTAAAAAGTAAATAAATGAAATAAAATGGCTAAGATGGTAAATTCTATGCTATGTGTATTTTAACACAGTAAAAAGAAAATTGGAGGAAAACAAACCTTTTTAATTCAAAAAGAAATGAAGTTGAACCAGACAGAGAGATACATATACACACACACACATATATAAACACATGCATACAAGAGTATATTATTGATATTTAAAGTATATTGCAAGCTGGGCTCGTGCATGCCTGTAATCTCAACAACTAGGGAGACTGAGACAGGAGGACCATAAGTTTGAGGCCAGCTGCATCAACTTAGCAAGGCCCTAAGCAACTTAGCAAGACCCTGTCTCAAAATAAAAAGGGCTGGGGATGTGGCTCAGTAGTAAAGTGTCCCTGGATTAAATTCCCAGTACCAAAAACCATAATGATGATGATAATGATAATAATAATATATAATTTGTAGTTATATTTAAAATATATTATAATAGTTATACATAAAACGTATTTAAAATTTATTAACTATATATAGTTAAAATGTAAATATAAATATAGTTTTATTTAAATGTAGCTGGGAGCAGTGGCACACACCTATAATCCCAGTGGCTAAGGAGGTTGAGGCAGAAGGATTGCAAGTTGAAGGCCAGCCTCAGCAACTTAGCAAGACCCTGTCTCAAAATAAAAAATAAAAAGGGCTGGGGGTGTAATTCAAGGTAAAGTGCCCCTGGGTTTGATCCCCAGTATCCCCCCCCCCAAAAAAAGAATAGAAGGAAAAGGTAATCCACAGAATTGCACAAAATATTTTCAAGTCATGTATCTAATAAGGCAATAATATTCAGAACATGTAAAGAACTAAAACTCAACCACACAAACAAACAAATTCAAAAATAGGGAAAGGATTTGAATAGATAGTTTTGCAACAGAATATACAAATGGCCAAAAAGCACACAGAGGGCTGGGGTTATGGCTCAGCGGTAGAGCACTCGCCTAGCACATGTGGGGTGTTGGGTTCAATCCTCAGCACCACATAAAAATAAAATAAAGGTATAAAAAATTTAAAAAAAAACATGGAAAGATGTACTAATCAAAGCCACATTAGTCACTAATCAAAGCCACAGTAAGATATCACTCCACACCCTTTAAGTTGGCTATTGGGGAGTGAGGAAAGGAAAATAAATGTTGGCAAAAACATGAAAAAATGGAAACCTCCTACATTGCTAGTGGAAATTACCAATGGTTTCACAAAAACTAAATCTAGAATAACCAGTAGTTCCACTCCAAGGCATATACCAAGGGGAAATAAAAATGTGCGTCTATACAAAATTTTGTGGGTAAATGTTCATAGTAGCATTACTTAAAATAGCCAAAATATAGAAACAACCCATTTGGCCATTAAAAAAATGTGGTATGTTCCTACAGGGGAATCTTATTCAGCCATAAAGAGGGATGAAATGGCAATACAGGTTATAACATGAATGAAACTTGAAAGTATTGTGCCAAGTGAAAGAAGCTAATCTCAAAGAACCACATACTGAATAATTCCACTTATATAAAATGCTCAAAATAGGTAAATCTATGCAGACAGAATGATTAGTGACTGTCTAAGGCTGGATATGGGTTGGGTAGGTGGTTATATCTAAATGGTACAGGGTTTCTTTTGGGGTGATAAAAATATTCTAAAACTGATCATGGCCATGGTTGCACAACTCTGTATATAATATAGCTTTTAGATTGTACACCTTAAAGGAGGGAATCAGATTTTACATAGTAAATTATATCTCAATAAAATTGTTTAAAATAAAACCTACTTGAGCCAGGTATGATACACACATGTATTTTCAGCTACTCAGGAGGCTGAGGCAGGAGCATCCCAAGTTCAAAGCCAGCCTGGCAACTTAGCAAGACTATCTCAAAATGAGAAAAAGGGCTAAGGAGAGGCTGGGGATGTAGCTCAGTGGAAGAGCACCGGCCTTGCATGCAAGAGGCCCTGGGTTCAATCCTCAGCACTGCGTAAAAAATAAATAAAAATAAAGATATTGTGTCCATCAACAACTAAAAGAAATATTTTTTAAAAATGGGCTGAGGATGTAGCTCAGTACCCCCGAGTTCAATTCCCAGTACTTAAAAAAAAAAAATCACTGTCAAAAACAAATTTCCTCTACATTATCAGAATCATCAATACCAAAGAGGAATTGTATTAAAAAGCAAGATCTAGGGTTGGGGCTGGGGCTCAGCAGTAGCGTACTTGCCTGGCATGTGTGAGGCACTGGGTTCGATTCTCAGCACCACATATAAAAATAAACAAAAAATAAAGGTCTATCAACAACTTAAAAAAAAAGGAAACAAGATCTGATTTATGATACCAATTAAAACCATAAAATAGCTAGGTTTAATCCATCAAAGAATGCACTAGACCTAAATTTTCCATATATCCTATAGCAAGGAAAACTTGAATACATAGATAAACCAATAGCATTCTAATAAAAATGCCAATAAAAGTTTTTGATGACCTACACAAATGTATTTTAAAATGTATGTGGCATAATGAAGGTCTACTAATTGCTAAATCAATTTTTTTATACATTTATTTTATCTTTTTTATGTGGTACTGAGGATTGAACCCAGCACCTCAGGTGTGCTAGGCAAGCGCTCTACCACTGAGCCACAACCCCAGCTCCCTGCTAAGTCAATTTTCAGGAGGAATTTCCTTTTGAGGAGGAATTCTCTCATCTTAACAGATGTGAATATATATTTACAAAGCCATGGTAATTTTTTAAAATAAATCACACATGGTATTGGTACATAAACAAAAATTGATTAGGAGAAGATGTTTATAGCAGCAGAAACTGATAGAGAATGAATTACATAACTGCAAATCCGGAAGAAGACACCAGTTCCAGACAAGACTATAGGGTCTTGACCTGGTGGAGACCCTGAAGTCTCAACAGTAGTGAGCTGAGTCTGAGCTACCTGGCCACTGGCCAAACGTTGGCCTGAGGAGCAGGGCCCAAAATTTTTCCACAAAAAGGTGGACATTCTGAACGGAAGGTATAGTTGCTAAACAGACTTAGAATTTGGACAGAAGAGAAATATTATATAGTTCTGGGTGTGGTGGCGCATGCCTAAAATCCCAGCGACTTGGGAGGCTGAGGCGGGAAGATCACAAGTTCAAAGCCAGCCTCAGCAGCTTAGTGAGGCCCTAAGCAACTTGATGAAACCCTGTCTCAAAATTTTTAAAAAGGGCTGGGGATGTGACTCAGTAGTAAAAAATGCTCTCGGGTTCAATCCCCAGGATCAAAAAAAAAAAAAAAAAAAAAAGGAGGAGGAGGAGGAGAACAACAACAACAACAACAACTCCTCAGGGAGTTTAAGCAGCTCATTCTAAGTCCAGCACTAGGTCTCTGTGTGCTATTGCCCTTGTGCTATCTGTTGCAGGCTGCTCCCTTCCTCTGTCCTCTCTGCTCCCCACTCTGCCCTATGAGTCTGAGTACAGTCATTCTTTAGGGCTGTGGCCCTTCCTTACTCACCCTCAGGGAAGCTGTTGTTGACTACATTGTTGCACACCTCGGCCCAGCTGTCCAGATTCCCCTCCAGGGGCATGGTGCGAATGCTATTGTCCTCAGAATATTCCTGCTGGCTGCTCAATGTCAAGGTGGAGGTGTCACTGATCATGAGGCTGGAGCCCATGCTCAGAGTCTCATTGGAGCCCAGGATCAGAGTCAGGCATGAGGGTGGAGAGAGGGAAGACCTGGGGCCATGGGCAGCAGAATGCATGCTGACACCATCGCTCGAGGCAGAAATCAGGGTCAAGCATGAGGCCTGAGTGACAGTCATGTTCACATCAGGTCTGGGGAGACTATTAGAAGCCACGTTGACGGTCCCCTTTGAACCTGTGCTCCAGGTTGCACCAAAGGATCCTTTGGAAATAGACCCAGCCATGTTACGTGGAGCCAAATTGAGAGTCTCATTTGAGTCTGGGGTTGGGGTGTCACCAGAATCTGCATCAGCGTTCAGGTTTAGCGCACAGATGTTTTTTGAACCCACATCGAGAAGCTGATTAGAGCCAGGGTCCAGAGTAGTGTTTGAGACTCGAATAAGGGGTGCTTGTGAGCCCGACCGCGAGACACAGTGGCCCAGAACCAGGGCTTCTCTAGAATGGGACCTCATAAATGAGCTCAACTCGGGCCTGGAAGGGTTGCAGTTACTCTGACCCAAATCAAACATCTTGCTCGGAAGGGGCTGGCAGTCCTGCTCAGGATTCAGCCCAGAGTGGTTCCCTGAGCTCAGACAGGTGGCCTCTGCAGGGCCTGGGCTCAGAACGGGGTTTGAGGCTGGACTAAGGGACCCCTGTGGGTCAGGCTTTGAGACGAGACTCGGATGGTCTTCGGGGCTGGCGGTGTTATCAGGAATTAGGTCAGAGGCCTCCTCTGGAACAAGATTCAGAGTTGGATTCAGGTCTGGGACGAGAGGCACTCCAGGACTATGGGGTGGACTCAAGATAGGATCAAGGGCCACATCCATGTGGGGCCCAGCGAGAGTACCAGAGTTGAGACTTGGTGTCATCTTTGGGTCTTCATGGAGGACCACACCAGCCATTGGACTCAGGGCCATGTGCAGTCTGGAGGTTTCTCAATGCTACTGCCCCTTCTTTTCAATGGCCAACTGTCGAGCTCCCTGCAGGACCCCTGAGAGAAGACAAAGGCCACTAGGCTGCACCTGTTAAAACTTCCCCTGCCATCTCACCATTTTTAGAATGAGGGCCTCTTGTTGTGACTTACAAGCCCTTGATGGTCCTTGGACCACCTTTCCAGCCCCATCACACCCTGTTCCCCTCCTTGCTCTCTTGGTGTGTAACCCCTTCTCTGACCACATCCTGCTTCCCCTCAGCTCATGACCCTGAACAAGCGCAGTGCTCTTGGCTTCAGACCTCCCCCTGTCATCCTCTGCCAGTCCCACTACTCCCAGCAAAAATGCATCCACCTTAATTCCAGCCGCTCACTGGGTAGTCTGGCCCTTACTAGAGACAAGCTCTGGATGTCAAGAACTGTCTTATCTTGGACTCTGGGGCACTCACAGCTCCTAACACAATGCCAGGCACACAGGTGCAAGTCTACAATGGACAGACCCGGAACCTCTTCCGCTTTAGGTAGAAAAGGGGGAGGAGCCAAATTCCAGCAGGGTACCTGTGTCAGGGCCTTGTAGGTGCACTAGCAAGGATCCCTGAGCCTTGGGGCACTGCAAGCCAGAGATAAGCTTTGAAGTTGCTAGAACTACTCTGCATGTGGTCACAGCACTAGTCTCAAAGCCACGTTGGCAGAGCCGCCTGTGGCCCTTGACGGCTGGCCTGTTCTGGGTGAGGCCAACTCCATAGACAAGAGCACCGGCTGTACCAGAAACAGAACCTGCTCAGCGCAGCAATCTAACCACTGGGTGGACTCCCCAGTCCTCCACCACCCCCCACCCCACACACACACACACACCCCGGGGCCACGCTCCCTGCAGAATCATTGGGTCGGCTCACCTGCGTACATGGTGTTCTTAAGCAGGCGTGGGCCCCTAGGAGGAGATGCAGAAGGAAATCAAGTCAGGAAAAGAACAGCTTTTCAACTCCCACAGAACCGTCTATAGGCCAGGTGGGAACACACATGTGCCACTCCCCACATTGTGAGCACATACACAGACCAAGTCCTGGAGTTCGATACTACTGGTGAAGGTCAAAAGGAGAAAGGTCACTCACCCCATTTGCCCCCTAGGCAGCTAAGACCATCTCTAAATTCCTGCCTAAACTCCTCCTGCCATCTTTAGAAAAAGTACCCTGTCATTAAAAGACCCTCTGCATGTGTCTCTGGGCCCAATTTTTGCCCTCCATATACCCTCTTCCCCCTCCATTCCACCCTTGCTCGGCTCCTTTGAGTCTCTCCAAAAAAAAAAAAAAAACAGTTATGTCTGGACCTCCCAATGGCTGGGTGCCCCTTCTCCACTCCCTTCCCCAGCTACTGCTTACAGCTTCACCCTTGAAGGCTCAGGGTCTCCTAGATAAGTGAGGGCACCTGTAAGTTCTCAGGACACCTCGTCCCCTTCACCTTCCCTGGCACCCAGAATCTGGCTTCCCCACCAGATTAAACTCCCTAAGAGCAGGGACCGAGGCCGCCTGGCTCTCTGCCCATGTCTAATGTCTAGCATAGCACCTGGCACACGGTAAATGCTCAGAAAGGTTTGGGTCCACTGTTTGATCCTTCTCTCTCTCCTCCACTTTTGCTAGGTCATTCCATCCCCACTCACACACCAACTAGGTCACCGAATCATTTCCTCCCTCCGCAAATGTGCTGTGCTCTTTCTGACTTGGCTTTGGGAAGATCATAGGCCTGGATTCACATTGTCTTGAATTCAAACCCCAAGCTCATCCTCTCACTAGCCTGGGTGGACCAGGTCAAGAGACTCCTCCCTGCTGGCCCTGTTCTCCTCAGGGCACAAAGTCCCTGTCTCACCTGAAGGTGATAGTTACCGGGCCTGCCATGGAGCTCATGGCCCAGCCAAGGCCTGGCCTAAATGACAGATGCTCATTTCATTCCTTTGCTGAGCACTGTGGGAAAGAGCTGTGACGCCCTCAGCGGCCATTGTTCCTTACAGAGGTTCCTGTACGGCTTTGCATGTGCCCCAGGACCAGGAAGTGTGCACTGCCCCCCAGTACCAGGGCGATTTCACATAGCATTTTAAATGTGGGCTGCTTGATTCCACAGTCCCTTGTCAAAGCCCTGTACTTAATTTTGTATTCATAATTTTGTCTTTTTTCATTTAAAGAGGAGGCTGTATTTTTCCCTGATTTTCCCTCCCATCCATGCACACAGGCACGCGCGTGTGCACACACACATCACAGTTATGAAAGAGAGGCATTTTCAACCTGGAAAAATAGGAATGGTGCAGCTAGAAAACAGTGAGTAGGATTTTGAAAGAACTACCTAGTTAGGGCTGTGGGAAAAGGCACTAGTGTCCCCCTGCACCCCAGCAGATGCTCAGTATCATGTCCCAGAATGCCACAGGTCTCAACCCTGGTTGAACCTCTTCCATGAGAAAAGATTGGATCATCCCCACATTCTCAGTCCTTCTCCTCCACCTTGCTTCAGGGAAGCCAGTCTTCAGAGCTGCCTGACAGGCACTGGGGCAGTCCATGGTTTGCCCTCCACCACGCAGATGCTGTGCATTGAGAGGAGCAATGGCTGGTGAGGGACTTGTGGGACCTAAGGAAGCTAAGACAGCCACAAGCTGCCTGTGGACCTCAGCCTCAAGTTCTCATGCCCACAGTGGGGAAGGCAGAGCATGGCTATAAAACAGCTCATCCAGTGCAAGAGTGAGAAGCACTGGCTGATGGCCATCCCTCTCCCTGAACCATCCTCTCCAGGGGCTGCCAGTGCACTGCCCCCCAGTACCTTAACGGGTAGAATTATCAAAGATCTTCCAGTTCCTCTTTGAGAACAGATTATCAGATACGTGGGCCCAGAATGTGTTGGCCACTTGTGCAAGTATGTTTGTATAAACAGATGTGCACGTGCTCAACATCTGACACTGGGGCACCTCAGATCCAGACAATCCAAACCAGAACTCCCCAGACCGTCCAATACTCTATTCCAAAGAAATGAAATCATCACCCAATGCAGGAACAGTAGGATCCTTGACTACCATGTTTCTCACTTGCTGCATGCAATTTTAGCCACGTTCCGCTCATTCTAGATCCAGAACATTTCTCCATTCCCTCTGCCAGACCCTAGTCCATGTCCCATTGCCTTGGGTTGAATCTTGGAATTGCATCTTGGAATTGCTCACTCAATAGACGCTCCTGTTTGTAGTCCTGCTCCCAACAAATTATTTTCCAAAGTGAACCAGAAAAGTCTTCCTTTAAAATTGCATGCATCGAACAGCAGAACAAGCACAGCAATCCGCAGAGCGGCAGAGCCACCCCCCGAGCCTACAAGGTAGGCAGATCTGCGACCCACCGGCAGGTCAGGCCCAGCAACCTGCAGAGGGGCACAGCTGCCCCACGCACCTGCTAGGTGGGCGAAATCATGACCACCGACAGAACAGGCGCAGCGGCCGGCCAGACACATCGCCCTGGTTGGGGGAGGGGCAGAGCCGCCGGGCGCCTGCAAGGTAGGCAGACCTGCGACTCACCAGCAGATCAGGCCCAGCGACCCGCAGAGCGGCAGAGCCACCCCCCACGCCTGCAAGGTAGGCGCACCTGACACCCACTGGCAGGTCAGGCCCAGCAACTCTCGGAGGGACACAGCTGCTCCACGCGCGTGCAAGATAGGCGGAACCGTGACCACCGACAAAACAGGCCCAGTGGCCCGCCAGACACATCGCCCCGGTTAGGGGAGGGGCAGAGCCGCTGGGCGCCTGCAAGGTAGGCGGACCCGCGACCTACCAGCAGAACAGGCACAGCAATCCGCAGAGCGGCAGAGCCACCCCCCGAGCCTGCAAGGTAGGCGGAACCGTGACCACTGACAAAACAGGCCCAGTGGCCCGCCAGACACATCGCCCCGGTTGGGGGAGGGGCAGAGCCGCCACCAGTGCCTGCTAGGTAGACAGACCTGCAACCGACATCAGAACAGGCCTAGCGGGCAGAGCCGCTGCTCACGCCTGCAAGGTAGGCAGACCTGTGACCACCGAAAGAACAGGCCCACCGAAAGTACAGGCCCAGCGGCCTGCTGGCGTGGTAGGCACATTGCCCCAATTGGAGGAGGGGCAGAACCACCGCCAAAGCCTGCGAGGGAGACTTTGCAACTATACAAGAGCAATATAAATATATAGGGGGAAAAATCAATAACACAACAGTTTCACCAAGCAGAAAGAAACGCGATCAGTATGAAAAGACAAGGAAAGAAAGGACCACAAGCAATGCAGGTCAACTCAACTTTAGAAGAGGTAATATCTGCAGCAGATGGAATGTCAGATAAAGAATTCAGGATATACATGCTTCAGATGATCTGGAGTCTCAAGGAAGACATTAGACAGCAAAATCAGACAATGAAAGACCACTTCGACCACTTCGACAATGAATTACAAAAACAAATCCAAGAAGCAAAAGATCAATTATACAGGGAGATAGAGGTTATAAAAAACAAACAAACAGAAATCCTGGAAATGCAGGAAGCAATAAACCAACTTAAAAACTCAATTGAGAATACTACCAGAAGAGTAGAACACTTAGAAGATAGAACATCAGACAATGAAGACAAAGTATTTCAACTGGAGAAGAACATAGACAGCTCAGCAAAGCTGTTAAGAAACCATGAGCAGAACATTCAAAAAATATGGGATAACATAAAGAGACCAAACTTAAGAGTCATTGGGATACAGGAAGGTATAGAGGTCCAAACCAAAGTAATGAGCAATCTATTCAACGAAATAATACGAGAAAACTTCCCAGACTTGAAGAATGAGACAGAATCCCAAATCCTAGAAGCCTACAGGACTCCGAATGTGCAAAATCATAAGAGATCCACACCTAGACACATTATAATGAAGATGCCCAACATACAGAATAAGGAGAGAATTTTAAAAGCTACAAGAGAAAGGAAGCAGATTACATTTAGGGGTAAACCAATCAGGATAACAGCTGATCTTTCAACACAGACTCTGAAAGCTAGAAGATCCTGGAATAACATATTTCAAACACTGAAAGAAAATGGGTTCCAACCAAGAATTGTGTATCCAGCAAAATTAGGCTTCAGGATGGAAGATGAAATTAAAACCTTCCATGATAAACAAAAGTTAAAAGAATTTGCAGCTAGAAAACCATCTCTTCAAAACATCCTCGGCAAAATATTACAGGAAGAGGAAATGGAAAATATCAATGAAAACCAACAGCGGGAGGTAGTACAGTAAAGGGGGGGGGAATAATCAAAGAGGAAAACAAACCATGTTTAGTAACATAAATAAACAAATATGGCTGGAAGAACAACCCATATCTCAATAATAACCCTAAATGTTAATGGCTTAAACTCACCAATTAAGAGACACAGGCTAGTAGAATGGATCACAAAACAAGACCCAACAATATGCTGCCTTGAGGAGATGCATTTGATAGGAAAAGACATACATAGACTGTAGGTGAAAGGTTGGGAAAAATCATATCACTCATATGGACTTCGGAAACAAGCAGGAGTGTCCATACTCATATCAAATAAAATAGATTTCAAGCCAAAATTAATCAAAAGGGATAAAGAGGGACACTACATACTGCTCAAAGGAACCATACACCAACAAGACATAACAATCATAAATATATATGCCCCAAACAATGGTGCAGCTATGTTCATCAAACAAACTCTTCTCAAGTTCAAGAGTCTTATAGACCACCATACAATAATCATGGGAGACTTCAACACACCTCTCTCACCACTGAACAGATCTTCCAAACAAAAGTTGAATAAGGAAACTATAGAACTCAATAACATAATTAATAACCTAGACTTAATTGACATGTATAGAATATACCACCCAAGATCAAGCAGTTACACTTTTTTCTCAGCAGCACATGGATCCTTCTCAAAAATAGATCATATATTATGTCACAGGGCAACTCTTAGACAATATAAAGGAGTAGAGATAATACCATGCATCTTATCTGATCATAATGGAATGAAATTGAAAATCAACGATAAAAGAAGTAAGGAAAAATCATGCATCACTTGGAGAATGAACAATAGGTTACTGAATGATCAATGGGTTATAGAAGACATCAAGGAGGAAATTAAAAAATTCTTAGAGATAAATGAAAACACAGACACAACATATCGGAATCTATGGGACATATTGAAAGCAGTTCTAAGAAGAAAATTTATTGCTTGGAGTTCATTCCTTAAAAAAAGAAAAAAACAACAAATAAATGATCTAATACTTCAACTCAAAATCCTAGAAAAAGAAGAGCAAAACAACAGCAAAAGAAGTAGAAGACAAGAAATAATTAAAATCAGAGCTGAAATTAATGAAATCGAAACAAAAGAAACAATTGAAAAAATTGACAAAACTAAAAGTTGGTTCTTTGAAAAAATAAATAAAATCGACAGACCCTTAGCCACGCTAACGAAGAGAAGAAGAGAGAGAACTCAAATTACTAGCATACAGGATGAAAAAGGCAATATCACAACAGACACTTCAGAAATACAGAAGATTATCAGAAATTATTTTGTATCCTTGTACTCCAATAAAATAGAAGATAGTGAAGGCATCGATAAATTTCTTAAGTCATATGATCTGCCCAGATTGAGTCAGGAGGATATTGACAACCTAAACAGACCAATATCAATTGAGGAAATAGAAGAAACCATCAAAAGACTACCAATTAAGAAAAGCCCAGGACCAGATGGGTATACAGCAGAGTTTTACAAAACCTTTAAAGAGGAACTAATACCAATATTTTTCAAGCTATTTCAGGGAATAGAAAAAGAGGGAGAACTTCCAAATTCATTCTACGAGGCCAACATCACCCTGATTCCTAAACCAGACAAAGACACTTCAAAGAAAGAAAACTACAGACCAATATCTCTAATGAACCTAGATGCAAAAATCCTCAATAAACTTCTGGCGAACCGGATACAAAAACATATCAAAAAAATTGTGCACCATGATCAGGTAGGATTTATCCCTGGGATGCAAGGTTGGTTCAATATACGGAAATCAATAAATGTTATTCACCACATCAATAGGCTTAAAAATAAGAACCATATGATCATCTCGATAGATGCGGAAAAAGCATTCGACAAAGTACAGCATCCCTTTATGTTCAAAACTCTAGAAAAACTAGGGATAACAGGAACATACCTCAATATTGTAAAAGCAATCTATGCTAAGCCTCAGGCTAGCATCATTCTGAATGGAGAAAAACTGAAGGCATTCCCTCTAAAATCGGGAACAAGACAGGGATGCCCTCTCTCACCACTTCTGTTCAACATAGTTCTGGAATCACTGGCCAGAGCAATTAGACAGACGAAAGAAATTAAAGGCATAAAAATAGGAAAAGAAGAACTCAAATTATCACTATTTGCAGATGACATGATTCTATACCTAGCAGACCCAAAAGGGTCTACAAAGAAACTATTAGAGCTAATAAATGAATTCAGCAAAGTGGCAGGATATAAAATCAACACGCATAAATCAAAGGCATTCCTGTATATCAGCGACAAATCCTCTGAAATGGAAATGAGGACAACCACCCCATTCACAATATCCTCAAAAAAAATAAAATACTTGGGAATCAACCTAACAAAAGAGGTGAAAGACTTATACAATGAAAACTACAGAACCCTAAAGAGAGAAATAGAAGAAGATCTTAGAAGATGGAAAAATATACCCTGTTCATGGATAGGTAGAACTAACATCATCAAAATGGCGATATTACCAAAAGTTCTCTATAGGTTTAATGCAATGCCAATCAAAATCCCAACGGCATTTCTTGTAGAAATAGAGAAAGCAATCATGAAATTCATATGGAAAAATAAAAGACCCAGAATAGCAAAAACAATGCTAAGCAGGAAGTGTGAATCAGGCGGTATAGCTATACCAGACTTCAAACTATACTACAGAGCAATAGTAACAAAAACAGCATAGTACTGGTACCAAAACAGGCGGGTGGACCAATGGTACAGAATAGAGGACACAGAAACCAATCCACAAAATTACAACGATCTTATATTTGATAAAGGGGCTAAAAGCATGCAATGGAGGAAGGATAGCATCTTCAACAAATGGTATTGGGAAAACTGGAAATCCATATGCAACAAAATGAAACTGAATCCCTTTCTCTCGCCATGCACAAAAGTTAACTCAAAGTGGATCAAGGAACTTGGTATCAAATCAGAGACATGGCGTCTGATAGAAGAAAAAGTTGGCTATGATCTACATACTGTGGGGTCGAGCTCCAAATTCCTCAATAGGACACCCATAGCACAAGTGTTAATAACTAGAATCAACAAATGGGACTTACTCAAACTAAAAAGTTTTTTCTCAGCAAAAGAAACAATAAGAGAGGTAAATAGGGAGCCTACGTCCTGAGAACAAATCTTCACTCCTCACACTTCAGACAGAGCCCTAATATCCAGAATATACAACGAACTAAAAAAATTAGACAATAAGATAACAAATAACCCTATCAACAAATGGGCCAAGGACCTGAACAGACATTTCTCAGAGGAGGACATACAATCAATCAACAAGTACATGAAAAAATGCTCATCATCTCTAGCAGTCAGAGAAATGCAAATCAAAACCACCCTAAGATATCATCTCACTCCAGTAAGATTGGCAGCCATTAGGAAGTCAAACAACAACAAGTGCTGGCGAGGATGTGGGGAAAAGGGTACTCTTGTACATTGCTGGTGGGACTGCAAATTGGTGCGGACAATTTGGAAAGCAGTATGGAGATTTCTTGGAAAGCTCGGAATGGAACCACCATTTGATCCAGCTATTCCCCTACTCGGTCTATTCCCTAAAGACCTAAAAAGAGCACACTATAGGGACACTGCTACATCCATGTTCATAGCAGCACAATTCACAATAGCAAGACTGTGGAACCAACCTAGATGCCCTTCAATAGACGAATGGATAAAAAAAATGTGGCATTTATACACAATGGAGTATTACTCTGCATTAAAAAATGACAAAATCATAGAATTTGGAGGGAAATGGATGGCATTAGAGCAGATTATGCTAAGTGAAGCTAGCCAATCCCTTAAAAACAAATGCCAAATGTCTTCTTTGATATAAGGAGAGTAACTAAGAACAGAGTAGGGATGAAGAGCATGAGAAGAAGATTAACATTAAACAGGGATGAGAGGTGGGAGGGAAAGGGAGAGAGAAGGGAAATTGCATGTAAATGGAAGGAGACCCTCAGGGGTATACAAAATTACATACAAGAGGAAGTGAGGGGAAAGGGGGAAAAATATAAGGGGGAGAAATGAATTACAGTAGAGGGGGTAGAGAGAGAAGAGGGGAGGGGAGGGGGGAGGGGGGATAATAGAGGATAGGAAAGGCAGCAGAATACAACAGACACCAGAATGGCAATATGTAAATCAATGGTTGTGCAACTGATGTGATTCTGCAATCTGTATACGGGGTAAAAATGGGAGTTCATATCTCACTTGAATCAAAGTGTGAAATATGATATATCAAGAACTATGTAATGTTTTGAACAACCAACAATAAAAATGAATTTAAAAAAAATTGCATGCATCAGGGCTGGAATTATATACCTTAATGGTAGAGCACTTGCTAGCATGCATAAGGCCCAGGGTCCAATTCCTAGCACCACACATACACACATACATAAATCATGCAACAGTGTGGTACTGGCATAAGGATAAACCAGTATAATAAAATTGAAAGTCCAGAAATAAACCCATGCATATGGGATCAATTGATTTTGATAAGGGTATAACTATTCAATGGGGAAAGAACAGTCTCTTCAACAAATAGTGATATTGACATGCAAAAGAATAAAGGTAGACTCCTACCTTCTACAAAAATTAACTCAAAATGTATTAAAGACCTCAAAGTAAGAGCTGAAACTATAAGACTCTTGGAAGAAAACACAGGAGTAAATCTTCATGACCTTGGAAATTGCAATGGTTTCTTAGGTATAACACCAAAAGCATAAGCAGCAGCAAAAATAGATAAACTGGACTTCATCAAAGGTAAAAATTTGACAGGCACAGGGGTACATGCCTATAACCCAATGACCTGGGTGACTGAAGCAGGAGGATCACAAGTTCAAAGCCAGTCTAAACAAATTAGCAAGATCCTCAGCAACTTAGTGAGACCTGATCTCAAACTAAAAAAAAAAAAGAACTTGAGACATAGGTCAATGGTAAAACACCCCTGGATTCAATCCCCAGGACAAAAAAAAAGGTAAAAATATTTGTACATCAAAAGGCAATGTCCACAAGTGAAAAGACAATCTACACAATGGTAGAAAATGTTAGTAAATTATATATATGATAAGGGTATAGTATTCAGAATACATAAGGAATTCTTACAACGCGATAACATAAAGACCGACAACCTACTTAAAAATTCGACTAACAGGGCTAAGGATACAGCTCAGTAGCAGAGCTCTGGCTTGCATGTGCAAGGTGCTGTTTCCAATCTCCAGCACTGGAAAAAAAGAGAAAGACAGAGAGATACATAGAGAGAGAGACAGAGACAGAGACAGAGAAAAACAGAGAAAGCAAGCAAGAGCTATTGAGCAAACAATTTAAATAGCCATTTCTACAGAGATGAACAAATGACTCATATGCACATGAAAATATGTTCAAAATCATGAGTCATTAGAGAAATGCTAATCAAAATGATATGGACCTGGGTGCAATGGTGCATACCTGTAATCCCAGTGATTTAGGAGGCTAAGGCAGGAGGATCACAAGATCAAGATCAGCCCCAGGGGCTGGAATTGTGGTTCAGTGGGCAGAGTGCCTGTCTAGCATGCATGAGGCACTGAGTTCGATCCCCGCCACCACATAAAAATATGCAAATAAAATAAAGGTATTTAAAAAAAAAAAAAAAAGATCAGCCCCAGCAACTTAGTGAGTCCCTAATCAACTTAGAAAGACCCTTTCTCAAAATAAAAAATAAAAAGGGATGGGAATGTGGCTCAGTGATTAAGCACTCTTAAGTTAAATCCCCAGTACCACCAACACCAAAAAAAAAAAAAAAAAAAAGCTATAATGAGATACTATTTCACATCCACTAGGGTGGTTATAAATTTTTTAACAGAAAATAAAAAATGTTGATGAAGGTGTGGAGAAATCAGAACACTCATACGTTGCTGGTGGGGTTGTAAATTGGCACAGCCTCTATTAAAAATCAACTTGGTGATTCCTCAAAAAGTTGATCCAAAATTTCCATTCTGAGGTATATAACCAAAAGAATTAAAAATCTGTGTTCCAAATATATACAAGTGTTCATAGCAGCAGCAATATCCACAAAAGCCAAAGGTGGAAATAACCCAAATACCCATCAACTGATGAACGGATAAACAAATATGGTATGTACACACAATGGATTATCAGCCATAAGGAGGAATGAATTCCCAATGCATGCTAAACAGGGATGAATTTTGAAAACATGCTAAGTGAAAGAAGCCCATCACAAAAGACCACATATTATGTGACTCCATTTGTAGGAAGTATCCAGAATAGTCAATCTATAGAGACCGAAAGCAGATTCAAGCCGACAGAAGGAACTGCCAGGGCCCAAGGAAGGAGAGAGCAGAAGTGACTGCTGAATGGGTGTGGGCTTTCATTTCTGAGTGCAGATAGGTTCTGGAACTAGGCAGTGGCGATGGTTACGTGACTCTGTCAACACACTGCATGTCACTAATGGTAACTCCTATGCTGTGTGTTGTACTGAAGCGGCACTCCCTTTCTCCACAGAAAAGCCCTCTTCACCATGGCTGATTTTAGGACTGTCAGCAAAAGAGTCTGCAAAAGAGTCCATTGTAGATAAACTTCCTATTTTCGTGTCACCCTGTTTACTTGGCCACTTGCCAAGAAGATACCAGCACTCCAGGTGCTGGACACCCCCTTACTAGTTTTCACATACGTATCCAGTATAGTACTTTGAAGAAATGTGCAAACAAGGCCTCTGGCCTTAAGCTGGGCTTCACAGAGCTGTCTACATTTTTAAGATAAGTTACAATTGGGCTCCATGGTAAGAGCTGGCAGGGGGAGGAAAGAAAGGGGAGAAGAAGCTCTCCCCTTCTCAGGTGTTGTCCTTGAAGGGTTAACTTGCCCAGAGCAGTGAAAGAAAAAGCTGCTTTTATGTGAACTTCTGCAGACTGTGAACTTCTGAGCCCCTCCCTGGGTATAAAACTCTGAAACTCCCTGAACTCGGGGTTCAAGGGATTAATTGATTACAGCAAAAGCTGTGCCCTCTGAACCTGGCTGCAGCCAAATAAAACTGTTTCCTGCTATCTTCTGTGCCTTGCCTCGTTTGTCCCTACAACAGTACCACGTTTTAAAAATTGCACATAGTGGACAAGAGGGTGTAGAGTCGCTTTTCTCTGCTTCTCCCTTCTAAAGACAACTAAATATTCAGGAAATAATAAAACAGACAACAATTAAAAACAAACAAAAAAAAACTTTAGGGGCTGGGGCTGGGGCTCAACAGTAGCACACTTGCCTGGCATGTGTGAGGCCCTGGGTTCTATTCTCAGCACCACATATAAATAAATAAAATAAAGGTCTATCAACAATTAAAAAAAAAAAAAAAAAAAAACGTTAAACCTGAAAAGAATACAGAGGATTGACTTGGAGGATGACACTATGGTGCGTTCCTTGGGGTTTTTTTGTTTTGTTTTGTTTTGTTTTTTGTCTCGCATATATCCCAACTGGACACCAGAGCGGTCTGCAACATGGACCTGCCAAGAGCATAAACAGATGTGTTTTTGTTTAAAGTCTCCAGACAAAGAACAAGGAAAGGGGAAACCCAACAGGGCGTGCACCCCACTGGTCCCCAATCCCTACTCCAAACCTGGAGCAGTGGCCATGTCAACAGAGCTCCAGCCTGTGGCAGGGAACTTACCACACTCCACAGCCCCTGCCCTCCCAGTGGCAATGGATGGCCCAGGGGAAGTGACTTCGGTCCCTGCAAGCAGCCCCCCAAGAATGATCAAGAGCCACAGCAGTGCTCCCCAAATTAAGCAAACCAGGGCGCTACATACTATCATTGAAATCGCAATCCACAAAAGTAAACACTAAACCTTAACAGGTTGATTGTCTACTAAGATAGAGGATTAAAGTAGGAGCAAGAGTATCTTAATATGATATTCTAAAATGTCCAGGATGCAGTTAAAAAAAAAAAACAAAAACACTTACACTTCTACCAAAAACAAGGAAAGTCTCATCTTGAGGAAAGACAATTAACTAACATTAACACTGAGATGAATCAGATGTTGGAGTCTGTGACAAGAATTTTAAAACAGTCATCATAAAAATACTTCAAGAAGCAACTACAAATCCTCTTAAAACAAATTAAAAAAATAGAAAATCTCATCAAAGAAATAGGAGCTGTGAAAAAGAACAATAAAAACTACTTGAGAGGCTGAGATAGGAGGATCACAAGTTCAAGGCCAACCTCAGCAATTTAATGAGGCCCTAAAACACTTAGTGAGATCCTCTCTTAAAAAATAAAAAGGGCTGGGGATATAGCTCAATGGTAAAGAACCTCTCTCTGGGTTCAATCCCCAGTACTCAAAAACATAAAATTAAAAAATTATATTAAATAAAATTAAAATATTTTAAAAGGATGGGGGACGTAGCTCACTGACAGAGCACTTGCCTAACATGCACAAGGCCCTGAGTTCAACACCAGACTGAAAAAAAATAACTGAAACTAAAATAGAAATTAAATTTTAAAATACAATAACTGAAAGTTTTTAGCTTTTTTGAGATATAATTGGGCCGGTCATAGTAGCACACGACTGAGGAGGCTGAGGCAGAAGGATCTCGAGTTCAAGGCCAGCATCAGTAATATAGCAAGACCCTGTCTCAAAATAATAGCTCAGTGATACAGCACTCCTGGGCTCAATCCCCAGTACAAACAACAAAAATGAAAGAGGTATAATTGCTATATAAAAACTTGAACATACTTAATATGTATATTTTAAAGAATTTAGGTATATATCCATGCTACCATCATCACAACTGAAGTGTGAAATATTATTTCCAATTTTTTTTCTTGTGTTGTTTTATAAGTACTTGAGAACACTTTACCTAAGATCTATTCTCTTGACATATTTTACACCACAAATTATCACTGTGTTAACTCTAGCCACTGTGTTATACAGATCTCCAGAACTTACCTATCTTTGCGTAAGTGAAATTTTATACCCATTGAACAACAGCTCCCTACTTCCTCCTCCCAGGAATAACTGAATCTTTTTAAACTTGCTGGATGGGCTCAATAGCAGAGTGAAGACAACAGAATATAATCAGTGAACTTGAGAACAGATCAATAAAGATTATTTAAGCTAAACAATGGAGAAAACAAAAAATGAACAGAACCTCAAGGATCTGTGGGGCAATAACAAGATATCTACAATTTTATATCATCGGAATCCCTGAAGGGTAGTACAGATACACATTGAAATATTATTAAGCCATATAGAGTATGAGATTATGGCCTTTGACAGTATGGCACCACCTGGATGGAACTGGAGGCTATCATGCTAAGTGAAATAAGCCAATCCCCAAAAACAAAGGTCAAATATTCTCTCTGGTATGCAAATGCTGACTCAAAATGTGTGTGCATGTGGGAGATGGATGTTCACCAGAGTGGGACAGAGGGGAATGGGGGAAAGAAGGGAAAGAAGGGGGGATGGGAATGGGAATCAGACATCACTTCCCTATGTTCATAAATGAATATCATGTACAACCACATACATCATGTGT
The DNA here is from genome assembly GCF_048772815.1 of Callospermophilus lateralis. Taxonomy (NCBI): domain Eukaryota; kingdom Metazoa; phylum Chordata; class Mammalia; order Rodentia; family Sciuridae; genus Callospermophilus; species Callospermophilus lateralis. The sequence continues at coordinate 101,829,123 of NC_135311.1, forward strand.
ACATCATGTTCACATCATGTATAACCATAAGAATGGGAAGTTATATTCCATGTATATGATATGCCAAAATACAATCTACCATCATGTATAACTAAAAAGAACAAAATTTTTTAAAAATGCAACTAAAAAAAAAACAAAAAAACAGAGTCCGGGCTTGGTAGTGTGTGCCTGTAATCCCAGCAGCTCAGGAGGCTGAGGCAAGAGGATCTCAATTCAAAGCCAGCCTCAGCAAAAGCAAGGCACTAAGCCGCTGAGTGAGACCCTGTCTCTAAATAAAATACAAAATAGGGCTGGGGATGTGACTCGGTGGTCGAGTGCCCCTGAGTTCAATCCCTGATACCAAAAACAAAACAAAAATCCCAGAGGGAGAAGAGAAAGGGTGCTGGAAAAATATTCAAAATACCAATAGCTGAAAACACCCCAAATTTAGATTCAGAAAACTGAGTAAACTGATAATGGATAAATGTAAAGAAATACATGCCAAAACACATCATGATTAAACTTCTAAAAACTGAACACATCAACAACAATATCTGAAAAGTAACCAAAGAGCAACACATACAGGCAAAGGGCAACTCAAAGGACAGCCATTTCTTATGTGAAGCCAAGGAGAGCAGAAGGAAGCGGCCCACGTTTTTGAGCCCTCAAAGAAATGAAGTGTCAATCACACATTCTAGATCTGGGAAACCATGCTTCAGGAATGAAGAGGAAATAAAGAGACCCTCAGATGGAGGGAAAACACATATAAATCCAACAATTACTCTCCTCCATGATAACCCCCCTGGGAGGACTCAGGAGTTCTCAAATTGCGGGGTGCAGGTGGAGCTGATATTTTTAAAAAGCTTTATCCCAAGCATCATGCTCAGACCCCTTTTGGTAGCTCAGGACCAACCTTTGATCAAACTCTCCTCCCTCTCTCTCCAAAATGATATTACAGAGTGGTAGACCTTCCATGAGCCGGGATACCGGAGTCTGTAGGCAGATGTCTCTGTTTCTTTGACTCGAGTTCTCGGCCCACAGCACTGTCCCCTCCATCTCTCCAGCTGCATCCATCCCTGTTTCTGGCCTTGCACCCCATACCTGAACCACTCTTTCTCCCAGGTCCACCTCTTGCCTCAGGGCCTCTGCTAGGACTCTTTGATCTTCCTGTAAACTTCCCCAAGACCACCGATCCACACTTCGAATGTTTCCTCTCACATCTAACCAAGTCACATTTCAGCACTATGTTAGATGTCCCCACCTCTGGGAAGTCTTCCTGGGACCCCCAAGTGGTGTGAGGCGCCCTCTCCATGTGATCACTTGATTTATTTGTATGTCTCCACTCTAGCAAAATAGGCCTGGTGAGTGTCTGACTGCCTTGTTATGTTTTTCCAAGACATAGCACAGTGCCTGGCATAAAAGGGAAGCTCAGAAAACATTCGTGGAAGGAATGAGTGAATGAATGACAATCCCCCAAGGGAAGTATCATTCTCCTCATTGACTAGCATGTTAATTTAGACTGCTCCCAGCTCTAAACTGATTTTTGTCAAGTCCCCAGCAAGTGGCAGAAGCAGGATTCAAACCCAGCTCCACTCAACCCAGATTTCCCCATGACACCAAAGAGATTCCCCCAAGACATAAATCACAAAGGAAGCGCATCTTCCCGTTTCTCATTTCCCATCCCCTCTGCCACCCTTAGGTCCTCAGAGAAAATAGTCAATGAAAACAAGCCAAATTGCCTAAATCCCTGCTATAATACAAAACTCCAGAGATTTGGAATCAGAACTGAATTGGAAACTGGCCCTGTCTCTCTCCAGCTATGTGGGGCCTGGACAGGCCACCTTGCACTCTAAGCACCCATCTCAGGTCCATAAATGGGATCAGGCACATAAAATGATGACCACAGAGCTTGGCCCACAATAGGCCCCCACCAAGTGTCCACCTCCACCATCCCTCCCTGCCTCTGAATGGAGATGGTGGGGGGCTGGGAGAAAAGAACAAAGTCAGTTTCTAGGCTCTCTGCCTTCTCCTTCCCTCCCCCTGGGTCTTCTCACCTCCTTCCCCCTCCCCCAGCTCCCACCCTCCCTGCTCTGAGGATGCACTAGCCTATGCTCTGAGAGCCTCAAGCTGTTGATGTCAAGTTCAATGTGTTACCTCCACCTGGGGCATCCACATGGTAACAGAACATTCAGCTCTAAGCCAAAGGTATGAAGTTCTAACTGGGGAATTTCAGCCAGAGGGGGAAGTTTTACCCAGGGGGGTGGGGTCTAGGTGGTAACTGCCTTGGGGAGGCTATGGAGGCTGACCCCACCCCTGGGACTTTCTCTGAGCTTCCCCTCAGCTTACCTAGGCTCCCCCAAGCCCAGGCTGGTCTGCGGTCTTTGTGAGGTCACCATGATCTGGAAGCTGTCCAGCCAATAAGACCTCTGCCTACACAGTGGGGAGAACCAAAGGAATGTCCTTTCAAAAACAGGCATGTCATTGGGCATGGTGGTGCATGTTTGTAAACCCAGCAAGTCAGGAGGCTGAGGCAGGAGTATTCCCAAGTTCAAAGCCAGCCCCAGCAACTTAGCAAGGTCCTAAGCAACTCAGCAAGATCCTAAGCAACTTAGCAAGAACCTGTCTAAAAATAAAATATCAAAAGTGCTGGTGATGTGGCTCAGTGGTCAAGCACTCTGGGTTCAATCCCTGGTACCAAAAAAAAAAAGAAGGACATGTCTTCAGGCTCCCCACAATTACTGGGAAAGGATCTCACTTAAATGAAGACTGTAACAGTGGTCTACTTTATGCTTTGAATATAGCCCTTGCTGCTCTGTTACTGTGACTTCTTTTAAAATGGACCTGTTTCTCTTCCTGTGTCCCAAATCCTCCCTAATCTTTCCCCCTCCCTAATCTCAGGGGGAAACAGGATTGTCTTTCTTCCCTATCCTAGGCAGAATTATCTGTCCTTGAGCGCACACCCACCACAAGTAATTCAGATGGCACCAGAAAATCTAAGAAATGATTATCTCCCAAATGAACAAGTGAATCACAACTCTGAGTAGCCGTTGAGTCACCTCTTTAAAAATACCGTTCCCCCCCCCCAACCATGGGCAAAATCACAGCCTCTGAGACAGGACTATGTTTCTCCTTTATTAGCTAAAGCAATAAACCTTTTTTCTTTGTCTCAAAACCATGTCCTTGTTATTGGATTGGCATCGAGAACAAGGATTTCAATAGCAAACTCAGCTTCTCATGGGCATTGAAAAGTCTCCATAAAAACCCCTCACCGTCTGATCTCATGTCTCTGTTTATCTTGGGGGGAAAAAGGTCTTTTGAACTAGGTAGCCCATGGTAAGGAAATTAAGACTCTTAGAGGAAAAGTACTGGCTCAAGGTCAAAAGCCAGGAGGACTGCCAGTGCAAGTTCTTGATCTTTGCCCTACTCCACCCTGCCTCCTCTGCCAGGTGCAGATAACAGTGTGGAGCAGGGTGAGTAGGGCCAAGCCAGACCAAGAGGTGCAGAACTGCAACACCTAGATTCTTGGATAAGGAAAGGACCTGCAGCTCTCTCCCTAAAGAACATCATTTAATGATAAGCAATAACTAAGATTAGAAAATTATAGTAACTAGATGGAAAAACTGCACCATTTACAAAAGGAGAATGAAGCTGTCCGTGAGGTTGGATTCTCGTTTTTCACCCAGATCGGTCAATCTTGGGATATTCTCAGATATGAAAAGTAACATGTTCTGAGACATGCCGCCTAGAAATCCTCAGACTCACTCCTGACCCCAGACAGCCCGATAGCCCTTGAGAGTGACCTCACACAGCAGCTGGTGATGGGCAGACTCTTGAATTCCCTCCCATCCACCTTGAATCTCGCCTTTCCTGCCCCCACCCCTTGGTCCTTCACCACTCCAATGCATTCTTGGTCCCTGCCTACCAACGCCGCCTACAAACACTGCCAAGTTCTCTCTCCTAGCAAGACTCCTTCCTGCAAACTTGCCTCTTCCCCCAGCTGCCCCTCACTTTCTTGAGCTATGACAAGCGGCTCCTGAGGACCCTTTGACTCTTCCCTCTCTTCCCAAGTAAATAACCAAGTCCTTCCAATTTTACCCCCAAGTCTGCCCTGTCCCTCCAACCCCACACTCTCAGTCCTCACTGGAACCCTATTATGGGAGGCCCAGATATTGGCCAAGTCTTCGAGGAAATGTCCTCCAGGGCAGGTGCAGCCAGCCTCCTGCATCCCCCACATGAAGGGAGCTCCCTGCAACTCACTTCCTCTAACACCTTCAACATTTCCCCACTGTCTGCGCAGGCACAGCCCAGTCCCTGGGTCCCTTGGCATTGAGGCTGCTTCACAGTCTGCCTGTCTACCTTATCTCTGCTCCCATCTCGGATTTTTTAATTTGCATGGGAGATCATATATATGCAGAAGTTTGCACGTGCAATAATTCTCACCAAGAGAGCACACTCATGTAACCAGCACCTAGATCTAAAACATTACCACAACCCCAGAATCCTCCTCCTCCCACTGCAATTACTGTCCCCCACAAAGGTAACCACTACCCTGACTTCCAGCACCATGGTTTAGATTGACTTGTCTCTGCACTACATAGAAATGGCATTAGCACACAATCTTGTTTCTGTTACCTTTGGTTCAAATTTGACCTATTTCACACCTGGTAACTGTTCCTCCTCTTCCTCCTTTTTCTTATCACCAGTACTTTTTATTTATTTAGAGACAGGGACTCACAAAGTCACACAGGGTTACTCAAACCATTTTAACATTCATACTCCAGTTATCAAAGTCTAAAGTTAATACTGCTATCTTCCTTTAAACAAGCAAACATACAAAAAAAAAAAAAAAAAACCCCACAGGGACCTTATAAGATTTTAAATCCAATCAGCCACCTCCAATTTCTATGCTGCTGTTTTTCCTTATTTTAGTTCTCCTCTGTTTTATTTCATTTGCCTATCAGACTTTATTATTTTTCTTTTTTTTTTTCAGTAATAAAAAGAAAAAAAAAAGTATTGGTAGGCCCAGTAAGTGTGTGTTATATGTTCATGAGCTGGATTCTGGAACAATCAATCATTTTTTCTGACTACAGTGACTCCGGCTGCATTTCCTGACTGTGATGGGCTTCCTTCAGGGAGAAGGGTAGGCGGGGACACAGTCGCAAAGAGGCAGAACCTCTTACATTAGCAGTTTGTTTTGATTGTTTTATTTTGTTTGGGGGATCATGGATTGAACCAAAGGGTACTGACCACTGAGCCACATCCCCAGTTTTTTTCATTTTTTTTTATTTGGAGACAGGGTCTCACTAAGTCACTTAGGGCCTCGCTAATTTGCTGAGGCTGGTTTTGAACTTGCAATCATCCTGCCTCAGTTTCCAAAGTCACATCTAGCCTCAAGCCTTTTTAGATTTTAATTATTTTGAGACAGAATCTCACTAAATTGCTAAATTGCTGAGGCTGATCTCAAACTTGAGATCCTCCTGCCTCAGCCTCTCAAGTGACTGGGACCACAGGCATGTCCCATCATGCCCAGGCAGCAGCAGTGATTGAACAGCTAGCTGCTCCACATCTGCAGTGCTGGAGCCTCCCAAGCACCTGCCTTCTCCCCTAGTTGTCATGGGGTGAGAGTAGGAGAGTATCAAAGCAACCCAGGTAACAAAGCCTGAGGCTCAAATTTCCATAGGTCTTTGGCTGTTCTGGGTGTTGTAATGTGTGACAACAGGTTGCTTTATGGCAGTGCTAAACCTGGATGCCTGGGTACTAGGGACATCTGGCCTTCTCCAGCCATTTCTCATACCAGCTTTAAGAACCACCCTCTCAGATAGTGCTGAGAGCCATTAGCCAAGTAGGTATGACAATTTCCTTGCCAGCGTACCCCATGTTGCTTAGTGGAAGGACTCGTGGAAATAGGACATTTTGCAGTGACATTGCATGTAAGGTGACCTTGCTCAAGGACCAGGGCGGATCCGGGTTTAGGGAGTTCCCGGTTTAGGACAATCCCGGTTTAGGGCGTTCCCGGTTTAGGAAGGTTATTCCTGCTGGGAATAAGGCGTATCCTGCTGCCTGAGTTCCCCTTGAGTTCTCAGGGGATTCAGACAGTATTTTTGGGAGACAGAAGCCCAGTGGAGGTGTGGATTTGGGCAGAGAACGTGGATTTCCCTAGAACGTGTTTGGAGAGGGCCGGTGTGAGATCGGGAATAAAGAATTGCTGTTTGAATCTACAAAGCTGTGAGTGGCTCGTGATTTGTGCCCAGCCAGACTGCGGCAAGATAGAGCTGAGCACCCTCCTGCTTACCCCATAGGTGTAGGACCCCATCCTCCATGCTGAAAATAAGTTTTTGTTTTGTTTTGTTTTTTTGGGAACCAGGGATTGAACCCAGGAGTGCTTAACCACTGAGCGACATCCCCAGCCCTTTTTATTTTTTCTTTTGAGACAGGGTCTCACTAAGTTGCTTAGTGCCTCTCTAAATTGCTGAGGCTGGCTTTGAACTCGAGATCCTCCTGCCTCACCTTCATAACCACACCCAGCTGAAGTCTAGCTCTTTACAGGGGGCACAAGGCCCTGCCCACCTCCCCAGCTCATCTCCCAAACTCTTCCCCCATGTCCCACCTGGTGCTCGGGCCAAGCTGCACTGCACAAATCCTCCAAGATTTGTCTGGCTTCACCCACACACTGATCACTGTGCCTGAACGTCCCTCCTGGTTCTCCCAGCCAGCTTGGGCGGTGATTCTTCCCATAGGATCATGGCCCATGAAAGAAGTTGGGGCTCTTCCCCCATCTCCTGCATCTCCTGATCACACACATCCAGTCCCGTGCCCACTGCCACTTTCCATGCCAAACATGCTCCCTCCTGCACACCAGCCCTAAAACAGCTGCTCCACACCTGAAATGCCCAAATCTGCAGACATTTCCTCTGCTTCAAAACGCTGTGAGTCCCAGAGCCTAGTATGGGGCCCGGCACTGAATGCACACTCAGTGACTTCAAGTTGTTACTTAATCTCACAAGAGATATCACAGACAGCAGAGAGTCCTTTGAAGCTTGTTCCTCCTGCAAAAGCCAGAGCTGGATGAAGCCCCTCTCCACCCAGATGCAGCCTGCAGAGCCCCCAGGCTGGAGAAGCAGCCAGGCCCAGGGCCTCCGAGCTCACTGCCTGCTTCTCAGAGAGGGTGGGATGAGCCGCATGGCCTTCTCCAAGGGGTTCACACCCCAGCCTCGGAGCCCTGGATTAAAAGAGGAATGATGAGGCTTCCCCCATGGATGTCACTGTTATGCTCAAGTTCGGGACCCCCAAAAAACCACCAGAGACCAAGATCGATGTAAGCAGCTAACTTGGTCCTCCACGCACACAGCAACTGGTGACGCTGAGAGGCCCCGAGCCCAGAGTTTGCAGCAGTTTTATACAATCTTTGGGGAAGGCAGGGACTTCACATACATCATAGCATCTTTTAGCAAATCATCACACACCGCAGGAAAATCATAAAACAACTCTAAAACATGATTAGCACATTGCCTGGCGGGAACAAGTTGGGTAGGGGTGATTGGTTGGTACAAGAGGGGGATTCGTTTGAACTGATTGGTTTAAGCCATGAGGGGAGTACGTGCTGAACTACATGGTTTCCCAACATGTTACCAACCACCATAAACTACTGGGAGGGTCATCTGGCATCTTAGATATTTTCCCTGTCTTCATGCTGATTGGTGGTTGCTAGGGGGTTGCTATGGGTCCTCACCTAGCCTGACTGAATCAGGGACACCTAGCCTGCAGATCTCTCCTGTTATTAGAGAATAAACAACTCAGCAGGATGGGTATGTGCCTAGGAGTGCTCTGTGGGTTTTTCCAAGGACAAGGGTCACCCCTGTTCCTTGGACAGGTTTTGCTCTGAGGTAGAGGCTGGTTTCTCCAAAATGGAGTCACATCAGTTTCTCAGTCACGAACACTAATTGAGCTGTGGTTAATATGAGGGTGGTTTGTACATGAGATCCCTCACAGACTGTAAGAATTAAATTTGAGGTTTTTTTTCTGGGTAAGTATTTTCAGTTAAATATTACAACCAAAAAAAGGGATCATCACCTTGTCGATGGGAATGGACAAGAAAAGACCAGCACATGTCATAAAACCAGGCAGCTGGGCTGTGTTTGAATGTGATATTGAGGTGACTTGGGACAAGTACTGAGCTCTCTGAGGTTCAATATCTTCTCCTGTATCATAGGGACACAAGAACCATTTGGCAATGTTGTGACTGTTAGAAATACCGGGGTGCCACAAGGAATCAAAGGCGAGCTCAGAAGTAGCTCTGCAAGGCAAACTTTACTTCTACAGAAGTGCGTGCTATCCAACCTGGCAAGCAAGCACACCTGGGCCACACCTGGGCCACACCTGGGCCAGCAATCCCCCTGCTCTGATAGCAGGAGCTCAGGGTTGCAATCTATGTGATTGGCTCATTGTAAAAATGGGGCGGGCGAAGGGAAGGGCTGTAGTCAAAATGGTTACAATTGGATTTCAAAATGCCTATGATTAGATCTTACATCCCAATTAAAGCTAAACACTATATTCTGAAAATGAATCACTGAACTTTCCATTTCTTACACAATTAGTATATGAAATAAAGATGTGAGCTGGGTGCAGCAGCACACGCCTGTAATCCCAGCGGCTTGGGAGGCTGAGGCAGGAGAATTGAGAGTTCAAAGCCAGCCTCAGCAAAAGCAAGACGCTAAGCAACTCAGTGAGACCCTGTCTCTAAATAAAACACAAAATGGGGCTGGGGATGTGGCTCAGTGGTCGAGTGCCCCTGAGTTCAATCACCAGAACCCCCAAAATAAATAAATAAATAAATAAATAAATAAATAAATAAATAAATAATAAAGATGCGAAATACTTTATAGGATATCGATGAATAATATATTTTGTTACTATTTGTAGTAATGAAAGCAAAAAAAAATGGGAACCAAACCAGCTCAGACTCCTTGCTCCTAACCCGCTCACTAATCAGTCACCAAGTGCCCCCTGCTGGATTTCTTTATCAGCCTCTGCACTCTGAAGCCTGTGCATGCTCATTACAGGTAACTCCTGGATTCGTTTAAGTTCCAGGGTCCCTGAAATAGGGGCAGTCTCTAAATTTGCTTTGCATCCTGGAGCCCCTAGAGCTCCCTCTGCACGAGAAGGGGATCCAGCCCACTGCCCATGGACTTCCATGCAGGAAGGTGCAGGAGTGTCCTGCAGAGCAGAGCTTTGATCCCAGTTCAATCCACCAGCTGTAATCTTAGATAAAAGGAAAATTTATGTCACTCGGGCAGATTTAATCTCTCCTTGTCACAAACCCTTTCCTGACCCAGGAATTTTCTGGGGCAGGGCAGAAAGTCCTAGAGTTAGAAGAGAAAAGGCCATTACAAATCACCACAGGGACAGAATGAGGCCAGGAGCAGGGCAGATGTTTGCCCCAGACCACCAGGAAAACAAGGTTGAGCTGGACTAGGTCTCTGGCCTTCCAACCCCCAGGCAGGAGCCACAGGCAGGGGTGGGGGCCCAGGCCATGTCCTTCATTACCTATTATTGTGCTCAAAGGTCATTTGGGGGATGGCAGGATTTTCTGCTTGACCTGTTAAGATGCAGGGAGGGTGAGGGGAAGAGGAGGAGGGCGGGGAGGGAGGAGGGATTTAAGGAGCTGTCTCCAGGCTGGGACATCCAGGACTGCAGGAGCCGGCCAAGTCTGGAGGAGCATTAGGTGCTGGTGGATCTCCTGCCTCCCACCCAATCTCAGCTGTGGGGACTCTGGGCTGTGAGGAGTAGGGAAGGGAACACTCTCTAGAAGGGGTCAGCATGGCCTGCAGGAAGAGCTGCTCGGAGCATCCGACCAAGTGGGTCCTTGTGGGCAGTGCCAGTGTGGCTCTGCTGTTCACCATTGGGATGGTGCTGGGCTTCACCCTACAGCGGGGCACTCGGTCAGGTAAGAGTCATCCTGCAGCCACACAGTTGGTCTCCCCATTGCTGTCCTTCCTTTTCCCACCCAGGCTGTCCTACCAACAGCTGATCAGATCTTTTCCTGTCCCTTACTCCAACTAGACTCACCCCCACCCACAGCTCTAGCTGCCTCTTCCATACCCCAGCCCTACCAAGACTTCAACCCCGGTGGAGGGTCCCACTGATTTTCTTTCCCCTGGTCAGTTGCCTGAAGACCACCAAACCTCAGCCTTCCTTTGCCCTCAGATGGGTATTCTCTCTTGGGAATTTTGTGGGCTCCTCAAACTCAACAGTCTGGGCTGAACTCAGCCTCTCCCTGCCTCCCTCCCTCTCCTTATCCCTCTCTTGGTGAACCTGGGGGAGCCTCCACATTCCCTGAGCCTGGTGCCTATGCCTGGCTCCTGAACCTTGAGGGCTCTGCCTTCCACCCTCGACTCTCCCTGCAGCCCCGCCTCTGAGACCTCTGAAATCCTGGACCCTGCAGTGGCCTCCCCTTCCTACGAAGTCCCTCTGCCACTAGCTTGCTCTTGCCAGTACCTGTCCCTCTCTGCAGCCAGCGAGCTTTTTCTTTTTTCTTTTTTTTTTTTTTTTTAATTTATATATGACAGCAGAATGCATTACAACTCTTATTACACATATAGAGCTCAATTTTTCATATCTCTGGTTGTATACATATTATATTCACACCAATTCATATCTTCATACATGTACTTTGGATAAATAATGATCATCACATTCCACCATCATTAATCACCCCATGACCCCTCCCTTCCCCTCCCACCCCTCTGCCCTATCTAGAGTTTGTCTATTCCTCCCATGCTCTTGCTCTCTATCCCACTATGAATCAGCTTCCTTATATCAAAGAAAACATTCGGCATTTGGTTTTTTTGGGATTGGCTAACTTCACTTAGCATTATCTTCTCTAACTGCATCCATTTACCTGCAAATGCCATGATTTTATTCTCTTATATTGCTGAGTAGTATTCCATTGTGTATATAGGCCACATTTTTTTTATCCCTTCATCTATTGAAGGGCATCTAGGTTGGTTCCACAATTTAGCTATTGTGAATTGTGCTGCTGTAAACATGGATGTGGCTGTGTCCCTGTAGTATGCTGTTTTTAAGTCCTTTGGGTATAGACCGAGGAGAGGGATTGAGCCAGTGACCTTGTTCTAAACAACCCACTCACTCCCTGCCCCCAGGACCCACCCCACTCCTTTGCTGGCACCTAAGACCTTTCACCACCTGCCTTAGCCCTCTTCTCCAGCCTTGCCTGGCCCGTCTCCATCTGTAGCAGGTCAGTGGCCGTTCCTTTAAACAACCATGCTTTCCCGTGGCCGAGCCTTCATGTCTGCTGTTCTTTCTGTCTGTTCTTTCCCCATTTTCTGTCAAACATACATCCATCCTTCAAGGCCCCTTGAATGTCCCCTTCTCTGTGAACTCCCTCTCTCTCTGCCCAGGCAGCACCAGAGCCTCCATGGCCCCAGAATCCTGAGCCTTTCCCTCTCTGGCAGCACCAGGGACTGTGTGCCTCACAGTCCCCTGCAGCACAAGGTGGGAGTCCAGGGAGGGTTGGGGGTGACAGGTAAGTACCTTGGGCTGAGGCTAGGATGGACAGTAACAGCTCCTGGCATTCACTCCAGGCTGTGAGCAGGACGTCTGCCGCCCGGACGCGGACATGCTGGAGTACCTGCTGAGCCTGGGGCAGATCAGTCACCTGGATGGCCTGTCAGTCACCTGGTACCACGCAGCCAACAGCCAGGAAGAGATGAAGGCTGCCCTGAGCAGTAAGTCCAGTTGCCAGAACTGGGGCAGGTTGGGGGTGGGGGTGGGGGTGCGGTGGAGGAGAGGAGGAGGGCAGAGGGGAGGCCGAGAAGCCATGGTCACTGCGGCCTTAGAATGGCCATCTTTATGTTATTGTCATACTCCACCTGGGGAAGTGGGGCCCTGGACACTGAGGAACTGGCTCCAGGTAGTGCAGCTGATGAGCTGCAAGCCTGGGATTCGGAGCAGACGTCTGATTCCAAAGTCACCACTGTACTGCCCTCTGTCCCTTGGCCTGTCAGATGCCCCCTCCTAAGGAGGCCTCTGCCCTGAAGTCTAAGGAAGCCAGAGATCTGAATTGGAATCCTGGAGCTACTAAAATGAATGCTGAACACCTGAGCAGCTTATGTGACTCCTCTGAGTCTCAGATGCAAAATGATTATGGGTGACCAGTCAGCTGCTACTCAGGTGGGACCCACATATCCACATCAGACGGGGGTTCTCCAGGGAACACTGTGCAGCCCTCTTCATGGGCACCATTTTATAGAAGTCATGGACTCACTCTTGGCTGTGCTGTCAGAAAATGGTTAGGCAGTGGGGGAGTCCGGGGCAGCAGCCCCACAGGGCATGCCCAAGCCCCTGCCCTGGGCTTGATCCCTGGGTCAAGGAGGAAACACTCTCTGTCCTTCAGGACATTTGGGAAGCTCAATAGAAAATGTTCATGGAAGTGCTGGTGCTCTAAGCTGTAAGAGTTGAAGGGGATGGTCCTCAGACTTGAGTCCACTTCAGAAGACACAGGGTGCTGACCCGTCCCCGGGGTGCCACTCCTTGGTGACTAGGAGGACAAAGAGCCCTCTGCCCTGACAGAGATCCAAGCCAGAGAAGTACTCATCCAGGGAGAAAAATACTGAGGGAATGAAAAAAGGACCTGCCACCCCCACGTTCTTCCCAGCTCAGCCCTGACACTGGTGGGAACCATCAAGGCCTCACCAAGGCAGGACCTTAGTTGAGAAGACAGCCAAGCCCCCCAGCAGGCCCTGCCACCAGCAGGGAACTGCACAGGCTCCCCTTAGCATAGCTCCAGGGGTCCAGACAAGGCCCCAGGCCTCCTTTCCTCCCGAGGATTCTGCCAGGTGCCTGTAGTAGGCCTCTAGAGGAGGGTATTGCCTTTCTAAAGGGGCGCTGCTATAGAGGTGGGCTGGTGAAACCATCTTGGATGTAACTGGTCATCTGTGTGGAGAGGAGACCCGGAAGGCAGGCAGAAGTGGGCTCTAATTTTCCCTTGGCCATTATCAGCAGAGTGATTTGGGACAAGTGACTTCACTAGTCTACAGCTAAGCTCCCCACTCTGTACAGTGTAGGCCCGTAAGGTGACCATTTATCATCCAAGCCAGGGCACGTTTGGATGCGAACGAGGTCAGGATTGGGAATTATGCTGAGACGACAAAAATAAACCAGGTGGTCCCAGGTTACCTTAGGTAAGTGAGTTACCCTGTGCAAATAATAATTAACACTTGGTGAACACTAACCAGGGACGTTTTACTACTTCTTATAGATGAGGTAATAAGCTCAGGGGTCAGAGAAACTGCCCAGGGTTCCACAGCTGGCCAGCGTGAGGGCTAGGGCTGGAAGGCAGTGGTGTGGATTGGAGGTCTGCACACCCAGCCACCATGCTGTCCTTCCTCAATGCCTAACCCTCCTGGCCCAGGGAGGGTAGGTGAAGGACTTGGGAACTGCAGGTCCCCTTCCCTCTGGAGAGCAGCATCCTTCACTCTGAGAACCAGGGCTCCTACTGTGGTCACAGGAACCCCATCCTGTCCTATCTCTCTTGTCCCTTGTTTGTTTGTTCCCACTCCCCAAGCAAGATAGCCCTTGGGAAGCATGACACAACTTTTTTTTTTTTTTTGGTGGGGGGAGGGTACCAGGGATTGAACTCAGGGGCACTCGACCGCTGAGCCACATCCTCAGCCCTATTTTACATTTTATTTAGAGACAGGGTCTCACTGGGTTGCTTAGCGCCTCACTTTTGCTAAGGCTGACTTTAAAGTAGTCATCCTCCTGCCTCAGCCTCCCGAGCTGCTGGGATTACAAGAGGTATGTCACCACGCCCAGCCATGAAACAATTTTTAAGGGAAAAGATTCCTCAGGAAGAAGCTGGTCCAGGTGGTGATTACGAGGAGGCCAATTAGGTCCAGAGGGCAATTTCCACCAGTATTTTGTCCCATCCGGTGAGTATTTGTGTGGACCCGACCCAGGAGGAAGAATGAGAAATGAGTCAGCCATGGTCGGTCTTTAAGATGCTCCTGGGGTCTCAAGGGAAGGTCACTGGGATGCAGAAACATGGCTCCCCCAACCCTGCCCTGTTTCCTCCCAAGGCACCTCTACTTCCACCAGACCAGAACTGGCCCCAGTGAAATAGGGGAGAGACCTCATGCTCACCTCTGAAGCCATCCTCTTATCTACCAGGTGCACCTTGGGCCTGGCTTCCCTAGGCCTCATGGAGCCCCAGAACCTTTGACCCCTCTCACTGCATTCCCAAGTGGCCAAAAGTTAAGATACAAAAGAACTTTATGTTTCAGTCACAAAGTCCATCTTCACAACACTCACAAAGCCCTTCACGGATCCTAATCGGCTCTGTGGCCATATCTTGTGTTCTGGAGCTGGGAAGCTCATCCCTTCTCACTGATGAGAGCAGCAGGGTCCCAGCCACCTTGAAGCACGAGGTATAACTCAAGGATGGAATGGGCTGACGGAAGAAGTGCTGGCAGCAGCCCATGGTCAGTGACCTCCATCCTGGAAACCTAGACACCTGGTTTAAACAAATCTGCTGAAATTCTCCAGGGCATTGGGTGACCTCTCGCATCTCCCTGGGCCTGGACAGGCTGTTCTTGACTTTGCCATTGATGCACTCAGCCCATCATTCAACATCCATCTTTGAAGCACTTTCTTAGTCCTGGTTCCCTCTAGGCACCAGGAATTCGAGGGATGGTCAGTTCCCATCCAGACCCTGTTGTCACAGAAATGATACTCAGGAGGGCTGGCACCGGGTGAGCAAGAGCACCGTCCTAGCTGAGCACGCAAAGGAGAAAGTGGTCTTCCTGGCAGCATGGAGCAGACTGGGGCTCCCTGAGGAAGTGATGTTTCCCCCCGACCCTGGGTGAGAGGTGTGGAGGGAAGAGGGTTGCAAGGTAGCAGCCACACCTAAGAACCCAGAGATGGGAAAGACAAGACAAGCTAGAGTCTTGCCACTCAAAGTGTGGCCCAAGGACCAGCAGCATGGACCTCTTTGGGGAGCACATTAGAGATGCAGAATCTTGGTGCTGCCCCACATCCACTGATCAGAACCTACATTTTAACAGTTCCTGGATGATTTCTGTGCACGTTAAAGTTGGAAAAAGTGGAGTGGCTGGAACCCAAGGCAAGCGGGAGGGAGAGAGAACTGAGATAAAACTGGAAAATGTGTCAGGGTCTGGTCATGAAGGCTGTAAAGATGGCCTTACAGAATTTGGATCTGAATCTCAGGAATATGGGTGAGTTTTTAGTGAGTTTTTTAATTTGTTTTTTATCAGGATGATGATGTGGACAGGTAGGTGTTTAGAACACTCTGTAGAGAAGAGGCTTGGAGGGCTGGGGTTGTGGCTTAGTGGTAGAGTGCTTGCCTAGCATGTGCAAGGCCCTGGTTTTAATCCTCAACACCACATACAATAAATAAAATAAAAGTTTGTGTCCAACTACAACTAAGGAAAAAAATAAATATTAAAAAAGAGAGAGAGAAGAGGCTTGGAGCCATGCTAGAGGGATCAAAAGCAGTCAGGCTCAGTACACTGGAGAAAGGCCCCTGCCAACATTAGTTGCCTGTGATATTGTGGAAGCTGGACTTGAATCCCCCCTCAGTCCACTACACTTCCCAAACTCAAACACCCCTTGCATGGTCTTCAGAGACTTTTAGAAAGGCCTGAGCCTCTACTAGATGAACTCTCAAAGACAGGGATCCGAGGACATTCTCCTGATGGAGTTAACCTTGTGAAATTAAAAGATAAAAATAACAATGCTCAGTGCTGATAGGTATGTAGGTGAGGGAGGCCATCCCTGTTCTCTAGGTGGAAATTTGAAGCAGAACAGCCTCTCTAGAACGTAACTTGATAATATAGTCTTGTAAATGATCCTTTATTGGGCTGTAGCTCACTGGTGTTTGCCTAGCATTTTTGAGGACCCAGGTTCAATCATATATATATTTAAGTATCTGGTATTTATATATATGTGTGTGTTTGTGTATATATATATATATATATATATATATATATATATATATCCTGTTTTATCCTGTTTTGGCCTGCACTCAGATCCTATAAGGAGGGATCAGAAAATCTTGGCAAAAAATTAGAAACAAAATGATTCAGGGGTGGGGGATGGTAAATCACATCATAGTGAATACCCTCAACAAGGTATTTTGACTAGTTTTGTTGTTGTTGTTTTTTGGGGGTTTTTTTTTGGAACTAGGGATTAACCCAGTGGTGTTTTCCTACTGAACTACATCCACAGCCCTTTCTATATGTTCATTTTTATTTTGAAACAGTCTCACCAAGTTGCTTAGGGCCTCTCTAAGTTTCTGAGCTTGCTGAGTTGCTCAGGCTGACCTCCAACTTGTAATGCTCTTGCCTCAACCTCCCGAGGCTCTGGAGTTACAGGTGTGCAACACTGTATCCAGTTTTGTTTTAATGAGATGTAAAGAAGATTGTGAAAATGTCTCATAATGTTGCAAGAAAAAAAAATTATAAATGCAAGGTAGTTTTCAACTTTGCAAAAATTACCCATAGGCAATAATGAAAGAAAATCCATTAAAACATGAGCTATGATGGAAATGTGGCTAACTATTTCCCTCTGCTGTTTTTCTGTATTTTCAAATGTTCTATAACAAATGTATAATGCCCTTATGATGAGAAAAAAATGTTTTTAAAAATGAATTGTGTTCTGACCCTGAAACAGGCAACACCATGGTCTTGGAGGCAGATGTTACTGTCCATGGGCTCAATACCGCGAATGAAACAGGGGTCCCCATCATGGCCCATCCCCCTGCCATCTACAGTGACAACACCCTGCAGCAGTGGCTGGAGACCGTGCTAGCCTCTTCCCTGAAGGGTATGTGCACCCTGAACCCCTCCTCAGCACCCCAGCTCTCTGGTCCTGGGGAGGGGTCCTCACAAGTTGCTCACCGCCCTGACTTCCCTCCCAGTGTGCCAGACACGCAGGCTCAGTGAAGACCGGGTGAGGTGGGGAAGTAAAGGTGCATATCCAGGTGTCCTCTCCTGGACACACGGGCGAGATGAGGTGCCAGAGCAGTGCAGAGCAAACTACAAAGGGCCCCTTGTGTTCAGGGCGTCCCCTCCTGGATCCACAATACTGAATGCAAGATGTTCAGAGCTGAACTTCACACCTGCCCCCATGTCGCAGTGTCGGGTACCCTCAGGACCCAGGCACCCTCCTAGTGTCTCCCTCTCCCCCACCCTCCACTCAGCTGCTGCCCCAGCCCTGCCATCCCTCTCCTGGACCTCCTTCCTCACTGGCTCCTGTCCCAAACTCAGCCCCTCTGGCCTTCCCTTGCCTACTGAGTGCTCATGTGCACGTGCGGTCTGTCTCTCTCTCTCTCTCTCTCTCTCTCTCTCTCTCTCTCTCTCTCACACATACACACACACATACACTGTGACCATTCCAAAAGGCCAGTATTTTCATAACATTTTCCTGCTTTGACCCTCAAAGGCTCCCCATTGTCTTGGCCTGGCTTTCAATATCTTTTCTAATTTTCCAGCCCCACCTCCTCACCACCCTGAATGAGATGGGCTTCCATTTGCATTGCCTGACTGTGCCTAGATGCTCCCTCAAACACCCCCTCCTGGCGGCCACGCCACTTCCCTGCAGGCCCTGGTAGTTCAGGAGCCTCTGAGCCTGTCCAGGAATCCCCATGCCCAGGCCCTTAGCTGGCCTCTGCTTCCGCCCCACAGCGGGTGGGACTCACTGCTCTAGAGGCGAGCCCTTCTCTGGGTTGGCTCTGTTTAAAAGACAGTCCTCACACCCAGCCACCATCTGCCCTGTCTTCCCACCTTCCCGAAACTCCATCACACACACCCTACCTGCTGGCTCAGCCGCTAGAGTCACATCTTCCAGTTCCCCAAGCCCTTGCCTCCTCCCCACAGGCATCAAACTGGACTTCAAGAGCCTCAAGGCCGTGGGCCCCTCCCTGGACCTCCTACAGCAGCTGACAGAAGCCGGAAAAGTCCAGAGGCCCGTGTGGCTCAATGCTGACATTCTAAGGGGCCCCAATGTGCCCCTCCCAATTGAGGTCAATGCCACACAGTAAGTGTTCACCTCTCTGCCCCAGCTGCATCCAGCCCTCTTCCGTCAACACCTAGCATGGAAGGAGAATTTAGCGAACCTTCCTTGAGTCTGCCTTCAATCCACCATGTAATCTCACCTGATTCTTTGCATATGCTGTTCCCTCTGTCTTGAGTGCCTTTCCCCCTTTTTGGAAGAACTTCTGCCCAGTCACTACCATCTCCAGAAACATACCTGACTTCCCAGGCTGCTGAGAGGCTTCCTCTGGGGCCCACAGTTCCCAAATTTCTTCCTAACACAGCCCCAATCTCATTGGGTGATCACCGTTCACAGGTTTTCACCCCCACTGTGGACTCCCAGGGGGCAGACAGGGCCAAGCTCAGGACTTGGCTGCAAGAAAAGTCTAAAACATTGGCTCCATCCCAGTCCCCCTGCACCTCCTTCCACTAACAGTCCTGGGACACCAGCTGCAGAGTGTGCAGTGGGTTGCAAAGGAGGTTTGTGTGGAAGGAAGGGATGTCCTTAACTTGGTCCTTAAGCAGGCAGCACTGCTAGGTGAGGAGTGGGTTTTCCTCCCCATTCTACAGATGTGAAAAAAATCACAGAAATTGAGGCTCAACTTGTTGAATGTTTATTGCACACCCCGGGCACTGTTTTAAGCACTTTACTTGAAGAATACCACTTAACGCTTGCAATGAGAATGAGGTAGGTGCTATCGCCTTGGGTTTACAAATATAGGAACTATCTTATGGAAGTCAAATGACCTGCCTACATCTATTACTAGCAGAGCAGAGATTCAAACCTAGGCCTTTGTCCTTCTAAGCTCCATGCTCTTTACCTTCCATTTCTCTCTCACCCCATCTGTTCATCAAACCATCCATCCAACGTTTATGTGTCTCTCCAACTGGAACACTTGGAAAGTAGTAGTGTGAAAATGTAGTCAATGGACCAAGAGAAATATGGTTAGTCTTCTTGGAGTGTTGATTTTACTCATGATGTGGGGAGGAGGGATTGTTTGCATGTTAAAATTTGCATAAGAGCATTTTTTTTTTTGTACCAGGGATTGAACCCAGGGACACTTCACCACTGAGCCACATCCCAGTCCTTTTTATATTTTATTTGGAGACAGGGTATAATTAAATTCCTGAGGCCTCACTAAGTTTCTGAGGCTGGGTTCTTTTTAATATTTTGGTTTTTAGTTGTAGTTCAACACAGTACTTTCATTTTATTTTTATGTGGCTCTGAGAATCGAACCCAGCGTTCTGCACGTACTAGACGAGCATTCTACTGCTGAGCCACAACCCCAGGCCCCTGAGGCCAGCTTTGAACTCACGATCTTCCTGCCTCAACTTCCCAGTCTCTGAGATTACTGGCGTGAGCCACCACACCTGGCTTAAAAGCAAAATTTGAAAGAAAAAAAAAATTAAGTCTGAAATTTGCCAGGTGTGGTGACATATGCCTATAATCCCAGAAGCTCAGGAAGCTAAGCCAGAAGTATCACAAACTCGAGGCCAGCCTTGGCAACTTAGAGAGACCCTATCTGAAAATACAGAATTAAATTAAAAAGGAAAGGAGATGTAGATGATTGATCAAGAGCCCCTGGGTTCAATCCCGAGTTCAGAGAAGAAGAAGCCCTTCCTTTTCAGAAGTGATGCTGTTATTTGAGAACCAGAGGTTGACCAGCTGCAGGTCAGAGTCAGGGCCTGAACCCAGACTTCCCTGTCTCCAGAGTGCGCGCCCCACTTGTGGGTCTGTGAACAAGTCATTCTGTTCCTCAGGCTCTGCAGCCGCCCTCCTGTCACAGATTCAACAGGCCCCGCCACTTCCTCTCGCTGTGATGAGTAAACAAGAGGACAGGACCAGCGTGGCTCTGAAAGACCAGTGTCTCCCTTCTCTGCAGGTTCCTGGCACTGGTCCAGGAGAAGTATCCTCAAGCCACCTTGTCTCCAGGCTGGACCACCCTCTATATGCCCCTGTTCCCAAACAACACCTACACCCAAGCCATGGTGGAGAAGATGCAGGAGCTGGTGGGAGCGCTGCCACAGAGGGTCACCTTCCCTGTGCGGGCTGTCATGGTGCGGGCTGCCTGGCCCCACTTCAGCTGGCTGCTGGGCCAGTCGGAAAGGTGAAACCCCACTGCTGCTCTCACGCCCCTGCTGGTTCCAAACCCACCTCCAGGATTAGATGCCGGGGGAAGATCCCTGATCCCGACCTTTAGGCTAGAAAGTCCTAAAGATCATCTTGTCCAACCCTACTGGTGCTCACACCTACAATGTCCCTGTCTTTTATTTGTATACCTCTGGTGACAGGCTGCTCACTACTTTCTCGGGGTGGGGAGGGCAGGTTTCCATTGGTGGGTAACTGTCTGCCTGTTAACAAATGTTTATTCTGAGATGAGACAGAATCCATCTCCCGGCAGCTTCCTCCCATAGGCCACCTATGCCCCTGGGGCTGCAGAGATTACACCTACAACCTCTGCCCAGAATAGCCCTATAGGGCTCAAGGGACCCCCCCCTCACCCTACCCTGCAACCAGCTCTCAGCCACCCAACCCTCCCTTTCTCAGCCCTTCCCCACAAAAGTCCCAAGGTGGCCCACTTCCCTCTTCACACTTGACCTCTTCCCCACACCTTGCCCTCTGTCCTTGTCCCTTTCCTAAGGCAGAGCTCTGAGTGGACAGCTCCTCTGTCCTTCCAGACTTTGGCTTGCGGTTACCCCCAGGAATGGGCAATGCTCAGGGAGGAGGGGCTGTGTGACACTGGAGGACTGGTGCCCCACCCTTGGGCCCAGCCAGCCTCTGGTTCTGAGCACAGGAGGGGAGCCGAGGGTCTTGCTGGGCCGACTGGCACTGAGCCAGCTGTCTGGGCCCAGGTACAGCCTGACACTGTGGCAGGGCGCCTCCGACCCCGTGTCAGTGGATGATCTCCTCTACATCCGGGACAACACCGCCGCCCACCAAGTCTACTATGACCTCTTTGAGCCTGTCCTGTCACAGTTCAAGCAGCAGGCCTGTAAGGAAGGAGCCTGGGGAGGGTGGTGTGGGTTGGATTCTGCATAGGGCAGCCCCTGGGTGGGCCCTGGAGCAGAGCTGGGGGGAAGGAACATCAGGAGGGGAAGATCCTGGGTGGAATAGGAGGAGAGATTCTGCTATTGCAACTTAGCCCCGGGATGGCATTCTATTTAAGTGTCATATTCATGAAGCCGGAGTTCCAATTTATGTGTAGGGAAACAGGTGTAAACAGTTACAGAGTTTATATGTCATCAGATCTTAACAAGGCAGAGCTCTTATCAGAACTCAGCAAATTCCAACCCTATAGACTTTCCATGTAGCAGAGTCTCTCTGTGGGTAAGACTTAATAATCCAGATGCTACTGTACATATTTGCTCCCTTGACCCTGCAGCTGAGTGGTCACAGGGGGTCCCATCAGAGTCCACATCCCCACTGTGGGAGCCACCTAAGTGAGGGGGAGGATACTAGCTGTGGGAACAGCTAGCTCTGGTTCCATCCAGTTCCAATCCAGTAACCGCTGAAGGACCTTGGGCAAATCACTTCTCCTGGTCTGTCAAAGTGGGGAGATGACAGCAAGAGTCTTGGAATATGATAGAATCGGGGCATATGGAAGGCACTCTGAATGGTCGCCACTTCATCTCAACAATTTTGGACCCCACAGTAAATACCACAAGGAAGCGAGTGTACTACACCGGCAGCAGCCTGATCCCTATTCTCCAGCCACCTGCGGGTGATGGTCTGGACGTGGAGTGGCTGCTTCCAGAAGTGCAAGGCAATGGCAGAACAGCAATGATCACGCTCCCTGGTAAGTTTGTCTACAGCCCTGGTACCCCTAGCTGACCTGCAAGGGTGTCCTTTGCCAGTGGACCTTGGACCTCGGTTACCATGGCAACGTGGGCCCTTAGAAGCCACACACTGGATACAAAGTAGGGTGGGGCCTGGGGAGTGCGGTATTCTCAAGAGCACTGGCTTCCTGGCCTTCAGACCAGCACTCTTGAGTCCTCAGTCACATGATGCTATAGGAGGAGCTGGCATCTGCCCCAGGTCTATGTCACAAGTAAAGACCAAGAGCTGAGCTGGCAGCTTATCACTTTAGTCTTGACAATTGGAACCCAGAACAAGGTTAGAGGATTCTAGAGAGGCAAGGCCGTCCCCATAGCCACACCCCCACCCCACCCTGTGACCTTTTAACAAGAGATTCTGGCTCCCGTGGGAATCTGAGACCAGCCACGGTTGCCTCTTCCAGACAGAGAAGGCGTGATCCTGCTGGACGTTGGTCTCCAGGGAACTGCAGCCGGGGACCCTGTGCCCATCGTCCGTGCCCCAGGCAGCGCTGCCCTGACACTGGAGTCATGCCTGCTGCAGCTGGCCACGCGCCCTGGGCGCTGGGGCCTCCACGTGCACATAGCAGAGCCCGCAGCCCTCCGTCCGTCCCTGGCCATCCTGGCACACCTCTCAGCCCTTGGCCACCTGCCTCGGCCTGTGTGGGTCGGGGCCACAATCTCATATGGGAGTTTTGTGGTCCCTGGCCACACGGCTGGCAAAGAGTTCCTTAAGGCTGTGGCTGAGGTATTCCCCCATGTGACCGTGGCACCCAGCTGGCCCGAGGAGGTGCTAGGCAGTGGCTATGGGGAGCGGCTGCTCATGGATATGCTGGAGCTCTGCCAGGGACTCTGGCAACCTGTGTCCTTCCAGCTGCAAGCCAGGCCACTGGACCAGAGCATGGTAGGAGCCATGGCCAGGCTGCTGGCAGCCTCCCCCCGGGCCACCGTCACAGTGCAGCACAGCCCCACTGGGAGCAGCTGTACAGCTGTGTGGGCAGGGCTGCTGGCAGCCAGCGGGGTGGACAGGACCAGAGTCTACTGCAGGCCCCCCCAGGGGTACCACAAGGACTCGTGGGCAGATGTAGGCAGAAACTGACCGCCCAGTGGTGCCGGGCCAGCCAACTCCTAGGTCCAGGCTTCTCTGCGGGAGGCAGGAGGAATAAATGCCTCTGTCTTCCTCCTCGCACGGAAGGAGAGTCCTTGGGGCAGCTGGAGGGGAGCCTAGAGGGTCTGGAGGCTGGGGGCCAGGTCATTGCGATTGTCCAGAAGGAAACGTTCGCAAGCCTTGAAGGTGGTGTAGAACTCCGAGGAGAGGCCGGACACGTTGGTGGTCACGTAGTTGAGGAAGTCCGGGCTGACCTGGTTGTAGTAGGACACCTGAAGAGCAGGAAGCCATGCTCAGGGAAGCAGAGAAGGGTGAGGGGCATGGCCCACCCATGGGCATGAGGCGGGGGTGGGGAGAGTCGCCTTCTGGGAGAGCTGCAGATACAGCCCAGCTCCGTGGAGTCTTGAAGGTCAGTTGATAGGCGTGACCTTCTCCAGCCCATTTCCCCTGAGCCTCCTCAGGGTGCTGACAACCCTGGCTGCCAGTCACCACCCACTGTACTGTCATTGGGCATCTTTTCCCTCAGTTACGTGGCATTCAGGGAAGGGGCTAGGTCTCCAGAACCTCCTACAGAATCCCCCTTAAATAAAGGTGCTCTGCGGCTGCAGAGAAACGTTGGACTTCGGCCTGGAGCATGGCCCACCCTGAGTCTGTTGGCTCAAGTGTGTTCATGTAGCCAACACTGGCTGAGGCTCACCAGACTGGAGCTGCAGGCCCCACAGGAGCTGGGAGCCGGTGTGGGAGCTGCAGTCCCCCTTTCTCGGCCTCCTCCCCACCTTTTCAATTAACGCAGACTGCCTTGCTGAGTTTTATGGGCCTCAGAGCCATATAAAGCCTTCCCAGACAAGAAGTACACAAGTAAATAAATAATGAGATGAATTTTTAGATCAGAACCCAGCCTTCTGCTGTCGGCATCCTGAGCTTTCTCCAGGCTCTCACTTAGTCGCACCCATCAGATCTTAATGCAGCCTCCTTTCCAGCCTCCGATACTCTGAGGCTCCCCCAGGTTGGGAGAGGGAGGATGCTGGAAGGGGATCCAGGTCTGGACTTGTCCTAGCCCAGCAGCACTGAGCTCAGTGTAGTTCAAAAAAATGCTGTTGGACGCCAGGCCTCACCTTGGTCAACTGGTCCCCCTCGCGCCAGAGGCAGAAGCCTGAGCAGAGGGTCTCCGCACGACGGTACTCTGGTGTCTCGCAGTGTGTGGGCAGCGTGACTGACCTCATTGCAATGACATAGGGGTCCCTGGAGTGGAGGGAAGCGGAGGGGGCAGAGATCAGCCATAGAAGGAAGGGTCCACCCCATCCCCCAAGCCTGAGCTTTGGCTCCAGGCCAGGCTGGGGAGAAGAGGCAGCTACACCACCCACTTGGGGGTCGCCTGGAAAAGTCCCTCCACTGTGGACAGGCAGCGGGAGAGCCGCATGTGATTTTATTCATCCTCCTGCCCCTGTCTAGGGCAGAAGGGACACCACTATCTTGTCCTCCCCACCAGTGGGAGAGCTGACAGGCTCATGGCCCTCCAGTCACCAAGAGGAGAGTCCAAGGAGTGCATGTGAGAAGTGCCTTGTCCAGGGCCTTGAGTGTGGCAACTTTGGCCACCCAGGCCACAGAGGGCCCTGCTTTAGGGCAGAGGTGACTCAAGATGAAGTGTGAGCCTTCATTTCCCACCTTAACCACAGTAAACCACGGCATCCCAGAAAAATCTAGTGGGGCCTGGGATCCCACAACCAATGGGAAGCAGAGTCTAACTCCAGGCTGATGCTCCCTCCCCAGGGAGGGGGACGAGGCCTCCCCAGCTGACCACCTATTGCATCCCCAGAAGGTAGGCACCTACCCATTGTCACAAGGCTTGCGCCGTGAGGCCAGGATCACAAAGTCCTGGGGCTTGGCATCACGACCAAGGGCAGGGCTGATGATGTGGTAGATGGCATCATCCTCGTCCACCTGCTGCACTAGTTCCACGCTCCTGGGGGAGGCCAGAGCTCAGGGCCCAGGGAGCCACACCCACTCCCATGGGACAGTGGGTCTGCTGGGCCCCTCATGCCACAGCCGCCCTCAGCACCATCTGTGATGGAGACTTCTTTCCCTGCACTAGTCAGCAGGACCCAGACAGAAGGCCTAGCCAAGGACACATGCAGACACAGGCACAGGCACATTCACACAGACACAAGCAAATACACAGGGACAAAGCCACATATAAACCCATTCACACGTGACAGACACGGGTAGATAACTGTGAACACGCATCTGTGTACATCTGTATGTCCCACAGAGGTGTGAAGGCTTGGTAGCTGTGGTTTATTTTTAGTGTGTACCCACTGTGTGCCAGGTACTATTTTCAGGAATACATGCATATTATGTCTCTGGCACAGCCCTGTGCAGTGGGCACCCTCAGAATCCCCATATTATAGACTAGGGGCTGAGGCAGGGCAATCACCTGTCCCTAACTGAAGAGCTAAGAGGGACACAGGGCTTGGATTTCAGCCTCCAGGCAGAGAACCATAACCTCAGACACACACGGCACACACATACCCAGGTACATGCACGCAGGTTCACGTCAGCACACGTGGAGAACCACACAGATATGTACAGCCATGTCCAGACCAGCCACCTCCCTGGCTCTCCCCCTACGCTGGGAGGCTGTCTTGGGAGTGGGGTAGCTGTGGGCAGGGGAAAGGGAAACAGGCTGGAGATTCTCTACCTTCAAGGGATGCCAGAGGCCATCAAGTATCAAGATTCCATATGATCACTAGCCCACCTCCTCCAACACCCCACCTCCCCACATCCACCACCCACCAGCTCTCAGTCTCCCAGAGTGCACCCAGCAGGCCTGGGCTCTTTAGAGCAGCACTACCCTTCCTGTGAAGAGATCTTCAGCAGGTTCGATGCTGCCAAGCAGGCCAGACTGGGACAGGCAGACCAGGTAGGAAGGGGAAAGCCAAGTTGTCTTAAGTCAACTGTGATAGGTACGGCTCATGGTAAAGCATTTGCCTAGCATGCATGAGGCCCTGGGTTTGGCCCCCAGCATCAAGAAAACAAAAAATCAACTTGCCAAATGACAGTTCCCTGTATTGCCAGACCCACAGACCCTCCTTATGGAGGCTCCTCATGTAAGCCATTGGAGAGGTGACCAAAGACCCCCAGACCTAGGTGTTTGCATAACAGAAAATGCTTTGAGGGTCTTGAAGAAAACACAAGTTTAAACATTAACTTTCCTATATTGAGCACTGACATTTTGGCTATTTTCCTAAAAAATATTTATCTTCCCTGACTAAATTCAAGAAAATATATAAAGAATCAGGCACTCTTGCCTCTCCCAGGAGCCCTGCAGTAGGAGTTCTGAGTCTTTTTCTCACCTTCCTTTTTCAAAAAGATTCCTGCTTGCTTGAGGGGAAAAAAAAAAAAAAAAAGAAGATATATGAAGACTCAGTAAATTTGGGGAACAAATGTATTCAAAGGAATAACATTCATAGTCAATCACTATATTTAAAAGTAACATTGGCCAGGCGTGGTGGTGCACACCTGTAATCCCAACAGCTTGGGGGGCTGAGGCAGGAGGATCGTGAGTTCAAAGCCAGCCTCAGCAATTTAGTGAAGCCTTAAGCAACTCAGTGAGACCCTGTCTCCAAATAAAATAGAAAAAAAAGGGCTGGGAATGTGGCTCAGTGGTTGAGTGCCCCTGAGTTCAATCCCTGGTGTCAATAAATAAAAGTAACATTCACATATATGCTTAAAAAAATTGACAAACTAAATTCTGCAAGTTGGCCACTTTACTTAGATGGTCTAAACATGGGAGGGAGCCCCACCCACCCCTAGCCTCCCAACCTCATTCCAAGCAATCCCTGGGCCCCCTTGGAGCAGAACTCCACAGAATGTGGTTTGAATATCCTCTGAGTATAAATCCATGATTCCCATTCCAAGTACCCATATTAAGAGGGAGGAAACTGAGGCCCAGAAAGGAAGTGGGGTCCCAAGTCACACAGCTAGTTAGGGCAAAAAGAGGACTTAAATCCAGGCCCCCAAGTCCAATCCCAGGCTCAGTCTCTTCCCTGAGGGCTAAAAATGCCTATGACCCTGACCCCACCTAACATGACTACAATCTCCCACCACACTCCTAGTTCCCACTGAAGGCCAGCAGGGGTGAGCATGAGGTAGGACAGCTCCACAGGAGATACCACATCCCACCCCAGTCCTGAGAAGGGACCCAGCCTGGCTAGCCCCCAGGCCCTCACCGGTAGTGCTTATCCCACTCCGGCCTGCGCTGCAGGTCTGAGAGCAGCAGGAAGGCCTGGGCTGCATCCACGTGCACCACCATCTCCAGATGGAAGGAGAAAAACTTGTCTTCCTCCAAGCTGTACAGGCGGACCTGCATGGACCAAGGGCAGCCTCAGCCCTGCACCTCCTCCCCAGACTGTGCTGGGTGGTGGGGTGCTGCCTGGGATGCTGGGGGCAGGGGCTGAAAGCTCAGGGTGGCCACTGACTCGCTGGTGACTGTGAACTGGCGCTTAAACCTCTCTCAGCCTCAGCTGCATCCCACAGAATGGATCCCTGATCAAAGTCAGCACAAAGGGACCGACCGGAAGGTATCTTAAGCAGTGCCTGAGGCTGCAATGCAGGGGCTCCTCAGAGCAGGTGTCCCTGTGACTCCTCGCATCACCGGTGGGCAATTGATTTGTCCAAGGTGCAGGTAAGCGTGGCAGAGCTCAGATGCTACTCCACTTCCCTCATCCCCGCGGGGACTCACGATAGAAGGGGCAGAGGGAGGGAGGGGTGTTGGGTAGAGAGCAGCAGACATGCAGGCAGGAGGGAAGGGCTGGGGCTCCAGGTCCTGGGGACAGGCATGTTTCTAGAACTGGGTTGGTTTCATGGTCTCACTGAATTGCTTTGAAGAGATCCCCTTCTGCCATAAGTGGCCTGAGAGGTCCTGTCACCAGCCACCAGCCTCCTCTGGCCACTCAGAAGGGAGAGAAAACGTGGGTGGGCAGGGTCAGCTACCTGACTGATCTCCGAGGAGAGCACCCAGTCGTCCTTGGCCATGAGCATCTTCAGGGAGGACACGTTGTTGTAGCTCAGGTACACCTAGGAAGAGCACACAGAGGCTGCCCGCCCCTCCTGAGGCTCCTGGGTCAAGGCCACACTGAGGCCTTGGGGAAGGAAGTGCAGGCTGGTTCTGACCCAGACAAGCTGCTCTCAGGCCTCAGCACCCTTCCGCCAAGCAGGGCCCGTAGGCAAGCCCCTCGAAGACTAACCCTCTGAGCAAGGCGTCGGCCTCCCTAGTCCTGTTCCCTTCAGGTCTCCTTCCAATAGGGAGGGTGAGGGGACCCTGGTGGGCCTGAGGGCTGTCCCCTGGGAGCAGAGAGCCTTACCTGGTTGCTAGGGTCCCAGGGAACAGAGAGGGGCATCTCCGCCTGCTTGCAGGACACAATGTACTTCCTGGGAGGGAGGGAAGAAGAGCCATCACCCTCCACAGACTTCATTGCCGCTTACCAGGCCCTGTGCAGAGCCCAGTGGGGTCAGGCACTCCTGTCCTGTCTGGCTAGGGAGACTGGACTGTGCAACACCTGAGAGCTCAGGACCTCAGCCAGGCCCCAAAGAGCCAGAGGGGACCAGGCTGTGAGGGAGAGCAGGGTTTAAGGCTCTGTCCCCATGTTCTGCTGAGCAACTCCACCCTAGGCCTCCGTGTACTCCTCTGTGAAATGGGATCATAAAAGGACTAGGGATGTGGCTCAGTGGGACTTTACAGAAGAACATTGGCATATGGCGAGCATGCCACCAAGGGCCACTTTCTTACTAGCCATGGCTTGTGACCCCTTGTGGCCCCCTGGCCTTACAGCACTCAGTGTATAAAGTGCTGCTCTGCAGGCAGTCATACCAGGGTCCGGTCACTAGCAATGATGCCCCCTCTCAGAACCAACCTTCCTTCCTTCCTTCCTTCCTTCCTTCCTTCCTTCCTTCCTCCCTCCCTCCCTCCCTCCCTCCCTCCCTCCCTCTCTCTCTCTCTCTCTCTCTCTCTTTCTTTCTTTCTTTCTTTCTTTTTCCAGTACTGGTGATTGAATCCCAGAGCTCTCCACCACTGAGCCACATCCCTACCCCTTTTTATTTTGTTTATTTATTTATTTACTTATTTTGGGGACATACTGGGGATTGAACTCAGGGGCACTCAGCCACTGAGCCACATCCCCAGTCCTATTTTGTATTTTACTTAGAGACAGGGTCTCACCCAGTTGCTTAGCACCTTGCTGTTGCTGAGGCTGGTTTTGAACTTGTGATCCTCCTGCCTCAGCCTCCCAAGTCATTGGCATTATAGGTGAGTGCCACTGTGCCCAGGAGGTTTTTTTTTTTGTTTGTTTGTTTGTTTTGTAATTGAACCCTGGGGCTCTCTCTCTACCACTGAGCCACATCCCTAGTCCTTTTATGTTTTTTGTTTTTTGTTTTTTTTTTTTGAGACAGAGCCTTGCTAAGTTGCCCACATTAGGCTAAAATTTGAGATCCCCAGCCTCCTAGTCACTGGGATTACAGGCGTGTGCCACCATGCTCAGCTAAGTCTTTCTTTCTTCATCTGACACACAGACCTCAGGGTTGATGTGATGAATACAGGATTTAAAATCACCCAGGCCTGGGGCTGGAGTCGTAGCTCAGCACGTGTGAGGCACTTGGTTAGATTCTCAGCACCACATAAAAATAGGTAAATAAAACAAAGGTCTATCAACAACTGCTAGGTTCAAATGCAGACTATAGTGGCACCTATCTCTGTCCCTGGGATCAAGCCACCTAACCCCTATGTCCTCAATGTCCTTACCCCTACAAAAATGGGTCATAAGACCACTATATAAATGAGGCCAAAATAAAAGCCTTAGCCCATGAGCAGCCTTGAGGGAAGTCAAGTGTCCTGGGGTCAGTGGAGCAGCACAGAACCCTGAAACTTGCCGTGCGCCCCCACTCACCTGTCCAGGCGGATCTTCTTCCTGGCACTGGCCTCTCTGTACCGTCGCTCGCCCTCCTGGGAAGGAAGTGGGGACAGGTGTGGGGTGGCCGACACAACCAGCTAACCCCAACTCTGCACCTAACTGTCCCCAGGGCCAGGAGAGGCCTTGGAGCCTCAAGTGGAGCTCATGTCTCACGGTGGCAGCCAGAGTTAAAAGATCCCAGCCAGGAAAGTACGAGGGCACTGGGCCGCAGCACCAGGCCTCTGTGAACGGCCTTGGGGCCGCCGTCTCCCCTCACTGGGCCTGTTTCCTCCTCTGGGAGATGTGGATCCTTAGAGGGCATCTGCAGTGGTCACGTTTACTGGGTACTTGCTGTGAACCAGCCGCTGGCCCACGGACTCCCCCTGCAATGCCATCCACTCTTACAGCAGCCCCAAGTCCACCCATTTTACATAGGAGGAAACTGATGCTCAGAGCTGTGTGGCTGCCCACGGTCTCGGGGTCCGGGGGATCAGAGCTCAGATGGCCTGGCCTGGAGCCCACCTAAGTCCCCACTCGTGAGCACCAAAGGCTGCAGCCCCCACCCCAGGCTGGACCCCCACCCCCAGCTACTCCTGCCTGCCTGCTCCCTGCGGCAGGGGACTTTCCTAGAAAAGACGAGGTGGCCACTACAAGGTCATCACCTGGTCCACGAGAAGCACAAGCAGCATTTTTGGACAGCCTTTGAGCCCAGGCCCTGACCCTCACTCACCCTGTGCCTCTCACTCCCCTGTCCCCTCATCCTGACATCTCTGAAGACTTCCAGGCTTAGCCAGGCACCCCGTGAGCCCCACAGCCCTGGGAGGCAGGGAACACAGACACACCCATTTTATAGATGGGGGCTGAAAGCTCAGGAGGCCACCCATGCGAATGTGACGAGGTGAGGTTCTGACCCAAATGCCAGGCCTCTTCCCAATTCTGCAGGCGCTTGCAGGACCATGAACACCTGACACCAGCCAGACCCATACACCCAATCCAAGTCCTGCCCAGTGTGCCTTTACCCCAGGGACACCCCAAAGTCATGGCCAGGGCACTCAGAGCTGGCTGGGCCCCAGCAGAGCACCAGGGCCAGGCCCCTCAGTCCCCAGGCCTGTCAGAGGCAGAGAGGAGGGGAGGGAGCTCATGGGGGGAATGGTGCTCCCCAGCTTACCCCAGGCTGAGGCCGAATCCAGGGCAGCATCTGGGGCTGGTCATCTGCGTCCAGGACCACAAAGGTCATGAAGGCGCTGTTGATGTGTCGCCGGTGGGTCTCAGCCTCCTGGCGATAGGCCTCCACGCACACGCCCACCTCCATGCTGAGAGGGAAGGGTTGGCTGCCACACTGGACAGAACTTCCCAGCCATGCCCCTCTCCAGCAAGTGCACATACACACACACACACACACACACACACACACACACGGTGCACAGAGTCCCACTGGCAGGAACCTAGAAGTGTCCCCTTCCATCACTGATTACAGAGTGTTTACAGGGCACAGAGCACCGGGCCCAGCCTGTGAGACACAGAAATGGACAGTCCTGTCCAGTCAGTGCTTCGTGGGCTCACAGCAGGGGATGAGCCTACAAACACAGAAGCAGTCCTAAAAGGTCACGTCAGACCTCAAGGGTCATTGTGAGAGGTGGAGATGGACCACCTTGCTGGAGGAAATGCCCATTCTACAGATTTCCCAGGCGCCCTCGCAGCCAGGTGCTACCAGCTCAGTCGCTGCTACCCACGTGCTGCCCAGGACCCTTGACCCTACAGAGTGGGCAGCAGTGGATCCAGGGGAGCTTCCAGAGGAGGGAACTCTGGCGCTGCACTTGGGTGATGGGGAGGGACTGGCAGCCAGGCAGGGTCTAGACCTGGTCCACAGGGTGAAGGTCTTGGCAGGTTTGCATAAAGCTCCTCTGTGGGGTCAGGGAGCACCCTCAGCCCCACCCAGCCCAGCTCCTCACCTATGCTTGAAGGCGTTGTTCACAATGGCCTTGAGCACCAGACGGTCTCCAACCTGGGACGGACCTCGGAAGTGGAACATCTCGATAGCCTTCAGTGTGGGGTGCCCACGGCAGAGCCGGCTGAGGGGCAGGGAGTGAGGAGACAGGAGATGTGTCCCCCAGGGCTTCAGCCACTGGCCTGCGCCAGCCTGAACATGCCCCCACACCCAGACTCATCCTGGGATCGGAGTACCACCCTCTAACCCAACCCAGAGACAGTTCTGCACTGAGTCCCGTTTCACAGCTTAGAATACCGAGGTCCATGTGAGTGGCTGGAAGGAGCTGAGTTTGGGAGATAGAAGAAAGCCCCTTTCCCATCTTCCTCCCAACATTTACCTTAGTACCTGATAAGCCCCTCTATCCCAGAGTTGTCATTCAAGAGTCCACTAAGGCACTTTCCTCCAAGAAGCCCTCCCTGACCATCCAGACTTTCCCTCTAGTCTGAGAGCTCATTGCACTCAAAGTCAAGGACTGTCCCAAATGGCACCGCTTAAGTACCTCTCCCCCAGGTTAACACGGAGAAGGGCCACCTGAGCCAGATTCTAAGGATGAGGAAGAGTCAGCCTGGGGCAGGGCATGGGCTGGGAGGACACTCCTGGCAGAGGGGACAGCAAGAATGTTCAGGGAGATATGAGAGTGTCCACTAGTGAATGTCAGTTACCAAAACTATTTTTAAAAAACACACACACAAAAACCCCCGATATTTAGAGTAGAACAAGCCCCGGGAGGTACAGGGGTTACAGGAGAACAGCAATTGTTATCACCACCAGGAAGAAGGAAACAGGCAGAGGTGGCTTTGAGGGGGAGGTGGCAGGTTAACAAAGCACCATGGGGGCTGTGTGGCAGGAGGCCACACCAGGATTGGAGCCAGGGGCCAGGAACGCAGAGCATGGGAAAAGTGACAGCCATGGCTTGATTTAAAGGGAGTGGAAATTGTTGGGAAAAGCGGGCAGGGCCAGACCAAGGGGAGGCTGCAGAGCCTGGCCAGGGCTGGTGTCTCCGAGGAGTCCAGGGGGAAACGTGGTGGACTCTATGAGTGGAGGAAAGAATGGTCAGCTCACAGGAAACCCTTTCTCTCTGGTTCTCCAAAAACCCTGGGTTACCCTAATGAAGAGCCAAGCTTCTGAGGCCTTGCATGGCAGGGCCAGCAAGTGTCCCCAGCCAAGGGAGCACCAAGGGGAGGAGGAGCGGGGAGGCAAGCAGAGCCCAGGCCCCCACCTGGCTGCAATGGTAGCCACATTCTCCATCCAGGCCATGATCTGACCCCCAAAGGTGTTGCCCTGGTGGTTGGCATGGGGGGGCAGAACCAGCTCCACGCTCTCCACGCGGGTCTTCTCAGCCGGCACCATGCAGCTGCAGTCCCTGCTGTCCAGATCTGGCCAGGGAGGGGGCGGGGGAAGGAGGCAGGGAGGTGAGGAGGCCACCAAGATGTACCCCTGCAGCCGGGGGATCCCCACCCTACCCTGCTGCAGCCACCCAGGATCTTTAATCTGTTAAGCAACAGGGAAATGGGTGCAGGCGTTCCTGGGTGAGAGGTAGAAGGTCACTGAGGTCACTGATATGAGCCTGTCTCAGGGAAGAGACAAGAACACCTGGTCTGAATCCCAGCTCCACCCCACACCCCATACAGGCTGTATGACCTTGGGCAAATCAAGGACCCGCATGGACCTCTGCTGCTCCATCTGTGAAGGGCAGGTGTCAACCCACCTGAAGGTGAACTGTGATGGTGGTTATAAAAGGCTCCGCTCCAGACTCAGTGGATACACCTCAGAAAGAGAAGCTCTTCCCACCTCTGTCCTGACCATTCCCTGTCCCTTGCAGCCACAGCCTTAAGATGCCCTCAGTATCAGGGGCCAGAATGTGAGGGGGGCCTTGGGCTTCTGGGCTTGACACGCCCCTCCCAGCCCAAGGTGGTGCCATTTGTCTCCTGTGTCCTATGGAGACAGCCCTCTGCAGGGAGGGTCCATAAGAGGAGTGGCATTTCACTTGGCTGACACATTCTCCAAAATGCCACCTGCTGGGGGGCAGGGGGAGCAGGAGCTGAGGATGACCCAGGCCCAGATCTGGAGGTGGGATAGGCAGGGCATTGGCAGGATGCAAAGAGGACTTTGCTTAGCTGGAGCTGGAGCAAGCAAAGCGACTGCACCAGATGGGGCTGCAATCAGCCCAAAGGCCCGGATATCAGGCAAAGGCATCTGGACTGGCCCATGGGGAGAAGGCTGTCAGGTCAGGAGGGGTCCAGGAGGCTGAAGTGGGATGGATGGGTGTAAGGAGGCCAATGGGAAGAGCTGGGAATCCCAATCTCAGTGTCCTGCTTTCACTGGGGTTAGCAACTTGCACCTGCTTTCCCTCTACCTGGGCAGCCGAATCACCTTATATTTGTCCTCAAATCCCTTAAAGACCTTGCACTTGAACATTCTAGAGATTGGGAAAGAAATTCAATGTTGCCTCCAGGCCTTTGCCAGACTGTGCACTCTGTCAGGAACACCTTCCTTCATCTCTCCAAGGGAGGTCTTCGTGTGCCGATGTAGACTGACCTCCAGGGATTTTAGAGACATGGAGTGGGGGGAATCAACACACAGCACAATATGTCCCACATGTTCCCTTTTTGGTAAATTCATGGTGCTAAATAATGCACACTATGCTTAAATATAGCAGGGAATACTTCTGGAAAGGGATTGAAAACCAGGTAACAGGCTGGGATGAGGAGGCTGAGACAGGAGGATGGAGAGTTCAAAGCCAGCCTCAGCAACAGCAAGGCGCTAAGCAACTCAGTGAGACCCTGTCTCTAAATAAAATACAAAGTAGGGCTGGGGATGTGGCTCAGTGGTTGAGTGACCCTGAGTTTAATCCCTAGTACCCAAAAACAAACAAAAAAAAAAAAAAAACAAGTAACATCTAGGCACAGTGGTGCACACCTGTTATCCCAGCAACTTGGGGAGGCTGAGGCAGGAGGATCACAAGTTCAAGGCCAGCCCCAGCAACTTAGTGAGACCCTATTTCAAAATAAAAGGGCTGGGGAATATAGCTAAATGGTAGAGCATACCTGGGTTCAATTTCCAGTGCCTCAAGAAAAAAATGCCTCTGGGAAAGTAGCCTGGGTTTTGGGTTAGGAGGGAGTCTTGGTTTTTCATCTATATCCTTTGGGAGATTAAAAAAAATACACACATACACAGGTGCGTCTTTAAAATCCTACAGTCTCTGAGTCCTAGCTCAACACCACCTTGCTAAACACCTTGGTTCCTAGAGATTCAAATGCATTTTGTGGCCAACAAAGGGATCTCTACATATCTTATCGCCGTCTCCATGGCTCTTGGGGGCATTGGGCTCCCAGGCTCTGGGCTTCTGTGTCCTGGGGTCCTGGGCACTGGGTAAGAGGCTCAAGAATTTCCTTTCTCTGGGGCCCAGGAGGCTAAGAAGGCTAGACAGGCCTGAGGCCACCAGGGGCAGAAGTCCCTAGGAGAATCCCTTCCTCTCTGCCCAGTGGGGTCCAGCACAGGGATATGAAGGACACGGGCCACCATCCCTCTATGCGGGTTGCTCACCTTCCTGGATGGCATAGTTGGCCAGGAGGCCCTTGATGGTGTCGGCATAGACCAGTCGCATGCGCCGGCGCTCAGCTGCCACACTGTGCTCGGTTTTCTCCTCCTCCGTCCGTGGCGTGATCTGCTTCAGCTTCACCTGTTGGCCAGGGCACAGCGGGCAGGTGCTCAGGACAAGGTCAGTCTCCCAGACCACAGCATGCCTGAGGCTGGCACCGGCTAGGCTGGGATGCTGGTGGGTCCTGAGCCAGTCTCCTCTCCTGGGGCTCACCTTCCTGCCTCCACCTTGACGTCCCCCCAGCTCCCCTCTTGGGCAAAGTCCCAGGTTATAGAGGGGTCATTGTGAACATGAGGAATGCTGACGAAACTTCTTTGCATGAGATGTGCAGAGAGGGGTGAGGGGAGGTGGAGGAGGTAATCAGGGTAGGATGGCGATGAGCCTTCCTCCCGGGGCTGTGGCCGGGACCCCCCGTGACAAGCAGCACGAAGGCAGGGAGCAGGCACCTACCTTGGTAAGTTCCCGATGGGCCACAAAGGTGGCCAAGGCCTTGCACACATTCCACTGCTTCTCAGAGCACAGGTCCTCAGAGGCCACCTGGATGCCCACCTGGAGAGGAAGAGTGGGAGGGAAGAAACAGCCCATCAACTCAAGGCCCTCATCTGGACAAGACAAGAAGAGCCACTCCAAACTGGGCTTCTGGGGTTCCCGTAGCCCCCACCAGGCCTAAGCCAGAGGCCTGTGGATGGTTCTGACTCTGCTCCTGGCTCCCTGGAGAACCTTGGGCAAGTCACTGCTCTTCTCTGAGTCTCGGTTTCCTCATCTGTAGAATGCGAGTGATCAGAGCTACGCTCTCAGAACTACTGAGAAGACTAAAATGAGACTGTGTCCACAAAAGGTAAAATGTTGGCCAAATTCAAAGGATGGACACCTGGGGGTTCCTGGGCAGGACCTGGGCACTTGGAGTGCTCAGGGGCATAGTCAGGGATCTGCTGTCCTAGCTTTGGTGGCTCAGCTGGACGAGGTTGCCTGAGCCTGCAGTCCACAGGGAGGAAGCGGAGTCCCCTGCAGAGCACAGGGCCCTGTGCATCACCTCACAACATCCTTGCCCAACACCCCTGGAGCACAGGAACCATGTTCCCATTTTACAGATGAGGAGTCCGAGGCCAGGGGAGGTAAGCTAATGGGTGGAAGCCCAGCACTCTTCCACTGTGGCCCCTGTGCTTCTGGAATCAGACCCAACAGCTGTCTTCCCTTGATCCCCACAACCACCCGGCTGCCAAAGAGGGCCTGGGCCACACTGGAAACCATGTGGCTCAGTGATCTAAGGCAAGGCCCTTCCCTCTGCCGGGCCTCAGTTTTACTGTCTGTGCTATGGGATATTGGACAGGAAGCTCTTCAGACCCTCCCATCCCTGCCAATCAATTCAGAACTCTGCTGTCCCAACCAGGTCTCTGCAGCTAAGTGTGCTTGGGCTGGAGCTAAGAAGATCAGGAAGGAGGAAGGCCCACCCTAACCCCAGGCAGTGCCCACCCACACACCTCCATGCTGGAGTTGAAGGCCCGGTTCACCTTGGCCTTGATATTCACCACTTGTCCAACACTGGGGAGAGGAAAGCAGGAGGTAAGCCTTCCAGAGGGGACAGGGGAGGGAACCACAGTAGCTCTGCTGGGGGGAACTGGCAAAAGGGACTTCAGGGATCGCAGGAGGTATTCCCATCTGTGATGTCACAGAGTCCTCAAAGCAGGCCGGGGAGGCAGTGTGGGCACCCACTTCGCAGGTAGGCAAGCTGAGGCCAGGAGAAGTGGCCTGGGGTCACTGTCTCCCTCCTTCCCCCAATCCCTTGTTCAGTTAGAGCTGAGCTTCTTTCTACTCTTAGCTCTGTGGCTTGCTCTATGGGGCAGCCCTCCCTGTCTTCCAGTCCCCTTAAGGTCATCCGCTAACCCCTCCCAGTGGACTGCCTAGCCTCCCACAGCCCTGAAGCTCCACTTCGGAAAGAACCAGGTACTTCTGTTTCTTTTGGGCTTGGTTGTATGGAGCAAGCACTCTACCACCAAGCCACACCCCCAGCCCCAGGGGCCTGTGTTTTGCTCGCCATTGGCTCTCCAAGGTCCGGTACAATGCATAGGGTGGGTCCTCAGTAAATAGTGGCCACCGGAATTGATGAATTCCACATTTATTGAATGCCTACTAAGTGCAAGGGGATATTGAAAGAGGGTGGATAGGGAAATGGAAACATTTAAAGAATGAGTGCCATGTGCCAGGCACTATGCATTACCTGGTTTGAACCTCAAAATAAGCCTTGCAGGTAGGTTTGGGAGCAACTGAGTATCAGAAAGGTTAAGCCATTTGTTCAAGATCTCGCAGCTAAAAAGTGACGGGGCCAGTATTCTAGGTGATTGTGTTGGCTGCCCAATCCCACTTTTTTCCAAATGGAGCCTATCCTTCTAGAATGTTTCCCATGTCCAGGTAAATCCTCAGAGGAGCCACCCAGCCTGCCCTCTGCCTAACTGGAGACAGCAGTGAGGGGTCAGCTGGTGGGCTATGGGGGTGAGAGGACAGGAGGCTGGAGAGCTGGCCCTGTTCAATCACAGTGTGACTTTGAGAAGTCCTTTTTACCTTTCTGCACCTCGGCTCATGAACATGGAAACACAGTGCTAACTTCAGATTACACTGCCTCCTGCCCAAGCCTGGGACGAGCTCACTCCAAGACACCTGCTGGCCAAGGGCTCACAGTGAGCACAATGAGAGGCTGACTGCCAAGCTATGTGATCTTGGGAAAATCACTTCACCTCTCTGAGTCCACTTCCTCGTTTTTTAAAGTATGGGGAGTGTGTGCCTACTGCCTGTGCTTCTAAGGGTCAGGAGAGATGAAGAGTGGGCCTGACCCAGCCACTGAGCACTGCATGTGCTCAGGTGCTGCATGTTTGACTTCTGTTCATGTTGTCACATGGGGGAGGGCCATGTTAGGAGACATCTGCTGACAAGGTGAGCAATAAAGTGAATAAAGTGGCATGATGTCTGCAACCCTCTTCAAATGACTCAGAACCAAAAAAGAGAGAGAGAGCGAGCGAGAGGGAAAGAGAGAAAAGTTTGTGTCTTTATTTATCCATGTCTAGTTAAAGTAAATGTAGCAAATGTTAAGTAATGGGTCTCGTAATGGTGACCATTTCACTACTCAGATTTCTACATGTTTTTTATGATCAAAAATTAGAAAAGGGCTGGGGATACAGCTCAGTTGGTAGAGTGCTTGCCTCACCTGCACAGGCCCTGAGTTCAATCCCATATGCCCTCACCCCCTCCCCCCAAAAAAAAAGAAAGAAAAAGAAAAAAATTCAATTTCCTCTGGTCCCCAAAGTACAGCAGTTCCCCTCATCCATGGCTCATGTCCACAGCTTGATATCTATAGTCAACTGCACTCTGAAAATGGTAAATGGAAAATTCCAGATGTAAACGATTTATAAAGTTTAATAACTTTTATTAAAGTATATTTTTATAATTGTTCTATTTTATTATTAGCTATTGTGGTTAATATCTTACTGTGGCTAACTTATGAATTAAACTTTATCATATGTGTGTATAGAAAAAAACACAGTTTACATAGGGTTTGGTACTGGCCACTGTTCCAGGCATCCACAGGGGCTCTTGGAACATATTCCCACAGATAAGGCAGGACTGATGTAAGAAAAAAAAAGTCTGGGGCTGGGGCTATGGCTCAGCAGTAGAGCGCTCCCTAGCAGGTGCGAGGCCATGGGTTCAATCCTCAACACCACATAAAAAAAAATTAATAAAATAAAGATATTGTGTCCAACTACAACTAAAAAATAATTTTTTTTAAAAGTCTGTTTTCTGTGTAAGAGGACTAGGGATGTAGCTCAGTGTAGAGGACTTGCCTAACATTCATGAGTTGCTGTATTTGATCTCCAGAATCTCACAGGTGCCAGGATAATTGTAAAGAAAGAGATTTGTGATTCTCTCCACTCCTCCCTGACCTCCTCCCCAGCTCACTCAAAGCCAAGCAGATGCCACTCAGACTTTAGAGCTTGTTTTCCTCCCAACTGTCCGGCATCCCAGCACTCAGACCACGCTGGCTCCTTCAGGGGCCCCCACAAGCCTCCAGTTCCCTGACACCCTCCAGGTAGTCCTCACAATGCTGAAGGGTGGCTCCCCATAAACTAACCTGAACCCTGTAAGCCCTTCTGCAAGACCAATTACTCTCAGCAGACAGAGGAAAATGTTAAAGTATATATTCCATGGTGATGCTAACGGCAAAACCCAGAAAATGGAGAACTCTAGGGGGCAAATACCAGGTTCCTCAACAAACAAATGTCAAGGGAAAAAAAAAAACAGAGAGAGGGAGGGAGGGAGGGAGAGAGAGAGGAGAATCACAATCCAAGGCCAGACTCAACAACTTAAGAAGGCCCTGATGTTACGGATGAGCAAGTATTATCTAAAGATGTTTTTAAAAAGTGATCAGGTGTGCTACTCAGGAGGCAGGAAGATTGCAGGTTCAAAGTCAGCCTCAGCAACTTATTAAGACTCTGTCTCAAAACAAAATTTGAAAAGAAGATGGGGATGTAGCTAGCTCAGTGGTAGATGGTTCAAGGCCCTAGGTTCAATCCTTAATACTGAAAAAGAAAAGAAAGGGGGTGGGGGGAATAACTTAGACTGGGGCTTAGCTCAGCAGTGGAGCACTTGCCTAGCATGTGTGAGGCACTGTGTTTGATCCTCAGCACCACATAAAAATAAATAAATGAAAGTATTTTTTAAAACCTCAAAAACTTATACAGAGCAACTGGACTTGCAAACTTATTTGCATCCTGATTTGAATGACAAAGATAAAGCAAAAAATTAAAAATTAAAATTAAAACAAGGTGGGGCTGGGGACATAGCTCAGTTGCTACAGTGCTTGCCTCGCATGCACAGGCCCTGGGTTCAATCTCCAGCACCACTAAATAAATAAATAAATAAACGAACTCCTGAGACAGTGCGGGCATCTGAATACTAATGACATTGATATTACTGTTCATTTTTTAGGTGTTGTAATGGTGTTGAAGTTATGTTTTAAAAGTATACTTAGTCCTTAGAGCTACATTTGGAAATATTTTTAAGTGGCAAAAGCAGAAACAAACAAAACCTTCTCCCGCTTTCCTCAGGTGCAGCCAGGCCTTTCCAGGCCACCAGCGGTGCTCCAGACCCCTCCTCCAGACCCTCCCCACTTTCCCTGCCACCCACAGGCCCCTCCACCCAGACTCACCTTCACTTGGCTGGGCCCATAACAAGTCCATCATCTACTGTGCTCTCTACCCCCAGCCCCTCCAGGGAAGACAACCTGTATCAGTAGCAGGGACCCAGAGTAGGCCACACATGGTCACAGGCCTCCAGAGCATTGCTCTATACAGAGCTGACAGTACTGCAGCCAGCTCAGACCTCCAGGAAGACCCCTTGACTACCCTCCATGGCACCACCCTCACCCACAGACATGGGAAATGTAGCCCATTGGTTGGAACAGGGACTTGGGTCAGACCAGCAGCCTGGTAGTATTTCCTGGGTCTTCCACCAGCTGTATAACCTTAAACAAGTTACCTCACTTCCCTGTGCCTTAGTTTCCTCCTTTGAAAAATGAGGGTACTAATAGCCATGACCTCATAGTGTTGTTCTGAGGATTAAGTAAATTAACATATTAAAAAGGCATTCCAAGCTGGACACAGTGATGGATGCCTATAATCCCACCAACTCAGGAGGCTAAGGCAGGAGAATCACAATTCAAGGCCAGACTCAACAACTTAAGGAGGCCCTAAGCAACTTATTGAGACCCTTCCTCAAAATAAAAAATAAAAAGGGATGGGGATGTGGCTCTGTAGTTAAGTGCCCCGGGTTCAATTCCTGGTACAAAAAAAAAAAAAAAGGCATTCCAAATAAGGTATTGATGATATGGGTTCATTAATTATGACAAAGGTGCCCTATAAATATAAGACGTTAATAATCAGGGAACTGGGTATGGGATATATAGGAGTTCTGTACTATATTCAGAGATACAACCTTTTTGTAAATGTAAAACTATTCCGAAATTTAAAGTATTTTGAAATGTATGACAAGCATCTATATATCAGAATTCATATTATTAGCGTGGAACTTTGTATTTTTCACAAGGTCTTTGTGGAGCTGGGGCTCAAACCCAGGGCCCTGTGCACACTGGGCACATGGTCTACCACCGAGCCCCACACCCACTTGGAATGGAAATTGTTTCTGCATCTGCCTCCCCTGCAGTCTGGGAGCTCCTGGGAACAGACATCATGCTCTAATGGACTCTGTGTCCACAAACCCAGCATGGCCCCAGTCCAACTAACATTAAGTATGTAGTGAATGACTAATGAGCAGTGGGAATGGTCAAACTTCTCCTTAACTGGGACCCACAGAGCACCAGGCAGTCCCAAATAAGCCCTTGGCACTTGGCACTTGACTCCCTAGGTACTGATGGCAAGCTAGGAACGGGCTGGAGACAGAGCTGTGTGGGCAGCCCCTGCAGCCTGTCCCAGTGGAGGACTCAGCATGCGCCTGGAGTCCCAGAAGCAGGCAGGGACCAACAGGCAACGTCATGCAAAGACAAGCTCAGCACGATGTAACCAGGACAGTCATTAGAAAGAAAAAAAGGTCTCCCTCAGGTAATGAGCACCTTATCAACCTGGGCGTGGGTGAACACAGGGAGATGGGCCAAGTTTCTAGCTCAGGCTTTGCCAAGGCACTTTGCCTAGGGACCTCCCTACAGTACAAAACCAGTGACCACAGAGAATGTCCAAGCTCAGAAAGGCATTCACTGGTCAAGCCTAATGCCTTCGATGTTCAGATAAGAAAACCAAGGCCCAGAGGGAGAGACTGACCTCCCCAGAACGACATGGCCCTTGAAGGACCACAATGATATCTCAGCAAGCCCAACTCCAAAGCTGAGGCCACTCCCTGAGCCCCACCCTGGCAGAGGGACCCAGCCCACTGCTGCCCAGAGACCTGGTAGACAGGTCCTTGCCCCCAGAAGCTGCCCTCCTTCCATATTCAAAAGCCTGAGAGACTCCAGGCCGGGTCATGGGGGAGTGGCCATGGGTTTGTGGCAGGGAAACTGGAAGGACCTTGAAGCAGGAGCTGCTTACCTGATGGTGTGCTCAAAATAGATATCGTCCATGGAGGCTGTGACACAGGGGCAGCCAGCGTGCCTCTCCGCTGGCGTCAGAAGAAGAAAGCCAGATGTTAACAGGCTTCCCACGTCACTGGCCTCTGATCAAATGTCACCTCCCCAAAAGGCTTCTCCATCTGCCCAAGCCGAGGCCACCCAGCCTTCTCCCAGACCCTTCCCACCATTACCACATTTTGACCCTATTTTATAAATCTGGTTCCCTTTGTCTAGTGACCTGCTAGACTGGGAAGTGCATGAGGGCAAGGATTTCTACCTGTCCTGCTCATGGCTGCACGAGGCTCCCAGAGCAGAACCCAGCACAGACTCTGGGGCCAGTAGCTGCGGGATGAATGGGTGATCACGCCACGCTGTCTGGCCTGACTTCCTGAGCACCCCCACCTCACCCACCTGTTCCCTTCCCTGAGCCTTCTCACCCTCAAGACCTGCTCACCTGCCTGGCACGTGTGAGGCACTGGGTTCGATCCTTGGCACCACATCAAAATAAATTAAACAAAGACCTGCTCAGGTGCCTTAACCCCTCAGAAACCCTTCCCTGTCCCCAGAGCTGGGTCAGGGTCTCTCAAACAGGCAGTGGGGTCATCCTGCATGCCCCCCGACCCCACCGCTCCACCAGGCTGGGAGCTCCCAGTGGGCTGGAGACACCACCACAGCAAAGAGAATGAAGCAAGCTCTGCAGCTCCGCTCAACATAGGGACCACCATCAGCAGCCTGTCGCCATGGGTGCTCAGGGCATTTTCAAGCCGGTGGTGAAGCAGCCCTGTCTATGGCTGCACTGGGTGGAAGCAGGGGCCTCAGGGCACGACACCAACACCCAGGGCTGTGGGCCCTGGGGAGAGGGAGGGCTGCCCTGAGCACTTCAGGCACATGGACCAGCGTGGGCAAAGGAGACACTCAGGGGACAGTCATCATCTCTGAATAGAGGCCCCTGCTCTGGGTCTGTGGGGCCTGTGGCTGGAGATGGCCAGGCCAAGCGCAGTCTCACCGGACAGACAGGCCATGGTGTCGATCCACTTGAGAAGCTGCCCGACGCTCAGTTCCCCACGATGGTTGGTGTGGCAGGGCAGCACCAGCTGGCTCATCTGCACCTCCGTGGGGTTCCGGTATCCCTCACCCTCTTCCATGTCGTTGTCGTCCCCAGCACGTGAGACTGACTTGCGGGAAGTGCGGCTGGAGAACACAGAGGCGAGGCCCTGGAGAACACGGAGGCAGAGAGATCAGCTCTCTCCAGGGTTCTTGGGTCTGCCAAGCCCTGAGACCTTACGGCCCCAGGGAGAGGAGAAGCAGCCCAGGGCCACCTCCCACCAGCTCCACCAGGAGAGAGGGGAGCACCCTCCAGCCCATGGTCTCAGACCCCAGAAGCTCCCTGGAAGCCACCTGTGCTATTTCCTTTTGGCCAACAAATCTTGTGCTAATACAACTTTGGACCTGAGGAAGCGGGAGAGAAGAAGAATACAGAAACTTCATCTCCTCACTTCTGCCTGTGGGACAACTTTTGAAAAGTTTTGCTTTTTTTGGTATCAGAGATTGACCCAGGGGCACTTAACCACTGAGCCACATCCCCAGCTGTTTTTATTTTTTATTTTGAGACAGGGCCTCCCTAAGTTGCTTAGGACCTTGCTAAATTGCTGAAGCTAGCTTTGAACTTGTGATCCTCCTATCTCAGCCTCCCAAGCCACTGGGATTACAGGTATGGGCCACGGCACCAGCTTAAGAAAGAAAATTCTTATACATGCTTCACAATGGATGAACCTGGCCTGGAAGACACGCCAGTCACAAAGGGACAAATACTGTGATTTCATTCAAAGGAGGCCCATAGAGCAGTCAAATTCTGAGAGACAAAAGAATGACAGCAGTCAGGCGTGGTGTCACACACCTATAGTTCTAGCAACTTGGGACGCTGATGCAGGATGATTGCAAGTTCAAGGCAAGCCTGGGCAACTTAGTGAGACTGTTTCAAAATAAAAAGGGCTGGGAATGTAGCTCAGTGGTAGAGCACTCCGAGTTCAATCCCTAGTACTGTAAAAAGAAAGAAGAAAGAGGGAAGGAAGGAACAAAAGAATGAAGGACGGACAGTGGTTACCAGGGGCTAGGGAGGAAGAAATTGGGAGTTACTGTTTATTAAGTATAGAGTTTCAGTTTGGGAAGTTGAAAAAGATCTAGAGACGGTTAGTAAGAATAGTTGCCTGATTGAAAATGTGCTTAATGCCTCAAAACT
Source organism: Callospermophilus lateralis (assembly GCF_048772815.1). Taxonomy (NCBI): domain Eukaryota; kingdom Metazoa; phylum Chordata; class Mammalia; order Rodentia; family Sciuridae; genus Callospermophilus; species Callospermophilus lateralis. The sequence goes on from NC_135311.1 coordinate 101,873,970, forward strand.
GTACACTTAAAAATATTTAAAACGGCCGGGTACGGTGGCACATGCCTGTAATCTCAGTGGCTCAGGAGGCTGAGACAGGAGGACTGTGAGTTCAAAACCAGACTCAGCAACAACAAGGCACTGAGCAACTCAGTGAGACCCTGTCTCTAAATAAAATACAAAATAGAGCTAGGGATGTGGCTCAGTGGTTGAGTGCCCCTGAGTTCAATCCCTGGTACTAAAAACAATTAGGGGCTGGGGTTGTGGCTCAGTAGTAGAGCGCTCACCCAGCATGTGTGAGGCCCTGGGTTCGGTCCTTGACATCACATAAAGATAAATAAATAAAGGTATTATGTCCATCTACAACTAAAAATTATACCATCTACATATATATATATATATATATATATATATATATATATATATTTTTTTTAATGGTACATTTTAAAAATGTAAATAATGCAAACAATCCAATTAAAAGGAGGTCAATAAAGCAAGAACCAATAATGAAGAAAAAGAAAAGGGAGAGAGGGAGGGAGGGGACTGACCCCACTCTCTGCAGGGAGGCATAGGGAGCTAGTGAACCTGCAGTAGTCCAGCTGAAAATTGTTCCCATAAAAGTGCTTCAGGAAGCAGCTCTGATTTCGTCCCCACAGGCCCTTTCTTAAGCTCCTGGGCTCTTCAGTTGGCATCAGGAGCCTCCAGTGGGTGCTAATGCCTTCCGGCACTCTGATCTACTGACTGGGAGGGCTCTGGGCAGTCACTGAGCAGCTGTCTGATCCAGGGCAGGACCGCAGCAGCTGCCAACTGGAGAACCAGCAGGGAAGGTCTTCAACGCACTCATGAGAGGTGGAGTCTCAAGCTTGAAGCCCACCCTGTCTTACTCTCCAGGCAGGACAGGGGGCCATGCCCATCAGCCCCTCTGATAGGGGCTAGGGAGGCAATCTGCTGTCCCTTCTCTCTGGGATACCCTCCTGGGTCAGTCTGTGAACCCAGGATCTGGGCAACCCTGTGTGTGAGAAAAATGAGAGGCAGGCACGTGGTGCCAATTGTCACAGCCAATGCCAATTCTAGGGGGGTGACAACAGACACAGCTGACATTTATATAGCATTTAAGTGTCCACATAATCTGCCTTAGCAGATTATTTTACGTGTATTAATTCAATTCCATTTGTACAACAAACCTGTGGGACAGGTATGTTATTATCCTCATCTTACAGATAAGGAAACCGAGGTTTCAAGGAAATAGCAGAGCCTGCTCCCATCCCTGAGATCTGGAGCGGTCTGAGCTCCTTCCCACCGCACCAAATCCCTTGCAAGGTTTCCTAGGCCAAGATGAGGAGTCAGGGTCCTGGGCCTCAAATGTAGCAGCAAAGAGCGTCCTGATCAGATGGCGGGCCTGCCACAGCTGCAGGAGGAAGCAGAGCTGGCTCCTGTGTTGGGGTCTGTGTGTCCTGGATAAGTCCTTCCACAGGCAACCCTAAGCTAATTCCATAAATTCAAAACCTACCAACATGACTTGTTCAAGCCACGTTGAACATGACTTTGACCCCTCAAGTGATAGAACCAGGATTTGAACCAGGCCTGTCTGACTCAGAACTGCTCGTGGTTCCCAGAGAAGCAGCTCATTCCCAAGAGCCACTGGGTAGTAAGCACAGGACTGGGAAAAAAGAGAGCCACAGCCCTGAGATCTCTCAGCCTGGGCGGAGGCCCATGAAGTGCCAGGCTGACCAGCTTTCTGGTCCTCGCAGTTGGCTTGAAGGCACTGTGGTCCAGCAAGACCTGTTGCCATGGTAACCATTGCCAAGGCATCTCCAGTCTGGCCGTGCACTGGAAGCCTACATGGATGCGAGTGGCTGGCTTTCTGGGAGCAGGGGCAGGGAGGAGGCAGGCAGGGTCCATTTACCCACACTCTTTCCAAACCCCTCTCACTGCCAGGAGTTCTGGGAAGAACAGTCCAGAAAGAAGCCCCGAGAGAACTGAGGAAATGTGGGAGGCAAGAGGTAGAGGACTGGTGGGCAGAATAAAGGGAGTCAACCATCTGAGGTTCCCTGGCAGTCTGGACAGGCCCAGAGGGAAGCCCCACACAAGGCCCTGCTCTATCCCACCCACCACCTCGCCCGGCCCTCACGAGGCAGGCAGAAAGCCAGGACTGTCAACCCATCTTACAGATGAGAAAACTGAAGCTGGACAAAGCCCTGGGCCAGGAGTCAGACTTCTGAGCTCCAGTTCTCTCCCTACTTCTCAGCGGAGCGGTCCCTCTCCCTGACTGGCCTGCTTCCTGTTCTGTGAAACAAGAACCCAGCCTTCCACTAGACTCTGTGTGCCTGGAGACAGGATCTTTGCCTCATTCATTCATTCACCAAGCACCTCCTCTGTACTGGAACCTGGGCCAAGCACCAAGAATAAAATGACGACTTGAACCTAGAGGGGCCTGGCACACAGTAGGACCTCATCAGAGGTTTTCAGAAGGACAACCAGAGACAGACTTAAGTGCAAACTCTAGCCTGTCCCTTAAGGCCCCTTTCTTCCTGAGTCACGCCTGCCCTCCCCAGCAAGGAAGAGAACTGTCACTCCCTAAGGTACATAGCACTGGCTCCAGGATTCTAGGGTCTAAGCCCACCTGGGGCCTGGCACACCCAGTGGGATTCCCAATCAGGAAGCTGCAGAGCACCATCACCCCCTCAAACGGAAACACTATGCCCCTCCAATCAGAGGTGAGCCTCCACCCTAAAACAAGCTGAGGACCTCATTGCTGCTGACATGAGACTCCTCTCACAGGAGGGGTGCAGAGATGGGGTGGGAGCAAAGGAGGTGGGGACAGAGCAGCCCAGGCGGCCCCAGGCACAGTCTCTCAGACCCCCACCTCCTCCCTTGGTCTCTGAGGCAGTCTGCCCACATGGGGCAGGCCAGGCCTCCCTCTCAGGTGGGCAGCCAGCCAGCCCGGGAAGCAGGCATGTGTGCAGCCAGGCAAGGTTTAGCCAATGGGACCCCAGATTGGAGCCACTCCTCTCCAGAGAGCAGAGGCCCTGGCTGGAGTCAGGACCTGGGATAGCCAGGCAGGCAGGGCCAACGCAGCTGACAGGGCCTAACTGCTGTGAAGGGGAGGGCACTCAGAGGTCAGAGATGTGCCCTCTCCGATAGTAGCCATGCCAAGCGCTGTCCCCAGGCCATAGCCGACCTGGCCAGATTTGATGATCCTAGAGTAGGCCCTGGCTGGTCACACCGTGGGCTCTGTGTCTCTCCTCCTGATCAGTCACATCACAGACCTGTTGAGTCAGAGCAGGAGAGACCACCTTGCTCAGCTGGGGGCACTAAAGCATGGAGGGAAAGACTAGTCCAGTGTCACCCAGCTGAAAGGGCAGAGACTGGCCCTCCTGGGCCTGCTGGGCAATTCGACAACAGGCTTAACCGTGATTTCCTCTCTCCCCCGAGTGTCTAAGTCCCAATAATTCCACCTTCTTAAACACCCAGCCTCCCCGTGTCCTGACTAGTCCCATAGCCTGTCCACAGGCTCCTGCCACCCTATCTCCCTCCAGCCTCTACACAGCACCAGGGGGATCTGTCCCCAAAGAAAACCCAGAGACTCGACCACAGCTACTTACTATGCCCTGCCTTGCAGGAAGATCTGGTCAAGTCCTCAGAACTCCTACAACAGACTTCACGCTTCCCTCTGACTTTAGGACCACAAAATGACCTTTCTCTTTTTTTTTTCTTTTTTTTTTTTTTTTTGGTACCAGGTATTGAACCCGGGCCACTGAGCCACATCCCCAGCCCTTTTTATTTTATTTATTTATTTTATTATTTTTTATTTATTTATTTATTTATTTATTTATTTTTGAGACAGGGTCTCTCGAAGTTGCTTAGGGCTGCCTAAGGCTGGCCTTGAACTTGCAATCCTCCTGCCTCGGCCTCCTGAGCTGCTGGGATTGCAGGAGTGCAACCCTGTGCTCAGCTTACCATGACCTTTTTAAAGAACAGTTCTCGCCAGGCACTACCTGCTCAAGACTCTTTGATGGCTCCCATGGTTGTCAGGAGCAAGGCCCAGCCACTGCAGCTCTACACTAGCCCCAGTCCCACAGCTCCCAACCACGTGCCTTCCTCAGAGCACTGCTCCCGCTGCTGCTCTTCTCCCCACCACAGGAATACTGCTTCTGCCAGAGCCCCTTCATTTGCCCCTGCCCACCCTGTCCACCTTCTCCTCTGCCACTTTCATCCTCTATCCACACCCCTCATCCACAGGGAGAGTCAGGGCTCCCAGGCTCCTGCAGCCTCCTGTCTCCCTCACAGCACTGACCAAGCCCTGCCACTCCCATCACCTCCACAGGACAAGACCCAGGCCCAGCACAGAGCAGATGCCAAATGACTGCCAGTGGAAGAGAGGAAGGAAAAGACGAATGACAAGGCAGCCTTAGGGCTGAGACTCAGGACAAGAGGCGTCTGTGTGAGCTGCCGAGAGGCTGTGGGGAACAGAGGGGCAGGGAACAGCAGCAGCTCTGGTCGTATGGACATCAGGGCAAAGCACGCTGGTGGGGAAATGCCGGGCACACCTGCTGGGGTGGAAACAGGAGTGGGCAGTCAGGGACCTGGTGAGCAGACCCAGAGTGCCCAGAAACCCTGGAAGACTCCTGGAGAAGGGTGTAGCCCACAGTGATCAGTCAGGGCAGAGATCACAGTGCCTGCGGGTCCCATTCAGAATAGCAGGTCTAGTGCAAAGGACAGCACTTGCCCTGGCAGGAGTCACAGGCTTGAACGGCCTCTGAAGATGCCCACCGCGACACCAGCTGGGCACAGGCATTGGGGTTGGCCCGGCTTAGGTTCAAGTCCAGTTCTGCTACTCCCCATGAAACCTCAGGCACACTGTTCAACACCTATGGGCCTCAGTTCCCTTACTGGTAAATATGGGATTATACTACCTACCTCCACGTGTCACTGTGGGATGAAAAGAAAGGAGAGCGAGTGTATAAAACTCCTACCCTATGGCTAGCTCTTACTGATCACTTACTGTTAACTTTAGAAAGCTGAGTTTGAGTTTCCTACAGAAATAAAGCCAGGAAAGACCCAAACATAGTTGACGCAGGTCTGTTTACTTAGTACTTTCTACCCATAAGCTCACCAGAACCCAGCCACAGTCCTGTGAGGGGCCAGATTATGAGCTCCTTTAAGCGGTTCTGGGCAATTCATAAAGTCAGTGATCCCGGGGCAGGACTTAATCCCAGCCAAATACCACGAAGCCAGTGTTCCCCCACCCCCACCCCATCTCTCCCAAGAGCATGGGGTGGGGCCCTCCCAGGCAGTCCCTAGAGGGGGCAGGGAGAGAAGGCCTCTGGCCCACCCTTGGAGCCATGGGCAAGGCCCCTTGAAAGGCCTCATTGTCCTAGCCAGGTCAGGCTGAGCAGTGTGAGCCAGATTCCTAAACTGGATGCCTGTCCCCACCAGGGAGGCCCAGCCCTTTTCCAGCCTCTTTGAGAGACCAGTGCAATCAAGGGCAGCCTCCGAGCCATTTACCCACAGGCCAGAAGGAGTACTGTCCACATCCCAAAGCTCCCCCTCAGGCCTACTCCCTACCTTCTTCCCAAAAAAGGCTCTGAGGTGGACTCTACACACCCACAGGGGACACACACCGGATACGCATTCACTGGGCCAGAAATGCAAACAAATCCAGTTAAAGAACCAAATAAGGGAGGAAAAGATTATGGTAGGAATCCAGATCCTGCCACAGAGAACCGCATTTGGACTTGAGGTTCCGAGCAGACAAGGCCACAAAGGGTAGCAGAGGGTACCAAACTCTTAGGTAAAACGGGGAGCACTCATCCATGAAGCCATCCTGAGCCTGGGAAGGGAAATACCACAGGCTTCTGATTACCTAAAACATCAGATTGTGCCAGGCACAGTGGCTCAGACCTGTAATCCAGATGGCTCAGGAGGCTGAGGCAGGGGAATTACAGGCTCCAAGCCAGTCTCAGCAATTTAGTGAGGCCCTAAGCAACTTAATGAGACCCTGTCTCAAAAATAAGTAAATAAAAAGGGCTAGGGATGTGGCTCAGCGGTTGTGTGCTTCTGGGTTCAATCAATCCCCAGTACAAAAATAAATGAACAAAACATCAGATGGTATCTCCCCTCCTGTACTCCTGCTCTCCCTGGCTGCATTATCTCCTCCCCACCTCAGCACCCTGGCACCCACCATGTGCCTCACCTCTGTCGTGCTCTCCATTGTGACAATGCCCACTTAATCATGGGGTATTTGACTGACACCAGAACAGAAGATCCACAAATCAGGAACCCTCTCTCCACTCCCGGTGCCTACAGGGCCCAGGAGCACAGAGTGTGGCTTGTTGTGGTCCAACTATATGCATTTGTTCAGTAGGTTCCCAACTCTCACTAGTGTCACCTCACATAAGCAGGGAGCACACACATCATGAGGCCCCATTCCTATCCCTGTCCCCTCAACTCATTCTAGAACAGAGAGCCAGAACATCACCTGCCTTCCTCCACCCCCAAGGGTAAAAATATCCTTGTCTGAAATCTGATGCCTACCCTCAGCCAGGTCAAGGTCATCAGAACTGCCAGGGTCCACTGAGAAACTGGCCAGGAGCCAGAGCAAATGGAGAAGGCGTTTCCTGAATGCCACTCCATGCACATCTCATCTGACCCAGGAGCAAATATTTGAGGCCCTACCACTGACAAAGTATCCAGGGACCCTCACTCAGTGAAGTCCCAGATCCCACCCAAGCTGCCCAGCTCTGGCTTGAGCACAGGTCTCTGGCCTCTGTCTACCCTGCAGACCTTTCCTTGGCATCATGAGTGAAAAGGGATTGGAGACTGATTACACCTGGATGGTTGCATAGATGGGAAACTGAGGCACAAAGGCTCTGTCCAAGGTCTTAAGCAAATGGGCTGAGACTCAGGCAGTCCTTGGGCAAGTCATTGAGTGGTTTCCTCTTTGGGAAAAACGGGACAAGCAGCCCACCTCCATCCAAGGGTAGGACAAGGATCAAAGCAGATTCCTACGGGCACAGCAGCACACAGCCATAATCCCAGGGACTCCAGAGGCCGAGATAGGATGGTTGCAAATCAGCGACTTAGCAAGGCCCTCAGCACCTTAGTGAGACCCTGTCTCCAAATGTAAAATGAAAAGGGCTGGGGATGCAGCTCAGTGATAGAGTAGTAGAGACTGGAAAAAAAAAAAAGCAGCTAACTGTGAGGTGCTGTACACATGTGTGGAAGCATCACTCAAGGAGACTACAGAGCATGGGGCCGTCGGCTAAATGGGCACTCATCTTTTCTCAACCATCAAAGAGACAGCAGCCTTTGTTTCTCACTTGGGGAAACGGAAACATGGAGAAGGGAGGCAGCATGGAACAGGGGGTCCTGGAGTTCTGGAATCCCAACCCTACCCTCAGCAGCAGGGGGGCCTCAGGCAACGGCTTCCCCTCTGTCCACTCAGCTATTCATTCATTCATTCAACAACCAATGGGCAACCGCCCTGGGGTCAGTTTCCTCACCTGTAAAATGAGAATCCTAAATACTCAGAGTGGTCCTGAGGCACAAAGGTGAGAACACAGGCAAAGGCAGAGGCTGTCCCCCATGTCTTCAGGCTCTTATCCAAAGGCTACGTCAGGCCTACCCTGGTGGGCAAGCCCGAGTTGGGGGCCACCTTCACAGGGTCCAGATGGGAAGCTAGGCATGGAACCAGAGGCATCCTGGGAGATGCTGGTAACCCAGGGGCAGGGGCTGCAGGAGTGTGTGCGGCCTGAGCCTGCGTGGGAGCTGGCGGCCGAGACCTGCAGGACGGGGCATAGTCTGTGGGGGCTGGGGTTCCGCTTAACCTCAGCTAGCCTGACGTAGCCTTTGGATAAGAGCATGAAGACATGGGGGACAGCCTCTGCCTTTGCTGTGTTCTCGCCTTTGTGCCTCAGGACCACTCTGAGTATTTAGGATTCTCACTGTACTGGTCTCTTCTCTGCACTGTTGGGCACTATGCCTGCAAGGTGCCCAGAACTAACAGCCTGTGGGACGTGAGCAAGTGTTTTAACCTGTCTGGGCTTTTTTCACAAGCTTCTTTTGTTCATAAAATTGAAGAGGGTATGCACGCAGAGCAAGATGGAGAACAACGGCTCTCCCTTGAGGATTTACTGAGTATTGAGGATTTCACATGCAGTTTTAATCTTCGCACTTTTATCTTTCAATCTTCACACAACCCTGCTGTTATTAGTCCCATTTTACAGATGGGGGAACAGAGGCCCAGGGAGGGTGGGTGCCTTGAATATGCACACACGAAATCATGCAGCCAGCAAAGGGCAGAGGTGGGACTTGGGCCCGAGTCTGTTTAACTCCAAGGCTGAGGCTGCTTGGCCCCTCTGTTGTAACTGCCTCTGCCACTTGGCAGGCAGAGTAGTCACCGCTGCCTCCCAGGCACTTGTGACAGCTGTAGAGTCAAGACTCCCTAGAAGCTCCCCATCTACTCTCATGTCCCCTGCAGGAAGAGCTGTGGTGTCAGTACCCTACAGTCCAGAGTCAAGGCACTTTCTGGAACACTGACTCAATGAGCCACCACCATTGAGGAGACTGTGCACTCTCTGTGAGCTGAAGGCTGTACCTTACAAATCCTCTGCTCTGAGAAGACACCTCATGCCAGATGGGCCTCTCTCCAGAACAGCAATGCCACCTGCCATACCCCATCCACTGACTGTCCAGGATGAGCTCGCTTGCTCCCTTGGACCACGGGCTCACTCTCTCCAACACAAACCCTTCTATTGAGAAGCACATCTGCCCGTCCAGGTCTCCCAGCACCCACCTCACCTCCACCCCTGCTGCCTCCCTGGGGCTTCCTCCCTTTGGACCCTCTGCCACCTCCCACTCCCTACTCCAGCATGCCCCAGAAAGAGGCCAGGAGGGTGCTGACCCCAAGCGCGACTGATCTCTGCCATGTGCACCTCAGGGGACTCACCAGGACAGCACCCAACCTAGCACCCACATTCACAGGCAGTCACCTCATGAGCCCCGGCAGCCAGGTGGCCATTCAGAGGCTGTGAAGGACAGACCTGGCCTCACCTCATCAGAGCCTTACATGCCTTCCCTGCCAGACAGCCAAGGCTGCTGCCTGCCACCGCCTCTAGGTCACCATGGCAACAGGCAACCAGGCAATAGGCTCAGGCCCTGCCATCCTGCAAGCTGCCTCATTTACCCTGGAACTGGGCACTGCAGCTCCTGGCATCACAACTCCCCTCCAGGAGAGAGAGGGAGGGAGGCGGGGAGGGAGGGAGAGAGCACAAGCAGGAAGGGAGAAGAAAAGAGAGCAGCTATAGGCAGAGGGGGAAAACAGTTGTAGAGAGAGAATGGAACAAAGGGAGAGGAGGGAAAGGAAGAATAGAAAAGGGATGAGGTCAGGGAGAGAGAAAAACAAAAGAGGCTGACAGGGAGCCCACAAGCAGAATGGACATGCGCACACACACACACACACTCACACACACATTCACACACACACACACAGCAGAGGGAGAAGCCAGGAGACATGAAGGGCCCCTCCCGCCTCCCCCCACACACCACACATTCCTCTGGCTTGAGCTGCTCTCAGCCTGGGGATTCTGGCAGCCGCTGGGACTTCCTGCCCCAGGAAGCGGGCAGCCTGGTGGGCCCCTCTTGCTGAGGGCTGTGTCTTGCCTTCCCCAGCAAGTGGGGCTCCTCTCCCGGCCCCTCAGGCCACACCTCCCCACTGGCCACCCCACAGGCCCCCAAGGTGCTGGCCTCAGAACTCTCCTACCACTCAGCCTCCTCCTTCCCACCTTACCCACCTTACCCTCTCCCCAGCGCCACACAACAACTCATTTCTCTCTAAAATGTTCAGGAAGCAGGGCAGAGCAGGGCGGGCAGGGGGTGTGACTTGTCACTGAAGACATTCCCTTATTAAGCAGTGCAGGTGGAGCAGGCCTCAGAAGGAGACTTACAGAGGGACACCGACCCCGTGGGGCTGCTTCAAAGGCCTCACATTGGCAAACCTGAGGGTTGAGAGGCGGAGGCTGCGGAGCAGACAGGGCGCCACGGTTCTTTCCAGGCGCAGGCTGCCCATGGCCCGCTTCCCTCAACCTCCCACTCTGGGACTGCAACACGGCTTTAACCTGTCCTAGCCCCACGACATCCCACTGTTTCCCCACACTCTCAGAGGAATATGAGCCCACAAGAAAGGATTACAGAAGAAAAAAAAAGTGGGGGGGTGGAGGGAGAGAAGAAAGAAAAGCACAGAAAGGCACCGGGTGAGCAGAGGTGGAGGCCTGGCTCAGCAGGCTCAGACTGTGCTGGCTCCTGCCCTGTCTGTCTGGCTGGATAACCCTAAGCCATTTACCTAAACCACTCAGTTTCCACGTCTCTAAAATGGGAACAGGACTGTCCTAAAGAGGACTCAATGAGATAACATGTGGAAAGAACAGGAGCTGACCCACAGGAAGGGCTCCCAACACTGCAGATCTTTATGTTGTTAAAAAGCTGGGCATGGGCCTGGCACAGCGGCACCTGTCTGTAATCCCAGCCGCTCAGGAGGCTGAGGCAGGAGGATTGCAAGTTCAAAACCTCAGCAAAAGCAAGGTGATAAGCAAGTCAGTGGACCCTGTCTCTAAATAGAATACAAGATAGGGCTGGGGATGTGGTCACTGGTCAAGTGCCCCTGAGTTCAATTCTGGGTTTCCCCCCACACACACACACATAAAAAAGCCAGGTATGGTTGAAAGACACAGGAAACTGTCTAGAGAGGAAAGGCCTGAGCAGGGCCCTGGATAAGGGACATCTGATGAGACTGGTAAAGTGACCTTTGCAGAGCATGGGTCAGCTGGGGCCTCCTAGCCCCATCCTGTGACAACGATATTCACTTTTCCTCCCAGTACTGCCTGTTGAACACAACATCTTTCTCCCACCAGGGCTTCATTTCAATGAAGAATCAGGTTTGAACAAGATGGAGTCCATGGACCTTCATGAGGCCTCCCACAGATGTCTACACAGTCCAACACTCGGTTGCTGACCATTCCTACTTCCCAGGCCCCTAGAAGGCTCAAGACCCTCAGGGGGGAAATAAATGCTTAGAATCAAATGTGACAATCATTAGAATCCAGCTTGGGGTAACAAAGAATAAGATAGGCCAGGCACAGAGAGGGGCCCATTGGGGCAAGAATAGACATATCTGCAAATCTTGCATTTGCATAGACCCCAAACATTTTAAATGCTCAGTAAAAACATATTAAATTGAAACTGAGAGGCATCTCCAAAGGAGTACCCTATTTGCCTGCTCCATTCAATACCAGATCAGATGGCTTGAATGAATCACCCAGTCATGGAAGGTCACCTGAAAGTCTGTAACATACAAGACCAAGCAGAAGAAGCCAAGTGGGGTACGGGGGAATGGGGGCAGGAAAGAGGGTGGAATGAGATGGACATCATTACCCTAGGTACATGTATGACTGCACATGGGGTGTGATGCTACATCGTGTCCAACCAGAGAAATGAAAAGTTGTGCTGCAATTATGTACAATGAATCAAAATGCATTCTACTGTCAGATATACCTGATTAAAATAAATTAATTAATTTTTTTTAAAAAAAGAAGCCAAATACAGTGGCTCATGCGGGTAATCCCAGAGCTTTGGGAGGCCTAGGCAGAGGATCAAAAGTTCAAAATCAGCCTGGGCAATTAACCCTCTCTCAAAATTAAAAAAAAATTTAAGGGGATATAGCTCAGTGGTAGAGCGCCCCCAAGTCACAACCCCAGTACTGAAAGGGAAAAAAAGACCAAACAGACCCAGAAGATGAAAATGGAAAAGGCTCACTTTGCTGGTCTCCCTTGAAGTGTTTCTGCCACTATCCCTTTTCTGCCACTATAGTTTGCGTGCGAGGGTGGCTCTAGCTTAATAGCTGTTTATGTGAAAACTGCCTCATGATTTAGTCTGTCCACAAACTCAACAGTGACAATCCTGCTGTAACCCAAACCCTGGCCCTGTGGCTGCTGAAGACTTACCGCTGCGGTGGGGGTAGGTGGTGAGGGGTCCCATTTAGGGAAAGAGTGACTCAGTGCGGGGAGGAGACAGCTGGGGTTTTGCAGCAGCATGAGGCCCAGCACTGTGAGGCGGGAAGAGAGGGGCCAGGACCAGGAAGGACAGTCAGGCTGCAGGAGGAACTGTGGGGTGAGGGGGAGCCAGGCTGCGTGGGGGACTCTGGCTGCAGAGCAGGCGGCCCGCTGGGTCAGAGAGCAGGAGACCTAATAAGGTATAAAATCAAGATGACACAAGGATAAACAAGGTTAGAAAGAGGCCAGCTCTAGCAGGTGTCTCTCTCTGTTAAACTCCTATTCCTTACTTGCAGGAGCTGGGAACACAGGATGGCACACAACAGCCTCATGGACAGACAGTAAGCAAAAAGAAACAAGGTCATCTTAGAGAATGGACCGTGCCAGAAGAGAGAAAAACAAGGATGTCATCAAGAGAGAAGGTGGTGGGTGGGAAGAGGTGACCTGGGGTGGGAAATGGAGAGCTCCTGCCTAAGGTAAATGGCAAGGAGCAACTGCACAAGGCCCTGGGGCTGCAGGGTGGCAGGCGGAAAACAGAGGGGTTTGGCTGTCCGTGGGGGAGAAGGTGGAAGGGGAGAAGTCAGGAGGGCAGAGGAGCCATGTTGCCCAAGGCCACGTAGGTCCCCACAGGGGCTGGATTTCCCTCCAGCACCACTTGCTGGTGGCTCCCAGACAGGAGGGTGAGAGGAAGGGAAGACTCAGGCTTGGAATGAGTGACTGGGAAATTTATTTATCTATTTGGTACCAGGGATTGAACCCAGGGGTGCTTAACCACTAAGACACATTCCTACGTTCCTAGACTTTTTTTTTTTTTTTTTTTTTTTGGTTTTTTTTTGAGACAGGGTTCTCACCTGGTTGCTTAGGGCCTTGCTGAATTGCTGAGGCTATATTTGAATTTTCAATATTCCTGTCTCAGTCTCCAGAGCCACTGGGATTACAGGTATGTGACACCACACCTGGCAAGAATTAGACATTCAGAGAGGTGTCAAGGAGTTCCAGGGCAGGCACGGTGGCACATGTCTGTAATCCCAATAACCCAGGAGGCTGAGGCAGGAGGATTACAAATTCAAAGTCAGCCTTGTCAATTTAGTGAGAACTTGTCTCAAAACAAACAAATAGAACAGAACTGGGCGCACATCTGTTAATCCCAGCAGTCTGGGAGGCTGAGGCAGGAGACTCATAAGTTCAGAGCCAGCCTCAGCAATTTAGTGAGGCCTAAAGTAACTCAGCAAGGCCCTGTCTCTAAACTAAACATAAAAAAGGGACGGGGATGTGGCTTAGTGGCTAAGTGCCCTGGGTTCAATACTGGTACCAAAAAAAAAGGGCATGTGAGTATCTGCAACTTTGTGGTCAAAATGCAGCTGATTTTTTGCTACTCCTACTGAGAGGTAGAATCGAATCCCCGCCCCTGGATCTGAGTCACCTTTGGTGACATTTCAACCAGTATGTCTAAGACCAGATCATGAGAAGACTTGCTGCTTCCACCCAGGCCTTTGAGACCTCCTACTCTGTAGTCCTCTGCCAGGTAGGAAATCTGACTCCCCTGAGACTGTCACACTGCAGAGATCATCTGTGGGTATTCTGAATGACAGTCCCAGCTAAGCCCAACCTTGAAGCCATCCCTACTGAGGTGCCAACAAAGTCAGTTAGTTCATCTGCCAGCTAAAAACCACCAAGTTACCTCCACCAGTGCCCCACAGGGCAGAAGAATCACCCAGTAGAACGCTGATCGAGCTCCTGGGCATCAAGATGTCATAAAGAGTTGTTTTAAGCCACTAAGTCTGAGGTGGTTTGTTTTGCAGTCTTAGGACCTAGTACAAACAAGACCCAAGGAGAGAAGGTAGCCAGAGATACCCACACTTGACTCAGGCCACTAGGAAGGAGGAGCCTAGAGGGAGCCAGGTAGGAGCAGGTCCTGGGGAGGGTGGCTCTCCAGGAGCCACAAGCAGAGCTGAAGCAGATGGGGAGAGAAGTTCTCCCCAATTTAACCACAGGAAGGGAGTGGGGAGGGAAAGGGAGGATTCCGTCAGAATGACTTAGGGAGAGGATGAGAGGTAACCAAGTGGAAATGGGATCACAGAAAACTCAGCAATTTTTAAGGGGAAATGGAGCAAAGAAACATGGTAGTAGTTGGAAGGGGACAGGAAGGTCCTAGATGTTAGATGTTAGAGCTCCTTCCATGCTAAGGAACAGAGCCTGTAGGAGGGGTCCCACGGAGCCAGAGTGCTGCCCACAGGTCAGGAGCTGCCCAAGAAGTGACCTAGCAGAACCTCAAAGACTGCTTTTAAGAGCCACAGTTTGGTGGCACATGCCTGTAATTGCAGCGGCTCAGGAAGCTGAGGCTAGAGGATCACAAGTTCAAAGCCATCCTCAGCAATGGTGAGGCACTAAGCAACTTAATGAGACCCTATCTCTAAATAAAATACAAAATAGGGCTGGGGATGTGGCTCAGTGCCCCTGAGTTTAATCCCTGGCACACTGCCCCCTATTAAAAAAACAAAAAACAAAAAAACAAAAAAAGATCGCTTTTAGAAATCTAAAGCTACCACTTGTCATGCAGCCACTGTGTGCCAGGTCCAGTCCTTGGGGATCCTTAAATTCTCAACTCCACTGTAATCCCAGCAACCCAGGAGGCTGAGGCAGGAGGATTGCAAATTCAAAGTCAGTCTTGGCGACTTAGTGAGACCTTGTCTCAAAACAAAAAATAGAAGCAGAAATCCTCATTTCACAGATGAGGAAAACAAAATTCATCAATAAAAGATCCCTCCAAGGACTCTTGACCAGTAAAAGGCCAAGGAGAGGTTGAACTGAGTCCTGACTCCAGAACCCAGCAAGGGCTCTCTGCAGAGGGAACACCCCCAGAAGGAGGTCAGGTCACCAGTCCATGGCACTCCTTTCCTCTGGATTTTTTACAGGTGCTAGGGATCAGTCCCAGGGCCTCCTGCAAAGCCTGGCAAATGCTCCACCACCAAGCCACATCTCCAGGCCCCTACCCTCGGCACTTCAGACCCTCCTCTCTCGCCTTCCCACTCCCTTGCCCTCCAGGCAATAGGGGAACACCACTGACTGGGGAGGTGGTCTCTGAAGAGTGGATCTTACCTGGGCTGTGGAGGGATCTCTGAGGTAAAGACCCTGGCTGCCACACCACACCACCACTCCCTGTCCACAGGGCCAGCCTGGCCAGCTCAGAAGTCCCATACCACTCACCTGTTTGCCTAGCTAAGAACCAGTTTCCCCAAGAGACACACCTTTCTTAGACTTGCTGCCTAGAAGCTCTGCTTTTATCTTCAAAATCCAGGGGAGGGTAGGACTGGAGCAGCTCAGAGTCCCAGGAGGCCCTCAGGGTGGGGCTGGGAAGCAGTGCTGGGCTCTTCCCCTTCTGACTCTCTTCGGGGACAGACCATCCCTCCACCCCACCCCTACCCTAAAGTCATTTAACCCTTGGCCCCTTCCTCTCTCTGGGCCCACCCTTTCCATGAACCCCATTGCTTGCAAAGCCTGTAGGCAAGCAGACTGATCTAACATTAATTTCTTGGTCAAGCTCACGGTGTGAACCTGCTCAAGTGATAGGGTCCATCATCACCCTGTAGCCCTGCCATGCGGAGATGAAGTTGAAGCTGAGAAACAGCTCATCAAGATCACACCAGGGTCTTCTGGCTCCAGACCTCCCCTCTGTCCCTGCCACAGCTCACTGGGGCTGGATCCCCGGAGAAAAGAGAAGTACTAGGTCTCTCCACAACCTTCTCAAAGGATCAAAAGAAAACATGGACCTACCTGGTGCAGAGGCCTGGAGGCTCCTGGAAACCAGAGGTGCTTTAAGAGAGGCCAAAGGGCCTTTAACAACCTCTGACTGGGGACCAGGACCACACCTGGGCCAGGCCACACCCCAGGACAGATCACAGCCTGTTCTAGGGTCACAAATAGGACACAATTTAGGAGTGGAGGGACCTTAGAATTGGCACTGCTGCCCCCCAGCGAGCCCCCAGAGCCCGGATTCAGCCTGGGCCCAGCCCAGCTGCTGACTCACTGGCTCTGAACAGCCTGATTTGATAAAGCATGGACAGCACATTCTAGATGGCAAAGTGCACACGAGGAGCCAGGAAAAGCCCCAGAGCAGGGGCTGGTGCATGTGTCTCTCTGAAGTCTGGCTTCTGGCTGTGACATTCTACAGTGGCTCTGCATGATTCCATTTACTCCTCACCTAGGCCTTCGAGGGACAAAGAGCCGTGCCTCTGGCACAGGAGAGGGAGCCAAATGAAGCTGGTTATCAGAGAAGCTGAGGCTCTGTGCCACTGAGTGGTAGAGCTGAGATTCTGCTTTCTCCCTGCTGGAGCTGGTTCTGCCCACTGGGTAAGACTCTCCAAAAAGGCTTACCAGTTTGTGTCTACTGACATTAATGAGTTAATGTGCAATTAGCTGAGCGCAAATTATTACCACGAGGAAGACTCAGGCAGGAGATGTATATGTATATCTCCTGCCCACCCCCCTACACACACATATTACATGGTCAAGGGGGGCAGAAAGAGTGTCCTCAGGGGTCCCTGCTAAATTCCTTCATTTCCTTGTGGAACTGGCTCTTTTCCATCTCTCACGTACAGGTGCCTCTCCTAGACTGCACTTCCTAACCCAGAAAAGATCTCAGGACAGCCAATCCATCACCTCCTCCACGGAGCCTGTCCTGACCCGCTCCCTGAGCTGGTAAAGGCTACCTCAAGGCTTTCATCTGCCCCAACTTGGCCACATTGTGCCACCATCATCACGTGATCCTCTCTCTATCTCCCCATCATCTGGGGCACCTGAGGACAGGTCCAGTCTGACTCATTCCTGCATCCCCAAAGTGCCAAACTCTGCCCTGATGCCACCTCTGACCTGCAATGAGGCTGCTCCTGGGAATGACAAGGGCACAGGCTTGTAGCCAGGGAGCTGGCCAAGGACCCAGCTAGCAGCACCACCTGTGCCTGGAACCACAGGACAGAGCAGGTACAAGCAAATATGTCAGTTTCTTGGCTCAGCCAGGTCGGACCAGAACAAGGTAAAGAACCTTGGTACCCAGGATCCCTGCCCTGCCCCTAGGATCAGGCAAGACTTCAAATTGTCTAACTAGCTCAAAGTGACTTAATGCCAGAGCCTTGATCTGAGAAGCCAGTTGAGCCAGGATGGTGGTGCATACCTATAATTCCAGTGACTCAGGAGGCTGGAAGGATCAAAAATACGAGGTCAGCCTCTGCAACTTAGTGAGACCCTGTTTCAAAATAAAAATAAAAAGGGCTGGGATGTAGCTTAGTAGTAAAGCACCCCTGAGTTCAATCCCCAATACCAAAAGAGGGGGAAAGAAAGCCAGTTGAATGCCAGCAGCCTTGCAGAGCTGTTAGGACATTTAAATATGCCTAACACTTAGTAGGTTCTCAACAGAAAAGTTAACTCTTACCATCTCAGTAGACCAACCAGCCCTGCCACTGGGCCATTGAGGAAACTCAAATCCAGATGAGATGGGGAAAAAAAGGAATGAATACTAACCAAGGCCAATCCCATGCCAAGTTCTACAGTCCTCCAATGGCTAGTTCTATCAACAACCTGGCAAGTTTGCTTCACAGATCAAAAAACTGGAGCCTACAAAGGCAAAGTAAGTAGGAAGGTCTCTGGACCCTTTCACTGTCTGGCAGAGCAGTAAGTAGCTCTCCAAAAGTTCCAAGATGCCAGCACAGTCCCACTACCAGCACAGGCACAGGCCAAGGTACCCAGCACAACCTTCCCTAGACCCTGATATATGTATGCATGGGAGGATCAGCTCAGACAGCCTGGGACTCCAAGCCCACATTGTCAGTGTGCAAGGGTGGGCAGAGGAGGCTGGATGGGGTAGGTCCAAGGGTAATGGAAACCACCCACTGTGTGCACAGAAGTTCCATATGCTTTCCTGCCAAAGAAAGACCTGGAGAAGGGTCCCAAGCTAGCAGGTGGGTCCTGAGTCTCTCTGGCCAGCTTCAGGAACCCAGGCACCTCATCTCACTTCTTTGTAGCTACTCTGTGCAGGGGGCTGATCCTATCCCTGCCTCCCTGCTATGAGTTGGAGTCATTGGGAAGGCAGTTGGGACCATCAGAGTGCT
Source organism: Callospermophilus lateralis (assembly GCF_048772815.1). Lineage (NCBI taxonomy): Eukaryota > Metazoa > Chordata > Mammalia > Rodentia > Sciuridae > Callospermophilus > Callospermophilus lateralis. The sequence goes on from NC_135311.1 coordinate 101,892,100, forward strand.
AGCCACACAGAGAAGCAGAGTCAGGAAGATTGTTTCCCTGGGTCCCCGAGTCCAGCTTGCAGGGACTGTGCATCTTGTACTAAGCCTGGGGACCGGAGAGTCTCAAGGAGCTCACAGCACACCAAACCCCCTCATCTACAAGGCCCAGATGCACAGCTGCAGCATCTCAGAGCCTCATCCCTGCCTCTTTCAGCTGTTCTGCCCCTGGTTCTCCCCACTTCAAGCCACCTGGGCTCCATTCAGCTGTCAGACACAGCAAGCTCTCACACCTCAGAGCCTACAAATGAACACTACTCCCGCTGGAATGCTCCTCCCCAGGTCTTCCCATAGCTGCCTTTGCTCAGCCACTAGATCTCTGCTCAGCTGTCACCTGCTCAAAGAGCTCTCCCCTGACCTCCCTCTCTTTTCTCTCAGATCTCAGTGCTCCAGACAGCCTGGTAAGCCCTGCGATGCCACCTACTAGCTGTGTGATATGGGAAACAGTGCTTAATCTCTCTGTCTCAGTTTCACCTTTAATGAGAACACAATAACATTATCCACTTCACAGAGTTGTTACAAGGAATAAATAAGTTATTGCATGCTTGATGCATAGCTCGCACAGGGCAATGACTCTTTAGTCACAGTACTTAAGACAGATTTTCGTTGGTATTGATTTGACTACCATTTTACCATCTGTCCCCTATTAGCTGTCAGCACCCGCCGCAAGTTAATTCCTCTGGAGTTAAGTACCTGTGGAGGGAACCAGCGAAGTGGGTAGCACATCCTGAGCAGACCTCATTTACTCTGGGGCCAGGTAGGATGGGGATTCAAGTGGGAAGCGATGGCTGAACTTTGAAAGATAGGAAGAGTCCTCCAGACAGATTAAGAACACTAAGGGCACCTGCCCATGACCAGACTGGATTTCACACACCGCTCCTGAAGAGGTTGATGATGATTGTTCAAGTCTCACCTCTTCCTCTGGGACCACCTCAGCCCACTTCCGTGGTCATGACTTCATTCAGTCATTTCTGAACCCTTGCTATGTGACAGGCACATCATTCTATGTCTACAGGTCTCTACTTCTCCACCACTCCTCCTCCTCCTCCAGGGAGACCAGCCCCTGCCTTTCTGTGTCAAGACCACCCTCGAGGTGATACACAGATCTGTCACAAATGTTCAGGTTTCCGGATGTCAGGGTTAGGGGACCTCTATGATCACCCAACATGCTGAGACCCAGACAGAGGGACACCTGGCCCAGGTCACACAGTGAATATGGAGTGAACCTAAGATTCTAATCCAAATGCCATATCCTAAACCTCCCCGCATCCTGGGCCAGACCCCTAACAAGGCTGCGTGGGTCGAGTTGGGACAGAAGTTCCTCCAGCTGCCCTCAGGTTCATGGTGAGGTAGCACAATCATGCTAGAGGTATAGCTAGCATATAGGTCTATGAACACAAGCACAGATACCCACAGATGTTTACGAGAGAACTGGGACAAACATCCCTGTCACTATTTCTGGAGTAAAAAGGTTGTACAGGGAACTGACGGTCAGGAGTGCAGGACTCAGTTCTTGGATGGGGAAAGAAGAGACATGTATGAGTCAGGACAGGGAGAACTTTCCAGCATCCCCGGATCCACACACAGCACCCTGCTTCAGTCACTCACTCAGTCACTTATACACACCAAGTGTTTGCTCGGTACCCAGTCATGAGTAGGAGCCAGAATTACCAGACTTCAACACTCACTCTGTCTGCAGTGCCTTAGGGCACTGGAAATTGTCCCCAAACCATGCAAAGTGGGACTTGTGAAACAACCCCCTACTTCTGTTCCCAGTTTAATCTGGCTTCTTTGTACCTAGTGAAAATACTTTGGTGGGGTTTTGGGGTTTGCTTGCTTTTCATTAAAAACAGCTTTGATACCAAACCAGAAAACATCCCTCCCAAATCTCCCAAATTCAAGAAGAGCTAAGAAAAGAGGCAAGGGAAATTCAAGAATCTCTGCCAACCAGGCACAAGTTCAAAGGTAGCAAACAAGGTCACAGTGCTTTTAGCTGATGTGAGGTCCCTTGTGTTCTCATGAGCCCAATTTCCACATCTACACCCTGCTCCATTCCAAGAATCAATGGAGGTAGTACAGAGGAACCAAATGGCAGATGGGCTCAGGACATGTGGGTTGAATGTCATTTCTGGACCTTCATCTGGCTGTCTCAGGTTTCTCTTTTTTTTTTTTTTTTTGTACCAGGCATTGGACTCAGGGGCATTTAACCACTGAGATACATCCTCAATCCTTTTTATTTCTTTGTTTTCTTTTCTTTTTTTTTTTTTTTTTTTTTTTTTTATTTTGAGACAGGGTCTTGCTAAGTGGCTCAGAGCCTCCATAAGTTGCTAAGGCTGGCTTTGAACTGGGATTACAAGAGTGCACCACCATTCCCGACTCTGTCTCAGGTTTCATAAAAGCTCAAACTGTGGAGCCAGGACCACTGAATTCAAATTCCAGCTCTGCCACTTCATACCAGTGTGATCTGGGACAAATCACTTCACATCTCAGAGCCTCAGGTTCCTTATCTGCAATTTGGGGGTGGTAAGTGTACCTCCCTCAGAGAAATGATTGAGTTAACATGTACCTGACTTTGGCTTGGTGCCTGGCACAGGCAGCACTTATGGGGATCTGCTACTATAAAATGACACTACTCTTACCCACTGGCTTGTCCCCAATTACAGATGAGGATTAATGGGAAAATAGTCCTGAAGGGTTAAATACAACAGGGACCAAGAGAAGACACAGGCAGCCCACCTACCTGGAAGACCTTCTCTCTGCCCCCTGGGTCCTGCTATTCAGATCCCACCTGCCCTGGCTGAGAAGTCGCCTATTCTCATTCATTCACTAATCATTCCCTGGACTCTGGCCAGGCCCAGCTCTGTGCTGGGTTCACCAGGAGCAGCTACATGGAGCTCACTGGCTTGTGGGAGAGGTGGACACGCGAGTCAAGCACATACATATTCCAGTATGAGAAGGAGCTCACATAGCAGTGCACAGTGATGTGAGAAATCTGGGAGGGCTTTCCTGAGGAGGCAGCATCTGAGCTCAATCTAATGGCTCAAGAGGAACTTGCCACAGAGGCAGCTTAGGAAAGGCACAGGAAGGCTGGGGTGACTGGGAGAAGGCACAGCATGGACACCAGCCTGAAAGAGAGACCACGGGGACACTAAGACCATGGAAAGCAGGACAGTGGGCTGCTGCCGAGAACGCAGAAAGGCAGGATGGGGGGATTCGAAGGAGGCATGCACAAGCCAGGTCACCAAGATCCCCAGCGTCAGGTAAGCAGTGTGAAGGGGGTTGGCTGTGGGACAACAGGTTCACCTCGAAGGGCAGGAGGCCAAGTTGAACAGTGGCTGTGCAAGTGGAAGTGGGGGACAAATAAGACATTTCTTTATTCGCTTCAGTCCCTTTTTAAAAGTTTTTTGCTGAAAATGTCCCCAATAGACAGCCACTGTTCGCCCAGCAAAGCTCTGCCAGTCTGTCTGGAGCCCTTCTCCATGCACCAGGTCAAAGATCCCTGCCAGACACTGAGAGGCACTTGAGTCTGCCTGGGGCCTCAACATGAAATTTCAGCTCCAAAGTCCCTGTTAGGAGGTTCTAGGGGAAAGTGCTCTTCAAGGTCACCTCACAGAACACTTTACCACATGGCCTTTCCCTCACATGGTCCTGCGATTGCTCTCCCGTCCTTACCCGGTCACGCTCCGTCATTAGAGGGTGTACACACCTTCATCCTGTAACTTCCATCGCTCAAAGGCCTTCTAGCCGGGAGCTGGAACACCACAGAGCCAGCTCAGACGGCCAGCAGAAACACACACACAACTGCGCCTGCAGAAATGCACAACCCCACAAGAATTCCAGAACTCGCTGGGAGTGATTCCAGTCAAAGAGCCAGCCCTTGGGGATCTAGTGGTCCCTAGGGCTTGTTTGGAAATTGCTGCTTATAATTAAACAGCCCCGGGCTTCTGCAATTTCTTTCCAAAGAGAGCTAGAAAATGGCCCGTGGAAAGTGAAAAAAAGAAGCAGAAGAACTTCTAACTTCAAAAGCAAACGTTAATCTTTCTGGGTCCCCAGCCTCCCGCGCCCCAGCCCACCGGTCATACCCTTCGCAGGTGATTGCCGACATTCTGGATCATTGCGGCCGCTAGCAGTGTGGACCAGGCGGTGGGGAGCAGCGCGCTCCCAGAGACAGCCGCAGGTCACCTGAGCCACAGCCGGCTGGGGCTCCAAATGCAGCCAGTGGCCTCGGGCTCCTCCTCCCGAGCTCCCGCCCTCCGCAGCCAGAGCTTCTCGCCGCGACGCGGCCTCTCCGCAGCCGCTCCTGCCCCCCTCCTCCTGGAACCCCTGCCCAGAAGGGTTCTCAGGGGCGGCCAACTGGGCACCGCCGCTTCGGGAGCCAGTCCCCACCTACTGGACACCCAGCCATAAGCTCACTCGGCTTCCAACCCCAGCCAAACTCCAATCACCCCCATTTCCAGCCCCCATGCCGGCTCCGTCATCCTCCCCACGGGGACCCTAGGCTCCAGGATGGTCCCCAGGGGCCAGAGATTCAGCTCCAGGTCCAGATTTCCATCCATCCACAAGGGGTCAGGCTGCAGCATAGCGGGAGGCCAGGGCGCTGCCAGCCACCTTGCAGAGACAGCCGACCCACCTGCTAGGACTCTTCACCCTGGAGAGAGCCGTTTGCCTGCTCCACCCATCCAGGCTGTCAAGTCCAGCAGCTGCTGACCAGAGGCAGGTCGCACCACTCACTTCTTTAACTTGGGCAGTGAGATTCTTCTAAAAGTGGCACCTGCCAAATTCCACCTGATGGCCATGCAGGATTCAGCCCCCTGTAGTCACCACCAGGATTTTCCCCTTCTACCCCTGACTCCTGCAAGAAGCTTGACCAGGAAACGTTGACACTCATGTTGAAGTTGGGACAGTAAAGAGCCTGGAAGGTAGAAAATAAAAGGGTGGGGGAAGGGATCCAGGCAAGAGAGCTGCGGTAGACAAGTGGATGGGGGAGATAACAAGCACCCCATAACAACCAGGCCCCTGTTGTGAGCCAGGCACCCACCAGGAAGGTGCCCCAGGTGGTACAGCCAATAACTACAAAGCACCTGCAAACGGATCAGGCCAGCTCCCAGCCCTCTGCCCTCTCCTCTGTCCCTCATGCTCCTAGTTCATTCACTATAAGCTCAATGCTGTCTCTTCTGGGCATGTCTATGAGACCTGGATTCTGGGTCTGGTTCTTTCACTAATGTGCTGTGTGACTCCAGGCAAGTCCCCTCCTCTCTAGGCCTCCCTGCTCTGGGAATCAAGGACTGTAATGTCCTTCCCTGTGAGCTCAGGCCTTGCCCTCAAAGAGTTTGTATTTGTCAGCATTTCTGTGTCTAGAAATGAGAAATTAAAATCAGCAAGACCTTAAAAACAGCAAGATGGCCCACAGATAGCACTGGCACTGAAGACTGGGGAAATCCAGGTTGCTTCCTGGCAGTGCCAGAGCTGGCCTGAAGTTTGAATGGCTCTGGATAGACTGAGAAGAGGAGTGAGGTGGACGGCCTAACAGGAACAGAAGAAGATGCAGGGCTCTGAGGAGGCTCATCTTGCAGGGCCTCTGATGCCAGGTGCCTCTGGGAATGATGAACACACCCAACATGATGAGGGCCGCATGAGTTGAAGAGGTCTCACGCAACCTGCCTGGACTGGGAAGGAAACAAGCCCCAAGAGGGACAGCTCCTCTCACTCCGTCCCTGAGGTAACTTGATAGGCAGGCAGCCAGGGCAATTTTCAGGGCCCTCAACTATATAAAGGAAGGAATGGAAACCCAGAGAGCTTCTGGCCCCCAGCCACCCTCTCACCAAAGGAACAGCATGTCTCGGCCTCACTGGATTTAGCCCAGCGACCCTATCTTAGAAATGGACAAATTGAGGCCCAAGGAGGACAGGGAGCCACCCAAAGTGAGGACATTGACTAGAATCACCACTCCTGACCACTCCTGACCTCAAGTCCAAAGCCCTGTCTGCACAACCCCACAACAAGGCATAAGGTAAAGGCTTTGGTTAGACTTATAAGAGGACTTCCAGAAACAAGCAATGGAGAGCTAGATATTTCTGCAGAGACCCATCCAGCTCACAAAGGTTTTCTCTTCCCCATGTTATTTATTAAAGAATTAGCTCCTGTCTCATCACCTCAGCAGCTCTGCACTGTCTGTTCCTGTAGAGAATATTCCCATGGGTATCTGCATCCCCTTTCCAACTCACCGGGCAGCCCCCTGAGGGCTGAAACCACATCTGACTCATCTCTGTTCTCCCTGCCCACCAGCACCCAGACCAGGGTCCCAAATGCAGGAGGCAGGAAACATGTGCATGAATCATACAAAGTCCAGAGAAGCCCGACTTCAGCCTGAGTCAGGACCACCTGGAAGGCTTGTTAAAACAGATTGCTGGGCTCATATCCAGAGTTTTTGGTTCAACAGGGCCAAAGAAGGGCCCAAGAACTGAAATAATACCCCCAGTGATGCTGATGCTGATCACCAGGAACCTCACTTTGAGAACCAGGGACCTAAGTCAGTCCTCCCACGTTACCACAGGGGAGAATGAAGCCCAGATTTATTTATTTGTTTATTATTTATTTATTTACTTATTTTTGGGCCAGGAATTGAATCCAGGAGCACTTAACCACTGAGTCATATACCCAGACCTTCTTTACATTTTATTTTATTTTGAGATAGGATCTCACTTGAGTTGCTTATAGCCTCTCTGAGTTGCTGAGGCTGGCTTTGAACTTGTGATTCTCCTGCCTCAGACTCCTGAGCTGCTGGCATGGCAGGTTTGTTTTTGTTTGTTTGTTTGTTTGTTTGTTACCGGGGATTATGACAGGTTTGTTTTTGTATTTGTTTTGGTTTGATGGATACCGGGGATTGAACGCAGGGGCACTTGACCACTGAGCCACATCCCCAGTCCTATTTTTATTTAGAGACAGGGTCTCACTGAGTTTCTTAGGGCCTCACCCTGCTGAGACTGGCTTTGAACTCTGGCTCCTCCTGCCTCAGCCTCCCGAGTTGCTGGGATTACAAGTGTACATCACCATGCCCAGCAACAGGATTGTTTTTAATGTGGAAAGAGCTTGTGACGTCCTCAGCCCAAAGGCCCAGTCTTCCAGTGAGCCTCTGGGACATTCCTTGTCTGCAGAAAGCCTGCTCTGGAAGCCCTGTGAGCCCAGAGTATTTTCTCCTCCAAGCATTCCTTTCCCCACACTGCATCCTTCTTCTCTGACCCCACAGTCGGGCCTTCCTGGATGGAGCACAAATGTCTACATTCATTTTGCAGGTCCATACCCTCTCTCCCCACCCAGTGACAAATCACAGTGCCACTGAGTTGTCACTGTCAGGCCTGGGTCCGTCTTTCCCATTTGACTCACAAGCACAGGGACCTCATCGGAGTCATCTGAGTCCCCAGTACAGGCCCTGATATTACAGAGCGACAGATGAATGGATGGATGAATTGAATGAATGAATAGGTATAGGAGTGAGTGAGGAAATGAATGAGAGAATAACTAACCAAACCCCGAGAAATTCCTTCAGTTGGGCCTTTAGCCTTCCATATAGGACTACAGATTCCCTGGGCAGGAGGACCTCCCACATCATCCGCTCCAACTTCCACTTTTCAGTATCCTCCGTGGCCCAGAACCTACAGCTCCATGCCCATCCCTAGGATCCCAGCCTCCACTTGTATACCCCCTGGATTAAGGGTGAACTCCCTCAAGGCTGCCTAGACAATTAGAGAGTTTAACAGCCACTCAGAACAAGGCTGCTCCCCTGGGGCCTGAGACAGCCAGCCGAGACATGGGAGCACATGTCCGGTCCCATGTGAGGCCTCCCTGTTCAGGCTTTCTTCTAATCCTCTCGCGCCATGAGTTTGCTTCCCACGGTTCCCTCACACACCTAGGGTTTCTTTTTTTCTTTCCATTGCCTCCACCCCATGGTCCAAGAGTAATGAAGAGTCTACATCCAGACCTTACCACTCAGGCACAGCTGAAATGCCACCACCTCCAGGAAGCCTTTCTTTCCCATCCTAAGTGGCACGCACAGCACACACACTTTATAGCCCTTTATATTTCACAATGCTTCTCTTAAATTCAGAAAATTTGTGCTAATATCCTCTTTTTGACCTTAAGCAAGCTAGCAGCAGAGATGGAACACAGAGTATCCTCACGCACCCACATACTCACACACCCACACACACCCATGAACACTCAGTCTTATTTGGGGGGGATAGAGGGGATTGAACCCTAAAGGACACTTAACCATTGAGCCACTTCCCCAGCTCTTTTTCACATTTTATTTATATTTTATTTCCGTATATTATTCATATTTTAGGGACAGGGTCTTGCTGAGTTGCTTAGGGCCATGCTAAGCGAAGGTTGGCTTTGAACTCACAATCCTCCTGCCTCAGCCTACTGAACTGTTGGGATTACAGGATGTACCACCACCTCTGGCTCACTCAGAGCCTTAAACATAGTAGATGTTCAATAAGTGTCCCCAGAATGAATGAATGAGTGAATGGGAAAGAACAGGGGCTGTGTGAGCAAGTGGAAGCACATGCAGGCATGAACACATGATCCAATGAAGGCCAAGTGTGTTTTGCTCAGTCCCCTCCTGTTCCCCAGGCTGAAGACTCCAATTGCTTCTTAGGGGCCCCCTCGGGCATGACAGAACACAGGAAGCTGTGGGATGAATGAAGGGGTGGGCAGGGGCCCAAGAAGGAGGAAGAGGTGGAGGAAGGGGGTAGTGATACCAGAGGAAGAGGAAGTGGAGGTGGTTCAAAGCCATGCCCCTCGGATGCCCAGCCCTTTGTGGAGAAGAAGCGGGGACAAGTAGAGCAGTGAGAAGCAAGCTAAATGGTCCAGGAAGAGAAGACAGCAAGGTGCGGATGGAGAGCGGCACGGTCAGCAGGTCACGAAGGCAGATCCAGGATAGAGGAGCGAGTGTGGCCAGCCCCGCACTCCATCCTACCTCTGGGGTCTCACCAGCAGGAATCCCCTACTGGGCCCGACTTCCTTGCACAGGAACTGTTCAGCAAGAGGGCTGTCCTCCCGGGCCCAGCACGTCCCCAAGTGAGTCAGCACGGGCTGCACCCTCTGGATTCCGAATCTCAAGTCCCCAAGTCCTCCCCAGGCAGCCTCTGAAGTCCTCCCGCGTCCTAGCGAGAGGCCCGCCCACCCCAGCTTCCCATCCCGGGATGCTTCAGGCCACAGCATGCCCAAGCAAGAGGCCATCCGGCATCACCTGGCCGTCCGGAGGCCAGTTCGGGAAAGAGGCTCACCTGCCTCCGGAGAGACCTGCGGGGAGGAGGAGCCTGGAGGGAGGGACGAGGCCCTTCCGGGGGCGTGGGGGATGGGCTGGCGAGTGGAGGGGAGCTTACCCAAGTGCTGGGACACTCCGGAGCCACCGTCTTGCTTGCTGGGCAGAGGCCGGGGGAGCGTCGGAGGTGCCAGAGCAGAGGCTGACCGCGGAGGCTGGAGGGAGGCGCGGAAGCGGCGCCAGGCAGGGGCGAAGGCGGGAGCGGTCCGGGCGAGTTCCTGGACAAGAAGGCTCGGTCCCTCCCCTGCCAGGAGCGGGTGGGGCGGCCCCCGGCTGCTGGGCCAGCAGATCACAAAAGTCCAGGCCCCCTGGCCGGCGCCAGGCTCTCCAGCCCTCCCAAGGCGTCAGTTCCCGGGCACTGGACGGGGGCGGAAATGCTGCCACCAGGTCCAGGCCGAGTGCAGCTGGTGCTGGGGCGTGAAAATTGCCTCCGTTATCGCTAAACCAACCCCTTATAGTCTTCAACAGGACTATCTGCTAACAGACCTCAGCTTTATAGAACGCCTGCTATGGGCCCAGCCCTGTGCTGGGATAAGGTTCTGAGTAGGACTTACTGACCTTGCCCTTATGAGTATTGATAGGGGAAAAAATTGATGGCTCCAAACAGTGCAAAGATAATCAATGCCACCCAGGATCTCTTCACCCAGAGTGAACCACCGTTAACATCTGGGGACATGTGCTTCCAGTCAGGCTAGAGCTGAGAGATGTAGGCATCTCTCCAATCCTCAGCATATGTCTGTATGTTGCATTTTATATGATATGAACTATCTGATATAGGATATGCTCCTAGGATAATGGACTCAGAGACTGCTTTTGCTAAAAGCAGTGACTTTGCCTACACCTGCAGATGTCTTATGGGTAACTGAAAGCAGAATACTGCTTGGCATCTCTGCCTTCATTTTTGTCTGTCTCCTTTATTATCTTAAATGCACACATAGGTATGTTAATCATCCAAGGGGTGTTCATCTAAAAACTGGTAACTCAGTTTCATTAGCTCTAACTTTACCTTTGACCCATCTCATCTCCTTTCAGACTTAGCCAAGATTTGCAAGTGAGGTAGAATACAAAAAATAAAAAATAGAAAAAAGCCAGATGAGGTGGCACAAGTCTATAAGACCAGTGACTCAGGAGGCTGAGGCAGGAGGATTGCAAGTTCCAGGAGAGCCTCAGCAACTTAGTGAGACCCTGCTTCAAAATAAAAAAAAAGATTGGGGATGAAGCTCAGAGGTAAAGTGCCTCTGGGTTAAATTCCCAGTAACAGTGGGGGGTGGGGAGGAGGAGGAGGAGGAGGAGGAGGAGGAGGAGGAGGAGGAGGAGGAGGAGGAAATAGGGGACAGAAAGAAAGAAGGACAAGGAAATGAAATTTTGATTCAGAAGTTCTTTATACACTTCCAGGCCTGTCATTCCCAAAACCAGTCTCTCTCCTAAGGTAGTCACTTCCAAATTCCTGGGAAATCTATTCACTTATGATAATTACCTTGAGCACTGTAATTAACCCTCAAAGTAAATAGATTAAGAGAATTACCATATTTTGAAAAACCTATAATTTAGGGAGATTTCCACCACCATATATTGATTATATAATGAAGAAAGAGCACGTTGGCCTAAAGATCCGAGATTGACCTGGCCACCATAAACTGCCTTGTGATCACTAGACTGATATCATCCCTACATACTTTCTCACACACATCCCTCTCCAAGTTGCCTCTCTTTATTGACTTACTTTTTTTTTTTTTTTTAATACCAGGAATTGTACTCAGGGGGACTCGACCACTGAGCCACATCCCCAGCCCTTTTTTGTATTTTATTTAGAGACAGGGTCTCACTGAGTTACTTAGTGCCTCACAGTTACTGAGGCTGGCTTTGAACTCGTGATTCTCCTGCCTCAGCCTCCCAAGCCGATTGGGTTACAGGTATGCGCCACCACACCTGGCTAAACTTATTTATTTTGTTTAATTTTTTGTGGTGCTGGGATTGTACCCAGGGGTGCTATACCACTGAGCTACATCCCTAACCCTTTTTATTTTGAGACAAACTCTCATTATGTGGCCCAGGCTAGCTATGAATTTTCAATCCTCCTGCCTCAACCTCCTGAGAACATGGGATTACAGGTGAACACTACTGAACCAGGCCCAAATTCCCTTTTCAAAGAAGTGCCAGGCCAGGCACAGTGGTCTATGTGCCTGTAATCCCAACAACTCAAAGACTAAGTCAGGAGAAAGATCACAAGTTTAAAGCCAGCCTGGGCAACTTACTGAGACATCTCAAAATAAAAAATAAAAGGGCTGGAGATGTAGCTTGATGGTAAAGCATCCCTGGGTTCAATTCTTGATCCAAAAAAAAAAAAAAAAGAGCCAGACAAAAGCTCATCTCTGTCTTGAGATTGCCCACATTCTCTCTTGAACATGTATCTACTTTCCTAAATAAACCCCTGTTATGCCTCTGGTACGTGCTGAAATTATTTTTTTTTTCTTATGTAAGCCAAGGACCCTGCTCATCCTGAGCTGAGTTACCCCTTCTCTCTGGGAATTTCTTGGACCCTTCTCTGGAGGTACCTCATGTCCTATGACACAAGGACATTCGACTGTCAGCCTCCACATCATCCTGTCTCAGACCCCTGGGGTACCACCTAGAAGTCTTCAGTTGTTGCCTAAAACCTTTCAGGAACAGTAAATGTTGCAGGCAAATCACCCGTGAGACTGTCCCCTTAAACAGAAGCAGTCGTCCCATGGTAACTGAAATACCCCCAGAGCCACCTCTCTCTCTGCAGAACTACAACAAGGACCATGAGCAGGGGCTGGGATTGTGGCTCAGCGGTAGAGCGCTCGCCTAGAACAGGCAGGACCTGGATTCAATCCTCAGCACCACATAAAAATAAAGGCATTGCGTTGTGTCCATCTACACCTAAAAAAATTAAAAATAAAAATAAAAACCATGATCAACGAGACCACAATTTGACCAAGACTCTTCAATTCTGCCTACCTCTTGCCCCTACCCCAATTCTTCATCTAAAACTAAAGTTCATATGAATCCCCCAAAGGCAGGGCTGAGACGCTGGGTCTCACTTTTCCTTCCCAATACAGCCATATTGGTTAAAGTTTCTTCCTGCTTTTTGCCACTACTTTTTCTGTTTGGTCTTTGGGGTGAGTGGCTATATCTGGTTTGGTGGATCCTTGAGAGTCGGGCATCTGGCCTAGGACACCAGTCAGTGGTCATTGGCTTGGAGGGGCCAGCTACATAGATAAATAGAAGAGCCACTGTTGGGACACATGCTCATCTGGTAAACTGAGAAGAGACTTAACAAAGTACAGCAGTGGTCCTCAAAAGAAGATGCTGCCAAGGAGGAGGAGTGTGGCACTGGGAGTATATTCCACACCAGGACCAGGGGCTGGAGGGGGCTGGGCATTCCAGGCACCCACAGAGGCTGATGCAGGAACTCATCCGGCCCATTCACTGTGGGGAGAAAGGGACAGTTGGTGGAAATAGACCTGCTGTGCAACAAGTCATACCTGAGGCCCACGCAGCCTCCTTCGGGGACCTGCCGTGGTAACAGATGAGGGTCTTCCCCTTGCTACTGGCTTCAGCCATGTTCTCAGAGCACCCAAAGGGTGAGACCCTCAGGGCCAGAATCATGAGCATCTCATGGGTGGGCCTGAGCCGCAGCCTGGGTGCCAACACAGGCCATCTCTGGCTCAGCAGGCAACATTGATGCTGAATCTCCGCTCAGCAGGGTCTCTGGGTGTCAGCAACAGCAAATGACATCCAAGACCACTTTCTAAGTGCTGGTGAGTCACATCTGAGGACACATAGAAACCTAAGGGATTGGTGGACTTTGCAAAGAAGAGGAATTCCCACAGTGACAGGAAGGATGGTTGGGGTGGCACGAACCATGGTGGTCCCTTTGTTTGTTTTGGCATTACTGGGGATTGAACCTGGAGGTGCTCCACCACTAAGCTACAGCCCCAGTCCTTTTTATTTTTTATTTTAAGACAGCCTCTTGCTAAATTTCCAAGGTTGAACTTGAACTTGCAATCCTCCTGCCTCCACCTCCTAAGTTGCTGGGATTACATGTATCACCATGCACCGTTTAAACAAGAATAAATTTTGAGGGCATTTTGCTCAGGAAATAAGCCAATCACAAAAAAGAAATACTATATAATTTCACTAAATGAATTATCTAGAGCAGTCAAATTCATGGACAAAGAAAGTTGAATCGTAGTTGCCAGAGCAGGAGAAAGAGGGAAAAATAGAGATTATTTAAAGGGTTCAGAGTTCAAGTGTTTTGTTGTTGTTGTTGTTGTTTCTTTTTTCTTTTCTTTTCTTTTTTTTTTTTTTAGGATTTTTTTTCACAATGCCTTTATTTTAGTCATTTATTTTTATAAAAATGTGGTGCTGAGGATTGAACCCAGTGCCTCAAACATGCTAGGCAAGTGTTCTCCCACTAAGCCACAACCCCAGCCCCAGAGTTCAAGTTTTGCAAGAAAAAGTTCTAGAGAATTTGAATAGATTTTACACTACAGAACGGTTACCCTTAAAAATGGTTTAATCTGGGCTGGACTTGAGCTCGCACATGGGAGGCACTGGGGTCGATCCTCAGTGCCACATAAAAATAAAATAAAAGTATTGTGTCCATCTACAACTAAAAAAAATATATTTTTTAAAAATTGTTTAATTCTCAGGAGGCTGACGCAGGAAGATTTCAAGTTCAAGGCCAATCTTAGCAACTTAGTAAGGCCTTGAGTAACTTTGCAAGACCCTGTCTCAAAAAAATTTTTTTTCTTTTTAATTAAAAAAAAAAAGTTAAAAGGCTGTGAATATAGCTCAGTAGTAAAGCACACCTGGGTTCAATCTCTAGTATCAGCCAAAAAAAAAATAAAAAGTTTAGATGGCAATTTTTATGTTATGTATAATTTATCACAATGAAAAGAATTTTAAATAAAAGTTCTTTATATATTTCTATATACAAGTTATTCTTTGTATATCTGTTTTGCAGATATTTTCTCCAAGCCCATGGCTCATGTTTTCCTTTTCATAATAATATCTTTTGAAAAGTAAAATTATTTAATTCTGATAAAATCCAATTTATTGATTTTCAATTTCACAGTATAGGGTTTTTTTGTGTCCAATTTAAGACATCTCCCAAATCCAAGGTCACTGAGATTTTCTCTTATGCTTTCTTCTAGAGGTATTATAGTTTTGGCCCTTATATTTATATATCATCTTTTTAATGTTTTTGTTTTGTGAGAAGTGTAGATAGAGGTGTTTGGGTTTTGGTTTTGCTTTGCAGTACTGGGGATTAAATCCAGGGATACCCCGCCACTGAGCTAAGTCCCCAACCCTTTTGTTTTTTTATTTTGAGACAGAGTCTCCCTAAGAGCTTTGCTTCATTGCTGAGCCTGGCCTCAAACTTGAACTTTTCTGCCTCAGCCTCCTGAATTGCTGGGATTACAGGTGCACACCACCATGCCCGGCACAGCCGACTTTCATTTTTTTTAAACATAGTTCACCACTTGTTCCAGTGCCATTTGTTTTAAGACTATCCTTAGCCAGGCATGGTGGCACATGCCTGTAATCCCAGCAGCTTGGGAGGTTGAAGATGGAGGATCTCAAGTTTGAGGCCAGTCTCAGCAACTTAGCAAGACCCTCAGCAACTTTGAAAGACCCTATCTCTAATTTAAAAAAAGACCAAGGAGATATTGGGGATGTAGCTCAGTGATAAAGTGCCCTTGGGTTCAATCCCCAGTACCAAAAAAAAAAAAGAAAAAAAAAAAGAAAAGATTTTTAATATTAAGTGTGTGTCTTGAAATTTATTAAACTCACTCAGTTTTAGTGGCATTTTGTATGTTCCTTAGAATTTTCTTGTAATGATCTGCATGGTGTCTGCAAATAAAGGCAGTTTTCAGTTTCTGATCTGCATGCCTTTATGCCTTTATTTGTTCTTAGATTTCTCCCCAACTTAATGCTCCCACCTCACCCCCACCGCACCTTCTTCTGGATTACAAATCATAATTCCAAGAAACCTTATGCTCTCTGGAGGCTCTCTCTCAAAATCCCACAACTCCCAGTAAAGGAAAACTAGAGAGCCCTGGCTGGAGACTCAGAGGACTTGCTATTCCCCAGCACTGAGCAGGGCCTCTGTGACGCCCTGGTGGGCGGTGCTCACAGAGAAAGACCCAGAGGACTTCTGGGTTGGATAGGCCTGCGCCTTCCATCCATCTGGTCTTACTGTGCTGATGACACTCTCCAGCACACACTGAGTAGGTGTGGTAAAGGCAGGACATCCTTGCCTTCCTGACATTCAGTCTATCTCTTTGCCGTGCTAAGTATGACATTCGACCTGAGTTTTTGCAGATGCCCTTTATCTGGCTGAGGGAGTTCCTAGCCTTCTATTTCTAGTTGCTTGGGATTTGTTGTTGTTGTCATTGTTGTTTTGGTCACTGTTGTTTTGTTTGTTTGTTTCAGTACTGGGGACCGAGCCCACGCTCATCCTACCTCTCAGCTACATTCCCAACCCTTTTGTTATTTATTTATTTATTTATTTATTTATTTATTTATATCTTAAGACAGGTTCTCACTAAGTTGTCCAGGTTGGCCTTGAACTTGCCATCCTCCTGCCTCAGCTCCCAAGTCTCTGGGATTATGGGGTACCCCACCATGCCTGGCTGCTACCAGTATTCATCATGAACAACGTTGGATCTGGTCAAATATTTTTTTATTTCTTAAGTGGTAGAATTCACCAATGAAGTTGTTATATGACGTAGGCTGTGTAAGATGTTTTTAAACTACATATCTACACATTCAATTTATTTATTTATTTATTTATTTCTTCTTTTTTGTACCAGGGATTGAAGCCAATGTGCTTAACCACTGAGCCACATCCCTAACCTCTGCTGAGGCTGGCTTTGAACTCATGATCCTCCTGCCTCAGCCTCCCTAGCTGCTGGGATTACAGGCATGTGCCTCCATGCCCAGCTTCAATTTCTTTAATAGATATAGAGCTGATTAAGTTGTCTATTTCATCTTTTTAAAATATTTTTTTTAGTTGTCAATGGACCTTTATTTTATTTATTGATATGTGGTGCTGAGACTCGAACCCAGCCAGGCAAGTGCTCTACCACTGAGCCACAATCCCAGACCTGTCTATTTCATCTTAATTAAATTTGGGTGCAGATATAGATGCACAAACCGCCTTTATTTATTTATTTATTTATTTTTATGCGGTGCTACAGCTCGAACCCAGTGCCTCACACATGCCAGGCAAGTGCTTTGCCACTGAGCTACAGCCCCAGCCCTACTTTGTATTTCTGATTCATCAAAAAGTTCAGATTTATTGGCCTGAAATTATTCATAACATTCCCTTATTATCTAGTTAATGTCTATCAAACTGGCAGCGCTCTCCCCTCTATCATTTCTGATATTGGTGGTTTATGTCTCCCTTTCATTTTCTGGATCAGACTGGCTGGAGGTTGATCGATTTCATTAAACTTCTCAAGTACCAGATTTTTTGTTTCATTGATTTTTCTTGCTGTTCCTCTGTTTTATGTTTATTAATTTCCACTGTTATATTTATTATGTCCTGTCTCCTCCTTACTTCAGTTCAGTTTGCTCTTCACTCTCTAGTTTCGTAAAGGTGGAAGCTTAGGTGATTTACGAAAGAGCTTCTTGCTTTCTAATACAAGTGCTTAATGCTGTATATTTTCTTCAAACACTGCTTTAGTTGCATAAAAAAACTCAATATTGCCACTCATAGTGGCACACACCTGTAATCCCAGCTGCTTGGGAGGCTGAGGTAGGAGGATTGCAAGTTCAAAGCCAGCCTTAACAAGAGGCACTAAGCAACACAGTGAGACCCTGTCTCTGAATAAAATACAAAATAGGGCTGGGGGGCTGGAGTTGTAGCTCAGTGGTAGAGCACTTGCCTAGCATGTATGAAGCACTGGGTTCAATTCTCAGCACCACATATAAACTAATAAATGAATAAAAAGTCCGTCAATAACTAATAAAATTTTTTTTAAAAAATAGGGCTGGGGGGCTGGGGATGTGGCTCAAGCGGTAGCATGCTCGCCTGGCATGCGTGTGGCCTGGGTTCGATCCTCAGCACCACATACAAACAAAGATGTTGTGTCCGCCAAGAACTAAAAAATAAATATTAAAATTCTCTCTCTCTCTCTCTCTCTCTCTCTCTCTCTCTTTAAAAAAAAAATAGGGCTGGGGATGTGGCTCAGTGACTGAGTGCCTCTGAGTTCAATCCTCGATACCTGTCCCCCCCCAAAAAATAAGAAACTTAATATTATGTTTTCATTTTCATTCAAATTGGAATCATTTCTAATCTCTCTGTGACTTCTTCTTGACCCATAGGTTATTCAAAGTGTACTATTTTATATTAGGTACAAATTTAACTGAGGATATAAAAGAGCTATCCACTAAAAAATCCAAAACACAGATAAAAGAAACTGAAGAATATACAAATGAATGGAGAGATATCTCATATTCATGAGTTGGAACGTTAAAATATTCATACTACCCAAAGCAATCTTCAGACTCCATGCAATTCCGAACAAAATTCCAATGACATTTTTCACAAAAATAGAAAAAAACAATCCTAAATTTTGTGTGGAACCACAAAAGATCCCAAACATCCAAGGCAATTTTGAGCAAAAAGAACACAGCCACTCAGGCACAGTAGCACATACCTGTTAACACCAACTACTTGGGTTTGGTTTCGTTTTGTGTACCGTGGATCAAACTCAGGGGCACTCAACCACTGAGCCACATCTCCAGCCCTATTTTGTATTTTATTTAGAGACAAGGTCTCACTGAGTTGCTTAGTGCCTCACTAAATTGCTGAGTCTGGCTTTGGACTCATAATCCTCCTGTCTCAGCCTCCTGAGCCGCTGGGATTACCAGCCTACACCACTGTGTCTGGCAACACCAACTACTTGGGAGGCTGAAGCAGGAAGGTTGCAAGTTCAAGACCAGCCTCAGTAATTTTGCAAAACTTTGTCTCAAAATAAAAAATAAAGGTGGGGCTGGGGTTGTAGCTTAGTGGTTGAGCGCTTGCCTCCTATGCATGAGGCACTGGGTTCGAATCTCAGCACTGCATTAAAAAATAAATGAATAAATAAAATAAAGATATTGTGTCCAACAACTAAAAAAAATTTTTTTTAAATAAAATAAAATAAAGCTGGGCTCAGTGGCACATTCTGTAATTCCAGAGACTCCAGAGGCTGATACAGGAGGAAGACAAGTTCAAAGCCAATCTCAACAACTTAGCAAATTCCTCAGCAACTTAATGTAATCCTGTCTCAAACAAAAGGGTGGGGGGAATGTAGCTCAGTGGTAAAGCACCCATAGGTTCAATACCCAGTAACCCCAAAAAATAGCAAAATTAAAATCTGGGTATATATAGGTAGAGCACACCTGGGTTCAATCCCAATACCATAAAAAGAAAAGGAAAAAAAAATCCAGAGGCTTCACACAATCTGATTTAAAATATATTACAAAGCGAGAGTAATCAAATAGTATGGTGCTGGCATTAATATTGACACATAGGGGTCTGGGACTGTAGCTCAGTGGCAAAGCGCTTGCCTAGCATGTGTGAGGCACTGGGTTCCATCTTTAGCACCACATAAAAAATAAATAAAGGCATGCTGTCTATCTGCAACTACAAAATTTTTTTTTTATTTAAAAAAAAAATTGACACATAGACCAATGGAACAGAATGAACAGCCCAGAAATAAACCCACATGTTTACATTCAACTGGCTTTCAACAAAGATGCCGAGAATACACAGTGGGGAAATTGACTTTGCAGACAGTCTCTTCAAGAAATGGCGCTGGGAGCCGAGCACAGTGATACACGCCTATAACCCCAGCACCTGGCGAGGCTGAGGCAGGAGGATCATAGGTTCAAAGCCAGCCTCAGCAACTTAGCAAGTCCCTAAGCAATTTAACGGGAACTTATCTTTAAATAAAATATAAAAGGGGCTGGGGATGTGGCTTGGTGGTTAAGCGTCCCTAGGTTCAATCGTTGGTGCCCAAAAGAAAAAAGAAATGATGGTGGGAAAGTGGATATCCACATGCAGAGGAATTGCAGTAGACCGCGTCTCACACTGTATACAGAAGGTCAGTCCAAAACGCAGTGAAGACTTAAACGAAAGAACTGAGACCGTACAACTACCAGGAGAGAGCATAACAGAAACTCCCCACGACACTGGTCTGGGCAATGACTTCTTGGGAGATGGCTCAAAAACACAGAGGACAGAAAAACAAAAACAGACAAACAGAATTACATCAGACTGAAAAGCTTCTTCACAGCAAAGGAAACAACCAAGAAAGTGAAGAGACTGTTAGGCCAGATTCGTGGGACCCCAATAGACCTCCAGGAGCCAAATCCGATGCAATCACACAAGAGTCTTTATTGGAAGCTCGAGCCTGGACTCACAACCGTTCCCGACGCAGTGGTCCCAGGGAGTGAGTCCTGGTCCTTTGTTCAGTGAGATTTTATAGGTTTGGGGGGGGCGATACTCTATGCATCACAACATCACACAGCAAATCATTCCCTACCGCGGGAAAATCAAACAACAACTCTTAACATTGATTAGCACATTCAATGGCGGGAACAAGTTGGGTAGGGGCGATTGGTTAGTAAAGAGGGGGATTCCTTTGAACTGATTGGTTTAGGCCACGAGGGGTGTGCATGCTAAACTACATGGTTTCCCAACATGTTATCAACCACCATAAACTACTTGGGGGTCATCTGGCATTCCAGGTATTTTCTCTGTCTCATGCTGATTGGAGGTTGCTAGGGGGTTACTATGAGTCCTCACCTAGCTTAATTGAGTCAGGGACACCTGGCGCTGCAGACCTCTCCTGTTATTTACAGACAAACAACTCAGCAGGGCGGGTATGTGCTTGGAGTGCTCTGTGGGTTTTTCCAAGGACAAGGGTCACGCCCCCTTCCTTAGGACAGGCCTTGAGGTAGAAGCTACTTTTATTTATTCATTTTTAAAAATGGAGTCACATTAGTTTCTCAGAGACAACCTATAGAAGGTGGAATAATATTTGTAAACTATGTGTCTCATAAGGAGTTAGTGCGCAAAATATATGATTCCAACAACTCAATAGCAAGAAAACCAATAATACGATTTTTAAATGGGCAAGGACTTGAATAGACATTTCACACACACACACACACAAAAAAAAAAAAACATAAAAATGACCCATACGTATATAAAAATATTCACCATTATTAATCCTCACGGATTATTTAAAACCACAGTGAGGGACCAGAGTGTAGCTAACTGGTAGAATGCTTGCTTAGCATGCACAAGTCCTAGAGTTCAAGCCCCAGCACCCAAACAAACCCACCACAAGGAAGATCACCTCACACCTCTTAGGATGGCTATTATCAAGAAGATGAAAGCTATAACTCAGGAGGCTGAGAGAAAAAGATCACAAGTTCAAGGCCAGCTTCAGCAACTTAGTGAGACTCTGTCTCAAAAGAAAAAGAAAAAGAAAAAGGACTTGTGGTATAGCTCAGTGGTAGAGCACCCTAGGGTTCAACTCTCAGTACTCCCCCACCCAAAGAAAAAAAGAATGAGAGAAAATACGGGGGCTGGGAATGTGGCCTGCCTAGCATACACATAAGCTCCAACATTATTTTAAAAAACAAAAAAAATAAGTGTTGGTAAGAATGAGAAGAGGGAACTCTTATAGACTGTTGGTGGGGAGGTGGGATACAAATTAGTACAGCATTAGGGAAGACCGTATGAAAGTTCCTCAAAAAATTAAAA